>NC_040907.2:7229143-8514788 GCF_004126475.2 Phyllostomus discolor | reverse complement strand
TTCCCTCAAAAGCGACGGTTTGCTTCCTAGACTCTCCTTCGTGCAATAAAACCACTAACAGCGTCTGACATTTGTACAACTCTTCCATACACATTTTCCATACATTTTACCCATTTTTCCCAAAAAAACTCCCAGAGGCGGTTGCTACTGTCACCAAATTGCCAGTGAGGAAACTGAAGCTCGGAGAGGCTGGCTCACTTGCCCAAGATCACAGAGCTGGTACGCGGAAGAGCCGGGACTCAAGTGCAGTTTTTAGAGCGTGACCTCTTTGTTCCCGTAACTGCCCACCCTTCCTCCAAGCTCCGGTAGGCAGCCCCGCGTTTCTTCTGCTGTCGCTCAGAAATGGGGTGTGGCAGAGAAAGGGGGCATGGGCAGGACCCGAGGGAGCTGTGGGCTGTGGGGGTGCATAATTCTGTGTCCCGTTTAGTGCCAGAATATGATTTGTGGACACTGAAAAAACAAAGCAAAACCAAATCAAGCCCACCTATGAGAACGATTAATTTCCAGTGGATGCCTGGGAGCCGAGGCTGGGTGACGGGTGGGGTGTCAGTCATCCTACACGGCGCCCTTGAAACCCTTCCTCTGCAAACCCCTGGGCTGCTGCAGGGGAGAGTCTAAGGGACTCTCACGACCCTTTGCCAGATAAACCAGGTGTGACAATTTCTCCCTCTTGCAACAGAATATCCAAAACCTCAACACACAGATGAAAAGAAAAGGTAAAAGGACACGGACGCAAAAACGTCTACAAAATGACAAGCGTATCCCTTACCCCTCTGCTGGCAGAAATACAAAAGGGTTTGTTCTTTTTGTTTTTTTTTCTTTTTAGTCCTGAAATGTGGCCAAGCTGGTTATGATAAAGAGATTAATGGTTCTCCTGTTGGCAAACTCCTTAGGAAGAAGACATTGGAAACCCACGCTTGCCTCTCGCTGCGTTCTCAGCGCACGGATCTGGGACGGGAGAGGGGCGCGGTGCGACGGATGTAGTGACACCCTGGCTGTGTCCCCAGCTGCCCGGTGAAGGGCTCCGTGTCCCACAGGTTCTGTTCCCACCCTCGGCTCGCGGCGGGCTCCCACTGAAGTGGGTTTTAATGGAAAATAAATGGGCAAGAAAGACATTGCCTGGTGTGATACCAGAAGGGCCATTTCCGAAACCTCACACCCACATATGCCGTCTTAGTAATCAGACAGACCGGAGCCCTGGGGTCAGGCTGAAGGTGGGTCAGCAGGAGAACCGAGCTGGCTCTCCCGGACTCTCCCGTGAACTTGCTTTCCTCAAAGTGAGGAGCCAGGCAGCCGGGCAGAAGAAGCCGGAGGGCCGGCCTGGGATGGAGGAGGGATACAGAGAGCTGAAGGGTGAGAGAGAGCCACCAACAGGTTCCTTTGAGAGTGGGACATCCACTCAGATGCATGACCACAGCTCCTGGAGTTGGAAACCGACTCGGACCTGGGACGCTGACTTCCGGCACTGAGCTCCATGTTCACGGCGTGCTGGTACAAGGGCTTGTTACGGGCACGCGTGAGGGTGCCGTTAGCAGGGCTGCTAGAGTGGAACACCAGAGACCGGGGCGTCCACAGCAGACGCGGGCACCTCACGGTTCTGGAGCTGGAAGTCTGAGATCAGAGTGCCAGCCTGGTCAGGGTCTGGTGAGGGCTGGCTGGCTCCCTGGTGCACATGGTGTGCGGGAGGGGAGGGAGAAGAGGGAGGAAGAGGGAAGGAGGGGAAGGAGGGAGAGAGAGAGAGAACACAGGTCTGCTCACCCCCATACAAAGCACCCATCCCATCGTGGGGGTTCCATGTCATGACCTCATCCAAACCTAATCCCCTCCCGAAGGTCCCACCTCCAATACCATCACCTCGGAGATCATGTCTTCAACGTAAATGTGGTGGGGACACCAGCGTAGGGTCCATAGCACGAGATACTAGGAGAAAGCAGGAGGCACCGGTCTGGGCGGAGACCCAGTGGGCGTGACCTCCCAAGTTCAGGCCACAGTACAATCTAGAGGCAGGTCAGCCGTGCAACCGGCTTCCTTCCTCTCCAGCCAGTGGGGGGTCTGAAAGCTTTGGAGGCCGTGGCTCCAGCCAAGGGGTAGCTTTGTGGGCCCGCTAATTCTCCAGGTTTCTCCTGAGTGGGCTAATTCCCGGAACATTCACCCAACTTGGCCAGTGCTCTTAATTGGAACCTAAATGCTACTTGAGCGATCATTAAAGTATGGTTCCAAGGGGCGCCCCGCGGAGCCTGGGCATGGAGGGCATCCAGGCCAGGAAGGGGCGGCCCTCCCCGCCCCCCGCAGGCCCCTGCAAAGTGGCGAATGGGCGGCAAACCTCAGCGATTATGCAAATCCGAGTCTGCATCTCATTTCCTCCTCCACGGCTTGTGGGAATCTGCTGAGACCTCTCTCTTAATGAGTGTTAGTTACTTCTGGAGAGCATAACTTCTCAGCGGCCCTTTATTCTTCCTTGCTTTAAAAAAAGTACCTATAACTACACAACATACAAGTGGATTGTTTAAGTACATGTGCACATACACACACACACACACACACACACACAGTGTCCAGCAGAAGTAATGCCTGCTTGAGTGTGGCAGGTGAGTACTGGGGAGGGGCAGTTCCCAGGGACGGAGGGGGCGGGGTGCTGCAGCCCTAAAGCCCTGCCCGCCACCGTGGCTGGGAAATGGCCCACAGCCAAGTCTTAGCTCCCAGTCAGCTCTCTTGGCGATGACAGTGACCTCCGTGTGTCTTACTCCCGCATCTTTCACTGTCAGTGGAGACCCGCTTGGGGATGGAAGGGAAAGGGTCCCTCCAAGTTAAGCCCCACAAGTACCACCTAGGGTGACCCGTGGTTGTTTCATATGTGGAAACCCAAGCTTCTCTGCTTGAACACGAGGTGCTCAACGTGTGCCGGCTGAGTGAGACGCGCCGGCCGAATGCCGAGTGCCTAGACGATGGAAGGCAGCTTCCCGGATACCCTGAGGGACCCTCTAGTCACGGGCAGTCTTGGCCACCTCTTGGCAATTGACATCAGCCAGGATTGTCTGCCCTCTGCGCTGTGGCCACTGTATACATTGAAAGTACTGGTGTCTCTAACACACTTTGGCAATATCGTCTATAACTCGCATTATGATCAAAGGATTCTCCATGGCCCATCCTCTCCCGTTAGCTCTGAGCTGACCAAGCACACAGTTAGGTGCCACAGAACTCTGGTGACGACGTGTCCCCCAAAGCAGCCCCTGCTGATTTTGTTACGTTGGGGGAAAGAGAGGGATAGGGCGGGAAGACAGTGGGGCCGGTGATCGAGGGAGCCGAGCTCCCTTCTGGGCCTGTTTCCTTACTCATAAAGGGAGAGAACAGCATGAAAGGGATCAGGGAAAGTATTTAGGTGTCACTGTGCGAACCCATCCCAATGGCGTGGCTGTGGCTGCTGTGATGCTGTATGAAAAAGGGCCTCGTGCCAGTCTCTGGGAGTCTCAGAAAGAAAGGTGCGGTGATCGATTAGTGATGTCTGCCACGGAAACAAGGTGAATGGTGTTCTGCGTGCAAAGCATTTGCATCCCAGGGCCAACGAGCTCAGTGACGCCTGGATTCAGGACTGAGCAGCAGGGCGGCCCAGTCGTGAGAGCACAGACTGCTGGATCCCAGTCCCCGTGCTGCTGTTGACCTTGGGCAAGTCTCACACCCTCCCCGTGTCTCAGTGTCCTCGGCTCTGAGTACAGACAGTGACAGTGCCCACTCTACAGGGCTGTTGTGAGGATTCAGTGAGATAATCCGAGAGGACGTGGGAATAGAGCCTAGCCCTGAGTGAGTGCTACATATGTGTCGGCTGTGAATTAGTGATAAAATAAAAAGTTTAGAATTCATCGATAGTGAAGATAAGACCTGCCATGCCTCAAACACTGCAATGGAAATGGCTGGTGTCAGAAGGGCATGCACATATACATTAAGTCCATATGTACACATTATATCCACATGTATACATAATATCCACTTGTATATACACAATATCCACAGGTGTCTAAATGCCTGGAAAGATACAGGGAAATGCTCACAGTGTTAGCCGTGGTTGTACCTGGGTGGCTAGAATTTAGAGTTAATTTACAATAAGCACGTACCATCAAACAGGCAAACATACAAAGCCTCACACCTCCTCTCGGAAGGAAAGAGGCAGAAGTCTCTGGTACTGAAAGTGACCTCCCACGGGACATGCCGGCCCTCACTGCGGCGATCGGGCCCCAACAAAAACGGAACCTCAGGGGCTACGTGGGGCCTGGCCATTAACCCAGCAGAACCTGTTGCTTATTTCCCATGACAGTCTCACGATATGAGAGCCCTTCCGACAAAAGCTCTAAAATCGTGTGTTTTCCCAAGTGTAGGCACCCTGCACGCCACCCAGCCAGGCGGCTCAGGCCCCTATGTAAGCCATCTGTGGGACATTCGAGCAGGGTTAGGGGTTCCCCTCAGTGCAAGAGGAATCAACCAGTCTTCGAAGTAATCAGTTCTTCCCGGCCTTGGGCTCCTCAAGGCTGCACAGAGGGGATGGGAGACACATGGGTTTTCAAGCCCCTTCTTTTTAAAGAAACGTGGCCATGTATAGAAATCGAAGAATCGGTCTTTTTTTTTTTAAGATTTTATTTATTTATTTTTAGAGAGGGAAGGGAGGGAGAAAGAGAGAGAGAGAGAGAGACATCAATGTGCAGTTGCTGGGGGTCATGGCCTGCAACCCACGCTTGTACCCTGACTGGGAATCGAACCTGCGACACTTTGGTTCGCAGTCTGAGCTCAACCCACTGAACTACGCCAGCCAGGGCAGAAGCGGTTGCTTTTAAAACAGGAAGCTACTGAGCATCCCAGATTATGGGTGTGAAAGCGGGGGAGAAAAGATGCCGGTGTAGGAGCTTTGCCCAATCCATGGGGGCTGCTCAGCTGAGGCCTCAGTGTTCACCCCCGGAACGTGGAACAGGGGGAACTTTGTTCCTGTGGTGCACGCAGGCCCCCAGCTGACCTGCAAGATGGGGTGAGACAGCCATACTCTGGCGGCGCGGGAACGGCGGGGCCCTACTGCTTTTCTGCAGCACCACCCCGGACTCCTGGGAGTGGGTGGGGCAGCTTGTGTGTGTGTGGGGGCGGGGGGAGGGAGCACAGCCCAGGAGCACTATCGCAAAATTGCTTGAAGCATTTTCAAGGATCTCATCGAAAGAAAACTTTTATTGTGAAATATGACCTGCTCACACGGCGCTGCAACACTAGTACAGAGAGGCTCCCTGGATCCATAATGACGCTTCTCCCAGAGGCGGCGTCTTTGTAACCAGAGCACAAAACCCTGTAGTTGACACTGACAACTACTCACCATCTTCGGGCTCGCCAGCGTTCCCCCTCTCTTTTTCGTCTTCGACGCTGGGGTAGGTCTTCGTCCCATGACATTCTATCACGTGGATAAGCCCGCAGTGCGGGCCCGGGATGGCACCTTCCTGGGCGGGCAGGGGATGGAGGAGCCGAACGTTGGGGAGCCCTCAACCTAAAAGCCGGTGGGTGGCTTCTCCGGGGACACACAGGTCCCAAGCACCAAGGCCAAAGGGCCCAGGAAAACCCGCCTAAGAGGAAATAGTCCCTGAGCCCCGCTGGGAACTGCGGGGGGGCCCCTCCCCTTCAGCCTGCTCCCCTCCATCAACCACGCAGAGCCCGAAGAGCCGGCTCTACCAGGGTGCCTGTCACTGCCCCTCACCACTGATTCCTTGATTGGAGCTCGCCTTCTCCTGCCAAGCCGAAGCGCCCCCTGGCGGAGGGCTAAGGGGGCCTGAAGAGCACCTTCTCGCTCCATCAAGGGTGTTCTCAGGCACCTGGCCCCGGGAAGACGTTCTGTGGTTAAAACTGATGAGGCATTTTTTAAAGAAATCTTAGCACGTCTGCCCCTGTTTCTGGTGGTGCTAGAAAAGGGCTCATAATGGGATCGGGATGCCCACTTAGAGCATCCGACAGGTTTCAGCTCGTTAGCCGGCTGCTGTCGGCTGCTGGCTGCTGCCCGCAGCAACGTGTTAAGGAGGACTCGGAGGGTAAGACTGGTCTCAGTGAAGATGTGCTGGGTCGATTAGTGACGTCAGCCATGGGCAGTGATGTCTCGTGGACCACGCTTACTCACTGCTCTGGACAGAGCCCAGTACCAATAGGAAGGGGAGGCCAAGAGACCGGAGACGTGCCCTGGTCAAACAGAATCCTGGGGGCAGCGGGGGAGAATAGGTCACATGTGTTTCCTGACCAATCAGTGTTGTTTTTCCTCAAGCTCAGAAGACCATTGTGACGCCTGCAGGGTGTTCTTCGCAGAAGCTGTGGCTCCGTCACCTGGGTCTGGATATCATCACGACCCTCTGAGCTAAGTCCGGGGGCCAGGAGGGCAGCACCGGCCACACTGGTGACGACAGAATGACTTAGGCTTACTGGGCGACGGCCAGGCCTGTGAGAAGAGCTTTACATGTGTTCGCTCCACTGGTCTACACAACCAGTAGAAACATAAACACTATTGGCCCCATTTCACAGGAGGAGAGGTTGAGGCTGAGAGGCACCAGCCTCGACAAAACGAATGCAACTTAACAGACACAGAACCTTCACTGTACGCCAGCCACTTACAGGTGACTCACAGGCATTTCTTCCTTGAACTGTCCCAGCAAAGTTATCAGTTATCACCCCCACTTCCCCACTTTACAGATGAGGTAACTGAGGCACAGAGAGACTAAGGAAGAAAGAAGTGTATAACTGCCCTCCCCCCCAAAAAAAGAGGTCAGCCTGTCCAAAGTCACAAAACCATCAAGGTGATGGCCCCAGGTCTGGGGACTCCCAGCTGGTGATGTCCAGTCTATTTCCTGCTCCCTGGGGTGGGGCGGGCTCGCTCCTGAGCTGAGCTCCTCCCCACCCCCACATTCCTGTGAACTGAACACGGTCGGGAAGGAGGAGAGCTTTTTGGTCCATGTATCCTGGAGGGCTCGCTTAGATTCATTTTTTAAAAGGCGATTTTCTGGGAGAAAGCCCAGCAGAATCTGAAGAAATCTGCCTTGCTGGGTGAAAGGGGCTGGGTGGAGCCTGGCCCACTGCCATCGAAGTCACAGGGAAGAGGGACCAGGGGCTTCACGTGTTACGTGAAATAAGCCAGACAGAGAAGGACAGATACTATATGGTATCCCTAATACACGGAGCCTTAAAAAAAAGCCAGTTTCACAGGAACAGAGATCAGAATGCTAGTTTTCAAGGGCTGGGAGGAGGGCGAATGGGGTGATAGAGGTCAAAGGGTGCACATTTTCGGTTAGAAGAAGCAGGTCTGAGGCTCTTGCGTGCTGAATGGTGACTGTAGGTAATAATAAGGCGTTGCATGCCCGGAAGTGGCTGAGCGTGCACCTTGTTATACACTCTCGCCGCACACACGCACACATGCACACACATACAGTTAACTATGTGAGGATGCGTGTGTCAGTGATCCTGACCTTGGTAACCCTTCCACAATGTATATGTACATCAGATCATCACATTGTACACTTTCAATATAGATGATTGCATTTGCCAGTTACCACTCGGTAACCTTTATAAATTGTTTCAAAGGAGGAAGCCAGCTATCCTTCTTGACCTGAACATTGGAGACTGTGTGTCGTTCCTTAGCCAGCCGGTCCTGGTCCTCCCCCTCACCCCAGCACGTGGCCCATTGGGGAGTCTGCGCAGTTTTGAACTTCAGCGATAGCCTAATTTGGGGTGTGTGCACACCCCAATGGCCTTTTACAACCAACCCACTTAGAGGTCGTGACGAACCCTACGGCACACACAACTGATCAGACTCCTCCTCCCGCACAGCCAGCATGTGTTCCATTCAATTTCTGCCGGATTATCAACCCCATGAAGGCAGGGACGGCGGGCGCCCACAGGCCCGCTGCCCAGCAGAGGGCTCTGTGCGGAGCAGGCTCCGGAAGGCCAGCTCGCGAGCAGCGAGACCGGCCCTCCCCAGGCAGACGGGCAGACCGCGCCCAAGAAGACAGTGTCTAGGTCAGCATTTGCCCAAACGCAGCTTTGTCGTCAGTGCTGCCATCGGCGGTCATAATTCCAGTGACAATGAAGACCTCCCGCTCGGGTCTTCACGTACACAACCCCTGTCCCCCACCCCAACCCAGCAACAACACGAGAGAAAAGAACCCGGTCCCGGCCGATGGCCCGAGAAGCAGTGGAACCCCAGGGCCCCGTGTTCTGTCCTCCGGGCCGCCACTCGGCAGGGCGACGAAACAAGCCTCCTTTCGGCTCTGTTATGACTATCAGGGACTGCTCATGAGCGTGTCGTGGAAGCAGCGGTCACGGCCCCCGTTCTCGCAGCACTAATTACTCTTGGCTTTGCTACTGGCAGAGAAAAAAAAAAGGCCCCCTAACTATTGTTCCAGGGGATTCTTTATTTACCTTATTGTACTATCTTCCTGACAACTATTTATTTTGAGCTGCTTATCATTAAAAAAAAAAAACAGCAGTGGAGGAGAAGGCGCTTTGTTGCAGGAAGAATGCGGTTTTCCCCTTTCCTGATAGGAGCCCAGGCCGCTGCCAGGCTGGTCCAAGCCCTGCACGTGTGCATCAGGCTCTGTCTGGGTTTTGGTCGAAGGTTTTGGGTCATAAGGTCAAAGGTTTGGGGTCATAAGGTAGTCCGACTGCGTCAGCAAGAGCGCCTTCCATCTGGGTCACGTCCTGAGACTTGGACTGAGGGTTCATCTATGATGAGGTGATGTCATTGCCCATGGACAGGACAGCACCCAGGCCGGGAACGGGGCTCTGGAGCCAAGACCGCCCTGGGCAGCTGCGGCCGCACTGGCGCCAGAGTTGGGGCTGTGGCCGCTTTGGGGACAGGTAGGGACTAAGAGGGGTCATGGGTGCCTCAGGGCTGCTTTTGTGGGTGTGGCCACCTGGCAGAACCTTCTAGCTATTCATTTATGAACTAACCTCTCCAGGCCTCAGTTAACTTATCTGTAAAATGGGGCCAGCAGCCCCTGCCTTAGAGGTTGCAATCCACACTGAATAACAATACTAACTGGCACTTTGCCAGCACGTAGAAGCCACGTAGAGAGTGGTGGGAGCCATACTGATAACCCTGTGGTCAGTACCACTGTGCGAACATGGCCGCGTTCGTGCCACCTGGACATGGGGCCCCGTGTAGGGCCCCGGTCCAGGCCATGGTGGTGCCCACGGATGGCAGCGCCACTCCTGACACCACAGAGTCAGGCAGTCATCACTCTCAGGCGCGGAGAAGTCCCCTCGGGTGACTTCCCCAGCCCCACAGCTCTGCAGACGAGGGAAGGGAGGCCGAGAGAGCAGACGCAACTGGCCCGAGGTCACACAGCAGGACCAGCAGGGCTCGCCCCGTAAACCACCAGACAGCCACTCCGTGTTGAGCAGGCTCCTGGGACCCACTCCAACGATGCAGCGTGGCGGGGAGGGGTCGGGGCGGTGGGGGCGGGGTCCGAGGAGGTGCTCAGGCCCTCTCATTAGCTTCTCTCGATAACTGCGCAGCGACCAGGAGGGAAAGCGGGGGGCAGGGGCTGCAGCTTGTATCTTCTACTCCTGGTACCAGACCCTGGTTTTGCTTCTGGAACCAACTCCATCCCATTTTCGGTCCCCGTAGTTGGGTCACCATTGACCCTGCTCTTCGCCCCGTCGGTAGGCACCTGACCCGGGCTGGGTCATCGGCACATTCCAACCTCCTGGCCGTAAGGGACCTGGGACCGACCCCAGCGCTCTGGTTGGAGCTGCTGCATAAGCATCTCCGTCGTCCTACTACCGAAGCGGAGACAGTTCACGTCAGCCGGGGGCGGCAGAGGGTGGGGGACCCCAGGGGACAGCCCCCCTCAACCCAGCGTCAGCCCCGAGGGCAGCAGAGCTGAGAACCGAGGAGAGAGACGGACTCCAGCCACACGGTCGAGCCCTCCTGGTGCCAGGGACAACCTTGACGCCTCAGGCCTGGGACCTAATCAGAGTTTTGTTCTGTTTTTCTCGGTTACACAAGCTCAGAGAGTACATGGGCTGCTATTAGAGAAGTCCTCGTTCTTACCACCGCGGCGGTGACCCATTATTACCTGTTGGTGTCTGTTACTGTAGGTCACACACGTCCGTCTGACCCTGACGCTGGGCTCCTTCCTCTGGTCCCGGCCTCCCCGGGTCCTGGCCAGGGACAAGCCAGTCGCTTAAGCACACTGCTGCTCAGCTCGCTCTTCCCCCTCCCTCATTCTGAATCCACCAAAGCGAAGCTGTCAAAGGCTGCACGTCCCAGGAGCCCATTCACCGAGTGAGCATGGGAACCTGTGCTCGGACTCCGTGTGTGGAGCTGTGCGCAGTCACAGAGGGGAAAACCTCTGTCTCGGAGCCGTGGGTGCCGTTCTGATCTGTGCAGGCGGGCGGACAGGCGCAGCCGACTCCAGCGACACTGAGGCTGGCTCTTTGTCGTCTCCGCAGCCCTGGTTCCCGCAGGCATGGCCGCTCCCAGGAGGGGCTCGACCGAAGGGTTTGAACCGCGCCCCCGGGCTGAGCATAAAAGTGACACAACACAACTCAGAAGCATGAGCATTCGTTCACACCAGATGGGGTGGTTCACAGAAAGCCACCGGAGCCGACACTTTGTGGGGGTTTGGAGGGGAGAGCTGGGGAATGTGTGTCAGGGAGACCAAAGCAAGCAAGGAAACGTGCAGGGAGAGAAATCCCCAGGCTCGCGGTTCCAGAACCGGAACAAAGGGAAATGACGTTGGTTATTGGCTGATGCATCAACCGGCTCATTGCTGTTTTCATTCCTTCAATCGTGAATGCCCGCATGCATTGATGAAGTCAACAGATATTACTCCAGGGCCCTGAGTAGTAATCCCTGGCCCACGGAAGTTGCTCGATGAGTGAATGAGCTTCCGCTCTGTGCCTGCCACAGGGCTACGTGGTGGCGACACACGAATGGACAAAACAGACACGACAATGGTCCTTCATCGCAGCACCTACATTCCAGCAGCTCCCCCACAGCTATTTATTCAGCACCTATTATGTGCCAGGTGCAGTCGTGGGTGCTGGGGACAAGCAGCGAACAAGACAGGCAAGCAGGGCCCCTGCACTCCCGGAGCTGACAGACAGGCAGGTGGCGGGAGACGACCCTCCCGGTGGGTTTGCCCTTCTGCGTCTCCTGCTCTATGAGTGCCCGCGAGACAACCACCACCCGCTCTGGGGTCTTTCCAGGGGTGAGAAATGGCTTGTGCACGGCTCTGTTTCCTACCTACTCACCTCTCACCTCACAGCATCAAGGAGGTGAGGGCCTTCCTCCAAGGAAAACCCTGAAGAAAACCTCGGTCTGTAGGCCACATGGAGCCAGTCACCGGGAAGGCGGTATTTGGGTTCCGCTCAAACAGTAAGATTTGCTCGTACGTATGTTTTAGGGTTCCTCGACGGTGTCTCATAAAACATACCATCGAAATGAGATTTTATCAAGGTTTACTTCCGTTCAGTTTACCTCGAAAGAGTTTTTGTCTCTGAGGGCCATTCTGGAAAGCTGATCTTTGGGTGAAGAACAGAAATCCATTGGCAATGAGGCCGATCGGGTCCCGTGACCCTCCTGCCCTGCCCCCCCCCCCCGCCCCCTGCCTCGCCCCTCATGGCAGTTCAGCGAGCAGCTTGGCATCATTTAGGAGGAAAGGGCACCACACGGGTTCAGAAACGGTACTGCCCTGGCCGGAGGAGCCTTCCCCTTGACCGTGGACGGTGCCGCTCTCCCAGTCCTCTGAGCCGGTGGGAGGTCCTGCTGCACGCCTGGGAGACCCGGGCCAAGGGGCCAGAACCGTTAGATCCTCACAAGGCAACAAGCCCTAGAAAATATGCTAGGGCTCCAGGGCTCCACGTTTGCCTGGGCTGAGGTAACCACAGGGAGCATGCGGTCAGCCAGCCCCTCCCCCAGCATCCTTCCCTCTGAGCTTACTGAGCAATGAGCTGTTTTAGGCACTGAGCTGGGCATTGAGGAGGCAAGGATGGTCAAGACAGCACCCCCACCTCAAAGTAGGAGAAAAGAGGAGAAAGACAATTCCATCCATCCATGCACCTAGCCATCCATTCGTGCACTCATGCACTCATCTACCACCCATCCATCCATCCACCATCAATCTACTACTCATCCACCTATTCATTCATTCACTATACATCTACCATCCATCCATCCATCCATCCATATGCCCACTATCCATTCACCATCCATCCATCCATCCATCCACCACCATCCACCCATTCATCCATCCACCAGCTATCTACTATGCATCCACCCATTCACCCTTCCATTCATTCACTATCCATCTACCATCCCTCCATCTATCCATATGCCCACTATCCATCCACCATCCATCCATCAGTTCATCCACCATTCATCCATCTATGTACCTATTCACCATCCACCCACCATTCATCCCCCCAACCATCTACTATTCATGCATCCATCCATCCACCTACCCATCCACCATGCATCCATCTATCCCCTCACCATCTATCTACTGCTCACTCACCCATCCATTCATTCACCATCCATCTACCATCCATACACCCACTATCCACCTACCCATTTACCATCCATCATCCATCCCAAAACCAAGCACTAATTATAAATGGGCCCTGGACACAGTAGGGACAGAAGCCACCAGCTCCAGCATCTTGGAGCAAATGCTCAGCGGGCACCCAGGGCCTCCACAGGAGCATCAAGAAGGAAATGGGGGCATGATTCTGCCCCAGCTGCGTGGGGATGCGCACCCCTCAGAGATTTCTCAAACCCACAGAATCATCGTCTGTAGAACTCTCCCTCACTCCTTGCCTCTGAACAGAGTGCAGGACCCCGACCCCTACGGGCACCATAGAGCAAAGGTCTAGGTCATCCCCAGGAACTGACAAAACGGGACCCCCGAGGGCTCCGTTATTCCCAGGGGCCGTCACTGGAACTCCTGGAGTCCAGGGAAGGTGGAGCCTCCCGTTTCCCTGAGGGCTGGCAGGAAGAAGAGCTAGGAGAGCCCCAGGCTACAGAGGGAGAAAGAGAAAGGATGGCAAGCACAGCAGCGGGGAGCCTTGGGGTGGGGGCACAGGCAGCCCCAGCAGGAAGGCCTGTGGGGCCCAGGCCAGGTGACCGAGGGGTTTAAAGAACTCAAGCGATGTGACCAGATTCACATTTTTTCCTTTGCACATGGTAGGATGGAATCAACTGGGAGAGACTTCAGGAGGCGACTGTAAAAATCCTGGAAGAGAAGTGAACATCTGCAGTTGTGGAAAGAAGACAAGGAGGAAGAGGAACTGGAGGAAGGTTCTGGATGCTGGGGGCACATCAAACGTGGCTCCCTCTACCCCAGCTAATCCTCTGTGTGGCAGTTTGGAGGCCGCTGGCCCCGGAGCAGGGCCAGCGTGGCTGGGGTGGCAGCTCTCCGGCCCAGCACGGCATCTTTGGTGCCTCTCCCATCGCCCCATCCGTCAGTTCCCCCGAGACGCAAGGACTCCTGAAGCTGCAGCTCCCCCGGGAGGGACCGATTTTCCTCTCGGAGCAGCTGGGTGGTCGCCACAGCTCCAGGGCGCTCAGCTTTGTTCTGATGGACAAAGCCCCGGCTTTGCAAGGCAGATGGGATACCTCCCGCATCCTGCAGCCGTGTCTACGTGCCCGATTCCAGAACAGGATTGTTTCTTTCTCCAGCCCCACGGCACAGCCATCCGCCCAGGGAACCAGCAGCTACCTCCCTGGTCCTCAACCGGAAGGGCTCAGCAGGGGCACACTTCCTACAGCAGAATCCCAGAGGCCCACTCCAAACCCTGAGAATGAGCCCCCTGTCTGTCTGCAGAAATGCCAAAACAGAGGCAAAGAAACCCTCCTTAGGTGTGCACAGCAGTGCGCCCTGGGCCAGGTACACGTCAGCACTGGGGCAGGCAGGCAAACAGGCCAACATCTCATGACTCTGAGATGGAGAGGAAACGCCAAATTTTTTTTTTGCTCTTTTGAATGCCCTATGCCTTTTGTTCGGCCGCTCTGGATTAAGACCCTTAACCCACTGAACCTGTTGATTGGAACTTTGCAGAATGGAAAAAGAAGGGGGCGTCGGAATGAAGATGTCGGAAGGTCTTTGAAGCATCCCCCAAACGAGAAAACCACATCCCTTACTTCTGAGCCAAGGCCCAAGGCTTATGGAGGAGTTTGGGGGGGGGGAACTCAAGGCCTTTGAAGTGATCGCAGGGACACAAAAATGTGCCTCCACGGGAATGAGGACCCGCCAGAGAAGGCTCCTCCCCCCATCTTGCTTCCACTTCCGACGCCGGCACCTAACCTAACGAGGCTGAGCTGCAGCTGCGGATGGACGACATCCGCTCAAATACTTCTCGCTTTGCGCACCCCTGGCCCTGACATACGCCTCGATGCCGGCGTCTCTGTCTTAGATCCACATTTCCGGCACAGCGTGCAGTGAAAAGAACACGGCTTTTCAGAGCTCAGAGGGACCGGGCTTCGAACCCAGATCTGCCCTCTCCTTGCTTTGGCTGTTCACCTCACTGGGGCTGTTTCCTTCTCTGTAAAATGGGGATCATAAGCCCCTCTCTCGAGAGGATAATTTTGTGAATAAAACTCAGCGTGCAAACCTCTGTGAGGGAAGAGTGAGATCTTAGCCAGCACACAGGTCCCGCGGCTCCAGGAAAGGCGCGGCTAGTTACCTGCCCCGACCTCCTCCTCTCGCAAGCTCATGGGAAGTCCCTCGCGTCTCTGTTCCATCAGCAACCTGGCCAGAAAGCCAGGGAGAAGCCGCTCTGCCTCTCTGAATGAATGGCTACAGGTTTATGATTTATTTGTTGATTAATTGGACGCTTGGAGACAATTCCATTTCAATTACCTTATTGGCAAGGCGAGAGGCACAGGGGCTGCCAACGTCAATCCATTAGGGCTGAGTGCGCTGGGGCGGCAGCCAGGGTGCTCGGCGGTGCTGTGTCTCCGTGCCACGGCCCACGGCGGCTTGGGAAGCATTTTCAAAGCGTGATCGCTTCCTCCTCTCCGCTCCCGGGGAGAGAAGGTTCCTGCACGCCACGGCCAAGCGGGGCTGGCATGGGGGCGGTGGCACTGGGACCCCCATCCCGCCGCAGTCTCAGCCAAGGTTCTCCCTGGTAGAAGCACTCTGGGGATGAGACTGGGTCCGACGGAGTAATCCAGGGTAATCCCCCCACGTCAAGGTCCTGAACCACATCAGCAAAGTTTCTTTGAGTAAGGTGGCATCTTCAAGAGGTTCCAGGGATGGGGACATAGACACATCTTTGGGGGCGGCATTATTCTGTCCGTCATGCCGCTGGTAGTATTATAACTGCCTCCCAAATGTCCTCCCCCCTTTTCTTCTGTCTTTGCTGCCAGACAGAGCCTTTTATAGTTTAATGAAATCACACCATCCCTCTGCTCAGACCCACCCAAGATTTCCTACCTCCCTCAGAGTCCACGTCCTTACAACGGCCGGTGAACAGGTCAACAGATAATCGATGTTATTGTTCAGACTGGAAACTGTTCAGGGTAACATTAGGAACCATTCACCACTATGCTGGCATCTTGAGCTTAAGCTGGGACCGTCCTGGACACCCTGGATGGGCCAAACCCCTGCCGGGCACCTCCCCCTTTCTCCAACCCTGTGTCCTACCATGCCGCCTCCTACTCACTCTCCTGCCACCTGCCTCCTTGCACACTGGGGAGCCCTGAGGTCTCCGGGCCCCTGGGCTTTGCCCCAGAGAGCCACAGAGCTCCACTCATGCCCTTCAAGTCTCTGCTTCAATGTCATTCTCTGTGAGACCACCCCAGACCTCCCAGGTTGCAGCTGCAGCATTTGCTCCCGCCACCCTCCCTGCCCACAACACTCTCTTCTGTAGCATTTACCACCTTCTCACCTACTCTTAAGTGTGCCTGACGCGCCAGTGCCCTTGCCCGTCTCCTATAGGGCTGATCTCTTCTGTAAGAGAGGAAGCTCTTGGAATTCAAGGATCTGGGTCTGCCTTAGTCTCCACGTCCTCGGCAGCTGGCACACAGCTGGTGTTCAGGAAACGCTTGAATGAATGAATGAATGAATGAATGGAAGACGTGGGCTATGGCCGTGCCCCTCCAAGATCTGTAGCCTGAATCTATTCTGGAACACACTGCTCCTTGCCCTTGACCTTCCTGAACAACCGTCTCCTCTGCATTTTTACAGAAAGGAACGTACCTGAGCCTGTGTTTCTCAAAATGTGACCTAGGAACCACCAGCACCAGAACCACTTGGGGAACTTGTTAAAGATACACCCCCCCAAGTAGACACACAGCCCAGGAAGCTGTATTTCTAACTGTTAGCAAGTGCCTCTCCTGCCCCGTGTTTGGGCACATGGAAGTCTGAGAATGCTGACTGACAGGGAACCCACCCCCTCCTTCTCTCCGGAGGCTGTGGAAATGTCCCGCAGTAGCCTAGGACGTGACAGAGCCCGCAACGCCGGCTGCACAGGAACAGCTGGGCCGCCGTGTCTCCAGGCTGCGCTCCCGCCGGACCTTCCCCAAGTTCCACTCGTCGGAGGCCGCTCCCCTAGCTGCAGCGGCGCCATGCTTCCCGTACGTGATTTCCTTCTCAGGCCACAGGTTGAGATCATTGCCAAGCTCAGGCTCGAGCTCGGGGCTCACAATCACAGCGAACCCCTTTTACAACCTCTGAAGCCCGGTGCGAGGGAAGGAGCTGGCTCTTAAAATCATTAGTGTTTCTCCCGTGTGGTGCCTGAGTGGCTATTACCCGGGGCGATGCTTTGGAAACCGGGACAGGTGGCAGGGATGATGGGAAGTGGCTGATAAGTAGCTTGTACGTCTCCTGCTGCTTCTGCTTGAAGCAGCCCTCTGACGTTTGGGTATCTGGACCTCCATCTGGGGCTGCCTTGTGAGAACGCGCCCGTGGCTGTGCTGACGTCTGCCGTGTTATCTCAGAGCCTGGACGGTGTCCACACCTGGGCCCTGTGGACGGTGGGTGGCCCGGGGGTGCAGCCCAAACGCCCAAGGTGGCGAGAACCAGGGTGGGGCTGACCGGAAGAAGGAAATCCTATTCCTCTCCTGTGTCCCCTTCGAAAATAAATGTCTTTCTCAAAACAACAGCGTGACCTGGTCCACATCATAAAAACCAAGATCTTCACGCAGCACACCTGTTACATTGTTGCTGTTTCAGGCCTCAGGGACTTTATGACCTTTGTGGAGACTGGGGGCCCCAGTGGAGACCCCGCTGAAGTGTAGGGAGCTACAGGGGGAAAAGGGAGGAGAAGTATCTAGCCTCAGACCGGGAGATGCTCTGGACACACGGCCAGGACACGTGGCCCGGAAGGAGGGGGCGTGCCCTGGAAGCCTCACATTATGTACAAGAGCAGCTACCACTGCATATAACGCAGCGAGAAAGGCCTTTGGGGGGTCCAAGGGTGGCCCCTTGGGCCAGGCACACCAGCATCACCCGGAGCCTGTTAGACATGCGCATCTCGGGTTCCCCTCTGGTCCCCCGGAATCCCCATCTGCAGGTTAACGAGACACCTGAGCGGTTCCGGTGCACCTGACGGTTTGAGAAGCACTGAGTGAGGGGCAATTTTATCCGCAGTTCATGGGTGAGGGGGTGGAGCGAGGCCCGAGGGCTGAGCTGATGACTTGAACTCAGATACTCTGACCACGACTCTAACGTGCAGCCGCTGGCGGAGGGAGCTATGGAGCTGCGGCTGCAAAGGGCAGGTGTTCAGTGAAGGGCATTCTGGGCAGAGGGGTCAGCCTGAGCCACAGCAGGAGCTGAGCATGGCCCTACATTGCAGGGAGCCGGGAGCCGCCTGGACTCGCCGGGGCTTGGGCTGCAAAGTGGGCAGGAGGATGGTTCCACCTGCAGAGACCAGCAGGGGCCAGACCCCAGAGAAGCCACTCAACGGAGCTCTGATGGCTCAGGCCATGCGGGCTATGCCTCCCCTGAGGCCCCACCTTGACCATCAAATGGGTCCTGGGAGAGCAGGAGGCACCCGACCCTCAGAGAGGAGGTGCTGAACCTTCCAGAACTCCTGAGCACTCCTGCAAGAACGACCATTTGGACATCGTACAAGGAGCACCTTCCCGACTCCCAGGGCTCCTCGGTGCCGCCCTATGGCACGTGGCTGCGTTGCAGGGGCCACCCTGCCGCCGTGCACCAGGCCCTACTGTGCGAGCAGAACACCCACGTGGCGCGGGCACAGGGTGGGAAAGAACTGTCCCCGTGTCAGCAACGTCCAGCTCAGGGCTCTGCGTGTGAAACGAGCATCCTTTCCTCGTCGTTGGCTGCGTTTCCCTGGGACGGGTCTCCTGCTGCTCGCAGCTCAGCTGCAAGCGCCTGCTGCCAGGAAGGTGCACGAGCCTTCTGCTGTCACTCCGACCGCTGGATTCCTCGTGTCCACTGCAGTGTCCGGTGCGGCGGGGCGGAAAGCCCTTTGTCAGGACGTCTGGGAGCTGGAATCGGCACCGATGGCTGTGCAAGAACGGTCCTGGGGCACGCTCGGAGGGCAGGGGTTAAACTTTCAGCCCCTGGTCCTTGAGGAAGTGGTTTCTCGAGGCCGAACCATCCGCGGTGCTGCTGCGGGCTCGGTCTTTGAACAGAGGGCTCCATCCACGACTCCCCAAAGTCATGCAGTGACCCTCGGGCCAGCACAGCGAACAGGGCGGGGAAAGCAATCTGCCTCCATGTCTCCGCTCACTCAGAAACTACTCACAGGGGAAACTAGTTTGCAAAGGACGCTGGGAAGCCGCCGGGTGTGCCTCGGGGCAGAAGTGGCCACATTTTCTCACTTCCCGGCATTCTCCGAGTCTCAGTAATGTTTCTCATGGGACCTACAGGCCAAAAGAAATCACTAAACATTTTGATTACTAAGTAGGTAAGGCCCAAAACTGAATCAGCATTTGTGCTCTAACAACCTAACGGCCAGCTGAAAGAAAATACCATTCACACGTTGGAAATAAACAATAGTTTTATCTTGTCCTTAAATAATCGCAAGCACATACACAAGGACGGGTGAGCCTGCTGGTGGGCACCTCTCGGCCTTGAACTCCCAGGGGACGCCACCAACCTCATTTCCTGTTCCTCTCCGACTGCGTTGGTATTTGCTTTTGATCAAAGGAACTGTCCAAACCCCCGCTTCGTAAAGAAGCGATGCCATCAAAGAGCAGGTAGCAGAGTCTAATGTGGAAACAGTGAATGACCTTGACTGAGTTAGTAATTCCCTCAGTGTCTTGGCAGGTGTTATGTTTTCTTTGAAAACTAAAAACAGCCCACAGTACCCCAGTGACTTCTCTGTGGCACCTGGGGTGCCTTGGTGACAGTTTGGAGACCATGGCTGCTTGAAGAGTACTCCCCATAGCTATAACTGCCCCGAGAGGTAAGTTCCACTGTTATCATCCCCCTTTTACAGGGGAAGAAACTGGTACTTAACAAGGTGAAGACATGTGCCCTCGATCATCAGGTAGAGCCAGGACGCATGCTCAGGCCAAATGGAAACAGAGCCCGTGACCTTTACCTGCCCACCCCCAGCACAGTCCAAGGACCCGGGTTCAAGTCCAGCCTCTGCTACTCACTAGCTGTGTGTCTTTGCTAGTTTTTGAACCCCTCTGGTCCTCCAGTCCACACCTGCTGTGTGTGCGCCTCAGGCAGCTGTTTTGCAAAGGGATGGTCTTTAAGACGATGGATCAAAGATAAGTAAGGAAGACTCAGCACTAACCGACACGCAAAACCTCCTGGGACAGGAAGGAGAAAGCTGGAGGAGGAGAGAAAGGAGGGGAGAGGACGGAAGAGCCCGGGGCAGGCCCTGGAGTAGCACATTCGGGACAGGCACTGCCTGCCCAGCCACGCTGGCTCGGGCACCTCGACCACGTTTGCCCGCAGCAGGCGATGCCTTTTAAATAACGGAGTTCAAAATGGATGGAAGAATGGGTGCTGCTTGATGAGGGCTCTTAGTCATAATTGCTCAAAAATAATAATAACCCCCCCCCAGCCTCTTTAATTACTTGCAAGGCTCCCCGTGTTTTCATTAGGGGTTTCCATTTGCTCGCGGTGGCGTTGGCAAGTGTTTATTGGCGCTAACGGCACAGTTCTCCGGAGCCTCATTTCGTCAGGAGGGCTGCAGGGAGACTGTTGAGAAACACATTTCCAGTGCAACCATACATCACCAAGGAAAGAGAGCAGAACAATGGCCAGGGCCTTCTCCCCGGCTAATGAGGCTGTCCCTTCGGGGAGCCGTGCAATCCACTCGGCCTGAGCATCCGCATTGCCCATGGCGCCCAGGTTGGCATCTGAGAGTCCGCGCCCATGTGGAAGGGACCGCCACCTGGGAGCGGAATGAAGATGAGGTTGCAGACACCTGGGCCGCTTATTTACAGATCAGGAGGGACTGTTCTCCCCAGGGTCTGAGACAGCATCAGCCCCTCTGGGCCCTAATGCTCAGGAAGAGGTTTGGGCATTTGCACGGGTGCTTTCCGAAAGGAGCAAGTGTTGCAGAATCTGGCCATGGGAGCTGGTGTGTTACCAAGAGCGTGGCCTGGATTTGAGTCCTGGCTCTCCCCTTTTCTAGCGACGTGACCTCGGGCAGATCACAAGGAGCCTCTCGCGGCCTCTGTTGCCTCATGGGTAAAGTGGGGATTTTAGGGGTACACGGCCTAGGGTGGGTATGAGGGTTAAACTCATCAGAAGATGGGAAAGATATGTGTGCTCAGGACGCAATCCGTCAGCTAATAAACACGAGCTATCATGGTGAAGCAACAGCTTCTGAGAAGGGCCAGCAAAGGTCTCCTATCAAGGGCCGGAGGAGAGAGCCGCCAAGTCTCTCTGGGTCGCTGTGGGGACGAAGAGAGCCTGGTCTGTCCTCCGTCCTTTTGCTGTCCCACGTGGCCGTTAAAGGCCCTAGACAGGTCCGGGGGGCTTGGAGAACCCCCAGTGACAGCGCCCCTCCCCCACCATGGCCCCGTACCCCAGAGCGCTGGGCAGAAAATGGGCAGGAAGCTTTGTGGGCAGCGTTGGGGCTCCAGGTGAGGCGACTCTGCATCTGCGCCTGGCAGGTACCTAAGAAAGGGACTTCCCAATCTTTACCTGCAGCCACCCGAGCAAACGAGCGACCCCTGGGAGCTACCCAAACCGCCTGTTGTGTGAATCTGGAGGAAACTTTGTTGAGTACCTGACTGTGGGCCAGACGTGCCTGCTTACCCACTGAAGCCCCATCAAGGATCCTCCGACCCCGTTTGGCAGATGAGGACACGGAGGTTTTGAGGGGTTAAGGGGTTGGTTCAGGGTCATAAACTTCTGAGGCCAGAGGCAGGAATCCAACCTGAGACTCTGAACCCTCGGGTCCTGAGCACCAGGCTGGCTGTCACGCTCGGGTGCAGGTTCAAGAGCTCTGCCGTGCAATGTCCCTGCACGGGAGGGGGCTTTGAACGCAGGAAGCTAAGCGTCCGGACATTTGAAGGTCATGAAACCTGGCTGCCTTAAGACAATCTGGGGGCGCTTTACTAAAATGCAGGTTCCTGGGCCCACGCTGGATGTCCTCGATCCGCATCTCTGGGAGCGGGCCCCGGGAACCTGCATTTCAGCAGACACCCAGATGACCCTGAGAATCGCTGAACTGAGCCTGTCAGCATTTCCCAGCTCAGTTCGGAATTAATTCACCAAACAGTTCAGCAGGAGGGGCTGGAGCCCTCCAGCGCTGACTCGGGAGGCTCTGGGTTCAAGTCCAAGGCCTGTTTTGCTCCCCTCTGCACCTGTGTCCCCTCTGCCCAGACGGGCTGAGCATGAAAGAAAGAAAAAATGTTTGGGGGGAAAAATCCACTGTTTTATATATTTTATAAAAATATCAAATGAGACACGTAGGGAAGAGGCACCATATTGTTTGGTTCGATGTCCTCGCCTGTGTTTGATGGTTGACTCGGGGGTTTGTAGGAGGACACTGGTCATCATGTGAATGGTGGTCACAACGCAGCCTCTGGGGCCAGCGGCAGGGCCCGGCTTTGCTGCCACTGTACCCACCGAGTGACTGTGGACCGGTCATGCCAACAATTTCTATCCCCTACAGGGTTGCTTTCAGATTCGGTGGGTTCCCCTAGGTCTGAGGTTCTCACACCTGAGTGTCATCCAGGCGACCTGGAGGGCAGGCTCAACACCGGTTCCAGGTCCACCCCCAGCGTTTCTGACCTGCCAGGGCTGGGCGGGGCCTGAGAGTCTGCATTCCCACACATTCCCAGGCGATGCCGCTGCTGCTGGCCCGGGGACCTCGCTGGGAGAACTGCAGACACAGCAGACGGTTGAAGCGGTGTCCGACCCATGAGCGTGGCGGTCGCCGCCACACACGCGTTCACGGCTTCTGCGGCAGCTCCGTGCAGGGGGCTCCACGGTCCTCGCAGGCTCACAGCCTCTTTACTTATCCCCACACTGTTCCAGTGCGTATTTATCACTCATTAAGTTGTGATTCAGAATTCCAGGGTGCGGATCCCTACGTGCCCAGGTCCCCGCTCAGCACCCTGGGAGAAGGACCAAGGACAGGAGAGGTGGGTGGAGCCAGGCTGGACAGTTTAGAGGCATCCGACCTGCAGCCCTTGGGCCGCATGCAGCCCTGGATGGCTGTGAATCCTGCCCCACACAAAATCGTAAATTGACTTAAAACATTACGAACGGGTTTTTTTTTTTTGGTGATTGCATGTAGCAATATATTTAATGTGTGGCCCAAGACAGCTCTTCTTCTCCTGGCATGGTCCAGAGACGCCAAAAGGTTGGACAGCCCTGGTTTAGACCTTCCCAGGCATGTGTCACCCTGAGGTTGTAACAGCAGTTCCTGGTCTGGTCCTAGTGGCCGTGAAAGGGGGGCAGTCTGGTAGTTCTTGACATCTTCTGCTGTGGTGCAGACCCCTAACCAGACCCGCGAGCAGCTGGAAGCTCGGTGCGGCAGGGCCCAGCCCAGGCTGCGTCCATGGACCGGTCACCAGGGAGGGCCTCTGCGGACAGGCCTGCGGCTGATGGCGCGGGAGGGGCAGTGCCGGAGGATCCTGGGATGGAGCACGCTGAAGATGCTGAGGTGCTGGGAACACATCTGCCAGGGGACCGGCCTCCTGGCAGGGAGCAGGGACTCCCTGGTGACAAGAGCCTCTGCCCCCCGCACCGACCCCGCAGGTGCTCTGGTTCTCGGGGTTGTTCCGCAGGGTGCGCGGCTGCTTCTCCCAAGCACCAGCCGTCCCCGCCCAGCTGGGAGCTGCTTCCTTGGATGGCCGACTCCCTCCACAAGGGCTGGTCCCAGAACCCGCGAGTGCCCCGCCCCCTGGAACCAAACCATCACAGGCCTCATTCACAAAGCTGACGGCAGGCGTGGTGCCACTGGCATTCAGAACCCCCTGGGTACCCGAGGTGCCTGCCTGGACGCGTGGACTGCCACCACAGCCGTGGACACTCAGACCGCTGAAGGGGGACTGAGGCCAAGAGAGAACAGGGCCGAAGGCCACCTGCAGACCCCACGTGGACCTGTTCATCGGCTCTGAACCTGCCCCATCCCCTCCCTCAACGAGCAGGTGATTCCTGGGGCCTCGCTGTTCAGCGTGGCCTGGGACCAGCAAGAGTGGCATCCCCAGAGATTGTTACAAATGCAGCTTCCTGGCCACCCTGCACCTGCTGAGTCAGGGTCTGCGTTTCACCAAGGTCCCCCGGGGATCGGTGTGCCCGCTGCAGCTTAAAAAGTGCAGAGCTCAGGGGCACCCTGGGGAAGGCAGCCAGTGGGACGTGAATCTCGGCTCCTCACACTGGCGATCGAGGTGAGTGGCCCCCTGACGCTCTCCAAGCCTCAGTCTCCTCATCTGTCAAGTGGGGGCAATATGACACAGCTGTGAGGAGGCTTCCTTCACTCCTGTGCCAAATAGTTGAGTCCCTGCTACGAGCCAGGCGCCGAGAGGAACTGGAGATGCGACAGGAACAGGAGAAAAGACGGCCCTGCCTGCAGGCAGCTTACGGGGAAATGTTGAAGGATAACACAAGCAAATGGCAGCTTCCACTTGAGGTAAATGCCACCAAGGACAAGTACAAGTGCCATCGGGAGCCTGGGGGAGGGGGTTCTAATGATGTGACGTCAATGTTGACACGCAGTGAAGTGTAGGCGGAGGTGAGGAGACACAAGAATGTCCCCTGCCCAGCAAGGAAGGGAGAGAGTGTGTATCAGTTATCTCCGGCTGTGTAACAAGTGACCTCCAAAGTGCTCCGCATTGAGGATTTAAAAAAAAAAATTGTTTTTTTTTGCAAACATCTCCTATGTGCCTGGTACTAACAGAGACTCAATACATACTTTTGAATTAGTTTTTTCCATGTCCCCAGTCTTCTTGGCCCTTTCTGGACCCCCAACTAACACTTGGGGTGCAAGGGGTTGGGGCAACAGCACCGAGTTCTCCCGAACTTGACAGGGGAAGCAGAATCGAGGAAGCGAAGTAAGGAAGGCGAGAAGGGAGTCCGTGGAGTCACTGAAAAGCCAGACAGGCCACAGAAGAACTATGAACAGAAAACTGGGCTCCTCTGTCCACCACGGCCCACTGCAGCCGAAGGGGCGGTGCGGGGAAGGGGCAAGGAGCTCGGAAGACCCGGCCGGGAAAGAGATTCATTTTAACACTAAGGACCGTCTCTGCCCCGGAGACAAATGGCAACAGCAAGCAGAAACGATGGCTCCGGCGATAAATCAGCGCAAGTGTCGCCCAGGCACCAAACGGGGAAGAAGGAACCAGAGAGGCAATCGGCTTAATTTTTTAGATTAATTGCGAGCAGTCAATAATATGACTCATTCGGGGACCCGGAGGCGTCTAAGCTATTCCGAGTAATCTACTTAGGTTGGTAATTATTGTTTGCATTCGCGGAATTAAGGCCACAGAAAGGTGGTTTAGAGGAAAGCCCCACGGAGCGGGGGACCGTCATCTCGGCTTTCCCGCGGCACAGCTGTGCCCTGGAGGGAGGCGGTGACACCGCAGACAGGGGGAAAAACATCTTTTCCACCCCTTGCTCCGGGGCGGATTCACTGCCAGCTCCAGAGAATTCACTTTTTTCCCCGTCTTTTTTTTTTTAATTCAAAAATTAGGGGATTTAAAAAGTACATCAAAAACAAAGAAGGGAATAATCACGCCTGTTCTCACCACCCGGAATTAATCACTCTTCACTTCTTGGCTCTGTGTGCCTTTCTTTGTTTGTGGGTTTTGTTTTGAGAAAAATCACTTTGTTTTTGTAAAAAATGAGATGGGTTTTTTTTTAAAAAACATAAAACACACTCCCTTTAAAGAAAAATGAGTGCAGAACATCACAAAGACGAACGTGCAAAGACTACCGCCGTGTTCGGTGCGTGTTGGTGCAAACATCTTCCTGGGCTCGCAGGTGTGCGGAAACCTCCGGGGAGGGGGGGCAGGGGTTCTGTCTGTTCCCGTCATGCCTGGGCTCCCGGTGCCCAGAACAGTGTCTGGCAAACAGGGCACACCCAGTGACACAGCCGTGCGAAGACCGGCTGAAAGAACAGACCGGCTCAGCCCCAGCAACGTTACAGGAAAACCACCATCATCGTTTGGAAACACGTGCCACATGCGGTCACCACTTCCCCACACCCTCCCCGTGATGCTCACCCCAGGGCCACAGGAGCCCCGGGGGAAGAGCAGAGGTGGGTGTGGGGGACTGAGGGTGTGGAGCTGGGATGGGCAGACGGCCTGTGAGCGGTCTGTGCGGGGCCTTTCGTAGCAAGCAGCCGAGTTGGAACGCTTCAGTAGTTCCGGCGCGTCCCCTGCCGTGACGCACAGATGTGGGATCATATGTGCACTCCGCACTGGCCTCAGACCGCTGGGGTTCTCTGGGCTACCCGCCCCCGCGGCCCTGATACCTTGGCCCTTGATACCCGAAACCCCTTTGGGACCCTCTGTCACCACTGGAAGGCTCTGATGGATGCATTCATTGGAAGGCAAGGCTCAGATGAGGGTGTGACAGGGTCACTCAGGGGACGGCGTGGGTATGAACAGCAGGCTGGGGGACCTGGAGGTCAGGATGGGGACCTTGTTGTAATGGCCCAGCCCCAGAGGACGTGACCCGCAGCGATGGCAGGTTAGCAGGGTCAGGAGGAAGAAGCGGAGATGTTTAAGTGATGCCTGGGGTTTGCCCCAACCGCATACAGGAGCAGGAGCTTGGGTCAGGGATCTGGATTCGGACGGGGCAGGCCGGGCCAAGGGGTGATGGTGGTTGGGGTTGGGGAAGGGTTTCGTGGGGTTCACTCTGCTCGGGTACCTTCTCCGAGTGTTCGTCTCAATGAACGTTAAAGAGACAAACAAAGCCAAAGACAAAGTCAAATCCCTTGTCCCTCTCTTTTGTTTTTTATCATGAAAAGCCAAGCTCCTGGGAAAGAATTCCAGCAATCCGGAAGGGTAGGTTGTGAAGAGCATCCATCGCCTCCGCCCTTACCTCCCCGCACTCACAGCCCCCACCCTCGGGCCGCTGGCCTTCGGAGGCGGCCGGGCCGCGTCCGTCCAGCCGTTCTCCGGCCGCTGTGCAGACACCTGTCTGGATGCATAACTTTGGGGAGGTGACGCGTGTTTCACGTCTATTTAAAAGAAATCAAAATTCCGACCAAATAAAGCGGGACCACGAATGAAGTCCTTCTTCAGGGTGTTAGCTTGCCTTTTATGTTAATTGGCTAGAATAGTATAACCTCTTAATGACCTGAGAATGCTACAACGGTTAGGATTTGTGAGGCACCTACCGTATTTTGCTGTGTATAACTCGCATCCACGTTTTTGTGCACATTACACATGGGATTATTATACCCACGGTGTGTAATCATTATACCTGTGTATAATGTACGTCCTTATTTTTCCCTCAAAAATTTGGGCAAAAAAAGTGTGCATTATACATGGCAAAATACGGTAATTTCTTTTACTAACAACATCACGCTTGCCCTACAGCGAATGTATACTTTTATTTTACAAAAATTGAATCATTCCCTAGACAAGGGCATAGATAGCCACTTGCTTATTTTTAAACTGAACTCTGTTTCCTGGTCACCCCTCCGTGCCCACATCAATCAATCCTCACCCTATTTCATAACCTCACACTATTCCAGAGTTTACGGACTACTATTTATTTATCCGGGGCAACCTGCTGACGGATTGATAGACAATTAGGATTTCAATTTAGTCTTACAGTCACCCATGCTGCGGCCGGCAGTCAGTCCCCTCCACAGATCCCTGCACAACCCGCTTAGTAGTTCGCAAATCCCAGGAATGTGGTGAAAATGGCAAGCCAGGTGCCTTTCAGAAAGGCTGTGTGGGTCTGGGCTCTCACTGTCAAAACAGAAATGTCACCTTCGGGGTCGATTCCCAACCGCAACCTGACCCTGGTGACGGCCACGGCTGCGTGCCAGGCTCTCTGGCCAATTCACAGCCCCGCGGAGCTCGGTGCTTCCCTGACCCAGTCGCCGTCACCACCGCCGCCCTGTCCCGGTTTCCCCGGGCAACCAGACAGAGCTGCGTGCAGCCAGAAGCACCTGCCTCTGAGCAGGTGACACACATACAGGCAGGGGCCCACCGAGAGCGGGGGAGGTCGCCTGACGCTCAAACAGGTCAGGGGGTCTCCGAACTCACCCGGTCGCCCCGGAGGCAACAAGAGAGAAAAACATCTTTAAAACTGAAGACGAAGCGGCAGGCAAAAAACGGGAAGGGCTCCTGAGGCCAGGGAGGGCCAGTCTGTAAGAACGATAAGAAAAGCGAAGGGGGAAAAGGGAAAGGGAGAAGATCGCATGGAAAGTTAAGCAAAGAAAAATGTTGCAGGAACGGGAGGCAGTCAAGGTCAGCCGGGGGAGATGGTTTTGTCAGAGCGAATGAGCAAAAGCCATTTACTGCTCATGCAGGTAGAAGCCCTAAATTAAATTGATTCCCGGCCTTGATGATGAGGCTGGTCTCAGAAACAGGCGAGAGTCTTTCGGGGCAGGAGAGGAAAACGTGGAAAGGGATCGGAGTTGCTGCTGACACTGGACAACCAGGAAAGACACACGGGGGACGTCAGAGGCACTTGGGATCTCACTGGGGATTCCGAGGACTGCTCAGACGGAAACGGTGGGGCTCCCAAGACTTGTCCTGTGACTGAAGAGGCCCACGGGAGTCAAAAGGGAGACGGAATAATAGTTCTTCTCTCCAAGTTACAGCTGCATCAGGCCGGCACTGAGGGTGCCACGCCACAGAAAGTACCGTCTTCTGGCGGACCCCCTGGTCAGGGCGAGAGGGGGCACCACAGCGGGAATCCGAACCCTGGGCTCTGCTCCGCCACTTACCAGCTGGGGGGCTCAGGACACGCCCCTTCGACTCCCTGAGCTGTCACCGCCTCACCTGCCCACGGCAGGGAGGGCGGCCTGTGGACTCTGCCCCTCCTGCTCCTCCTCTCGTCCACTCCGGTCCCTCCGACTTCCTCGCTGCTTCTCACACATGCCACAGGGCCTTTGCACGGGCCACCTCCCCCCGCCTGCAGTGTCTTTCCCTGCACCTGTATGGCTCTCTCCCCGCTGTCTCATCTTTGCTCGCTCATCACCTTCTCAAAGAGGCCAACCCCGATCACCCTGTTTAACACTGCACCCCCACCCTCCACCCGTGCTTTTCCACCACAGTGCTCGTCACCTCCTGACAGGCCACTGACGAAAATCTACTTATGTATCTCACGGCCTAGATTCTCCCTCTAGACCCTATGTCCCACGAGGGCAGGGGCTTCTGCCCGGGAGATGCTCTGCCTGGATCCCAGCCTCTAGCACAGTTACCTGCCACCTGGTGTACATTCGACCTACTGTTTAGTGACTCACGTAATGGGTCTTTGCATTCATAACAATGATAATAGTGAGAGTTATTTCATGAACTCCACCAGGATGTAGTGGTCACCTATTGTGTTGTGTGCTGGACAGAACCCCCGAGGCCGGCAGGCAGACGGCCATGCGATAATAGCACACGTGCCCCGTTTGTGTGGTTACTCCCACGCGCTTGGGAGTAGACGGTGGCCACAGTCCCGGGTTCCCACGCTCCTGCAAACCGAGGCCGCCCTCTGAAAGACGCAGACCTCCCTAGTCCTGACTCCCACCTGGTCTTTCTAAGCCCTGTTGACCACGCCCTCCTCACAGGCACCCCCTGGGAATCCCGCTGTCTCCACCTGGGCTTCTCGAAGATAAAGGCAGAAAGGAGAGCCTGAAGGTGTGGCGATCTGGGAGGTAAAATAACCCCCTAGTGGCATTCTACCCCCGGGAAGGCCTTCCTGCACTTCCAGCCTGTGCTCGACTCCCACGGCTTAAAAGCCCAGGGGCAGCAGAGGCCAAGCGTTTCAGGGTCAGCTGAGCTGTGCACCGTGTGCAAACAACGCCAGGGACACGGGAAAAGGGAGAATCACACATAATTCAAAGAAAATTATTCTTGCAAGAGCCCACATTTGTGCAGATCACCAGCAATTATTCTCTTTTTATTACACAAAGGATATTGTGAACTAGAACTACTGAAACCCTCAAAAAAAAAAAAAGAAAAAAGGAGTGTCCCCAAGGACACTGGTGTGCTGGGATGGGGGAATCCGGTCTGTGTCACTTGCAAAGCAGGTGCCTGAGGGCCCTACGGCACGCTGAGGGGGGCGCCCAGAGGACACACAGCCTGCCTGGGTCTGAACGCAAACCTGGGGCAGCAGCACGCACCGGTGAGGGTGGCACGCAGGGGGGACGAGCAACGTTTTCTCTGCAAAGAAAGAGAATCAGCCACGAGGAGGGGCGATGGGAGCAGCTGGGAGATAAGAACATAGAACCCGTCGAAAATGAGACTGGACAAGCAGCTGACTGCCCGGGGTATTTAGTTCTTTGCGCTCAGCTCCAGAGTGGTGGCCAGCGGCTAATGCCACCGGCCTTGGGCATTGTTCCTGGGGCTGCTACGGGGGGGGGGGGCCCAGGCTCCGCAGAGAGACACCTGCCCGATCTCAGTGGCTGCAGTTCAGGCCTCTGACCTGCTGGGCTGGGAAGCCAAGATCGTCCCTGTGCTCTGAACCAAGGAGCAAGCTGCGAACCATAGGCAAGGGGACAGCGGCCACATGCGCCTTCTAGAGGAGGGGGAGCGGGTGCCGTGGAAGGGCACCCAGTCCCGAGGCGAAGGCTGGGTTGGAGCCCTTGCTGGGCCAAGCCCCTCTGTGCAGTCCGGGACAAAGTCCCCCTCTGGGATCCAGTTTCCACCTGCATGTCGAACCCACAGGGACACGGTGGGGGCTGCTATGTTCCCCCCCGGCAAATTCCTGTCCAACCAAAACCGCAGAACCTTCTTTGGACTAAGGATCTTTGCAGACGTAAGTAAAGGAAGGATAGAGGTGAGACCGTGCTGGGCTAGGATGGGGCCTAATGCAACAAGAGAGCCCTTATAAGAGACAGAAGAGAGAGAGAGACGCAGGGAGGGAGGCCAGGTGAGACTGGGGTGACGCTGCCACGAGCCAAGGGACACCAGGAGCCCCCTGAAGCCGGAAGAGGAGAGAAGGCTCCTCCCCCAGAACCCCTGGAGGGAGCGTGGCCCTGCCCACACCCTGATTTTGGATTTCTGGCCTCCAGAACTGGGAGAGAATGAATTTCTGTTGCTTTGGGCCACCCGGTTTGTGACAGTTGACTAAGACAGCCCACGGAGACGAATACAGCAGCTTGGAAAACGCCTGAGACCCTGGGCAGCGTGGGGCCTGAAGTACAGTAGTTGCCGTTCCTACTTCTGCCATTTAAAATTTCACCTGCAAACAGCACCTCCCCTTGCGTGAGCCTGGTGCCCAAACTCCCCCACTCGCTGCCACTGCAGAGGAGTCACGTGCTGAGACTCCGAGAGTCGACCACGGCTCTCCACCACCCACTGTGCGCCAGGCCAGAGCTTCTCGTTCCCCGGGAGAAGCCCACAGGCTCCGCCTCACCCCGCACTGCCCCCTCCCCTGCCTCACCGTCCCCCACTCACTCACTGGTGGCTGTCACGCTGACCTCACAGGGGCTACATGGCTTCAGGGGACGTCCCACTCAAGGTCGTGTGCACAGTGATCTGGGGGACAGGCATGCTCTTCTTATGACCCCGCCCCCACCCCCACTCCTCCCCCAGCGCATTCCCATTCGTCTTTGCCTGAGCTGACACTTCCTCCCGGGCTCCACGGCCCCTGACCGGTGCTCCCCACTCCGCGCAAAGGGTTCTCCTTCCTGGCTCTCCTCCCACTTTGCACAAAGTTGTTATCTCCGTCTTTGTTTTTAAAACTCTCCTCGGCTAGGAGGTATGACCCTTGAGAAAAGAGACGGGTCTGTCTGACCCATTGCCACAGGCCTAGCATCTCCTACAGGAAAGTGTTTGTGCTTCGGGGTAATGTTTGCGGAGTGAATGAATGAATGAGTGAGCAGATGAGTGAACGAATGATTAAAGAGATGGATAAGATACACTCGGGCCCGAGAATCCCGTCTCCGGTGAGCAGAGGAGGAATGGCGGCGATGAGTCGGTGATGCCACAAGCCTGCACGACTAAGGACACCGCACACGTCGCAGACGCCCAGGAGAGAGGGCTCCTGTCCGCCAGGGGATCAAGGAGGCTGCCTCTCACTCAGTGGCACCGGCCCCCCCGCTGGGTCTGGCCGGGGGAGGTGAGCGGAAGGAAAGGCAATTCCGGAGGGAGGGAGTGGCGTGAATCAAGGCGCAGAGAACAGAACTGCAAGGTGCCTGGAGGGAACGCAGTGAGAACACTTCTCCCCCGGGGCAGAGCCTCCCCTCCTTTGGGGAAAGCCGGCAGGAGCTGAGACTGACTGGCGCTAGGACCTCAACAAAACTGAGCAGAGACAGGCCTGCAGCGGACACGGCCCTGCTCGGGCCTGAGCGGCTCTCGGTTTGGTCCCTCGCCCTCCCCAGGTGCAGTGTGAAGAGCAGGAGCCAGGCGAGGGCTTGGGTGAGCTGGGGTAGCTGGGAGGAGGTGGGAAGGGAAGGCTGCGGGCCACCACTAAATGCCAGCCTACAGGGGTTCGGACCGAGGCCGGAGCAGCGGGCTTGGGTGCCTGGAGCAGCCCGCCCAGAGACGTGCTACCGGCGAATGAATCTTGCGGCCGGGTCCAGGGTGGATTAGGGGAGGCGGCTGCAGACCTGGAGGGGACTGCCAAGGTCCAGGGGGTGGATTATCGGGGCCTGATTGCTGGGCGGCCGTGGGAACAGGAAAGGAGCAGAGAGATGTGAAAAGAGATTGGAAAGGGGGAAAAAAAAATCCGCTCCACTGATTGCACAGCCTCGAGTGAGGGCAGAGGCGAAGACGGCTTGAAAGGATTCGTGCTCAGGTGACGGGGACTCCGCGAGAACGCGGCACGGCCTGAAGGAGAAACGTTGGGCGAAATCTGCTCGCGCTAATTTACACACGTCACGGCCACGACCTCCACGGTGGCTTTGGGACAGAGAATACTGCAGGGGAAGTTAAAAAGTCCCTATCAGTGACACACATGCACACACATAATGTTTGTGTGCGCAGTACATATGATACATGTAATATCTGCACACACGTCTGTGCACACAGGCACACACATACACACAATGTGTACAGATGAATGAATGCATGTGTGTGCACAAACACACACAATGTTTGTACACACGTGCCCACACATATACACACGTGCACACACATGGATGTATACATTAGGGTGCACAAACATACACACATGCTTGCACACACATCTGCTCCGGGCTCCAGGAAAAGCAGTGCATGCTGGCACGTGGAAGCTAATGTCCGACCTCCATAAGCCCCTGGGCCTGCTCCTAAAACGCTCCTGATGAAGAAATCCAACCCATTCAGTGATTCGAGGGAGACGGCCCTTCCTTTATTTGCCGACCGCAGCCGGATCACAGGCCTTCAGCAGAGCCGCTTCCCTCCCGGTCTAGGAGCACACTTGGCGTCCTGCTGCAGGGGACAGATGGCTTCCGTGCCCAGGGGCAGGGACCCAGGCCCCTGTCCCCCACCTCGGCCCGGGTCTCTGTGACGGAGCTTTGAAAATGAGATGGAGCTTCGTTCCTCAGGAAGGCTTGTTAAATACTGACTTACCCCACAGGGAACAGAAAGTGAGGCTGTGATACTTGTCGCTCAGTCAGGAAAACGGGTCCGACTGCACGTGTGCTGCAGAGCCCCTCAGCGTCACGCAGAAACGACAGCCCGAGTCAGGCCCTGCTGTGCAGTGAGGGGGTCCTGGCAGGAACGTGCACCCTTGAGATGGGAAACACCCATTACCGGTTTACCTGCCAGCCCCCTGCACAGCGAGCCGCGAGTGCAGCCTTGTGGGTCCCGGTGCTGGGCTTCCGACCAGCCTTGCGTGCAACCGTTGTGCCCTGAGTGGCGGCAACAGCGGCATTTTCAGACTCTGGTGCCCAGTGTCGCCTCCTCTCGGGAACTTGGCCAGCCTCCCTTCAGAAGGTGAAGTGCAGAGGCAAAGAGCACACCCTTCCCGTCAGACAGGCGGAGCTCCCCAAAGGCTGTGACGGGCCCCCCGCCCACACACAGAGGCTGATGCACATCCAGAGCGACCCCCCCTGCGTCTGTGGCCTTGTCTGTTGCTGCCCGGTTCAACACCGGCCAAGGGGCAGAATGAAACACCAGCCAGGGCACAGCTGAAAAGCAAGAGGGTCCAGGGCTCGCAGGAATGGTGGACAAGGGAGCCCGCACTGTCCACAGGCCAGAATCCTCACCAGAGAGGAGACAAAACTGGGCAAGGGATGCCAGGGCCGCGCTGCCCGCTGGGATGGCGAAAACCCAGTGCGGGGACTTTCTGGTATGACATCTGACATCTAACCTCCCTGGGCCTCCGTCTCCTCCTCTGGGAAATGGCAGGAAACGGGGCTTCTGCAGAGAGGGAGCTGGGAGGCTGACACAGACAACGCAACGGCACGTCTGCCTCGGTGCCTAGCACGTCACAGGCACTCGACAAGTATCCTTGTTTTCACTATCAGTCTCGGAGCTGAAAGAAAAGAATTCATGAAGGGATTCGTACATTTAAACTAAGAGGAGCTGGGAAGACACCATCGTTGCCTGGAGTTTACAACCCAAAGCCCCTCCCCAGTTCCCAGTGCCTCTCTCCTGGGCAGCGTGGCCGTTGTCAGCTAACCCGCTGGCTCTGAAATTTAAATCCGTCTTGAACGCCCAAGCACACGCGCCTTGCTTCCAGAAAGCACACAAAGGTGTAATTTGGTAAGTGCACACCACACACAAATGCTCTTACAACCGTATTCTTCTGTGATAAAGCATCGCAGACAGAACCGACTCACTCAAGAAGGAAAGAGCAGTCATCTCTTGGGCAAATGTCGCGTTGCCACATGCATCCCTGTGCAGGTGTGACCAGTGTCACGCCAGCCACACGCAGAAGCTAAGCTGGTGGCCCTAAGAGGCCCCCTCTGCTGTGTTTAATGAAGGGTGGGTGTGGGTGATGCACGGGGTTTCCGGTGGCGTGGGGCGAGTTTCTGGGTTCGTCCAAGTTCCGGTCCTGACTCCGACACGCCGAGTGACTGTGGGCACTCGCTGGAACTCCCCGAGTCTCAGTTTTTACACGTGCACCACGGGGACTCCGGCACCAATAAGGTTCAGGCTCCGGCTTAAGCTCCGCCCTCTGCTCTCCTCCTGTCCCCAGCCTCCCCTCAGGACACCTGGAACTGTTTCCGGTCTCAGCGCCACACGGCTGTAGGCTGTTTCCCCTGGGGTGCCCCGCGCACCACTACATCTTAGTGACTTCTATTTCACCTTCTCTGAGGAGCCTTCGCTCACCACCCTCCAGCTGGGCGGGGTCCCCGCTCTGCTCCCCTTTCGCCTGCTCTGTGCCTCTCCCGCTGTGGCCAGTGGGATTCTGGAATGGCTTACACGCTTCCCGTCCCCGGGGTGCACACCGTATCATCATCCCTGCCCTTGAGTGGATTTTTGTTCTGCAGTTGGGAACCCACAAATGTGGAGGGCTGCCTGTTTGCTTAGTTCTACGCCATTTCGTACAAGGGACTGGAGCAACCAGGGGGTGTCCTGGAACCTGTCCCCTGTGGATACGGGGGGACATTGGTATTATTGCTACTGTACATGGGGAGGAAGGAGGCAGGGGGCATAGCAGCCGTGTGCCGAAGGGAGAAAGGACAGGACTAGAGGACAGGTGGCCCAGGTTCGAGGCTCAGCCATGTCACCTCGTGTGGGCGAGCCACGAACTCTCTCTCAGTTTTCTCATCTCCCCAACAGGAGCGATGCTCCTGCCATCCTACCTGGTGGCCCTGAAGGCAGACGGTCTCTGCCTGCACGTTGCAAACAAGCAAGTGTGAGCTATGGGGGAGGGGGTGCGTGGAGAGAGCAGCAGGGGCGGGGGAGGGCGTGTCTGTGGGAGGAGCAGAGGAAGTGCCGAGGGGCAGAGGCTGGAGGGGAAGGTTTCCGGAAGAGCCCCCAGGTCCCAGCGGGAGGACCTGTGGGCCTAGGTCAGCCCGAGAGGGCTGCTGCGGGCACACCGTGGACCTTTAACGGGTGTTTTAGGAATTAGCAATTTTGAAAAGGATCAAGACAGACACATGGCCCACTGACAGGGCCAACCAAGCAAAACAGTCCTGGTCACTGAACCCTCTGTGTTCCTCAACACTTCCTTTAAACTCAGAATCTCAGTTGGAGGAGCAGGTGCGTCCTTGTGTTGTGCTTTGTTGTTGTGGCAAAAAAAATGAGCCGAGAGGAAACGCATCCAAGCCTCATCAGAGCCTGCTCCCCCCTCAGAGCACCGCCGAGTAGTAACGCTGGGGGCGGGGGGACTGTGAGAATCACTCCCTCCGACCCGTTCCTACAGATGTGGAAACCGAAGGCCAGATTAGTCCGGGCACCACGTTACCGCCTGTCCTGGCTGCCACCTAATAATCACTCCATCAATGACGTTTTGCACAAACGGGACAATGGAGAGGATGCACTCAGCACCGGATAATGGAGAGGAGGCATGCAGCCGAGAGCCTGGACCGCAGCAGGTCCCCGCACCTCGAGGTCCGTGCCTTCCCCACGGGGGGGTTCCATGTCGTGCCCGTTCAGAGGCCCCAGAAAAGCTCCCATTAAGCCACGACTCTGTGCCAAACACCTGGGGGCCAGGTCCATGCAGGACAACAGTCCCCGGGGCTGCAGAGAAGCAGCCCCAACTCCTGGCAAAAAGCTGGGCTTTGCAGCCAGATGGCACGGCGCTGACCCCCAGCTCCCCCAGCTGTGCATCCTGCACCTGGTAGCTCCCGAGCCTTGGTTTCTGCGTCTATGGAATGGGGATGATACCAGAACCCACGTCAGAGGACTGCTGTCAGGAATAAATGAGGAGATGCATGCAAAGGGCTAACACAGGGCTGCCCAGGTCCAGATGTTAGGGCTGATGTTGCTATTCCTCTAGGAGCCTCTAGGGGGCAGGGCACAGCATCCTCAATCAAGGTATTTGGAACAAACTTCTGAATTGTGTGGCAACTCGCTTCTGCATCTATGGGGCAGCCCGGTGGTGTTGCTACCCAAGAGTGAGAAAACCAAGACACACACACACATCCCTCTCTTCCTCACAGGAAGAGCACACAGCAGGCACGGCACCCACGCGTGGGGTCAGCAGCTGCTCTTTCCTCAAGGACCCCCTAGGCTTTCATGAGAAGTTACCTGAATGAGGGGATAGAGCCGGCACTAGGGGGCACAGAGGGTCTGAAGTCACTGCCCCCCCCCCCCCCCCCCACAGTGGCCCTATGCCTTAATCAAGCCACACACATAACGGGAGGTTCCGGAGGGCAGACCAGGTGGCCACGCTAACGTGCTGGCTGTCTAGGAATTTTTTTTCCTTTCCTCGAATTTTTTAAAAAACTGCTTCTCCAACACCACCAATGAGAATTTCTGTCTGGTGCCAACTACACAACTGATCGAGAATAAGCACCCGTTAACGCTTCGCCTGCTCTGAAGACGGTACTCCCCAGACGCCTCTTGAGAAGGAATCTGTCCATCCGGTGGCCAGCCCTCCTACCTGGGAGCTGGACTAGGTGGCAGGAACCAAATGGAACTGGTGTGAGGGTGACTTGATGGCCCAGATCTGAACCCAAACCAGGGCCTCCTCATCAGTCACTCCCTGGGGGGATGACGAGGTCAGGTGGATCAGAAAGAAAGAAGGAAGTAAAACGGATCTACCAAAACTTACTGCAGAGTGTACGTGTCAGGATTCATGAATTAGCGCGGAAGCTCTCAACCTGGGCACCATTGACCTTTGGCGCTAATCGGTCCCTGTCACGGTGGGGCATCCCTGGTCTCCACCCACCAGACGCCTTCAGCACCCTACCCCTCAGGTGTGACAACCCAAACTGTCCTCAGACATTGCCAAGTGCCTGCTGGGAGACAAAATACCCCTAGCTGAGAGCCACTGAGTTAATGCAAAATAATGACGGTGCCAGCTCCGTAACTGACAGCGATGAGCATTGAAATAACGGTGCTGCGGAGAGCGGAGATAATCAGGTGTGCGTGTCTACTGGGGAAGATTGCGGACGGCCCCACTCTTCACCCCTACCCTTGGCCATGTGGCTTGTTTGGGCCAATGGAATGCCAGCAAACACGGGACAGAGGCTTGAGAACACTTGTGCAGTAAAGTGTGTCCCCTCTTGCACCCCCGCTATTGCTGTGAGAACAAGCCCAAGCTGGCCCGGTGAAGGACGAGGGACACAGGGAGCGGAGCCTAGTCACCCCCGTCACCCCAGCACACAGCCAGATGACTCACAGGAATGGCGCATGCTTGGTCAAGGTCGGAGTGGTCCCGCTGACCAGCCCAGACAGGCGAGCAGTGTGCACTCATTGTTAGTTATGTTTTGTGGTTGTTTGTCACACAGCACGAGTGCATAAAATAATGGATGCGTGAGCATGTATGGGGATGGGGGCTCCTGTGTCCCATGTAGACATCACAAGTCCCAGCACCACCGGGGTGGGGAGCACCTGGCTGCTCTTCACTGTGGTGAAGAGGGAGCATGGGGGAGGGGAGGGAGGCATTCATTCTGCAGCAGCTGCAGGTTGGTCTTCGGCGATGCACTGCGCTAGGGAATTGTTCCAGCCTGGTGCCCAGGCTGTCTCTGCCCCAGCTTCCTTGAGGCCCAGCTTTGGTTCTCTGGGTAGTAACGGGTGATTGAACACAGTCAGGTGCAGGCGCCAGGGAGGGCCCGGAGTGGCCTTTCATGAATTAAAGTGCAGCTTCTGGTGCATGGTGCTCGAGCAGGTGCTGGGGTCCCTCAGAGCTCGGATGACTACGAAAGACCCTGTTTCCCAGAGCCCGGCTTTCCCTCTCTCAGGGAGAGCCCTGCTCCAACCTGCTCGTCTGCAAGCAGCGAGCGCTTCTACGCCGAGCACGGTGTGATTTAAGCATCACTGGCATCCACCTGAGCCAACACAACGTCCCCGAGGTCCACACATTAGGACAAAAACAGACACAAGGATTATTGACACCCACACGTTGGCCCATGACAGCTTCTCCCTGAGCAGCACTCTGGGCTCACCCAGTGTGTCACCAAAGCCTGTGGATCCTGGCCTCTGGTATGACATCAGGACACTCTCTCCTTCTCCACTGCCGGTGCCCGGGGCCAGGCCACCGTGCCGGTGCACGGGCCTTGTCTACCATCTGGGACAAGGACACGGGTGACTCTCAGAGCCTGCTGCCGGTGTCCCGATTCCCACCCCTCCAATCTCGTCTCTACGTCAGCCGTGCAAACCGGATGTCTTTCCCGGGCTCTGGCCCTTTGGTGGTTTCCATTAGGTTTTCGGTTAAAGCTCAGACCCAGAGCCTGGCCCCTGGGCCCTTTCTCACCTCCTCCTGTGTTCTCCTCGCCCTTATTCATGGAGCGTTAGCTTTCTTTTCATCCTGAATTCTCTGCCTCGTGCTCCTTCTAGACAAAGAACACTGCTGCCCACGCCCAGGCCTCCCCTGTGTTCGTTATCTACGGCTGCGTAACGAGTCCTTCAAACTCAGTGGCTTAGAGCAACTTCGATGATGTCACAGTTTCTATGTGTTGGGAACTGGGCGCAGGTTGCCTCCTCAAAGGGAGGTGAGCGAGGGCCAGCAAGGCACAGTGGCAGTCCTTGGAACCTAATCCTGGGAGTGACACCCTTCACCTTCACTGTGGTCCATGGGTTAGATGCAGGTCACAGGGGCCGACCACGCTCAGGGGAAGGGGACTGCACGGGAGCGTGAACTCCAGGAGGTGGGGACGATGGAGAACCATTTTAGAAGCTGCCTGCGACAGCTCTGTCCCCCCTCATGGAAACCAACTCTGACGCCCAAGCCAAAACATGGCCTTCAATGACGCATTAACCTCCTCAATAATTATTTATGAAAAGTCAGCCACGTACTAGGCACTGTTCTCCGTCCTGGGCCCACAGCAGACCGAAGCCCTGCCCCCACGGAGCCTCCTTCCCGCTGAGCAACACAGACAGTGAACAAATAAACATGAAAAATGCCGCCTGGTGACAACTGCTGTGGGGGTGAAGGTGACAGGAGGGTGGGGCCAACCATGGCATCGGGCTCTCCTTCAGAGCCCTGGAGCGAGAAGCAGTCCATCCATGCTGACACCGGGGGGTGGGGGGGTGGGGGGGGAGGGCGTTCCTGGCGGGTGGAACAGCCCGTGCAAAGGCCCTGAGGCAGAGCCAGCTTGGGGTTTGCAGGAACTAGCCAACAGGAGGTAGAGCGGTAAGCTCTAGCGCCGTGGGTAAGAGGGTGGGAGAAGAGGAGGAGGGGCTGACCTTAGCCTTGTGGGCCATGGTAGGACTTTCACCTCTTCTCTGAGTGACGTGGCAGCCGCTGGGGGTTTTGAGCAGAGCACGGACAGGGTCTGATTTGTAGTTTAAGAGACCCCTCTGGCTGGCCAGAGTAGAAGCAGGGAGAGCCGCTCAGAGACAGCTGCAGAACCCAGGAGAGACGCGATGCAGGCTGGGACCAGAGCGGCAACAATGGAGGTGGGGAGAAGTGGGTAGATTCTGCACATTGTGAACGAGCCTTCTCTTTGGCGGCACTTACTACAGCTGCAAATAAGTAGTTGACTGTGCAACATGCCATTGTTCATTGTTTCCCCCTTGAATATTAATTCCATGAGGGCAGAGGCTGTGTCTGGCATGTTCCCTGTCTTTGGAGCCTGGGACGTGGCGTGAATGGATGTAGGGAGATTACTGCACAATGCGTGGTCTCTGACATGGGAGGTCTGCACGAGCCACACGGATAGCATGCAAAGTGATGCGAAGTCCAGCGACTTCCCTTGGGTGGATGCCTCATGCCAACTCTTTGCCTCTGGGTACATGCCTTCACCTCTCCAAGCCCTGTTTTCCTCATCCGTAAACGATGGGGCAGAAGACAAATCTCAGTTCAGAAATGTTAACAAGAAAATTGCACGTGACAGTGACTCCGCACCTGGCAGACCCTGACACACCTGAGTTTGCACTAATACACTCATGCTCCGCTGACCTTTGGTCTAGTTTGCCTCCTCCCCAGCTTTGAGGGGAAGGACCAGGACAGCGTGGGTTCATGCCGGCCCTCAGCCCTGCCCACGGAGCACGATCCCGTGCTCTCAGATGCCGGCTCATGCGCGGCCGATCACCTTCCAGCAGCAAGGGCCAGCCCCCGGTTCTCGTCTCTGCTGAGCCAACCACACGGCTTCTCTCGGTGACCATTGGGTGTAGCTCTGCTCCCCTCAGGAGCTCTGGGTCCTCTCCCGAGAGCATTTGGGCCCCTTTGGGCGGGTCTCCTGGGCACTGGCTGGCCGAGAGCCGCCCTTCAGAGCTGTCTCCTTGGCTTTCCCGTCTACGTTTTTCACAGTCCCGCGTCACGCATTCAACGCCCACCGTGGCTCATGAGGCCGGATTCCGCATAGCCTCCCTCATAAATGCCTCAGACGTGGAAGAAACGGAACTGGGAAGACAAAGATTTTGCACTTTAGGAATCTGGGTTTTCACCCCTGAACTCAAGACAAGACCGAGGGCTCTGGAGTGAGACTCACGTGGCCTCGAACCTCGGCTCCCTGTTCACTGGCCCGGGCCCTTGGGCGGGTCACATGGCCTCTGTGCACGATGGCTCCTCTGTCCCGTAAAGATGGTGATGGGTCCTCACCTGCTCAGGTGGTGCGACGATTCAGTGAGACGAGGCAGGCAGGTCCCCTGCCACAGTGTCTGGCACGTGGCTAAGCACTTGGAAAGAAGAGGTACCTGCCCTCATCATCTCCATCATTGCCATCACCGTCATCACCTTCATCCCCTGCCAGGTCCTACGTGCTTCCTAGAGGCCAAGCCAGAGACCCCGGAAGCAGCGGGAATAGAACATCGCGCTGGCAACGGAGAGAGACACGCACGGGCTCCCCGATTTCAGCGCTCAGAAGGATCTCTAGACTCAAGGGCCAGGTGAGGGCAAGGAAATGATAAAAACAACAAGGAATCGAGTGAAAAAAAATCAAGTGACCATCCACATTCAGCCAGTACTGCAGGGCCGAAACAGAACAGCTCCCTGAAGCGATCCCACGGGCGGTGGCCACCCGCTGAGTACTCCTCGGGCCGAAGGGGACACCGCAGGCTGAGAACCAGCCGCTCCTGACTGGACGGTGACTCCCGCGAGTCTGCGGCTGCAGCCTCCTGCGCTCCCTCCTGCGAGTGGCAGGGCTGCAGGCCCCCTCCATGCGGGGGTACCCCCCCCTCCACAACTCAGGCCCTTCGAAAGCCCTGTGTGTGGCTCTGAGAAGGGGCTACGTGAATAAACCCCACGATGCCGACCCACCACAGCTCTGGACCAGACGCTGGCCCCTGGAAGAAGAAAAGCCAAGTCTATGCGGCTTATTTAGGAAAACATCCTAAAAGCCTCTCGTGGCCATGAGAGGGAGGAAGGTTTCTGTGAGTTGATGAAATCAGTGGGACCCGGGAAGCTCGGTGAGGACCCCGCTCTGGGGCTGTGAAATGCAGGCAGCAAAAGCAAGAGGCCACGCGTTCCTGCTAATGAGCCCCTGAGTTCTCTTCCCCGGAACTTCAGAGTCCAAAGTCCCAATTCTAGCTGCACTGTGGGCATCCGCGGGGCCTGGGCACTCGGGGTGAACCCTGGGTCTTCTCATCTACGGAAAGGCATGGTTGAAAACGCTTCCGATACAGGGAATCGGGGCATCAGGGTGCATTGCCGACGTGCCCACATCGGAGAAGGAGAACGCCCCAAAGCCGGAGTGTGAGCTGGAGAAGAGGAAAGCCCAGGTCCCCGTGGTCGGGTCTGGAAAAACGCTCAACCTCCAGCACGCGGGGCCTGGACTTTGAAAGGGAGCACTTCGCATCCTGGTTTAATTTCAGTCCCTGCTGGCAGCGTGACAGTGCGGGCTGCAGCTCCAGCGAAAAAGGGGTTTGTGCCTTCCCTCCCCCGCCCCCCACCCAGTGCCCAGTGCCGTGCGGGGCGTGTTGGACGGACTGCGCTTCATTAAAGAGGAATGCCGAGAAACACAAACCAGAGACATAAAACCTTTATGGACTTCAAACGGCTCCTCAGACTCGCTGATGGCTCTGGTGTAAATGAATCAGAAACACATGGTCTGGGTTTCCTGAACACTGACAGGGCAAACAAATAAAAGAGAACGGGCCTTTGGAACACAATCTGGGCTTGAAAAGCGCCCGGAGTGGCGGCGGGTGCCGGGACGCTGGAGAGCGCGCCGGCGTCTCCAGTAGCGTTACTGGGAGAACAGAGAGCGAGGTTTGGCAACGAAAGGAAATCACAGCTTCAGAGGAAGACCCCTGCCGCCAGCAGACTGGTGTGGAGAATTCTGGAAGACAGACTTGCTAAGACCAGGCAGCCGACAGCCTGGCTTTGTCCTCAGGACGGCAGTGGCTCTGGGAGGCATGGTGATGCCTCCGCGGTGACCTCGACTTTGACTCTGGCCCCTCCCCAGCGGCTGTGGCTGGGGAACTGTCATTTCCTTGTACCCTTTTAGGAGCTCATCCCCCCCAGGTGCAAAGCCCTCTCCCCTTGCCCCGTGGAGCCAGGCCCTGCCGTCCCACCCACCCAGGGAGCTGGGTCCTGTGTTCTCCACCCACCCGAGCCCACCTAAGGGGCCCAGAGGGCGGCCTTCATCTGCGCAGAGGTTTGGTGGCTCTGTGGACGGCTCAGCCCCGGTGTAGACAGCGGCCTTCCGATTCGGAGGTTTTGGGGGGTGGTGAGAGACATGGGGGCCACGGAGTACCGACCCGCAGAAGAGAAACGGCCCGAGGCGCCTCCCGTCAACAACCAGGCAGCAGGCACCAGATGGCGCACCCCCATTACGGCGGTGTGATTGATGGGGGCTGCAGGGGACCTGGGGCGGTACCACGCTGGATTGTGCCCCCCCACCCCCACGTGCACCTCCGGGGCCTCAGAACGTAACTGTGCCTGGAGATCAAGTTCTTTAAAGAGAAATCAGACAGGCGATTTTCAACCTTTTGCATCTCATGGCACACATGCACTCATTACTAAAATGCCACGGCACACCAAAAATATGCTTTTTGCCCATCTAACAACAAACAGGTATAGCTTTGATTCATTCACACTGAACTGCTATTATTGGGTTGGCTGTTCTCATTTTTTTATGCGGCAGTTTAAGGGAAAGGAGGTCAGTGCCCCTGACTCCACAGTCAGGTAGCACATGTTTTAAAAATTCTTACAGCGCATCAGTTGAAAGTCACTGGATTAAGCCCAAATCAGGCCATGAGGCTGGGGCCCGGACCTGGTATGACCGGTGTCGTCAGGGGGAAGAGACGGCAAGAACGTGCCTATGGAAGACGCCCGGGGGAAGGGGAAGCAGGTGTGCCCTCCATGAGCACACCCCCAGGACCTCCCCAGCTGCGCCCTGACGTCAACAGTGGGGGCTTTGGATGGGGTCTCATGGGGAGTTTATGAGGCTCCTGTGACTGCATGCAAATGTTTGTGTTGTCGTTTGGTGCAGGGGTAGGGGAGGGTGGCGGGTCATCAGTACCTTTTGGGAGTTTGCTTCTAACCTCTTGGGAGTCTTAACCCATAAAAACCTCTTAAGAATGTGATGAGAGCTGCCTTCACGGAACACTCAACACACACACACACACACACACACACACACACACACCACTCTGCAGACAATTTCAGAGCACCCAGGAAACCCATTAACGCCTCCGAGTTTTCCAAGTTCAGACCTCCTAGAAGTGGGTGTGCTTCCCCAGCCTCTTCAGCTGCCCAGATCTCGGAGCCTTTTAAAACCACCACCTCTAGGACCCAAGTGGAAACGCCAAGTAAACAAAGAACACGGCCTCTCGTCCTCTCGGTGGGTCTCCCCGCCCTCAGCCTCCTACAGGCGGGGCGGGTGATGGCGAACCAGACAGCAGCCCCATCTGTTCCTTCAGGAACATCGACCCGAGGCAAGGATGCGCCTCAGCCTGCAGGGGAGCAGGGTGCGGAGCCCGCAGCCCAGCCAGGGTGGCAGGTACGCACGCACGCAGGGCCCCCTGACAACCCCCAGGAGACAGCCATGCCCACGGACACCCCTGTGTGGGGTGGAGGGGCAGCCTGGAAGGAAATGGAAATACGAGATGGGGCGGGGGGGGGGGGGGTCACCTTCTTTCTATGACCTCTCTCCTCCTTGGGCGGAATCCTGCTGGACAGTACCTGGGGGAGGACACCCATCTGCTTTTACAAAATTATTCAGATGACACCTGTTTTAAATTATATATCCACGCCCAGAGGGCGTGGGGGCATATCTTTTGAAAAGTCCAATAAATAAACAAACGAGCAGCCTTAATTGAAGTCTTCTCCGGCTTCTTCATCGGAGCAAGATGTCCCTTTGAAGTCCGCTCACGGCACGGGGCCCCTCTGTGTGATGATGGTTTCTGGGGACGAGCAGGCACGGGAGACAAGAACTGTCGAGAAGACTCGCACCCCCCCCCCCCCCCCCCGTGTGGGTCTGGCCCACCTGACGCACTTCGCAGAGCGGCTGAGCCCTCACTAGGAGCCGGCTACGGCCGTCACGCCCCTGCGGTCGCCGGCCCCTTCCCGGCGGCTCTGTGGCCCGGACTGTTCGGGCAGCGAATCATCAGGGGCCGGGAGCGGCCTTGGCCAGAGTCTTTTCTGGGTTCTCACACCGTGGCTATTTTAGACACGGGTCACCCACGCTCAGCTTCCGTCCTGGGGACATTCACAAGTGGAGGGTGGGCGTGTGGACTCATCTGACACAACGACATTGTTTTTCCGTGGACACACCCGATCTGTCAGATCCCGGAGCGGGGGCAGGAAACAGACTGGGGCCGTGAGCCCAGTCTGACCAGCTTACCAGTCGGGTCAGGGCTGGTAACTTTTCAACAACGACTGGGCGAGACCTCCCAGTCCTCATTATGCTGTGTCGTCGTGGCCACTGGCAATGACGTTGCTAGCAGCACCACCCTGGCACACTGCCACTGCCACTGCCACTCAGGGCTCTGAAAGGCTTTCCTGATCCCGATTCCGTCCTATGGCCCTCACCAGAGTGGGCTGTGCACACCTCTTTGCATGCTGCAGGGCGGCAGCTTGAAATGGGCCTCGGTGGGGAGATGGGCGCCATGGAAACTGGCACGCTGTACACCTCAGGGCTGGTTTCGTTTTCCTTTTAAGAGGGAGTTGTTAAATCGTGCTTTTCTTTTAAGAGAGGGTTGTTTACCAACACGCCCCCGGCTGGCTCCTCCTTGTCACCCCGCATCCTGCTCCAACGGCACTTCTTCCGACAAGGCTGTCCCACCCGTCCTGCCTCCGTGCCACACGGCCTGTTTTTATTGTTGCTGTCACTTTCGCAATCTGGAGCTCAGTTACTTATTTGCTGCTAAGTGTTGGACGGCACATCCCTTCCCCACTGTAGGCCTGAGAGAGCAGCCCGCAGCCGGTCTGTATTTCCCCACGCATCCCCAGGGGCCAGGCATTGCGCGCCACGCGGGTCTGCTGACGTGGACATGGAGCGACGGGCGGCTCTCTCAAGCCTCCAGTTCACCGGGAAGGGCTAGGGAGGAGCCAGGGAGGGGCCAGACCACTTCCCGGGAAAGTCAGTCTTCAAGGCCTGGGGTCTGAGAGTGTCCCGGCTCCTCCCTGGTCCGACCTACAGTCTGAACTGTCCTTGCCTTTCAGTTCTCCGCCAAGGGCTTCGCTGGCCCAGGGTCAGCTCAACTGTCATCTCCTACCGTCTGCCATGATTTCATGATGCTGGACCTTCAGCCAGGGAGATTCCTGGGGGTTTTCGGGATTACATCTGTCCTGTTGAGGGACACCCAGGAGTCATTTGCTGGGACTTTCTTTCTCGCCACGGCCAGGGGGTGGAAGCGTAGCTATAAACGGGACTTACCTTCTAGAGCTCTGGTCACCCCGTCGGTCAAGACCTATGTCCTTGTCCCTGGTCTGTTCCAAGGTGCTTGCCCATTTTATTATCTTGAGGAGGATGTGTGGGGGGACAGAGCTAGGGTCAGCCAGCTCCAGGGGCTTGAACGTTCTTTGCAATTTATTCAGCAAACTCTGCCTGCTCCCTCTTCCTCCAGGGCCCATGCCGTGTTCCGGGGACAGGGACACACACACACCAGGCCGGTCCCACAGAGGGAGCGGAGGCAGACACACTCACGGGATTCTGCCATCGGACACTCATGCTGCGTGGTTTCACTCATAGCCATTCCCCTAAGCTCCCAAGGGGGCACACTTTGTGGAGAAGGTGACATTTGACTGGGCCCTGCGAGATGAGCTTGCTGAAGCCCCACACGGGTGGGACAGTGGCATTCATCCCATACGCCACGGGGCAGCCTCTAGGCAGCAAGTCCCCAATCCCAAGGGCACGTCAGCAGCAGCTGCGTGGCTCACAGCCCATGGCCGGCCAGAGGGGATGACAGAGGTGTCAGCGGACATCTGGGTGCACAGGTGACATCAGGAGCAGATGCCCCGTGCCACACCCACCCTGGCCCCGTCCCCTGGGCACTTTAAAGGCCTCCCCCCCCCAAATTGGCACACGCCCACTGCTCAGGCCAAGTGGGGCTCAAAGCTGAAAGGGAAGTGGAGTGTTTTAAACTCAGTAACGTCTTTAAAATGTGCCCAGAAAATGGAACTAATTTTGTGGTCTGAGATCAGACCTATTCTGTAGATATCGGGGAGTCACAGCCTTTGGGAAGGATGCCAGAGAAGCCAATACACAGGTGAACCCCAGGAACCTGGCCCAGGTGTCTTGCTTTGCCCTCCAGAGAAGGGGGACTGGGGTTTCCCGGCCACTCTACCTCAGCGCCCCCCATGTCTACTTCCAACAGCTTCGTGCTCTGGGGTGGGGGGCAGCCTCTCTGCTGGGCCCTCTGGCGAGAACCACAGACAAATCGGGTTTGAGACAAGATGCAGGGGGAAGGGAAGGCAGGTGACAGCCAATGGCCCGGGAGAGAGGGCGCCATCCCGGGGGAGGGTTGCTGGGACTCCAGGACCACGGCGTCAACCCAGAACAACGTGACATGTCAGAGTCTAGACTGGGGCTTCCCTGTGTCGACAAGAGCTTTGTCTCTGGGTCCTTCCCACCAACACTCCTGTCAGTGGGCTGAAGCCATTGATGGGTCATTAGATTTGGGGGTGGGAGGACCAGAGAGTGGGTGTGGATGGGGAAGCCGCCATGTTACGTAGGAGCTGCTGCCCATGTATGACGCTCCCCAAGGTGACCAGAAAGCCGGGAGAATTTAAAATCAGTGAGAAACCATGCTTCCAAACCAAAACCTTCAACGGGTGGTCTTTATGCTCCGAGGGAACAGAGACGGTTGAAAATAAAAGGGAAATGGGCTGTGTTTCCGGATGAGACCAAGTTGTGTACAATTACGAGAAGGAGGTGATCACTTCTGGGGAGGGGTGGTGGCCCCTGGGAATGACCACCTGGGACCAGGAGCTCGTGTTCCGGGACCCCCTGCCTGGCAGCGGCTGCCTCTACTCGGCTCCTGCCCACTCGTTCCTGGCCTTTCCTCTCTCTTCCGTGGGATGCAGGGGACACTGCCTCTCCAGGTTGACCCCCCAGTTCCTTCGGCGGTGGTTCTCAGTGGAGACCCCTGGGCTGGCAGGGGCTGTCCCAGGTGGGAGCTTATTAGAGATGCACGTTCCCAGTCCCACCCGAGACCCGACTCAGAAATTCTGGGGCGGGCGCCGGCCACCTGGGTTTCACCAAACCTCCCAGGTGATTCAGAAGTATGCTCACGCTGGAGAACCACCAGCCTGTGGTGTGGGGGCTCCTGCCACAAATACCCAAACCAGCCCCAACAGGGCACAGTGGGCACGAATCACTGCTTTGTCCCCTAAACGCTGCACCTCCCCGACTCCTTTTCCGGCATCTTGCTGCCCATCCCCTTGCCGTAATGGCTAAGACCCTCCTTAACCCTTGGTTCCTTCCTTGCATGCCACTCTCTGCTTATGTTCTTAACCTCAGCATGATTCACCCACTTACACAGCCCGGTTTCCCACCGTCCCCCTGGCTCAGGCTGGCTGCTCTGCCCGGGCCCTCTCCCGATGCCCCCCAGGCTGGGACCCCACCAATTCCCTGTACACATCTCTCAGCCCTCAGTAGGGCATCTCTCAGCTGCTGACTCTGTGCTTTCTCGGACATGGGGCTTGGCACGCAGTAGGTGCTCGCCGATCCTTTCAGAGAGAATAAAGGGCTTGGCCACTGATGCCGGAGGGGGGACCTGGAGGAGTGGTCCTCAGACCCTTCTGAGGCCTCAGGCTCATGTGGCAAGAAGCTAGCTCAGCATGGGTGGCAATTTAAAAACACTGTTCATGCAAAATTAATTGGCTAGCTAAAGGAAAACTGAATTATGTATAACTTGCTGCATATTAACACTCCTCTTGGAAAGACTTTTTACTGTATTCACCAAAACAAGCAGGATTTACAGATTTTCAGCATCACACCTCTTGTGTAAGTCAAGGTACATGATCCTGGCTGGTGTGGCTCAGTGGATCAGGTGCCAGCCTGGGAACGCAGGGTCGCTGGTTCGATTCCCAGTCAGGGCACATGCCTGGGTTGTGGGCTGAGCCCCCAGTAGGGGGCACGTGAGAGGCAACCACACATGGATGTTTCTCTCCCTCTCCTTCCCCGCTTTTCTCTCTCTCTAAAACTAAATAAGTAAAATCGCTACATAAAAGTCATGGCACACGCATGCTAGCTGTGCATGTGTGTGGTGGGGTGACAGAGGCAGCGCCCCAGAAAGCTACAGCCTGGGGGAGGGAGCGGTGCATGAGATCGGGGCAGGGGCCAGGGAAAGAGGCGACATCCCGGAGTCCCTGGGGCCTCCTGCTCCCTGCACTCCTCCCACGATTCCTCTGACTCCCTGGGCCAGGGCAGCCTGGGGGGTCCCTTCCTGCTCACGGTCCAGGAGTGCTGGGCTCTGCCCCTGGCACCTCACCGGGCAGAGAGGAAGCGGCGTGATAACAAGACTCGGCACGTGGACTGCAGGGCCCGCAGGATGCATCCCTGGACCACACTGTGACGGACTCCGATCTGTAGGTCTCCCCCCAGCGCCGGTCCCTCCCTTCTCGGGCTGCTCAACGAAGGGCAAGCAATACAGTGTGTTCGTTGTGGTAGAAAGTGCTAGAAAGTCGTATGAGGTATACTCCCCGCCCACAAGGCCCTTCTCACCCAGCAGAGGAGACAGGGATCCAATTAAGTGCAAACTTGGCAGGCGGTGAATTCAGGTGAGTGGCAGACCCTCAGAAAGACACCGAGTGGGACTCTCAGCTTAAACGTCCCCTCGTCGGGACGCCTTCCCTGGGACATGTCCTGTGAGGCTTACACCCGGGACTCGCTCCTTTACCACTCACAACATGCGTTAATAGTGAACCCAACAATCACTGAGTGTCTGTCTCCCTGGGGTGTCACTTAGCCTTTCCAAAACCCTCTAAGGTAGGGACCCCTATTAGCCTCGCAGACGAGGAAACCGAGGCTCTAGGAGGAGAAGTGAGTGATGTTCCCCTAAGTCCCACAGCCGGCGAGTGGCAGAGTCCGGCTGCAAAGCCCCGCCCCTCCATCTCCAGCTCTTGCTCTCCTGGCACTTCCCGTCTCCCTCCGCCGACACCCGTCCCACTCCCAGGTGGCTGGCTCGCAGGGCGCAGGCCCACCTGCTGTGCGGGCACAGGGCACTGCGCCGGGGACAGGAGGTGTCTGACGAATGCATGAACACGTGAATGAACAATTCTGCCTGGGAGCCCCAAGCAGGAAGGGTGGAGGCGTGGCCACGGTCGAGGGTGGAGTTCTGGATTCTTCCGTGCACCCGACCACCTCCCCTCCCCCTTCCTCCCCCCTCCCATTCTCCAGATGTGCGTTTTCTTCTTCCTCTTCTCAACATTCCAACTAAAGGGCTCCAGGCGCGCTGACCCCTTGGCGGAGGCCGCTGGGAGCCGCCTGAGTGTATCTCAGAGCTGTGAAGGTGGAGGTCAGCTCGCAGGCCGAAGTCGGCCAACTGTCCTCTTAAAGGCACAGAGCCCGGCAGCGTTTTGCAGCTTCAGCACAACAGAGGTCCCGCTTTTTTGGAGGGAGACCAATAAACAATGGCCGAACGGCTTAACAGGGTTGAAATATGATGCCATTCAAAGGGAATGTCAAAAGGATTAATAGACCATCTCCTCCTAGCTCACGCTGAAGCCACACTCCTGCCGGAGTTAGGAAGATGCCCAGCCTGTGCGCTGCATTTTAAATCTTCCCCATTGTGTGGCCACCACCATCGCAGCGGGGCGCCGGCTCAGGGGGCCCCTCCTGGGAAGAGTCCCCCAGCTGGGCTTCCGTCACGGGGACGGAGCCGAGTGCCTGGACGACAAGCACAACTCAATACGCTGAATCTAGAAATAAATATTGGGCCCCTTTCTTGGAGTATTCTTCTGGACTAGTCTCCAAACATCCCCAGGACAAAGAGGGTGCCTCTGTCAGTAACAGTGACCATGTGGCCTCTGTTGAACACCAAGTGACATGTATGGCAGAAACCAAATCCTGTGCACGCAGCCACCCCCACACAAACAGGTTTATGGGGAGAGAGGGAAGGTCAAGGTCAGGGAGATCTACAGCAGGTGGTTTACACAGAGAAAATCTCAGTTTCTGTGCCGGCAGCGGTCAGGCCCCGGGTTCAGGCGAGCACACCCCGCGACTCCGCTTGGCCATCCCAGTTCCGGTTAACACGAGACCACAAGTCCAGCGCCCACAGATTGAAGAGCTCCCCCTCTAACACTGGAGTACAGGCACTCCTCACTTAGCATTGTCGACGGGTTCCTGGAGACTGGCTCGTGCCAAGTTTACTGCAGCGCAGGGTAGTGCACAGGAACGGGATCTGACTTCCTTCGGCCCATCTCCGCAGGTCAGTGCGCCTGTGCTGGAATCGGTTTTGGGACGTGTTGAGGACACGAAGTGAGGACTGACGGGAATCCTTTTCCGAGCGGAGGTTCTCGACGTGCAGACGGAACCAGGGTGTCCACCGAACGGCAATTTGCGATCTTGACTCTCAGAAGGACAGCGCTGTGGCTTCCTCTGCTTCCCACTGCGGTCCCTCCCGGAGCACCCACCCACCGCCCGGAGAGACCACTGCCTCCCTCACTCAGAAGGCAGCTTTTTCTCCCCTGCTTTACTGGGGTACCATGGACAAAAATTGTAGGTATTTAAGGTATACAATTCGATGGTTTGATACACGTGTACCTTGTGAAAGGATTATCACAGTCAAGCTAATTAACATAATCTGCACCTCAGAACAGTTACCTTTTATAATGGTGAGAACACGTGAGATCTATGTTCTTAGCAAATTTTAACATGCGATGCATTGTTAGCTGTTGCCGCCATGCTGTGGATTTGGTCTCCGGAACTCATTCGGTCTTGCCACTGAAAGTTCGGACCCTGTGGCCAGAATCTCCCCACTTCCCCCACCCCCAGCCGCTGGTCACCACCATTCTTCTCAGTTACTGTGGGTTCAATTAGTTATTTTTTAGGCTTCATATATAAGTGACGCCATTCACTATTTGTCTTTATCTGTCTGGCTTATTTCACTTAGCATATTGTTCTCCGGGTTCACCCATGTTATTATAAATAGCAGGATTTTTTTTTATCCTCACCTTTGATTTTAGAGAGAAGGGAAGGGAGGGAGAGAGGGAGGGAGAGAAACATTGATCGACTGCCTCTTGTATGTGCCCTGACTGGGAATTGAACCCACGACCCTTCAGTTTACGGGATGACACTCCAACCAAGTGGGGCACACTGATCAGGGCTCCTTATTTTTTTAAGCCTAAATAATAATATTCCATTATAGACAGTCGATCCCATTTTCTTTATTCATCCATCCACAAACACTTAGGTTGTTTCTCATCATGGCTACTATGAATAGTGCTGCACTGAACAAATATCTTTTCCAGATAATGATTTTATTTCCTTTGGCTATATACCCAGAAATGGGATTGCTAGACTATACGGTAGTTTTATTTTTAATTTTTGGAGGCATCTCCATACTGCTTTCCACAGCGGCTGCGCCGGTCTGCATTCCCACCAACGGCGCTCGGGGCTCCCTCTTCTGCGCATCCTCACCGGCCCCTGTTGTCATGGCGTTTTGTCGACAGCCGTCCTCACAGGTGTGAGGTGATGCCTCATCGTGGTTTTGATTTGCATTTCCCTGGTGACGAGCCATGTGGAGCCCCTTCTCATCTACCTGCTGACCATTTGTCTATCTTCTTCAGAAAAAAAAGTCTGTTCAAGTCCTTTGCTCATTTTTAAAATCAGGTTATTCGCAGGTTTTTTTCCTTGTGACTTTCATGAGTCCCTCATATGTTTTGGATATGAATGCCTCGTGAGATGTGTGGCTTGCAAACATTTTCTCCCATTCCCTGCCTAGGCTGTGTTTTCGTTTAGTGGATTGTTTCCTTCGCTGCGCAGAAACTTTTAGTTTAATGAAGGCCCGCTTATTTGTTTTTGCTTTTGCTGCCTGCGCTGTGGACGCCAACCCCAGAATTCGTGGCCGACACCAGCGTCACGGAGCCCTCCCCGACGTGTGCATCTAGGAGTTGTCTCGGGAGAGCAGCGCGCAGGGAGGCGGTGGCGGGGAAGCCGACGGTCCGCCTGTCCCAGGGGTCTGTCCACACTGTCCGAAGGACAAAGCGGTTCAAGGGCCACTGCTCTCCTGGAGTGGAGACACGGTCACACCCATTTAGCCTCACAAATCACTGAGGGGCTTTTGGACACCAGAGTCCAAGTCAAGGGTAGTTACGTAGCAACCTAAGTAGAGACTTGTCTGCATTCCCTTTAAAAATGACCCTCGATGAGACCCACACTAGTCGAATTGATGCTGGACCTGGATGAGGAGCCGACAAGACGTGAATGCACAGTGGCGGGCTCACCTGTCTGTTCAGGTGGGTCCGGTCAAGCATCGGCTTCCCACCTGGCTCGTCTCGTCACAGGCTCTCCACCAGGAGAATGAACGGTCCTGCTTAAAGCAGGCAGCAAAACCCCATGAACCCCAAGTTAACCTACGTTAGCTAGTGTTTTGTCATTCTTCCATATATGCATTGAAAGATGTCTAGAAGAATGAATACATATATGCTAATGTATTCCTGTATACATGTATACATACTATATATAGTTAAAAGCATGCAAATCACAGTTTGTTCTTGTATTATTAGTTATTGTATTGTTGATCTGTGTTACAACTGTAAACCTACTTTTGCCCACTGCTGGACACAAAACACGAACTATAGACGTGCATGCTGCGTGCACGTCCGTGTGCACACGCCTATAGAGGATCACAGTGTAGGATCGCATATACCTTACGCATACTGCTGAAACCTTGGCTGGTGAACTCATCAAGATACTGTAAGCACGTTTGATGAATTAGCCACAAATTGCTAAGTCACCTAAACACACATTAACACCCTAAATGTAAAGGGCAAATGCGGGATTCTTTCCCCCACCCGAGATTTGAAAGCACCGAGCCATCCATCAATAGTCAAAAATCCCCGAAGCTCTAAAAAATTTTAACATTAGTTTAAATATCTAAGCCGGCACTTGTCTGTCGGCAGAGCAATCCCCAGTCATGACTAAAAATTATATATTTGCCCTCAATTACCACATCACTCTGCCTCTGCACCCGAGGTATAAATGTAAATTCTATAGTAGCCATTAAAATAATGCATGGGTTTTCTAAATGGCTTTACCCAGCAAGCGACTCTGCAAAGTCAGGAAGAGTAATAACGGACCAGGAGTGAGGAGTAAGGACCAGATATCCCAAGCTCTCTGTAAATCATTGTGTGCAGCCTGGGGTGGGGGCGTGCAATGATGCAAAATTAAAATAAACCGCAGCACGGCCTCTGGAGTCCGCCTTCCTAGATGAATCATGGATATCCGAGTGCTATCTAAGGCACCGTTATTAAGGAGCTTTACGTCTGGCACACAACGACCGTCTGGGTAAAAGCAAGCTGTGCTGTTGCGAAGGGCTTTGGTTTGTCTGGGGAGCAGCGTTCCTTTTGGGTGAACGGCTCCGGCCGACCCCAGAACGTGACTTTCTTCTCCGATTTGAAAAGATCTGGACAAGGAGAACGTGAGTGAAGGGAAAACCCCCATAGGCCTGCAGGGGCTGCATCACCTGGAGCGTGCCACTGGAGTCCTGAATGACTCCGGGGACGAGGAGGGATCCTGTCCTGATGCCCGCACTCAGACTGGCCTTGGAGAACTCCCAGCGGGGCCTTCAGCCTGGATACATCAACGCAGCGTGCCCCTCTCCCCCTGACGTCCTCGTCAGCTCCACGGCCTCCTGAAATCCGGGCTCCCGGGGAGGGGCTTCCTTGGAGGCCGTCTCAGGTGCGCCGCTGTGTGAGCCACACCCAGTGTGTGTATGTCATTACAGGGCCCCGTCTACTCCAAGCACTTGAGAAAGGGCAGGACAAGCCCCGCAGGCTCGCCGGAGTGTAGTTCACGGCACCGGCGGAACCTGTGACTGTGACGAGCCCCCCGGAGGGAAAGCGCATCCCACCTTCATTTGTTCGTGGACAGCTGCCCTTTATCTGCCTACAGGAAGTGACGGTGTCCACGCAGCAGGTCCCTGCGGCCAGAAAGGGTGCGTTCTCCCTCCGTGGAGCCGGGCCTCTGGAACCCCGGCCAACTTTGAGAACGGACTTCGCCACCGAGCCGCCGGCTCTGGAGGGGACGCTGCCGCCGTCCAGTGAGTCCGTTTCCCGGAGAGAAGCTGGGAGCTCTGCAGGCCCGTCGAGGCCTATTTCACTGTTTAAAAGGAATAACCCTGTGAGACCGTGTTCTTTGGCTCGGTGACACACGTGCCTGGCTCGGCACGTAGCTTTCGTTTCCCACCGGCCGGTCTCGCTGCATCCCCCGCTGCCTGAGGGTCTCCCCGTGCCCTCTGCCCCCGGACAAGCTGAACATTGTGACCAAAGCTTCAGTGCATCCCCGTGGGGGATCAGCAGCCCCGAGGGAGCGCGTGGGCTTTTCCAGCTCCGTGGCTCCTTGCCATCTGGTGAGGCGGGCTGGGATGATGCTCCAGGCTCCGGGCTGCGAGGAGGGTCCCGCACCTGTTTCTGTTTCTGTTCCCTCTTGGCCGCATGCGAGGTTCTCACAGGGGAAATAACTCCAGCTCCTTCCGGCAGGGTCGGCAGGGGCCTGCTGGGGCCTGATCCAGGCAGAACCTCTACATTTAATCCGTTGCCCATCGGAAATTCCCAGCCTCCTCCAAAGCAAGCAAGTGCTCGACGGTGAACGCTGGCTGGCTCGGGAACTGTTCGCATGCCATCAATGCCCTCCAGCACCTCCACCCACACCTGGCCCGAGAGGTGAGTGTGTGGACTCGGCCTCTTCCACAGTCAGGCGTGGGAGGGGGGGAAGGATCTCACTTCCGTCGGCGGCTGTCACTTGGGTGTCAAGTCACCTGCCAGACCAGGTCCTGAGCAGCAACTCCTCTGTCAGTTTCCTGACTGTAATACACAGACCTCAGCGTGGTTTCACTGACAAACTGTTCCTGGCACCGTTTCTATAAGGAGAAAAGTGATCTTGCCCAAATGTGTCATGTCAACCGTGAAAGGGAATACGTGTAGTATTTGCACTACTTTCTGTGTGTACAACAACAAGTAACTGCATCCGTGCACTGGGAGAGGATGGACACTCGAACGGTCAGTGACCTGGGTGAGTTCCCCTCCGCGCCCACGCACACGCTGCGCAGTCCTGCCGAGCTTCCTCCGTTCGCTACAGTTCCCCCACTGAAATGCATCGGAATCGAAGCATTCCACAGAGCACGGCCAGCGACCACTGCGTTTTCTACTCTCTGTGTCTTATACATGTTTGCACTGCGTTCTCATCATGGACTGCCTCATTGGTTTTCCCCACCAGATGCTGGGGTGCAGGGGTCTTGTTTTATTCTCCTGGGTGTCTGCCTGGGGCAGGGGCTGCCTGAGTTGGGGGCTCCTGCATTTGTTCTAGAGATCCCGACTGAGCGCCTGCTCTCTGCTGGGCACTGAAGGGCACAGCAGTGAACAGAACAGACACAGGGTCTCAGAGTTCAACACTTTCTTTTAATAAGCGAGGCAAGAGGCTCAGGGAGGGAGCGTGCCCAGGGTCACAGAGCCGGAACCAGCCCCGCTCTCCCTACTGTGCTGGCTGGACGCACTCAAACTCAACCTTGCAAATGGGCAGTATGTCCCTCAGCCCGTCGCTTTGGTGCTAGAGGCTGGGCATGACGACCAGCAGATGCAAGAGGGAGGGACACGGTAACAGCATAGGATTCCAGGTGAAGAGACGCGGCCAGGTTGTGGGCGGGGGTAGAATCGGGCCCTGTCGGCGTCTTCCAGTCAGTGGTGGCCGTCAAGTCCCCGGCCACCCCATGCAGCAGGAACGCTACAAAATCCCAACGCGAGTCTGTGGCGTGGGGCCAGGGCACAGGCTGCGGTTTCCATGTTGAAAACAAAGAGAATAATTTTTGCCTTTTGGCTTTGCAGAATTAAAACTGAAGAGCAGATTTGCCTCTCAATGTTGGCCCCATGAAAACACATAGAAAACTCCTAAAATACGACGTATTATTCCACAGATAAATCACCCAGGTCCCTGCCTCCCACTTGCAGCTGACTTCCATGGCATAAAAAGCAGGTACCACTAGTGACTATTTCCAGGGTCAAATCCCAGCTTGTCTGCAAGGTCCAAAGGCCTCACTGGCTGGACTTGGTCTCCATCTCCAGGCTGATCTGTGCTGGCTTCTCTCCCACATTTCGGCCCCAGCGAACTCCCTGAAGTTCTTCTCACGCACCCTTCCCACTCAGCTCAGAGGCCACCTCCCATGAATGTCAGTGTGCCCCCACCCCACAGACAGAGCTGGGGAAGCTGTCCACGCCCTGGGCTCCCACAGTTCTCTGTGTGTGCCTCCCACATGGCACTTACCACGTGCCTGCTGACCCCCCTTTTTTGTCCAACAAGGTGCTATGTCTCAGCCCCACGCCCGCAGTAGCCCAGGCCCGAGCACAGCTGGCACCCAAAAAATGGTAAGGGAATGGGGTCCATGCCCCCCTCAACCCAGCTTCATAAACGGCTACCGCTTCGACCTTTGAGCGTTTAAGTGTCCGAATGACCACACCAACCAACTAGCCAATGGATAGTTCCTTTAAAACAAAAGAAAAGCAAATAAAACCTCAGCGAAAACAAGGAAGGCTACTTTGAATGCTGGTAACCGCACCGGGAGCCGATCACGTGTCCATCTGGAGGACAGCAGGAGCTGCCTCCGAGAGCCGCACGCCGGCCTGTCCCACGTCACTCACCGGCAGGTCCCCCCGGCACATCTGATCCCACCGGCCCTCCGGGCTCGAGCTCTGTTCCCACGCCAGCTCTGCGGGGGTCCCGTAGGAAATGGAAGAAGAGACCCAGCCAGTCCGGGGGGCTGCTAACAGCTTGGTTCATGAGCTCTGCTCCACTGACAGCTCTTCCCCGCAAACAGAATCCAGACCGAGCCCAGTCGCAGGCCGTCAGGACTGACGTGGACGCTGCAGGCCCTGCAGCCCCCGGACTGAGGTTCTGAGTGACACGTATTCCCGCTGTGGTCACAGTCCCAGACCTGGAGGCCTCTGAACAGCCAAGGCCAGGGCCAGGGCCTCTCCTCCAGGCCTCCTGCTGGGCCCTGAGATCTGGCAAAGCAGAGGGAGGTTGCCAAGAATTTTCTGCTACATCATCTTTGCTAGAAGGTGATGACGGGTGGGGCTGACGTTGCTACGATTTTTTAGGTTTCCAGTCAGTGAAGGAGCAGTGGCCTGTGGGCCTCAGTTTCTTCGCAAATAGTCAATGAAATGGGAATATTTATGAGACTTGAACACACACGTGCACACAGCCCACTCCCCTCACTCATTGTTTCTGATGTCCAGTGTGCGTTCCCTCACAGGGAGAAACGACTGCTTTCCAGGACCTTGGGTTTCTCCCTTCTCCGCCATCACTGTCCACAGTCGTCTGGACCAGATCCAGCAGAGCAGCATTGTTAAAAGGGATCTACCCCAAAGAAGCCTTCGCCTCAGTTTCACTAAATATCTGTGCATTCAACTTAGCTCCATTAGAGCGTTGTCCACCTGGCATGAACAGGTGGGGGAGCAACTACATGGCTCTTTTATTTTAAATCTCTGCCTAAGGATACACTTATTTGAGAGAGAGAGAGGGAGAGAAACATTAATGTGAGAGAGAAACATTGATCTGTTGCCTCCCATACGCACCCCTACCGGAGACTGAACCAGGAACCTAGGTTGTGTGCCCTGACCGGGAATTGAACCCATGGCCTTTCGGTGCATGGGACGATGCTACAACCAACCGAGCCACACCAGCCAGGGCTGTAGATGACTCTTAAGCAAATGACTGCTGGTAGCACGGGGCCCAGGTGTGGGGGTTAGCAGACCTCTGGCCAAGAGCATTCCGAAGCCCTGGGTCCCCATGAAGACACCAGGGGTGCCTTTGCTCGTGCACCCCAGCCTTTAGCACGTGGGTGCACACTGCCTGCCTTCCTTCGCTTGAGGGCCTTCTCTCACTGCCGGAACTCGCACCGCTCCCCATTCAGCAGGCCAGGAGGGGCACAGAACCATGAAAACTCTCACACCAATGACTGGTGGGCACTGGTGGATAAATGACCCGGCTCCCTCACCTGTAGGGGTCGCTAACTCCTAAGGATGCTCCCCCTGTGATTACGCTTCTGTCCCCCGCAGTGGTCACTGGCTTGGAAGCTCCCCTCTTTCCAGCCGTCTTTCCTTCCATGTCTGACTTGCCCAAAGCCCCACTGGTGTCCCTGGGAACTCCCAGATCAACGATTTGCTCTTGAACCCTCGACTCCATTGGCTTAGGGAGACCCGAACCGACATAGTCTTAGATAGGGTTCACTCCGGAACACAGAACACAGGGGACTGTGGCACTGTGGTTACATGAAGGTCCCCGTGTACATTATCCCACCTGCACTTAGCTAACACGGTGATAAGAATCCCCCCAAACAACAGAGCTGATAAGAGTATGTGGTCAGTGCCCCTCAGAGGGTCCAAGAAAACCTAGAGGTAAGTGAAGCTGGGGTCTCACAGAGAACACGTGAGAAATCTTAGCACCATGTTTCTGCATTAACATCCCAGGAATATAATTTGTGCATTCGTCCTCTGCTTCCTTTTGGGGGACAGGCCACGGCCGTCAAATATGAGTGACAGAGTTTTAATTAAGGCCTTTATGATTTCTCTGCACTTCTGAAGAAACTCGCCGTCCAGGCAAGGAAGCTCTGCCCATTCTGCTCAGGTTCATTCCCGCCATGAGACACTCGCTCGGCAGCTCCCAGGTCCCCGGAAGGTGCTGGGGTCAGAGCCTAAATAAACAGTTTCTGGCTCACAGTCCCCAGCCCACTGCACATGCAGCAGGCGCTGCCTGCCTCTAGGGTCTGACAGAAAACCCTCAGTACGTTGCACGTGACAAAGACCTGGGAAACAGAAGCACACGGATGTGCTTTTCAGACTCTGGTAGGAGCAGCTCCGGAACAAGAAATGGCCAAGATTTAAATGGACTTATGGGAAGCCAGGTGACATGAGAGGGAGGAGGAGCTAAGGGTGGCTGGCGAGCTGGTGACGGTCCTTATGCCTCCCGGCGTTTCCAATGAAAACAGCTGTGAGTTCCACCTTGTGTCGAGTTGAGATTTTCTGGGTCTAGGACATCACGGACACCGATATAGCCCAACGCGTCCTGCCTGAGTAAGGGAAGAGCCGATGGGTTGGGTAACTGTACGTTCTTTTAAACATTCTTTTTATTAAACAAAAGTTTTCTCCATTATGAAAAGAAAGAACAAAAGGCAGGATATGCACACGATGGAACATTATGCAGCCTTGAAAAAGGAAGGAAGTTCTGACACATGCTCCCCGTGGCTGGACCTGGAAGACGTTGTGCTGCGTGAAATAAGCCCAGCACAAGGAGGTGAAGTTGTACGATTCCACTTATGCGACGTGTGCAGAGGAGGCAAATTCATAGAACAGAGGCCACAGTGGCGGGCGCCAGGGGCTGGGAGGAGTGGATTACGGGAAGTCCGTGCATAGTGGGGACAGAGGCTCAGTTTGGGAAGATGAGAAAGTTCTGAGGGGACGATAGTGATGGTTGTACAGCGATGTGAGTGTACTTAATGCCACCAAACTGCAGGTCTCAGAGCGGCCACAGTCCTAAATTTTATGTTACATGTATTTCACCACAATAAAAAAAGTAATGGTTGCACATGCCACTCCTTCAAGCTGAAACCGCGTCGTGGGGTTTTGGAGCTGCAAGGGATCGTGGTCGTGAGTGGGTGAGTCCACAGTTTCTGAAATGACACGGCCCATTTGGGTAGGAAGGAGCTAAGATCAAGGCCCTGAACTCTCAGGGCCCCTTCTCCCATACCAAGCAGTCACCCCGAATCTGGGGTCTGACCTTGTCAGCCGTGGAAAGCAGCCCAGGCCCCCACACAGTCCACTTCTGCACGGGGAGTTCTAGATCTCTCCTTGCCCGCCGCTGTCCTTTGCTCTCCGCGGTGATGCTGTTTTTAGTTGTTACCGTTTCTTGTCACCGCTCAGCAGCTTTCTGATACATCGGTACAGACCTTGAAGCTATTTTGGGCTTGGAAGGCCACGTCTTTGGCCTCTCTTCACAGAAGGGAGCTGGCTCAAAGGGGCCCCATCAGTAATTCCCAGGCCTGGAAGTGACCTCCTCTCCATGTGATGTAATTCCCAAGCTAATGCTTGACCGTTCCCAGAGGGAACCCTCGGGCAGCTGCCCTTGGCTTTGGGATGGTGGGTGCCTGACATCACCCAGGCCTGGGAAGGGTCCTTGAGGTGTCTTAGAATCTGTCATTCACTCCTGGAATTTTTAGATCCCATTCCTAACGGCCCAGGCCAGAGGCTGGCTGCTAGTCCCACGCGCGAGCCATTGGTGAGCCGGTCCATTTCAACCGCTGGGAAGTGTCACGTGGACTGACCGTGGAGATATTTCTGCCTTTCCAGGGGGCGTCTCAAGTGTCCTCATTTAGGCTCTAAGAACCACTGTCAATCAGACAACGGCCAGGTCTCCGAACAAATAAGACATTTGGTTCCATTCAGAGGTCCTTGAACCGGAGGCAGAGCAGCACGGGCCGAAGGAAGAGGTCCAGGCTTGGGGGTCAGAAGGACCTGGGCTTGGGCCCCTGCCTGGCCTCTCTCAGCAGCCTGTGACCTTGGTCACGTGACCTGCTCTCTCTGATTCTCAGTCTTCTTCACAAAAAGTAAAAACGACAAGCTCTGTTATGCAAGGCAAGGCAAGCAAAGCCATTGTCACAGTGCCAGGCACACAGTAGGCACTAAATAAATGCTGGGATATGAAGACGACGCTGTTGACGATGACACTTTACAGGCGCGCCTCCTGAGAGCTGATGCAGCCCTTTTCTTATATATCGTGTGTGTGTTTCTTTCCTTTGCTGCCGAGGTATGTAACTCTAACACCCCAGAATTCACTCTTCAAAGCATACAATTCAGTGGTTTTCCGTATATTCGCCAAGTTGTGCAGCCATCACCGCCACATAATTCCAGGGCATTTTCGTCAGCCCAGAAAGAACCCCCACACCCACCACCAGCCACTCCCTGCCGCCCCTCCCCCAGCCGCTGGGGGCCCACGGATCTGCATTCGTCCACACGGATCTTCCCGCTCCGGTGTTCAACAGGAAGGACGCACCATACGTGGCCTTCTGAGTCTGGCTTTTTCCAATTAGCGTGATTTCTTTTTTTTTTTTTTATGTAATTTTAAATCCTCGCCCGAGGACATTTTTTTTTTCATTGTTTTCAGAGAGAGGAAGCAGGGGTGGGGGCGGGGAGAGAGAGACAGACATCGATGTCACAGAGGCACCGATCTGTGCGCCGTCCAGGTCCGACCACGTCATGGTGCGTGTCACAACCTCATTCCTTTCTGTTGCCAAATAACACTCCGCGGCGTGGACCTGCTGTTGTGGTTTATCCCTCATCCACTGGGGGGCGTTGCGCTGTCTCCACAGTTCAGTGCCTGTTCCATCCTCACCTTCCCTGCGGGAGCGCAGAGCAGGTCTGACCCCGCCCACCACCGAGATGGGAGCGGAGGCTCAGGGAGGTGAGGTGGCCTGCCTGAGGTGTCGCTTAGCTCTGTAGACACACGCCAGGGACCAAGGCCCACCCTCCCGACCTCAGGCTCAGAGAGAGAGGAGAAAGGGCCGGGCCTCTGTGTTTGCAGGGCGACTCCGGCAACTCATCACAGGGCATGTCAGCTGGGCCGTGCGGGCAGAGGGGTGAGCGCAATTACAGATCATCTTGCTTCTTGTGCCTAGCAGGGGAGTCGGCCGCCGACTCCAGGTGGCTCGGGGCCAGCATCCGAGGAGGGAAGGGGCTCCCTCCTACGGACTGGAAACCCAGCGACAGTCGGTTTCACCCTGAAGCCCATGCCTGGGGCTTTTGGAGGGGCGGGTGCCATTCACCGCCCCCCACCCCCACTGTTCATTCCCCACACGGTCAGGTCAGATCCTCCCACATCTCCCCTAGGCTCTTTGTCCCTGTTCAGTTCTCTTGTGCTTAGACCTGGAGGGGCTGACCGTACACAAGACAGAGAGCAAAGCCACAGGAAAGCCACCGGCGATCAGAGAAAGAGAAGACGGAAATGATCCACGCGGGGAGAGGGGCCCTGCCCTGTCACAGGCAGGGCTGGAGCGTCCAAGGACACCCTTGGCTATTGCAGGAAAGTCTCCGTTTTCGCATGCAATGAACCAGCAGTGATCGAGCACATACTTTTATTCAATGCTCGTTAACCGAAATATTTACTCTGCACCGACTGCGTGTACGGCTGGAAGCACCAGGAGACAGCTTCGGAACAAGACAACAGAGTCCGGCTCTGAGATGCACATTCTCAGGGTGGAGACAGGCAACAGGCACACAAACAAAAGGGAAAGGGAGTGAGAGTGGGGGCTCGGGCTGCCCGCCTCGACCAGGAGCCGCACGGTGGTCGAGGCACTGAGGATGCAGGCGCGAAAGACCCCGGACTATCTTCCAAGTAGATGGGTTAATGATGCGAGGAAGAGCAGCCGAAGCAGGAGGGGGCAATTTAGAGAACACTCCCCAAGGCCCCAGGGCCCCACCCGCCGCCTCTCTAATCACCCCCCGCCAGATGTCTGGGGGTCACCGCTCAGGACTCCTCCTGCTGCTGAGCATCTGTGACTTACTCCCAGGGTGTGACTTCTGGGGCTCCCTCCCAGCTGCCCCTCCAATGTCGGGTCAGAATGAATGCACCACAGCCTGGTGACAGCCTGTGGCCTTTGCTCCTGGCAGCAGTGACATCCCCAGAGGAGGAACGAACCAGCTGTCCCAACGGGCTACACAAAATACTGTAGCCAAGTTGCCCCATTCAAATGACCGGCACTGAGGGGCTGGCCCCCACGCCACCACGAGCCACTTGGAATGATGGGAAAAACCTCACTGAGCACATCTGTGGACAAAGCGATCTCCCAACTGGTTTGGCTATAAACCAAACCTCCGTGTACCTCCAGCTGAGGGCCCACTCCCGCGGCCATGGAAACATTGACAGCAGTGACCCAAAGTCAGCCAAGGGCCAGTGGCCGAGACGTTCTGCCCCAGTCCTTTGCTTGAGCTCGGAACTGTCCGACTACCCCGGGGGTCCCCTGGGGTCCAGCACTGGCAGAGCCTTGGAAGAACCCACCTGTGGCCAAGGACTGGACTCGAGGCTGGCAAATCTGAGCACAGCTTAGCTTATTGCTGCCCCTGATGGGAAGCCAGGGGTCATGAGGTCCTCGGACAGGTGTCTCTCTCTGGTACCCTGAAACCTCTAGCGCTCCGTGATGCAAAATGTCAAGGTTAGGCCTTCCCCAGGCTGTTGGGCACCTGTCACTCCTTGGGGTCATGCCGAACTTTCCCTGAGTTGTGGGAGTTTCCCACCTGGTGAGCCCACCTCTTTCCAAATGAAAGGTGAGGAACTGTGTCTTGGTCGGCTTCCTTTGCACGTCACCTGGGCTGCAACAATCAGACTGTGCCCAAGCCCAAGGTGGAGCGTGTGGCTGGAGAAACGGGCACGGCCAGATCTCGGCCAAGGGTACGGCTGCTCCATCCACTTCCCAGAGACGGCCGTGACCTCAGCCTAGAGGTGGCCCCTGGGGCTGGCAGCGGGGTGGGGTGGGGGGCTGCACTTCGCCTGTGCCCAGCGGTGGTGGCACCGGCATCCCTACAAACCCATTCTTCGATGAGACCTCGGCACGGCACCTACTATGCTTCTGCTGTTGGCTGCCCCTTGGTCCTCTGACACCCTCCTGGAGGTCCTGTGAGTCCCCAACGGCCTTTGATACATTCTTCGTCTGCTTACATTTGCCAGAGAGCAATTCTGTCACCTGCACCAAAACACGGGTGACACTCAGGGTACAGCTGGGGAGGGGAAAACTGAGTCTGTGGGCGGGATCTGACGACTGAGCTTGCAGAATCCCGGGCTCCCTGCTCTTCAAGGACGAGCCAGGCAGCGGTGGAACTGACCTGTGGGCGGGGAGGGCTGGGGCCAACACCGCGTTCAGCGGCCCTTCCTTCCCTGGGTGCCAACCAGGGCCTGTCCCCATGATGGCCCCGCCGAAACCACCGGGCAGGGGACACTGGAGGAATAAAAACATGACTTCTTTTTCCTTCTTAATCTACTACTCAATTTGCAGGGAATGAACCAAAACCAGTGAACCACGAAGCGGAGGCCATGGGGTGGGGAGGAGCCTTTGTCCCCGGGCCTCCCTGGGAATGCAGATGAACTCGGAGCTGCTCTTCTCGTCGTGGTCTTGACCTCTCTGACGGCACGCACATTAGACACATCCCGCCAACCCGGGCTTAGACAATAACCCTGTGGGGGAGGGGGACTTGTTGCCCCCAGCGAGAAAAAGGACAGAATTCCCAGGCAAGGATGCCTATTTCTAGGCTGCAGAAGAGCCGAAGGAACAAGAGGCCAGCGGTTACTGGGATGTGTTTGTGTAACCATGTCCTGCCCGAAGGCAGGCACACGGCCGGCTGGGGGCACTCTGGCTGCTGGGGAAACGGAGTGTCCCTTGCACAGGCGAACCGCGCTCCCGGCTCGCTCCCCCGCGGTCACAGACGCACTATCCAGGGGCCGATTTCCCAGAAGGCCAGACAATCCAGGGCAAGAACTTTCTGGATGGAAATGCGGTTTACAAAGAAAAAGAAAGGCAGTGAGTTAAAGGAGAGGGAGACGTTTATTTTCATTTTGACTTTTCTGTGTTACACAGAGATTCTCTTGCAAGCATCACGAAATCAGGATGTGTAAACAGCACTAAAAAAATGTGGGCTCCTTGCCTCTTGGGGAACACTCTGCTACTCTCCGCTGAGTGTCTGAGAGGCCGGGAGAGTAGATGTGGCCCAGCTCACCGCCTGCCCACCAACCAATCAAGAGCGCATGCCCAGGAGGCCAGCGCAAGGCAGGCCTTTAATGTATGTTTTATGAATGGGCGAAGGAGAGAGGATGAAACAGATGGGTTGCCACTTCCCTAGCCCGAGGCCCGGCACCAGTCTCCTGCCCGTCTCTCCAAAGACCTTGATGTCCAGCCACCCATTTAATAACTATTTATGGAGCCTACTATGTGCCGAGCACTGTTCCAGGTGCTGTGGATAACAAAGTGAACCACGTGAACAGAAATCTCTGCCCTCCTGGAGTTTACATTTCGATAGGGGAGGCTATAAATAAATAAGAAAAATAAGGAGCACAGAAGTAAAATGCGTACATCAGATAGCAGCGTGTGTTGGGGAGAAGGGATAAAACAGAAAGAGGGACAGGCCAGATCGGGAGAAGGTGGAAACCGCATGATTATATACCAGCCCTACCGTGCCTGAAGGAAACCCAATATTGGACAATGGTCCTTATTTGATATTCCCTCCTCCAGGGAGCCCTTGGCCCGTTGATTAGTGGTTAGTCAACTTCTCCAAGCCCTTGTCTGCCCAGGGGTTATCAGCTTTGGCACTACTGGCATTTTGGGATGGATCCCACTCTGCTGGGGGCCGTCCTGTGCATTGTGGGATGTTTAGCAGCATCCCTGGCCTCTATCCACTAGATAGACGCTCGTGGTACCCATAATCCCCCGCCGTGACAACTGAAAATGTCTGCAGACATCGCCAGTGTTCTCAGAGGGGTAAAAGCAACCTGGCCAGGAACGACTGGTCCACCCCTTGCTGTTCAGAGGAAGTCCCTGGACCAGCAACATGGGCATCACTTGGGAACGGGTTAGCAATGCAGCATCTGAGGCCTGTGCCCAGGTCTACGTCGTCAGCATCCGCATCTCAACAAGATCCTTGGGCGATTCACAGGCAGACTAGGTATGTGAGAAGAAAGCAGTGGTCCCCACCGCTCCTGGGACCCTCACAGCAATGATTCCCAAACCCCTGGTGTGCACCCAGGGCACCTGCAGGCTCATGAGAAGTACGGACGCCCAGGTCGCCGCTTAGACCTACAGAATCAGAGCCCGAGGGCGGGGCCGCGGCCCCGGAGTTGTTAGCCAGCTTCCCAGGTCACTGACGCGCACTGACAGTCTGAGCCCACTCTGCCCGGTCTCGGTGTCTGTCTGAAACCCCTGCAGAACCGAGAGCCCGTTAGTGGCCCGAGCAGACTGAAGATGTGAACCGAATCCGTCCACCAGGAGAAGGGAGCGAGCGCTTCCCAAGTCGGGGCAGGGGCGGGCGGTGGACACACCCAGACTGGGCTCCCTGCCTTCAGTGGGGGGTCCCCCCCTTACTGTAATTGCCTTTACAGTAATTCCCATCATTCCCAAGCAATGGGAAAAGCTGCTTGGTAACAATGGGCTAAGAAATACCTACAAATGGCATACATCTTTGAAAACGCCCCTCTGTCCAAGACCATGATAAATGGTCTCTGCCGGAGAGGGTCTCCAGGGTCCCTGTGCACCTTCTTCCACTCCGTGCTCTGCTCCGGGAGGAGAGAATTCCAAACCCAATTCCTTTACACACATTGCAGATTAGTTACAAACTGACGTTGAGCAGCGTGAGCTGCAGCTGGCTTCATGCCATGAGCACGCATCTATTCTTGTTTATTTCTATTCAAAAACAAGAGCCCTGAGATGCACGCCCTAGAAGGTCATACTCACAGTCGGAATTCCTGTGACGGACCCTCCCTCACCTTGCCTGTGTGCCAGTACGCAGCTGCCGACAGGTTTTTAAAGAAGCGCCAGCATCCCGTGAAGAAGGAAGGAGGCAATACCTCCTGCTTTACAGAGAGGGGTGAGAGAGGAGGGGGGAAGCAGGAGGGGGAGGACACTGTGCTCTTTACCCAGGCGCTGGGGAGGGCGGTGCGGGGGGTGGGGTGGGGGCAGGAAATGGTCCACCCCCTCGGAGGAGTCCACCGGCTTGTCCAGAGGAAGGAGGAGTTGTACATTGAGGGTGAAAAGACCTTCGGAGGTTACCTTGTGACTTTAGACCTCGGTTTCCTCACCAGAGATACGGGGCCCCAAATCCTTCTCCTGCCCCCCACACGGGTCCTCCTGAGGTCATGTGAGGACACGAGGGCGAGTGCTCAACGGCGAGAGTGCCATGTGAGACGGAAGGAAGAACACCCAGGTCCGTGCAAGAGAATGCCCCCCGCCACACTCGGGGGGGCTTCTTGGTTCAGCCGAGGGCAGCCTCTGCGTCTAAGGTGTGGGCGTCTTCAGGGGCCTGGGGGTCGGCCGCGCCGCAGCAGGCTGTCACCATTGCTCTGCACAGCCATCCGCTCCTGGGTCTCTCCTGTGTCCCCGTCCTGCTGATCCTGGAGAGGGGAGTGACGTGGCATCATCTGGGGGCGTTCGGGCAGGGGGGCCAGGGAGCCGATGGGGGGTCTCCTCTGGTGCACACACGGGATGTCCAGGGCCCCTCAGGGCTTCTCGAGAGAAATGAAAGGGTGTGAACCAGCCTCCCTTCACCTGAAAATGCGGGATGCAGGAGCCAGGGCCGCCAACAGCAAAGGCTTGTGGAGGGGGTCCATCCATGAGGGACAGCCACGACAGAGGACGGCCACCGAGCCACGGGTGGACCCACGCAGGGGCATGCGAGCAGCGTCTGAAGCAGGACGGTGGCTCCGCGGCCAGAGCGAGTGAGCCGTACTCGAGGGTCTACCCAAGACCCTTCTACTTGCGCGAGAGAAAATGACACATAAAGTTCCCAGTTTCTTAGGGATCTTGATCTTCCCTCCCCCCAGCACCACTTTCTTTCTTGCCGACTGGAGAATTTATTCAGAGGTACAGATAATTCTCTTCGGAGCCATAGAAGCAGAGCATTTTTAAGCGACATCGGAATGGCCGGTCTCTCCAGCTTGGTCACCTTCCTACCTGAGTCTGTCACAGCAGAAGTCACTCCTGGTAACGAAGAAAAGGGATTTGAAGGGGTTACGTGCAGGGAGGCTCCAAGGAGGTCCGAGCACTGATAGTTGCGTGGGCCGGTCTCTAACCTGAGCGTGAGGTCTCTTCTCGGCGCTTTTCCTTCCTTCTTTGAAGCTCGCACCTGTACAGAGCAGGGGGAGCTGGACTGCAGACGGCGGTTATCTGGTCACATACGGACGCTGGGTGTGGAGGTTTCGGGGGGAGTCCTCCCACGGAGGCGGCCTCGTGGGTCCCACGGGGACTCCCCTTCCCATTCCTCTGTCTGCCCCGGATTCCTGACAACCCGCAGGAGGATCTGCCTGGGGTTCGAGTCAGGTTGCTTCAGCCAGCCCGCCTGGAAAAGCAGTTTATTCCGTGTGCCAGCGCTGTGGATTAATTCGGACCCGCAAACACATACTCGGGGGTCCATGGTGAAGAGAATAACACGATCCTCTAAGATTCTTGCTAAAACATCACTCTCTTTAGCTTCCATGGGCTCTGGCAGTTGGAAGCAAACTGATCATTGGCTGAATAAGTCCCCACCCCCCCCCGCCCCTCGAGCTCATCTTCTAGCCTCCTCGTCGGGAGACTCTCACCCTTCGGAAAGGCCAGGTCTCAGGGAAGCCGCAGACCGTCCTAGCTCCAGAGGAAGCGATGGCTCCCACTGCCTCTGTTCCCCACCTGTCCTGAGGGCACCGGGGCTGGTGGTGCGATGAACAGCGGCGGTGGGTGGAACAGCGTCCCGCCCAAAATTCACGTCTGCCTGGAACCTCACATTGTGAAACTCATTTGGAGAAAGGGTCTTTGTAGATGTGATTAGTTAAGAATCCAGTGATGAAATCTTCTTAAATTGGGGGTGTGCCTTCAACCCGATGACCGGTGTCCTTGTCAGAAGAGGAGAGGACCCACAGAGACACGAGGACAGGAAGGCCAGGGACAGAAGAACAGACAGACGTTTATTGGAAACAGGCTGGGGTGCTGCTGCCATCAACTAAAGAACTCCAGGGGGGCTACCGGGAGCTGCAGGGGCAGAGGGGATCCTCCCTGCAAGCTTTCAGAGGGGTCGCGGCCCCGCTGGCACCTTGATCTTGCACGTCTGACTTCCAGAACAACGAGGGAATAAATTCTCGTGGTTTAAGCCACCTAGCTGGTGGGCATTCACATGGCAGCCCTAGGAAATTAATATAGCATCTTAATTATGGGCCACTCCCCAGATTCTGCATCTCTGGGTTTCTGTCCTTTCTGGAGCCCCCAAATGCTCAAAGGGAGATGTAACCTTCGGGCCCCAGTGGTGGAGAGTGAGGAGCTGACCTTTGTCTGAATTCGGCGGCCGTGGGCTTTAAGACAACCACTGGAATACCAAGAGTTCTCTGTGGTGGTCACAGATGATGAGAGTTCGATGCGTGACAATGGGCCAGCACCACGCCACACTGTCCATGGGCCTCTCCCAGGGGAACCCTTGGGGGGCAAGGATGAGCATCGCCTCCGCTTCCCCGTTCAGAAACCGTGCGCCAGAGGGGATGTCACAGGCCGAGAAGAACCGGCTTTGATCCCGGGCTACAGCATCCATGTCCCGATCCATCCTTCGGCTGCCCACCCCAACCCTAAGAAGCACCTAAGGGTTGACTCTTGTGACATCAGGCTGCACTACTGCAAATATTAACGTATGGCACTTAAATACTTAAATAATTGACTTTGTTGGGAAATCACACCATTGCATGACTTGTGCATCAATCACTCTGCCAGCAGAGCCGATAAATGTCATTCTTTCGATTACAGACTAATCCACAGGATGAAATGCAGCAAACAGTGATAACACATTTCCAATGCATCTTTTTTTTTTTTTTTTTTGCACAGGCAGCCAGCCACTGGGCATTTCTGGGGATTGCTGGAAGATAACAGAGAAAGAGAGAGGTTTGCTCCGTCTGCTCCGCTCGCCTGGCTCTGGCCCACTCTGCTGTCCTTCCCACAGGGATGCTGCTGGCGTGGTGCGGGATGGGGCTGCCGCAGCCTCTTACAGGGTCGGCGTGCACAAGGCCACCTTCATGGGGGCAGGGCGGAAATAGGGACACACGGGCAGCTCCAAATGCCTTGCTCAGCATGCAGAGCTGGTCTTGTTTCTGGGCACGGGGATTGTTTTTGCTGGTGGTTCTCAACCATTTGACATCAGAATCAGGGAGCTTCGTAAAAATACAGATTCCCGGGTCCCGCTGCCAGTGGAGATCTGAAATGAAGTCGGGAATCCACCTTGTATTTGTCACAGTGATTGGCTTACGGCAAGCTCGCCGGACGCATAAACCGCAGTCAGAATCACTGATTTTTCCCTGTAAAGCAGAGGACTGGTCAAACTGACGTCGAGGCTGTTGCCCCTGGCAACCAGCCTCCCCCTTTCCCTCCCTACGAATTTGAGTACGCTTTAAGTACCTCGCGAAAGTGGAACGACACAGTCTTTGTCACTTTTGGTAACTGGTTTATGTTACTTAGCATAATGTTCTCCAGGTTCATCCACACTGTAGCACGTGTCAGAATTTCCTTGCTTTTGAAGGCTGCATACTATTCCATCATAGGTATATACGATATTTCACTTATCAATTCATCCACTCACGGACTCTTAGGCTGCTTCTACTTTTTGGCTACTGTTATAATGCTGCGATGAACAGGGGTGTGCAAATACTCTCATTGGGAGCCTGCTTCCCGTTGTCTGGGGCATACACCAAGGAGTGGAGCTGCTGCATTGTATGGTAATTCTAGTTTTCATTTTCGTGAGGAGCCACCACACCAGTTTCCATAGTGGCCGCGCCGGTTCACATGCCACCTACATTCCGTAAGGGTCCCCGTGTCCCCACGTTGTCACCAGCCTCTGCCATGTTCTCTGCGTGAGTGTCTTAAGTAATAGCCACCCTGATGCACGCAGCTCATTTTAATAAACGGATATAAAATATGTCGGTATTTTTTAACTTGACAGAAAAGAGCAAACGCCCCTGGAAAATACGTAACCTATTGGAAAAGCAGCCCTGAATGCCGCCGGCTCTGTGGAGGGCTGGCTGAAGAGGGCAGGGGACAGATCGGTGACCAAGAAAAAGGGAAAGGGCTTCTGTGTCCCCGAGGTCTGGGCCTGGCTCCCGACTGTCCCATGTCTTGTCTGGGGCGCCTGGCAGTCAAGTCCCTTCCTCTCTCAGACCCAGTTTCATCACTTGCAAATAGGAATAAGAAGTAAGTATGCATGTATATATGTATGTATGTGTGTATCTGTATATATGTATAACACACACACACACATACAATAATGGGTGAAACCCAACCCAGCTTAGTACCTGGCACATAGTAGGTGCTCAAGAAATAGTATCGCTCTTAAGCAAATTAAATGTCAAAAAGAGCGGGAGGGGTACAGAGAGGCCTCTGTTTTTCGGACAAACAAGCAAAAGGCACAATGCAGCACCCACGAGGGACCTCTTCCCCGCACGACCGCTGTCCGCACCTCACTGGCAAGCATTTTGGCGAGGATCACAGCTTCCTGGTTGCAGGGTGGGGGTGGGGATTGCTAGTCAATGAAAGTTTTCCAACAGATCTGACTCCTCTGCACTTAAGTGCCGGGCCGCCCAATCTGACGCTCGGCGGTGGCCGTCAACAGCAGGGCCCTGCCACCGGCTGACCTGGTCTGAATCCCAGCTCTGTGGCTCCTCAGCTGCGAGACCCTAGGGGAGGTTGTTCCAGTCGCTTGGGTTTTCTCATTCGAAAATGGGGCGGAGCACGTGGCTGCGCTAGTATCTGCTTTAGACCCTCAGCACCTAAGAACCAAGGAGAACACACACGTGAAGGGTTCAGCATGCCGCCCGGTACGTGGGGAGCAGCGGGTGAATGTTATATTATTCGTCTTATCGGTGAGGCCCCTGGCCTCTGGGGATGGCAGGGGGCGTGGCCCCATCGAGGGGAGAACGTACCTGTTTGGACCACAGGCTGGTGGGCGGGCAGTCGGCGGAGGCTCAGCACAGCGCCAGCTTCGCCAGCCTCCGACTTTCCCCTCCCCGCCCGGCCCCACTGGGGCAGCGCTAATCGCATTATCAAGATTATCTCCCGGCACTCAGAGAGCCGCTGCCCTGGGACTCGGGCTTAATTCCGTTTTAATAACAGGTTCTTAAACACATTTGAAAACAAAATAATGATGCCCTTTCATCCCTTCAGTTGAGGAAAAAAACCCTTCCTAATGCACAGTAATGGGCAGGGGTTTATGTTGTCTATTGTTTTCGGTGTTTGGATTTTTTTTTTTTTTTTTAAAGAACGCCAACTGCTTTGGAGACTGTTGGGGGCTGGGATGGAGGGGATTTTCCGTTTCGAAAAGATTTCCCTGGCAACAAAGGAAACAGCCAGTCTTCCCAGATGCCAGGACCTGCCTTGTTTGAAAACTGCTTGTTGTGGGGCCAGCAGGGATCGCGGTTTCCAGAAGCAGTCAGCTCGCTTTGAGATGATCTATCCAATTCAGGGAGGCTCGGAATGCTTCGTTCATCTTGCACAGTATTTACAGAAAAACATGCAACTGTACTTTCCGAGGCAAGACCAGGGAAATTCTAGAAATTTCCACCTACTATAAAGGATACCACATAGAGTGCTGCCTGAGCAAGAATGGAGAAGGAACTCGTGGGGCTTAAAGGTGAGCAGAGGCTAGGTAACGGATGGTTTTCATTCCCTTGCCTTTGCATACTTTCCCCCATTATGACATCCACCCCCCACCCCCGAAATCCACTGTGTCCTAGATTTCATCAAGGTTAAATGGCATCTCTTCTCTTTGATGACCTACAGAAACAGGTCAAATTCCACCATTAGTAATATATTCCTTTGGCTAGATTCTGCCTTTTTCTGGCAGCCTCCTTTGAAACATAAATACTGCCAAAGCAGGCCAGAGTAGAAGCTCTTGCCAGTCTCTGAACATTCCTTGTGCCTTGGGACAGCTCCAGTGTCACCTGGAGGGTCACCCAGGGTGCCCTGAAGCAGCATGCGGAGGACACCCTGGTCGAGACAGCACTGGGTGGGGGGTGCTGCTGGAGGGGACTCTGGGGTGGGGAGAGGGACTGTGAGGACACAGAGCACTCCCCAGTGGACAGTGGCCTAAGTGACTTATTTTGTGAGCTACCCTTTCACTGCTAAGACTCTAAACCCAGTTCAAGAGACGGCTTAAGCCCTGGCTGGCGTAGCTCAGTGGATTGAACTTGGGCTGCGAACCAACGTGTCGCAGGTTCGATTCCCAGTCAGGGCACATGCCTGGGTTGCAGGCCATGGCCCCCAGCAACTGCACACTGATGTTTCTCTCTCTCTTTCTCCCTCTCTAAAAAAATAAATAAATAAAATCTTAAAAAAGAAAAAGAGATGGCCAAAGTCCCTGACTGATGTTCATCATTATATATGTATTCTCCCAAGTCTACAGTTTTTATAAGATACTCAGCGGCCTCGGGCCTAGGAAGGTCAGGACAATGACAGCTGGCACTCCTGAGGGCTCTCCAGGCACCCAGGCTCTGGGCGCAGTGCTTCCTACGCGGGCTCCTCTAACCCTGCCCTCCCACGGCGGGCCATGTTACCATTTCGTTCCCTTTTCACAGACGGAGAAACTGAGGCTTGGAGTTGGTTAAGCCTCGAAGGATCACGATGATAAAAGGTCAGCTCACGTGTCCCTAGTGCGCACTGCGCGCCAGCACCGTTTGCACGTCATCGCAGGCCCTCGCAGGGAGGGGGTTTGTGGGAGCGCAGGGCACCTGCAGAGCACCCACGGTCCCAGGGCCGAGGAGCGGCAGCCCCGGCTCCGGCCCGCTTGGGATTTGGAACACGCTCTGGCCCCACTCCTGCCCACTGCTTCTGCAGTTTCTCCTTCCAGTCCCCACAGGCGTCCCCACCCAATTTCCCACGGGTGTCGAAAACCTGCAGCTGCAATGACTTTGCCTAAGGATGCTGGCTTTTCCTGCCCTCACACTCAGGGCCAGTAAAGGGGCGGTGTGTCCTTGTTGGGTGACCACACCGGCTTGAGAAGCCACAGTGGACCCTGCCCGGGTCTGAGGACACTGCGCCTGAGAGCTGCTCTGAGGAGGGTATCACCTGGGGTCACCTGGCACCTGCATCGGGGAGTCCAAGACTCGTCCCGAGAGCCCATACACGTCACAGAAGAACCCGGTAAAGCCTGACCTTCGGGAGCGCTTGGGGCGGGCAGGCTTCCGGTGTCCCGTGCAGTGCGGGTGACAGCTGCACCTCCGCAGGACAGGCGGAGTGGGACGGCCCTTCAGAGTCCCCAAGTGTGGTCCCCGGACCAGCAGCCGCAGCCGCCTGGCCTGGGAACCCATGGGAAATGCAGATTCTCAGGCCCCAACGCAGACCTACTGAATCAGAAGCTGGGGGTGGGGCCCAGACCCTGCATTTTAACAAGGCCCCGGGAGGCTGGCTCCTGTCAAGGACGAGACGGCCTGGCCCTTGACCGGACCGGTTCTGCTGTCCCCCGTCTGGGGTCATGGCGACCGCCAGGGGGCTCTCTGAGCCTGGGCTCTCCTCACCTGTGAAATGGTGGAACAGCCCTGTTTTGCTCTGTTTGGGGATGAAACCAGACACACAGATCAAGTATCTGGTCTGCGAGTGTTAAACTTGGGTGAGAATTATGGGTATTGCTATTGGGTAGGCCAAAAAGCTTTTTTGGTTTTTTTCCCGTACAATGGGTCTAGTAGTGCTTAGTGGTCTTTAACTTCATTTGAATCAATTTTGTTAGATTGTATTGTTGACAGCTGTCATATCAGCGTGCATTTGAAAAAAGTACCAAAACTGCTGAATTTTTGTGTAGCCATTTTTTAAAAAGATTTTATTTATTTATTTTTAGAGAGGAAAGAGATGGAGAGAGAGAGAAGAGGAGAAAGAGAGAGAGAGGTCAATGTGTGGTTGCTGGGGGTTATGGCCTGCAACCCAGGCATGTACCCTGGCTGGGAATCGAACCTGCGACACTTTGGTTCACAGCCCACGCTCAATCCACTGAGCTACGCCAGCCAGGGCTTTGTGCAGCCATTTTAACACCGAAGATGGAAGGAGATATGCAACATTATGCTTTATGATTTCAAGAAAGAAAAAGATTTGCGCGGTGTGTGCAGAAGCTGCTGTGGCTGATCGAACGTGTCAGAAGTGGTTTGCACGGTTTCTTGATACTGTTGACATTCTGGCCAAATACTTCTCTGCTGTGGGGCCGTCTGATGCGTTGGAAGATGTCCAGCAGCAGCCCTGGCCTCTGCCCACTAGAAACCAACAGAGGGAGACAGCCGACACACTCAAAATACCCCATCAATAAAGTTACTGGTGACACTGAAAAATGTGTCTTTTATTTTACTCAAAGGACTCAACAGACTTTTTGGCCCAGCCGCTACTTTGCGATCTCCTGAGCTCTGCCTGCCGGGAGCGTGCAGCCACACCCTCCTCCGAGCTGGGCTCACCGCCTGGCCAGTTCCCGGGGGGTGGAGGGTTCGCCAGCGGACCTTCAGGGCTCCCCCACCCCGGGACAGTCCCGGCAGACTGGGATGAGCACGCAGCTCCCTTCCAACCTGATGTCCCCCCGCCCCCAACCCCGGTGGCTGCCCCCCAACCCCCCAGGACCTTACCAGCACACAAGCACCTGAAGGTAAATTATTTGGGACTGAACTGAAATGTGGGAGGCTTTCCTTTTTGGAAAAAAGCAACTCTGTATCAGAGCTCCCAAAATGTCAGCTTCCCCGGCAGCGGAGAAGCAAATTGTTCTAATCTCTATCCATCCCGGCAGCTAAGCCTGCTTAGAAGGCAGCATTATGCACGCACTCGCCGGAGCAGGCCGCTCCGACGTCCAGTGATTTAAACCACCTCCGTTAAGCTCCAACAAACAAAAACCTATAAAGAGGGATTTCACTAATTCATTCTAATGACTGGGAGACCTGTCCAAATACACTACATTATCAAGGGAATGAGAAAAATAATTAAAAAACAAAGAAGCTGGTAGGCATATAAATTCCCTTTATTGAGCCAGCCAAGTACTTACACAGCAAGTTACAATTTAATTCAAGGCCACGAGCACCTGGCTATCGTCTGCCGGTGGGTGGGTCAGACCCAGGTAGAGAACCCAGAGTGAGCCGAACAGGCAGTCCTCTCTCTACCGCAGGAGAAACCAGGTGGAGGGGGGGGAAGGGGAGTGGTCCTCAAGGTGCGGTCCCCTGGGCCAGCAGCGGCAACTGCCCCTTGGAACTGGTCCAGTATGCAAATCCCTGGACTCCCTGCAGACCCACTAAGTCAGATACCTGGTGCTGGTGTGGGGGGCATGGGGAAGGGGCGCCCAGCAGTCCTTTCTCACTGGCCCCGCAGGTGACTCTCAGGGTCAAGTTGAGAGTCACCTCTGGGTCAGTGAAGGGTTTACACTCGCTCTCTCGGCTGCTTTCATTAGAGTCCATCAAAGACCTGGGTGAGAGGGCGGCCCCCCATCTCTGTGGACACGCAAGTGGTGCTGGGGTCCCTGGAGTAGAGGCCTGTCCTTCCAGCCCCTTTCCAGCAGCTGGGCGGGCCCGCCTGTGGGCAGGTGTGAGCATGCTCGGTCTTTTCAAAGGCCTCTGTAAACATTAACCAAAGACTCGGGCCTTGAACAGCTGAGCTCCACGGGCCTCTGGAACAACACAGAGCCACAGAATGACCTCTGTCCAGGGTACCTGTCCTGGGGAGGCAGGAGGATTCAGAATGACAGAGACGTTCTTTCTGGTTCTCTACCTGGGGCTGACCCGTCCACCAAGAGACCTAAGAATTCACAGCATTGAGTTACAGTGTCACTCTCTGGGCGAATGCCTTGCGGACAAGGTCTGGAAACATTCTGGCTGGCATCCCTGGGGTAAGGGGGTGCTACCAGCACCTATGGGTGGAGGCCAGGGGTGCTGCTAAACAGCCTACAGTGCACAGGTAGCCCCAACAACAAGGAATGGTCCAGCCCCAAATGCCAAGTGGCTAAGGCTGACAAAGATGTCAAAAGGCCTGATTCAGGCAATCACTCTTGACCAGCATTTACTGAGCACCTACTGTCTCCCAGGTGCCACACTGGGCGTCACACGCCTTTGCTCGTTTACTCCTGAGGACCCACGTCACCACTAGGGGATGCAGTCCGCAGATGCATCGTTGGCCTGAGCAGTGCCTTTGGGTCTTGTTTTAAAACAAATATTGAATCAGTTGTTTACATTTAAAACTCAGGAGATTTCATGTCAAGTCTGGGCTTCTCGCTTTTCTCCAAAAATCAGAAGGATCCGGTCACGCCGGGCTCGTGTTCTCAATGGAGACAGCTGACCGGAGCTGCTGCCTGTCTCGGCTGCTCTGAGGTTTGCCACAGTCCCCAACGATCCCCAGGGGGCTGTATCGGCCACCGTCTGCCAGTGCCCTTGTCACCCTGCCTGCTCCCTGCAGGTGTACGAGCTTGTTACTGGTGCCCCGGAGGCTCCGCCCACATTCCAGCTTCCAGCGACCTTCACCCCACAGCATGCCCCACGCCTGTACCTGCAACCCTCTCGGCATCCAACCTCTTTCCCTATTTCCGAATCCTACGAGATCACGCCAGAGAAGAATCTCGTAGTTCCGTGAAGGGACCCATTTCCAAACCACACCCTCCAAAGGAGAGACGGCGGGACACACCTATGACCTCAGCCGGGGCATCAGCACAACCTCCCTATGTGGGTCAGCTCCCCCTGCGGTCCTGTGCACCCCATAGGGCCAGGTGTGCAGTCATTTGTCTCTGAGCTGGCAGAATTTCTCAACCTCGGCATTCTCTGTTTGGATCAACTAACTCCCTGTTGTGGGGCCACCTTGTGCCTTGTGGACGCTGAGCAACATCCTTGAGCTCTCCTCACTAGATGCCAGGGACACTCCCTCACTTCCGGTGTGACAACCGGAAGTGCCTCCAGACATCACACTAGGCTGGTGTATGGCCTGGCGCACAGGCAGCCCAGAAGCATCTCCTTGATGGATGGACGGAGGGGTGGGCGGGTGGCAGGCCCGGCCAGTAAATTAGAGAGCGAGGTGCCCGGGAGGAAGGAGGCAGAAAGCTCCCCGCCCCAGCTAACTGAGAAATAACGGAGAGGGAAGATAATACGATGACACTCAAATGGCCATTTTAAATGAAAGCAAATTGGGTTAAAATCCCACACAAGTTTTCAAGGATGCTGACAGTTATTTAAAGTGAAGGGCACTTGTCATCGGTTCAAAACAGAATCGCAATTTCATGGTTGGGGTAAGTCCTTGCACACAGAGAGATACAGCTTCCTGCACAGACTCGGGCTGCTGCGGCTCGGCTTACTCTATTTTTGGTTTTCATCCTCGAGGCTGGCCCTGATTTGTGGCCTCGTGGTGTGCCCCGCGCCGACCTCGCTGCGGCACCGGAATGTCCTGCTCTGTCGGAACTAATTTAAAGCCCACAAGAGGCTGACTACAGAGGGCCGGACGATGCTCCTCTTGGGGGGACTATTTCCATGGAGACAGCGTCTCAGCGTCTCATGGGGTCACCCGCGTCCTGTACAGAAGGTGAAAACATGAGTTGGGGCCTCCGGGTTCAGGCACACCAGCCACGTAGTCAGGGCTGGTGAAGACACGTGGCCGACCGTCAGAGCCAGGGCCTGGCCACCCTCAGAGCAATGACGTGGAGCTTTTGCCGAGGTGACAGATCTCTGCCTTGTCATGCTCTGGTCCAGTGGCAAAGAGGTCTGGGCATGCGTCAGTCCGAGTGGTTCGGAGAACGATTCCGGAAAACTTGCACATGACAAGTAGCCAGAACAAATGAGTTAATTCAAAGTTCTTTGCTGCCAACATAAAAGTATTGGGTGTACCCAAGTGCCTATTTTTTCACGTGGAGATACGAACAGAGGTGTCTCACTCAGGGTGGGATGGCCTCGTGTCCCAAGGACTCGAGCCTCTTGCAAATCACCCAGGGGAGAGGTCTGTTCCCAAAGGGAGGTGACCTACTGTGTGCACCTGGTATCCACAAAGTCTGTTATGTTTCTACTGTCACAATAGTGACTCCCATTCTTGGACCTTTGGTAAACGTTCACGGAAGGAAAACCTGGTGAATCAGGGCTCTGTCCCTACACTTAACGAGGGACCAAGAAGTGCTCACCTCTGAAGTGTCCCAGCTCCAACCCCTCCTGCTCAGAACGCCACCGGGAGATGCCCGGCCTCCTCCCCACTGCCCGCTGCAATGCTCCTCCAGGACACATATGTACAGTGGGGAGCAAGCCCAGGACCCTCCAGATCCGTGGAGATCAGATGCCCCGCGGTTGGGCATCTTAAATAAACCTGCGGATATCTACCAAAGAACAGACACTCCCGGAATGTCACTGCTGAACTTTCTCTCTTCGTTATGTTTCTCACTTAGTAAGATTTCCTTTAGAAAATGTTTTCCATTAGGAGCACACCCCAGCGTGAAAACCTTGAAAAATATAAGGACGTTGATGAGGGAAAAAGCGACCTCCATTCCCATGGCCGGAGCTGACCATTATCAACATTCTGCCATGTTTCCTTCCAGTCTTTTTTCTAGGCGTAATTCATATGCAGCATGACGTTAGTTTGAGCAATGATCAATGAGCAATATGATGATTCGATGCATGTGCATATGACAAAACGATCACCACAATAAGCCTAGTTAACATCGACCACCTCACATAGCAGCAAGTTTTTTCTTGTGGTGAGAACTTTTAAGATTCATCTTAGCAACTTCTAAACATATAGTATTATTAGTGTTATTACAGTCTTATTAACTATAATCGCCATGCTGTACCTCAGATTCCCAGGGCTTATTTCTCTTACGACTGGAAGTCCGGACCACTTGACCACCCTCATGCATCCCCCACCCCCACCCCTACTGCCTGCCTCTGGCAACCACTGCTCTAGTCTCTGTTTCTCTGAGTTTGGTGCTTTTAGATTCTACATGTAAGTGAGATCGTAGAGTACTTGTCTTTCTGTCTGACTTATTTCATTTGGCATAATGCCCTCAAGGTCCATCCATGTGGTCACAGATGGCAGGACATTCTTTGTTATGGCTGACTAATATTCCATGGGGAATATACCCCAAACACAGGTTCTTTATCCATTCACCGCTCGATGGACACTTAGGTTGTTTCCAGATTTTAGTAACTGGGAATAATTCTGCAGTGAACATGGTGTGGGGGGGGGGGGTCCTGCAGATATCTCTCTGAGACAGTGGGCTCATTTCCTCTGGATGGGCACCCAGCAGAGGGGGTGCCGGGTCTAGGATTGTTCTATTTTCAGTGTTTTGGGGAACCTCCGGACCGCTCTCCACAGTGGCTGTCCCAGTGCACAGCCCCAATTTGCTGGTGGTGATGGTCACACAAAGGGGATGGTTCCGTCTACACAACGTCACACCCTGCTTCCTTCCCTCGGGCGTTTCTTCTTGGGCATGTCTCCGTGCTGCTCTCTCTGCCCGGGGCTAGACAGTGCCAGCGGGAAGGCTCCATCTTCATTCAGCTCAGCGGAGAGGAGGAGGGACCCACTCTCGCCTCGGTTGGGCCGTTGGGGCAGCAGGGGGAACGGAAAGGCCAGCTGGGGAGGAAGGCCCCTGGAGGACCGGGCGGAGAGAGAACAGCCGTGGAGGCTGATGGCGGGAGTGGGTGGTGACGACGCGGGGACACCCCCCATCCCCGCCACTAAGCCTCCTCCTCAGGCTGTCTGCAGAGCTGACCTTCAGAGGATGGGCACGGGGGAGAGGTCACGCCTCTTGAGCCCTCAGATGTATCTAGCCTGCAGACCTGATCTTTGCCATCTAAACTCACTGCAGGATTCACAGATCAGATTCACAAATTACAACTAAAGATTCAGGTTTATAGCATCTATCAAAAACACACGTGACAGGACAACACAGCACCCTGACGCCCGTGTGCCGACCATCGTGTAGAAGGAAGAAGCCACCTCAGTCCCCAGGTCTGGCCTGGACCCGTTGACTAGTCCACGGAAGCGTCCCATCAGCCAACTCCGTCACTTGTTTACCCGCTCGGGGCCGGCGAGCGCTGCGCCGTCCTGAAGGACCTTCCACTCCTCTGATCTCCCCCGGTTTGAAGACAACGCCCATAAACTCCATTACTGGTTCCTAAGTCAAAGACAGAAACGAACAGGTGCTTCTCTAGCTCCCACCCCTAGGCCACCTTCGGAATGAACCCAGCCCTTTGCAAAGACAGACGCGGCGGGCTCCACGACATGCACCCGGGCTGGGGAGCGTGCGAAATGAGAACTGTAGCCAAGATGGTCCGGCGTGATGGGAAGGCGTGTGGATTTGGATTTCTTTTCGTCTCTTTTACATAATTTTTCAATTGGCTACTGGCTGTTTTGACCGTTATTTTTTCATGCAACAGGAAGAACTGGGCCCTGGGGTATGATTATTAAAGTATGTTCCTCGTCGATATTTAAATAGTGGAATGGCTTCTCTGAGCTTTAACAGGAGCAGAGGGCCATGGCTTGGCTTAAGATGGAACTGAAGGGCAGGCTTAACACCCCACCACCTGGCAGCAATAATACTTGGGACTCAGTCCTCTTCTGCCAGGGATTGGATACGGGGACACAGTGGGGGTGACGTGGGTGTAGAGAGAGGCTATGGGAAAGGCGGGGCCTTGGGGACAGCCGCCCCAAACTGCAAGGAGCAGAAGCTCAGCAGTCTCGTGGGCCCCGGGGGGTCCAGGCTTCAGCCGTATCCGACTTCCGCCTTGCAAATTGCTGGGCAGCTGTCACAAAAGAGGTGACGGAGACAGAGAGGAAGCAGATAGAAGGGTCTCTGAGAAAAGAAACGACCAACTGGAAGTTGTTCAGTTGCAAGGACATAAGACAGACTCACCCCAGGGCTCTGAACCAGGGGCAGGTGGGTTCCCGTGGGCAGCGGTCAAAGTCTGGAGACGTTTCTGGCTGCCGCACCGGGGGTGGGGGCTGGAGGATAGCAATGACATCTCGTGGGGGGGGGGGGTGGATGACATAAATGTCCTACTATGCGCAGGGCAGCTCCCAAACAAAGACTTATTTGGCCTCATGCGTCGACAGCTCTGGGGGCTAAGGAGCCCTGCTCTGGCCCAACAAAGGGAATGTGCTGGAAAATGAGGCAGAAGTGGTGGGATCAGATGGCTACTGCCCCCCCCCCACCTCCACGCCACCCCTGACCACAGTACAAGCACTTTTTACAGGAAGATGGATGATTCTACGTGTATGTGTACAAGGGGTGTACGATTCTACGAATGTTAACACGCGTGTAGATTCGAGTGACCAGCACCACAGTCAGGAAGCGGAACCATTCCGTCACCCAAACCTCCCTGCACTGTCCCTCACAGCCACACCCGTGCCCATTCCTAGCCCTCGGCAACCACGCATCTCCTCCCCATCACTCCGGGCCTGCCCTCTGCTCAGTGCCCTATAAATGGAGTTGTACAGCATGTAACCTTTTGGGACTGCGGGGCTTGTTTTCCCCACTCAGCATAATGCCTTGCGATTCATCCAAGGTGCTTCATGAATCGATAAGTCATGACTTTTCATTACCGAGTGGTTTCCATCGTGTGGATGTACTGCAGGCTGCTCATCCATGCATCTGCTGTGGACATTGGAGCTGTTTCCAGTTTGGGCTATTGTGAATAGACCTGCCACAAGCATCTGTGTATAGGGTTTTGGGTGAAGATAATTCTTTTTGTTTTTTAACTGATTTTAGAGGGAGAGAGAAATGTCAATTTTTCCCACTTATTTATGCATTTATTGGTTACTTCTTGTATGTGCCCTGACTGGTATTAGAACTCACAGCTTTGGTGTATCGGGACGATGCTCTAACCAACTGAGCTATCCAGCCAGGGCTTGAAGGTAAGACTTTATTTTTCTAGGAGAAGAATCCGGGAGTGAGATTGTTGAGTTACGTGGTGGGTATCTGTTTGACTTTATCAGAAGCTGTCGAACTGTGTTGGACAGTGGCTATACTGTTTTAGTTTCTCATAAAGATCCAGTTGCTCTGCCTCTTTGTCAGCATTTGGTATTGCCCGGATTTTAATTTTAGCCACTCTTACAGGTGTGTTGTGGGAGCTCGCTGTGGTTTTAATGTGCATTTCCCTAATAACCAATGATGTGGGACATCTCATGGGCTTACTTGTCGTCTGTCCTGCATTTTTTATGACGTTTCTGTTCAAGTCTTTGTCCAAGTTTAAAAACAGGGTGGTTTTCTTACCACTGAGTTGTGAGAATTCGTTATTTATCTTTTACGGAGTGTACTTTTGGTGTGACAGAGCTTTTGAGTGGCTCATGGCCACACCCAGCTTTTTTTTTTTGTCACTACGGGTGGCCACGTGACCGAGTTCTGGTCAAGGGAGCGAGAACAGGGTGCAGCGCTCAAGGTCAGCTGCTGTCCTTCCTCTGCTCCTTCCTCTGGCCTCTTCCGCCTTGCGTCTTGGAGCGGGGTCGTGACCACTGGAGCACCGTCCTGGCCCTCAAGGTTACGGCCATGCAGTGGGGGCGGCACGGTGCGGAGCTGACTGACACCATATGCTGGAGGGCTCTGGAGGGCCGAGCCCTCAGGCCAGCCCTGGATTGTCCACGTTGGCTCTTGGGGGAGAGAATGACAAGTGTCTCTTTCACTTAGACAACCGTTATTTTGGATCTTCTGTCATCCTTGGCAAATCCGGACAGATGTGATGCAGAAAGACATAGGAATCTCTCATGAAACTGACCTCGGTGTCCCGTGGGCCACTGGGAGCTGGACTGGCCGGCTGAGGCATCTGCCTGCCCAGCACCCCACCTGATTTGGGCACTAATAATAATCTCAGTGTGCCTCCCAACTCTGGTGGTACCACCTCCATGTACCACTGGGATAAAATCACATGTTTGCGATGGACGGGTTCCCCTTCTTAGCTCTATGACCCCAGCCTGGCCGGTCAGACTCATGGTAGAATTGCTTAACTGGTGGGCAAGTGACCCAGGATGTGAGCTGGAACCACTGGGAATGAGACCATCAAGTTCACCTGAAGAATGTGAGTTCACAGTACCCATACCCATTACGCCACTAATGAGAGTGTCTGCCTGAGTACAGCCAGCTCGGAGAAAGGCACGGCCACATGATGGAGAGGAGTGTGCTGGCCACGACACAGGGACGCAGAGCAGAGACCTTGGAGCGCAGTTAGCCTTTCTGAGCAAAGGGGCATTTAATTGGAGACCTAAAGCAAGAATAGGTATCAAGAGGATGAAGAGGTGATGGTGAAGGTACGGAGAGTGAGGACAGAGCTTCCCGGGCAGAGCAAAAAGCATGTGCAAAGGCCCAGGGGCAGCCTGACTGCCGGTCACGCACAGGTTGCAAACTTTCTATTTGGGCGGAGCTTGAAATGAAAGGGTGCGATCCTATCAAATTACAGCTCTTAGGAGTTTTGCCCAGGAGCCTTCAAAGCACCACATGGACACTTTGGGAAAGTATTAAGAAATAATGAAGTACCCAGCACAGACACCAAGTACGGCGAACAGCTCCCATGCCTGCCCCTGCTAATGGCTACAACGAGAGAGAGTCCTGGCATCACAGACAGCTCTGGACCTCTGACCCTGTGTGTGTGCCGGAGGAAGAGGTGCGGGCACTTGAGAGGCCGCTAATGGGATGATGAAAATCCCAACTTGTTGTTGCCTCTGCCACAGCCACAGATCAGGGGCTCATCCCACCTGCGACCGAGTCTACAGCATCCTACACACCCCAGCGGGTCCCAGGCGGCTGAAACCTGGCAAACACAAACTAGGCAGCTCATTAGACCATAAGTTTATTAAACATCACTTAACAGAGTGAATGATTTTGAGCTTTATTATCCAAAATATAAAGGGGTGTTTTTAAACTTCGCTGAGCAGCAGACTGGGTGTTGAAAAATACTGCTGTTTCAGGCCCAACAATCCAGGAGTGTTTCTCGAACAACCTCTGCAGCCTCCCGGATCCCGAGCTGCACCTGTGGTCCCTCCCTCCCCCTCCCCCGGGATGCGCAGCCACCAGGTCCCTGACAGAGAGAAGACCTTGGGCGATCACTGTACATCACCTCTCTCTTCCCTCACTGGGGTGCGGCGGTGGGGAGCAGGGAATTACAAACTCTGGGAGCCAGAAAGATTCGAGGCTGATCCAGGGAGATGGGCCACCCCACAGGCAGCAACAGGCAGCCCCTGGGCACGAGAGCCTTGCCTCCTTGCCTGGGATGGCTCAGAAAATCAAAGCAAAGGGGTCTGAGTGCCTGGTGGCCGCAGACAGCCCTCCCCTCTGTGTTGCCTTCGGAATTAAAAACAGAGGAACAAGCTGGGGTTGTTACAAAAAAAATATAAAAAACAACTGTGAAACTTACAAGCAGCTGGAGAGAGCACAGACCAGGGCGGAGGAGGCCAGAAGCCACTCCGGCCGGAGCCGTCCAAGCCCAGCTCTCCTCCCAAAAGGCCTCTGCTCCACCAGGTACTCACACCGCCCCGAACAGGCCTGCCACCATGGTCCCCACTGTCCCCTACAGGGACAATTTCCAGACACGGAGCTCCACGGGGGACATCTGACCACTGAAAGTGTTGATACTCCATATTAATTCTTAACGTTTCAGAAAGCCATGAAGCTGGTTGGAAGAACACGTCACAGTTTTACAGCCGGTCACTTCATTGCCAGCTTGGAAAGTGGCAGGGGGCACCTCAGTGGGGATGTTTATTCTTCGCCCTACTGAGGTTTAATGGAAAGGCCCAGCAGGGGTTCCCCTTGCCTCCCCCATCCCGTCTCTGGGGAGCCAGACCCCTGGCAGAGAGCATCAGGGGTCCCCAGGTTGGGGGTGGCATTTGTCCGGCCTTCCGGGCAGAGGGACCGCACAAAGGATGGCCTGAAGAAAGACCCCACAAGCCCTGATCGGTGTCGCTCTGTGGGATGGGCGTCACCCCACGAAGCAAAAGGTCCCTTAATTTGATTCCTGGTCAGGGCACGTGCCTGGGATTCAGGTTTGGTCCCCGGTCAGGGGATTGCATTCCAGAAGCAACCGATCGATATTTCTCCCTTGCATCAATGTTTCCCTCCCTCTCTTTCCCGCCTCCTCCCTTCCCCGCTATCTGGACATGAATAAAAGTAGACTGGGTGACGCTGCGGACAAGAGACCTGACAGAGGGATACGAGAGAGGCAGGAGCGGGGCCCAGGAGGGCTGCCAGGCCCACTGAAGGGCCTGAGGCTGAGAAGGGGTGAGTTCAGGCTTGTATGGAGAGTGGCTGCTGGTGGGGGGGGCGGCGGGGCGAGTCTTGTGGAATATGGAAGACAGGAGGCAGGGAGACCGCTGCCATTTACACAGGTGACAGACGACGGTGGCCTGGACTGGGTCAGTTGTGGGGGGGGTGCGAGGGATGGAGGAGAAGGGTGGAGGACGCACGACCCATTCAGGAGGAGCATTCCACCTCAGCTCTGGAGAGAGGACTCGTCTCCCTGCCGCCTCCCCTTCCGCAAACACTTGCAATGGTTTTCTACTGGGGAAGGGTCTTAGTTACTCTTACAGGACAGCCAGGTCTTAACATAACCCCGGTTACTTACACACACACACATACACACAGTAGGTTGAATAGCATCCCTCCAAAATGCATGTCCACCGGGTACCACAGATGTGACCTTAGGGCGGGCTCTAAAGCCAGTGGGGTCCTTGTAAGGACAGGGACGAGCACACAGAGATACAGACGCACGGAGAAGTCCACGTGCTCACAGAGGCAGAGGCCGGAGTGACGAGTCTGCAAGTCAAAGAACACCAAGGACGCTGGCAACGCCAGGAGCCGGCAGAGGGGCAGGGGACGGAGTCTCGCTCCGGGCTCAGGAAGGAACCAACCCTGGCCACACCGTGATCTTGGGCTTCCAGCCTCCCGAGCTATGGGGAATACACTTCTGTTGTTTCAGGCCATCCAGTTTGTAGTACTTGGTTACACAGCCCCTAGGAACTAATACAATATGTACACGTATCTATGTACCTATATACGTTTGCATACCTACAACACACACACACACGTTTATACTTGACAGTGGTTCTTAACCTTGGCTCCCCATACAACCACCGGAGGGATTTTCAGAAAGATACCTGTGCCCAGGCCCCACCCAGGGGCAATGAAACCAGCCTCTTAGGAAGGCAGAGCCCAGGGGCACTGGCGTACAAAGCTCCTGGCGGCTCTACCCACAGCCAGCCTGGAGAGCCAGCCTGGAGAGCCAGTGCTGTACGGGCCAGCTCAGGGGGCTGGTGACCGAATGCATGGGTTCTGGAGTCAAGCCGTCTGCATCCCCACCATCTCCACCTTGTGGCCTCGGCAAGTCCTGTGACATTTCTGAGCCTCGGTTTCCCTCCTTGGTGGGCTTGGGATGACGATCCTACCTGCCCTCTGGGGTCATGGCGGCACTGAAGCAAGTTAACATAAACAGAGACCTTAGCTCGGTGCCTTGTGGTCGTCGGGGGGCAGCAATGGGACAGCTCCTATCGCTGAGGTCCCTGGGATACAGTGATGCCCACAGCGCCCCCTCCAGTCCCCTACCCCCCCTCCCCCGTCACCTCTGACACTTCCTGACGGGCTCTGCACAGGCTGCTCTGGTCCCATCTTCACCGCACACCTCCACTGCACGGCCGGGGGCCGCTGGGGAGCCTGCCCCGCACCCCATGGAGCGGGTGTGCAGCCAGCTGACAGTGGAATGAGGAAGGCGGGAGAGCACTGGACTCTCCGGGCAGCCTGCGCGCCCTGTCTGCTCAGAAGCCTTGGCCATGACCCCCGGACTCCCCAGTGGTCTCTCCTTTGAAACGGGAGCTCTTCAGGGTTCGTCTTCCAACGAAAAGCCTGAACTTCAGGTTGGATTTCCCCTCAGATGCATGAGCTTGCTCCTTCCTCTTTCCATGTCCCCTGGCCTTCTCTCTCCCCTCCTCGGGAGGGTTGCACCCCAATACTGAGCATCATCGGGATAGTCAACTCTTTAGCTTCTCCTTGTTCACCAGAGGAGCAAGAGGCATGGGTGCGGGCGTTCTGGGAAAGGGATGGCTCCTCACGGCCTGGGGTGAGTCCCTCCCCCTTCTGTGTGGTCGGGGACACAGCCTTTGAGTCTCCCGGCTGAGACTGGCGGCTGTGGAAGAGCCTTCTCCTGCCTCCACTTTCCCGTCTGAAGGTGCCGGAAATGATGGCCTGTGCCTCCTGGGGCCGAAGGGGACTGAGTAGTGCTGGTGCCCAGCGAGGGCTCGCTGCCAGCTGCTCCTGTCACTGTCCTGATTCTAAGGGGGACATGGTTTGGGGGGACAGAAGCGAGGCAGAAACACCCAGCGAACACAAGTGGCCCCCGGTCCACGTGGCTCAAGGCATCGCCGGGGCACCAAGACCACTCCGCCTTCCTATTTATTCTGCACCGGCAGCTGGGACTGGCGGCCGCTGGGCTGGATTGTAAGGCTCTAGTTAGGAACTCGAGAGCAGAGCGGCGACTCCCACCTGACCCACTCATTGGACAGGGGGACCCTGAAGCCCAGAGGGGGGGATGACCTGCCCAGAGCCAGCCCATCTAGGGAGTGTGAGAGATGGGCCCAGACCCTGGTGTTCTGCTCACCGGGCCGGGGTCCCACGAATGCCCCCGCACTTCCGCTCCATTCCCAGCCCGTCCTCTTCTGGGTGGAGCGGTCTTGTTGGGGTTGGTTTTGAAGGGTGGGGGCAGGGTACATTCCTACTCCTTCCTTTACTTGGCAACCGTGAGTGAGCTTCCATGCGCCCACGGAGCTGAGTGTGAACAGATGCCATCGATGGAATAAACTACTGTCGAATCAAGGTGTCGAGAATGGACACGGCACCCGTGGGGTCGCCTGGCTCAAGGTTTCTCAGCTTCGGCGTTCTCCACACTGGGATCCGGGCTCTCCCACGAACTGTAGGGTGTTTAGCGGCTTCCCTGGCCCCCGGCCGCTAGGTGCCAGTAGCAGCTCCCCCTAGTGGTGACATCCAAAAATGTCTCCAGCCCAGACCAAATTGCCCCAGGTGACAACCCCTGGTCCGCTAGTTTCACAACAGCTACAGCACCTACACACAGCTGCTACACCTGGAGCAGGTAGGCGCCGGAAGTGCGGGTGGAGCTGCTTTTCCAACAATCCCCTCAGGGAACCTGGCTGAGGGACAGCATTGCTCGGGGAGGAGCAAAGGACATCCCGGTGCAGATGAGAGTAGTAAGACTCTCATCTGCTCTGTAAGAACAGGAGCAGCAGAAGGAAATCCGACTTGGTTCCTGCTAGGTGCCCAACGTGGACTGGGCACTTGCCAGGGACCTCTAGTGGCTGGATGGGGGAACCCCAGTCCGAGCGGGGAAGGGGCTGGCCCGGACCCCCAACGCTAGGACACGGCACTGAGGATTTCGAATGTCCAAACTTTGTGCCGAAACGAACCCATCCCACCACCGTGCCCCATGAACACCAAAACACCAGCAAAGCTAGTGTTTACTGAACGCTCAGCACGAGCCAATACAAACGACCCGACAGCCAGTGTATAGCCCCTCCCACTCCCCTCTGGGGCAGGTCCCACACCTGTCCCCTCCATCCCCGCCATTTTACAGGTTCGGGGACTTGTCCAAGTTCACTGGCGGCATCACAAGGAGAAGCCACGCTCTGCCTCAAGCAGTTGGACCCCACAGCCCGATTTCTGAGCCACTGACCATCTAAACATTTTTTTCTCATGCGTACAACAAGCAAAGGGGAACTCTCCAACCCTCCCAAGCGTGGCGTGGACCCCTGCTGAGGAAGAGGTGTTAGCTGACGCAGGAGCAGACAGGTGGGCAGGGGGCGCTCTGGGCATCCCAGCCCTGGCGAATGTCTTTGCTTGTCAGCATTCTGTGAGCTTTGGGAGCCCCCTCCAAAGCCTGCAGTTAGCTCACTAGGACGCCCCCACTCCCCTGCCTGCCATCCCTTACACAAGGCAACTCAAGGAACACAGCCAGCCTGCCCTACACAAAGAGCACGGAGCTGCAGGGGGTGGGGAAGGAGGCTGGGCGGTCTGCACCCACAGCCCGAAAGGTGGGCGGAGCTGCCCAGCCCCACAGCTGACAGGAGCCAGGTTCCTCCTGCTTTCACCTTCACTTTGTTTTTCAACTGCCGGATGGGCCGGGACTGGAGAAGATGCGGGGCCTCGCTTACAAGGTGCTGCAGGCTACGTGGCACCTACATGTCCAACCTCCTGCTAACGCACAATGCATTTCTGAAGACAGATTCTCCACGTATGGTTTTACAATGGACGTTTTTTTAAGGCAAAAGAGAAAAAAAATCCTCTGTGATCGTTTTTCTTTTATCAGCCAGGCTTGATTTAAAAACAAACACACACCCCTGGCTGGCGTAGCTCAGTGGATTGAGCGCAGGCTGCGAACCAAAGCATCGCAGGTTCGATTCCCAGTCAGGGCACATGCCTGGGTTGCAGGCCACGGTCCCCAGCAACCGCACATTGATGTTTCTCTCTCTCTCTCTGTCTTTCTCCATCCCTTCCCTTTCTAAAAATAAATAAATAAAATCTTTAAAAATTAATATAAAAACAAACAAAAAAAGGGGCTGGGAGGTTTTTGATCCATCCCCCTGGGGAGAAGTTTTCCTCAGAAGGAACAGTTAGCGTGTGGGCGCGGGGCAAGTGCGGTTGGATTACAATAAATGCTGCCATTGCCTTCTAGACACACACACATAACTCCTCGTGACAGTAATGGGAGCTAGGCACGCAAAGAGCGGGAGAAGGATGGGTCCCTCTCGCCAGTCTCACGTTTAGCATGGTCTCCAGTCCCCCAGCGTCGCACGCCCCTAAGGAGAGCCGCAGAGTGCAGGGAAGGCAGGTGGGACGTCGTCCCCGAGGGCAGAACCCAACAGCTTACCACCCAGTCAGGTTCCGGGGTAAGCGGTTGAGGTATTTTTCTTTCCACTCCAAGTGGAAATTCCAAGCCGTCTCTTAACTGCACTAATATCATGGAAACACATTTTCATACACCTGTCCCCCAGGTACTGGAAGCACCTCCAGGAGCTTCTGCCTCCTCAGAGGAAGAACCAATTTCATCCCGTGAGTCCGAGAGTCGAGGGTGTGTTATTCTAATGCTTCATGAGGTGGACGTCTGTATTAGTTCCCTGCTGCTGCTGTGACAAATGACCGCCAGCTCGGTGGCTTCAAAGAACACAGATTTGTCACCTACTGTTCTGGAGGTCACAGGCCCCAATCAGCAGCTGTGTTCCTTCTGGAGACTACAGGGGAGTGGGGGGGGAACCAAGTTCTTGCCTTTTTCTAGAGGTCACCTGCATTCCTTGGCTCGGGGTCCCCTTCCAGCAGTGACGTCTCTCTGACCTCTGTCTCTGTCCCCACGTGGCCTCAGACCATGACCTCTTGCCTCCCTCTTCTAAGTGTTCCCATGGTGACGCTGGGCCCTCCCGACAACGGACCATCGTCTCCCCACCTCACATCTGCAAAGGCCCTTTTGCCAAGTGAGGGTTTGGGGGTGAGGACACAGACATCTTTGGGGGGTCATTCTGCTACCACGGTGTCATCAGCAGGTCTGACCGTGGGAAGGGCGCCTCGCCCTCCCTCCCAAACGGGGTGCTCTCATAAACAGTGAGCAGCTGGAGTCACTTCTCCAGTGCAGGACGGGCGATCACTCATTCCGGACCGGCCACAGCCCACACCTGGCTCAGCTTGAAAGCCCAGCACTGACACAGGTGGCCGAGGGCAGGGACGTGGCCGGTGCCCACAGGACAAAGCCGACCAGGGGCCTGAGCAGGTTTACACTTGGAGTCTCGGTTCCATCTGCAAGGTCCTCGCTGAGAACGACGCGGCTCCCTCGCGTGGCAAGAGATCATCACCCGTGGCTTCAGTGGGGCAGGACAAGCAGCAGAACTTAGACGAGTGGGAAAGCTTCTCCCACCGGGGGCTTGTCCAGCTTTCTCGGGAAAATTCTGGGACTCTACTGTGGAAGCATTTGCTGGGGTAGGCTCGAGGCTAATTCTTTCCCCAAAAGAAGGATTCTTCTGTTTACAAAAGGATTCACATCTAATTCCTGAACGAGAAACCGCTGAAGGGATGTGGTGCTTCATTAAAATTTGCCTCAAATAAAAACAAGCACGCAAACCACGTTTTGACTGCAAACACTACGGTACGCATCCTCCCGGGGTCCCAGCTCTGTTACCTGCGCTGTACCTGTAAGCGATTCTACGGGAAATGCAAATGACGGCAAAGCCCCCTCCCCCCCAAACCTGGAGTTGCCATGGTGATGTTTGACACAGCTGCTCCCTTTCCTGCTTTTTTTTTTTTTAAACTTCACACTTTGGCAATCATGCTTTGGTTTGACAAGGAACTGTGAAAATGTGTCACTTTGTCTTCTCCAAACTTCTCAATCCAATCAAAATAACATTTAGGAAAGACCTGGGGGCGCTTGCCAGACTTCGGGGTGGGATGAGGTGGGTTGACCTCAGGTGCCTTCACAGTGTTCCTTTCCACCTGCATAGAAGAGTAGAGGCTGCAGGTGCGTTTGATCCACACGTTTCCTGATGGGGGGTGGCAGGGGGACACTCCCTGGGGATTTTCTCCGCTTGGTTCCCCGGGAGCAATCCGAGCAGCCCGAGGCCGCAGGCTCGTGAGTGCGAGCCCTGTCTCGGGGACAGCGTGAAGTGAGGAGCCGTGATGCGCACAGCCCGGAGTCGCACTTCCCCACCGTGTGCACGCACCAGAGCCGCCAGCGGGAATGGTCCCCTCGAGGTTGCGGTGGGGCCCTGGGGTGGAAGGGCCTGGCCCCATCTCTGCCCCACCACTCGCCGGCCCCTCGGCCCCCTCCGCCTGCACCGCCTTCCTGAGGCTCAGTTTCTTCAGGCGTAATGCATCAAACAGGGCTGTTCCGGTTGCGATTGATGGAAATTCCCAACTCAAACTAAATTGTTGTTGTTGTTGTTTAAAGAATATATGGTGTATGAAAATGAAATATACTGGATGACGGGTTTGATGCAGGCTCAATCTGTGTTGGCTTCTGCCATCTTTTGGCTTGTACACCTTGGGTCTCACCTCATGGTGGCAAGATGGATGCAGCAGCTCCACAGGTTTAGTCTCCCAGGTCCCCAGGACCGAGGAAGTCACCTCCTATAGCTTCCACAGAATCTCTTGGCTTCATTCTGGCCGGACCTCTGACCTAACGATGGTCAGGGAATGTGACTATGCTTTTTGGCTGAAACAACTCGAATGGGATCGGGAGGCAGGTACAGGACCCTCCATGAACCTCATATCCTAAAAGTCAGGGAAAGGCGGCTTTCCAAACCAACACTGGGGGCTGTGGCCAGCAGGGCAATAAATGACTTTGAGGGGAGGGGTAATCAGTGCATGCGAGGTTAAAAATAACTTTTATGTATTATTGTGCCTTTATCTGCTTTGTCTCATTCAATCTTGGCAACGACCCCTCCGGATAAGGCAATTATATCTCATTGTATTGATGAGGAAACAAAGTTTCAGAGAGGTTAAGTGTCTTCCCCACAGTCACACAGCTCATGAACAGCAGGGCTGGGATTTGAACCCAGGCCTGTCTGACTTCAGATTCCTGGGTTGTCTGCTAGACTGCACCGGTGTTCATTTGTGGCTCATGTGGGGGACACATTGGAGAGGCATGAGGAACACACCTTGTCTTTATACAGGCACAGTACTTAACAGCTGGCAGCCTGCTGAATACTCACGGCGACTCTGGGAGAGATCATTCCTAGAATCTTTTTGTGGCTGAAGGTACCGAGAAAGGTGAAGGACGTGCCTGAGAGCCCCAGCTTGGCCTGATGTCTCAGTCTGAGTGAACTCCTCCCCTTTCTCCGCACGGGGCAGGGACACAGCACACACGCACCAGCAGCTGGCCTGCGCTGGCCCGGCGAGGACCAGCACCATGAATGCGGCGTCAGGTGCACGCCTGGGCCTGGGCTGCCCTCGGGAGGGCCCGTCTGACTGAGCAGCCCCACAGCCATGTCCCTGCCCCTTCTCTGCTCTTTGTGTGAGGACCCATCCTCCCTCTCTGCGGTCCACATACGACCGGGGAGGTGACACAGCGCTGCCCTGGCCCGAGAGCCAACTGTGTGCTTCTGTCCCCAGCCCCATGCTCAATGGCGTTGCTCCGGTTGCTTAAAATCATTGTGGGAGAAATATTTACACCACAGGAATTGGCAAGTGACGCCCCCCCCCGCCCCCCCCCACCCCCGTGTTTGCTCCTCCAAGAGCGGTTGTTGAGCATGTAATGAGGGTTAAGCATGCCCTGCATTCAGAGCAGCGGCTTAGGTCTACGGACACAGCACAGGCCAGCGGCCCCTCCTTCCCCCACTCCTCCAGCCCCGCGTTAGTGGCTGAATCAGGGTCAGGCATGTGACCCGACTGATCCAATCAGGCCTAAGTCTGGGACTTTTTCCTCAAAGATCTGACCGCGTCAGCTCTTCCCACTGGATGGGAACGAGGAAGCAAGGCGCCCCGGAGCCAGGGCCAGGCACCTTGGGACAGGGAGGGAACAGCACTGTGGGCAAGAGAGGCGACCCCGAGGAGGTACAGGGGAGGCCGGGCGTGGCCATCTCAGCCGAGCCGTGTCATCCGGCTGTGCTGCACCTGCATCGACAATGCCGGGAGCCTTTGAGGCTCCCCACCTCGAGAGCCCCCTGCCACCACAGCCAGTTTAACGTGGAGTTTCTGTCCCTTGTAACAAACCCCACGGAAGCACATGGGAGGGACCCACCAGAGGGGAAGGCGGCTGCCATCAGAGAGGAGCAGGAAACAAGGCAAACCCGGGCACACAAGGCTCCTGGGGAGAGAGAATGTGCTTCGTGCAGCGGCGGACGCTCGCAGACGGGAGCCAGCACCTTCCCTGGCTACCCAGGAGGCGCCTCCGGACGGCTGGCGACTGGTCTCTTCCAGGTGAATGTTGGAGACGCGCCAATACTCCAAACTACAAACCACCGCGCCACACGGAGTAACAGCGGAAGCTCGGCCCATTGGCGGCAAGAATGCAGCCGAGGGCACCAGGCTGTCCTCATCTCTGAAGCAGGAGCGGTGGTCCCCACCCCCTGCAGGGCGACAGCCAAGGAGCAAGGAAATCAGGCAGGTTTGGGAAAATCGATGCCCCAACGGGCCCCGCATTTTGCAAAGGAATTCCACTGGCATGTGCATCTGAACTGTTCAGCCACGGAAAATGCCCTCGCTTCACTTGGGACAATAAACGAAAACTCTGTGGACGTCCGAAGCATCTCACGTCTCTGGGCTTCCAGAGAAGCGTTCCATTTAGCTTGAAAGGGGTTTTCAGGGGAACTCGCCTCTCGTGTTATGAAAGCATTTCTCTCTCACATTGGGCTTTATCTAAATTTTTAAACAAGGCCTAATTTACAGGCCCCGAGCGCCTTGGCAAATTTCCTGCAACCTCATTGAAAAAGTCCTGGCTGCCTATAGGCTGCGGGTGTGTTGAAAGACTGCTTTGTCTGGGGCGCCAGCTAAAACTAAAATCGCTCCGCCAACAAAAGGTTGTCCTTTCAAACAAGCCCCCGGAATCCGAACGCACACAAGGCGCCCCGAACCGCCCGGGCCCAATCCTTCAGAAGCATGGAGCTGCAGACCAGGCCCCCCGCCCACAGTGGTGGGGACTGGGGTGCCCCAGCCCAAGGCGGGGAAACAACTTGGGAGAAGACATTCAGATTCACTCCCGAGTGGATGCCGGCTGCCCGCTCCTGGGCAGGGAAGGCACGAAGGTCAGGCAGGTGAGGGAGAGAGCTCCTAGTCACCTTGCCCACGCTGTCGTCAGCTGTCGGGCGCAGTGTCTGTATTCACAATGAACTTGAACGCTGACTCGGGGCCTGGTGAGCAGAGAACTGTGTCCCCAGAGAATGGCCTCTTTCCGATGCACCTGGGTGCACCTGCCCAGCGCGTGCCAGGCCCGGGTGCGGAGCTCCCGTCTGGCTGGTGGTTGTTTTTCGGGGGGCTCCACTACAGAGAGCAGGAACACCTGCCCCTCTACTTTGTCAATGGTTATGGAGTCTCAGGGGAAGCCAGCTGGGCTGGGAACCACTTCACTTCCATCACTTCCATTTATGTGGCGCCTTTAAGGAGGCAGGCACTGTGCTAAGCCCTTAGGATGGAACGGTGGCCAGAGTGGCCACAGGCCCTGCCGCAAGGGGCTTCAGGGATAGCAGGAAAGAGGGCAGACGCAGTCACCAGCCATGCAAGGGGTGTGAGGACTGAGTCCTTTACATTGGAGTCAGATCGCATCGGGCCTGGGCAGAGACGCCTCCTCCGGTTGGGCTTCCCAGCTTGCTAGCTGTGTTCTTACCCACTTTGTAGCTCTGGTCCAGCTATTCCTCCGACCGCAGTCCTACCAACCCTCCCTGCTTGCCGGGTTCCAGCCACACCGGCCTCCTGGTGTTCCTCCAATGCACCAAGTGGCTGCAGCCTCAGGGCCCCTGCACTTGCGCTTCCCCCTGCTTAGATGCTCGCCCCCGCACAGCCCCGTGGCTCGCTCCTCCACTTCCCTCCCACTCTCTGGGCGAGGACTTCCGTGGCCCTGATCTAGATGTGGCCCCGGCCCACCCTCACTCTGTATCCCTCAGCAGGCCATTTTCCTCAGTGTCACCCGCCACACCGTAGGCACGCTTGTCTGCCGTCTCTTTTCCCTGCTCAACTGTCTGTCCACTGCTTTATCCTCAGAGCCTCTAACAGCAACTGGGGCGTAGTAGGTGCTCAGTATGTATGCACCAAGAATCATGATAAGAGGCTAGCAGGTGCTATGGGAGCACACAGTAGGAGCACAGTCACTGCAGAGCTTGGAAGGCCTCCTGGAAGTGGTGCTGGAGGGCCAGTGGAGGTTTTCTGAGTGGAGGATGGGGAAGCAGGAGTCTGCAGGAGGCATGAACAGCAGTGAGAGGCCGTGAGACTCCTGGTGTGGCTGGGACGCAGCCCCTGTGGGACAATGGTCCGAAACGAGAGCAGGGAGGCAGGCCCTCCGGCCAGTCCCTAGGAGCCACAGTAGGAGGTCAGGCTGGACCCTGAAACATGGAGAGCTGTTTAGAAGGTTTCCAGAAGCAGAATGGCACAGAAAGACTAGCATTTTAAAGCCCATTCGGGCTACAGCTTGGAGAGAATGGACGTGGGGAGAGGCTGGAAGGGGCTGTTGCCAGGGGCTGTTGCCAGGGTGCCAGTGGAAAGAGGTGCTAAGACCCCCGGCCATGATGGCAGCCCTGCAGAGAGCAGAGCCTGGCCCCATCTCAGGAACCCCATCGTCCCTGGGAAAGTCACCTGACCCGTCCACACCTCCAATGTCTCACCTGCCAAATGGTCATCCTAAACAGCACAGTGGCGTGTTGCGAGAATCTGTATACATAATGTGGCTTCTGCTGGAATGCATGGTTAAGGGTTCGACAAATGCAAGCGGTTATGGTGATGACTAGCGTTACTGGCTAATGGCTGAAGCTTCCCATTTCCATCCTTGCTTAGTTAGCACTTAGTGCCTGCGTCAGGATCTAAACCCCGATGAATTTAAATAATGGTGTCGTTTGATTGACAGCCAGAGGCATTAATTCAGTGCCGCGAGTACTGGTCGGCGTGAGGGGAAGAGCGCAGGATGAAAGGCCCGTAATGGCACTCGCACTCTCCCAGCGGGGCTCCACCCGGTGGGCTGGGGCCTTCATTGTCCGGCGTCGGGAAGAAAAGACTCCTCTGTGCTCCGTGCGGCAGCTCCGCACCGGCTGGCCCAAGTCTGTACTCGGGGGACAACGGCGGCCCGTCTGGATCAAAATCTACCATGTAGCAAATATCACTCAGAATCTGTTAGGGTCCCCGAAAGGTGAGAAACCAGCAGGTGCCCAGGGATGAACGCGGGTGCAGCCAGGGAGGAAGGAGAGCTGCCGGAAGTGTCCAGCTCCCCCCGGCCGGCCTCAGTGACCGGCTGACGACCGCCCCCCCACGTGCTCTCCCTTCCAAGGAGCTGCCGAGGGCCCGCTACCCGGAGTGTGCCGGTCCCCGGGGGGAAACCCACTGCACGCGGCTGCGTACACCTCGCTCCCCTTAATTGCCTGCCGAGTGCAGAGACTTTTGAAAGAAGAGCGATAATTGAAATTTCTCGTAATTACATTTTAAAGGAACGTTTTTAGCTTCCCCCAACTTCAGTCAAAACTCTCTCTTGTCAAAACAATCTCAAAGTTTTTCTTTTCTTTTCCTTTTTTTTTAAACAGTGATTGATGAAGTATCACTGGAAATCTTTTCGCCGCTAATTATAAGCCAAGCCTCTTTGGGGCTCTTTTTTTTTTTTTTTGGATATCTCTTTGACTTCTCTAAGTGATTAGTTTAGTCCTCTGCTTTCAAACTGTTCATTTTCCACTCACGGAGAGGAGTGGAAATTTCATCCCTGGTTTTAATTACAATCAGAGCATTAGCCTCGGATAGCCTGGAGAACAAGGCGTCACAATGGGAGGGGGCTACTCCGTTAATCAGGGATCAACCTAGTATGCTGGGAAGGCTTGCACCTTTCATTACGTTACCTTGTTGGTCTAATTAATGGTATTACCCTCTGAACTGTGTGCGGCAGCTTAAAGAACTTCGGCGCATGCAGAAAACACACTCGAGGGGAAGGCAGAGAAAGCCGAAGTGAGCCTCCTCGCTCCTCGCACCCGGGGTCTGCTGCTAATTTCTTCCACGACGGCTCCCTGCGGGTGGACGGGGCGCCCTCAGCGGACGCCGCCTGGGCTCGGGCCGTTCTCTTGGAAACGGTGGTCCTGCCCGTGTTTTGGCTCCTGGCACACACTTAGCAATTTACCTGGGACACTTAATCTGAAAAACCAGACATCACCTCATCAAGAGCTCAGCGGTGTTCCTGTTTGTTCAGGTGAAGTTTCTGGTCATGTCTGGCGGGAGCAGGTGGGGTAGGTGGAAGGGCTGAGCCGAAGGAACACGAAGGTTCTTTGCTCTTGGGTCACTGCCCCGCCTCAAAGAGTCATGTTGCTGCGAGTGGCTGGACCTGGCAGTGCTGATTTCCCGCAAACCACGAGAGAATTAACTCCTTGTGGACGGAAAGCAGGTCGTGATCAGCACATGGGTAGGGCCCACTAAACGTCTGTCGAATAAATGAGTGACCTCTCTTCACTGACCCCTTCGCTATCAAGGGCTCACGGTGCGGGCCGTGTGTGGTCTATGGGCATTTCGCTGCTGCCCCAAAACATCCTTATTTTTGTTATGAGAAGCGTATGTAAGGAAACTGACACCCAAAGAAGTTCAGCAAATTTCCCAAGGCCACACAGCTAGCGAAGTGATGGAGGCAGGATTTGAACCAGGCCCGTTGGATTCCAAAGACAGAGCGTTCAGCCCTGCCCAAAATAAGGGGGATCGGAATAAAGGGATAGATTCATTCTCTGCATTTCATTTCCGGGAAGGCTTCCAGCTGACGTGCAGAGTTTGACAGGTTTTAATTTCTTACAGAAATGCAAGAAATCTCAAAGGTACCTTCTTTTACTAAACATAATGTCATTTGTCACTATTTTTTCAATGCCCCAAGAAGGCCGACGATTAAGTCAACCCACACTTTCCAATCAAAGTACGCCAACAATCTCCCCTTCTGAGATGGAGTCTCGGCAGGCTCACCCGAGGAAGTTTCGATCGATCGACAGACACTAATCAATGCTCACTGCATCGCTAAAGAAGCCAGAGCACACGAGACCTCAACAGCTCCCAGGTAAAGGAGGAAGAGGTCTGTGTGTGCATCCTCCCAAACTGCCCCTTCCGCGCGGGTGCCCCGAGGGGAGGAGCTACTGTGCAGCCGACTGTCTGCGGTGGACAAGGTTAGGGCCCTGGTCCGGTCCCTGGTCCGGCCCCCGGGCTCCCACCCTTCCCGCTCTGCCCAAGCCGGAAGCTAAGTGCGGGCTGTGGAAGCTTTCCCAGGGTTAGGAGCATGCCCGTGCTTGCTATTTTCTCATCTTTTGCCTGGTTGCCCAAAGCAAAACCGAGGTCAACAGAGCAGAGGCCTGCATCTTCTCCTGAGATCTCATTCTGCAGCCAGTGTCGGGGGCAGACGCTGGACACCAGCAGGAGCAGAGACGTGAGGGAAGCAGACGGCACGCTGGGAGTGAGAGCAGAGAGGTGTCTGGGAGTCAGCGTGGCCCTGAGAAGTGGGGGGCACAGTGGGGGGCAGGAGCCAAGCCTCTGTGGTTCCTTAGGTTCCAGTAGTGTCTTGCAAGATGGAGAAGGTTCAAAGACACAGCAGAGATTGGAAGGAACAAAGCTCAGGGGTCACGTGGATTAAACACGCACTTCCTGCGTTCAGAGACCTCTCTGTGACAGGCAGCACCCACTGTGGAGCAAAAAGGCTCCGGCGGCCCAGCCGCTCCGGAGACCCTGGTGTGGATCTGCACGCTGTGGGCGGGAAGCCCCCCCTCTTCCCACCCTCTGGCCACTGATGAGCCCCATTAGCAGATGACAAATGAGTGGGGTGGCCCAGTCCGGTCCCCAGTGGACCAGCGCACAAAGGATTCAGCCTCGTCTCTAGCAATCGTCTTTTCACTTGGCAGCTCCTCCCCGGGGCGGGGGAGTGCGGTGGAAGCTCCAGGACAGTGTGCCCCCCAGAGCTGCCCATCTGCTCTGTGGTCGGAAGTTCCTACACAGACTGGCTGGCAGGACGGCTCCCGCTTCCAGGGCGAGCAGAGGCGATGCAGACCCTCTAGGCCCCCGGACTGGCACATGGACCACGGTGATGGGGACGCTCTGAAGTTTCGTACCTGCGAGGGGCTCTGCTGAGAGTCCCGCCTGTACCGTCCCCCACAACCTTCACAACGACCCTCCCGTGCAGGGACTGTGACCATGTGCACGTGAGGGGTGATGAACTCCATGAGGCTGCAGGAGACGGTGTGCTTTGCTCAAGGTCATGCACAGCTGGTAAGTGGCAGGGCTGGGACTTGAACCCACGCCAGTCTGATCCCAGGCCTCTTGCCCATTGTGACATTCCAGCTAGCATCTGCCACCGGTACCATTCTGAGTCTGCCTCTTTTTAACTTGTGGATTCAGTTCCCATAGTGCAAATGTACTTTCAGTCGAAATTCCTTGCAGAAGGAGAATCACTTTGTGGATTATCGACACCAAAGCATTTTCCAGTCCGCATGGATGACCCACCTGGAATCACTTTCAAGTGACCCTCTATGGGGCTCTGGGCACAGAGGGATCTGAGTTCAAGTCCTTTCCTCGACGCTTTTATGCTGAGTGACTTTGGGCAAGGCCTTGCTGTCACCTAAAAACGGGATTATTCACCCTAGTGGGACTGTTGAACAGGCTTAAGAATGTAATCCATCCTTAAAAGGGGCACCACTTTGTAGGCATGTAGTCAAATATAATAAAAATGAAGGTGCTCAGCTCAGTTCCTGGAGCAGGGGGACACTGGAAATCAGAGCTATTTCTTCATAGAGTCTCAGATCAAATTTCTAGACTCCATTTCAGCCAGTTCTCTCTCCTTTGAACTTCCAAAGGGTATTAAAACACCTCATAGAGATTCCGACTTAGGTAATTTATGTGTGTATGTGTTCTTTCCCTGACAAAAACTCAGGCAAGAGCCTATTAGGTACCAGGTCACCTTGTACCAAATGCTTTTGCATTTACCACCTCCTTTGGACCTCAGGGTGTGCTGGACTGTACTGTGCTGTGCCATTTTACAGATGGAGAAACCGAGGCCCAGAGAGGCTAAATAACCTGCCCAGGGCACACAGCAAACCAGCAGTGGAGAGAGGACTCCGTTCCAGGCCGCCCACTCTGGAGCCTGGGCTTTTCACTGTGTGTTGCGATAAGCACTCGACTGTAAAGGCCCCGGACAGGGTCTGGGTCAAAGCCACTGCCCACCTCCATGGGGGGGCGTGGCGCAGGGGCTCGGTGAGTATCTCAGAAAGGACCGGCAGGAAGAAGAGGAATGCTTTTGTAGTGACACGGTCACAAACCTCCTCTGGACAACGTGCGCCCACAGCCTACCCAGCAGGGCTCCCTCGCGGACTGGCTGACGCTCCGGAGACCTGCCCCAGCTTCCCGCTGTCCGGAGAATGTGGGTGCAGTGAGGACCGTGCTAATAACAAGGGTGACGGCGACAGGGGGGCAATCACAACAGCATTCCCTGGGCCCTTCGGGTCTGCCGAGCGCCCCGATCTGTGCCTTCCCTACATGAACACGGCCAGCAGCCTCCACAGCCCTCAGAAGTGGGTACCCCCATCGGCCCCGTTTGATCCCAAGGAAGCTCTTGCTGGGATTGTCAGAAGAAGTTTTGGAGCCTCAAACAATTTCGGAGTTATTTAATCTTCTGTTGTAATTTAGGGCGAAGCGGAAGACTCGCTTTGGTAGACAGTGTGCAGTCCCATGTGAATATACATGTGTGTGCACAGGCACGCACATCTCCCCATTACACAGATGGGTAAGCTGGCAGTGGGGTCAGGGTCACAGTCGACTGGTCGGAAGAGCTGACCTGAGCCCAAAACTTACCTTAGAGTGATGCAAGGCCACTATGTGCAATTGACCAAAGGTAGGATAGGAAACAACTCCCATGGCCATCAGATGATGAGGAGGTTAAAATGTGGTATAATCCAGGTAGTAGACTATTATTCAGCCATGACAAGGAATAAAATTTTGATACGCAATGTGGATGAACGTTGAAAACATTCAGCCAAGTGAATTGAGCCTGGCATACGAGGGCTCCGTTTTTTGTTGTTTTTTTTTTTTAAGATTTTATTTATTTATTTTTAGAGAGGGAAGGGAGAGAGAAAAAGAGAGAGAGAGAAACATCAATGTGTGGTTGTTGGGGGCTGTGGCCTGCAACCCAGGCAAGTGCCCTGACTGGGAATCCAACCTGTGATGCTTTGGTTCGCAGCCCACGCTCAATCCACTGAGCTATGCCAGCCAGGACATGACTCCATTTGTAGGAAATGTCCGGAAGGGACAGATCTGCAGCCACAGAAAGCGGACTCGGGGCTGCCAGGGGCTGTGGGAGGAGGGCAACGGGTGGCTGCCTAACGGGCACAGGGTTTCTTTCTGTCCTAGGTGATTGTTGGGAACAAGAAAATTAGGAACTAAATGTGACCTTAGTAAACAGGAACCTCATTGTAGCTAAAAGGAACTAACAAGGGAGACAGAGTGCAGGATGTAGTTGAGCAAACGTCCTGTGTCGTGCAGATGTTCTCGCCTGGGCATGCTAAATAAGCAATGCTTTGTTTAGTTTTAGAAATTTGAATTTTACCCTGTTCCCGCACACGGTCTCTGTAAGCAAATAGCTAACTGCCACATCAGCTTCTGTGAAACGCTTGCTTGCTCGCGCCAAAACCCCTATATAAGGACTTAGCTGTAAGCGCTCGGCGTGACTCTCATCTGCAGCCCTTGTGGGTAGCGTGTCTCTGGACACTTTGAGAGTTCGCCCCTGCGCAGGTTAAACTTGGCCAGTAAAGCAACATCTTTGATACCCTGAAAGTCTCTGACATTTGTTCTCGAGTTTGCTGGATGCAACAGCGATCAGAAAGTTCTGGCACTACTAGACTGCAGTGATGGTGTCCACCACGGTGAGTACGCTTGATACCACTGACTTACACTTGAGCATGGCTAAAATGGTCCGTTTTGTGGTAGGTGTGTTTTTACCACAATTTTTCACAAGGGATGCAATGCCCCTTCCATGGGACACAGCCATTGAAGGTGGTAGTAGAATCCGCACTCCTGGACTGGGTCCACGAGACCCTGCCACACCTGTCCCCGCCACCTGCACTCCCGCTGTCCTCTTTCTCTCTCAACGCCCCCTTCTCCCCTCACGCCCAGACCTGGCGTCCAGCCCAAACACTGGCTGCTCCCCCGGAGCCACGCGTGGCCTCCCGCAGCAAGCCCGGCCCAGGCCTCTCCCACATCTGCTTTGGCTAGGGCAGACCCCCTGTCCTTCAAGACTCAGCTCAAGCCCAGCCCCCTCGGCAGGCAGGCTGTCACCGAGCCCCTCACCTCAGCCCGGGCCGAGGGTCCCTTGTGGACACCGATATCCCTTGCAGGTATGATTATCACGGTCCTTGTCACAGTGCATTGTCATTGTATGCATCCGTTGGAGAGAGGCATGCAGGCTGGTTAGAAATACAGTATGGGTTTTGGGCGGGGTCGGGGGGTCACTGGACCAAAGTTCAAATCTCAGCTCTGCCCCCTGTGTGCGCAGGGACCCATTACTTAACCATTTGTGCCTCAGTCACATCATCTGTAAACCTTGGTCTGATAATACTTGATGGATTAAACGCCAAAATAGCTGTATAGCTTTTAGAACAGTGCCTGGTCCTTCCTAAGCCACTAGTAAATGTCAGTGTCATTGCCGCCCTCACCGTGGCCATCACCCTCCCTCTGCCCCAGGAGCTCAGGAGCGCCATAAGCCCGGGACGGAGCCTGCCCTTGGGCAGACGCCCCAGAAATATCACTGCACGAAGCGGTGGTCCCCCTCCTCTTTTCCTCTCCTTTTACGGTGGGGAAACTGAGGCTCAAACGTGAAACTGATTGGTCTGGTCATACAACCAGTTGGAAACGGAAGGGGGTCTTCCCGTGTCGAACCCTCACTCACCCCCGGAAGGTGAGAGGTCTACATTCCAGGGCGTCTGTCTGTCTCCACGGACACGGGCCGGAGACCTCACGCGCCCCATCCTGCAGCCCAAACCAAACTGACCGACGCGAGGGAAGCAACTGCTAGACTCAGCCACTGCCTCTCAGCGCTCGTGGCCTTTTTGTCTTTTCTTAACAACAAGAGCTTGAAACATCAGCGGGCGAGCTATAAATAATTGAGAAAAAAATGATGCAGGAATTAACAGAGAGTCCGTCTGTGAGTCGGCGGGGCGCCCCCTCCCGGGGAGCAGGATGCACGCGCCGTCGGAGGTAAGAATTCAGCCGGGGGCATTTAAGGTGAGACGGACAGCAGTGGGTGCTGGGCCAGTCCCCCCTGCCACTGCCCAACCCCATCGATCAAACCACAAAACCAATGCGGACATTCAGGCTTCAAACGCTCTGGGATGTGTACTTGAAACACCAAGATTCCGACTTAAACTAGCTCCTCCTTAAACGATTTTGTCGTCGCTTCCCCGAGAAGCCCCCTTGGGCGCTAGAGGTCTTCCGTGAGAGGCTCTGGGGCGTCACTTTAAATACGGCTGATACTGATGGAGTCCTCCGCACACAGGCGCCAAGCAGTTCACACAGGGGTGCGCATACATCAACTCAATTATTGTAAAAACCCGCAGGGGGGTCCATCCTGCGGCCCACGATGGGTATGGATGTGGCCCAACACAAAATCGTAAATGTACTTAAAACCTTCTTTGTGCTGATCCGTCTCTGTTAGTGTTTGTGTATTTAATGTGTGGCCCAAGACAGCTCTTCTTCTTCCAGCGTGGCCCAGAGACGCCGAAAGGCTGGGCACACCTGCGGGTGGGTATCGGCCCCACTACACAGGCGAGAAAACGCCCACTAGGGACCCAACCAGATGACGTGCCAGGAAGTGGTGGAACCATTGGTTAAACCCGCGAATGTGAGTCCGGTTAAAGGGACGCTAGTCATACGACCCAGGCTGCTGTCTTGCCGGGTCCTTGAGAGACTCAGGAGGAACGAGAAGTTCTAACATCCACGGTGGCTCGCCCAGGACACTAACCGAATGATCAAAGGTTAGGACCACGTTCTCCCCTAAACTTGTAAGCGGCAGCCCCGGCAGCCCCCTCAGGAGCGCGAGGGAGAGTTAATAGCTATTTGATGGACACCCACCACTCTATTACAAATGGTCGGGAGTAAAATAAATGCAAATGAGGCCACGGGGGCAGAAAACCAGCCTTCCCAAGTGTATCCCGCCTGCATTGAAATGTCCCGGTTCTATCCCCGAGCTTAATATTTCATGCAAAAGGCGACGCCGAGATTGCTGCTCCCAGAAACCCAGGGGAGGACAATCAGGATGACAAATGGAGCCCTCCCCCTTGTCTCCTGGAAATGCCGGGAGGGGTGGGGGATGGGCTAGAATACCTCCACGAACCGGGGGAGTGAGCCTTGGGGCTGAGGCTGATTTATGGGCAGAGGCGCCCGGCCCTCACCTTTATTTACATTGCTCGGAGCACATAAACTCCAAGAAAATTTAGTGTTTTAATTTGGGCATCTGGCTGGTGCTTTATTATTATTATTTTTTAAACCATCCTCTTCTGTGTGTGCTGGGAAACAAGACCAAACCATCAGCTCCACGGAGGAGGGCGGCTTGCTCCAGGTCCCACTGGCCGGGTGCAGGACGGCAGCTCCTGGAGGGCCCAGGAGGGGCGTGTGTGTGCGGCAGCAGGGGCGCTGCCGGGCCCACGGCACGGGCCTGCGTCTTTGGGCTCCGGTGAGGACATGGTACCGGGGGTGAGGGGTCAGGGGCACGTGTGCCAGCCTGGGAAGCCAGTGACACCACGCTAGCCCGGGCTTCGCTGCAAAGCGCCACGAGACCCTCTGTGAGCTCACGTGGGCTTGCCGGCCTCAGTGTCTCCAACTGCAAAGCAAAGGCAGGATGAGACGGTCTTCAATGACCTGCCCAGGGCCCTGTGGACGGTCTGCGATTCCGTAACCCACATGCGTGCTTTGCTCAGGCACTTCTATCTCTTCTCCAGACCCATGTTCTGAGCCCCTCTGCCCCGCGTCCACCGCAGAGTCACAGGCTGACACCGCCTCTGCTTCCCCCCGAGAAGGCGAGGGTCCCCCAATGTAACACACCTGTCCACCTTAGGGTGTTCTTTCACGTGGAGCCGACTGACTCGGTGACATTGTGAAAGGTCACAAGCTGTAGAGCACAGAAATGAGGGGAACTTCAGCGAGGCCTTACCCAACGCACTCATGTGGACCGAGCCCAGGCTCCGAAGTGGCCGTCTGGGGTGCCTCTTACAAGGCATGGGGGCTGGAGGCGGGCATGACGTGACCCCTGTCTTCCCTCACACTGCCGGCATCACAAGCCACTGTGTCGGCTGGAACTGCCCAGTTCTCTGGAGCCCCACGCTGGGCATTCTCCTGCTGCCCTGGCTTCCCCTGGCTTCCTCAGAAGGCGACACCGTGTTTGTTCTGGCCCTGGTATCCCTTGCACCCATCACCTCGTTTGTCAATCAGAAAACGTGCTTCTTGACTGCTAACTGGAGGCATAAACTCAAGCATGAGCTCAGTCTCTCTCCCCCAGTGCCTGCTAGGATGCCGCACAGTCACGCACATTTATGGCACTGTTTACGACCCTTAGGACATTTATGGAGGATCTAGCAAGCGCCAGGCACGAACTCACCGCTTCACACACACGCTCTCGGGGAGTCTTACTACAACCCTGCAATGCTGGGATTAGTGTTGTTATCTCTAGGAAGAAACTGAGGCTGAGACAGTAAAGCAACACACTGATCTTACGCAGCGCATAAGTGTTAAGAGAACAGGGAATGCACCCACGCAACGGATCCCAGAGGTTTCTGTCCTATGCTATAAAATGCTGAATTAACGGGACCACCTTCATGTGTTCCCACAAGTTAGATGGCTTCACCGGAGCCAGTGAGACCCTCTCTAGCGTTCACCCCCGCTCAGCGCGTCTCTGGGTTGCACCCAGAGGGCGGCGCATTGTGGCTGCTAACCTCTTCCCCGGTCTCAAGGCAGAACACAATGACGGGAAGGTTCCTCTCCACCACACCCCACTTGGTGTTCCACATGGTTTTTTTTTTTTTTCTGCTGGACCGAGCGGGCAGTGGCTCTGCTAACATGCCTGGCAGATGGTCTCCCAGGCTCCAATGATGACCGTGTTCCCTCTGGACATCTTCCCAAGATTGTCCTTTCCGGGAGCTGAAACCTGCCTCTCGCTAATGGTCGCTCCTACGTCCTAAGTGGGCCACCAGCCAAATATGAACACAAAGGAAAAGAACTGAAACCCATTTACGTGGGTCTTGCAGGTGATTTTAATTGCAGGTAATAAACCATTGTTAAAAGGAAGGTTTATAATAAGAAAGTACATAGCGGCTCGGGGTGTTTGCAATGGAACCGCGGAATGAGTTTGTAAATGCCATCTCCCCTAATAAATCTGAATGCTGCTGGAGAGATTAGGCCATTACCCAGCGCTGGTATAAATGAGAAAATGATATGATGGATCACACGCTTCAGGGGTCTCAGGAGTTAGACGGCGATGGGGCAGGATGACGCTAGTTAGCGCTGGCAGTTGGCCAATCAAATCGTATCGCCCGAAATCTAGTTTAGGGCCGGGTCTGTCATTCCGACTAGCCCTGGCGCTCTCCAATACCCACGCGGGGAAGTCACTGCAGTCATTGTGGCTGAAATGAAGGAGTTCTCTTTTTTTAAGTCGAGGGGCCAAATCACAGATGAATCTGACTGTATCACAACAAGGAAGGGTGGAGGTTGAGGAAGAGAAGGATCCTGTGAGACCAGCAGAGACCCGAAGGCCTGGGGCGGTACCCACGGCTTTCTGAGGCGCTCACCGAGGGCGGGGCCCCACACGGCGTGGCGGAGAACCGCACCGAACACGCCGCACACACGTGCCCGAGGGCACTCGGCAGCAACAGTTTCCCGTGTGCGGGCCAGAGACTCTGGGTAGCCACCGTGCCTCACGGGATGTCCAAAATCCACACGCCTCCAACCTGCAGCCTGTGGACAAAACGAGTCATTTTTCATCTATCTTCCATTATGTTTCAAATGCATGCAGATGCGGGAGACGCATCCATTTGACAATGCTACTGAAGTCAATGTATTCTTCTGTATTCATGTATTATCTCAAACAGATAGAAAAAAAATACAACTGTGACTATGTAGGGGCCAGAACTCATTCAAAATCAATCTCTCTTTCTCTCCCTTCATCATTAGAGTATCTGAGATATGTAAAAACTGGGGGGCCATTGTTCCGGTGGGGATGTGAACGGATGGCACAGAACTGCCGCCTTCGCTAAAGTCTACACCATTGGAAACCGGCCCCCGATGGGCGTCAGAAGTGCGTGCAGGCTCAGTGGGGAAGCGACACTTTTGTTGGAGCCGGTGTGTGGTGCCTTACCTGTTTCCTCTGAGTACAACCTCCTACACCTTGGCCTGCCGACCTTTGGCAGTTAAGCTTTTCCAGCCTTAACCCTTTCCATCCGCTCCTGTTTCAGACATCTGGGTGGTTTCTTAGAGAACCATGTATGGGTTCACACCGTAACCCCAAATGCATGTCTAGGGCACACGTGTGTTAAGAGGGCTAGAAAGCACAGTCCACAGGCCATCACGGGAAGCCTGGCTCCTCCCAGGCGCAAGGCATCTAAGCGACACAGAGATTGCAGAGAAACACCTGGGGTCTGGAGGAAACATACCCAGTCTTGCCTTTGGGAGTCAGAAATGGGCTAGGGAAATCACAAAGATCTCGTCAAAGGAGGGAGAATCCAGAGTCCAATGCAATGTGTTATTCATAAGGAAGAGTTCTTCTACCTGTTGAATCCCGAAGTCTGCCATGCCTCGTGCCAGACACCACGTGTTGTGCAGTTAAACCAGGGCTCCCACCTGGGGAGTAACTCCTTCTGGGAAAAACATGTGGCAATGAATGAAGACGCTTCCGGTTGTCACGTTATGGCGATGCTACTCATACCCAGTGGGAAGGAAGGAACTGGGATGCTGCTAAAAATCCTACCGTGCACGAGGTAACTCCCCACAGCAAAGCATTTTCTGGCCCGGAATACAAACAGTGCCAAGGTTGAAAAACCGAGTCAAACCCCCCCAATCACCCTGTGAGGGAGGTGGGAACAGCCTCAGGTTATAGGTGTGGAAACAGAGCTAGAATGTTCCACAGAGCCTGAGTTCTATCACCAGAACCGGAGTCGGGTCTGTCTACTCCCCCACGCTCATATATCTGTTACGTGATCTTGAAGGCGGACGTGCCCTCCTGCTTTCGTAGATAAGGAGACTGAGGCTCAGGTGCCAAGTGTGTCACCCTGGGTCTTACCATGGACCGTGACTCCTGTCCCTTCACAGTTCTCGTAAGGCCAGTGACAACGACTGAACCCAAGAAACTTCACCTCCAACCACGGAGCTACCAACAAACGTCTCTTTCTCCAAGTACAACCCTAGTGATTAATTTCTCATTTCTGCTCCTCCAACCTCGTAATCTAGGGGCTTTATTGCTCCCATTTAATCCTCATTTATTAAGCTCCTCCTGTATGCTGGATGTAAATGGGTCAGAAGGCAAATGAAAAAGAACTACAAGGTCAGGGGTTAGCAAATGATAGCCCAAGGGCCACCTGTGTTTGTAAATAAAGTTGTATTGGAACACACTCGCACCCATTTGTTTTACTTAATGGCTATGGCTGCTTTCACATTACAGCAGCAGGGTGAGGAGCCGTGAAAGATACCCTATGGCTCCCAAGGCCTAAAATACTTACTCTCTGACCCATTACAGACACAGCTTGCCTGCTCCCGTGTTAGCGCCTTCACTCAAACCAGAAAAGAGGGGCATTGCCGTGAGCGCCAAGCCCAACCATGAAGCCCTTTCACCAACATACAGGGATCGGCAGTGGGGGTGGGGGAGTGGATTGTAAGTATGTAATGCTTACAGAAATCTAAACTTCCAAAGCACCAAAGCATTTTGATCCTTAAAAATACTTCCTGCTTTTCTAGAGCCCATTATAATAGATCCTTAAACGAAGCTCAAACTCTGTTATTTCTCACTGCTGCCAGACGTCTAGGAAGCCCAAACGTTCCTCATCGCGCTGAACACGAGTCGCACTGACGTTAAAAGATCGGACAGCCGGCGCTGGGTCAGCCGGCGCTGGGCCAGCCGCTCAGGAGTCCATGGGCCACCGCACGCAGGTGGTCTGTCTGCGGGAGCACAGAGGCCTCGGGGGGATGATGCTCCCCTTCCCTCCCGCTGAGATGCACAGCAAAAGGCCCCACTCTGATCTTCCCCGAGTTTCCCGCCACGCCCGTGGCCTTGGGTCTGCGGATGCGATTCCACGGCCCGGAGCACCAGGTCTAGGGGCCAACCCGGAGCAGCGGGAAGTCCGCCTACTGCTCGGACACAGCGGCCTCCGCAGCAGGGAGAGCACGTACCCACGCAGCCAACAGGTTGGGAGGAAGATTTAAACCAACACTTTTGGTTGCATATTAACCCAAAGACCCTGATAAAGAGACCCTAAGGGTTGAGTGGAGAGTGCCTGAAGGGAGAGTGGAGAAAGGGAAAATGAGCAGATTTACTGCGATGGCTGACTCCTGCCTCCAGCTTGTGCAGAGGATGCACACCCGCACGCTAAGACCGGAGGTCTCCACGCAGGTGTGCTCCTGTCTTCAGGAATCCTAAACGATGGTGGTGTTGGGCACAGAAAGTTCTCTTCCAGAGGAAAGTCATTCCCCAGTGCGGCTCACTGGGATGCGGCTCATTGGGTTGCGGCTCATTGGAGTCCACGGGCAGGTCCTGAAGGCAACCCCGCCCCGGTCTCCAGGCCCCTGACTGCGGGCTGGGCCACGGGAGGAGGCACCGCAAGGCCAGGCATCAAGGAGACGGGTCGTGGAAAGAGTCTCTGTGGTGGGAAGAAGCCAGATGCCTAGAAAACCCCGCCGAAATGATGAAAGAACAGTGTAAAAAATGGGATTACATTTGTAACCGAAATGATGAAAGAACACGGTGTAAAAAATGGGATTACGTTTGGAAAACTGGATTTTCCTCTCACTGTGAGTGGACATCGGGCATGGGGGCTTGGCGGCAGAGAGCACAGTCTCGGGGTGATGGTGTCACCCTGCAGGCCTCAGGACCAGGGTGGCCCAGGCCTGAGAGGGCGTGGCCAAGGTAAGGCCGGCCCATCCAATCACAAGCTACAGGGCAGCCCTCTCCTGCCGCGGCACCGCCGGGCCTCATCCTGCCCTGGGAGAGAGATGTGGTTCAATGACCTGCTCGGCAACCCTGGCCCCGTCAACTTAAATCACCGAGCCTCCATTTCTTTATTTGAGAAATATATTGCTGTGTCTACTTCAATTCAATCACACGAGCCGGTCGGTAGGGTCCTTGGAGACGATGCCTGTGAGCGTCTTTGTTCACCACAAAGAGCGGGGCGATGAGCTAAAGCGCCTCCCGGACGCCTTCCTGGGAGCCAAGGAAAGACGAATGGATGGATGGTGGGTGAACGCGGTGGGATCCTGGCACGGGGGGCTCGGTGAGGGGGCTTTGCAAATGCAGGCTGCCAGACCAAGCTTTTTTGCTCTAGAGGCAAGGCGGTGACAATGACGGTGACGGTTGCAGGGGGGGGGGGGGGGCGAGGTTTGACCTGACCCACGGTAGAACCGAACCATGTGCTGGCCAGCTGAGTTTTAACAAGGGTCTACACCTCCCGGCCTCAGCAGTGACCCGCACCACAGAGCAGCTGACAAGGAATCACGCACCCTCTCCGCAAGACTTGCATTAAGGCTTCAATGTCTCGAACAACAATAAAAAAAAAAAGACTTAAATGTCTGTGAGCCAACTGGCTGACAGCACCCACAAAAATGGCAGCCAGGCCCTGGCTGGCGTAGCTCAGTGGATTGAGTGTGGGCTGCGAACCAAAGCATCGCAGGTTCGATTCCCAGTCAGGGCACATGCCTGGGTTGCAGGCCATGATCCCCAGCAACCGCACATTGATGTTTCTCTCTCTCTTTCTCCCTCCCTTCCCTCTCTAAAAATAAATACATAAATAATCTTTAAAAAAATGGCAGCCGGGCCTCGCCCTTCTGTTACCCAACTCTAAAGGTATAGCGAATACTCCCATTTTTTTTCCTTGCTCGACACAGGAAACCTCGTAGGACTGGGAACAGCGACACACGGGACGGACACCTTAATTGATATAATCAACACACATGTAATAGCGGGTCAGCGGTCCCCCGCCGTCAGTTCCCATGCTCTGTGGTGCCACGGGCGCACTCTCCGGGATCAGTATCACATCTCTACAAGTCATACTTTGCTGTCCTCAAGAGATGGTGAGCACGGGCTCTCGAATGACAAGGATGGGGGGTGGGGGGGAGTGGCGTAACGCCCACGGTGTTCCAGGTGGCACTTACGGAATTAAAGCAAATACACCGTGGTCAATGGTTAAAAAAAAGGTCAAGTTCATCAAGGAAAATGAACTCATTCATTAGCGGCAGCTGACGAGAAGCCCCAGCCTTGGCCAGCAAGATAATAGAACGGGAGAGCACGTGTGAGAAGAAGATGCGGGGCTTACTGAGATGTACTTTCTTGTTCTCTTTGGAGACAAAAAAAAAGAAGCAGCTATTATTCAATGTCCAAACCCCGTCTCATCCCCCTCTTCCTCCTCCTTAAGAAATGCTCTTTGAGGGAGAAGGTCCCAGCCAGCAGCGGTGCCCGGCAGCACCCCACCCCAGCCTGCCCAGAAAGCTGTCCTCTTTAATCCTCTCTCCTGGGCAGCTTAACCTTGAGCGGCGAAATGAATGCATTCTCCCCGGCCTGCCTTTATTTCCTATCGCCATTGTCACGTTCGCCCGCGAGGGCTTCTGCGTCTGTCACGTCGTCATCTGTTTCCCCATTACACCTGTCTAGACCTTTATTATGGAATGTAATTATGTTTCCGTGTCAGTCACACCTCCTAGACGGATCGCTAAGATAATGGAGCCCACGTCTTATTAAATCTGTGGCCCCTGAACCCCTGCGCCCAAGCTCGCAAGACAGACGGAGATAGCAGAGCAGAGGAAGACGGAGGAGGGGAAGGGGGCCAGTTGGGGGGGAGGCGTGTGAGCAGACAGGAAATAGCATCCTGCCTGCGCATCTGTGCGCCGCCCAGACACGACACCCTGGTCTTCTTGTCGCCGTGAAGTGGGCAGGCCCCGGGGTCGCCTGCACCTGTGTTCCAACCGCCCCCCGACCTTCTACTCAGCTGATGACCCCTTACCAGAGCTTGGGGACACGACCTCACTAAGCCCCCACTTCTCCGTCTGTAGAATGGGTGGCAGGGAGGGGGAATGACCTAATCACTGTGATAGGAAAGGAAGTGAGAGAATGTTCACCAAGCGCACGGCGCAAGGCCCGGGAAGGCCCACGAGAGGCCGGGCAAACTGGCTGTTGCCATCCCCTGGACTCTCAGAGGACCTCAAAGTCTCTCCGTCTCCCCGGTTCTGGTCCGGGAGCACGGCTTTTCCTGAGGATGAATCACACCTTGCTGGGAAGCTCCGGGTGCGCTGCCCCCTTTCCCAGCACGGAAAGAAGTTCACGTCCTCTCTGTGACTCTCTGTGGCTGAAGCCCACCAGGGAGGCAACGAGAGGAGGCGGTCTCACGTTGGAACAGGGCTTGGCCACCAGGCCGCCCTCCTACCTCTGGCCAGACAGACACGGCTTCTTCCTGGCCGCAGATCCGCCGGCGGTGACAAAGCCTGTTTGGGACAGTGGCGCTCTGAGGATTTATGATGAATGACTTCGTGTCTGCCACGCACGCCCTGGTTATAATCGCCACAGTGCCAGCTTCAGAACGAAAAGGACTTCTCAGCAGGAAAGCGAAAACCTCTGCAAAGCTGCAGCCCCTGGCTGGGGCCGCAGACGGACTCCCGGGCCACGTCGCCTCTGCTCGTACCCTGGCTCCGCCCCTGGCTCGCTCGGTGGCCCTGGGAGAGTCAAGGAACCTCTCTGGGCCTCAGGTGTCTCGTCTGTGAAACGGTCATCATAGCACTTACTGCAGAAGGTAGTTTTAAGGGTTAACAGGTAACACAGGGAACGGGTTTAGAATAGTGTTGACCTATGAACATGTACAATCACCTGCCATTACCGCAGTGGTCTCTGGGATGCCACGTATCACGTGGTGAGTAGACCAGGTTCCACGTGCTCTGCAACTGAGTCATCCAGGGTTCATCCCTCCATTCATTCATTCGTTCATTCATTCATCAACCACTCCCTGAGCCTCTGCTCCATGCACTGTTCCGGGCGCTGCGAATGGAGCAGGAAACACACAGACCGAACTCTGCTCTCACGCAGCCCACACCTGGGACTCACAGCCGGGCCTCCCCGGCTCCTGGCATAAAGCGCAGCGCCCTGATTTGGGCCCCCGTGGACACTTCGGCAACTTGCACAGACCTCTGTGATGGTCGCGGCCGAGGTGCGGAGGGTTCTACTGGCATCTAGTGGGCGGAGGCCAGGGATGCCGCTGAGCGCCCTGCAGTGCACGGCCGGTCTCCCCACAGCAAAGAACTGTCCTGCCCCAAATGTCCGCAGTACCGGGGCGGAGAAATCCTGGCATGAAGGGATCTGTGAGAAGCTAATAGTTCCTTTGCTGGGCGTGGCCTTGGGCTACTGGAGGCCAGGGAGTCCGCAGGGTGGGAGCCCAGGAAAAGGAAGGACGTGGGTGGGCTGGAGAACGAGAGGCCCCCACGTTTCCAGTTTTGCCTGGAAACACCCTTCCTAGGAGAGAAACATATGAAATCCGTGGAGTGGAAGACCCCGGAGCCCAGGATGGAAATGGCCCTTTTCATGGGTGGCACGTGAGCCCTGGGTCGCCGACCTGCCAAGGCAGCATGGGCGTTGCCTGGGGACGAGTTCATCTCCCACCTGAGAGGTGCGGATGCCTCCCTAACTCTCCAACATGAGAGGTCGGCGTCAGGCGCCAGGGCTGCCAGTAGGCTAAGGCAAAGACAACCAAGCATGGGACGAGCCTGCAGCTCCTGAGCCTTCCTCATGCAACAAGCCAGAGGGTGCTCCTCACGTAGGAGGCGAGACAGGGAAGCGCGCACGGGTTGAAAGAGCAGAGAGACCGGTGGGTTTGCATTCCCGGCTCGGTCACTGCCGGCTCAGTGACCCTGGGCATCGAGGCAGAAAGGCTGAGAGCACGGCCCTGGGGCCAGAGCCTGGTCACTTACTGGCCCTTTGGCAAGTCACCGTATTCTGTGCCTCAGTTTTCCCATGTGTAAAATGGGTCCATGACGCCTGCCTCACAAGTCACTATGAGGACTAACTGCATTAATTAAAGCGCTAATACACAAAAGCACTTAGAACCCACCGGACCAGGCTCCGAGTGAGAACCATGTCAAAACTTGCCATCTTCCCCACCGTCATGGTCATTACCGTGTCAGGGTGGGCAACTGGCTTAACCTCTCCAAGTCCCAGCTTCTTCTCTGGAAAAATGGACAGAGGAGCTGCCCTCTCAATGGGTTCAGGGTGCGATTATTCAGGCGAAGCCCTCGGGGCAATATTTGAAATGTTGTAAGTCCTAATTATTACTCACGGAGAAGTCTGACGACAGTTCTGAAACTGGTTCTCTTTTCATCCTGCATTAAAGGTCCATGGGGTCAGAATGGTTCCAGGACCCAGGGTCATGTGACCTGCTCGGAAGTGAGCCCCCCCCAGCACTGTCACGCAGCCCCAAAGGTGAGTGTAAAATACAGGAGTGGGCAGAGGAGGTTTGCGGCGCTGCGTCCGTGAAACACAAAATTCCTTCTGGTGTGACTCTTTATTAATTACTGTGTTACAACTGCAAACCCACTTTTGCCCGCCCCTGTATGAGCTCTGAGCCCATTGTGGTTTGGGGGCTCTTGGCTTTTAATGACTCGAGTGACTTCAGAGGGTCTGTAGGGCCAAGACAATACTGGGAAGGGAAGGCCTTCGCCTCCCCACAAGGGCACTCCGGCGCCTGCTCTGGTGCCAGAAGAGAGCGGGCATGGGAGCCGGGCGAGGCGTCCCCTCCTCCTGCTTCTCTGCCCCCTCCCAGACTGGCTGCCCGTCGCAGGAGGGGAGCCCAGGGGCCTCGCGGATGCTGCGCCCGCAGAACTGCCGGTCACCAGCTCCATCGGAGCTCTGGTGCATGGGTCTCAGTTCATCAGACGGTGAAGGGGACACGAGCTTTTCAGAAGTCCAACCCGAAGGTCCAGCAAGGCCAAGCCGACAAAGCCACCAAAACAAACCGAGGACCAGCGAATTCCCGTCACACAGGAGCCGCCTGCTTAAACCGCGGTTCTTGTCAAACTCACTAAGACGACATTCAGCTCCTTTCATCTTCTCAGCAGCTTGGGGGTCCCGGAGAGAGAAGCAGGGGTACCCGCGGAGCGTGGCTGGGGCTCCGCAGCTCAGGTCTGAGGTCGCGTCCAGCAGGCTAGCGTGTTCTGGGCTTGCCCCACCCCTTGGGGACGAAGAAGAGATGTGCCTTTGTTTGGTCGTCCTCCTGCGTCTCCATAGGCAAGACGGGCCTGGCAGGGGACCCTGGGTGGTGACACGGCCAGCAGGACTCTCACCTGCTCTGAGTGGTCAGGCGCGGTCTGCCACCGTGGCTGGCCACCCTGCTGGCTTCAGGGAAGCTGTCTCCTCCTACAGGTTCTTGCCTGAACCCGCTCCGCCCGCGTCTCAGACGACTACAGCAACGTGGCAAGGACGGCTGCTGATGGCACCGCTTGCCATCGCACGTGTCACTCGCCCTAATCTCCAGCCCAAACCGTACGGACTAATTTCCATTTACAGGATCACTTAAAAACCCATTCCCTGGCTTCAGCGGGCAGGATGAGTTGTGTGCTTGCCTGACGGATGGCGGAGGGTGAGAAGCCAACCGCTCACGCTCCCGGAAACCGCTCCCGGGAAAGGCCGGCGAAGAACGGAGGAATCCGCACTGACCGCGCGTCCCCGAGCTCTGTTAACAGAGGGACCTGGGGACACGTCCCCCATATCCATGACACGCGATGAACAGGGCCAGCACCCCGAGCTTGACCTTCTGGGCCCCGTAGGACTTGCACGGCGAGCAGGCAGCATTCCAGTGAGCCCTCCCCACCTGCCAGGCCCATCTGCTACAAGCGCGCTGGCAGCCAGAAGTCACAAATTATAACCCACAGGATTCCTAAAAAGTGCCAGCAGTCCCGGGGAGGGGGGCGGGCGAAGGAGGGGGAGGAATAGGCCTTGCCTTCCTCGGGGCAGGTATGTGACGAGGCTCCCGCTATAAAAATCCGATTGGCTTAGACGTGCGGTCCGCATGAAGGAAGTTTAGGAAAACCTCAATAAATCACGAAAATGTGAAAGCATGCAATTAACCGGAACCAGAAACTTGACTTAAGGGTCCTCCGAAGGCATTTTCCAAAGACGATGGAAAGACAGTAAATAATAACCAATCAATAACTAATTTCAACCATGCCGCACTGATCTGTAAGTAATCTATCTCTTTTCGACTATGCACGGCGATTTTCGGCAAGGACTTCAAAGCCCCGGCTCACAAGAGGCCGGCAGGTCAGGGAGGCCCCGCCCCTCTCTCCCATCCCCTGACGGTGGCGGGAAACTGAGGCCCTCGCCTGCCACGTGATGAGCTGTCACTCTGGGCCGAGCTGACAGAAGGCCCCAGGGATCCTGCCAGGTTTGGGAATTCTCTTTCTCAGGAGAGATAAGAGTCTGCTCGGGGAAGCGAGGCAGAGGCAGGATGCACTGGGAAGGGGGTGGCAAGACACAGAACTTCTTTTGCAAAGCGACCGGGACCAGGTCTCCGCAGGCTTGACGCACGCCCTGCTCGGTCCAAGGCTGATGTGCTCATCACCAGTGAGCAGTCAGACAGACCCGGAGCAACAGCCCATTTCAATGCCTGGCGAGAAAAAAATAAAACTTGCCTCTACTGACAGGAAGGTACGGAGGTGTCGGAAACGGCACTCTGCCCCACCCCCGCCCTCACCAATGCCACAGGCAGTGACTCCGCGCCACCCAGGAACAGTGGTATCCACGCTCCCACTTGCACAGGCAGGTACGTACATTATGCCCTTAAAGATGAAGCCCCAACAAACGAAGGGCATCTTACTGGGCATACGTGTGTTACGTTATACGCGGCTAACACCTCTCCGAATTGGGTACGGTGGCGCTTAATTGTTTCACCCCATGCAGAGCACAGCCACCCGTGGGATCTAATATTAGTCATTCATCAGATGAAACATTTTGGAAGAAACAAAGTGCCATCTTTTCCCCTCGAAGAACAGCGAGGATTTTAAACACATTTTTTTTTTTTTCCCAGAGACTTTATGCTGAGGCAAACAGCTGAGAAATGTTACTTTAAACAACCCCGTGCCTCTGGCTACCAACAGCGAGATGAACGGGGGGACCAATGCGTGGCTCTGTGCCTCCCGAGGCTCCCTGTGTCCACCTGTCGAGGGGCGCCTGGATCCCGCCGGCCCAGGGGGCGGCCTCCAGAGGAGCTGTGGAATGCGCCACCCTGCACGAGCGCCCTCTGCACTGCTCGCCAGCATCCTCATTAGGGATTATCCAACCCGCTGGGAGCGGGGAGAGGGAAGATGGGCTGGCTGCCAAGCGTTCTTTCAACACAGATTCCGAAAGAAGATCCTGCGAAGTGTCGAAAGCCCAGATTTTCAGCAGTGCGCTTTCTGGACTGCTGCGTTACATAGCAACCACACCAGCCCCCAGAGGGGACCGACCAAGCCACCGTTCTGTTGAACTGCCACGCTGCCTGCACCCTCGCGGGGGGAAACCCAAGTTTTCTTCCTCAACCCACCTACCGTCGGATGCCATCACGGGAACAAAACATCCAATGGCGGGTGGACGACTTTGTTTAATTCGCTTTTTAAAAAAAAAATTTTAAAGAAAACATTTGAAAAGGTATCTAGCAATTCCTTGGCAGAGAGAGAGCAAAAGGTAGCTCTTCCCGCGTGACCGTTTGTGCTAATATTATTAAAAGCACATTAGGATTCATTGCGTATGTGCATAATGCCCTTTAGTTAAAAGACTGGCTCGCACAGTTGCATTTTGAAAGACACTCTTTTCATTCAGGAACCTGGATTTGCAAAGTGATAACTCAATAGCCCCAAACACTCCTCCGGTGTGGGCCCACGGAGTGGCACCGACACACTGAGTTTAAGCAGAAGACAAATCTGGAAGAACAGTCAGGAACACCCAGCAGCTGAGCTTTGGGGAGCCTTCCTGGGGGTATACCATGGAGACACAGGAGGATACCCATCGGCCACCGGGGACCATGAACTTCAGAGCAGCCACCACTCTCCTGTAGGAGTACGGACGCACCGGCAGAAGAAGCCACCAGGCCACCTTTGTGCAGGGTTTGTGTTCTGGCAGAACACCGAGCAAAGGTCATGAGAAAAAACCCAGGCAACGCGAACTCACAGAGGTTAAACCACGGGGCAAGGACCGGACGGATGTCCTGTGGCCGTAAATGAGTAAATGACGCCCCACTGGGTTTAGGGTGAGGAGGCTGGTCTTTTCAACCATCACATCTGTTTACATTCAGATGCCATCAGCTGAGAGGGATAGGTAGCCAGGAATTAAGTTGAGTTAAAATTTGAACATTTTATTCTCCGACTGTCAAATCGCTACCTGCCCCCTAGGAAAGGTGTTGGAAAATACCCGTGGTCCACAGAGGGGAAATCGAAGACCGGCCCTTGACCCAGCCACCCACGGGCAGCCACGGACTCGGTGGGCTGCTAAGAGCAGGAGGGAGCTGCTGGCTTTTGCACGTTTTTTAAGAATCGCAGGAGATCCTGGCTTTCGCCAGGTCCATTTCCAGAGCCTTGTGTATTTTTTTTTTGTAGGAAAAGAGAAAAAAAAACAGCCCCCCGTGGCTTTGCATCCACAATCTAACCACGGGCTAAGCATCGCAGCTCCCAGGTTGAGTGTGGAGATCCCGGCTGCCGACCTCCTTAGCATGCTCCTCCGCGTGCGGCTGGACCAGGGCTCAGATACGAGCCGCGTAACTTTTCCTTGGCCAGGGACAGGGGCAGACGGCGGGCAAGAGGCCAGCATTGTTCAGGCCCCTTCGCCATGGCCCTTGATTCTTAGCAAAATGCCAGTTCTTGGCTATTTCTGAACGTTGGAAGAGTTCCTGCCCATAAAGGGCAGAGCGCGTGCCCTGCTCCCCCTCCCGCTCCCCAGGTACCACCAGCAGACCGCCTTCCGCACACGACGACACAGCCGGGGACAAATGACGGAGTAACCGGGCTACGACCGTGCAGCCCACACCGGGCTCACGACACCTTCCCGGCATGACGTCATGGCTACTTTGGCCCCAGGTGATGGCCCCCGTTCCCAGGACTTCGGACAGACTCCCAAAGCACCAAGTGAAGATCGGACTTGCGGTTCAACACAGAACAGTTCCTGTGCAGGCTTCACGTCTCACCCCCCAAAAGGCACAGCCTCCCTAGGAGCGGAAACTGACCGAGAGCCGGCGGCAATATGAAAACAGCCTCTCCGCACTTAGGAGAAGCCCCGGAGATCACGACAAACCCAGAAACTCCTCACTTAGGAGTCCCTGAGCCATGGGTACCTCATACTCCACCAAGGGACGTATGTATACAAGTGACCCTCCTGGGCTGGATTTTTCTTTTCCTGTCGTGTTCTGGATTTCAGCAGGTTAGTTGACAATTCAAATGCTATTCAGACAATTCAAATGCTATTAATAACCAGGGGCACCCGGTTTCTTAAAGGGCAATTAGGCAAGGAAAAGAAAAAAAAAAGAAGGCAAAAAAGCCTGAAAAGCCAGCTTTGCCCCTTTCACTTTTCCGCTCGCTGAGAACAAACAGTTCAGGTCTCCGGCTGCTGCCTCCACCGTCCACCCTGGTGGGGGGGCTTCTGAGCTCCATCCCTGTCCATGTCAACACAGACCAGCTGTCTTTTTTCTCTCCCCAACTGCCCAGAGTGCCTTCCAGCAGCCGCTTTCCGCTGCCCACAATCAAAGCCGTCATTCCGACCCTAGCCCATCCCTCAGCCTTTGAGATCTAAGCTTTCCCCCTGCAAAGTGCTCTGGGGGGTAATATTTGCTGGGGATTTAAACTCCCTGCTGAGCAGGGAGCATCTACTGTTGCGTGGCTAGGTTCTACCGCCTGCGGGATCAGAATGGGGGTGGGGGGGCAGGGAATAAAGTCCAGATGCAATCGTGACGAAGGGTTTGGCATCGTGGAGAAAAGTGCAAAGCGGCCCAATCCCCTGCCCCAAACACAGCAGCAGAGCCTGGAGCTCGCTCTCAGGGCAGCAGTCACTCCAAAGGAAGCAGGCTCCGGAAGCCGGGGGGAGCTGTGGCATTCGCCCCTGCCCCGCATGGGGGGCAAAGGCCCGGGCATGAAAAGTTTGCCCACGGAGCTGGGGGCTGTGTGCCATCTAAAGGGCACTTTCTGCCGCGGGAAGGGGCCCCGCGGCTGCGCCTCGCTCGCGCCGCCCAGGGCCGGTGTGACCGTGTGAACCGGTCGGTGCACACTGAGCCGGGTTTTTCCTTCAAGACAGCTGCCTGCAACTCCCAGCAGGGGAGCAGCGGTGGCCACAGCCGGACAGAAAGGGTTACGAGCCACAAAGCGGCGCGATTTCACCCCGGGCACGGGGGACGCCGAGCCTCCGGCCCCCTCCAGGCCCGGGTCCTGCTCACTCGCCTCTCCTCCCCGCCAGGCGCCGGGCGATCCCTACCTTGCGCGCCGTGCTGGTGGTTCTCCATGTTCGCCGCCGCCGCTGAGTCTGCAGCCGCCGAGGCGCTGGCCGCCGCTCCCGGGCCCGGGCCGGGGCCGGGGCCGCCACCTCCGCTCAGTTCCGCCAGTCTCCGGTTGGTGGCCGTGAGTTCAGCTCGCAGGTTGGTCACCTCCTGGCTGGCCGACTGGACCGCCCCATCGATGCGGAGCGCGAGCTGCTTATTGTCTTCCATCATGCTCAGGATTTTGGCCTGGGGGCGAGAGAGGTGACAAAGAGCTGCATGATGCGCGGGGGGGTGCGCGGCCGGGCACCCCGGCTCTACCTGTTGGGTCCCCCGCGGCCCGGCTCCCTCGCGCCCCGACCCCCGGGCACCGGCAGCGCCGGCTCCTCGGGCGCAGGAATGACAGCGGCGCCTCCAGCCGGAGTCGTGGCGGTAGCCAGGCGCTGGGGGAGGAGGAGGAGGGGAAAGAGGAGGAGGAGAAAGAGGAGGAGAAGGAGGAGGAGGAGGAGGAGCAGCGATCGCGGAGACCCCAGCGCGGAGAGCGCTCGCAGAAGGACGCCGCGCGCCGCCCGGCACTCTTTCAATGGAGCCTACCATTCGGCGCGTGCTCGGGAGGGGGCCCGGCCCGGCCGCCGGGGCTCACCCTCGGCCTCTCGCGCCCCCCCACTTGGGGGACACACCCCCAGGGCGCGGGGGCTGCAGGAGGAGGCTTGAAGTGGGCTCAAGTGGCGCCCCCCGCGAGGGGTGGGGAGCGCCTAGTCCAAGGCCGGCCTTTGATCCCCTCCCGTGAGCGGTGGGGCGGCCCCCGCCCTGGCGAACTCGCGCCCCGAGCCTTGCTAGGGCTGGGGAGGAGGTGGGTGCTTGGGAGAGAGGGGTGCTTGGAAAAGGGGCCCCGGAGGGGAGTGGGGAGGGAGCTCCGGGGGTGGGGGCAGCCTGCGCGAGCTTGGAGTGCAGTTCTGGCCTGCGGGTTCCTTAAACTGCGGGGAGGAAATTGCAGCGGGGAGCTGGGCGGGTGTCCCGCGTGCCTTACTCTCCACCCCCTCCCACCCCACCTTTGCGTCCCCACCCCGCGCTGTCCTCCCCTCCCGGAGCGCTTGGCCCTTCCCCAGAGTGGACCACTCGCGCCCTGGCCTCCCCTGGTACCTGAAACCCGGCGTGCGCGCCCGGTGTGGAAGGGTGGCCTCGGCTAGGTCCCAAGCTTCTTAGCTGGGGTGGGGTCGAGAGGGATGAGGCCAGGAGAGAAAGCTGAAAGGCGTCTGGGGGGCCTCCCCTTTCCTCCTCCTGCTGGGAGCCGCAGCTCGAAGCCCAGTTGCCTCAGCTTACCCACTCTCTTCACGGGAGACCTGAGGTAACCTTAAAGTTGATAAACCCATCCAGCGCCTCTGTCTCCCGGAGCACAGGCTTTGCATTTTTCACTGGGGCCCTGGATTCCAGCCACCAGACCTTGTTACCATAGCAAGCTTCATTCCATGCAAATAGGACAGTTTAAAGCAGCCAATGTAACCCGTGCGCCGCCATTCCAGCCGGCCAGCCGGGGAGAGCGGCTCAGAGCCCACCGCAGAGGCCCTTGGTGTGCTCCTTGCAGAGACCGGGGTGGCCCACCCTTGAGATTCAACAGCATTTATCGCAAGCCTACTGTGTGCAAAGCGGGCGTTACCTCTCTCTGGAGGAAGGATTATTATTCCCATTTTAGAGATGAGGAGGCTGAGGCTGTGGCAGGTGTAAGCAATTTATCCAAGGCGTCCCCCCCCACCCCCCAGAAATCAGGCGAAACCAGGACTAGGAGTGAGTGGTCACCTGATTCTGAGTTCGTCCCATTGTGCCTTCAAGAGGCAGTGGATGCTGGGTAGTTTCCTTCCCCCTTTATAGGGAACCGTAAACATACAGTTTTGCTCCATGCGCTGTGATCCCTAAAACGCTTTTGCAAGAGAACAGAGCAGTGTTCGGTGGCAGCGCAGTTTTCACTCAGTCCACTCCGCTCAGCTAACAACTGGTCAGCTGGAGAATGACCCTGACCTTAGCCTCCCTGGCATGAGTTCTGACCCACTGGGCCGACACAGGCGCTTAGACGGCTGGGGGTATTTGTAAGTCAGGACTCAGCTCTTTGAAGCTCTTCAGTGAAGTCATGGAGGGGCATCGAAATGATTGCTGTGTGGATTCTTCACAAGGGTGGGGGCCGGGGGGGCATGGTGCAGCCTCAATGGAAAACAGCCTGCTGGTTCCCCAGAAAGTTAAACGTAGAATAACCATGTGACCCGGCAATTCCACTCCTCCGTGTCTGCACCAGAGAGCTGAAAACATACTCAGACAAAAATGTGTATATGACCATTCACAAAGGCGCCATTCACAATAGCCAGAAGGTGGAAACAACTCCAATGTCCATCAACAAAGAAATGGATAAACAAATTGTGGTTGAGCCACACAACGGAATATTAATCAACCGTGAAAAGGAACATAAAAAGCACTGATACGTTACAATGTGGATAAACCTCGAGAACGTTATGCTCAGTGAAAGAAGCCGGACACAGAAGGTCCCGTGGTACAGGATTCCGTTTATAAGACCTCTCCGGAGAAGTTAAATCCATGGGTGCACAAGGCAGATTGGTGCCTGCCAGGGGCGAGGGGGAGCAGAGAGCGGGGAGTGACTGCTTCCGGGCACCCGGCTTTATTGTGGGGTGCTGAAAATGTTTTGGAAGCAGGTTATGGTCGCACAACGGTTCCCTTACTGTTCCATGAATTGCACCTCAATAAAAAGTCAGCATATATGCAAATGCAAAAAAAAAAAAAAATAGAGGCTGTCCTGGGAACAAGCCTGAGAAAACAGCTAAGTGCAGCTCCATTTGGAGAGCTCCCTCTATGCGTGTGTGCATGTTCGTGCACGTGTGTGTGTGTGTGAGACGCGCACACCTCTGTTACAGCCCCCCTCAGAAGGCGCTGTGATTTATCTGTTTACATGTCTCTCTCCCCCCACTTACTTCACCGGGAGCGTCTGCGTGGGAGAAGGAGAGTGGCCAGCGTCCGCGTCACTCATCCCTGCCTCCTCGCCACCGAGCCCAGAGTCGGCATCCTGCAGACGAAGGTGTGCGAGCGTGTTCGTGCCGTAAACAAACTCACCGAGATTACTCACTTCCTCTTCCGCGAGATGATTCTCCCACACCAGAGTTTTAAAGTCAAGGCAAAACAAAATACCCAATAAGGGAAAGAGAAAGCCAAGATCCATTTCTCGGGCCCCTTCTCGTCTCTCCGCCTCCTCGTCCCCAGCTGTGTGCAGCCGTGGAGCTTTACAGAAACTCACTTTAGAAACTGCTGGGGTGCTTCTTGGGATTTTAAAGAGTTTTATTTTTTGAGATTTGTTTAGAAAAGATGTTATTCACTTATTTTTAGAGAGAGGGGAAGGGAGGGAGAAACAGAGGGAGAGAAACGTCAATGTGTGGTTGCCTCTCACATGCCCTCTATTGGGGACCTGGCCCGCAACCCAGGCATGTGCCCTGGCTGGAAATCAAACCGGTGATCCTTTGGTTCTCAGCCCGCGCTCAATCTACTGAGCCATAGCAGCCAGGGCTGAGATTTTTTTTCTTAACAGGAAAAAGGGACTTTTTCCCAGCTGTGTCTTCTTATGTTCACCTCTACACAAAGGGTCAGATCTTGAAGGGAATCAATTAGCCTCTGGGATCTACTTGATTTAACCCCAAAGGTTTCTTCCCCCCAAACTTCCATCCCAGGTGATCTCAGGTAACAAACTAATCGGGAAACCCCTGTCCGCTGCCGTTTGCAAGCCCCACACCTACGTGAAGGCTAATACACACACACACACACACACACACACACACACACACACACACGACTCGTTTCTTGGGAGATACAGGCAAACTGGGGGGCGGGGCTCCAGAGCTGTCCATCATCCGTAGCTCTCTCTCTCTTAGGGGCCACAACTGTGAGAATTCATCAGTGCTGTGCCTTCCGTTTCAGGCTCCGACCTTCTTCATGTTCCTGCAGTAGCCCCTGCCTCACCTCTCAGTAGTGAGCCGACGCTGAGAACCACGCCAGAAAATGGGGTCACTTCCCAGGGGTCGGCTGCCACTGCCCCAGTGCCCCTAGTTGTCATCCGTCCCTAGCAGCCCCACGCCATCCAAGGCCCAGACAAGGGCCCTGGTCCTCACGCGGCCACCAGCCCCCACCAGTATTTGCTGCGTGCCCCATCTTCCTTTCTGAGCAGAAGGAGCAGGCGGCTGGTGCCTGTCGGAGCTTGTCTGGGCATTTCGGAACGTGCAAAGCCATCCTTGTCAGCGAAAGGAAACCCTAATGAGAAAGGACCAAGGCCGAGAGCCTGACCCGCGGCTGACGGCGACGCCATACGCACGCCCCTCCTCCCATGCATACGGTGGCCTTACAATGGAATGTCCGAACTGGGACACTTTTGAAAGGGAAGGAAGGTGCTGTGGACCGTGAAGCTGAGCCAAGCGGCGTACGTTGGAACTGACCCAGGAAACCCCGTATGCATGGTTGTCCCATCCCACGACCGAGTGAGGCGGCTTGGTCCTCTGAAGCAACATTGGGACCCCTTCCTCCGGCGCCCCCATTGGATACCGATGGAGAAACGGAGGCTGGGAGACAGGAAGGAACCCGGCAGCCGTGCTGGTAAAGGAGGCGGGCAAGACGGAAACCCGAGTTTTCAGAAAATGGCCCGGCTTGGACATGCGTCCAGCAGAACGGACGGTCAGGCTCTCGCCAGCCCCGTGGTGCACGTGGCACCTCCCAAGTTCTAGAGGGAGGAGAGGGAGCCCACGGTCTGGCACAGCCTGGCCTCCGGCTTCATCTTGCACCACGCTCCCCAGCTCACTAGACCTTTGTCCCTGAATTCTTCCTGACCTCGGGGGCTTGGCTGTCTCCCTCACCTGTGCCTGGAATAATCTCCCTGCCTCTCTCTGCACCCGTTTCCTTCTTATCTCTCAGATTTCGCATTCAACATCTCCTCATTTCATAGCACGTATCGCCTTGATTGTCTGTACATGTAAGCTCTAGGCTGAGAATTGGAGAGGTAAGTCGCCATACGTTTGGCTCACGGGGGGTGAAGGGTTTCAAACCCCTGATCTGGAGGTCCCCACGGCCATCCTGCTTACTCTGCTTTGTCTTGAAGTCCACGGAATGCAGAAGAAATCAATGGCCGTTCCTGGGGCTAACGTGAAGGTTTCTGTCCCATGCAACCCAATGCTCAGGCTGAGGCTGCAGCCCCCATCCCCCGACCACTACCACACGCGCCCACCTAGCTGCTCTGCGAGCCTCCTGGCGGCAGGGTTCTCGTTCGGCTCTTCTTTTTGCGCCCCCTGCCTGGTGCTCAGCAGATGCTCCCCCAGGGTCTGTGGCTGAGGGAGCCTGTGCGCCCCTCCACCCCCATTCACATCCACAGAGGCGCTTGCCTCTCTCATCCCAACCCTCCTCAGCTTCCGTCTGCCCCCGGGGTCCCAGCCACATCTTACTCCCCCAAGTGCTTTCAGATCTCTCGTCTTACTCTTTCCCTGCAAAAACCCATCAGGTGGAAGGGGCTCCTACAGCCTGCGCTGGGCAGATTCTGATACTGGGGATAAGGGGCTTGTCCTCACATCCCAGGTGCGTGCCTGCGTGTCCTCCGACTTTGAAATCCATGCGTGGCCCAGTTTTCTCTCTGACTCAATCAGGGACCTGGTTTCTGTCTGGCTGAGGGATAGAAGGCGGGATGCGTGTGCTCCCCGCTTCAAGGTGACGTTCGTACACGGGACGGGGTGGGAAAAGGGGGGCGTCTGGAAGAGGAGCTGGGGTGTGATGGAGCTTTTGCCCCCTGGTTCCTTGGCAGGGCATGTGGCTGCCCACGGAAGCCAGGGAGAACTGTGGTCCTGCCTTCCCCTGAAAGGTCGCATCCTGAGGACAGTGTCCCCCGCCAGGCTCTGTGAAACACACCTCTGGCTTCGGGCTGGCCCCAGTGCTCCTCAAAGCGAAGAGGAAGACCCCGATGCGGAGTCCCCAGGAGATGCTTGTTAAAATGTAGAGCCTGGGCTCCACCCCCGGCCCAGGAGCGACTCCGGGCGAAGCACTGGGTACCTGCCCTGGCAGCGAGCTGCCCAGCAGTGTGTGGTGCACCGTGAGGTCGGGACTCGCCGCTCCAGGCGCCCAGGGTCTCACTGAGCACCGAGCACACGTGTGAGCATGTCAACACGAGGAAGCTCCCGAGCCTCAGCAATGGCCCCCAGGGCTCCCCGCCCTGGCTCTTTTGCACGCTGTGGGTCCCGTGTCTTCCGCAGCCTGCACCGGAGGGTCCCCAAGGAATCACCCTCCTGTCCCGCAGATGGACGTTCTGGTTATTCAAACTGTCACAGGCACATCCCAGCCCATCCAGGAGATTCGTCTTTTGTGTGTTTGCACGGCGCACTTGGACTAAGTGCATTTGAACATGTGCTCTGGGGGCAGGGCAAAGCGTCTCTGGCAGGGGCACCCGGGTCTCCAGGCTGTGGGTGAGAAGACTGGGGGGAGGGGTGCGGGGTGGTAGATACAGAGAAGAGTGTGCAGGAGGTGAACCCCAACAGTGAAGCCGTATTCCCTTCCCAGCCATGTCCCCTCCCTCCCCCCACTAGTCACTCTTATAACCACGTCACGAGACGAAGGGATGGGGAGAAAAAGAAGCCCGGAGCAAAAAGCAGGGCAGAGGGCGGCAGGGCTCAGGGAACCAGCCCACAGCCACGAGACGGAGCGGTGTGAGCGCAGGTGTCGGTAATAGGGCACGCATGCCCTATCCACGCACACCGAGTCACACCCTGCACAGTGACTTTTGGGCCACAACAACGGACCACACATATGACAGTGGTCTCGTAAGATTAAAACAGAGCTGAAAAATTCCTGTGACCTAGTGATGTCGTGGCCGTGGTGACGTCACAGCCCAATGTGTTACGCACGTGTTCATGGGGATGCTGGTGTAAACACACGCACACCGCACGGTCAGTGGTACACAAGTGCTGTGTTCCACGTGTCTACGGTGCCTCTTCCCTGTGTAGACGTGTTTAGATACACAGACACGCTCTGCCGAGTTGCAGCGGCCGCCCTACTCAGTGCAGTGACAGCGCCGTGCGGGTTTGTATCCCGGGAGCAGCGGGCTGTGCGGTGGAGCGGGTGCGCAGCGAGGGCCTCTGTGGTGTCGGCACAACGACACAACGGCCTCCTGACACGTCCCTCGGGACCTACCCTGTCATTAAGCAACGTGCGCCTGTCTGGGGGCGGACACGGAGCACAGTCATCAGGGCGAAGCGACACTCTCCTCTGGGCTTCCCGAGCAGCCTCCTGCTAGAGGTCGGGAAGCCGGCCAGGCGCCTGTCTCCCGTGTGAGCGTTTCACCGGCCGGCCAGGGCCACTGCTGCACGTTCCTCATTCGCAAGCAGTTCTTGAATAATCCCTTGTAATGCAGAAGCTGCTGCGTGCAAAATAGATGAACGTGAAACCCACGTACTAACCACGGACTTGCACGCACGAGCAGATACGCTTAAAGCACCTGTTTCTTGATAGAAGGGCAGCTTTTTCCTCCTTGAACATTGTTTGATGTGTTTCTGGCTGGGGGCGGTGTGGAGAGGACAGGAGAATGTGCGTGATGGCCTGGGCTCTTGGCTCTTGGCTCCTGGCTCCTGGCTCGGTCATGGCCTCCACGAGTGACGGTGGCCCGATCACAGCAGCCAAGCAAGACGCAAAACCCTGAGACAAGTCCGTCCACCTGCAGAAAACCGTCTCTGTGTCCCAAAGAAGTGGCCCGACGCCCAGGTCTCTTGCTGCGGCTCCTGCCCTCTCCTGTCTTGGCTGACTCCACGTGCTGGGACCCCCCCCCCCACTTTGCAGCCCACGGAGCCGTTTCTGAAAGGTCCCCTCCACACCACTGAAGAGAACACAGCCAAGTCCGCCAGCCATCTGACCTTCAGCTCGGATTCCTCACCCCAGCAAAGCCCCCTCTCCCCAGCCTACAGGCTGGGGGATGCTAAGTGACATCATCAGTGAGCTCAGGCTTCTCTGAGGGCAAGAGTGGAGCACAGCCTAGGCTCTGAGGTTAGACAAGGGTTCAAGTCCCAGCTCTGCCTCTTATGAGCTGTGTGACACTTAGTGAGTTGCTTAACCTCTCTGAGCCTCCGCAGCCTCATTAGCAGCTCGGGATAACGTGACTACCCACTTCCTAGGCTGCTGGGGAATTAAAGGAGACAGCGCACGAGAAGGATCTGGCAGGGGGCCTGGTGTCTGGAAGGAACTCAGTAGATGCAATCAACGGTGCAGACACGGATGACAGCGATGGTAGAGAAGATGGAGATGACGGTGGTGAGGATGATGATGATGATGCTGCCAGTGATAGTGGTAAGGGCAGCTATGAATCTTTGGGTATCTCCTGCAGCCCGCCTCTGTGCCCATCCACTCACTTCCACGAGCTCTGGCTGAACCCGCCGCTGCCGGACACGGGTGCTCCTGCCTCCTTTCAGCGGGGCAGGAACAACCTCACGCTCAGAAGGTCGGCCCCCACGCACCTGGCTGCAAAGGGGCAGAAGCCAACGCACGCACAGGTGTGGTGTGTCTGGTTCTCAGGTCTCTGCCTTCTCCTTCCTCCCCATTCACCCCTGGAACACCACGCGGTCTCACCCCTGCGTGCGCCCATGCACCCAGGGGCCGGCTGTGTCCCTTCCGACCCCACGCCCCCGCCCTCTGCAACAGGCCTGGAGCTGATGGAGCAGCAAGGGAGGGAGCCGCTCCTTGCCGCCTGGCGCTTTACTTCCTCCAGGCCCTGGGGACCCACTTGGTAAATTAGTTCCTTTGGTTCATGAAATGGTACCCAAGGGACTTGCAATACTTTACAGACCTACCCTAAGTGGGAAATTTATTCTTTTCTCATCGGTGGCATTATTTTTGTGGTCTCCATCCCATAAAAATTGTTTTTTTTCTTCTTTCTAGAGGTAGCAGGGTCGGGGAAATAGGGGTGTGAGCGTTTTCTAAGATGGTGCCTTTGGCCCCGGCTGGTGTGGCTCAGGGGATTGAGCACCAGCCTGGGAACCGAAGGGTCGCTGGTTTGACTCCCTGTCAGGGGACAGGCTTGGGTTGTGGGCCAGGTCCCCAGTAGGAGGCGCACAAGAGACAGCCACACATTGATGTTTCTCTCCCTCTTTCTTTCCCTCCCTTCCCCTCTCTAAAACTAAGAAAATAAATAAATAAAAAGAGGAGTGCCTTCGACTTGATACTCTCTTGACAGGGAGCAGAGAGGGGAGTTTCCGAGAATGGGATTTTCAGGATCTCCCTCCCCCCACACTTTCATCTCTCTCTCACTCTTTCACTAAACGGTTTAGTGAAACCTTCAGCAGGAGACTTCCCCCCGCTTATTTCTTCTCCTACTTTGCTCAGGCGCTCAGGAGTTTCTGCTTCCCTCCTCTTTCATTTCCTTCGACTCTTAGGTGCCTTTTGTACTAAGAACCCCCTGAGGACCACTGCTCCCCCTGGGACCAGGGGAGACGCCACGCCAGGCACCAAACAGCTCAGGACATGAAGATTCTAATGCCCCTCGCCGACCCACCACAAAGGCATCTCAGACACGGCGATGTGTGTGACCCTCTTTCAGGAACCGGATGGCCAGGAACAGGCCTCTTGGAATCTAACTCCTTGAGTCAAGGGCAAACCTTTTTAAGCACTAACGTACCCTGGGGAAAATCTTCCTTAGCCCAGACATGTAGACCGTTCAATCCAGTGCTCGAAGAAGGACCCGCCCTGCCCCCACCCACCCAGGTACCGGGATTAGCCGTCCAATGGCAAGTTTGCAGGCACAGCTGGGAGGGAGCTATTTCATTCAACGCTCAGCTCATTGGGATAATGTGTCGCCAGCCAGTACATTGCAGAGTTGCCATATCTATCTTAATTGTTATCGTTATTTGTTTATCTGCCTTCCTTTATGGTGGGGAGATGTGAGACAATGTATAATCCCGTGTTTGGACGTGCGGCCCGAGGGGGGACTGTCTGTGCTCAGAGCAGTGTCAGTTGCGGTGGTATCATCCGTCCCGGCTCTGACACCTTCCCCAGGGGCTGCAGGCTGCCTGGTGCCAAGGGGAGGGGCTCCCTCTCCCTCCTCACCGTGTGCTCTCTGGCTCCCTGCCCCGGGTCCACAGGCCGGGGCCCTCCGTCCAGCACACGGGCGCCACACCTAGCCCCTCACGCCACCGGGACCGTCAGTGCAAGAACGCACCTGTCCGGGCTCCAAGCCACTAAAGAGGTGGAATTCCGTATTGACCAGACGGAACTGGAGCTGACTTCTTCCCCTGGCCCGTGAGGAGCCCGGGGGCCCTGCCGACCGTCACTGAGCACGGGGAGCCCCAGAGCTTTGGGGAAGACTGGGAGCCTCAGTCCGCTGGGCAGGTTTGGGGAAGAAAATGCAGGTCTAGGTTCTCGTCATTCATTGGGACACATCAAACCAGAGTGAACTTCGGTGTCTCCTGAGAGGTGGCTGGTCCAGGACCGTGGCCAGCCCGCAGAGCCCCTTTGTGCCCACTAGAAAGGACGTGTCCCCTTCCTGCAGGGGATGCAGCCCTGGAAGAGGGCACAGGCTCGGAGAATGGGCCCCTCCCGCGGCGTGTGGGTTCCCCTGGGGCTCCAGGCGGGAGGTGATCACGGATCTCACCACCAGCTGGAGTCTCACCGGAACCCAGAGGGTTTCTGCGGCAGAACTAGGTTCTACCTTTTTTTTAAAAGATGTTTTTGGTGTTGTTTTAGTTCAAAGCCACACATGCTTTTTTACGAAGCCATGTAAACTTTTATATGAAGAGCACTGAGTGAAATGATTTGACGTTTTTTCATTACATTTGAGTGACCGTTTAAGCCTATCCTTCTTCAAAGTTCTAGGCTTTCCAGAAGAGGCTAAATGAGCTGAGAGATTAAGTTTTGCCTGAAAATGTGCATGGAAGAGGCGCTGTTCATGACGTCTCTAGTGTGTTCTTTCATCAGACACGGTGCTGAGTACTTAACTTACATCCCTTACCACAATCCTGTGAGGACGCAGCTACTGTTGGTGCCCCCATTTTACAGATAAGAAAACTGAGGCTCAGGGAGGTCGAGTCGCTCACCCAAGTTCATACAACTAACAAGTGGCAGGGCTGGGACTTGAGTCAATGGGATGCTGGGGCATCCTTTGTTATCACCTCCTCACACCCCCAATTGCCATAGGTGCTGTCGAGAAGAGTAGTAAAGATGGGGTTTATAGACACCCCTGAAGTGGGAATGATGGTGGGACAATATACCTCCTTTCTGGGGAGGTGGGAGGAGGGGGGACGAGGCACGTGAGTGCCATCACCAGTCATCTGCTCCAGGAATTCTTAGCTTGACCGCCGAGGGGAGCCCGCACACCCCTGTTCAGTCCCAGGACCCTCGGGGCGTCTGCAGCTCTGATTTTGTCTGCACACACCTCAGTGATTTCAGTCACCTGCACGTGAGCAAAGACCGTCAGCCAGTTCGTGGACTCCAGAATTTTAGACCTGAAAGGGACGTCAGGGTTCATAGGTCAAACCTGCATTCTTACCAGCTGAAGAAGCTGAGATCCTGGGGGTCATCTGACCGGCCAGGTGACCAGACGCCCGGTGGCAATACTTGCTATCATTATGCATTTTTGTAAGTGAGCACCTGCTGAGTGAGGCTCAGCAAACATTTGTCGAACTAAATTAAACTGTGGCATGTCACTTATCCAGCTGAGGGGCACATCAAAAACAAACAAACAAACAAAAAACAAAACTAGCTCTATTTCGGGCTGTTCTGCTCGGGGTGGGGGGGGGAAGCTCCCAAACTCAGTCTGAGGGGGAACCTCTGCTATGGAAGCGCCCCTTTGATCTCGGGGTTCTTTTTCTTGGAAAGGAGAGCAAAGGGGGCAATTGATCCTTCCAGAAACCAGTGTTCAAACTTTAAAACCCTTTTTCCGGTGATCTGCACAACTTACAACACAAAGACAAACATTTCCCGTGGCGCCCCCTGGCTCCGGACAGCCCTGCGCGAGGAAGGAGCTGTGTCCGCTTAACACTGGCTCTGGTCTTCCCTGAAGGGTCCTGCTCCCCCGCACACAGGGCCTTGATGCGGTGTGCGCGGCCCGGAGAAGGCGCTGGGGATCGGCTGACTCTGCTGTAATTCTAACAGACAGTCAGCAGAAGCTGCTGTCCCCTCAGGGACGCGGGCGACATGACACCTCGGCTGACATCTGTGTGGCGGCCGGAAGGTTCTGCTGAGTCAGGAATCACTTGGCTCCCTCGGCTCGTTCTCCCTGCCGATCGCCGGAGTAGCGTTCCTAATCCCTCTCTCCCGATGATATCAATAATATCGGTAGCATCAGCTGTGCCGCCCTGCAGCCTGGTGACCTCAGCCCCTCTCGCCAGGGTCGGGGAGAACCTTGCCCCGCCCCACCGATACCCAGCCTGGCCACGGGGCTGGCTTCAGGCCCTGGAATGTTAGTGGACCTGCAGCGAGCAGAGGCCTCGGCATCTCCACAGTGTGACCTGACCTCTTGCACTCCCATGAGCCTCCACGAGAAGAACACGCCCCGGTAACAGCCTCATTCGTCTCAGCCCCAGACTGAGCACACTGGAAGCAGACCCACAGCCCAGAGTAAGGCCCAGCCAGACCCTAGCCGTGCCCTCACCCACGTGCAGATACGAACATGAGATAAATCCGGAGCCTGCACCACAGCGAAAACTGACGACTGTGTCACGGGAAACTAGCGCCATGGCCAAAGGTGACACCCCGGCCCGACTCCCCGCAAGTGGGAGAGAATCGGTGTGCACCCACTTACACCGACCAGCGCACAGACCTGGGGAGTGGAGTGGCGTGTTCAACCCCAGCAATTCCAGGAGCCGAGGCCGTGCTCTCTGGTCTCCCTTCCTTGCCCCGCTCTGTGTATCGGCCTCATTTCTCATTCTCTCCAATGCCCCTGGCCGGTCTCCCTACAGAGGCGGAGGTCCAGGGCAGCTCCTGGCCGCTGTCATTCCACTTTCAACCACCGGGGGCAGGGGAGGGCAGAAGCGCCCTCTCCCATGGCTCCCTGGGAAGAGGTGGCCTACGCTGGGGCCAGCCCACGGTGCTACGTTGAAGTGGCCTGTGTGTGTCCCCAGCTGGATGCCTCGGGGAATGGGGTTGGTGTCCCCGCCAGAGGGAGCATGTGCCCGTGGGAGGGAGAGGGATTCCGCAGAAGGACACAGGCCACTGCCCACGGCCGCCACACCACTGCCCAACAACCGCTACTGCTGTATCTAGTGAGCGATGATGGTAACTTGGGAGAAGGTGGCGTGTAGGGGTGGCAGGTCCCAGGGACCCTTGACAACAGAATCGCAGGACTTGCTGGCAGCTGCACGCAGCAAGTGCGAGAGACAGGGAGTCAAGGACGATGTGAGTGCTTTGGATTCAAGCACCTGGAAAAGGGAGAACTCACTGACGGACGGGGGGAGGCTGTGGGAGGGGCCACTTTGGGGTCAGAGTGCGTGCTGCTTTTGAGGTGCACATTCGACCTTCAAATGGGCATATCGAGTGGGCCGTGGGCCCCAAGCGTTTGGAGTCCCAGGACAGGTGTGAGCCGAAAAGATGCAAGTGGAAGCTGCCGGCATCTCGGTGTTATCCAGAGGCATCGGATAGAGAAGAAAAGGCCCACGAACTGAGCCCTGGGGTCTTCCGACGTTTAGGGGTTGGGGCGGAGGAGAAACCAACCACAGAGGCTGAGGAGGAGCAGTGAGAGAAGCGGGAGAGGAAAAGTACTTGTGACAGCCTGGAAGCCGCGCAGGGAGAGCGTTCAGAGGGGGCCTGGCTAAAACCCTCGGACAGGCCAGGTGGCAGTGGGGGCCGAAGGCTGACCAAGGGGCCCGGCCACGGGAAAACTGGTGGCCCCCAGGAGGGGTTACACAGGGCAGTGGGGGTGGGGAGAGGGTGGACCTACATAGAGAGAGTGCCTAGTTTGAACCCCGGGATGAGTAGATGCTCATTAAATGTTAGTCCCCCTGTTCTGAGTCCTTTACTTGCTACACACCTCGTCCCGCTCACAGCCATCCATCCGTACTCCCCCCACACCTTTTAATACCAGCCACAGAGTCCTTCATTCTGCATGGCCGTGCTACTCACATATTTTAAAGGTACCACCGACGGAGAACACTGAACTGACCACAACACGATTTAACTACCCCGGAAGCCTCAGAGACGGCCAGTGAGTTTGCAAATACTCTAATAACACACCCTAAAAGCCACGTTGGGTTCCTGTCGCTAGGAATCATGATTGGTAATAATTATCTCTCACGTGGAAATTATATGAGCAGACAACGCCCCCCCCCCCCACCTGCAGTGGGGCAGAAGATCTCTGTGATGTCCTAGAAAATAATAACGTGACAGGACCCGGCATGAGAGGTGGCAGACCCTCTCACACTGGGTCCCCCCGCCCCGTCAACATCAACCCGCTGTGTCCAGTTAGGAGGGAAGCTTCGCTCAGGGCCAGCGAGAATTCCTGCCCGGCTTCCCGGTGAGATCCCTGGCGCCTACTCCTCCTCTGACGATGCCCCAGCTGCTCAGCGCCCCCCATTCATTTCAAACCAGATGATTAAGGCATGCTTACAAAAAAAAAAAAAAATTCCAGCAGTGGTCACGTGTGTGCTTATCTTAGCATTCCCGAGCGTACTCGCCAGGGAGCGGAACGTACCGTTTAAGAGCCTTTGCCACAACATACCGAGTGCATTCTGTCTTGCCTCTCGTTTCACCATCTCGAAATTTAATTAGTATAATGACTCCAGGAGGTAGATATTCTTAACCTTGTTATACGCGGAAGTTCCGAAAAAAAAAAAAAAAAAAAAAAAAAAGATTCCGAAGGTCACAGCACCAGTAAGTGGCAGAGCTGGGGTTTGAACTCAGGGAGAGCCGGTGATAAGGCGGAGTCTGAACCTCCTGTCTGCGCTGCCTTCCAAAAGAGGGTTGATGTCTGGGGGAGAACACTGAGGAGGTTCTGCTTAACATTCAGCTTACGTTTTTTATTAGTCAGGCGCGGGGGATAAAAAAGAAAAAAGACAAAAAGTCTTGGTGGCTGCCCTTAATCGGTGTATATTATATGCTGCTATAAAGTGGGAGTGATGATACTTCCCTCCGAGGGTCATTGCGAAGTTCAAGTAAATTAATGGATATGAAATGATTCTCTTTCCTAAGTAGAATGAAGGGTATAATAGGAAGCTGATTTTTAAAAATAAATTCATAATTCACATTAACGTCAACATATTTTAAGGTGCTGAACCGAATCCTAACAAATGACCAGATTTACTATTCCTTCTACCATTTCCACTTGTATGGGAATGGACCAATTTTCTCCCAAGGAAACATTCATTTTTTGGTGGTTGTTGCAGTTGACATAAATCGACTCAGCCCTACTATATGGCTTGACTCATTTAAATGCTTTCCTTCTCAATTAAATAATCACCCGGAATTGAAAATGATGTATTGCCCTTAGACTCCCAAACAGATGACCTTTGAGATCATAAGGGTTTATGCAAATGTTTCTGATTGCGCTTTATCTTCCTGTGCATCACGTTCCCTAAAAATCCTGTCAGTCGGTGTATTTAAATTCTTTTCTTATCTCATCGCGGCGCTGTTTACAATAATGAGTCACAGCTGAATGGGACTGAAATATCACGGGCTTCTCTGAACACACGCCAGGAGGAAGGATGCTTTGCCGTTGGAAAAGGCTAACGCGCGACAAGGGCGAGGATTTCCACCGCCGGTGTGAACTGAACTTGAAGTTCCCCTTAGTTACTTTCCAGGCCTTGTCCCATGGGGTTTTGTTTTTGAGGCGGCCTCACTTTCTCAATGAATAATAGCAAATGTGCATTAGCGCTCATGACGCATCCGATCTGTAGGAGTTCATTTAGTCCCCTGAGTAGGAGATACCTACTCCGATCAGCTCCACTTCACAGCGGGAAAACCTGAGGGTTTGAAAGGCGGAAGGACATCCCGACCGGGACGCTGAGCTAGCGTGTCCAGGAGGTGGGGTTTAGCCTGAGCTTGGGACAGGTGTCGGTCCGCAGCCCCGCCAGCTGTGAGACCCCAGGCCAATCACTCTGCTTCCTAAACTTGAGTCTTCCCATCTGTGCAGTGGGGGCAATCATCATCTCGGCCTGTCCCTCCCAGGGTTGCCAGGGGGCCACAGAAGTCACCGGGTGGGGAAATGCTTTGTAAATTGCCAGTGATTACCACCATCACTGGGGATTGTGATGGGGTAATCACACGTTGGGAAGTGGGCACAGTGGAGGGAAACCAATCAATCCATAGAACTGAAGGTCACCCAACAAGGGGGCTCACCTTCAAGGCTAAAACCAGCTTCGGTTAAAGCACCAGGGCCAGCGCTGCCCGTGCCCTCCACATACGCCACAGGGGCTCCCTGGTCCCCAGTGACACGAGGTCCCTTGCGCAGTCCAAAGCCACCCTTGATGACCAGCCCTGAGCCACCCTCCAAAGCCACTTCTCCCCTCCACCCCACGCCACCAACGTCAGTTTCGCCACCCTATTTGATTCGAGGCACACGTAGGGTGCCTGTGGAAGAAATCTTTATGTTCGGATTTATTAAAGCCACGGCTGCCTTAATGAATGACCGCAATCCAATGAGCCCGTGGACAGCTTGTGTTTAAGTTTTATGTGGCTGCCTCCGAAACCGGGAGCCTGAAAAGCAGAAATCAATGATTGTGACAAAATCTCGATACAATTTATCTCGAGTGTTCGGTTTGGGGTTTGATGTATGCCACTGTCAGATACCGTTTATGCTCCCAGATGAATTTTGCACTACTGACTCGAGGGGGTCCGCGAGAGCAGTGGGATCCAACGGGACAAACCCCGGAAGGAGCATTGGGAAGCTCTCCCATCCACTACCGACTGGCTCCCAGCCGGACCCACGTCCCGTTGTCACCAGCGGCGCCGGGAGCTGCACCTTCAAACTGTCAAGGGGAGGCCCTGTGTACCAGTTCTTCCGTTCATCGGGAAAAATGCCTTTAATTAATTGCACCTACTGTGAATATTTGATTTGCCCGTCATTGGGGAGGGTGTGGTCAGGAACCGGCAGGTATGGGAGGAGGGGACACATTGATGAGGAATCTTCCCACAGGAGACTTCAACTCCAGTAAGTTATTATTTGTTTTGTTTTGTTTTGTTTTTTGCAATATACCAGCCACTATTTAGAAATAACCTGTTCGTAAGCAACACCTGCGGATTAGCATAAAGTTCCTATTTAGAGAGGTGTCTAGACGGAACCTAAAATAAGAACTTTGCATCATTAGCGTTCAATGGCAGCAGGCCATGAGACCTCCACAGAAACCGAGACCTGGTGGCTTCTTACGTTTTCAGCTCAATCAGTGCGTCACGCAGATGCCCACAAAGTGGGACGAAGGGCAGCCCGGGAGAGCACGACCTGGGAGGGACATCCTCTCCAGAATGACCCTTTCCTCTGTCCCCTCGGCCATGGTCACTGCACCTACACATCCATTGACATTGTATATATGTATATATATGTATATACACACATCCATGCATTCATCCATCCACCCCCCGGCCTTCAAGCCTGCCGGGCTAATTGGCATTTATTCGTGTTTATCTTGTGTCTGACACTCGGCTCAGACACTTCTGTCATGGACGACCGCATCCAGTCCTCACCGCCCTCTGTGAGGTCCAGTACGAAGACCGCCTGCATTTTACCGATGAGGAAACGGAGGCTCAGAGAGGTTTCATGACTTCTGCAAGTCACGCGGGTCAGGTGAGAAGGGTGGGGAGCCTTCATGCTCGTCTCCCGGCCCCGAGTCCAGGGCTCTGAGCCCTGCCACGGCCCACCCGGCGTCCTCAGGAGAGAAGTCTAAATGTTCTGAGTGTAACCGGCTTATTGTCTGAGAAGAGACAGGACCACCCACCCGCCACGTTCATCGGAGGGAGGGAGTTTTCTTCTTTGGACGTACCAGGCACTGTGCTAAGTCCTAGGGGTTTAACAGTGGACGAGAGGGGCACAGACATCGTCCTCCCACCCCTGCCACAAGGCTGCGGGCCGGCAGAGAGACACATGGCACGTGAGCATCAGTAGCATTATTCGGTGTCTGAAAGAGCACAGTCCGTGGGGTAGGAGACGGATCAGAGCTCCCAGCGGTGCACTGCCAGCTCTTTAAGAATCTGCCTCCTAACCATCTCTCAGCTCCGTCCCCTCATCTACCCACCACAGCCATTGACCCAGCTCAGGTACTGGTCCCTGGTCACCTTGTCACCTCCAGGGCTGCACAGCCCCCTGATCACCTCGTCCAGTCTGCCCCTCCCCCCAAACCCAATGACATTCCACCAGTGCTGCCAGAGGGGCCCTCAGGGGCTACTGTTTAATCAGCTCGTTTTTTCCCCCTAACCAACCCCTTTGTGGATCCTCACTATCTTCTGGAACAAACCCAGACCCCTGAACGGTCATGAAACGCCCGTCGGCACTCAGTCCCTGTGCCCCCCAGAACCCTCCGCTGTGCTGTGTGCCCACGGGCCTGTATCTTTCCCCCTGCTGTTGGCTCTGCCAGAGCCCCTCACTGGATACCACCCACTCCTCTGCCCCCTGCCCTGGGCACTGGGAGTCAGCCCCTTTCTGAAGTCTTGGCTGAATGGGCAGCAGCCCCTGCCCCCGTTCTGGCCAGAAGCCTGTCCATCATGGCCCTTCCTCCTTTATCCTGTGACTGTCAGCTTCCTCCATTAGGCTGGCAGGCCTCGAGGGCAGGCTGAGTCCTCCCTCACCTTTCTTTCCGCCCTTCATACCCAAGCCTTCAGCCCTGCCCACGGCAGGGGCCCAGGGGCGGATGGTTGAGTGAGTGAACACAAGACTCCATGTGCACTTGTGAGAAAGAGAACTCGATTTCGTGGCTGGCGATGAGGTTCCGGGAGACGTCATGGGATGCAGCTTCCTTGTGCTATAAACGGGGACCCTAAGGTGGGAGGGGACATGGACCTGCCTAAAGCCACACGGTGAGGCGGGGACTGGTCCCCATCCTGCTGAGCATTCATGCTTCTGTTTCCCCGAGAGAAAACTCCCCAGAGTCCTTAGAGTTTTCGAGATGCCCGCCTGCAGTTGTTTAGAGGAAGCTTCAGGTCGTGAAATCACAGCTCCTTGGATGAATACCAGACATGTGTTAGGGGAAAATCAAGCAGACCAATAGGAATGGGAGGACCGAGAGACGGAATCCGAGCTCTGGGCCACCTCTGGCAGCAATAATTCTTGATCTTAATGAAGACACTCTATTTTCTCTTAATGAACATGTTTCCTGTTCCAAGTGCTGGTCGCAGGTGCCTGAATTTCCCCTTCTTTCTGCATCCCTGAAAGCGGTGAGCGTGGGAGTAAGATACACCGGCCAACTCCGGTTAAAACGCTGTTGCACGGGGAAAAGCGAGAACGCTCCGTGCCAGGGTTCTCACGCCCCGGAACTCCGCCTGCTTCCAGTTCCGACCTGTGCTCCTTCGGTTCGGGTTTAAGTGTATTTCTAATGCTTCCATTTTGCAGACAACGGGTTTATGGGAAAGCCTCAAGTAGATTCCTGAAAGTGTACTTGGCTTTTCACAAAGCCTTAATTTCTTTTTGATGAGCGCTCTCTGCGTTGGTAGAAATTGTTCAGCTAAATTTCCCTAAATACACGGGGGCGCGGGGGGGGGGCGGCCCTTGGAGGCGGGCTGCGGGCGGCTCCGGGAGGTCTCGGAGAAGTGGGCTTACTGACCCCTCGGAGAGAGGAGCTTAATGAGTCAGAAGTGTGTTGCTTCTCATGCATGAAATAGGTCTCGCACCGTCCTCCCCATCCATCAGAGCTGAGGGGCACTTGAGCGGCCCGCTGCTCTTTCCGGTCTGTTACCGCGTCGCTTCTGAAGGGTTTCTCCAGGCAGCACACGGCGGGGGACACTGTCTTTCTTTGTCCCTTTGGTGTCTCCATTCAATGATGCCCAGGGGAGTGCTAGGTATACAGCAGGTACTTAAGGCTTCCCTAAACGCTGCAGCCGGGGAGTGTACATGCTGATGTACAGAAATAAGAGTCCAAGCGGGGAGCCTTTCTTCTGGAAGCGTGCCACCCTTGGCATCTCCTGTTCAGCCCATTCTGCTTCCCAGAGCAGGGGCGCTCGGTGGCACCAGGGAAGCCACGGATCCAGTCTGCACACTTCGTGAAGGCCTTCGCATGCCCCGCGCGGGCGGAGGCAGTGGCTTTGTTACTGCACTTGCTGAAGCCGCGGGAACAGGCTCAGTGACCAAGCTCCCAGCGGCGGGCACGGCAGGCGAACGCATCGGAAACCTCTGTGTCCCTGCTTCCCAGGCCGAAGGTCATGCCAGCCAGAGGTCCGGGGACAGGGAGGCTTTTCAGAGGGGTCTCCTCCTGGGGGGCTGGATGCAGGAGAAACCCTTTTGGAGCCTGGGGCCCTTTTCACCCAGGAAGGCTGCCCAGTGGGGACGCTGCAGCCCTCTCTCTCCTTCCCCGGTCCGCATCAGGAAGCACAGGGCCCCCTCACGTTCCGTTGCCCATCACTGAAATAACCTGTGATGCCATGTCTGAGTGTCCAGGGTTACCTCCTGAGTCGTTTGAGAGCTCCCCACCCATCCATGCGACGACAGAAATGACGTGGCCTGCCTCCTAAGGGCTAGTCACAGCGCGGCAGTGGCGGTGACGGACAAGGTGCCCTCTGGCCAGCTGCGGCGGCAGCCTTCCCCTAGCACCCCCTGGCTGGGTCCTGTCCGCCAGGAGGCCTCCCCGGGGGGCTACAGGAATCAGAGTCATGTCCCCCTAGGCCCTTGGCCAGGAGTGGGGCAAGCAGGGGGGTCAGTGCTGGAGCGAGCCGTGACATTGCATTTGCTGTCAGCGTGCTTGCTGGTACCAGCTGAAGGCAGGTCCTGCTCCCCCTTCCCCGCTCCCCGCCGTGCTTAGCTCTGACAGGCAGCCCAGGGGGAGGGATGGATCGCTTGATCCAGGGTGAGTCCCGCGGGACCCTGGTGGCGGGGAGGTGCTGCTGTCCTCCCTGGCCTGCATTCTCACAGCCCACGGCGTTCCCCATTCAAGCAAACAGCACAGACGGATGCAAAGCGGCAAGGGCCTGTGTGGGAGCAGAGGTCTCTGCTCTCACGCTGGTTTCCTTAGCCTCCCACCAATCTGCCCGGAGGTTCCTCGCTGGGTTCCCAGGGCACAGGTGCCTGTAGCCATTGATCGTGCTGGGCAATTGAACTGGCTTTGGCGGGAGAGCTGAACCCCCACCCCTCCCCAAAGAGCCCGTTTTAGTGAATTAGGCCAAAGCAACGCCGGAAGTTCAAGAGAACCTGGCACTTTTTGCAGAGTGAACTCAGTGAGCAGAGGGCGTTCAATACACGAGAAAGGTAAACAATTACGGGCAATAATACCTAATTTCTTTCTCTTTGGCGCACTATTGCATGAAGGCAGTATTGGGCTAAGCCTTTTAACCCTAGACCACGTTTTACTCCTCAATAGTTTCCGAAAAAGAGCAAAAGCATTCTGAAAAATTGATTGTGTCCACAGTTCTTAGTTTTGGATTCTATGTTATGTTTTGCAAGGTTAGAGTCGGTCTCATTTTTTAAAACAAAGAAGAAGAAAAGTCTGAGTGAAGGGTTCTTGTCATGCATGGACCATGGCGGTCGTCGCGTTGGGGTCAGAGGTCATTCAGGGAAGGTCTGAGCTTCAGAAAGTAGTTTGTGCATCCGAAGGTGGTTAGCGGTCCAAGCCCCGAGTTTACAGACCACAGGGAGAGGCCAGGGTGGGGGAGTCCAGTGGGTGGGCAGGGATCTAGGGCTCGGGAGTGCAGAGCCAACTCACATGTAAAGCAGAGGTGCTGTGGGGGCACTGTGGTTGGAACGGAAGACGATGACACCCTTTGGAAACCACGTCTGGTGACCACTCAGGATATTAAACACAGACCTGTCGCCTGACACAGCCGTTCCACTCCGAGGTGTCCACCCAGGAGAAATGAAAACACGTGTCCACACAAAAGCTTGTCCCTGAACAGTCACAGCGGCACCAGTCATAATAGCCAGAACGTGGAAACCACCCAAACGTCCACCAGCGGAGGAACGGGTAAATGCAATGTGGTGCACCACACGGCGGGCTGCTGTTTGGCAATGGAAAGGTGCAAAGTACCGGTACGTGCGACAGCGTGGACGACCTCAAAAGCACACGCTCAGGGAAGAAGCCAGACCCGAGAGAGCGCCCGCTGTGCTGCCTGCTTGTGCGGAACGTCCAGGATGGGTCAAACCAGACAGACAGGACGCAGGCCCGTGGGTGCCTGGGGCTGGGCTGGGGGTCGGAGCTAATGGCTCCGAGGTTTCTTTGGGGGTGAGGACAACGTTCTGAAATGAGATAGTAGTGATTGCACAACTCTGTAAACACACAAAACATCGTTGAGCCCTGGCCAGGTAGGTGGCTTAGTGGGTTGGAGCGTCTTCCTGTACAGCAAAGGGTTGCGGGTTCGATTCCCGGTCAGGGCACATACTAAGGTTATGGGTTCAGTCCCCCATAGGGGTGCGTATGGGAGGCAACTGATCAATCTTTCTCTCCCACATTGATGTTTTTCTCTCTCTCTCCTTCCCTCTCTCTCTAAAATCAATAAATATATATCCTCAGGTGAGGACTTAAAAAAACCTCATAATTGAATTGTACACTTTAAAACGGGTGAATTTTATGGTATAGAAATCGCACCCCAATAGAGCTGTTAAAAAACAAACAAAAGCAGAGGAGTGAAGGGACTTCATTCATACGACCTGGGGTGGGGGCCTGGCCCCGGGACGGGGAAACGGAGATGGGCATCCTGGTTCTAATCGGAAAACTGGTGGGAGGATTCAGCCCCACGGTCATCCCAGCCTCTGGCTGCACTTACCATGGCAGATGGGCCACTTCTAATTGGTGGGACATCCCCAGGGGTCACTGACTTGTGATTTCAGAGAGAAAATTTCCCGAACCGGGTAATGATGGATATTTCTGAGAATTTCAGTAAAGAGAGAGTGGCGGTAGTTTTGCCGTTAAGATTGGAAACTTGGATGAACTAAGTGTTTGTACTTTAGGGCTTGTGAAACTATTGGGTAATGGAATACCTAACACATTTTCAACAGGCTTCCCCTCTGTGTACAACAATTACTGTTGTTCCACACGACTCATGCAGCAGACCGGGGAGTCGTCAGAAGGAGAAGAAAAAGAAATACGCGGCTGGAAGGCGGGTTAGCTTTAGAATGGAAATGGGGCAGCGGTTGGAAGTGTAGCTGGGATGTGAGCGGTTCTCCTGGACCCCTGCGGCGTGTTCTGCTTCCCTCCGGCCAGCAAGCATCCGCCGAGTGCTCGCTCTCTGTGCCAGCCGATGAGGAGCCCTTGGGCACCATGTCCCCTGGAGCCGCCCTGGTTTCCCCAGGGTGAATGGAAAGGCAGGACACAGGCTAGGTCCCCGATAAATATGGCGGCTGAGCTGCACAGAATAGAACTGGGGAGACCCTGAGAATCTGTTTTTGTTTTTGTTTTCTAGGAACATGCTCCGAAAACTTAGTGGCTTCGAGTAAGCGCCCTCTCATCCTCTCGCAGTTCTACGGGTCCGATGTCTGGGCACGGCGCTGCTAGGGGTACCACGACGCTTACATAAAAACGCCAGTGGACTGTGCCCTCACCTGTAGCTGGGATTTTCTTCCAGGCCCATGGGGTTGTTGGTGGAATTCAACCCCTTATGGTTGGAGGATGAGGGCCCTCGGCCCCTGGAGGCCACCCGCGGACCCCTGCCACGTGCCCATCTCCATAGGCAGCTCACAGCCTGGCTGTTTGCTTCTTCAAAACCAGCAGGAGCCTCTCTCTGGCTTTCCGTCTCTTTCTTCAGGTAGGGGCTGGACCTTCTTTTCCAGGGATCGCCTGATTAGGTCAGGCCCACCCACAGGAATCTCCCTTTTAATGAACTCCCCGTCACTGACTGAGGACCTTAATTAGGTCTGAAAAACCCCCTTACCTTGGTGACATGAGTGAAAGCCGATCGTATTCACTAGACCTACCAGCGCTTACAGGAAGGGGCTTACTCAGGTGTGCACACCGGGGGTGGGGTCTTGGGGGCCACTCGGAGTTCTGCCTGCCACAGCACCTGAAGTATAATTGGAGAGTGTGGAATGGAGGGACTGAGGAAAGGGCTTTTACCTGCCGAATGGGGTGACGGGACAGCTAGGAAGGCTTCCCAGAGGGGGTGATTTTTTAATGGACTGAGAAAAGTAATTGACTTGAAAAATATCACTTCTCTAAGTTGTATAGCTTTTTAATACGAGCACTTGATACTTGTGTAACTAAATATCTTTTTTGTTTCCTTGGGTTTGAAAAGAGCAACTTACTGAAAAAAATTCAAGGACCCGAAAGGGCAAGACATGCAGAGTAAGTTGGCCTGGTTCCTGGAGCAGGGCGAGGAGGGGTAGGGGGGACACACCCAGGGAGGGGCACCCAGAGGGCCCCGCCTGTGTGAACACTGCTCTACCTGTCCGCTGGCAGGTGGGTAGGCCAGTGCTCTTCATTTGTTATGCCTTTCTGATGCATGCAAACCTTTATAATAGTTTTTAATGCCCTCTTTTTCACTCTTGGACCTCTAATATCCAGATTCTCTTCCTGCAGGAAATAATGCTGACAATGTCCTGGTCATGCTTCCATGGATACTGCATTTGATGATGATGATGATGATGATACATAGTAATCACTTACAGCACATACTCTGGGCCGGGCGCCGTTCTAGCAATGAACACATGTTGCTTCATCTAATTCTGACAGCAACCCCGAGAGGTCACCTCTATTATCAGGCCCACCCCCTTCAAGGAGGGAAGGGCGCCGAGGCACAGGGAGGCTGAACGGGTCGCACAGTCGGACCAGCAGGCGACAGCGGGCAGTGTTCTCTGTAGACCCACAACCCCAGGTGGGTGGTTTCTGGTCTCATGTCTAGAAGGAAGGAAGCAGGAGCTCACCAGGGGGACAACGTGAGGGAAGGCATTCCAGGCAAAAGGGACGTCGTCGAGTACTGAATACAAAACTCACTTTAGGACATGGGAAGCAGGAAGGGGAGCCTGGGACATGAGAGTAGACGGGCAGGTAGCATAAGCAGCATGAAAGGCCCCAGATGCCACGTGCCCTCGTCCACTCGGGCTGCTGTGACAACGTATCACAGACTGCATGGCTTACACCACAGTGACTGACGTCTCACAGCTCCGCAGGTGAGAAGCCCAAGATCAGGGTTCTGTGTGGTGGAGTTCTCATGAGGACCCCTTTCCTGGTTCATGGCGGGTGCCTGCACCCCGTGTCCTTACATAATGGAAGGGGCAAAGGAGTGCTCTGGGGTCTCTTTTACAGGCACACTCATCCCATTTGAGAGAGCGCCCCCTTATGGCCTAAGCATCTCCCAAAGGACCTCCTGGGGCCATCACAGGGGGCATGAGGATCTCGACGTCGGAATTTCAGCAGAGCGCCCACCTCCAACCACAGCACCACGTTGAGGAGTTTGAACCACACTTGGAGACGTGGAGCTAGGCTGACGATCAAACTTGCACTTCAACGCACAATGTCAGCAGCCCCGTTTGGAAATATGCAAATGACAGCCTAGGGGAGGAGGGCCATCGGGAGCTCTTGCCGTAATCAGAGTGAGAAGTGATGCTGCTGAACCGCGGCAAGGTCAAGGGGATGGAGAGGAACAAGCAGATCTGATTACACGTCCGGGGCTGGAGCCCAGGAGCTGAGGACGAGGGAGCGTCACGTGCTGCGGGTGGTGAGTGACCGAGAGTGACTGCCAAGCTGCTGGCTGCTGCCTGGGGGTGGCGGTGGTGCCATCCGAGGAGATGAACCCAGGAAGAGGACCAGCCCACCATGATAGTTTGGGGACAGCTTGATACAAATGTCCACTATTGGAGTTCAGAAGAGAGACCACGACAGAAGCGTCTCACGAACCGTTAATCTCTGAGCGTGATCTGGGGGATCACCCGACTGGGGTCCCTGGGGGGGTCCATCTCACTTAGGTTCATGCATCTTCCCAGACCCCTTCAAGGAGCTAGAATCGCTGGGCGTGAGCCCTGGGAATCTTCATTTTTGAGAAGTTCCCAGATGACTCTGGTGCGTGCGTGACAGAGGAGGCTCCCTGGGGGCGTCAACCGGGCCCCAGGCGCCCCCTGTGATTGGCTGCACCCATTGAAAGGGCTGATCGATTTCTCACTGTAGGTAAGGTCTGGCTGGATGGGGAGAACCCTGAGGTCCCAGGCCCCGGGGCTTGCGCGTCTGCACAGGGAGCTGTCCTCATGGGACTCCTTCTGCAGCTGGGAGCACGCTTCTGACCTCCTGCTCTGACCGCTCACCCTGGCCCTCCCGTGCACACCTACCACTTAACAAATACGTCCAAGAGCCTCTTGCAGGGACTCTTAAATGAGCCACAACCCTGTCTTCCACGAGTCCCCTCAGAGAGGAGTTGTCTCAACTAAACACACTTCCGAGTGCTATGCAATCGAGCGCTTGGCTTGCCGATCATGACAATGATCACCTCCTGCTTCCAGCGGGAGTCTCGGGAAGCCTCCGCCCCGTGGACATGCGGAAAGAATGAATGCCCTTTCATTCATTAACATTTACCACAAGCTACTGGAAAATAGACGCAGGGTGTTCCTAACACCGAATAGGTGCTCACTAATCACCAGCAGAAAGAGGTTGAAATGACCCACGCACTGTTCAGCACTCGTGAGACGAGACTTGGGAGAAAGACTTTTTCCTGAATACCTGCAGGTATTTCAGAGACTGAGAACCTGCTGGAAGAAAAATCTGCCAGGAAATCAAAGGATTTGGGGTTCGGCATGGGACCTCCGTGAGAATCCTCCGTGCTGGGTCTCAAGATTTCTTTCGGAAGCAATCTTGTCGTTTGCTGAGGTGTGCGCAGTTAAATTTGTCTAGGCGAGCAAGCGACAGAATGCCTACCACCTTAGAACTGCCATCGATGCCCTGCCCAGATCAAAGCCAACACACTTTCTTCTGCACGCCAACCAGTTTATACCCATTTCCCTTCGCTTCCCTGCGGTGGGCGTTTGGTCTCAGAGGCTTGGACTCCCAGGCAATTGCTCACAACTGATTCGCTCTTTTCCAAATGAGAAGTGAGTAGCCTGTGCAGCTCCAAATTAGCTGGAAGGCTTTAATCTATTTGCCGAGCAAACAGAATGGCAGCCCCATGGCCCGAGGGAGTGGCCGCTCACCTAATAAAAGATTAAGATGTTACCACACAGCTGCTAAGTGATTCTGTGCCTTTGATGGGCAAAGCGGTCTTCCCAGCTCCTGGGTTTTTCAAAGGCTTTCCCTTTGGGGGGCCACTTTTTTTTTTCTCCAACCAAAAGGAAAGTCAGGGGCTGGTGGAAACTTTCTACACTCACTGTTCGGTCTTGAACTGATCTTTTCTGGCCTCAGGGAAGGAGAAGGTTCCCACCTGAAGTCACTGGTTCACGTTCCTGGTCATGTGGCCTGCCCATTCCCACACAACTGATTGGGGCAGGTGTGGGCCCCTGACCCCCAAAGCAGCCCCGGGCCCCTTGTGTTGCTCTCCTCAAATGCCTTTACTGGCCCTTCCCTCTGGTGCATTGGTTGGAAGTTACTGGTAAAGACCAGAGCGGTTCCCCGTCTGGAGTTTTCATAGGGCTCCAGGCTTTGGCCACGCCCCTGCCTCATCTGATTGGACCAGTGAGGGGTACCTGATCCAAGGGCAGCCAATCCAGGGGCTGGTCAACACTGTATGGGCAACAGGGTTGGAGTGTTTTGTTTTGTTTTCTTTCCCCAGAAAGGTTGATGTCACTGACGAACCACGCAGACGCCCACTTCCATCACGGGGTGCCCGCAGGACGCAGAGTGGATCGGAGGCACTGAGGGAGTGAGGGACTCCCCCATCACGCAGTGAGGGAGGTTCTGGTCAATGGAGGGACAGTGGGATGGAGAGCCACAAACTAGTATGCCTGAGGGGGCAACCTAATATCCCAGAAGCCAGCGCTGCCTTGGGTACTGTCCAGCCTTCCTCTTCCTGCCGTACCTGGTAGGGGGCCTGGCTACATCGCTTCTGCTCACCCCTGATGAGATAACCAGCCGAGATAACCAGACCCAACATAGAACCCGCGCACTCCCCCTCCTGGCCTTCCCCCTGGCTCTTCCTTCTGCCCCTCCCTCTTCCCCTTGCTTCTCCTCCTTCCCAATATCATCGCCGCTGTTAGCAAGCAGTTTCTTTGCGCCAGGCACTGTCCAAAGCCCTCTGTATCCTGGCACGTGTTTAGTCCTCACAACAGCCCTGTCAGGTAAGGACTATTATTATTCCCATTTTTTCAGGTGAGGAACAAAGAGGCCAGGTCACGTGGCCGCCTCCTCCAGCTGAGAAGGCTCGCTTCATCCTTAGGGTCCTCGCCAAGGCCCACGGCACGCGACAAGCATCACCATGCTTGTCCTCTTTATCTTACAGTAGAAATAGACCGCTTGCATACTTGGCTTCATGAAAAGTAGGAAAACAAAATATAGATCATGAGGACCCCGTTTGTCAAGAAAAACGGCAGAGCTAAATTTCTCCATGAAGCTAGACTATTCTATGATTACCCTGATATGTTTATAAAATTGATCAATTATTATAAATATTATTATGGACAACATATTTGTTGTCTGACAACTTCTCTGACACCTCGCACTTTCACTTTTTACTGTCATGCATCTGTTACTTAGGGACACTTGTGTTTTGGACCTTTGGTCCCGTGACTTGGAAGACCTTCCCTCTAATGGGTCCCCACTTGGAAAGTTGGGGTACACAAAGGAGCCTTCTACAAAGAGCTCTACTTAATGAATGAAGGGGGCCCGTGCAGTGGGCTCCCACGTTGTCCTAGCTTTAAAATGAATGCTGTTACCAGGTGTTGGGGCGAATGAAAGATACACAGTGAGTTTGTTTTTCGTATCACCTCCTTCCGGCAGTCTGCTGAAGTTTCATCTGTACTCTGTGCCCGTGGTATTTCTGTTTTGGTTGGTCTTAGAAAAGATCCCTCTTTTCCCTGGAACTATTTCATGTGTCACTTTACTTTGCTGTGTTTGTAGCCCTGAGAAACTCCCGTGCCCACCTGCTGCTCTTGGACACAAAGCGGGTTCTTTCAGCTTCCAAGTGGCCTGCCACTTATTGCTTTCTGAATATGGTGACAGCCTGCTGCTGAAGACGAGCCAGGCCACCAGGCCAGGGGCCTTAGGAATCTTTAAAACTGGGGACTAGGCGCGTCCGGTTAGAATTTGGTTCCTGATGGGCGGAAGTCCATCTGTTCGCACTGTCTCTCTTTAGCGAGGGGAACCCGGGTCAAGAGGGGCTCAAGGCCACCTGTTTGCCATGGTGGTAATTACAAGAGGAAGATACAGGCAGGAATTCTCACATATGCTGTTACTTATTTGACAATGAGCTACTATCATTTTAGATAAACGAGAACATCAATTGAGACAACCATCCTGGAGGAAAAACAGCTTTTGGTCTCTCACGGGTAAGCTGGGAAAGAAAGAGGAGGGAAATGCACTCGGTTGGTTGGCAGAAGGTTCAGAAGATCTTGGGTCTACCTCTCCAGGAGCCCCCCATATAAATATTTAAATTTCACATGCATAGGAATTGATGGCGTGCTGTCACTGTTTAACAACTGCCCTTACACACACACACACACACACACACACACACACACACACACACACACAGTGTGACTCGTGGCATTTGCCAATCTCCGTGGTGTCCCTACGCCTACTGCGGCTCGTTTCAAGATACCGACGTAATGTCCACGCATGCGCAGTTAGGAAGCCGTGCGCATGACCGGATCTCTCAGTAATTGTTTTCCACGCACGTCTTGTTCAGAGGCCACTAAAGTGTCATTTCAAGGCAACTTTTTAACTGCTGCAGACATGATGCCTCCTAAGTCCGCGGCAAGCCCGTGGCCCACACCCCTGCTTTGCGCAGACTCCTGGGTCCCTTGTTGGGAGGTCAGCGAACACGGATGGCGCGCCCCCCCGTGGTCTGACGCCGGGAGAGGCCCGCGGGTCCAGCAGCGAAGCAAAACCTCACAGCCCTCGACGTGCTTGGAGCTCACGCAGAGTTCAGCAGAATTCTGTTCGTCGGTGTCTGAGCTATCGGCTATTTTATTGATGAAATAACACCAATGACGCTACTATGCCCTGAAATCACTGCCCCCACCCCCCACTGAAGACTTACACCCACACCTTTCCTGCCCAGCCTTTAGGTCTCCGGGGGTGGCAGGAAAGATCCCCATTCCCCCGAACAGCTTTCGCGCAGGCCCAGTGTCCTTCCCAAAGAAAGGCCACTTCCCATCGCACTGTTGGGGGGGGGGCAGTTCCCACCAAACTAAAAAAGGAAAGCGCCAAGGAACCCCAGTGGCAGCAAAGTTGGAGTTCCCTTGTTTACACCTTTCTGGGCAAACGTGTCCACAGCAAATCACTGGCACCAGGGATTGCAAAGTGACCCCTTTTGCCCATTCTTCGATGTTTTGACCACCGTTCTGCATCGGTGTTGCCGAAGTCCATATTCCCCGTGCCTCCGCCCCCTGTGTGCGGATGCCAAGGCTGCAGGTGCAGACAAAGCAGCCAGAGGCGTGTGCTCCATGTGGCACTCTGAGCCCTGCAGGTTTACGGGGCAGGCTCTGTGCCCCGTTCAATTGCCAGTGGCACAGGGGGCCCCCATCCCTGGGGTCAGGGCACAGGGGAATCGCCCTGATCGGCCATGACAGCGGGCCAGAGGCCCAACCCCTCGACCCTTGGAGATGTGTCTAATGATACTGCCTCCTTGGTTGTAACTGGAGCGATGAACAGCTTGTTCTCTGGAGTTAAATATCGCCCCAGGATGGGGGCCGGGAGAGCTGGTCTTCCCCATTAGGTGTATTCAAAGGAGCACCATTTGGGTTTGTGCAGTGGTGGGCTGGTCGGTGACTCAGTGCTTGGGTACGAACAATGGACTGCCAACCATGATCTGCTGTAGCTGAGGCTTAGAGGGCTCGGGAAAGCAGGGGGGGTTCAATCAGAGGAGTCCATTTAGACGGGAGTCGGCCAGTTTTAATCCACTTTTAGGGGATTATCTCGCTCATGAAAACTCGGAGTCCACTACACAGATCTTTCCAGAGACCTGGAGAACCGGATTAATATTCCTAAGATGCTTTCCTCCAAATTGCTTTTGTCTCCTTCAGATCATATTTATTATAAGAGTTGGGGGGATGCCGGTGCCAGAAGGCACTTGGCTTTCAAAAGTTTCAAAGGAGACGCGTGAGTGGATCGGCTTATCCGGCAGACTCTTGCTTGGGCCTGAAGGAGAGGGACGTGAAGAGTGAGAGTTTGAGACGTTCCCCAGGGAAAAGCCTCCAATTAAGGGGCAGCTAAATTCGCCTGAGGATGGGCCCCACGGCTGTCTGGGTGACCCAGGGACGTAAGCCCAGCCCCCAGACTCCACCCAGGTTCGCTGCTCTTTGCTCCTGTACTTGCGCGGCTGTGGCTGGAGGCCGTCCTGGCTGAAGGCTGCATTGTACTGAATGCCACTGCCGGCCGGGGCCCACTGTATCTCCCCAGGCGACCACCCATTCTTCACAAGTGCTCAGCGGAGCAGCTATTACTGTCCTTGTCACAGGGAAGAGGACACTGAGACTCAGAGAGGCGAATCGATTTCCCCAAGCTTCCCCAGCTAGCAAGGGCCGGTGTCAGGACTCGAACTCAGGCCTGTCTGCCTCCCATTCCCTTTGCTCCAGGTTAACCCTCTACCTTCTCCTCTCCCCAGAAGCTTGGGTTTGGCTCTCCAACAACCGCCTGCAATTAAATCCCAGGTGGGATGCTCTTTAAAACACACCGTGGCCTGGGATCCGTTCCAGACAATCAAAGCAGAGTTCGTGGAGACGAGGCCCAGGCCCTGGTCATCAAAAAGCTCCAGCGTTGCCCCGGCCTGGGTGCCCCTGGTCTAGCGCGGTGGTGGGCGGGGAGGTGGTGTTTGGATTGGAGTTGCCCACCATTCCAGTGGGCGGCGGTGGCAACTGTGGCACTTGGGAGCCCCAGGCTCAGGAGAGGGATTTCAGATAATCCGTTCAGCGTGGATCACCTTGCCTGCTGAGCACCGAGGTGGCTCTGTCACTGGCCATGTGGCCCTGGGCCAGCCACAGAGCTCTTTGAGACTCGGTTTTCCTATCTGAAAAATGGAAGTTGTGCCCTTTCCCTCATAGTGTCCCTAAGGCCAAGGTTACAAATTGGTGACCGAGAACTGGACCCAAAAGTCATGCTGACTTTCACTTGCATGGGGGTGAACATGGCTTTGAATTAGTCACCAAGATTTAAGAACCAGGAGATTGCATATAAAAATCTGTTTTCCTGCTTCTCTTGGAGAACCCGCTCTCCTCAGCCTGAACACTGCGGGATGGGGGGCCCAGTCACCTGGGGCTGAGTCTGAGCTTCCCCTCTTACAGGGCGTGGGAGTCCCAGCCCATCCCCAGCCCAGCGGCCTCACCGTCTCACAGCAGCAGCCTGGACTGGCCCCAGGGCCGTGTGCATGGTGATCCCCTCTTGAACTTTAAATGAGATACTATATCTTTTTATATGGATAGCCATTGCTCGGCCCACGGCAGTCAATAAACAGAAATTCTCCTTACTTGTAGTTTACTACTGTTATTATTCTCTCTTGCCCAGCCGTTCCGGGTCCAGTTGCCTCCCCTGGAATTCTCATGCACAATCACGCACGGAGACATTCCTGAGGTTCCCTCCAGCTTTTATGAGGAGAGGGGTGACCTCCTTTAAACACGCCCCCGACTCCCCCAGACTTAGCTGCTACACACCGACTGCCCTGCCGGTTTCCACCAGAAGACAACAGGGAGTGGTTGCCCTGGCAACCCCCAAGTTGCCGCTGCAGGTTGGCACACGGCAGTTGGGAACCTGAGCCACCAGCGCATAGGGGAGGCAGCGCGTCCGGAGGGTGGGGTTGGGAGCGGGGGCCCAGGGGGCAGCTCCCCGCTCTCCTGCCTGGCCGCTGTCTGCCCAAGGGCCTTACAACCCGCAGAGAGGCCTCCGCGCGCCCAGCCCAGGCCTGGCACAGAGCCACCTGAGTGACACGTGGACAGGGTGCCAGGGGACAGCGGCCAAGAGAGAAGCGCTCCTGCCAACTCGGGGGGACCCTTGACCGCTTCTCGGGCTGAAATCATTCCAACCCATTTATCCGCCAAAGGGTAAGTTATATTTTAAGGGCACCAAAGGAATCATTCCGATTCTCAGCTTTGAAGCGGGTCTTAGAAATCTTGGTCAAGGGCGCTCAGACACACGGTGGCATTGGAAAGGAGAGAACGAGAGAGAAAGCAGGGCTGGAAAGGAGGAGGGGAGAGAGGCGCCCTTTTTCACGGTCTCTGACAGTCAGGAGTGGGGCGGAGGACATGGGGTCAGGCGGCTCTTGGGCCCCACAGGGCAAAGGAGGGATGAGAAGGACTCCGGGTAGCCACGCAGCCTTTGCTCCGCCAGGGCTGCATGGCACGCGCTGCCCTCTTTCGGCAATCTCCGCCCCGGGGTCAAACCTCGCCGGCGAAAAGCTCTGCAGGAGCCTGAGTGTCAGGACCAGGCTGGGCGGCGTACATGCCTCGCAGCCGGGAGTCTTCATAAAACAACCCCCGCCACTGACTCAACTCAGGCCACTATGAGCAGGTCGAAGGCCATGACCTAGAAAGCAACCAAGGTTCATAGCAGATGACACCGCACCCAATGCCGATGCCATAGCGGCGCTTTGTTATTTGTAACCCACCGGCCAGCAGACATTCACTGAGCGTCTTTGCACCAGGCAAGGCACGGAGAGCACGCAGATCTCGCGAGACTTAGCGTCTTCACGAAAGGGCGGGTTTGCACCCGGCCTCGCTGCGTACATAGAGATGCCCCAAATCCTCTACCGGGGGGGGGGCAGTGTAATGTGATTCCTCCCATTCTAGAGAGTTGCGCAAAGTTTTTGAAGGAGAACGGCTCCTCGGTAATCGCTCCCCGTGGCAAGGAAGAGAAGGCCAGCCGTTCCCGGCGGTGCGGGTGGGAGCAGGGAGCAGGGAGCGGTGCCCTGCCCGGGGGTGGGGGTTGGGCGAACACTGACTTGAAGACGGCTCCGGAGTTGATTATCGGGGGAAGAAGAGTGATAGGGCTGATGGAATCAGGACCCGGGGGCCTTCCGTTCTTATGTTCACGACGTATGTAATGTAAATGGACATTCAGATTCATGTTTACCTATTTGCATTTCAATTTGTAACCAGCACGGCTGCTGAGTAAAGTCGTATTTCTGGGGAGCAGGGGAGGGCGAACAAAGCAGGATGTCGGGAGGGCATGCTTTCTAAGGACTGATGTAAGGAGCAGGAGAGGGTGGCGTTGCTGGGGAGACGGAGGCAGCATCCCAAATGGAGGGGAGCCGGGGAGAGGTTGGCTTCCGAGACCTGGAATGGGAAGGGACCACCACTCCTCGGGCTGGGGGCTGTCCACCTCAGGCCTTGCAGTCTGATGCTGGGGCTTGTGTCGGGGTGCACAGGGGCTGAGAGACTCCCACCCCTCACTGGCTCCTGGGACCTCTCGGATCGAGGGGCCCCCACCTCCTCCGCCTGAACCCTGGCTTCCACACTCGGGACGATTAGTGACAGAAATACTAGCTCAGGCTCATTATAAATGGGCATGTGACAAGCCCCTTACAGTGATGGCCTCATTCCATGCTAACATCCCTGTGAGGGAGTCACTGTCATGGTCCCCTTTCCAGAGGAAACTGACGCACTTGGTGGTGGATCAGATGCTGATGGCCAAGGTGCACAGGAAGGCAGGAGGCAGTCCCATCCCCCTAGGATGAGGGCACTGGAGTCCAGAGCCTAGAGATTCGGGAGCCTCTGAGGCCACGGAGCTCGTGAGGGGTGAAGCCCTAGAGACCAGCACTCCTGGTTCCACCAGCCGGCCACCTCCATTGCTGCTTTTTTTTTGCCAAAGCTGTTCTGTCACTTGGGAAACTCACTGTTTCTCCCCAGCTCTTGAACAGCTCCCCTCCCTCAGGGCTCAGCTCAAATAACACCTCCTCTCGCAGGTCCTCTCCCGCCCAGCCCCAATCATCCGGGCTTCTCTCCACTTGGCCACAGGGAGAACAGCTGAACGTGGACCAGCCACAGCCCTTCTCCCTTCCACCATCCTGGTGGCCCTGGCGTGGCGCTGTGGCGGGAAACAATGTAACCTTGTCTGCGGGCCATCGCAGGGGCTATGCTCTCCGGAGGGTAACACCCTGCCTGTGGGTTTTGCTAACTGGATCTACTGAGTACTGCATTCTCTTTTCTCTTTTGTTATCTTTAAAAAAAGAGGGAGGGAGTGAGCTGAAGGGAACTCAAGCTGTCCAAGTTTCAGCTGCTGCTAATAAACTTACTCTAAAAACAAACAAAAAAAAAAGCCAAAAAATCTGCCCAGTCTAAATCAGACATCTCTCCAGGCAGGAAGGATACATGCTACCCACCATTGGCTCTGGGAAGAAACAAAGTAGAAAAGGAAGAAATACGTGCACTTCCTTCCGGCCTTGCGGAAAGAAACCAACACGTCTCCAGCCGCAGGCGCTGGCGTCTGCCGGTTTGTCTGCCCGGAATCTTCGCACGCAGACTCCACCTGCCGGTTCCCGGAGCTCGGGCCTCGGACCAAATGTGCTGATCACCTTGGCGGATGTTCTGTCCTGTTCCATTCTCTTTCGCTTGACTCTGTTTCATTTCCGCCCTAGCACTTACCTCTCCCTAAAGTCTTCTTGTTCATTTGTTTCCTTGTTTATCGTGTCTTCCCACTAAATAGAAGTTCCTCGAGGGCAGAGAGCTGATCAGCCCTTTCTACCTCTGCGTCCAGGCCCCAGGCAGTGCCTGGCACAGGTAGGTGCGTGTAAGCACGTGTGGAACGAGGTGGACGTGCCCCCCCCCAAACAGGTGTGCGCATGTGTGGGTTTTGTCCACTGAAGCCTGAACTGAATCCGTAGCAGAAGGGACAGCTCTTTCTAATCTCAAAACTCTTCCACCAGAGAACAGAAAAATTGGACAAAACGGAACAACTCTCCTCTCAGATGCTTCACTGAGCTTGCAAAAAAGGAAGGGAGGGTTCCGTGGACCGAAAATAAAGCCGCTGCAAACCGGGGCGGTGAGCGGGGGCGGAGTCAACGGCCAGATCCCTGGAGAAGCTGGCCAACGGGCGCCCGGGAGGCGTGGCTTTTGGGTGGAGACAGACAGGATACCCGGCCTTGGGCTTGCCCGAGGCGGGGAGACAGAACTGAGCCGATTGCCCACTGGGACTCTTGAGGGTTGTGGGCCTGGGGGGGGGGGAACGTTGCTTGTTGTCAGAAGGAGATGCGAAGCACGTGGCCTGCTCCACTGTAGATGAAACGGGGCACCCAGCCAACTCCCAGTGCACACATGCACGGTTCAATCCACCTAGCCCACGGGGTCCGGGAAGCCTTACTGGGAGACAGGAACGCAAAGCGGTTGCTGGCTGCCCCATGTCTGCACCCCGAGTGCGAGTAGGGGGAGCCCCAGAAGCCTTTTCCTCTCGAGGCTTGGTCTTTTATCTAAGGGAGGCCTTTACCTCCAAGGTGTAAGTCTACAGCCATCGGCCAGAACCCCTTCCCCTGCACCCCCCTCTCCCAGCGGCAGGAGTCCTGGGCTGAGAGCTTTCTCAGCTGGGTGCGGTGCTGGGGGAGCCACTTTCCATTCTGCCCACCAGAAAGCAGAGAGAGTGGACGCGGCCTCGGGCCGGTGTCGTCAGCCCGAGGTGTGAGGAGCAGAGAGAGACAAAAGTGACCTGATGAGATGATTACCTACAGAGGGGACGGCCAAGACTCCCCTGGAAAATTATGAGAACTAATAAGAGCGAGCAGCATGCATGCTCTTAGAAGGCCGGCATATGAGAATTAATTGCATTCCTGTAGATGGGCAACCACTTAGGAGGGCGACGGAAACGCTCAAGTAGCCGGGAATCAATTAAACGATACGTACGCAAGCCAGTTATGAGTAAAATGATAACATTACTCAAAGACATGATATTAGCCTTAAGTGGAGAGATTGATCATGTTTACGGATGGGAAAAAGATCAATAGCATGAAGATAAAAGGAGCTCAGCTCTCTCGTGTACTCAGCAGACAAATGACGGCCTTATACAGCAGGGCGTTTTAACAGGGAACAGTAAGCAGCCGCCTAGCTTCTGTCAACAGGAGAATGTAAGTAAACTTGCTGTACGCATCCGGCGAAAGAATCTGCAACCGTGAGGATGAATGCAGCCCATGTGCCAATAGAGCAGCTTCTAGAATGAGTGTTAAGCTAAAAAGCAAGTCACAGGAAAAAGAAAAATCCCTACAACAGTATTCCACTGGTGTATGGTCAAGACATGCAACACAGAGCCGTGTGTGGTTTAGGGACACGAACATAGGGAATGATAAGGAGATGCTGGCACCAAGTTCACGGTCGGGGAACTGCTGGGGCAGGGGGGCTGGTCTGGGAAGACAGGGAACCCTGGCCCCCCCATGATGAGGAATGCAAAAGGGGCTTCCGATGTGTTCCTCATGTTGAAGATCTTAATTACAGTAGTGGCTGGGCGACGGCTCACTGCGGTATTTTGATGCCTGGGTTTCGTCAACGGGAAATCTTTCAGAATGAGTTTTGAAAAGAGCATCAGGGAAACTTGTTTTGACTCCTGGAATGAATTCACAAACTATTTCCCGTGTCAACGTTTGGAGATGATCTATCCCAACCCCGCCCCACCCCCACCCCATCCCATACTTGCCGACACAGAGCCAGTTAATGGCAGAGTCTCATGGCCAGAACTCAGGCCCTTCCTCATATATACACATCTGTTTTATCAAATGAGAGAGCACTGCCATTCGCTCGTTTTGTCCATTAGGGTTTCTGCGTATTGAATTTCTTAAAACAGGAGACATGGTTTTCCCCGTAAAGACAGGAAGTAGGCCACAGGTTAGCCTGCATTCAGGTGAAAAAAAATGTCACTATATCTTTCCGTTGGTACCATGAGGATAAAGCTATTGACAGTCTGGCGCACAGAGAAGACACATGGGTTTTACATTTGTGCCGATTCTGAGATTTTGAGAGTCTCCGACGGGGCTCAGAAAGCTGAGTTCCGGTCCGGATTCCGTCCCTTGCTCTCTCAGCAAATTTAAGTGCGTTCCTACCACCCCGGAGCCCTGTCTTCCCCAGGGGCACAGGGGCGGAGGGGACTGAACCATGTCCTTCTTTCAGGTGAATTCCACACCCAGGAGCGTTCATCCTGGGAGGTAAGACTCAACCCTTCCGAGCACTGGCATGTTGTACCGGGAGAGATGCCTCTTGAAAAAAAAAATAAATAAAAAGAAGAAGAAGAAGAACTCCCCAAAGCTGATTTGCCAAAGCGGATAAACATTCTCCACCTCCGTTGGCGTAGGAGTGTGAGGCCCGGTTTTTCTAGGAAAGTCTATTTAGACCCCACTGCAGATTGCATTGCTTTTTAAAGCAACGCGAGTGATAAAGCGTCTTAGTCTAAAATCAATAGGAAGCAGTTTAGTGCCTCCGAGGTCTTGCAGGCGGACAGCCTCGCCTTTGGTCCTCACTGCAGGAAAGACGAAATGAGCAGTGACCAGCTTCCCTGTGCGTTTTCGTTATTTGCTGCGTAAATCACTGAGAAACATTTAGCTGCGAAATGGGGAGGGATCGTGTCAGCTTCCGGGGCCTCTAGTACCCATAATGAATGAGGGGGAAAAAAGGGCCCTCCCCTTGACCTAGAGGACAGAACCCGGGGTTAGTTTTCTTAAGCACTACGTTGTTGTTTCTTAGACTCTGGAAGAAAAGAACAGAGAATTTTGTTTCTATTTTCTCCCTGGAAGCGTTTCTCGCCATCTGCAGAGCAACCACCACGAAATGTTGCATTAAGACTGCTCAGAAGTGATTGGTTATTCACAATGTGTATCATTACAAAAGAATATCGGAGTGAGAAAATGTGTTTTTCTACAGTCTCTGCAGGGCTGGGAGAGAGACCTGGTAGTCAGTTTCTGTCGTCGCCAGAACCTACCAGTTTTGTGTCATGAACATTGTGTCTCTTTGCTTGTGAAACACTGACAGGGACATTGCCCTGGAGCCTCTGTTACAATCACACCAGCGAGCCCCTGGCGGTGTTCAGTAGCACCGTATTTCCACATGGTAGGGCTACACTTCCCCGGTTCTGTGGGCCACGTGGAGACTGGCTTCGGTCAATACAATAGGAACGATAGCACCATGTATAACTTCCGGTGGGGGACTGAAGAGCCAGCGTGGCTTGCCACTGTCTCTGTCCTCTCTTGGATGTGTGACATATTGGGGGCTGCTGCTTTAGCCTCGTTTCCCGAGTGACTTCCATGAACAGACACCCCCGACTACCTGCGTGGACATGCAGCATAAATAGTAAAACTCTGCTCCTTTCAGCCACTGAGATCTTGTCCCTTTTGTTCCTGCAGCATAATCCAGACTTTACTGACAGATGCACGCTTATGAAACTCTTACTGTGGGTCAGGTGACAGGTAAACCCTGGTATGCGGACCATCACACTTAATTCTTTCAACAACCCTGCAAAAAAGGACACGATGGTTATCCTCCTTTTCCTGAGCCAGCACGGTGGGCACAGGACATGGAGCAACTTGCCCAAGGTCACGGAGAGGGCACGTGACACAGCTAGGGTTCCAACCCAGGCTATCCCGTCCCCAAAGCCTGCCATAAAACCACAGCGCTCCACGGACTGTCTATGGAAGCGGGAGAGTTGCCCGTGGGGGAGAAGAACAAACATCTTTTTAAAACCAACCTTTGACCTCCACCCCTCCCACCTTAGGTCCCCTGGGAATGAAGATGGTGTGTCAGTAAAGTCGATGACACCATAGGACCAGGTACAGGAATGGCAGGTGGGGCTGCTCTGCCCTTGACGATGGCCTGAGCTTATTTCTAGGGGCAACTTCAAAGGGAAATAATAAGATCGTAAGATGCATCTCGGGGCATTTCCTAAGGGAAAATGCCACACATTGACATTTAGGTTGGTCCAGTGCTCACTGTGCCAGACCCTTTGCTAGTGGACTCGATGTTCCTGAAGCCATTCCGTTGTCCCTGAGCTGGAGAGATGGACGTGAGTGAATGTGCGCCGTGCTGCGGGAGGGGTGCTCGGTGGGAGCAGGGGGTGGGGGCACTCTGAACAGCAGCCTGGGTGCCCAGAAGCTGGGCTGGGCACCAAAGGGCAGGGGACGTGTTCTGAGCATCCTCAGCTCCTCCCCCACCGGGGATGCTCCCCCACTCGGATACAAATCCCGGAGATCCCCCCAGACTCTCCCTGAAGCTGGTTGCGTGGTCAGGCCGTATTACCTCTTACATAAAGAAAGTTTAAAATAGAGCCTCCTTTAATTTATCCTAAAACCATCTCTTGTAGGTTCCCAAGAAAGAAGGAAAACACAAGTATTTTTGACTTTCACAAAGAAGCCTACATTTTTCCTTTGCCTATCTTCATGATTTTTATGGATTTGGGTCCTACCCACTCAAATTCTTAGTCACTTGGGATGAAAGGGGACTCACTGTTGCTTCTTGTCACATTTGCGAGAAGTTTCTTTAAGAGGAGTCCAGAAAAGCAAAACAGGAACAACCACAAACCAAGCCAGCCAAACCCCCAGCCTCACAGCGCTAACGTGTGGTCTGCCTACACCGCCGTGGTTGGCATCAGAGATAAACTGAAAACATCTAGAAGGAAAAAAAAAAATAACCCCCCCCAACCCACTATTCAGAAATCTCTATTCAAAGCATTTTCTAAACCAAAGGAACATTTGGGTGTTAGTTTCCCAAAATTGTTCTTTTTCATAATGAGGTTTTTCTTTCAACTTCAAATTTTAATTAGTGCAATGCGAAGTGATAAGAGCTCCCTTCTTGTAACCTTTGGGAAAAAAAAAAGCCTCTTTCAAAATTGGTTGGTAACAATATGCATTTCACGAGCTCATAAAAATAATGATCCTTTGCCTGGCAGAGTCCGATTAGACATGTTTTTAGACCCAATCTCAGAGAATCAATTCATTATCTTAATAGGCAACAAAGTGCACGGAGACGAGGAGAACTCTACAATTAATTGTCTTCCTAACGATGCCTGGGTAGTCCTTTCGCTTAATTGGTCATCTAATAATATGATTCCTCATTGATTCATTTGCTCACACAGGTAGCTGTAATGTATGGAACTTTCTGGGTTCTTGTTTTTCATGCCCGGAACACTCATGGATAGCGCGGCAGTCTCCACGACCTGGTGCCGCGAAGCGGATGGCTCTCGAGACAAAGTGAGGGTGGAAACGACTAGGGCACCAGCCCCATCATCCCGTGATTAGTTCGCCTCGGCTTCAGTGCAGCTCGGAGGAGGCGGCATCTGCAGTAAAACGAAGCTGGCATGGCGTTCAACATCAAGGGGCCCCACTGAGTGAAGGAGGCCACTTTTGATGAGCAGGTGTGATTGCCTGAGGGAAGCAGGGAGCCAGAGCATGCATGGGAGGGCAGCCCTGCACCCCCCGATCCCCACCCCCTGGCTCTCTGGAGTGACTGGCTCACTCAGAGACCAGCCAGCTTCCCAGGTGGGGGCCAAGTTCATGGATCAGGGGACAAGCCTTCCCCAAAGCAGAGCCTGATCACCAGCGGGTTGCTGAGGCTGCTCTGCAGGGACAGAATTAATCCTGGTCGGGCCAAATTCTCACCCATCATTAACACAAGAGTGGCAGCCCCTCTGGTCTTTCCAGCTCGCCGCCCACCTTCATTCATTTCACTGACCGGAAACGTACTTGTAACGTCCGTCAGGCCGACAGGCAGACCCTCTGGGGTAGCCTTGGGAGGGCTCGTGCCTCCGCCCCCGGAGCGTGTGGTTGGTAATTGCTGCGTCTCGGCCACTGTTCAGGTGACCCGAGGAGGCAGGTTGCTGCTCCCTTCTGCACGTGTCCAACGTTACTGTTTGTGACAGAAGGGTTGGACGTCTATTGTGGCACAGGCCCGTCTAGCCCAGTTAAGGATGAGAAGCTGAGGCTCCAAAAGGTGAAGCGGTGTCCAAAGTCCCCCAGCTCGTCACCAGTCTTTGCTCCCATCACACAACTGACCGTCACTCCCCGAAAATCCTACTTAATGCTAGTGTCCTTTCCTGTTCCTTCCATCTGTTCCCCGCCCAGAAGCAGGGATGCCCCCAGGGCTGGGCCGGCTGAGCCAGGCACAACCGCAGACAATGTGGACAGCGCCCCCTGGTGTTGCGCCGTGTGCTGACTCCGGGACCCCAAGCGGCATTTCCGTTTGCTGCCCTGCCACCCAACGTGCCCGGGGTGAATAAACACTGAAATGGAATAGGACGTAAAGAAAAACAGCGACGTCTTTGTTTGATTTTCGGGATCCTGAATATATAAAGTGTATCTATGAGTATTTGCAGTATTCTGTCTACCTGACCCTTTTTTTGTACATTCAAGAATACTTCCGTTACATTACACGAGATTGCTGATTTTGCTGCTTTTCAAAGGAGGTCTCCAAATAAGTAAAGCACGTACATTATAGATAGAGGGAAATGTACCTTAAATTGGCATCTCCCCCTCACACTCGAGCTGTAAACCACTCACATATTTTGTCTTAAAACACTTGGCTCCATGTCTGCTCATTTGTTTTAAAACCTGTATCATCAAACTCTCTCTTTAGACTTAAAATGCTGTTGAATGCGACACTTTCGAGGACAGCGTGTGCTCAGAACTTGGGCAGGAGACAGTGCGCCCAGCGTGCTAAGTGTGGAATGTACTTTCTAATTTTACACCTAAGGCAAAACGACGTGCTCCCTAAAGAAAGACAAACACATTTGTTGGGTTGCATACGGCTGCTTTGTCAGGCTGTTGGCTACGGTTTTCAGGATCAGAAGGGTACTCTAGCTCCAAAAAATGGTGTAATCTGGTATCAGTGGGTTACTTCAAATAAAGGCATTTGCATAATAAAATTATGAACTATATATATTTATAGGTGTCGTTACCTCATTCTTTGTGGTGCATGAGATATTTCTTTTTTTTTTAAAGATTTTATTTATTTATTTTTAGAGAGAAGGAAGGGAGGGAGAAAGAAAGGGAGAGAAACATCAGTGTGTGGTTGCCTCTCACGTGCCTCTACCGGGGACCTGGCCCCAAACCCAGGCATGTGCCCTGACTGGGAATTGAACTGGTGATCCCTTGGTTCACAGCCCACGCTCAATCCATTGAGCTACACCAGCCAGGGCAGCATGAGATATTTCTATCAGTGAAATTGTGGGGCTTGTGTGAGCAAACCGAACCTCTGAGTCTAAAGGACACCCCGGACATGGAACAGGGAGCCACTGCTTTCTGGAATCAATTCACATGGCCCTGGCTGTCTTGTCAGTCCCTGCATTTGGGGGGAATGTCCTGGGACAAATCGGAGAGGCTGGCCACCGCCTTAGCAGGCCCCTGCCTCGAGGTCGGATTCCTGGGCTGTCAAGGCCGATGACCGGAAGTCTCGATGGGATGTTCCTGACCATCAGATGAAACGTCTCTGGGTGACAGAGAAGTCCGCCTTTAGAGATGAGACCGAACAGCTATCGAACCTTTCTGCCTCAGGGAAGGGAAACAGATGCCTTTGTCTCATGCAGCTGAAAACTGAGGATCGAGACAGCAGAACCTATAACTCAGCAGCCGGAGACAGACAGAGACACTTGTAAGAGCCGCAAGGCTGGTGCTTGGGGTGCAGCTCCGCAGCCCCAGCTGCATCCAGGCCCCCTGACACGCTCAAGGCCCCCCCGGAGCAACTGTCCTTTATCCTCCGAACACGTGGGCGCTTGGGAAGGAAGCACCGAGTAATTGACTCAAGGCTGCCTGCTGCGCCGGTAAATTCTGGATGAGTCCGCTGGCCCCGGGTGCCCCTCTGGAAAACGCGTGTGTGGGATTCACCTTCACCGTGTGGAACTGAACTTGCCTTGACCTCGGTGCTTTTCGGACTGAAACTGGGGAAAACATACATTTATACGTCCCAGGGAAGAACTTACTGTCTATCCACAAATCACAGGCCCAGGACTCAGCTCCTTTCTCGTCCATCTGTCCCGTAAATTACCCCGGGTGTCGGTTTTGGCTTTGCCACTGCCATCTGGAAAAATGAGCTCATTTGTAGCTATTTCATTTGTCCTTGTGGGAAGCAGAAGCGTAAGATGAATGGTTAACCTCAGCTTGATATCTGCTGACAGATGACTCCGAAACTGCTGCGAACGGCTGGGTCTGGGGAAGGCCGCGTCTGAGCACCGTGTCTGACGAAGACACCGGCTCATTCGCCTGCGTAGGGCGCAAGCAGCCCGCGCTGCACCGGGGCCTGCTGTCCGCTCACAGGAACAGTGCAAACTCCTGCAAAGACTTTGCATCTGATGTGTCCCTAAAGCTCCCCTCCTTGTGGATATGAATATTAACAGGGCTTTAAAGAGCAGAGAGAAGAGAACTGAGAAGCAAAGTCGGAACTAGAATCTCTCTTTTTAGCTAGATACACACACATTTATGCATTATAAATACACTGTGACCCAGATTTGGCTACTAGAGAGAGGGAAAGGTAGAGATCACTTATTTTAGGACAAAGTACATGTATTTTCTAAAGTGGCAGGGAGCTGCTGTGTAAGTTGAAGCCACATTTTAGCACTTTCCCAACCTAGAGGTTATCAAGCGGCTGCCCATGGATGTACAGTGGGCACTGGACCACAGGGGTCTGAACCGCACGGGTCCACTTATACGTGAATTTTTTCAACAAACACCGAGAATGTATTTGTTCTTCCTTATGGTTTTCTTGATGACATTTTCTTCCTCTAGCTTGCTTAATATAAGAACACAGTATGTGATTGATATATATATATATATATATATATATATATATGACATTCAAAATACGTGATAATCAACGTTATGTTATTAATAAGGCTTTCAGCCAACAGTAGGCTACTAGTAGTTAAGTTTTGGGGGGGGTCAAAAGTTATATGTGGATTCTTGACTGCATGGGGGGCCAGCACCCCTAACCTCCATATTGTCCAAGAGTCAGCTCTATCCAGACGGCAGGCTTGCCTTCTTTGATGATTCTATCCTGTTATTTTTTAAAAGATTTTATTTATTTATTTTTAGAGAGGAAAGGGAGGGAGAAAGAGAGAAAGAGAGAGAGAAATACCAATGTGCAGTTGCTGGGGGCCGTGGCCTGCAACCCAGGCATGTACCCTGGCTGGGAATCGAACCTGCGACACTTTGGTTCGCAGCCCGCGCTCAATCCACTGAGCTACGCCAGCCAGGACAATCCTATTTTTTTTTAAACATCTGAACACGGCGGCGTGGTGGAGCAGCTGCCGCGCTGTGGACTGGATGGATCATAAATGCCAGAAAGCATGAGGCCGGGTGCGGAGCTGCGAGTCTGGAGAGCTTGCTGCCTCCCAACACTGAGATGCCGATTCTTTCCTGTTTCCCGATATCCAATTCGCCCAGTCGGCCGGCTGAACCGAGGCCACCCAGGCTGCGGTGGGGGCGGGGTGCACCCCATCCTCTGCCGCCTTTCCCTGGGAGCAGGTGCGTTTTTCCCAGCCCATAGCTGCTGGAGGCGGGGCCTTTCACTGCCCTCCCTCTAATGGCTTGTCCTGGGGAACGGTGTTTATCCCCGAAAGGTGAATGACTTCACAACTCAGTGTGAAATGCTCGGGGGCCGTTTCTGTATTATTAAGGATTCTATGAAGTATCCAAAAAGGAAATGCTCTCCAGTGCCAGGTCACCCTTATAATTTGAGTCTTATTTTGGAGAAAAGAGAGAAACTGCGCTTTTTGAAAATACCTGCTTTCCACCGGGGAGAGCGGCTCATTCAGGCCTAATGGCCGTTGCCACCCTTTGGAAATAAGGCGCATGTCTCCCGACACTCCTGGACGGGAGAGCTCTATCTTCCAGCCGAGGCCTGTCTGAGCCCTGCTGGAACCTCAGTTCCGGGAGTGAGGGGAGGTCTGTGGGTTTTGGTGAATTGGGTGGAGGACCTGGGCCCTGGGGTTTGGAGGGGTGGGATGGGGGCGGGGGAGGACACTGCTTCTGGTAGCTGAGCTGTGACTCAGCGACTCAGCCGGCTGCATAGACATTCGGAGGGAGGAAGGTGACCAGCTGTTCTGAGAGAGATGCGAGGCGCTGCACCTTGCTCACGCCGCTTTCTTGCAAGCAGTGAGATCCGTTTTATCCATGGAGGACAGAGCACGGGGAACCCGCCAAGTTCTGTGGCTGCTCTGGCTAAAATCGTGATGGGAGGTGGGAGTCCCGTGCACCCAGACCTTCCCTATGACGTCATTCCTGTCTCCCAAGGAGCAGGGTGGTGGCCTCGGGGCCCTCAGGATCCAGGGGACAGAGTTGGGCAATCACCACCTAAAACACTTTCAGAAGAAAACGTATGTGAAACGTTTTTTTAATGAATAATAGTAAAACCCCTTAGAAATCCTTTTGTAATGATTAGTTCCAAAGCTTCCCTTGTGTCACTGAGCGTGTGAGCCAGTTTGAATAGGATGGCGATGAGGAAACCTGCTACGGATAAGGAACACCGAGAGCCTTGGGAAGATCGAGTCCAGCAACCGAGTTTTACGGTTATCAAGTCTGGCTCAAAGCTGTCCGCCAATGGCGGCCTTCCACGGCACGCCCCCCCACCCCCTGCTTCTCTGGTGTCCTCCCACCTTCTCCCAACCACCCCTCCTCCACGCCTCGCTCCATCCCAAGGGCCTTCCCAGTGCTGAGGCCTTAGGAAACAGCTCCCGGGTGAGAATGCCGCTCCGCCAGAGTGACTCGGAGCAGAGGCTGGGCCGAGCCACCTCTGCTGTCACCTTCCATGCCCACCTGGTGAGGGTCACGACAGTGGGGTCTGAGGGTCTGGGCTCCACGTGCTTTCAGGTGACAGAGAACATGTGTCACTTTACACTGGTGTACTCGGGTGGTCCCGGGGGCCTTCAGTGTGGGGGAAGAAAATGCTCCAACTATTTCCGTGTTCAAAAGCCTGCCCGAAGGTCAGCCCCAGACCGATCAGTTTGGGTCTGCGCACGCAGGAAGCTTCTGGAAAGGGCATGTTGGACAATCGGCTGTGAAAAGGGGTCCTGGGCTCAGAGGTCGGGGGTGGGACGTTGACACGCTGTGGCTCAGAGGTGAAAACAATAAAACAGAAAGAAAGAAACATCGGGCTTTTACAAAAATGTCCTTATCTGGCTCTGGAGGCCTGCGTTCCGCTGGCAGCGGGCCAGGGATCGAACCCGGCCCCGGCTGGGTAGTTCGCTGGGTTGGAGCATCACCCCGATGCCCCGAGGCTGCAGGTTCGATCCCTGGTCCCGGCACAGACAGGAATCAATCAATGAATGCATCGATAAGTGGAGCAACAAGTCAATGTTCCTCTTTCTCTCTCTCTCGTCCTCACCCTTCCTCTCTCACTCTAAAATCAATAAATTAAGCATTAAAAACAAGCAAACCCTGCATCCTGCCTATGGGCAGCAGCCCCGTCTTTCTCGGACTGGAGCAGGCCCTTTGGGTTGACTCAGGCTGGTTTGCGTAAATGTTCAGTTTTCCATTGTTCCTGCTGCTTCCTTTTCCTGGGCAGAGGGGAGCCCGCCAGCACCCCTGGCACTTGGGGAAGGGGTCTTCCCACTGCCCTCCCCTTTGCTGGTTATACCTCAGGACCAGTGGTCTCACCCAGCCCCTGAGACGGCAGCCCTGGGAACCGCAGACAGGAGGCTGGGACCATATGGGGTTTTTGGGGGTGCTATGCTGTCGCCTACTGCTGAGGTCTGTAGGTGCTGCCCTGGGGTTTGGCTGAGGGGTCCCACCTTCTGTATGGTCTGTTCTAATCCCATCAGATCTCTTGGGTGGCTTGGGTGGCTTTTTAACGAGAGCATAGAGCTTCATAAGGCAGCTGCTGGGAAGAGGTGTCCAGAGTTGGAAGGGGCGCCCCAGCAGGCCAGGGGGTCCTCTTTCCCTGGAGGTGTTTCCGGGAGGGGTTGGACTCTGCCAGCTGCCGAAGCATGGACAGCATCCACAGAGGGGCTGGATGAGATGCCTCTGAGCTCTCATCCTCTCTACAGTAGGTCAAAGAGGGCAGTTACCTTGGCACTCCTTCCAGCAAGAGGTGGGGTCTGCATCCCTTCCTCTCGAACCTGGTGGGCTCCAAGACCGCTTGGACAACTGAATGCCATGGAATCATGCAGTGCCAGGCCCGTGCACTAAGAGACTGGCAGCTTCTAACCCAATCTCCTGGAGCATTGGCTCTTGGAGCCCGAGGCCGCCAAGCAATAAGTCTGACTGTTCTAACGTTGCCATGCTGTTAGGAAGCCCAAGCCAACCACACACACTCTCTATGGAGAGAGAGGCACAGAGAGAAAGAGACACACCTGGATCCAGGCCACCCCGGCCCAGGCACCGGAAGTGTGAGTGGAGGAGTCTCCAGATGACTCCAGCCCAGCTGCCATCTGACCGTAACTTCATGAAAGACCCCAAGGGAGGACCACCCAGCTGAGCTTGGCCAACCCACAGAGTCATGAGATATAATAATAAATTATTTTAATCTGTTAAATTTTAGGGTGGTTTCTCATGCAATACCAGGTCCCAGCCCACAAGCATTAGAGTTTATAATTCTATCAACTACATATAGGAGGAGGATTAGACTTGGTCATAGGCGAATCAGTTAAAATGATGGGAAAGGACTTAGCAAGGACTCTGCCCTGCACCTTCTCTCTTGGTGGCCTGCCGTGGCCCCAAATTACACCACGAGAGGATCACTCCTGGTTGACAGGTGATCTCTTTCAAGACCGATCGTTTGGTGGGGGCAGGAAAGCACAAACCTACTCAGCTCTCCTGCCCCTGACTATGAAGTAAGTTTCTGACGTCTGAGAATGGCCCCAGAGAACGAGGTTTTGGGTGCCCAGAGTGACAGAAGGATTGAGGGATACACTTGAAATTAAGGTTGTTTGTGAAACTGGAAAACAGCCCTGGCTGGTGTGGCTCAGTGGGCTGAGCACAGGCCTGCGAACCAAAAGGTGGTTGGTTTGATTCCCAATCAGGGTGCATGCCTGGGCTGTGGGCCAGGTTCCCAGTTGCGGACAGGCGAGAGGCAACTGATCGATGTATCTCTCGCACATAGATGTTTCTCTCCCTCTCCCTTTCCCTCTCTCTCTAAAAGTAAACAGATAAAGGATTCACCTACACCTTGGCCGATCTCAGTGTGTCGGTTTTATCAGTGTCTGACCAGGAGGTCTGCTCGTTCTCAGCAAACGTGGAGCCTGCACAAACACTAACATGTTACTGACGATGGTGACAACAGCATGTTTCATTTCCAACGTCTAAGGATCGGCGAGCCTGCTCCTAGGCAGAGGCAGAAGGGTGGGTGATCAAACACCCGATCCCACCCACTCAGGAGAATTCCGCCCTTCCCCGCGCCATGGCACTGCCAGCGTGCTGCAAACCAGGGAACGGGAAACGTCTGGGGCATTCCAGGCTGCAACCCTGAGGGAGGAAATGGTATTCTAAGCGGCAGTTGGGTGAGGTCCAAGTGGAGCAGTTGGTCATTACGATGACAACGGTGACAGGGGACACGCCACGAGGGCTCACGATCCCTGCGTTGTGATCAGGCCGTGGAGCTTTGCTGTGCATATCACAGCTCTGAGAGCCCAAGACCTTGGTTCAAATCCCAGCTCTGCAGCTTTTTCCCTGAGATGAGCCAGTCGCCTAGACTCTCTGAACCCGTTTCCCCATAGGATTGTTCTGGGCAGCAAGGGAAGTGATGGGTGTGAAGAGCTACACACAGTGTCAAGGATGAACATTGGGACGTGTCGGTTACTGTGCACGCCATGTTTGGGGTTCTTCGTGGATTGATGTGACTTTTTGTGGACGATCTGGTAGCCCAGATAAGATTACAGTCCCCCTTGTCCCTACGGGAAACGGCACGCTGAATTATATATTGGCAATTATATGTCACCCAGATCTGGCCTGCTGGCTGTCTGCGTGTGTGATTTGCAAGTTAAGAATGGCTTTTGTGTTCTTTTTCAGTGGTGGAAAAAGAATCAAAAGAGGCATAATATTCATGGCATGTGACAATGATATGAAATTCAGATTTCAGGATCCCTTTCAAAGTGTCATTGGAAGACAAACACGCTCATTCGATTCCCTGTTGTCCGCAGCGGCTTCTGCCCTGCAGGGAAGGGCTGGCTGAGTCGAGACAACAGGTGGCCCCGTGGCTCCCGCGCCCAAAAGATGTACTACCTGTCCCTTAACAGGAAAGGTTTGCCAACCTCTGTTCTAAACGATAAAAAAGGAAACTAACTCCCAAGCAACATATTCAAACACAGCTTTCGTAATCGGCCATTACACCCTCTTTCATGTATATTTATAAATTCCTCTCCACATGCAAACACCCGTGCAAACAATGCATATTCAAACACACGTATGTGTGGGACAACCCGGACCCATGTGCATGCACAGGTCACCTGCTCTGACCCCCAGGTGGCTCCAGGTGACCTGCCATCCAAAGGCCTAGTTACGCTGCTCAGCATCTGTCCAGCCTGGGTGGGCGGGAGAGCATGGCAGGTAAGTGTGCCCGGCCGAGCTGAAAATGGCTGGCTCTCTTCATACCCTGCTGGGTCTCCAAAGAAATACATGAATATTTTATTGCTTTTTTTTATGGTAAAAGATTTCCACGTTCCTTATGGGCTGGAGTCTTGAAGAACCCGTTCTCATCACAAAATCAGGTGCGGGAACTATTTACCATACATATGAGAATCAACATGAATAAAACCCCCCTTAGGTACTGCTCACATTGCTTTTGCTGCTCACTCTTGGGCTGCTATTAAACTTTAATACATATAAAGTTTGCTGGGGTTTATGGAGCCGAACAGCGAAGGCAGAGCGGCATCGTGCCTGGGGGTTCAAGTTCACGCAGGCGTGCAGGAATCTAATGAGGCGGTGCCCTAATCACCATAGAAAGGCACCTGAAAATACTGTTTATGAAAAACTCATACTAGAGACCATCACCACTGAAGGGGGCCCAGGGACGAACTGGTCCAGCCTTTTATTTTCGGAGATGAGCAAATTTAGGGTCCGATTGGGGAATGACTTCCTACAAGGAAAAGGCTCCTTCGTGGAACAGGTCGGTCTAGAATGCGGGCCCCCGGTCCCAAGCCGGGGCCTCCCGTCCTGGCTCCCTACGTCTGGGGTAGCACCCCGAAGCACGGAAATAACAGCTAATGAGCCTTTGGGTGCATGCTTCCAAAATAACACACTGCTTTCCCTTGGCTGTTCCATTTGTCTGACAAACGTGGCCTTTTTATTCCACCTGGTGTGGCTGTGTCCTGTCCCCCAGGTGTCTCCCTGAACCTTGCGGTCTCCGCCCTCCCTGGGCAGCCTCAGGAGCACGTGTGGTGCTCACGACAGTGACATTTGCTTGCTGTGGGCCTCTCTGCCCATGCTTCTCCTGGCTGTCCCCTGGGTGGGGCCCCAGGAGAGAAGCGAGTCTCTGGAACAGCAGGCAGGGTGTGCCGTGAAATATTTAGCCCGGGAATGGAGCTGGGGGAGGGGCCAGGCTAAGGAAGCGCCAGAATGCAGGTGAAGGCAGCTGGTTAGGGTGCAGGGAAGGAACCCAGCCAGCTTCCCTGTCTCTGCAACGAGGGGTATCATCCGTGGGACTTCTCCCGTGTCCTCTGTCCATTTCTCAAATAGGTCACAAGCTCTGTCTGAGCCGGGAGCCCTGGGGCAGGGTGGGAAGCCGGAGGTGCTTGCCGGCCGTTTCTCTTTTTAGTTTGGTTTGTCCGAGTTTAAAACAAAAGGGTGGGTAGGCGTGGGGATGGAGGGGCATGAAGACAGAAGACAGACAGTCTTTGAATAAAAATTGATTTCCTGGGGCCGGAAGCAGAAGAGCATTCCGAGCGTCAGTGGGGGCCCAGCACTTTGCTTCATGGAGGGGCGGGGCGCCAGCCGAGGGGCGGGGCGAGGCATGTCCCGCCTCACTGCGGTCCCTCGGCCTCCAGGCGTGGAGTGGGAACAGCAGCCCCAGACCTGAAGGGACCAGCAGACTGGGACGAAGTGCGTCTCCATGGCAACCAAGTGTGGTCTGATGACTCACAGCGCGTACACGCTGGGGAGGGCTGAGGGTGGGGGCCCTCCAGCACCCTGGTGCTAGGAAAAGACCCTCTAGAGTGGGGGCAGGGGAGCTCTGAGAGTCGGCAAAGTTGATTTTCCTGCCTGTGTGATGGCATGAGACAGTCACGGTTGGAATGAAGCTGCTTGGATGAAAATAGAGATCTGATACTCATTCCACACCTGCATCTATGTGACCTGTGATTCATTCCTTCTCTCTGCATCTGAACAACAAAAACCTGTATCTTCCCCACGAGCTGTCCGATGCATACTGAGTGTCCAGGCGATTGTGCGTGCGTTGCCTGTTGTTTTGATGTAGGCACTGTCTGAGTTCCACGGCTCCTGCCAACGGATGGGCAGTTTACATCAATATGCATTTGCATTTCTTCTCTTCCTGGCTATTTTTTAAAACCAGGTTTTGAAAAACACCGAGAATTACTGCACAGGCCAACACGCCTGGCTGTACACGGCAGAGGGTTAGACTTGCAGGCCAGCCTTTCGAACAGCCTCTTCCTTGATATCTTAGCTTGTTAGGACCCTGGTCAAGTTCAAAGCCCAGCCTTCATGCAAACGAACAAACCTTTGTAAGCAACAAGGCATTTCGGGTGTAAACAGGTCTCAGACGGTTGGTTCCTCCGAAGAGGGGCTGCCGAACTTTTTTGTTTTCCAGGTGGGTCCCTTGCAGCCCTCTCGGAGGGAGGACAGAGCAGAGATGGTGGGAGCTGTGATTCTTCAGAGCAGGCAGGAACCTAGGTCTTGCTGAATGAATGAAGTCGATGCGGGAGCAGGAGAACTCCCGGGCAGAGAGGGGAGGCGGTCATGCATGAGTCAGGGTGCGATTTGCCCTCACACCCCCCTGTGTGCATGAGGCTGCTGGTGGAGAAGGGCCAGGGGCACGGTTCGGGATGACAGAGCCCCACGGCCACTCCCTAACACAGTCCGCATCTACGCTGAGAAATCTCGAGAGTGCGCGTTCTCTCACGCTGAGCTACAACACTCCCTGAAACGTGCTGATGCCTATGAGCGAGAATTTCTTTGTATGGTACACCCTCATCCGCTTGCTGAAGATGCAGTTTTTAGGGTACCCCTGCCGCCGGAAAAATCAATTCTGATCATCCAAATCATGATGCAGCGACTCGACCCCCCACTGGAGGGTGATTGAAGCCAAAGATTCGGCAACCTTGCTGCTTCCCTGTCCTTAACTTTCACGGAAAAGCAGTGGCTTGAAAACAGGACAAAGCCAGCTTCCTCCCTGGCCGGCCTCCCGCTGAGTGTCGGTGGGTCCCCGACCTCAGTTCAAAGCCAGGTGCTGGGCCGCAGGCTTCCTTCAGCTGCGCCCCGGCGCTGGCTGCGGTCTGTCATCTCGGGAGGAAGGCCCAGCGGAGACAGTGCAGAGCTCTGAAAAGGGAAGGGCTATTTTAATGTCTCAGCCCGACAACGCTCACATTCCACGGGCAGACCTGGCCTGATTTCCTCTTGAGTTCCTGCAGTCCAACCTGACTTTTTTCTGTGTTTATGGGCAGTTTTCACTTTGGCTCCGGGGAGAGACTGCGAATGAACCAGTTCAACCGAAGACGTGATTCTGAAGGGTTTGGGGACATACAGGCCACGAGGGTGACATTTCGGTTTAAATAGCACATCGGGCACACCGGGTAAAAAGGAATTTGGCCCCTGAGGCCTTGAGTGCCGAGGTAAATGTTAGAGTCTGCGCTGACCAGCGTGTCTGGGTGGCCTCAGGCCCCTGCCCCTCAAGTCTGGTCTTTACTTCCGTTTCTCCTTACATGGCTTCGAGAAAACAGCCTCTTTCGTGCACTGGGCCCCTGCCCTTGGCATTGATTGGCCCACGTGACCCTGTGGCTGGACACACATTAGCTCCCCTGGGCTCCACCGTTGGCTGTTAGCAAAAGTGGGGAACCCCTGGGGGTTCTGTTCTCTTTTTTTTCTTGCTCTCCTTCTCCCTCCAGAGCAGCCCCTGCACGTGGGCCTCTGTTCCAGCCTCTCAAATGGAACAGTCTGGGGGGGCTGAGCTGAGTGAATGGACAGTTTGCTCCAGGCGCTGCAAACACTCTGCTCCCCCGTCTGGTTCCGCTCTTTCCCTTCCAGGATACCGTCCATCTCGAGCTGACACAGGTTAAGCAGGTGTTAAAACAAAACCACCTTTCATTTTGGTGCAAAAGAACCGAGGACTGGGGTGGAGGCACTTTGGAAGGTGATCTCATGTGCTTAATGCTTCAGTTCAGTTCCAGCCTCTGCCGGTGAGAGAAGCCGGGGAGATGCCGGGAGGGCGGGAGGCAAACCTCAGCGCAGCTGTGCTGCGGTCCTGCCTGGGCTCTTCCAAGCGTCCTCTCCAGCGCCCTGGCTACGCTCTGGCTCAGGAAGAGGAGCTCGGTCTGGCTTTCTGTGCATAGGTGGTTGTCCTATAAGCTGCTGCTTTTGATGGCGGTGTCCATGGAGTCGGTGTGCATGCTCACCCGCTTCCCTGGCCCCCTCCTCCCTTCCTGGGGGCCTGCGTTCCACACACCACCGTCCCCGGGGCCAGCTCCTGCTGATTCAGTGCCCGTCGCCCTCTTGTTCACGCCATCCTTCCCTCCTGCTCCTGCTTGTGCCTCCTGCCCTGTGTTTCACTCCCATCGGTCTTGGCAGGCCCGTCTCCTCCGTCAGGCTGTGGCTGCTGGCAGGAAGAAAGCCTGTGACCCGAGTCACGGTCGCCTCCATCCCTAGGTTTCCAGCCTGGCCACGCCCCGTCCGCCATGTGGCTGTCTGGGCAGCATCTGCGGAATGGAATGGGGGCGTCATAGTGGCACCATCATCTGATGTTCTCTCTGTCTTGTCTTCTGCCATCAGGCTGTCACATCACTATGTCCACTCTCACCCCATTTGCAAGACGTTTTCCTGTCACCACCTGTGGCATGTCAGAGGACACACCTGTGCTGAATACCTGGGCTTTGGGAAGCACCCATGATTTCCATGCCCCGCTGTGGCTCTGAGGGTGTCTGGGAACCCTCTCCAGCCCCAGCTACCTGCTTGGCACAGGGGATCATGTGAGGCTGTCGCAGGGCCACCCGCCCTTTGCTCAAATGTTTTTCCTGCTGCTGGGTCATGCCAGATGCTGGGGACTCTGGGCCTTTCCTGCCTCTCTGAGGTCCACAGGTGGCTGGTGTGCCCTAGATCTTCTGAGGCTCCAGGCTTAATGCAGAGTGCACTAGGCCCCTGATTAGGAGACATTTCCTCTGCCTCCCCTCTTATTCTTTCTTCCTTCCGGACTAGAAGTTCACCACCTCAGCTTCCATCACTTCCATCTTGTGCCCTGGCCTAGGCTTTTGAACTCCAAAGGTCAATAATAGCCTTTGTTTTGTTCCAGGTCTGCTTTCCCCACGGGCCATAAATGCTACAGGGATGACAGGAGCGGGGAGTGGGGAAATGCTGGACCTGGTGACAGGGACTGCAAGGGTACCCACTGCGCAGCATCCTCACTGGCCCCGCGGTTTCTGCCATCTTGGCCACTTTCCTTTGCTTCCTTTCTTCTGTGGCTGTGTCGCGCTTCTGATGCGCCCACCCAATGCCTTGGCCTCCGAGGTCATTGGAAGCGAACCACAGGCCTCCTTCCTTCGCACACGTCAGAGCCAGACACCCGTCCTGTTTCTCCCTGGAGTTCTTTCCGAGCCGTGGAGCCGGGGGCTGTTCCTTTTACCCACAAACTTTTCATTTTTATTATTTAAAGAAAACCACTTAATGTCCAATTATTTAGATCCAGAGCAAGTCGGAGCCGTGGTGGATGAGCGTGGACCATCCCCTCCTCGGCAAATCCGTCACTTGGGGCGCCGGTAGGCTCACGTTGTGAGTGCTTTATTACTTTTCCTTTAAACAGGCCTTCAGAGAGCCGCCAGTAAATAGAGCGCAGCCCTTCGATGAAGGTATTTACTGCCCCATTTGACAGACAAAGAAGCTAACTGGCTTGTTTAAGGGCGGACAGCAGAACTTACCGCGGCAGGATTCGGGCTTGCATCCAGGACTCTGGTTCCGGATATAGTGACCCCAAGGACCTGAGACAGCTACAGCTGGCTCTGGGACACGCAGTAGGCATTCGGCAAAGTTAGCTTCGTTGCCTACCCTCTCCTTCCTTTGCACTGTTCCCAAGGGCTGAGCCCACACTTACAGCTAAAACGATCTACGTCCCTCCACTTTGTTTTATGGCGATGAAACAATGTCTAGCCATCCATCCACTCCACCGCGGTTGAAAAATAGTAACGGGATGATGTTCCCCCTGGCAGCTGTCTGAGCCTGATATTTAAGGAGCATCCAGTTCCAAAGAACTGCCCTTTAGAAAGAGATTAGAATTGCACATCCGCCGTGCAGGAACTGGAGGATAAACAAATGCTCTTTCCTGCCCCAATATTTCCAGCTTTTGCTTTATGGTGTTTCTGATGACTGGAGGCCAACGTGCTGTATATGCAGCACTGGAAGGACTTGAGCTCATCCTGTGAGCCACGGACTACGCGAAGGCGTGCGTCCCAGACTCCTGAGCGTCACTTTTAATTTCTGCATCAGCTTTTCAGTTGCAAACGACTGGAAGTGAGCAAGGAATACATTACAAAGGGACTTTTATTGGCTCACTAATTGAAACGTCCACTGGTAGACTTAGCCTCAGGTGTACCTAGATCTAGGAGTTTCAATGGCGTCATTCCTTCCTCTCTGTCATTATTGTTCTGGCCTGGTGGCTTCACTGTCATGCAGGCTCTCCTTGCGGTGGCATGGTGATTACTACACCAATTAGCAGCAGCTAGGTCACGCTCACAGTAATACTGAGCTCTACTTCCTAATAGTTTTGCATATAATCACAGAATTGAGTCTCATTGGCCTGGTTTGGGTCACATGCTCATCTCTGAACCAACCACTGTGGCCAAAGGAATAGACAATATCGATTGGCCAGGCCTGGGTCACATGCCTCTCTCTGGATCCTAGCGGTGAGGTGGGTCCACCAAAACCACTCTGACTTGCTAGTGAGCAGGGATGGTTCCACCAACTAAAACCAATATTCTATTACCAGAAAAATAGTTGCGTTGTTGGCGGACAAAAAAGCAGGTGACCACTACGACTATATTCCTTACTTCTAAGAGATCACAGAGGATTTGAGACAAGGGTTTGTTGATTGCTTTTTCTCACCAAAAAAGTCTACCTGTGGAAATTCAAGGGGACAGAAAGATGAGGAAGGCCGGCCCCACGTTGAGAAATGGAACTGTGGGTGGGGGAAGAGAAGGCACCAGGAGGCCAGGACAGATTCACGCCTGTTCCTTGGAGATACAGAGGTGAGATGGCACGTCTCCTGCCCCTGAGGAGCTCAGAGTTGGGCACAGAGTCAGAGCTGCACACCTCCAGGACAAAATACCTCCACATGGCAAAGTCCCTTTCCCATCAGTCACTTTCTCACTGGCTCTTTATTCAGTGAGTGTTTGCTGGGGTCTCTCGTGTATGTGGGGAGGGGCAGGGGTAGACCAGGAGGACAGAGGCACAAGCCAGATCCGGCACTGAGGACTGTGCTCCTCCCACATTTCCCGAGGGCTTTGTTCACGGGCTGTCTTGTTCCTACCTATAGTGAGATAGGAGCCCGTTCACGTGCGATTCATTTGCAGACGCGCTCTGCCCGCCTCCGCCGCATGCGCGCTGGCTATTAGATTCCCAGTGCTGCCCACAGTGGGAGGGTGTGATCCGGTGGGAAGGCCCGGGCCGGCAGCCTGGGCCGGCCACGTGGTAGCTGAGGAATGTCGGACAAATTGTTTAAATTCACTGGACAGCTCATCTGAATGCAGGGTGGGGTGGGTCTCTCAGGGTGTTTTGAGAATCAAGCAAGATCATGTAGGGGAGCATGCATAGTGCTAGTTTGTTCATTAAATGCTGGTTTTTCTTCTGATTTCATTGGCAAGCAAGGGAATTATGGCCTAGCATCAGGTGGGTTTGGGGGAAAATAATCTGTCTTCCTAAATTTTGTTCATTCTAGAAGACTGGGCACATGGGGACAGAGGTTTGGAAACGGAGTGTAGTGTGGAATGAAAAGAATAAAAGGAGGTAAGATCAGAGTGGTATGTGTTTGGCCCACAAGTGATGGCAATTGCAAAAGCAGTAAGTACCATTTTTTAGCTCACATTGTGAGCCATGAACCCTGCTACGTCTTTTTTGTGTCATCTGACAGAATCCATCAACATGCAGTAAGGACCCTGGTCACCACCAGCCTCCTGAGTCAGTGAGTAGGGCTATTACTCTCATTTCACGAATGAGATCCAGGAAGGAGGCACAGATAGGTAAAATCACCTGTTAAGACCATGTAACTAGTAAGCAGGGGACCCCCAATTTTTAACCACTATGTACCCTAACTCCCCGGCTGAAATTATCAATACAAACACAGAATCTTGCTGTATTTGTCCTTGAGGGGGTTCAGATGCTTCTTATTCCCCCCAAATCCCCCTAGTCCCCTGACTTCAAATGGTCCAATATGGACCATCTTCAAATAAGGAAATTAATGATAGTACACCTCAGAATAACTTTTTTATTTTAGAAATTAAAGACACCCTTAAGAATGGTCTCCTAATTGTAGCAACCTGCTTCGTTAAGGCTGAAAACCTCATTTACAATTCAGCTATTAAATGACAAACCATTATCACCATTTTTATTGCTTTATATTTGCCTAACAAATTTACTATGTAATTACCCTGCATGAGAACATCATTTTTAGGATGTACAGTCAAAATGAGGTCTCTATTTGATGAGGCTTACTGTTAGATGTTGTTACTATCTGGTGTATATAAACTATCCAGCACTGAAAATCAAGTGTTCTCTTTTGCTCCCCAGGACTCAGTAAATCAGTGCGGGACCCCCCCCCCCCCCCCCCAGTATTTCCAGAACTCGACTCCCTGTTGCCCTCCGCTGAGACGTTAGAAAGACGGAAAAAGCAAACGTACAGATTGCCCATTCCTTAGCTTGGCGACTCGTTGGTTGAAAATACTTGGGTGCCCGACACAAGCTTTTTGGGCTTTGTGATGGGGGATTGCAAAAACGGTTGCTCTTCCCAACCACCCGGGGAGTCTGGGCCTTGGTTTAAACGGAAGGAGGGCGACCTGAGAAGGAGGACTTACGGGTGGCTGGACAAACGTCTCCCTCACTGTCTGGGAGTCAGAGAAGCCCCCCAGACAAAGGCTGGAGGCGGGGCTGCTGGGGCGGAGGCGGAAGACCAGCAGATGCCAAGGGACGCCCGAAGGGACGGCAGTGCACTCCCCTGCTGCCCTTCCGGAAGGCAGGGGAAACGTGACCTGCCTCGCAGGCAAAGGGATGGAGAAGCAGTGTGCCTGGGGACACCCCGAGGAGGTGGCTTGGGGATCGCTATGGATGACCAGACAGCAGAATCAAACCGTAAAGAGCTCTTTTCTAAGCCACCGCATCATGGGTGATATTTCGGAGCATTTTTGCTCCTGGGGCTGATTGAGAAGACAAACTAGGCAGGGACTGTACCCCAAACCTGCCTGCTTTTCACTCCTGAGAGAGGCGCTAGTTCTCTGGTGGGGAGGGGGAGGGGCGGGGGGCGGAGCCTGTCTGCCTGATCACCTGCGAAAAGTGCGGTGGGGAGAACCAAGTCTCAGCGGTCAAGTCCAAGTAAATTGGTACCTCTCTGCAAGTGCTGCCGTAAATACGAATAAGACCCTCTGCTGCTTGACTGTATCTCCATCGTAACTTCGCTCATAAACCCAGCGAGATGGATCTGGGGAGAGAACCTGCCAGCAATTAGAGGAAGCACAGCCCAGGCCCCGGCTGGCAGTGACCTTGGCTACGAACCTGCACTTCTTGGGGGCCGTTTTCCTGCCTGTGAAGTGAAGGGACTGGATGGAGCGGATCGGTGCTCGGTGTGCCTTTCAGTGATGCACAGCACGCTGGCGGTCCAGTGTCCCGAACCTCCCTCGTGTACCTAAGACAGTGGCTCTCAAATGGGGGTTCTCAGTGCCACCCAGGGAACATCTGGCAGTGTCTGGAGACGTTTTTGGCTGTTGCACTCACTAGCCAAGCTAGCACTGGGGTGAATGCTGCTGGCGTCCCATGGGCAGAGGCCAGGGATGCTGCTGAACATTCTGCCATATGCAGGATGGTCCCCACAACACAGAGTTCTCCGGCCCCAAACGTCCATGGTGCCGAGGCTGAGAAGCCCTGCCTCAGACCATCAATCAGACATAAATTCACATCGTCCCTCCAAGTCGACACAAAAGCATCGGGTGGGGCCTACATAAGGCCCCTGCTCGTGTCCCCTGAACATCCAGCAAGTCATCTTCGGAGGTATGTCTGTGTGAATTCCTAGGCAGAAAAGTGCTTCGTGAATCTGGTGGCATCTATGATGAAAACTCGATGTGAACACGCATTTGCACCAGCAGGAAAGGGCCGGGTGCCCTCCGCGCCCCTTCCAGGAGGACAACCCCGCCTTGACCCCTCCTCACCGCCCCCTGACGCATTCCTCGGTGGCCTCCTCCAGCTGCCCGAGTTATGTACAGAAGCTAAGTGGCTTTGTCCCAGTCTTCAGAATCCTAATGTTTAAACTTATGCATTTATTTATGCCGAATGCAGCCTTCCACCCAGAACATTACAAATTCTTCTTTGGGAGCCTTGAGTGAAATCAACCTCCCCTAGTCTGGCTTTTAATATGTGATTGTCAAAGCTGCTGGCTCCCACTCCCTACATTAACGAGACCTGACTTTGTGGATCATTTAATACTTATCCAAACTATTTGACACACAGATAATGACATAATCACTCAGTCCCTCGGCCCCGACATGGTTGTATAAGCACCCACCAGCTTTGAAAATCTCCATTTTCCAGAATATGTTGTCAGTTAGTATAATGGATTCCGGAGCATAGATTTCTTGCCAAAATAATTCTGCCCGGTGAATGATAAATGTGTTGCGATTATTTCTTCAGCTTTTGTGAAAGCATACAGTAGGGATAGTGTCTTGAAAGCAACACACAGGCCCGAGGAACACAGTGCTTCTTTGTTTAGTTCTGCCATATTTAGAATCTGTTCCCTAAATTCTTTCCCCGAACTCTCTTTTACTAGATGCTGCTCCCTGCAGCGACTGGCGCTGGCGACGCAAGGCAGTGCTCAGCCAATACGTTCCTCTTGGCTCGGGTCTGTGTCTCTCTTAGTTAAGCCCACAAGAACTTAATGAACTGTTGTGTCTCTCCTGGGTAAAGGTCAGCGAAGCTCAGGTTTTAAAGTAACCTCATCTTTCCAAACTGGCTTGACGAATGGAAAAATCTGGAGCCCCAGATGTCTGCTATTTCTGGCTTCCGCCGGAGTGGCTGGGAATGGGTATCACACTCAGCATGGAAACTGGGGTGGCCTTGAAGAACTGGACAGCACACAGTGTTTCATTAAAAAGGCAAATGGTGCCCTGGCTGGTGTGGCTCAGTGGATTGAGTGCAGGCCTGAGAACCAAAGGGTCAGCTGTTCGATTCCCAGTCAGGGCACATGCCTAGGTTGTGGGCCAGGTCCTCAGCAGGGGGTGCATAAGAGGCACCCCCTCCCTTTTTCCCTCCCTTCCCCTCTGTCTAAAAATAAATAAATAAAATCTTTTAAAAAATGTAAATGGTCAGATCATGGAGTATTGGCCAAGGTTCCCAAATTAAGGGGGACCACCAAAAACCATCCCAATCACCATGTGTCTTGACCACTAAAGAGACATCTTGGGCTAGTTAACTTCTCCATCTACAAGGCTTCCCCAGGCATCAAATGCAGATGTTGGTCTCCTCCGGTAGCTGAGAATCATCCTGATTCTCCCATTCCCTCCCTCTACACCTCCCCATCCACCACCAGGACGGGGATGTGGGCCTGCATCTGATTCACATCCTGAAGCGGTTTACTTCTCCCAGCCCCACGACCCCTGCAGGCTGCCATCTGTCTTTGCCTGCAAGCCTACAATACCTCTGTCCCTCTAATCCTCTTCTCCACCATGATCCATTTCCACACAGCAGCCAGAACAATCTTTTAAAAATGTAACTCGGTTCCTGTCACTCCTTGCTTAAAGCCCTTCAGTGACTTCCCGAGTGTTCTAAGAATTGATTCCTGAGGGTCACTAGGTGGACTTGCCAGATTTAGTGAATAAAAATATAGGACACCCAGTTAATTTGAATTTCAACAACAAACATTTTATTTTCCTGTAATATAAGGATGTCCCATGCAACATTTGGGACATATGTATACCAATTCAACGTTCATTCGATATTCTATGTTTAGGTGGATGTCCTGTATTTTATTTGGTGGCCCTCCTTATAAGCTCTGGTCTGGCACCTGCCTACCTGTCTAACTTCATCTCATACCCCTCTCCCTCTCACTTGCCCCAGCAGCTTTGGCCTCCGATATTCCAAGTCCTGTGTGACTTCTGGGTCTTTGTACTGTGACTCTCTCTGCCGGGAATGTTCTTCCTTTGGCTCTCTGTGTGGTATGCTCCCTGTCACCCTTCAGGTCTCAGCTCCAAAGTCTCCTCCGCAGGCAAACACTCCTTCCCCATCCTTGGAGCTTGTGACCATATCACATTGTTGGTTTATTTTCTTCCTAAGGTAAGTAGGTGTTTATTTTCTGTCTGCTTGCTTGCTTTTTGCTGACTCTTCTACCGAATTGGAGCCGGGCTAAGCCAGCCTTGTCTTCAGAGTCTGACGTGGGCCTGGTGCATGGCAGAAGCTCAGGGAATACTTCGTGCATGAGTGAGTGTTTATCTTTTTGCTCTTGGAACAAGATCTGGTCTTTCCATGGCGTAGAAGTCTCCTTGCCTTTCTCTGTAATGTCATCTCCGGTGGAGCCTTTTCTCAGGGAGCCTCGTATGTGCAAAGCCCACAGCAGTGTCCCCCGCTGGGGGTGAGCTGGGTCACGTTACACGCACTATGGACGGCCCATGTTGGTTGGTGGAAAGACTGTGAGCTTGGGTGATAGAAAGATCAGGGCTTCCGTCCCAGCTTTGACTTGGGCTAAGTCATATCTTCTTTGGGCCTCGACTTCCTCTCCTACATTATAGGGAAAGGAGACCACGTTTTCAGGAATGCAGTGAAAAATGAAAGGCAACGATATGTGTGAGCCACCCGTGGGGGGCCTGGTGCAGAGCTGGCCTTTAATAAGAAGTTGCTGAACGAACTGAACCCATCATGGAGAGCTCTCTTGAACACCTTGGTGGAACGCTGTGGTTCAGAGTTGGATAAAACCCTCCCTGCATCCCAGCATCTCCTGCTGATACTGCCCACCTCTCCTTTCCCGTGGTTCTGTTCACCCAGGCTCCGCACTCCTTGCACCCCATTTCCACGGGTCCCGGTAAGTCCTTGGCTGTGTTTGCCCAGCTCTGTGCTGTCTGCTCTCCTGGGGGACAGAGCAGGCAGGTGCTGATCCCGGACAGACCCTGCCTGTGTCCTGCATGCACCCAGGTTGGTACTCATTCCTGTGTGATCAGGTTCAGCTCCTTAAATATCCTCTGGGCTGGATCTGCCACAGATGTTGCCGTTGCCATGGTAACTGTTACGGCCGAGATTTTCCTCAAACTATGAAGACAGAACAGCAGAGTCCAAAGAACAGATGTAATTAGTCTGTGCCGGGCTTGAGGTGCTCCCATAAACGCTGGGCGATGCGAGCCCAGGCCCTGGGGCTTTTAACCCCCTCCGGTGATGACCACAGACATTCTGGCTGGCGGAGAGAACTTCCACTGAAGCCAGGAAATGCACTAGGTCATTGTCACACTACGGTCAAAAATGATTACCTACCTAGCAGGGAATTTTCTTCGAACGTTTGACATGGTCTCATTAAACTCTTGAAGGACGCCTGTAGTTTATTACTGTAGCTTTAACCCTGGCGTGGCGATTTTAAGACGTGTCCTGCTGTTCTGGCCCGCTCACTCCCTGGGGAGACAGTGTCTCCTCTCTGTGACTGGGGAGCAAGTTTAGTGTCAGTAACGTGCTTGTAACCCACAGACCAGAGTGGCGGTGCCTTTGCTGCTCTGCGACGTGCAAGGCGGCGTCGTGAAAGGCCGTGCTGGCCCTGGTTATCTCGGTTATCCTGTGACTCTGTGTGCCCCGGGGCCACCATGCCGTGGGGAAGCCCAAGCCACTTGCGGAGATCATATGTCAGTGCTTCAGCTGACGGCCTCGGCTGAGGCCCCGGTTGGCAGCCAGCATTTGTCATCAGACATGTGGCACTGGCAGAGGTCCCCAACCCCCCCACCCCATCATCCAACTGCAGAGCCAAAACCCCCCTTGCATGCTGTATCTTCCCCGTGAAGGCTCCAGACAGCGTGAGGCCGAGACAAGCTGTTCTCACTAAGCCTTGCCCGGATTCCTGACCCACGGCATCTGTGAGCTGCATGCAAAGGTCGCGGCAGGCGGCTGAGTTTCAGAGTACGAATCTGCTGCAAGCTATCGTACCGGAATGGACAGACTGGCTCTCTCGGGCTGTCTTGGGCCACCTGAAACTCAACCTGTCCCACGTGGTGCCCATGACTTTGTCTCCAACTGATGGCTTCCCACCAACACCCGTGGGCTCTCCTGGGGCGATATGTCCAATGTCGATAAACCAAAGTCCTCCAGCCTCAGGCGCAGTGGCTGCTTTGGGGACCCCTGCAGTGGTGTGGGGAGGGTGGGGAGGCGGGCAGCCTGGGGGAGGTGAGCAGCCATGGGACTGTCAGGGACAGGGGAGCTGGGTCCATGTGAGGGGGGTCTTTTGCTCCTAGTGCAGGACTTGGAACCGCCCCTAGGTCTGCAGAGCCCTCCCTGGACTCCAAAGCAGAGTGCTCGTGGGTGTCATCATCGACTAAACTCCATCAATGCGCGATTCACTGCCCTGGAGGCTTTCAGTTAAGAAAAGAAATATGGTTTCAATTTGGGGCAGAAAAGACCGCCTTCCCTCAGATGGATTCTGCTGGGTGGTGTCGCGTCCCAGCCAAAACCTCGTCCCAGCCAAAACCTCGCACGCGCTCTGATCTCCTCTCTCAGAAGGAATTTGGGGCTGTCGGTGTGGTCCCTGGCGGCGGAGGCACTCGCTGCATAGTTAGCGTTCGGCGCCTGGAACACAGACTCGCAGCTCTTCCGGCCCCCTCGCTCTGCAACTTTTGTTTCCATAGAAACTAATGTTTATGTTTATGTCTATGCAGGCTCTGTTTCTATCGGATTTTTACTTCTCAGAGCAGCTGTTGGAAGTCATTTCACCAAGATGGACGTCAGCAATAGGAAACAAAGCCCCCATTTTACCAAAACGGGCATTCTGGTCAGCATCGTTATGGGCTCCAAGGTCCGAGTGGTTCAAAACGAAAGTAAAAGGGGTTCGGGGAGGGATTTCAAGCAAGCCGCGAGGTCCAGTGAGCAAGTGGCCCACCGCCGGGGAGGACGAATCTGCCCACAATTAAATCCCTGCTCTGCAAATACGCGGGGGCTCCATCGATCGCCGTCCCCGGGGAAATCTATATGCCGTGTGCATTTTTAAGTGCCAATCTGTTCTCCACAGCCAGGGGACAGAGCAGCTAAGTGGCATGAAAATCCATGTTCAGCAAGGGGCACCTCCTTTATGTAGATGCACCCAGGGGGTGGCCAGGAACCTCCTCCAGGGTCCTCCCCAGGGCTCCCCTGTTTGCCGAACCACCTCCAGAAATGATAAGTTTCCATCCTCCCTCGCAAAGCCGAGGCCACTGTCAAGTGGAACAGGCAGCCCGTGCCTCTCTTCTCAATCTTCTTTCCGTTTGTTTGGTCACGACTGACAATTTACTATATATAACATGCAGTCTTCGTTCCCACAGTTCGTTCATCCGGTCAACACACACGGACTGGCCGTCGGGTCCCCGAGGCCGAGTGTGACAGTGAGTGATGCCGGCGAGAGGCGGGGTTCACGGAGCCCTTACGGTGTGTCAGCGGGCGTGCGCGATGCTTTACGTGGGTTCCTCGCTTCGCGCTCCTGACGCCCGTGCAGGCAAACAGGATACCTCCTGAGCACAGTAGGGGAGATGGAGGCACAGGAGGTAATGCACCCAAGCTCACATTTGGGCGAGGGGCAGGCGGGGGGCTGGGACTCCGAGGTCTGTTGTCATCACTACCATCATATCCTGTTCTCATCGGCCTGCCCTGGAACGTGTAGGCCACCGGGGGAGACAGGTGTCGGAACAGTGATGATGACCCATCACATACGGCGCTAGCATCGTACCCCCATACGCTGCCAGGGGAATGGAAGGGACAGGACTGACTGTGCCTGGGGGAGCACAGCAAGGCTTAAAGAGAGGCGGGTTGTATTGGCTGGGTTGTCAAGGGTGACTGTGAGTTTCTCAGGCAAAGAAGAGGAAATGCGTCCCGAGCGAAGGGAGTAACGTGCCGAGCGGCAAGCTGCCTCCCCTCTGTGGTCTGCCCTCCGCTGATTTTCTTGGGAGCATTGTTTTTACTTTACTGTTTTATTTTATTTCATGGTGGGACAAATACGCATCCCTGAGAACTGACCGCACTAACCATTCGTTCCCACGGGCCAGCGTGGGGGCGTTCCGTGCACACAGGCCGCTGTGCGCCGTCACCACCGCGCCTTCCCGCACTCTGTCCTCGCCCCGAACAGAACCCCTGTACCCGTGAAACAGTGACCCCCACACTGCCCGTCCCTCTGCCTGTCACCCCTCAGCCCGTCGTCCCCACTGCTCTGCTTTCGTCTCCGTGAACTCGGCAACGCTAGTCGGAATCATGCACTGTTTGTCCCTCTGCGTCTGGCTCGCGTGACTTAGCATCACACCTGCAGCCCGGGCTGACGCTGGAGGGCTCGGTTTTGTGTCTTTCCAGGGGTGTCCAGCCTCATGGTGTCTCCGAGCCACACTGGAAGAAGAGTGGCCTTGGGCTGCACATTAAGTACGTTGCCACATGGAATCACACACACACACAAATCTCATCATGTTGTAAGCACATTTACGATTTTGTGTTGGGCAGCGTTCTCAGCTATCCTGGGCTGCATGCAGCCCCGCGGGCCACGGGTTGGACACCCCTGCTAGTCCACACTGCCACATGTCCCAGGAGGAGAGATTATAGTAGATACCTATTGGTTGTCTGTCCAGGACCTGTCTTCCAGGACCTGCCCATCTTCCTCCTTCATCCACTAGCTCACAAGGGGAGGAGCCACATTCAGACCCACCCTCCCACTGCAGCTGATTGGGTCCTGACAGCCACTGCTCTGAGCTGCCATGAGCCTCGTCTCTGGGAGTTCAGATATGGCACCAAAAGATTCCCATCAGTGTGGCTATTCTTGGGACCAGGGGAGACTTCCAGTGGGGAGCTCCCGGTGGTGGCCGTTTCCCACCAGGTGGGCAGGGAAGCAGGGAAGCCCTTTCACAGCCTGAGGAGCAGAGAGGGAGAAGGGAGAAGAGGGAGAAGGAGCCCCGAGGTCCCTACAGAGCCATCGTTTCTGCTGGCATTTCCTTCCCAAGGCTCAGCTGCTTGCTGGCCCCGGGACACCCTGTAACCTTCACATAGACCTCCTTCCCGCTGATGGTACCTCCAGTCCTGTTCTGCCCCTCGCTGCCACAGGCGGCTCGGTCATCCCGGGAAGAATATAAGAACCTTTCTCTGCCTCCACCTCCACCTCCACCTGAGCCACAGTTTGGCGATTGTAGAGGAAGAAGAACCCCAACTTACAGATCTTTACCCGGTGGGAAAACTCTAGGAATTTTTTTTTTAATTTATTCACTTTTAGAGAGGGGAGGGAGGGATGGAGGGAGGAAGGGAGGGAAAGAGTGAGAGAGAGAGAGAGAGAGAGAGAGAGAGAGAGAGAGAGAGAAACATCAATGTGCGGTTGCTAGGGGTCATGGCCTGCAACCCAGGCATGTACCCTGGCTGGGAATCGAACCTGCGACACTTTGGTTCACAGCCCGCGCTCAATCCACTGAGCTACGCCAGCCAGGGCCCAACTCTAGGAATTTTGAAATGCTGCTCTCCCCCATAACTGCAGAGGGGTGCCTTCATGCAAACCTCCCCCAGGAAGACGGGCTGCTGCCAGAGCATCTTCCCCACTGATGCCCATTGCTCGTGATTTGCGTGTCTTCCTGCAAACAACTCTTCCTCACAGAGAGAGCCTCCGTCTCTCCTGGGCGACCGATTCCGTCACGTCAGCTGCTTCTGCTCTGTGGGGAACTGTCTCTTGACTTCTTTTCTAGAATCCGGTTTTCCAACGAGGATGCACTTGTTGGAAAAGCGTGCTCAGGCGCTTCTCCCTCCACGAGCAGAGGACTTGGTGTCGATCCTCACTGTGCCAACGTCACTTCTTCCTGTGAGTCTTTTCCTGTCTTTTCCAATATTTGACAGCAAGGCTTCTGGCTTTCTTCACACTTCCCTGGCCAGCCTCTGGACTATATTGGACTCGACACTTCCCTATTGACCCCCGAGTCTCTTTCTATTTTGTAGTTGAGAGACACTGGGATTTTGTCAGCTGAAAACACAAACCCTGATCCTTTGCCCCTACTGTGACAAGGTCTGGGGGCTCTCTGAGTGGGGATACAGTCAGGGCTGGGATTAGGGTGAGGTGAGCGAGGCCCAGGATTTAAGGAGGCACTCCGTCTCAGGGGCCTGCCTTGCCCTTGCAGGCCCCTGAGAGTGGGCACCTCCTTAAATTTTGTGTCACAGGTGCCCCACATCTCAACCCCTAGTCCTGGCCCAGGTGACAGCTGGCCACCATCCCCTGGGATTATTCAGATGCCACCATTTAATCGGGCCTTGTGGGGGAAGCGCTTTTCTCGAGAAGGAGGCTAATCCAAGTCCAAAGGGGTGCCACAGGTCCTGCCCTTCCCAGGAGGCTAGTGGCTTCGATTTGTCAAATCTGATTTGCATCTTAGCTTGCATGAGATTGCCCCTGGAGTTCTCATCTGTACGATGGGAAGAAGGGAAGAATAACTCTTTTCCGCCTGCACAGAGGTTGAGCGGTTTGGGTTTGGGGGTGTGGAATATGTCCAGCATGGTGCAGGGCATCCGGCAGGTTGACCACATACATCTGCTAAAATTGCTCCAGGTCTGTGTGGTCTGATGCGCAGTCGTGACTATTGCTTGTCGGTCGGCCAGGAGAGCCAAGCCCCGCTCTAAGCAATCCACCCACGGCCCTAGCAGTACCCCTCTGGATCGGAATGGCTAGAGGACCATTTCCCAGAGGAGGGAACAAATACAAGGACATGTAGCTGGTGAAGCCGGAAATTCAAACCACCAGTGTTCTGCCTACCTGCCCCAGGGCCCACGAGCCTGCATTGGAGACTCATTTCTTTGGATCTGCAAGGCGTTTGGGAATTCTGAAGGCAGACCCAGAAGGCAGAGTGGGAGGGCAGAGTGCTCGCAGGAAGGGAATAGCTGGGCTCCCGAACTCACTCACTGTGTCCGTGGCAGCCCCCTCTGAAGGGCGCCTGTAAACCGTAAAGATGCTGGGAGGATGGAATAAGATGCCGCCTGTAAAATGCCTGTGCTGTGCATCTGGCGCGGAGTAAATGGTCTGTCCACATCGGCCACTTCGTTTTGGTGTCGCTGTGACCCACTTTGCAGGGAGTACCCCAAATATGCCAGCGGCCCAACAGATATCTGGGGTCTCCTCTTTACCCTTCAAGAGTTCCCAGTCAAAATGGAGGACTCACCAGAAAGGCAAACACTTTAAACCGACCTTTTGCCAACAGCAATATCCTGATAGGCGCCCAGAGATGGGGTCGACCAGAAACCTGGGTCTACATGTCCAAAGGAGAAAGCGAATGGATTTTTCGACCCCACTCTTACCCCCACCCTACAAGAGGATGGACTAAGACACTGAAATTCAGAATGAAGTCTCAAGTGAGCAAGAGCTAAACTCTCTGAAGGCAGACACCGGGTCTGTCTGAGTTTATTCACGGAGATGTGAAAGCCCCACTACTATCTAACTTTGAAACTTTTCCGTCACCTCTGAAAAAAAAAAAAAACGGTACCCATTAGTAGTCGCTCCCCGTCCTCCTCTGCCTCAGATCCTGGCAGCTGGGAATCTACTTTCTGTCTCTGCGGATTCACCTGCTCTGGACCGTTCAGGTAAATGGAGTCACACTATAGGAGGCATTTTATGTCTGGCTTCTTACACTTGGTACACAGTTTTCCAGGTTCATCCACACTGACGCCTGTGTCAGCACCTCATTGCTCATCACGGCTGAGCTAATAGTTCACGTTTAGAGGGATTGTCGCTGGGGTTTTGGTGGAGGTCGTTGTGTAGAAACTGTAGATCAGTTTGGGGAGCGCTGTCATAATGAAACTGTCTTCTAGTCCATGGTCGTGGGAGAGCATCTCCATTGATTTCAGTCTTCTTCGATTTCTTTCAATATGGTTTATAGTTTTTGGTGTCGAAGTCTTTGTACAACCTCTGCTAAATTTATTTCTGAGTATTATTTTTTATTCTATTGTAAAAGGAATGATTGATTTTCTTAATTTTATGTCTGGATTATTTAGCCCTAGTGCACAGTAGAAACACAGCGGATTTTCCTATGCTGATCTTGTGTCCTGCAGTTGTAATGAGCTCATTTGTCAATCCTAATAGTTCACTCTGTGTGTGTGTGTGTGCACGCGCGTGTGTTACTTTGGATTTTCTACATAATGGGTCGTGACATATGCAAAAAGGTTTATTCTTCTAACCTACAATCCCTATATTTTTTCTTCTCACCGCATCGCCCTGGTTAGAGCCTTCAGCACAACGCTGAGCGGAAGTGGTGGGATGGACTTCCTGGCCTTGTCGATCTCAGAGGGAAAACGTTCCGTCTTTCTCTACTAAGCATGCTGCTGGCTGTGAGACTTTGTAGGTGCCTTTGGCCAGGCTGGGGCAGGTCCCTTCCCTGTCTCATGTGTGGAGGGTTTTGATCGTGAACGGGTGCTGGATTTTTTTCAAATGCTTTTCTTGGCATCTACTGAGTTGATTATGTGCCTTCGGTTCTTCCGTTTATTGATACAGTGGATTACACTGATAGATTTTTTTGTATGTCAAACCAACCTTGCATTCTTGGGCTAAAACCCACTCGCTCATAATGTAGAGTCCTATGACATGTTATTGGGTTCAGTTTGTGAGCATTTTGTTGGGGATGTTTGTGTCTGTATTCACAAGGGATGCCGGGCTGTGGTTCACCTGTGATGTTCTTCCCTGGTTTTGTTACCAGCGTGGGGTGACACTGGCTTCATGGAATGCACTGGAAGGTGTCCTGCTTCTAAGTTTTGGAAGAGTTTGTGAAGAATTGGTGTTAGTTCTTCTTTACATGTTTAGTAGAATCACCAGTGAAGGTATTTGGGTCTGGGACTTTTCTCTGTGGGCAGCGTTTTGATTTGTGATTCCATGTCTTTCCTTGTTATATAGGTCTATTCAGGTTTGATATTTCTTCTTGGGCTGATTCTGTTGTTGTGTCTCCTGGGAATTTGTCCATTTCATCTGAGCCATATCACTAATTGGCATGCAACAGTTTAGAGTATTCCCTTATGATTTGTTTTATCTATAATCCATTTTAATGTTCTCAGGTGGGTAGTAACACCTTCTCTTTCATTCCTGGTTCTAGTAAATTAAGCTGCCTCTCTTTCTGGGTCAGACTAGCTAAAGGTCTGGCAATTTTGTTGATCTTTTCAAAGATGATTTTGTTGATATTTTCAAAACTTCTGGTTTTGTTCATTTTCCCACTTGTTTTTCTATTCTATCTTTCATTTGTTTCTGCTCTGATCTTAATCATTCCCCTCTTTCTGCTTGCTTTGGGTTCAGTTTGCTCTTATCTTTCTAATTTTGTAAGGTGAAAGTTTAGGTTATTGACTTGAGATCTTGCTTCTTTTTTAAAAAATAGGTATTCATAGCTATATATTTCTCAGAGGGCATTTAAAAAATGAATACGAGATTGTACTACTTCAGTTCTGAGGACTTACCCAGGCTGAAAAGACAGACAAAACAAGTGTTTCTCCAAGTATTCTGTGGTCATATGAGTTTGGGACTGGCTGGTGTGGGCAGGGCAGGTGCCTCTTTCAGTGGGAGGTGGCTAAGCCCCCCAGCTGCAGCCACGTGGCCCGAGTCGGGGAGCTGAGCCCCCCTGTTCCCACGTCGTATTTCCCTGGGGACCGTCTGTTGGGCTGGTGTCCAGCAGAGCAGGTCCTTGTGATGACCTCGGTGGCCCTGGGCACTTTGGCCTTTGGGGGCGCTTTCTTTCAGAGCAAATATTAAGAATTATATTTTATAACCACATTGATATAAAGCAGATATAATCCATGCTGGGTTTATTATTATTATTAGTGGTGGTGGTGGTTTATTTTTCCTTCTGAGCTTAAAAGAAATGGGGTGTCACACATTTTCATGTGCCTTTAGCAGTATCTTGGGCCTTCTGGAGAAGCTAGCCTGTACACAGAACCCCCAAAGTGAGGGAACCTCTCAGGACAGTGGGGGTTTCTCGACAAGATGACAAGGACCAAGCCTGAAATACAACTGCCTGAGGCCCAAGCCACGCGGACCCATGCAGGGTCATTTCCAGGACTATTGTCCCTGACCCACGTTCAGCGCTCACAAGGATTCACAAACGTATTTGGTCAGGAGCCGAGCGTCTTCACGAGACATGGACTAGCCTGTCCATACCTGCCCCTCCCTCTTTCAAGGCTGTGGTTTGCCGTGGGAGGGAGAGGAAGGAGGCGGGGCTCAGGCACCTGACCTTACCCAGTTAGACTGCAGAACAATCGATAGTGGACAATGGGCCATTGTTATTCAGAAATACCACCCTGAGCACAATCCCCAAACCTACTGTCAGCGCCTCACACAGAGAAAAGCAGGACAGCAACGGCCAGGGATCGATACCTTCCAGCTTGGCAGGAATTGATCAGATGACAGCGCCTCAGGGCCCACGTCTCCAGTACCTGGGGCATGGAGGGTGGAGGGAGGTGGGCACCCATCACAAAAGCAAAGCGTGCCAGGGCCTTGTACACCTGGTGGTGGTGGGGGGGGGGGGGTTACAGAACAGGCCTCGGAGGTCTCTGCCTCTAAGCTCCCTCTTATAGTTGGGAAAATCTGGGAGGGGCAGAAGCTGTTACCACGCCCAGGCCCACAAGGACAGGGGAGGGAGAGGTTCCCAGAATCGGGAGAGCGGGAACTGCCTGGGTGGGGCTGCCCCACTGGAGCGGCGGTCTCACGGGGTCACCGGCAGGGCAGTGCCAGCCCACGGGGCAGAGGGAGGCAGCCAGGGCCACAAACATCCTGGCTCCTCTTTCTTCCCACTCTCCACCTCCCATTTATCATCTGTGCCTTCCCACGTGGCAGCCAGAGGGCAATGTCCAGTTTGGCACGCCTTTGTTCTGTAAGATGCATTCGACGGAGTCAGAGCCTAACCCGACCAGAGATGCAGAGCCATGAGCCCGCGTGATGTCCCTCCCCAGGGCACAGAGCGGGGAGGGGAGCGGAGCGGGGAGGATGGGGCTCCGGTGCTGAGTGGGAGCTAATCAGAACCACACAGCGGAGATGGGGATAGAGGAGCCAGCCCCTGGGCCAGGAGCTCGTGACGGGGCTGGGGGATGCGGGGTGGGGGTGGGGGGTGGGTAAAAATACACCGAACGCTAGCCACGTGAGCTCAAGGCATTATGGGAAAGTGAAAGAAGGAAGCAGAAGAAGGCAGACAGTGTGAGAAGTCAGAGGTTCCCACGGAAAGAGATCTGGACTGAGTCCCGGATGTTGACCACGAATTATGTGAAGGAGGAGCAGCCTGCGGACGTGCAGGCGTGGGACACACGTGGACCACGAGAAGGAGCAGGTGCCAGGCTGCCAGGTTTGACTTTGAACCAGAAGGTAATGGAAAGCCATTAAAATGCATTGTGGGTCCACAAGCAAGGGACTGAGATGATTTCTTTCTTTCTCAGGATGGGTTTCGGCCACTCTGCCTTTCCAGCCACATAGCGGACACCACAGTCCGTCACACGCTGGGTTAGCTACTTGGTAGTATCCAAGGGGCCCCCCAGCTGTCCATGCATCGATCCAGTGGCCACACTGGAACCCAAGCCCTCGCTTTCTGAGTGCCCCAGATCCTCAACGCCCTTTAGAAGTCTCGTCACCCAAATGATACATCGTCACAGGCTAGGTGGGCTAAGCAGTTTTTGACAAGTAATATTAAATTCCCTACATTTCACTCTGTTTCAAATTCTGCCCTCATTCATTCATCTGGCCGACTTGAAACAAATCAATTATGTTCCTGGTTTCTCTATTCCTTCCGAACTTGAAAACATCCTGAAAGTAATAGGAATTCAAGTGTTAAGGTAGTTGAGATGATTGATTTACTTTGGAGAAATGTTTTCCCTTTTAAAATGACTTATTACAGTCTGCCACTACTCAAATCTCTTTAGGTTCCTACAGCCAAATTTAAGGGAAAGGTATTTTCTTTTATAACAGAATTTGGCGAAGGATGTAAAAGACCCGACTCCATAAACGCAATAGAAGTACCTTTCCCTTATATCGCTCGTAATTGAGATTCAGTTTCACTCTCTCTCCCGCCTCTGTCTCTTAGTCAGAGCCCCAGCGTGAACCGGGTGGGGCTGGTGTTTTATTGTGTCAGACTTGGAGAGAGAATGAGGCTTGCGGGGCTTTCTGCGTCCCCTTTGTGCTCCCTCCGTAATTGTCTAGCATTCTTTCGGTGGATATTCAATACCGGGAGATTGAATCTTGGCAGGGCTGGAAAATAAAACACAATGTCGCATTCAAGCACATCTAATACTTTCGTCCAAGCCAAAAAGGATGATAAAGATGTATTTCTCAGTTGTCAAGTTCTGAGATGGGCGCGAGGGGAGGGGGCCAGCAGCTGTCTGTGGGCATCCATGAAGTGGCTTCTGCCTCGTCCTCCTGGTCGCTGGGTTTGAATGCCAGCCCTTTCGCTAAGCCTTCGAAGATGCTGGTTCTGCGTGTGGTGTTCACATGAGCGTGCATGGGAGTGGCATGCTTTGCACTTAGGCGCACGCATGTTTTCACGGATGCTTCGCATCTGAAGAGCTGCCCCCATGCGTGCCACATGACTTTCTTAGAGGCATTGCCATGCTGGTTTCAGCAGAAACATTCAAGGGAGTGGGACATTAGGAGTCGATTTTCTTTGTCACTGTTCTCATCTGTCACTTTAACAAATGTATCCAGAAGTGATCACAGACCTTCTCAAGAACAACAATAGTGAAAGCCTTCAAGAAGCTACTCTTGTCTCCAAAGGGACCCCTGTCATTTCCCTGGCCCTTACAAAAATGAAAATATCAACGATTACTTAAAATCTGTTGCCACCTAATACTTCGTTTATCAGTCTATGCCAGTCCATCTGGAGAATATATTCACACGCGTAAGCACGCCTTAACAGTTCACGATTTCCTTCCTCCCCCCACAGAATTTTCACATTTCTAGTGCACTTGCTGTTGTTTCCAACATTCCTTGTTTCCAGTTTGATTCTTGACAAGCGAGGAGGAGAGATTCACAGCCTTTTTTCCTTGTTAGATTCACAGCAGGGATTTTTTTTTAATATGGAAACCACAGCTGGGTTTGAGAGAGTGTGTGTGAGTGTATGTGTGTGTGAACTGGCAACCGACAGCCCTGTAAAGTGTAATTGATTTAAAATTCAAAAACCAGCCCTGGCTGGTGTGGCTCAGCAGATTGAGTGCCGGCCTGTGGACCAAAGGGTCGTCGGTTCGATTCCCAGTCAGGGCGCCTGCCCAGGTCCTTAATAGGGGGATACATGAGGGGCAACCACACATTGATGTTTGTCTCCTTCTTTCTCCCTCCCTCTCCCTCTCTCTAAAAATAAATAAATAAAATGTTTTCAAAACAAAGAAAAAGAAGAAAAAACCTAAAATTACAAAACCACATGGCAACCAGGATCTTCCTTCTGCATTCTCCGGACTCGGCGAAGTGTGAGCTGCACTAACAAACAGCCTCAGAAAGTGTCGTTGGATGGACTCAAAATGCTGGGTCGGGAAGAACGTTCCCAGAAGAAGTCCTGACTGTTGAGGAGAGAAGAGAAGCAAAGAGGAGAGAAGAGGAGAAAGGAGGAGAAAGAAACAATATTTTACTCCTAAGTACCCACAATTCACACGGCTTCATGGGCTCCCGGAAGATTAACGCTGGGGAAAGGGAAGCCTCTTTTATTTCTCATATTGTAATCACTGCACGTGGCTGTGCCTGCACCGGCGTCCCGTCTGCAGGGCCTGACGGCGGTTTCGTCTTCTGGGAACCCCGTTCCACCCTCATTTCCTAACCACGTTGGTGGTGGATCGCCGGGGTGCGCATTCCCGGGCATCCCATTTCCTCCTGATGCCCCGAGGCTCCTACTCTAATAAAGAAGGAGAGCTGGAGGGACCTGGACATTCACAAGGCACCTCGTATAATCACTTCTGTCAAGCTGCAATTCCGGCTCGTGCTAATTCACTGTGACCCATCGTTGCCTGGAATTTGAAAGCAAGCTGGATCCGTGCTGTTAACTCCGATTGTTCCAACAGGCCCCGTCTGCCAGAGAAGAAATGGACGTGGGTGTCTTCTCTTTGCCTGGGGGTGTGGGTTGAGCCATCTCGCTAACGGGGCAGGGGAGGTCAATACTCATGGGGGGGCAGGGGCAGGGGCCGGGGTGGGGGGAGCTTGGTGGGAAAGGGGCCTGGAGTCCCTGCTCCGGGCCGTGGTGCAGACCGCACCCACTGTTCTCCAGGGAAGGAAGAAAAGTGGCTCACCCTCTGGCTGAGCCACAAGGGTTCCCGTCTCATCGCAGGACTTCTTCGTGGTTTCCTTTTAGTCGCCAAGCCCGAGTACCACTGCCTATCGATGGAGCATACACAAAACCTGCTTTAACCTGGCAACTCCACTGAGAGGACAATGCAAGATGCAATGCATCTCCCTACCAGCTCATCGCTGACCCCCATGGCCTGTGAATTAAGGGTGCACACCATTTTGGGAGGCCCATTATTCCTTCCGAGTTACATAGTTATCCCAGCTCCTCGAAAACTTGCTGCGTCCCCCCTCCCCCTCAGCCTCCATGTCATTTCCTTTGCCCTTCTCAGAGAAGTGATTTTCTGTTCTTCCTTCCTCCGAATCAGGTTCGTTGGTGCTTGCTGGGCCCTGAGTTCTGGGGGGGTCCGAGGTGGGGGCGGTTCCTTGACTTGCCCATCTCTTCCCCATCGCCCAGGCTGTCTCTGCCCCGAGATCAGAGGGCGCCGGCAATGCCGTGCGGCCCCGGGGCACCACCCCACGTGCATGTCCATGGGCACTGGGAGGGGTCGCAGTTTGGGAGGAATGGTCCACAGCAAACTTGTTTTCCCCAGAAGAGTCCTAGAAACAACGCCTGCTGGAGACTTTGGCTGCGTGTGGACGACACGGATTGGTTCGGGGTGTCAGAGCGCAAAGCGAGGGGGTGGGGGGCAGAGGTCTTGGCTATGTCAGCAGGGAGGTACGGGGGGATTGTGTGTCTCTCCACACGGCAGACCAGAGCAGAGGCTGTGGACGTCCACCTGTCACCTGCCTCGATGTCGGAGTGGGGACCAGAATGCCACCCGATCGGACCGTGAGAAAAACTACGGGGGACTTGCTCTTCCGTCTCTATGAGTAGAGTCTGCAGAAGCCTGTATCAGTTACGTCTCATTGAAAGTGGTCAAAGCCAGGGAGGAAAAAAAACCCCAAACTCAACAACACGGGTTATGAGAAAACACAATACTTCGGAATAAGAGAAGGTAGCATTCTCCCTGACCCCATTCATCTCAGCCCTAAACAAGGTCATATGCTCCTACTATGTGCTCTCTTCTCACTGACACCTGCCCTACCCACTGTCCTATTACTTAAAATCGCTGGTACAATTGTTCACTTTCCCCATTGCACTCTAGCGCCTGTGGGGACAGAGGCTTGCGGGCCGTGAAGCGCTGCCCCCAGGGACCCAGTTTGGTGCTGGGTAATGGGGAGGCAGCCGCCAGCATCACCGTTGAACGAAACATCCGTAACGTGCGGAGGAAATGCGCGCCTCTGAAAACGAGTTACTCCAGCAGCCAGAAGAAAAGTTTAGAAAAGGTGAGAAGACAGTGCAAGAGGCCACGCCTGCAGAGAAAAGAAGCAGAGAGCCCCAGGAGAGGAGGCGATGAGGCTGAAGAAGGTCTGAGGCAGTCGGTCGTCTGACCTGGAGACAGGGCGGGGGCTGACGAGGAAGTCTGGAAAAGGGACAACATTGCGGAAGCAGGACTCAGATTCACTCCCGAGGTGGAAAGGGGCGGGATCGGCGCTGCAGGAAACCAAACCGATGATTTGGGTGTGAGCTTGAGAAGCTTTCCCAGAATGTAAAACAAGATGAAAACCCATAAAAAATAAGATGTAAGACATCTTCCGGGAACTGGAGAAGACATTAGGGAGTAGATAGGCATGCTATATCATATTTCGGGCAAAATTAACGAAAAGGGTACCACTTCTAGCAAAACTTACATGATAAGGGTGAAGACAAATAATACAAATGCGAGTCCTGCCGCAAGAGGAACCACAATGCACTGTGGGGAAGGAGGGCTGCTCCCCTTTCTTCTGGCCTCCCCAAACCCTGCCCAGGTCAGGGGGGTTGGGGCACAAGTGAGGCCTGACTGCACAGCTCGGCCCTTTCTCCCTTCCTGCCCTCCTCGGGGTCTGCCTGCCCGCACCCTCCCCACCCCCGTCCTTCTCCAGCAGTACCGCCGCCCGTGCCACGGGCTGCTTCCCTCATTCAGTCTCTGGAAACACAACACGCATCGAGTGTCTCCTTTGCGCTGGGCCCTACTTGTGCTGTGGATTCTGCAGAGAAGGTCCTTGCCCCTGAGGAGCTCGCCCCCAGAGGGGGAGACAGGCAATGAGCAGGGACACAGATGCAGAGACGCACTGCAGGGTCAGGCTGTGCTAAGGACAGACAGGCAGAACGAAGCAAGGCGAAAAATCTGAGGGATTTGGTGGGAGTGAGGGGTGCCATCTTAGGGAGAGGGTGATGGCCAAACGGACTTGAAAGAGATGGGGGCAGCTAAGGGGAAGAGCATCGGGGCAGAGGGAACAGCCAGTGCAGAGGCCCTGAGGAAGAAGTACTCCGTGTCCATTGGACGAGCATCGGGACCAGGAGGGTGGCACTCAGAGAGCAGGACAGAGAGAGGGGTTGCCAGGGGAGGGGTGCGGGAGGCTGTCAGTCTATGTAGGACTCAGGGACCCTGGGGTGGCCTTCGAAGGAGAAGTCACTAGAGGAGGCTCGTCACCACACTTCCACCACTGGACATGACCTTGTGCTCCCCCTGGTCATTGCCTGCTCCCCCCTGTAGAAGACAAGCCTGGCGATGGCGGGTGCTTCTTACATCAACTCAGTGGCCGATTTCCCAGCTCCTGGAGTGGCACCAGGTACAGAGAAGGTGCTGACAAATGGTCTGTGGACAGGATGCGGATGCATGAGACAGAAGCTCGGAGGAGGCAGAAAGTATGAAGTGGAGATGGAGACAGAGTCAAGGAGAAGCAGCTAGTTTCCTGAATCACCGTGTTGCGGTAGGGAGGGGTCCCCAAATTCCTGGGCCCAGAAGCACCCAAACTCCCATTCTGTCTGAGGCCCGGCCAATGGACCCTTTTGGGGGTTATCTTGTGTGTCTGTTTCTGTGACCAACCTTCTGTCAACTCTGGGCAACCTTGCTGGATACTCTCCCCCCATGCCCCAACCCCGGGCCGGGCAGGCCCTCCCATGAGCCACTGCTGCCCCAGACCTGCCCACAGCAGTGCCCAGTTCAGCCTGGGAGATGACGCATTTCTTCTGGAAGGTTCCATCCTCTTTCTCATCTTTGTATCCCAGAGATCTAATCCAGTGTTTGGCACAAAGCAGACATGTGGTCAATATTTATTAAATGTCTACCTGAATGACAAGCTGAAAATCAATGGCACGGGAAGACGAAGAGTGGAGAGAGAGGCAAAACCTACCAGATAATACCAGCAAGAAGATTTCGGAAAAGCAGGGTGGCAGCCTCCACTTCAGATGAAATAGAACTCGAAGGGGGAAGAGAGTGATTACACCGAACAAAGGGGGACCTTTAAACCGATAAAAGGTGCAATCCCAGCGTTATGAATAGCCACGTGCTGACAATGTATCAGATAACATTCAACACCCACTTCTAATTAAAAGGGGGAGAAGACCTCTCTCGGAGCTGGAAAGGCCGGCCCGCTTAATCAGCGTGATAAATACAACCCAGCTCAGAGTGCTCCTGTCCGATTTAACAGGCAATGTGAGGGGGTTCTCATGAAAACCGGGGGGCGGGGGCGGCACAGTGTGCCTGGTGGTGTCGGGTGAACCCCTTGTCAATCTTTTAGACTCAACCAGTGTTTGATAAAGCGGATGGAACGGATTAAGTATAAAATAGAGAAAAGGCCAGAGCTTTACCGACCCCAGCAATAACCCGTTAGAATACCTAAACGGGAAAAACCCGCTTTCTTGATTGCATTAGCAAACCCAAGATCCTTAGGAAAAACATGACCAGAAATGGGTCCGATCCCTCTTTAGTCAACCTGATGAAAATTGGAAAAGTCTTCTTGAGCTACGTGAAATGAAAGATACACTATTGTAAGAGCATCATTTTTTTAGAGGAAACACCTGAAGCTTGTGACCATCTCAATTCTCTTGAAATAAACATGAAAACTTAATATTTTCTCCATTGGTCCTTTAGAGAGCAAACGGCATGGCAATGATTGGGAATGCAAGAAAAGGGGTACCTGTCTCTCCTGTATGAAGAGCTTTGGAAGATCAAAGACGGGGCTCTCCCCCATTAGCAGAACAAAGGGCAGAAGCTACGAACAATCCACAGAGCAAGGAGTCTGACTTCACTAGCAGTCAGAGAAATGAACAGATCACGTCTCTCCGCTTTTTTCTGCCAATCAAACTGTCCGAGATGAAAAGACGGGAGGCCGGAGAGGCGGCGAATGCCTGTCTTCCTCCTCCGTGGCCGCTGGTGGCTGAAGGCGCTATACTCCTCCTCAACAGGCGTTGGACAATGGATAGCCAGGATTGAAAACGACAAAGGAATTCCCTTCCCAGGCAGTGTGTTCCAGAGAAATAGATATGTGGCCAAAGAATGATGTACAAAGACATTTATTCACAGGAGAGGTTAATACCCAAATCATGCTTTGAATTAGACTTGAGTTATGAGAAAATGCTCCTGAAATGACGTTAATTGAGGAAGTGATTCAGAAGTTTTATTTGCTTCTAATTGATACAGGCATGTAGAATGTATATACAGGTATATGGAATATATAGGGATATATTGGCACATAGAATACACATAGATCTATAGAATCCCAAAATATTACCATTGATTATGTCTAGTGGGATTATGGGCAATTACTATTTTTGTTATATGTTCTTTTTTCACTTTTCTAAGTTTTTACAATGTATAGAAATTGCTTCAACAATAAGGAAACGCCCTCGTGTTATTTAAAAAAAACAAAACATTAGTACCAATAACATTAACATATAACATTATATTCGTTTCAGGTGTACAATGTAACGATGTGATATTTCAGCATAGGGACTGTAGTTAATAACACTGTACTGTATATTTGACAGTTGTGCTAAGTTCTCATTACAAGAAAGAATCAAACTATGCCATATATTTTTGAATCGTTTCATTGGTTGCTCTGAACGAGAGTTAGCTTTGTTGCATCAGAAGAGGAAGTGAACAAAATATCGTTGCATGCCGGCCGCTCCTTACAGAATGGGAGAGTTTCATTTAGTTAGATGAAAAGCTTCGCTGTAGCGACTGTGCCTTCTCCTTCCCAATCTGCCCCAAAGAATGGAAGTGCCAGGTCAAATGAAACAGGAAGGGAGGCGGAGGCCTGAGTGTGGAATCAAGGGCTCTTTTCCGCCCGGTGTGGAAGGCGGGGGCAGCCCCGGTGCTTTGGTGCTGGCGCCCTCAAAGTCCACTGGAGAAACCACAACGGTGGGTGGCTGCTAGCGGTGATTGATGGGATCTCCTCCGGAGCCCTTCCAGCCCCACCAAAAAAAAGTTAGTCCTCCTGCCTGCACATGCGGCTGATGGATTCCTCTGTTCCGACTTGGCCACAAGCAAAACCACACTAAACGTGAATAATCGCCTCAGCTAAAGGGGCAGAGGCCGTCATTTATCGGAAGCTACTACGGACTCTGGGATTGAGGTCACGTCAATGGCCTGTCAAGGGTGATATTACGCCCGGCCCCTCTCAGTGGTCAGCAGTACTCTGGAACTCGGCCAGGCAGTTCTGTGACCTTCCCTGCAAAGGACAAAGGACAGCATTCTCTTCCTACACCAGAAGGGACTGGTGGCATGGTGTCAACTCTTATTAGCTAGTTGAAAATTAATGATCAAAATGTGCAACTGCTGAGCCTGCCTGCCTTCACCGTCTTCACTGTGCATTGTCTTTCGTGGCTCTTAAATGTATGGACTAGGACGTGGCCGGCTCCTCTCCGGAGACCGCGCAGAGGAAGAGGAAGAAGGCGTCCCGATGGCTCTCCACGAGAGAAGCCGGTGGCCCAGGGGCAGTCCGCGACAATTCTGGATTTCCACCACAGAAGTTCACTGCCCATTCTCCATTTCCTTCCCTGGAATCGACAGTGGTCACCAGAGTTTAGGCCACCAAGGGATGGCGAGGGGGGACCGAGAGTCCCACGGCACAAGGCACGCCCAAAATCATTTCCTTTCTGACCCGTCCCGTGGGTCTCAGCTGAGAACAGGGGATGTTCTCGGAGTTTCCCCCGTAAAATGGAGTCAAACTTATCTGAAAGGCGGAGAGAATCTTCATCTCTTTCAAGTGATTCTCCGTCTGTTTTCACTTGGGTTTGTGGTTTCTGGAACAGTCACGTCCGGGTAGTGAGTGGTCAGGATGGCCGGGAAATGACCCTCTGAAGCAGTGTCTGGATTCCAAGCAGGTGGCAGAGAGATCTCAGGGCGATTTTAAGATGGTAGAGGGTGAAATGAGAGAATTCGTGTTTCCTTACATATAAAAGGTCCATAAAAGGGGGTGCCATGTAACAGGCTCAGTGTTGCTTATTTTGTGGGCGAGGCCAGCTTTCCTCTCAGTACACTTCATCTCTCCTCGCTTTTCCTCTCCTTTTCCTGCAATCAATGTTGGCGAGTTCTTTTGTACAATATGTGGGAGAGACCCCTCGACAGATGAACTCGGTTCCTCGCCCCATCCGGCCCCGAACCGTCTGCTGTGTAACACTGTATTACCCCCACCTGGTGGGAGGCAGGGGGTGGGAGGGAGGGGTCATTCTGCCCCGTCTCTTGACTTCCGGCTCAGGCCTGGGATTTGTCCTGGCCCCGGGAATGACAGCACACGGGAGACAAGCAGAAACTTGACAGTTCGCTTTGGCATTTCCAACCCCTCTTCTGCTGTTGCTGTGGCATCGTGCCTGGAGGACGCTGGAGTTATCCTGAGGCTTCCACAAACCTCCATCGAGCTCCACTGGAGGACGAGACCCGTGGAGCGGAGCGGAGGCCACCAGCTGAGGCCCCGGCCATGTGACGGAGCTGGGCCGAGGAGCAGCTGACCGTGGACGTGTGAATAAGCCCTGCTGGGCCCAGCCTCGGATCAGCGGGACCGGGCAGCCGGCCCACAGGCCCGAGAGCCAAGACAAATGTTTACTGCAGGCCACCGAGGCTGGGAGGTTGTCTGTCATGCAGCATTATTGGGACGAGAGATGAGTCACTTTCCCCCTACGTTTGATTCAAGGAAGAAGCACAAGCGTGGACCGTCTGTTGCAAACAAGCTGTCCTCTGTTCCTTCTGTGATGGGTTTGATGTTTCGTGCCCGAGAGCGTCCCCGTGCTGTGAGCCCCGAACTGTGGGGGGTGGGCACCCTGCTGGGGGTTGCGCTCCTCTCTGAAGCACGAGAGGCAGACACTCTCTGGCTTGCGGGCCGTGGGAGGCCCCACCCTCTCCCTCCGTCTAAACACCAGCGGCTGTAATATTCCTATTCTGATGCCACTCTCCCTTGCTGGAAAATGGCCTGGAGTTTGGATGGATTTTACTGTTGGCGGAGAGATCAGGTGGGAGAGCCTGAAGTATGAACTCGGCTGGAAGCGGACTCAGAGCGGTGAGCGCTGATGTTCACGGCGTGCTTCCTCCGCGGGCAGCAAGGGAAGCTCCCCGGAGCTCTGCGCGTTTGTGGAAGCCTCAGGATTACTCGGGAATGGAACTACTATTACCCCCAGTTTGCAGATGGAGAAACTAAGGCACAGGGAGGTTGTGTAACTTGTCAGGGACATTGCCCCAGCCTGTAAGTCCTATACATGCAGGCAGTTGGATGCCGGGACCCAGGACCCTTGACCACAAAATTGCATTAGCTGGACTGCCTTGGAGTGCACGGGAACCCCATGCTTAGAGCACACAAACCCCACCTTCTGCCCCCTCTGCAGGCCCCTGAGGCTCTCACCATGTACCCCCATGAGAGAGCGCTCTCCTGAATCTTTCCCACCAGAACTGACAGCAACTCTGTGAAGAGCCCCCACAAGCAGTCTTGCCCCAAGGCCCCTCCCCACCTCCTTCCCCTTCTAATGATGATATGAACCTGCACGTGTTGGAGACTCGGGGTGAAACAAGCCCTCCGGGGGTTTACATGTGATGTTCCTACTTAATAGATACAGTCTATTAGAGGGTATCATTATGATGCCCATTTCACAGATGAGCAAACAGAGTCCAGAAGAAGTACGTGATCAGCCTACAAGAGGCAGAACAGCGGCCGGCCTTTAATACTTCAAAGCACCCACATTCATACCCATGAGCTCTAGCTGCTGTCTCCCTACAGGGCCCTCTGATTTTAGTTTTGTTCTCAGTGTCTGCGAGACAGAACTACATTTCTACACCTGAAGTGATTTCGGGCCTTGGTTCTCCCATTGTGGCAGGAATTTCATCTTGGCCTGGAGTTCTGTGCTTTTCTTTCAGGTGGGAGGGGTCCCTCGGTGGCTGTCCCTGGCCCAGGAGGTGACCACCTGCCTGTGTGGTCTTTGGCCGCCCGCCCCTACAGCTCACTGCTGCATCGCCTTTCATCCGCCAAGCATGGCGCCGTGCCCACTGGCTCTCGGTGCCCCATTTATCAGCACTCAGGGAAGTGGTGCGCTGTCCCTGGCCACTCGGGGCCAGGGAGAGCCGTGAGGTGTCTCGAGCGCACTGCATTCCTGGGCCTTCCATCGCTCTGACTGACCTGCCGACTTTCAGCGTTCCACCTGGGGCCTGAAGTTCCAGAACATTCCGCAGGGAGGCAGGGCCCCGGCACAGGCCTATCCCCCAGCACCCCTCTCCTCACTTGCAAACGTACTTCTTACTCAGCGTTCTCTCTCACCGTAGTTTCTAGTTGCCCCGTGCACACATTCCCCATTTTCCCAAGCGGGCTGCACTTTTTTTCCTGAGACTAATCAAGAGCCACAACAGAGCTCCATGAGTCATTAATTTCCAAAGATGAAGTGCCCCTCTGGGTGAGACCCCCAGTAAATCAACGTGCTGGCCTGCTCCCTGCTGCCTGAGAACTTGGGATCAAAAGTGCATCTTTATAGGAATCCAGTGTGATCGCCACCACTGATTTCTGGGGTCCTGTGGATAGAACTTGGAACCTGCCTTCTTTGATTAGACCAAGCTCTCTTCTTTCTTAGAATTTTCTAGAAAAGCAGCACTACCACAGAACCACTGCCTAGTAACAGAAACAACAGGACAACAACAAAAGCATGAGTAACCGTAGCTGACCTCATTGCCAGGTGCTTTAAGAGCGTTCTCACCTACTAACTCCTTTCACCTGCACACAATCCTATGGAGGAGGTGCTTCCATCATCCCGCTTGACTGGGGCGGGAACTGCGTGGGCGGGGAAACTGCCTCTCATGACTCGACACACAAGAGGCAGGGGTGGGATTTGAACTTGGGTGGTTGAGCACCACAGCCCTCCCTCTTCAACAGCAGAAACTCACGCACTCACTATATACTTGCTCGACTAGGTCAAGAAGAAAAGCTGTGTTTGGGGGATAAAATATAGCAAATACCCGATGGAAAGACAGCCGACCCAGTGTACATTCATTTATCCTGGAATATCCTAGAATGTTCTGCCAACGCCAAGGCCTTCTGGAGCTCCCATGACCCCTTGCACAGCTGTGCAACCCCTGCTCACGGTGTGGCTTACCCGGCCGCTGTCAGGACGCCACCCTGCCATTGGGTTCCCGGGTGGCTGTCTCCCTTGCAGGTGTGTGAGCGAGCGGGGGAGGGGCAGTGGCAGCACAGCCCAGGGGTCAGTGCGTGTGTGTTGGGGGCCGCAGCTGCCTGCACGCGGTGCAGCTCCCGTCCTACCTGTGGACGGTCTCCTTTCAGACTACAGGTGGACGGCTCAGCCGGCCACCCTTGTTCCAGGGTGGATACCCGCCTGTGAGCCCGGGGGAGGAAAGGTGACACCAGAAGGTCGTCTCACCATACCGGTGTGATGCCCCAGCACTGGTCCCTCAGGTGCCCGGAGGCTAAAGGCATTTTTATCCCATCTTCTTATCTGGCGCCTGTAACTGTGACTCAGCTCTCCAGCTCCCGGGCAAAGGCTCGTTGGAGTGCGTCAGCCGTCAGAGCGGCCAGCCTCCCCCGGGGACACCTGGGAAGCGGCTTGCGCGTCCTGAAACACCGGGGAGCAGATGGCGCAGAGGGTTTGGGTCCGGATCCAGTGAGCTGCTGCATCAAGATGCCTTCCTCAGCTCAGGCTCTGCTTTGCCTTGGGTCCCGCCTGGCCAGGCATCATGGCTTTCTGTCTCACGGGTCGGACCTCAGGCCCTGAGCATGTGTGCATGCAGCCAGCCAGCCAGCCATCCACTCAGCCGCGCCTCCGCTGCCCCACGGCCTCTCCGGGAATTTGGGAAGCCAAGCTGAAGACGGCGCTCCTCTGCCCTCAAGGAGCTCACTGTCTGCGTGGTGGGGGAGGGGGAGCCCCTGAACGGGCGCTAGTTATAAACTATGCAGCGGGGGGCAATGATAAAAATATGGGCGGGGATCTAACTCTGCCTGGGATTGTCTGGGAAGGAATCCTGAGGACCAGTTAGTCTAGGGAGGAATGCAGACGGGAAGGGAATTTCAGGCAGAGGGAACAGCATCAGCAAAGTCTGGAGGTGAGGACTGTGGACAGCGCAGACAGCAGACCATGAGTTCGGAGATGGGAGTCATCCCCAAGGGAGGCTGTAGCAGGGGCGGGGGTGGGGCTGCGGAAGGTCTCACAAGCTCCATGAAGGGGCTCAGGGGAGGTGTCAGGAGTCTTAATCACTGGGCGTCATCGCTACTCTCGAGTTTAGAGATCGCTGTGCAGGAGACACATCTGGGGCCCCGTGTCACATCCCTCCGTCTGCTTCTGATTTCAGCTGCAGCAGACAGTTTCACAGACGCTCGGGCTGTCCTTTCCGCTCTCTGTCCCGGGGCCTCTGCCACCACCGCAGGGGCCTGTGCCCAGCCCTCAGGGGCGTGACGGCTGGAGGCACCGGGATGCCTCCCGGGGGGCCCTGTGACACCAATCCCTGCTGGTAGTCACAGCAACCTTGATACTACACCCCTACACTGACGTCTTCTTCTCCTTCCCCGAGTCTTTTCCTGCGTCCTCACCCCTGTTTCCCAGGCTCTTCTCCCAACAGCCCCGTATCCAAGCCCTTCCCTCAGGCTCTGCTTCCCGGGGAACTACAACTGGGACCCATTCTGAGCACAGTTCAGCCTGGGCGTGGCTGGGGCGGGTGGGGAGGCCAGCTGGGTGGCTGGGGTACCAGTCACGGGAGACGTTACGGTGGCCTGAGCTGGGGCAGCGGCTGCGGAGCACAAGGTCGGGACGGAATTGCAGGGATGCCCGGGAAGGACAATGAGGAGGGTGTACCGGTAGATTAGAGGAAGGTGGGTGCGGAAGGATTTGCGACTTGGGGAGGGAGAGTAAGAAGTGAGTAAAATGTTAAGGAAGAGAATGGTCACTTTAGTTTTAGACATGCTGGGTTCGAGGCATATGTAGAACAGGTTGTCCTGTGGATTGAGAAATAGTGACCTTTTTGAAGTTTCATTCATCCCACTGGCTGCTGAGTGCCTCAGACGCCTTCTCTCTTCCTTCCTCCTTCCCTCCACTCCCTCCCCTTCCTTTCCCTCTTCCTTTTTTCCTTAGTTCCTTCCTTTCTCTCTATATTGGTAAGGACCCTTTGTGCACCAAGAAATGTTCCCAACACTGGGCATTGCCTTGTCCCGAATTCTCTAGAAAACAGAGCTTGAGGCAAAGATTAAACATCTTATGTTTCATTGGGGAGGTGCAAGCCCGGGACAGAGAAGGTAAGAATGAGAACGGTGTCATCACGCAGACTTCCGGTGGAGGCGGGCTAGGTGCTCAGCACACAGGCCGACTGCTCAGGGTGGTGTGCAAGAAGGACTTCAAGCCTCCAAGGGCTTCCTGGGAGCAAGGAAGGAGAGGCCCTCTGTCTGCTGACTCCCCCAGCCTGCCCCGTTTATTGTGCTGTTTCCCATTGGCCATAGTTTGCTCCGTGGAGAGCTGGCTCCACCGGACACCCAGTCCTCCAGGGGCACTGCCCCTTTGATGGTGTCTCAGGACCAGCCCACGCTCTGCGCTGTGGTGCTTCCTTCCCATGTGGAAGTGGCAGAAACTCGGGACCTTTGACTGGCAGGTCTGCTGCCAGAGGCAGAGCCAGGTGGTCTCCAGGGACGGAGTCAGGCCCAGGACGGTGGGTGGGGCAGGGGGTGGGGTGGCAGGAGTCCCAGGAAGTGCAAAGACTGGCCTCCAAGGCACGGAGGGCAGAAACGAGACAAGACTTTGCCCTGGTGAAAAGTAAATTTAAGAGAGAAAAAAGATTACCTGGCTAGCTGAGGTATCTTATTTAGGCCTTTCCGGATTGGTGACATTTTCTCTGAGACACAAAAGGATGAAAAGGAGATGGCTGGGCACAGGGAGAACATTCTAGGCAGAGGGAAGAGGAGGTGCAGAGGCTTTGAGGGGGGAACGAGTTTGGTAAAAGCCGAAGAACGAGAAGAGGGCCACCACAGCCAGAGAAAAGGGGGCGAGGGAGAGCATGGGGGGCAGCAGGCAGGAACCAGGGCACCTGGGGTGTGGCAACGAACTTGGAACCCCATTGCCAGGGTGGTCACCATCTAGCCACACATTTCTGCAAGGCTGCCATCCAAATGGGGACTGGTGGGGGTTTAGACAGGAATTAGGTTTGGAGTTGGATGGGAACGGCAGCATCCGAGAATCAAGCCACTACCCTGAAGCACCTTGAAGCAAGTTGAACCGTGCTGTCTGAACCGCATGGAGGTGTTCACTGTTGCAATTAAGTGGGAACTTATTATCGGTGATTGTAACTATATCAGGGAAAGTGATTGCTGATACAAGTTTGAGAAGCTCTCAGCTACATGCTGCTCATTCCTCCCCTGCTGCCGGCTCTCGGGTCCGCCTTCCACGGTGCCGCAGAGCACCGGGCGGGGGAAACGTTTCATCTACCAAAGGTCGCCCTCGCGTCTCTCCCACGCCGGGACCTGCCATTTACGGAATCATCCATTATTGCCCGAAGAACAAAGACAAGCTTCCCTACGCAAAGGGAGGATAAAAGTTCACTCGGAAATTGGGGGAGAAATTGCAAAACTACGCGAGGCCAAGGGCACCACATTGTGCACGGAAATCAATGGCTGTCAGCCGACGAGGAGGGAGGAGAATGAATAAACACAGTAAATAACCCGGAGAAATGATGCGGGGCCACGCGGCCAACCGAGGAGAAGCCCAGGCGCGTGGCTAAGAGGCCAGCGCTGGAATCTGACGGGACTAAGTGTGAGTCTCTGCTCCACCAGTTGGGCAAGACCCATATCCCGCGGGACCCTCCGCTGACGCACCTGCATGATGGGCAGAGGGGTCCTCCTCCCTGCATCCTGGGGGGCTGTAAGCACCCTACAGGAGAGCGACCATGAAGCTCTCCACGTGTGAGCGTATTTAATGCATCCTCATCCGCCCTCCTCCTCCCCTCTCCCTGTCATTCAAGGTTCATTAAAATAACACAAAAGACAGGACGGCAGGGAGGAACCTTCCGAAGCCTGTTTTCTCAGGCTGTCTGAGAACAGAGGAATCAGAATACAACCCCCCCCACACAAAATTATTTAGTGTAAAAAGATGCACACTGGGCTTTTCTTTGCCTCACATCTCTGACAGGGAGGGGAGCTCCTTCCAACTTAAATTCAAACTCCAAAAAAATGTTTAATTATTCACACATACTCACAGGAGCCTCCCTATGTTAAAAAACCATCAAAGGGAATTCAGGAGTGCGAGTAAAAAGAGTGAAACACTAAATAGTTTATAGCACTTCCCACACGACACTGTCTCTTCCTCTTGTTAAAAAAAAAACTTTGAACGTTTGATAGAACTGTTTTTGTTTGTGCTGGGTTTGGGTACAGCCGGGGAGGCCGAACCGTGTGGAACTAAGGGATGCTGAGAGGGACGAAAAGACGACCTGGACGTTACAAAGTAATAGGCAGGACACTGGTGGTAAGTAACACCCCATTCCAGCATTGGTGTGATGAGTGGGTAGACACTTGCCGTTCTACCCTTCACGTCATTTGGATAATGCACCTATGAGTGTCCCGTTTTTTCAGATAAAGAAGGTAAGGCTTCTTAAAGTGGAGCTACTGCTTCAAGGTTCCCAGCTACAGGATTCAAAAGGCAGTTGATCTGTATCCAGAGCCTGGGCTGTGAACAGGATGCTCTATTTCCTCACCTAGCTACCATCCATCCATCATCCATCTGTTCACCTGTCCATCTGCTGTCCATCCATCAATGTATTCAGCCATCACCTACTGTCCATCCACCACCTATCATTAGTTTGTCCATCCATAATCCATCCATCTACCGGTCCATCCATCCATCCATCCATCCATCCACAAATTCACCCACCCATCCATTCACCCATCCATCCATCCATCCATCCACCTACCCACCCACCCACCCACCCATACATCTATTTATCCATCCATCCATCCATCCATCCACCCATCCATCCATCCATCTACCCACCCATCCATCCATCCACCCACCCACCCACCTACCCATCTGTCCATCTGTCTATCCATCCACCACTCTCCAGCCACTAATGAGTCCACTGTCTATTCATCCACCCTTCCACTCATTCTTCCATTAATTAATTAAGCAATTTCTGTTCATTTGGCCCCCAAATTTTATCATTGATCTGCCCCCTTCTTTCTCCATTGCCAGTGAGAAAACCTAGACTGACCCAGCAGCCTCTGTCACCCAGACAGCTGATGACTCCCCATCTGGTGTCCACGCCCCCCTGCTTTCTTCTCCATAGTCCATTTCCATCACAGCCACCAGAGTGACCTTGTCCAGGGGCCTCTTCCTCCCCTGGTTAAAGGCCTCCAGTGTGGCCTTTGGGGACCCAGCCTGCCCTGGCTGCCCCCCTCCCACCTCTCTCACTGGCTGCTGGCTGGCTCCTATCACCGTGGCCAGGCTGGTCAACTCTCTGCTCTGCAAACAAGCTAGGTCTGTTCTTGCCTTAGGAACCTTCCCGTTGCTGCTCTGGCCCCACTGTTCTTCCCCTGGGTGACCCCTTCCTTCTCACGATCTAGAACTTAGCTCCCGTCACCTCCTCACCACACCCCTGACAGTAGGACCCACCCTCCTTGGCGTCCCCACTGGGTCTTCGGCCCACTGCTCTGCTTGCTTTATCCCTCACCACAGTTGCTCCCATCAGGAATTACATCATCTGGGTGTCTGCTGCCTCTTCTCTAACCTCCCCAGATACACACACACACACACACTACGGGGCAGGAGCCTTGAAAGAAAACTGAAGTGGAACTCAATTCATGAATGTTTATGGTTCACCTACTGTGTGCCAGGCCCTATTATGTGTTGTCAGTGCTGGGATATAGTGAAGAATAAGACAGACACAGTCCTCGCTGTCAGGAAGGTTACGTTATAGTGAAGAGAGACACACACACCGTGAAAGTAGGACCGTTGCAGAGACTGGCAACTGTTAGAGATAAACACAGCCACGTGGTAGAGAGTGATGAGGCCAGGGCAAGAGGGGGTGGCTCAGATCGGGGTGAGCAGGGACGGTCTCACTGAGAAATGGAAAGAAGAGAAGTCAGCCTCTCCAGAAAACCAGGGCGTTCCATGCAGAGCAAATAGCACATGCAAAGGCCCCGGGGTAGACTCATACCAGGAGCAAGAAAGACACAGAAACGAGGCCAGTGTGGCTGGCGTGGCACGTCTGTGTGGTAGGGGCAAGGGCAGCGGTACAGAATGAACTCACAGCGGGTTGGGGCTCCCCTGATGACAAGGAGACTTCTAAGGCAGGGGCTGCCAAAGCTGGTCAATGACAATACATGCTACCCGGCAGTTAAATCTGAATGCAACACATGGACTTTCAGGTGGACCACCAATAACTCTTTAGTAGAGAGAGGTATTTCCCAAACGTTGCAAGGGACGTGCTTATACTACCATGATCTGTTGTTCATTTGAAATTCTAACTTAACTGAACATCCTGGATTGTGTCTGGCAACCTTGTTTTAAGACAAATCCCACATCTGAGTGATGTCTGGCGTGTTCCAGAATCCTGGGCCAGGCTGCTGTCCCCGGTCATGGAGGAAAAGCCAGAGAAGAAATTGGAACTGGCAGTTCGTTGAGTTATCACTCATTCCCATCTACTTGGGGGAAAAACACTAGGAAATCGAAAAGTGCATTTATCTCTGGAACATATTAAATGATGGTTTTTCTAGGCGATTTACGCTCACAGTTATGTTACACTGAGAGGCCGTGTGCCTCCTTAAGGAAGGGGTCATGTGTAATTAACTTTGTATCTTTTCCAAAATATCCAGCGTAGTAGCTTGCAGATGATAGGTCCTTAGTAAATAGGTGTTAATTCATTAAGAATAAGAAAAGCCAGTTTAGCCCTGGCTGGCATAGCTCAGTGGATTGAGTGTGAGCTGAGAGCCAAAGCATCGCAGGTTTGATTCCCAGTCAGGGCACATGCCTGGGTTGCGAGCCAGGTCCCCAGTGGGGGCCATGCAAGAGGCAACCGCACATTGATGTTTGTCTTTCTCTCTTTCTCCCTACCTTCCCCTCTCTAAAAATAAATAAATAAAATCATAAAAAAAAACCCAAAACAAAAAGAAAAGCCAGTTTAGTATCCACCTAGCTCTGTCCCTAGCTGATTGAGAGACAAAGATCTCAGGAACTGAAATTGTGATTCTCGACTTTCTCTTTCCAATAAAAAAATGGAGAAAAAGAAGAAAAAAAACCTTTCTCATTCTAGGCATTACTGATATGTGTGGCTATTCCATTCTCTTCTATTTTTAGGAATGTGTAAATAACATGTGTTCACCTTCTGGAAGATGGTGTTGCCACGTGGCTGGTTGCGGCCACGGAGATGGAAAGAGAAACGCCACATGCCACTGCAGGGCCAAAGCATTTATCTCCAGCCCCCTTTTCTCCGGGGCCACGCAGAAGTCCCGGGCTGGCGATGCCATGGGCTGGGAGCCCCCCCGTCAGCCTGCACCCACGGTGACAGCCACGAGCAGACACGCCTCCACCTGCCCTGGACGTGTGGCCTCACAATGGCTGGGCAGGTGGCTCCAGAGACTCCAGATGGTTTTAAGCCCTGAGCTTTGGGGGCCATTTGTTACCACGGCAGCACAAATGGCTGATACAACCCCAGGGTTTCTGAGAGTCCACGTGACACTGTGACATTTCCAAAGATGGTTCTTTAGACCCAAGTTCCACGGCCTCAGAGCCAGGGAGTGGACTTGTTGCAACTTTCTGAATGCTCGGGTTCCCCCCCAGTTCTCTCTTCCTGGTGTTCGGATGGGCACTGAGGCGCAGACCGAGGGGGAAGGAGGCGTGGTAGTGTTCCAGGTGGGGCTGAATACAAGTGAGCCTGGAAGCACCTGAGGGCGGGGGCAAATCATCTCCGTCGCTGGAGACGCCCCAGCACACACCCAGGTACGGAGCAGTCTGGGCGCAGAGGCTGTTTTCTGGACGTGGCAGCGAGGCCCCACCACACCTCAAAATCCTCTGATCCAATGGCGTCTCCATCTCTCTCGGAGCAAAGCCCAGCGCTGGTGCAAATTCTGTTAGGCCTCGTGAGTGATGTAGCATTAGCCCTCAGACGATATGCACACAGGATACCACTTTATCTGTTTTTTTATTGCATAGGATATGTACTTTTAAATTTAGTATGTATCAGTGATTGCTGGGGGCAGGAGGGTATAAGGGACTAAATGGTAATGGGAAAAATACAATAAAGATTACATTAAAAATATATTTAGTATATGTAATTTTACCCTTACCTGAATTTATGTTATTTGTTCTATTAGCTTTCCATATACAAGTTCGAAGTACTTCAAGATTATAATTACCGAAGCAAATTCCAAATCAAGAATTATATAGCCAGCTCTATTAATTAGCTCTTGCTGCATAGGAATTCACCCTAACATTTAGTGGCTTCACACAAAGAACATTTATTATCTCACAGTTCCCAGGGGGGTTGGGAACTTAGGAGTCATTCAGCTGGGTAGCTCTGACGCGGAGCTCGTCACGAGTTTACAGTCACGCTGTTGGCTGGGGTGGCGGTCGCCTACCGCCCAGCCTGTGTTTGGGGTCCCACTCCCACGCTGGCGTGCTGACACGGCTGTCTGTGGGGGTCTCCATGACCCGCCCCACAGGTCCTGAGCGTCATTGCAGCCTCCGAAGCTGGCTTCCCCCGGATCAAAAGATCCAAGAGAACGAGATGGAAGTCACACTGCCTTTTGTGACCTCATCTCAGAAGTCACACTCTGTCCTAGGCTGTGTTTTATTGGTCATACACACCAGCCTTATTCAGCGAGTCAGGGGACCACACGTAAATGACAGGAGGCCGGGGTCCCTGGGAGCCACGGGAGACTGACTGTCCGCTATATCTCCATAGTGAGGGGTGGGGGTGCTGGGGAGACACACTGGGGAAACGGCTCCCCGCCCTCCCTGTAGTCGCCCCTGCCTTCCGTGGCCTGCAGAGTAAACTGGTGGACAGGGCAAGTCGCTCACCCACGCAGACTCTTCAAGAAGAAAAGCATTCTCTCTCCCCTCCCTCAGTGCAAGGGGGACAACTTGTGGGCCAGCGTGGCTCTTCTGCTGAAAGAAACAAACCCCATTCAGCCCAGCACTCTCTCCAGGAGAGCGCCCGCGGTCCCCGGCAGGCGTGCCTGGTCCCGCGGCGGGCTCCGCACGGGCCTCCTCTCTGTGCTTTGGTGCGGGCACAGCGGCCGGCTCTCCTTCCTGTCATTTTCCTTCCCTTGCTTCGGTCCGTCTCCACAGCCACATCTTTCCTACTTTCCCTAACGATTTCTTGGTGTCCCCAAGAACTGACTGAAGGGACCCCAAGGACAGAGGGGACGAGGGACACGCCTCTTTAGAGGGGTCTGCTTGTGCTTGCCCCCTCCAGCTGACAGAGCATCCTGCCTGTATCTCCACTTCTTGTTTCCCGTCCCAGGACTTTCCAGCCGGCCGTCTCGCGCGGCATTCATTCTCATTCTCTCCGTTGCGCCTTCCTAGACATCTCTCAACACAATTGTTCATGAAATATGGAAGCACACAGCCTTACAAAGGACCCGCTCCTATAAAATGGTCAATAACAATAGCTTTGCTGTTCGCCATTATCGCCGCCGAGACTCACTTATTTCCTCCGAACAGCGTTCGCCCTACGGACACGGCTCCATCCATTATGCGCCCAATCATGACACCGCTTCTTTGGCGTTTCACAAAACAAGGCATTATTCAAAGCCTCCAACCTACACGGAATGCCGATAAGGAAGAGCTCACCGAGCAAGGACACGGAAAACAGCCCCTTCCTTCTGACTGCTGGTCTCAAATCCTCCGGGGAGATTTGCACAACAAGGTTCAGAGACATCGTCGAGCAACCCATCGTTAATGATAATAAGAATCGGACGTCACGACCCCTTTTCTAGAAAACTCTAGTGTCCACCAGGATGTGCTGGGTAGAAAACACATCTACCATCTATACCTTCTTGCCCAGACCAAAATTCATTATTGCCACTCCGGAAGCTAGAGGTATTTTTTTAACTTGTTAATGCTGCTGAGGGTAGCAAAATAACGCCTCTAGCCACCCTGGATATTTGCCGTTGCCATCTTTTCTGAAAAACTGCCCAATTTTCTTAGCAAATTCAGCAACAATAACAGTTTTCTGCTAGCAAAATAACCTTTCATTTCATGAAAAAAAAATGGGATGAAATGGAAACGATAGGAGAGATTTCATGTCTCCTGTGAAGCCAGCTTCCTAATTTTCAGTTTTCCCTCGCCGTGGGTGGGAGCTGGGTTTTCATTCCTGATAAATAAAAGCACTACATTTCACATGCGGACAGCGGCTGTCCTTGGCCGGCCGGCCAAATAACTTTGGTGGGGAAGATCTATTGCAACACTTTATAACTTCATAAGGGAATATAATGGATGCTTTTTTTTTGGTCTGTGACATATATCCCCCACCCCCCACCATCGGATAGCAGCACCCCACATTTTTTATGGCTAAGATTCTTGGTAATTGCGTTCAGCAGAACGTATTATGGGAATTGCTGCCTCACCCCATCAAAAAGAAGAGAAGCATTTTTGAAGAAAGATCTGGACGCAGGGAACTCTCTGATTTCAACCCTGGTCATCCACTCCTGCCAAAGAGGGGGCAGGAGAATGAAAAGGGGAAGAAAACAACTATGCTGATCCCACAGGGCCCAGCCCCGACGCCGAGACGAAGCCAAAGACAGAGAATTGGGTGTGATTGTATCACACTGGAACCAGAAGACAAATAAAAGCAAGAATCACATGCCTTCGCTCATGCAGACTGCTGCTGACGCCTCCCTCAGAGACGCCCAGCCGGGTGAACCCGGAACGTACAAGTCACACAAACCACCCACGATCAGACGTGGATGCTGAAATGCTTTTCCAGTAAAGGGGAAGGAAGCCCAGAAATCCTGACTGCGTGCCTTGCTGCTGCTCAGTCTTCACCCCCTACCCCTCCGACTGAGCTCTGGTCCTACCATCCCAGCCCAGAGGTGCAGTGAAGCCGGCCTCCACCCTGGACGTGTTCTCGGCTTCTCCCCAGTCCCTGCTCGGGCACAGACATGCAGGGAGGCACGGGGCTGTGGCACAGTGCGCAGTAAGACTCGGGCAATGAGGTTCGGGGGAAAGAACCTCGGGCTCCGGGGCTCTGTTGACCTGCGTGGCCATCCAGACTCCACCGCTCTCCAAATGGGCAAATCGGCCAAATTACTGACCTTCTCGTGTCTCGGTTCCCTCGTGCTAGAAAGGCTGAGAGGTCCCCCCGGTTCGGAGAGGTTCATACAGCTCGGGAGAGGGTACGTTCGGTGGGGAAAGCAGCCTGGCGCGCAGAGCAGGTGATCTGTAACACGAGGTCTGTCCTCCCTCTCCCTGATCCCTCGGACCCGCGCTTCCGTGTGTTCCGTCCCTCCGGCAGGCTGAAAGGGTTTCTACAGCCCACGGAGAAACTCCTCTGGACAATGGAAACAGGAACGCTAAGGCCTCAGTCTGCACTCCTCCTAGGTGTCTGAGCTTGGCTTTTCTCCATGGTTACACAACGCCCTTCCAACCCAAGTCGACCCAGCGCACGTGTGGTGGGCGCTTGTGGTGTAGCGGCCAGCCAAGCATTCCCTCTCCTTTGCTCCAGTTGGAAGGCCCCCTGGACCTCACTGCACGGCCGCCCTCACCCGCTCTCAGGCCTACTGGTCAGCAGAGGCCCCGAATTGCCCCCGAATCCAGGTAAGGGCACGGGACTCACGTCTGGGCATGGAAACTGGCTCGGGTGTGGACGTTTGACCCAAGAAAGCCAGCGAAGGGCAGAACGGGAAGTCGGCTAGTGCAGTACAGAAATAGAAGTTTATTTTTTTCATTGGAGTTGCTGGGCCTGAAGCTTCTGGGGACAGGAAGTGGGGGGGCACCGGGGCCGGGGAGGCGCCACATGACCTGAGCTGGAGCTAACAAAGAAGGAGCTTCAAGGACGGACACTGAGTCGTGACAACATCACCAAACTCCTCGCTCCAGCAGAGGTCGGCACAAGGTCTGTTTCTTAGCTTTTCGGGCACGTGAGCTGAGCAGCTCTTGGCCCGCCCACCCTTCCCCTTTCCACCTGTTGCGGCTTTGAATCCGAAGTGTGTCCCTTGTAGACAATTACAGTGAAATCGTGTTGTTTTTATTTTCATTTTGAAATCCACTCTGGGGATCTCTCTGCCGTTTGACTGGAGTGTTTAACCCACTTACATGTAATGTAATTCCTGACGAGGTAGTATTCACACCTGCCGCTTCGTTACTGGTTTTCTGTGTGTTTCATGTCTCTTTTCTGTTTCCTTTTTCCACGAATGACTTATTTTGTGTTATTTTTCATCTACCATTTTACTTCCTGTGTTCTTTCTTTTATGATAGATTTCAAGTTATTTTTCTTGGTGGTTGCCCCGGGGATTGTAATGAACGTGTTAACTTAAAAATAATCTAATTTGGATTAATGCTAACTTAATTTTCATAGCCTACGGAAACTCTGTTTCGAATAAAGCACAATTCCCTCTCTCCTCCTCCCTGCTATGTTTGTCATACAAATTGCGTTTTTATACGTTATAAAGCATTGGCTCGGTTGTTTCATTATTTCTTTGTGTGGCTGTGTTTTACATCAGATAGAAGAAAGGGAATTTCAAAAAACACACTTAGACTGCTTTGCATAGTTAACTATGTAGCGGCTTTCACTGGGATGCATCAATAATTTCTTTTCTTTCTTATGAAAGCTTGAAGTTCAATTTCTCGTGTCCCAGAGAGTGTCCTGTGTAATACTACACACCACAGGGAACAGCTAAAAAGGCAGGGGCACAGTCTACAGGGAGCTGCCTCTTAAACAAACCTGTCTTTCTGCTTCTGGGCTCAGGGATGATTCTGTTGGAAACATAGCAAGTTATTAGAAGACTTTTTTTTTAGCCTAAGGAGTATCTTCCAACTCAGGAGAGTAGAATTTGGATAATAGACTTGGGGTAGATCCAAGACACCACCAATTCTTTCCTAGTCTTCCTGTGGAGTCTAATTCCCCTCCCTGTGGCTAGGCTGGCCTTAGCGACCTGCTTGAAGAACAAGAGGCGGCAGAAGGGATGCTCTGGGGTTTCCAAGGCTAGGTCTCCGGAGGCCTGCAGCTTCTGCCTGGGTCTCCGGAAGGCTCATTGAGGGAGCACTCAACCGCCATGGTGGCTGTGGTTACCTCAGTTCCACGTGGGGCCAGGGAGGCCGCATGCAGGTGCTGCAGGTGACAGACCAAGCACAGGCCAGCCTTCCAGCCATCCCTGCCAAGACACGTGCGAAGAGCCACCCTGGACCCGCATAGCAGCTCATCCGCCAGCGAAACAGCAGCACATGACCTCCGCCGACAGGACACGCAACTGAGAGCACGTCCCCGTGGGCCCTGTCGGCGTCCTAGCCTGCAGAGTCATAAGATGTGATGAAGGAATGGTTGCTTGAAGCCACGGTGCTGGACAAGTTTGTTATACAGCAATAGGCTATGTAACACAACGAGACAACCTTGTTCGTCTGGACCAGGCAGAAGGGACCCCGAGAAATCATCTAGACTTAGGGTCTAAAATTCAAGCGCCAGCAAGAGCCATCCAGGCGGGCGCTTCGAGCGGATGAGTCACCTGGGGTGGGAGGGGTCTGCGCGACCCGGAGAGCGTGTGTCACGTCTGAGAGGGAAGCCAGCTGCTGCCCGGAGGGGACATAAACCTCATGTTTCAGACTTTTCAAGAGCTGTCAGGCTTTTTAATGCAAAAATCCTAATTTGTAACTGCCGGGAACTAATTTTTTTTTAGATTATAATGTTACCTGGCAAGCCAAGTGATACGTTCCCGTAGGCTACACTCTCTCCCCAGCTACCAGTTTGCAATCTGACTCACGCTGCTCAGATACAGACGAGAAAACTGTCATCCAGACGGGGGATGTGTGTGTGGTGCTTAGGTTTCCACCACGAGCTGACATCCTCGAAGCCTGGAGCCTGGGTCTGCACCACAGGGTCCAGGGCTCTTGTCACTGACCAGCGCTGCATGGACAAAACAGAATTCTTGTTCAAGGGTCCATTCTGAGAGCTTGCTGAAGCCTGTAGGTAGTGCTGTTCTCATTTCAGTTAAACCCAGGACCCTCCCAGAGGGCCGGGCACCTCTTCTGTCCCTGGGTGCTTGGCCACATGCTGTCTTGTGGGCAACTGGCGTCCTGGCGTTCTACCAGGATGGCAATGCTGCATGGTGTCAGCTAACAGCCCCGGGGCTCAGGTGTCCAAGCACCTTCTGGGGTCAGAAAGTCAGGAGCCTGAGAGCCGTCCCTACCAACTAATTGAAACTTGGATCAGAGAAAACTGATTTGCTGTTACTCTCTAAGTGCATGATCTGCCTAACACTCCACGTGTCGGGTATTAATTACTCATGTGGCTCTGGTTTCCATGGGGTCACCTGAATGCAAGAAAGAAAGGAAAAAAATGAAGAAACCCCCCCCCCAAAAAATTAGAACATGGGCAACAGCAGTGCAACCCTCACCTTTCTCTCCCTCTACCCTTTCCGCATGTGCAAAGACAGCCCAGTTATTCCCCACACTGATGCTATTTAGTCACATGTTTATGTTGCAGTAAATAAGGAGGCCAGAACGTTCGAGCTTTCCCATTGTTCTAACGACACTGGACCAACACCCCAGGCTGCAGCGCGTCTGTGACTCAGGAGCTGCCACCCCGCCTTCCTGGGCCCGTGGAGGGCGGCGCCGATTGATCCGGTCGTGCTTTTCTGCTGAGCTGGAGCCCAGCCTCAGAATCCTTCATGACACAGCCATCCGGGCAGCCAATTACCGATCGATTGGAATTGGTATAAGACAAAAACGACGCGTCATCGTGATTGGATCCCTTTCTCGCCACCCTCCCTCAGTCTGCTCAAGGAAAGAACTCGGGGACCTGCTGTTGTGTCTCGCCCTTGACCGCAGTGTCTGCCTCACACTCACTGGGCAGCTTCGGCTCCCCGAAGAGCGGCGCAGAGGCAGGGGAGGAGAATTTTGGAAGCTATGCACACACGCAAGTGTTCCTGTTTGTTCTCTCTCTCTCTCTCTGTCTCTCTCTCTCTCCCTTCTTTCCTCTCTCTTCCCACCCCCTGACTCTCAACTCGCAGGGCAGCAGGGGGTCCTGGATAACAGGGCGTGGACAAATGACCAAGTATCCGAAGAGGCCCACTAGTGCGGAGCGGGAGTGAGAGGGCTCGGCAGTGTCTATTGCTTTTTGGACTGGAGCTGAGGACATGGGCCAAACCTCGGGGGAGTCCAGCCACTGGCGCTGCCAGGCAGGAAGCAAGCAATGGGGCCACCCAGTTGGAGGAGCAGAAAGGAAACGAGGGTTGCCATAGCTTCCCTCTTCTTCCAGTCTGGACTTCTCCAGAGTTGGCTGACTTCAGACCTTTCAAAGGCTGAGTCCAAGTTTAAATGAGACGAGTTTCTAGGATTGCTCCCTCATTCTTTCGTGCGACTATACTGAAGACCCACCAGGAGCCCTGCGCTGGACCAGTTACGGAGGTGGAGGGGAGGTCATCATGAACAAGAGAGACCCTGTTCTCTCTCCAGAGAACCTAATAAGCAGCCAGGAAAAAATGAAATGAATTGTCACGAAACCTGATGAGGTCTCCAGCAAGGGAAGCTCAGGAAACTGCAGGCGGTATTTATCCAAACGCTCACATACACATTGGCATGAGGTATTTTAAACCCACAGCTCCCCCTGAAATTTTGGTAACCCTGCCCTCAAGAGCCAGGACCAAGACAGCATCAGGGAGTTTGGTCTGTTAAGATGCTACCTGACCCGGGGCCCCTTGTTCGCCCAGCGAGCATCCATGAAGCGCCAGCTCTAGTTCACGGAGGACGACCATTCTGCACTTGCAGCCGGATGCCCTCTGGGCCAGAGGGCCATAGGCGGAACGCACAGTCTGGGCCCTTGAGGAGTCGGGCCCAGCAGACCTGCTCTGACTTGGGGACCCCTCCCGTTGGTGTGGCAAGCTCCGTCCTGATCCCACGATGAGAGGCAAGCGCTGAATTCACGCTGGCCCCTCGAGGCTGGGAGGACAGAGGCTATGAAGCCGATGCCTTTTCTGGAACTGCACAGGCCAGCTCAGCTTGCAGAGGGGTTCCTTGCAGACCACTGTTGACTTTCACCCCAATAAGCTAATATTCCTCATCCTTCGACAGAGACTCAGTGTTACCTGCCAGTGTGCAGAGGAGAGGAGGAGACACAGGGAAGGGAGCAGCAGAAAAGAGAATTTTACAGTTTTCCAAGACAGAAGCCCCCATGCCTCTTTGCAATCAACACCGGTACTGAATATCCCCATTTAATGAATGCAGGCCCCCAAGCGCCCACTCTGGGATCCCTGCCTCCTGCTGTTCCCACCCTCGTCCAGTCTTCCCCCGCAGTGGTGTGGCATTCCTGAGCACAGGGGACAATGGACTTGAGCCTCTGTCCTGGACACTCTCTCTTTTTTCTCTTGGTTCTCCATCTGTCTCTCCCAGGAAAATCACTGCTGAGTACTGAGCAGAGCTCCGGAGAAGCCCAGCTGGTGGGGGACTGACGCCGCCTGCCTCCAGCCTGTTAAACCTTTGGGTGACGGTGGCCCCGGATGATCGTAGCTTGACTGCCACCTCATCACAGACACTGAGCTGGAAGCATCAGCTAAGCCGCTACCAGATTCCCGATCTCCAGAAACTGAAGTGACAAACGCTTGTTGTCGCTATGGGTTGGGGGTGGTTTGTTTTACAGCAATAGGTAACTCACACCTGAGTCTATTGTTCTGACCAAGGATGGCTGACAGTGCCTCAGTTCAGGGAAAACACCCTTCTTGTTTTCTCAATCCAGTAATACCTGAAGAGGTGATTTATTTGTTGCCAAACACCTTTGTAGTTATCACCGCTCTCCTCGATAATGGCAGATGCCTCACGGTTGGTAGAATTCGTTTAGATATTCAGTCAATGAACATTTCCTGGGCTCCTACTAATTACAGGCACGGCGATGCCTGTGGGCTGGGATGCAGAGGCGCATAAACATGCTCTCTCAAGGGGGAGACTATTAGACGTGTCATTGTAACGCAGAGGAGAAGGTTCCCGATGATCCAGGGAATGCAGAATGAGGCACAGCATCTCTGTCCTCAAGTGGTTCATTAGTATCTAGTTGAAGAGATACAACTTCTAAATCAGAGGCAGCGATGATCCTCTCAGGTGAAGTCGGAACTGGAAACTGTTGTGACGACTGAGTAGATAAATGGCTGCTAACAGACAAGTAATTTCTCATCAAATAAATGATGTGAAATTTAGGTAAGTATGAAAGATTTTTTTGATTCTTATTTTTTTATTTAAGTTCCCTGGGTTTCAGTGAATTACTAGAAAGAAGAATTTAAAAAGTCTCACAACACAAAAGCAAAAGAAAAATCTCCCATTTCCATTTTTGGACAAAGTTATACTTTGCTTCTTCCCTAGCTCCCTCCTGCACAGAGAGAAAATGAATCCAAAATTTCTCAGTTTTGTAAAGGTCCATGGAGAATTCCCTAGACTGGTTTATGCCACCCTACTGTCCAGTTGAAGGGAAGGGCTCATTGCGGGTGAAATATACTAGAACCTCACTATAATACCGTCCTAAAAATGCACGCTCTGAAAGTTCTTCTTCGGAAGGTCCCTTTATGTCTTTGTTGAATATGGTAATAGAAGAAGCTACATTAAAAGTTTTATGTGTTTTTCCCCCATCTCCATTATATTCTGAATTTGGGCTTACGATAGATAGGCTCCTGAATACAGAGTACAGGAGGTAGAGCCAGCTTTACATCCGTGGTAGACCAGATGTCCCAACTAGTATTTTTTTTTTTTTTTTAATAAAGAATAAATTTGGCTTGCATGGTGCGGTTATTGTTTTTCATTAAGCAATAATTGAACATTTACATTCTCAATTATTACCCTTACATTATGGCTAAGGAGCCCTTCAAAAAATATCTCCTATAATGGAGAAATATTTCCCTCTGCCCATGTTTCTATCAAAGATGGGAAAATTAAAAGCAGACTAAAGAAAAAGGCACATAACTCACTGCGAAGGGGAACTGTAAAACATTAATTCCGGCTTGCTTTTCTCATTACCGTCACTTGCCCGGTGTCTGTAGGCACTTAAGTCTCTGGCCCCAGCAACAGACCTCGAGACGACCCTTTCCCGATTCTCCTGGGAACCCCGTGATGCCTGGGCCTCACTGTAGTGTGTAATTTCCCCCATCAAATTCGGCCAAGGGTAACTTCACGAGAGTGCACCTACAAGTGGAGATGAGTTCGGGGGTGAGGCTGTTGTGCAGAGCTGCCCACACGCTCCTGCCACGGTGCCCGTGTTTCAAGGTTCTGCTTCAGCCAAATGGCCGCTTGCTACACCTGGAGAGCCTTGTCGCAGTCATAAACCCGGGTCCTGAAGGTCTGTCGTGACTGCGCCCTGGAGCTGCGTGCCCTTGGCCTGTCCTTGCCATCCAGACCCACCAGGGGTTGATACATAAATTCTCTTGGGTGAAAGCAAAACAGACTTTTTTAAAAATGGAATGAATTGCGTAGTAAATATATGGATGATGAGATACCAGGGCTTTCTAAAGGCCCCAGACACTGTCTTCAAATAGAGGAGAAAATGGAAGCTCAGAGATGGCAGATGAAAGGATGCGCTTCTCAAGGTTGCCCAGCGGGCAAATCGTGGATTTTGGAGAGGGGAGAGGAAGAGGGCGGGTGACTCCAAAGAAACCACAGGGCAAAGCTCACTGTACCGGTGGATTTGACACCAGTTTCCTCCAGGGGTGTAGAGTAAGCCCCCACTCACCACTGTCCCTAGGTGCTTGAAAACCACGCCTTTAAATAAAATGGCCTATTAGGAAAGCAGTTTACCATAGGCTAATTGATATACACAAGAGTTAAGTTCCTACAGCATATTTCTGGTCACGAAAACACCGCCAAGCTCCTAAAGAAAGACCTAAAGCACCTCCAATATTAACAATCGAAAGAAACATCAGCTACACATACATTTAAGAAAGATGAATGAAAACAAGTTAGATGATTATTTTCCAACCCACTTGTCCTAGCCCAGGGTTGTGGGGGGCTGGGGCCCTTCCACCCCAGGGCACACTCACACGTACCCTCACTCACCCCGACGGGAACACCTCGGACACGTCAGCTCCCATCCTGTGCAGGTACTCGGGGCACAGGGGGAGGGGGGGAACTGGGGGCCAAGGAGAGCATCGACCCCACACAGCCTGTGGACCCGGCTGGGAATTGATTTTTTTCATCAATATTTTAACAAAACGATGTTATTCAAAGACTTGCTGTAGAGTCTATAGAGGTTTTCCGTGAATTCCAAGTGTGAGAGTTACTCTGGGTCTGTACCACACGCCAGGAAATCTGTCAAGAACTCTACTGCTAAGATCTAGGTGCCTTGGCAAAGGCAAGCACACTCTGCCGTTAGTGAAGGAGTTGAGGTGAAGACATCCCTTCAGGTTTGGAGCTTTCAGTTTACCCAGCACTGAGTCGAGAAACAGTTATGCTTTCTTGGGTGGGGGCTATGCTCATGTATTTATATATATATATATATATAATGTATATTATGTATAACATAGGTAACATATATAATATACAATACGTATTGCATTATATATATATATATGTGCCATGGAGGAGCCCCAAAGCCCTGGGAACTCATATTCCACGTGCAGAACGGGACAGGGGGGCGGGCAGCTGCTGCAGAAAGAGGCAGAAAGATCCTGCCCCTGGAAGACGGCAGAATGTGGTTAGAATTCTCAGGAAGGCAGCACCGGGCAGGCACTGGTCACACGGAGAGACCACGCCCTTTCCATGCCCCCACATCCTGGGGGGAGGATCCAAAGGAAAGAGCCCCTGGGGATCAGCTTCTGGGATTGAGAAGGCATGCTCCCCTGCACTGGGGCAGCTCGCCTGCCCTTCCCATCCCAGTGACTCCCACGCTCGGACGCCGTCAGAGCTGTGCACGGAGAACGGGCAGAAGTTGCCAGCGGCCTCTCATCCCAGGACCAGGCTTCTGGGCTCCTTCAGCGGAGGGCAGGGCTCCTGGCGGGAGGATTTGCATTTGCAAATGGGCTGTGCTGCCTCTGATTTATTTCATTGCCCTTCATCTCCGGATGTGTCTTGTGTCTTATCTCCCGAGAGCCCACGGGCTGCACAAGTCGCCTGTTGGCTGGAACTTAATTAAACCGTGTTTAAAGACCCGGCAGCCCTGCGGCACCCAGCCAGCCACCTTATCTCCCTGTGCAGACAGTCCCCAGGGAGCCCCGAGGGGCGGGGCCGAGATGGAGTTTCGATTTGCAAAACAAACAACACAAAATAAGGCCTATTTTTAGTATATTCCCTGGGGAGCCCAGGTCCCCTTGGGGAAAACCAGAACATTTGGGGGCTGCAAGGAGCCTCACAAGGTTCTGTGTCAAGGGGGCAGGGTGGGTGGAAGGAAAAGTGGGGGCTGGTGGGCCAAGTTCATCCCGATTACCCAGATACCTCAGTGACATGCGCTCATTGTTTCTCCAACAGCAGACGGAGGAAGAGAAAACAAAGGGGGCGATCCCAAGGACGGAAAATTCTACAGATGTCCCAAGTGCCCCAAAGGTGCGTGTCCGCTCACCTCAGCTGGTGCTATAGTGCTGAGCTGCCACAAGGTGGCAATGAGCAAGGACAGTTTGCTTGGACAAAAAGTGCTTTTGGTGCTCGATTTTATGCATTGGTTTTGGACTTTAGGAAGCAGGTCGACGGGGAATTTGGCTGGGTTCACACAAGAATTTCATTTGCGTTCCCAATGCAAAGGCCAGAGAGGGTCTTCTCCCCTCGTCCGCATGAGATCGACGGGGTCCAGGCCCGGCTCCCCTCCAAGGGCCCACCGCCCGATTGAAGAGCATTGGGGTTCTGGGTGGGGGGCCCTCCCCCATCCCAGGCCGGCTCAGCCCCACCCAGCAGAGCCCCTGACGGTCTACCACTGAGCACCGGACCAGCTGGTGGCGCAGGTTCAGCTACAGCATCCTAGAGACTGTGACAGGTCCCTGCCAGGCCTTTGGGACGATCTCACAAAGGGGCAGCACCTTCACGGGCGCGGGGGGCTCCACAGGGGCGCAGAGTCCTGAGACGCAGAGGTCTTGCTGGTGTCTCACGTGCCGGCCGCGTGAGCTCCTGTGGATGGGAGTGATTTGTGTTCCGTGAGCATATCAGGCCTTTGGTTGGCCTGGCTGGATGAACTGTCAGAATACGAGCATGTTGCTGCAGCAACGACCAAAACAGAGCCCTATCTCGTATTCATACCAGCCCTTGTAGTTGTGAAATTGCTTCTCACTCGCCATCTCTGGGGTCCTCACAACTTGACGAGGCAGGCAGCGCCAGGGATCACCGAGACTCGGCCGGGCCGGCCGGTGGGGTGTCTGCGTGAGTTACACACAGGTGCCCCTTCCTCTGGGAGGGGCAAAGCCTGCTGATCGGCCGGGTGCTCTCGTGCAGAGCACAGCCCGCCCGGCCTTCGTGGCAGCCCCGTGTGCACCTCCGTGTGTTCAGGTGAAGAAATGAAGGCTCACACTGTCTGACTTGTCCAAGGTCACAGCCCTGGTAGGGCTTTAGGTCACACACCAGTATTTCCTTTACCGTATATGTCTCTCCTCCTAACTCCCCACAAACAGCACTAAAAAACAAAGACACTTAATATGAGCATTCACCTTTTTTCTCTTACTCTCACCCAAGTGTCCTCCTGGCCCAGTCAAATAAACGTCTTTATCAAGAACCAGCCTTACGGGATTTTGACTTACTAGGTAAAACTCCACAACAGAATTTAGTTCTTTGACATTGTCAAGACTGCTGCAAGCAATTAATTTGTGTTTAAATCCAAGCGCCCCTGGAAGAGAATGCCGTAAGTCCTGCTTCCCAAACTGTGTTCCTCCGGGCACCGTCTGGTCCTGTCAGGGGAGGGCCGTTTGAATAACCCGGAGTCTCGTTCAAACACAGACCGCTGGGCCCCCCTCAGGGTGTCTGACTCAGGGGGTTGGGGAGGGGCCTGAGAATTTGCAAATTTGCATTTCTAACAAGTTCCCAGGTGAGGCTGCTGCTGCTGCTCCCAGGACCACCTGTGGCGGGAAGGAAGGTTCCGGAAGACGCTAACAGGGGTTCAACATGGCTTCAGTGTTTTGCTTTTTAAAATACACTTTTAGTGCTCTCATGGCAGATAATCCAGAAGACGGTTTGAAACACCCCGTCACAAGCCATAAGAAGCCAACTTTGCCATCTGGGCTTAATTTATTAATTTCCTTGCATTCGTTTAAACAAACACTAATTAAGTGCTGAAAATGTGCCAGGGTCTGTTCAAGTCCCTGGGGGTTCTCAGGCCTGGCCCCTGTCCTCCCTGGGCACTCAGTCCACCAGGGGCGCTGAGAAGGAAACAGGCCGCTACAACTTGGTGGCTTAGAGGGTGCTGGGCAGCTGGGGGCTGGGCGGCTGGGTGCTGGGTGCTGGGGGCTGGGGTGGTGGGGGTGGTGGGTGAGCCAACAGCAGGCAAGAAGAAGGCTGTCTGAGCCACTCTTTGCCTCCGAGGCAGCGGACGGCTTTTATGCTGTTCGAGTTGCAGACCTGCGGCCCCTGCCTTCATCGGTGTGTGTGTGTGTGTGTGTTGGGCGGGGGGGGGGGGGGGGGGGGGGAGGGTCCCGGGGAGTCGCAGGCCGTGCAGGGGCGACACAGAGGTCTGTGTGTTCTCTGGAAGGGCGGGCCAACAAGAAGTCCTTCCTGCTTTGGAACGACCTCTCTCCCATAGACAGGGTTCTTCCCCGCTGCCAGGAAGAAGTTGGGGTGTCTGGGGTGAGAAAGCAGGGGCAGGGCATGTTCGTGGGACCAGCATGGAGGGTCCCAAAGGACGTGGCTTGCACTGTGGCCACTGAGAGAGGAAACACAGGTCTGGCCATCGGGTGGCTGGGGAAAGAAAAGGCAGTGATGACCCGGGCCGGCTTCATGAGCATGTGATCTGTGTGGACCCACCGTCCCCACACTCAGGGGATCCCCGAGCGTGGTTCCATGCTCCACAGCCCATGCCGTGGCCGTCTCAAAAGTTTCAATAATGTTTGAAAATTTTTAATGACATTTGAACCTGCAGTTTCACTTTGCACATTGGGCCATGCTGGCGATGTGGCTGGTTCCGATGGTGACTGAATCGGTCACCCACAAACTCTCCTTGAACTCCTACTATGTGCTGCATGCTGAATGGGGCATGGGGGGTTCTGGACTTCGCAGGATGGGGCTCCTGCCTGAGGAGCCATCTGCACACAGAAGACAGATGACGTGACTGGGAATTGACAAGGGAGCGTGCAAAGCAGGAGGAGAGCAGAGCGTGCCCGACCTTTCATGTCCGGAGACAGGATTTCTCTCTGCCACACAGATCAGGGCTGTCGATGGAGAACTCCACATCCCCTGTCACAGCGATGGGGCACTGGAGCCCTCACCCCGGTAATTTATGGGTGGGGTGGGGGGGTCACTGTCCCTCAGGTAATGACATTAGTCTGACACCATCACAGATTATTTTTAATTGAAACGCCAGCTGCCTACCCTGACCCTTGAATTGCGCGGAATCTTTCTTGCTTTTGGAATACAGCTCAACAAATAACACGACTCTAGTTAGCGGACTGGAGGTGGGGCTCCACTCGGGACCACTCCACGCGACGGGCGACTTGCATGTCCTCCAAGACAGCACCTCTCGAAGAGGGATCCCCAGACTCCTTGCACTCAGGTCGCCTGGGACGCGTGCTAAAATGGCAGGTCTCTAAGCACCCCCACCCCCGACTGTGGAGCCTGCATTTGTGTTAAAACTTGCTCTTCAGAGAAGTCTTAGACGCCAGGAAGTGGGACCGGATGGGGTGGGGCGGCCAACTCCCGGCGTTTACTAAGAGAGTCATGCTAGGTGCCATCTACGGTCCGCTCCAGAATGCTCCACGCTTCAGGGCCCCATCAGGGGACGTCAGGGAGGACATGTCCCACCAGGAAGGAGGTGACAGGCTGCGTGTGGTGATAAGGCTCCCGCACAGACGCGGACCAGAGGAGGCAGAGCCGAGCTCCCTGACGCCACGCTTGCCAGGGGCAGGGGGCTTCTAACTAAAGCTCCCGGAATCTTTGGGGTTCACCCAGGTCCCCGAGGGGCCTTCAGCAGACCCAAGGAGGGGTGGGAAAGGTGTGGACTCCCACCTGTCACCAGAACAGCTCCACTCACACTGGTTATTTGGAGGCTTCTGCGTGAGATCTCACCCGAGAGTGTGCCGCGAAGCAGAGGTTGTAGGATACGGACATCCTGGGCGCTCAGCGGGGACGGGGACCGAAGCCAGCTTCAGGGACGGAAGAGGGAGTGGCGGACCTGAGGCTCAGGCGGACCTGGGGCCCGTCTCTGCTGGGTGCCCTTCCCGCACCCCCGAGTCACCTGCATCGCATCCCTGAGAGCTTAGCACCTCAGCCCTCCTCCCCGCAGGGCCCTCGGCGTCTGCCGCTCCCATTCGTTTCATTTTTCCCTCCTCGTGGGACACCCTCCCCGGTTCCACTGAGCTGGGCCCTTCTCCTCCCTCAGACAGGCCTCCACGCTCTCCATTCACCCCATACGCCTTCGCTCTCTCCTTCCTGACCCTCGCTTCTACCTAACGCTGATTACACCTTTGCTTTCTCCGTTTGCTGCTCAGCGTCTGTGTCCTGAAGTGAATGTCAGCCCCCCGAGGGCACACGTTCTTGGCTACCCTGGTCCCTGCGGTGTCCCTAGCACCTGACAGCAGGCTGGCAAGGAGCGGGCTCTCTCTGATTGGCTGATGAATGGACAGAGTTGGGGAAGCCACACGTTCCAGGAGGAAGCCACAGACATCAGCGCGCCCCAAAGAGGATATGGGGCACCACAGGGAGGGGGCCAGCCTTCCCCGACTGAGTCCTTCTAACAAACAGGCACTGGACACCCCCTCCAAGGCACCGGTGACTCAGCGGTGGCCACCCTGGGTGAGCGGGCATGTCAGAGGGTGGACATAAAACAACAGACCTGAAAAGTAAGTGATGATGCCACTGGCCGGCAGGCGAGCAGTAAAGTAAAAAAGGGAAGGAGGGTAAGGCAGGTAGAGTGGGAGCGGACGCGGTGGGAGGTGGGGTGGGCTCCAGCAGAAGGCCTGACGGAGGCCAGGGGCCACCCACGCAGCTGTCCGGGGGGCGCCTTTCATACAGAGACAACACCCGTGGAAAGAGCCCAGAGCAGGGCTGAGGCCGGCATTTCCGAGGGGCAAACACAAGAGGTCAGCGTGGCTGGGACGGGGCGGGTGTGCGAGTCAGGGGACAGGGGAAGAGGCCAAAGACAGGACGAGAGCCCGAGGGCGGGGCTGACTCCCTTGGGCCTGGTGGGTCCACACTGTGCAGCAGGGCAGCCACCGCCAGCCACACAGGACGGTTTAAGTGTAATCCAATTACAGCGAGAAAGGAATGGAGCAGCCCTGACCCCATTCCGAGTGCTCAGCAGCCACGTGCGGCCTGCAGCTACCACGCTGGACAGCACAGGCGCAGAACCCTCCCTCCGTGCCGGCAGGTTCTGAGTGGACAGCGCGGCTGTGGGCCTGAGCTCCCACTCTGAGAGACATGGGGGCCGTGGAGGCTCTGAGCACAGGAGTGGCCGTTGGGCTTTTAGGTTGAGGAGAGAGTCTCAGTGCGTGAGGCCCGGCGGCTCAGTTAGGAGGCTGTGGTCATGGTCAAAGCAAGAGCCAGGCAGTGGCGGCACAGATCGGGGTGGCGGCAGAGGCGGCGGTGGGACGGGGTCAGGTCTCCATGCTTTGAACGTAGAGCCGACGGGACTAGCTGATGGCGTGGACGTGGGGCGTGAACAACTGAAGGAAGGGGTCATGGACGCCTGCACAGCTCGGGGGGGGGGGTCGGGGGGAGGCTGCCGTCTTCTGAGGTGGGGAGGCTATGGGAGGGGCAGGCCGGGCGTACCCAGGTTTGACTACTCACACTGGAACCGGGCGTGTAGCTGTGGACGTTATGAGACCACACCTATCACACAGGTGGGGACTGGGAGCGGGCTGTAGGGTGTGTGCGTCTGGAGTCCGGGAGAAGGGCTGGCACTGGGTGTGCACACTTGGCCGTGGGCAGACTGTGGAGGGCAATGAAGGCCCAAGGCTGGGTGCGTTCACTGAGGAAGCAGAGGCAGAAGATCTTCCAGCACGGGGTGCGGGACCTGCCAGCCCTGAGGGCTTCCGTGGGGCGGCAGCAGGCTCTAGAGGAGGCTGCCCCACCATGGAGAACGCTCCTGGGGGGTCTCCTCGGCCACAGGGGGATGTGGAGGGCGTCTAGCCAGCACATCGCAAACACATCCTGGCTCCTATGATAATTTCTCATTCGTGGCACAAGGTTAAGAGAACACCTCACGCAGTGAACGCCAGGGAACTCACGGTGGCTGGCAGAGCCCCACGTGACCGGCTCCCCGATACTTTCACGGCTCCTGTCTGACCTCCCAACTCGCCCTTCGTGCTCCAACCACACCCTGGCACCTTGCAGCTTCTCGAACTGGCCAGGCCGCCTGCCCCAGGGCCTTTGCACTGGCCGAGTCCTCTGTCTAGAGGACTCATGGCTTCCTCCCCCACCCCCTCGAGCATCTTTCCTGACACCCACGCTCCCTGTCCCCTCCTCTGCTTCTCCGTCCGGCACACCAGGTGCCCAGTCTATTGTCTATTGAACGTCCCGTCTCACTAGATGGTCAGCCCCCCCGAGTGCAGGAACGTTGGTTCGGTTCCGTTTGTTTGAAGGCATCACTGGCACAGAAGACGGTGCCTAGCCCGCGTTACTGTCCGTGGGGAATAGACCGACACGAAGACGGAACGTGCCTGTGGACTGGGACTCGGGCTGTCTGAAGCGCCCACAAAGTGGTGACCGCAGACGGGGAGGCAGGTGGCTGTGTTTCTCCACTTTTCCTCAGCCTCGGGGAAATAAAGCCTTTTCCGATTCTCTCTTGGAGCTTAACTGGGGAAAACAGGGGGTGACAGGGCAACAAAAAAGGAGGAAAATCTGCAACCAGAGCTAACTGGTTAGGCATGCTACTCGCTCGCCTCGGACATGAGGGAAAGGGCAGGTGTCCTCCCCTCTCTGGCGATGGCAGCTGCACCTCCTCTGCCTCCTCCTCTTTCTTCCTCATCTTCCTTTTGGCTGTCATTCAAACTCTGTCCCCTTAGTTTCAGTAGCCAGGGCAGGACTGCGAGAGGGGAGGTATCGTGCTCCCTTTGAAGTCCGGTGCCACCCTGTGCCATCCGCACACCCACAGCAGGAGATGCGTCCTGGCGCCTGGGATCCATGGGATCGGGGCTGCCGGGCACGTGGGCCACGGCCAGTCCTCCAGCACGTGGACTCTGACCGGGGGAGGCAGGAGAGGGGGACAGGAGAGCGGGTGTTTGACGGTGCTCCCTCCTTTTCTTCCTTTTAAAAAAATTATGGCAAATGGATCACGTTGGGAAAATTGGACCATCATTTTTCACAGTGCCTTGTTCCCGACGGCCAAGGGCGCGGAGAGAGAGAGAGAGAACACGGATGAGTTCTCTGCGTCTGGCGTGAAGCACCGTTTCCCGTGGGGGTTGAAAAGGGCTCACCGGCCTCGGCGAGGGCTGGAAAGGGAAGGGAGACCCGTAAACATGCACATTGCTCTAGCTTTGTTCTGGAAGTTATCCTCACGGCTGTCACTGTGCTCATGTCCCCAGCGCTGAGGAGCAGGAACAGACGGGTAGCAAGCCCCAGCCCCAGGCGGCGGGCGGTGGGCTGTGCATGGGAGCCAGGACGCCTCTGACTGCTGGAGGACGCCGTGCCCCGGTCGCAGGCTGACGGGGTTTTATCTGGAGGCGACACGGGGCTGTCTGACTCCCCGGGTCTCTACGCGGGCTCTGCCTGGGACGCGTCAAGGGAACCTGAGTGGTTTCAGAAGCAGCTTCATGGAGGAGGACAAGGGCACATGTTTTTGGTCAAATTCCCCTGGAGGACAAAGGGTCTCGATCCAGGGTGGTTGAGGAGAGAAGGGTCAGGCAGAAAAATAGGACCAAAAAGTAACGATAACAGAACCACATTAGAAACAGCCGAGTGTGCTGGCGGTGTCTCTGCACCCATGCTGGTTGAGAAACGGGCCCCGGATCAGACGGACCGGAGTGAGACCCTGCTCCCGGCGCTGGCCGGCTGTTCGCCTTCGGCAGGTGACTCGGCATCTGAGGGCCTTGGTTTTCCTCCCAGTAAAATGGGTATAAGAGTAGCACCTGGCTCTTAAGCATTTAAGATTTAAAGAGTGTAAGATTTAAACACGAAAGGGTATCTAAGTTCCTGGCACAAAGAGCCACTAGCTGTCACCAGCACCACCGTCATCTAATCTGTGTTTTTGCTGTTGTTGTTGTCGTCAGGTTTAGCGATCAAGTTCGAGTCAGCCTTGAAGTGAGGGTTTGTGTGTAAGTCTGGCAGTAAGGTCAGGTTCAGGGTCAGGTTATCAGCGAGGTCAGGTTAGGGTTAAGGTTCAGGTTAGAGTAAAAATGAGAGCTGAGTTTATATCAGCGTCTAAGTCAACCTTGGCTCCACCACCCTCTGCCTGAGAGACCCTCCACGGAGGGTCGGGCCGTGTGTGTGTGTGTGTGTGTGTGTGTGTGAGGTCCCTCCTCTGCAAGGCGGAGCTCACAGCAGCATCTGACTCGGACGGAAGGAGGCCATTCACATAGAGGGAGCCACTCCGTGCTGTGGGTGGTCAGGCTCCACGCACACTGGATTCTGAAGAAAACCTGCACCTCCTTCAGGACGTTTCGATAAACCTCCTCCCAGGGCACAGGGGGCCGAGGTGGCTGAGAGACACGGCTGGTGCAGAAGGTCCCATCCTCCCCCCAGTACCAAGGCCAGGGGGCGGGGCATGGGGCGAGAACCCTGGTCTGGGCGCATCCTCATGTCACGCCCGAGGTGCACCCTGCTCCGTGTGCTGAAGCCCACTCTCCTCCCGCCTTGTGTCCTAAAACCCCCAGTGCACACTGGGGTTCCCCACAGAACCTCTACATCCCGCTGTGCAGGGACCAGCTCAGTTACCTATAGTGATGCAGTCAGCGCCTGCTGGTGGCCCTGTGGCATTAGAACTGGTCTTGCCCGAGGGTACATAATCCCCTAGAAATGACGCAACGAGGGAAAAGTGGGAAAAGTTCTTCCCCCCAATGCCAAGGAAAATCTCCCTTTTTCATTCTCCATGAGAATCCCCGACATTAGGTTACCAAACAGATGTGAAATATGTCGCCAGGTCACGGATGTCATTGATCAGTGGAGCTTCACTGTATCCGGGTCCCTCTGCCAAATGGATCCCAGTCCCGGGCAGGCAGTTCCGGCGGAGAACAGCTATGAGTCAGTGCACTTTCTCGAAGGGGCGCGCCCGCGGTGACGTGAGGCCTCAGGGAGGAAGCAGCCATCATGGCAGAGCCCGGTTTCCTTGGAAGCCTCCCACGGGGCACCCCCTGCAGGCTGGTCCCGTGCCTGTCCCCCTGTGATCTGGCCAGAGGGGGGAAAACCCGCCAGCCACGATCACAGAGGTGCAGGAGTGTCTCAAACACCACTCGGGTTCCTCTGGTTGGGGCGGGGCGGGGTGCAGAAGAGCTGACGGGGGGAGGGGGGCCCGAGCAGCTTGGCATTTCAGCTGCAGCGATGGAAGGGCTCCATGTCCTTGCATCTCACCCCGTGAATCGATCACTGGACCATTCTGACCTCAGGGCTGGGGGCGTTCTGTCATTTTGTGTTTATTTTTACTTCAAAGTGCTATGTATGGGCGCATTTCCTTTTGCCCGCAAAATCTGGCTCCCCTCTGAAATATTGATCCGCCGACACGCCTCTCCTCTTCCTTGCCTTCGGTCTGCCCCCTGCTCCCGCCCTCGCCTCTGCCGCCGAGCTGAGATCTGGACGACAGATCGGAGGGCACTCTCCCCAGTGGATGCTCGTTAAGGGCCACACACAGCCATCGCCCTAATGCATGTGGTGAGTCGGCTGAGCCGGGAGGAAGGGCGGTGGTGAGATTGCAGGCCTGCACACATTTGTCAGCCATTAGAGGGATGGAGGGGCGGGGGGGGGGGGGAGGGGGCCTGTGCACTGCAGCTTCCCTTCCCGACTCGCCCCCTCCTCCTGTCCCCCTCCCTCTGGGGACATGGACACACGAGGCTGGGGAGGGGTTTTCATGTAGGGCAGCTACAGTCTTTGATGGGTGGGCCATGGGGGCGAGGGCAGCGCAGGCAAGCACATCTGGGGACGAGGACATCTGGCCCAAGCGTCCTTCTAAGACGTGCCCCTGTGAGGGCATCAGGGGACTGTGGACAAGTTCAGGCACGAATTCTCAGCCAGCGAGGGGAGAGGCAGTGTGGGAGGCCAGACAGGAAGCACAGAGAGGAGAATTGAACTGTATGAGATTGATCATAGCAGCCTTATGCACGTGCCTCACACTGGAAGTAACCCGCATGACTGTGACCAGGAGGACAGATGAATGAATTGGATTAACTTCTGCCACAGGACGGAATGGGAATGGGGTCTGGTTGGGCTGCTGTCACAATAACACACCACAACAATAGACATTTTTTTTTTTCCTCACAGCTCTGGAGGCTCAAAGATCAAGGTCAAGTCCCAGATCAAGGGGCTGGACCGTGGGGTTCCGATGAGGGCTCCACCCCGGACTTACAGGCAGCTGCCTTCCTGCTCAGCTCCCGTGGCCTTTCCCGTGTGCGTGGGCAGGGAGCGTCGGCGCCCTCTGGCGGCTCTTCTTATAAACTCACTCATTCCACAGGTGGTCCCCCTCTCCTGACCTCATCTGACCCCAGTCACCCAAAGGCCCCATCCCCAAACACCTCACCCTGTAGCGTTGCGGCTTCGACACGTGAATTCGGGGGAGACGCAACCATTCAGTCAACACTGAACTCTGGATAACATGAACCACACGGGCGAACCTCAGAACATTCTGCTGAGTGAAATGAACCGGCCACCGGAGAGTGTACGCCCTACAATTATTTTTAAGGGAGTTCCTAGAACAGGAGAACTACACCCTGACACTGGAAGGCAGAAGAGAGCCTGGCGCTGGGGAAGGCGGGTGTTACCGACTGGGGGAGCCGTCCCACAGGTGCGAGCTCACGGGGCTCCACGTGACGACCCGTGTCAGGGAAGCAAATGACATCTCGATGAAAGACAGCACGAAAAATCAGTACATGGGGCTACAGGAGGAGCGCTGTGAGGTCTAAGGAAAGCAAAGAGAAAGACTTTTGCCTCTGTGGGTACACACACCCAGCTATACGCACACACAGGTACACGCAAGAAGCTACACACATCCCAACACCGCATCAAGAGCCAAAGGACAGGGCACTTTGGCACTCACCAGGAGCCCCGTCGTCACCTGTGTGCCGAGGACAGAAACCACGCAGGTGTCGCCAGGAGCAGACGAGGCCCCGGGGCTGGCTGAACCGAACCCGGGCTGGAAGCGTCGTGCCCTAAAGGGCCATGGCCCGCGAGTTATGTCAGAGGGCCCCTCCCTAGCCTTTCTTTTCCGTCTTAGCAGGAAAAAAAAAATCACCATTCTCCACTGCTCCAGAACAGAACTGTGATTTGCACTTCACAGCTTACGCAATTGGTTTCATGGACCTTGGGTCGTTTGGCAACATTCTCGATAGTTATGAGGAAAAGCTGTCCCTCTGGGACATTCAAGGGGGCGTTTATTTCGCTTCCCACCACCCTTCTCTGCTACTTGGCTCGTGAGGACACGCTGGGAGTTGAGGGGGAGAGGTGTGCACGTCGGAAAGTCAGGGGTTCTGGAGAGGTTCGGGGAGACCTCACTCCTCACGCCGTCATTGGGGTCCCCGTTATCTGCCCGCGTCTTCCCCACCGACCCTCCAGACTGGGGCTTGGAGCGGCTCAGCGCTCAGTGACCGTGTGGCCCCTACTGCTCACTGGCGGTTTGGCCTCGGATAAGTTCACGAATCCCACCGTCGATCAACTGGAGCCAGCAACGCCCTTCTCTGCCGGCTACTCGGAGACTCGGTCTAGCACCACGGCCAGCGCCGGCGGGCCTGGAGGCCTAGAGCAGCTGCTGCTGCTGCTACAATTGACTGGCTCTCAACAGCATCGCCTGGCTTGGACGTGCTGGCCCCTCTTTGCAGACTCTGTTCTTTAACGGGCTCGTTCCTCTGTCCACCCACCCATGCGTGTACTTGTCCAGTCACTCCGTAGATATTTATTGGACATTTATAATTACGATTGTAATGATTTCTTCCCCGAAGAGAAGAAACGGTTTTCTGGCTCGGTGGCTGCACAGCCTGCCTGAGGTCGGGGGCAGGGGGATGAAGGGGGGGGCAGAGTGGGCTTTCCTGAGAAGCGGGCATCTGAGCCGAGGTTTGAGGACAGGGAGGTGGAGCTTCCCATACACCCGCCCATTCCCGCCTTGGTCCAAAAAGTTCCTCAGTTGGCAATGGGTCCCCAACCCTTCAAGTCTGAGCTCTAGTCCTGTCCTTTTCCTGCATCCCTCCCCAACGGGACTGCCTGGGCTTGCACCTTGCTTTGGGCATCTGCGGGGTTCAGAGTCTGTACCACACAACCCACAAGGGAACAGAGTGTCTCATCCTTTGTCTGAGTTGTGTGTCTCATCCTCCAGTTCAACGATAAACCCCAGAGAGCACCAGCCGTCTGGTCCACTCCTGTATCATCCCCACGATGCGGGATGCCAGGAGGCCACAGAGAATTGCTTGCTGCCCGGACTTCCCACTGCACAGAGCGACATCGTGGATGGAAGATGTCGGCCCCAGCTGTGCACGGAGGATGGGCGGTGCACTTAAGACCTGGAGGGCCAGATTGTTCATCTACTAATGTGTTATTATTTCTACAAACCTTCATTGCCTACCATGCACGTTTATCAAGTGCTGTTCCCGTGCAGAGGATATGCCAATGAGCCAAAGCTCCCTGCTCTGGAGGAACTTCCCAACTAGTAGACTCAACACATACACAATAAATATATATAAATTAATCCCATAGTGGGTTAGAGAGTGATACATGAAAAAGGGGGGGAAAGTTAGCCAAGGTAAAGGGTTTGGGAGGGCCCGGGGCAGAGAGGGTGGAGATGCAGGAAGTGTTAGAATTTTGAATAGGAAAGTCATGGTAAGTTCCTTGATGTTTGCTGGGTGGTCACACAGGGGAGAGCACTGCAGACAGAGAGAGCCCGTGCAAAGGCTCTGAGGCCCAATAGGCTTGAGGAACAGCCAGGCGAGTGTGGCTGGAACTGAGTGAGCAGGAGAGTGATGCAGGAGGAGGTCAAGGAGCTGGGTGGGGGGTCAGATCACAGGGGGACTGTGGGCATCGGGAGGAACCTGGCTTTTACTCGGAGTGTAATGGGTTTGTGTCTTCGCTCTGCTGCTCTGTTAGCTGTGAGAACCTGGGAGATGAGTTCACCTCTCGAAGTCTATTTGACAGAAGTGATGATGCTGATGATGATAATGCCCACCTTATAGGTGGCTGGGGTAAGGGTCACGTGACAGGAAGCTCCCAGCCCCAGGACTGGTGCCCAGGAATTCCTCAGACACAAACGATTGTTTCCATTTGTTACCACCATGGTTGCCTCTCCATTAATTTCGGAAAGGGAAACTTACTCTCTTTTAGTGAATATCTTTTGCTACTCAGAGTCAGTTGCTTCTGTTGTATCCCGTCTAAGCCACTCCCAACACTTTGGGGAAAGAGATCCCTCCCTCTTTTAGTTGATGTATAAGCGGAGGCTTCAGAAAAGCGAAGCCACTTGCTGAGGATCCCACAGCGGATTTGGGGTGGAGGAGGACTTCCAACCCAGGTCCAACTGACTTCAGAGATTCACCACTTTCTGCTCAACCCGAACGAAAGCAAAAGGAAGCAGGCATAACCAGGGGTTCGAATGTTTCTGCCCTCAGCCCCTGGCATGAGCTGAGCACAGCGACCCGGGGGGGGGCGGCGTGTAGGGCCCCTCCCTCGGAGATGCTGATGGGATGTCACACGGCTCTTCTCAAGAGGGGACCAGCCTCTCCGTTCTGTTTGTACCTTCAGATCCAATCGCCTAGCACTTTGCTAACAGATCATAAAACTGGACGACTCACAATGGGAGAGCAAAAGCCATCAGGGATCCCAGGTATTGGCAAAAGACCTAAATCTTTAGAGATACACTGAGACAGTCGTGGCTACTGCGTGGAAAGGAAAAGGGGTGAGCTGGGACTGGGCCCAGGAGTTGCACCCTCGTCCGGAGGAAGAAGGGCTGGCGTGCAAACACAACATGTAAATATAACGAGCTTGGAGGCTTTGCAGGATTTAGAAAAGAGCCGGAGTTCAATGTAATGATTATTTGTGCCGAATTCTTGTTTGACCTCATTGAATGTTTCTCTTTCTTTCATGTCTTTGCACCTTCTTTATAACAAGACGTGGCAGGGACTCTCTTGAACAAAACCGCAGTTTCCGGTTCAAAGGGACATTTGAATTTGGGGAGCAAGCCCTGCTTGGATGCTTAGGTCACTTATGTGTTCGCTCGATGGAAACTGTGGGCTGTTTTGAGTTTATTTATTCATCTAGACTCCTGAGCTAGCATCTTAAAGGGTCATTCTGGGATGAAGAACAGAGAACGTGCTAACTTGGCCTCATTGAATGAGTTCGTTCCTCCCGACAGTTTCTGATTCAGGTGAGTTATCATGTATGGCATTTAGACTTGGCCCAAACCGGAACCTGAGACGTACAAAGAACGTGGCTACAACTGTGCCAGCACCCTCGTTCAACCCTGATTGATTGATCACACGTCAAGGACGCCGGCCAAACATTTATTGAATCCATTGAGCATGGCCTTTGCCAACAGTCAGCTGGAAAGACATCACCCTGAAGGTCTTGAGCTGTGGTCCCCTGCAGTAGGGTGCGTTTGGAAGGACACAGTCTGAAGCTCATTGACGAGTGATCCATTATGGATCTGAGCAATAAGGGGCATTAACGAGGACTTAGAAACTGGGGTACAACCGCGGGGTGAAGGAGCCCGTGTGATTTTGCTTTGTGATGAGGGTGGACTTGCTCGGTGAACCGCAAATGCACACCCAGCCGCATTCTCCCCAGGTCACAAACCTCCCGCAGCAGGGCCCACCAGTGCGACTCGGACAGCACTTGGCACTCGTGCTGACAGCACACGCCCACACACAGCGCGCGTGTATATGGGAGGCTTTGCTCTTCCTTTTGTCTCTTCACAGTTGGTCAAAAGGCTGAGGGGGGTGGGAAAGCCTTTGTGAAAATAATTACACTAGTGCCTCCTCTGTTCTGTACACTGAACACCTTAATAACACGGAGAGGCAGGAACGGTTTCTACCCCCACCCTACAGAGGAGCGAGTTGAAGCAAAGAGAACTTAAGTGATTTGCCCGAAGAAGCCGGAGGGAGGGGTGGCTGACACCATGAGCCCAGTACATACTGAGGTCCCATTTCAAAGTCCCTTTCCTAGGGGAGCATTTCCTGACCTTGCAGGCTGGGTCAGTTCTGCCTCAGGACACCCCTCCCAGCCCTCATACAAGTTCACGACTCCGTGTTTATCTGTGGGGCTGTAGGGGAATGTCAGCCTCCCCCCCAAAAAAGTTTTGTGTTTTAACTTTCCACTTGCTCTGTGTTGGAGTTCTGTCATTTTAGGTGTTCTTATAAAAGCACAGACTGCATAGATTTTATTTATTCATTAAAGACTTCGTTTTTCAAATGGTGGAGGTGGTTTTCCCTCTTGTCTAGCCTATTATTACAACTTGGTATTTTAATTCAAGCTTCTTTTATATAGCCTCCAAGTCATGACTTTATGGTTATTGTTGTCATGGTATACAGTCAATGCTTATTCGTATTTAAATACGCATTTTCCAGTTTCATCGGTTGGTGTAGCTTCTCACATCTCACTCCATCTTCCTGGATTTTTCATCTTTCTTTCTGAAGTTCACCTCTTCCCAGTCCTTTCTACCAGATTCCATAATATCGCCTGCTTAAAATGTCTTAATTGTGCCCTCACAATGAACGATCATTTGTCTTTGTAGGCAATGTAAAGATAGTATCCCAATGTCTTCTGGATCCTAGTAACCCTTTGGAGAAAAGACACTGCCTCTCTGGTCGATGTCCCCCGCACTTTTCTCTCTGGATGCTTCAAAGCCTTGTCCCTGGATCCGGCGTTCTCCAGGTTCACTACTGTGTATCTGGTTGTAGGATGATTCTTAGTTGCCCCGTCTGGAACTGTGCTGTGCATTCCCAGTGTATACATACACGCTGTATTGTTTCAGGGAGAAGCTGTAACAAATTACCACAATCTCAGTGACTTGTAACACGTTCTCCTCTCCAGTTCTGGAGGCCCAAGTCCCAAATCAGTGTCCTGGAACAGAGTGACGGGGCTGGCAAGGACGCGCTCCCTCCAGAGGACTTGGAGACGCATGTGTCCCTGGTGCTTTCCAGTTTCCAGGGGCTGCTGGCATCCCTCGGTCACCGACCCCATGACCCCAGGGGTCAAGGCCAGCCTCTTCCGACCTCTCTCTGCCCCACTTCCAGTGCCTTCTTCTCCGTGTCTCTGCGTGGCATAGCCTTCCGCCTCCCTCCTACAAGGCCACTTGCAACTACATTTAGGGCCCCCCTGAGAATGCAGAATCATCTTTCTGTTTCAAGATCCTTACCTTAATCTCACCCGCAAAGACTCTTTCTCCTATAAGGTAACGGTTAAAGGGTTCCAGGGACCAGACCTGGAGGTCACTGGGCGGCCATTACTCAGCCGACTCTACATGTCTGTCATCTACATTCTGAAAATCCTCAGCCACAATAAATGTGAATGTTTCTTTTCCACGAATTCTTTCTGTTCCCCAGTTCTGGATCTCCTACTATAAGCAAACTGGACTTCTATTTAATTTTTCTATTCCATTCAACCTTTCTCTCATGTCTTCCACTTTTTGACTTAATGCAATATATTCTGAGAAATGTACTCACATCCACCTTCCAGTTTATCACTTCTCTTTTCGTATCCGACTAATGTGCCGGCCAATGCCTCGTCTGAGGTGTTTGGGGCAATTTTTATTTTTCTTTAGAGAGCCTACTGTTATTTTAAAAATCTGCCGTGTTATCCTTCTTCGACTATCATATTCTATTTTTAGTAGCTTCTTCTGCGCTTTAATCATTTCAGACACATTTTGTAGTCTTTCAGATAGTTCTTTCATCTGGAGTTCCTAGAAGGAGTATCTAGTTCTTCGGTCTATTGTGATTTCTTCCTGGTGCATCTATGAATCGGGACTGAAAGCTCATTCTCACGAGGGCTCCCTCCGTGGGGAACGTGTGTGACCCAGATTAGCGGTATGTCTTTCTCCGGACGTTCCGTGTTCACTTCTTCTAGGTTCCTTACGTTAGATTCCCTTCTGAACTGGGGGATTCTGGGAAGTATAAATTTAAACCCCAAACATATGTGAGAGTAAATTCTTCACATTAGTGTTCAGAGGATTATTTATTTTTTTTAACAGAACCTCGACCAAATAACACGAGCTCTGCTGCTGTCTCCCTGGGTGCACGGGCAGTGTCTCCCCGGCCGCGCTCTCGTGGGGCGGGGGCCTTGGTTTCATGGGGAGGTTCTCGTGTCTCACTGCCTACCCCCCTTGAGTCTGAGACCTCAGTTTCTATACCCTTTCAGGCACTGAAAACTCTAGCTCCTGCCCTGGCTGGTATAGCTCAGTGGATCGAGCGTGGGCTTCGAACCAAAGCATCGCAGGTTCGATTCCCAGCCAGGGCACATGCCTGGGTTGCAGGCCACGGCCCCCAGCAACCACACACTGATGTTTCTCTCTCTCTCTCTCTTTCTCTCTCTCTCTCTCTCTCTTTCTCCCTCCCTTCCCTCTCTAAAAATAAATACATAAAATCTTTAAAAAAAAAACAACTCTAGGTCCTTTCTCCCTAAGATGGCTATCCGCTTGCTCTTTTATTCGCTCCCTTGAAACACTTTTACTTTCCTGGGAGCCCACCTGCGCTGCGGAAGTAATGTCTGCTACATTTTGTCGAGCGTTTCCCAGTGTTCGTGTGGGAGAATTGCCTCCTCACGTGCCATCCCCCAGCTGCACTGGTGGTTCCAACAGCTCCTGGACCCCATCACCATCTTCCTTGGATAAAGCCTCTATGTTGAAAAAGTTCCCTCTGCCTGGACCGTTTCCCTTGGCTGGCTCTTCTGAGTCCTCCTGGCTTAAATATCATCTCTTCTGCGAGGCCCCTTCGGACTTCCTTTTCGTAGAATGGCTTCGTTACTCCCTGCCACACTCTCTCCGCTTCCCACGTGGAATTGATCGTGATATATAACTGCCTCGATCACGTCTCCGTGCCCTTGTTCATGGCCACCATGCCTCCTAGGATAGATGACGCAGGAATCTCACCTGGCTCGGCCCACTCTGTCTCCAGTAGGTACCACAATGCCCGGCCCAGGGTGAGTCACTTTCCAGCAAGTATCTGCTGGGCGGATACAGGAAAAAGTACCGCAGCTGCAGGCTCTCACGAGACCACGCCCATGCCCAGGACACACTCGCAATAAGACCACGATGCTTTAGAGAACTGGGGAAGCTGTGTTCCTCCGACCCGTGGGCTTAAATTTTTTCCTTGTTCTTGTGCATAAGCTCTGACACTCAAACCTAGGCTTCTGCAGAAGTTGGGGGTGGAAGAGTTTGCATAGAACTTGCATTACAATCACGTCATTGGATTTCTCAGCTTGGTGGGTCCTTACATGGGGTCGCGGTCACCCTGTGCCAGCCCTGGCCTGAAGGGGCCTGTGGAGCCAGGGACTGGCCTGCGTTGACTGCAGTCAGGGGGGCCCACCCACCGGCTCACCATGGGGGTGGTAAACTGAGCTGACAGGTGTGTACAGAGTGAATTAAAGTGGCACGCAGAATCCACACAGAGTGCCAGATAAGGGGATCTCTAAAAAACAGATTGATTTTCTAATTTTGAAAACAATATATTCCCTTTCCAAGAGCTGTAAAATTAGAAAAAAATAAACCACTCACAGTTGAAGACCAACCATAAGCCCCAGTAATCATGCTAGTGCCTGTCTGTCTGGTTTTTAAAGGCATGTTTGGGGTTCATTTTTGTTTCTATTTTTTAAACCATCATTTATTGAGCACTTACTATATGCATGAACTCAGTTTCTGCAACACTCTGAACAAGGTGGGATTAATTAGTCCCACTTTCAATGGGCTCACAAAGTCATGGAGTGGTCAGGTAACTGGCTCAAGGTCTCAGGCAGGTGGTGGGCAAAGGAAGACGCGACCCCAGGTCTGTCTGATTCCAACCCCTGTTCAAGCCTTTTCTTACAATGCTGATCATATCAATATATTGCTTTGACCCACCTTCCTTTTGTATGGGACTGTAATCACATTTAACTTCATATCCCCTCTTTCCCCTCACCTGATATCACGAGCTATTTTTGCCGGTGGCTGGAGAGTCTTTATAAACACCCCCTTTATTGACCAGCTGCAAGAGGGTATCTGATCACCGCATCCTCATTCAACAAGGGCAAACTGACCGCTCTGGGGAGCGATTTGGCTTGACCTTGTGACATGGAACACTTGCATACCCTGTGACCCAGCAATCCCCCCCATACGAACATGTCCCAGAGAAAACCTTAGCGGCGCCCCAGCGGCCGCAGACAGGGGTATTCCCAGGAGCGTGGTTCAGAATGGGGAAGCCAGAGAGGAGCGCCCGGGGGAGGGTGAAGGCTGCCAGCTGGTACCGAGGGAGCAAGGCAAGTCTCCGAAGCCTCCGTTTCTACAAAGCACAAAAGCAAGCATGTCTATTGCTTCGATACTTACACATGACTAGTGAAACTACATACGAAAGGCAAGAGAATGAGAAACGCAAAGTCTGACTGCATTCCATCCTGAGTTCGATAGGTTAATTCATTTGATAAACGTTTACTGAGCACCTACTCAGTCCCGGCTCCTCCGTCTGCTCTTCACACTCCACAACTCATTCCCCCCTCGCTTCCACTCTATGAGCCATTTACTAAGATTAGCTGCCTTGTGCAGATGAGGAACCCAGGGCCCTGAGAAGGCCAGCGTGATGGGTTGATTGTGTGTGTCAACTTGACTGGGCTGTGGGCTGCCCAGATACTCAGTCAAACATTTTTTCTGTGAGTTTCAGTGAGGGTGTTTTTGGATGAGACTAATATTTAAATCAGGGAACCAACTAAAGCAGATTGCCCTCCCCACGTGGGTGGGCCTCATCTAATCAGCTGAAGGCCCGGAGAGCCCAAAAAGGCTGACCTTCCCTCCTGAGTAAGAGAGAAATCCTTCTGCCTCATTGTCTTCCCACCGAAGGGGTTCCAGCTTGCCAACTCACTCTGCAGGCCCTGGGACTTGTCAGTTTCCACAGTCGAGGGAAGTAATTCCTTATAATAACTCTCTCTCTCTGTGTATAGATGCACGTCTTACTGGTTATGTTTCTCTGGAGAACCCTAATTAACACAGCAAGTTACGCCCAAATGCCGCACAGCTGGGAAGTGGCAAAGCGGGTCTTTTGGGCTTTGCAGCCAGAGCGTTTATCCATTCGACCCCACGCCTCTCCAGCACAACACAGAAATACTCTCCCAAGACTCCTAAGCTTTAAAAAAAGGGTTTATAAGTGTCCAAACTGTGTAATCTACATGGACAGCCTTTCCTGAGAACCTATCTGATTCTTCGTTCGGATACTTCATAAATCTTAACACTTTCTTTTCTGCCCGGGCATCCAACCAATTTCTAATCGCACGTTTGGATTCCACCAGGCTCAGGTCCAATACAAAGTGTCCTGCATTCCTCCCTGGCTTCTATCGGAGCAAAAGGAGAAGGATCTGCATTTCACATCATCGTGTTTGTCGTTATGACAACACATCTGTGCAGAGCAGTGGTAGGCAGAGTCCCGAGTTTGCCAAGCACGTCTCACGCGGGACTCGGGGGTTCTCTGAGTGGGGTGCACCTGTGCGCACAGATGGTCGCTCCCACCCCGCCCCCCTCAAAGCTGAAGGTTTCTTAGCTACTTGAACACAATGCAAAAAAAATGTAAAGAATGCCCAAGAGCACCTAGTAAGACAAGCCCTCCCAGCAGGGAGTCTGGGCAGGTGCTCTTGCTGCCACTCCCCTTTACATTAACGGGACAGAATGCCAGGCTCCGGAGAGCCCAGGGACACTGGGTGTCTCCTACAAAAATTACTGAGTGTCCTTTAAGTCACCTTCCCGCACGCTTTTACATACATCCACGCCAGTGACGATGTGTTTTCATCCGTGGTCATGTGTGTTCGTTCCCCAGTTTGGGTTTTCTCATCAGTCACGACGACGTTTTTTTAAGAATTTTCACTAGTGCATTCCTTTCGTGGTTAAGCAATCATCTTATGAACAGGGTCCATTGTTTTTCTCCCATGGATAGACACTGAAACCGTTTCTAAGTTTTTGTGTCCTCTCCAAGAGTCAACAACACGGCAACGAACATCTTCATGGATGTCTCTTTGGGTGCATGTCAGGGAAATGCTCTCCGGTCCAGGACTAACATGGGATTGCTGGCCCAGGGTGAGTGCACTTTCTCGGTTTAGATGTTAACTAGATGCTGCAGAAATGCTCTGCAAGGAAGTTGTCCCGATGGCAGCATCATATGCAAGTTGTCATTTCCCCACCCCCTCCCCAGTGCTTGATATTGCCTGGTGTAAAGCTCTCCCCAGCGGGAGGGGGGGCTGTGCAATGACCCCTGGTTGCTGGTTGCAGTTCCCACACGGCTCGTGAGGTCGTGAGGTCGTGAGGTCAAGTCTCTCCTCCCGTGTGCACCGGCCCCGCCAAGTCACGTTCCTTTCCTGTTCTGTTTCTTCTGCTCGTGGCTGCTCCTCTTTTTCAGATGGGTTGAGAATTCTCTACCTCCGCCAGCTCCCTGGTCAGGTGCCTATTGCAAATATCTCCTGCCCATCTGTAGTCTGTCTTTTCACTTTGTTCGCAAAAGGCTTGTCGTGGAAATAAACAAAATTGATTGTTTCATTTGCTGACTTTTCTAAGTGGGGAGAAAAAAGGGTCTTTACTAAGAGTCCTGTCCATAGCCTGGAGACATAAAGATATTTTGTTTCATTTTTTAAAAAATAGATCGAAAGGGTTATTTTTTTTCATCGAAGTTTTTGATCTACCTGGGTTTTATTTCTGTGCACGGGGTGAGGTAGGGATATATTTTCATTTTTTTTCCCACTTACATGGAAAGTAAATTGTCTCAGCATCATTTGTAAAAGTGTTTAATGGTTTGTGTTTTCCCCACCAGTGTGCAATGTCAACTGTAGCGTGCATTTCATATATTTATACAATTTACAATATTTATAACATTATATATATATGTCTATCTGTGAGGCCTTTATTCTCCTGTATCCATCTATTCATCTAGCTCTGTATTACTGTTGCATCATTTTCGTTATGAGAGCGTTCATCTGGGCAACTGGTAGAGTGGACCCTTCCTTTTTGTTCTTCAGGTTTCTTTTTGGCTATTCTTAGATCTTTACTCTTTGGTGAGAATTTTAAAGTCTCTTCCTCCAGCTCTGTTCCAAGAAAACATCCTGTTAGGACTTTGACTAAACTGGAATGCATTTAGGAATGAACTTGGGGAGACTTAATCATGGATGACATTTATACGCTGAGTCTTGTCATCCAACACCAGGGCATACGTGTCCGTTTCTGTGTGTCCTCATGCGCTTAGTGACATATATAACTTTGCCTACGAAGTTCTCGTAATGCTTGTGTTCGGTTTATTCATAGTCAGAAGAGGTCACAGGCTTGCTGTGAGAACGAAATATGGTAGAACATGTAAAGGCTTACCACAGTGCTAGGGACTCCATTACTATTAGCAGTTAACCTTATCTCATACATTTGCTGCTTAGTGAACAGGGTGCTTTTTCTACTATACTTTCTAACGTGTTATGATTTCTAGAAAAGCTGTTGACTTTTTAAAATGTAGACCTCGGATCCAACAATCTTGTGGAATTTCTTTCTCTCTTTGGTTCTCAAGTTTTATGTGTTGATCTTCTTAGGTTCTCTACCTAGAGAGTTGAACTTCTGCAAATAATGAAAACGTCGTGTTTGCCTGTCCAATTCTTATGCCTATTTTTCTTCCCTTGTCTTGTCATTCTGCGTTGGTGAAGAATTCAGATGAAATGCTGAATAGCAGATATGAAAGCAGGCATCCTTGCCTGGTCCTGCGTTTCACTGGAAATGCTTCTACAATTCGCCATCACATATAATATTTGTCCTCAAGTTTTGGCAGTTAATTTATCAGGCTGAGAAAATTTTTTATCTATTTTCAGTTTGGCAAGAGGTTTTCTATTTGCTCTTAAATGATGAATAAGTGTTGAGACGTATTGATCACCGACACCACATCTACTGAATTAATCATGCTGCCCTTTTCCCTGTAATCAGTTAATGGGCTGAGTTACACTGATAGAGTTTAAAACATTCTTGCATTCTTAGGCCAAAGCTCATTAGTCACAATGTATTTATTTTAATAACCTTCTGGATTCCATTTGCTGATACCTTATTTAGGACTTTTTCCCCGGTGCGTTCTGCAAGTGAGATTAGCTTATCGCTACATGTTCTTATACTGAGAGTGTCATAAAATTGGTCTTCTTTAACTCTTGTGTTTTATCTAAACAATTTGCTTAAGGACGGGATTATCTACTTTTGCTAGCTTTGGTAAAACTCACCTTTAAGATCTCTGGGCTCAAGGTACCCTCTCTCTTTCCCAATTCAAAAAAACCCTCAGGTGTCCAGGTCTCACTAAGTGCTACCACCTCTGTGTAGCCCTGTTCCGTTTCCATCCAGCCCCGCCCCCTTGCCCCCTCGCCCCCTCGCCTCCTCTTTGGAAATCCATTGCCTCGGCCCAGCTTGCCGCTCCGTGCCAGCGGGATTTACGCTTTCCTTTTTGTATGGGATCCCACGCCTGTCTGAGTGCCCACCACAGGCCTTCCTCTTAAACACCCAGTATGCATTTGTCCAATGAATGTCTCTATGACACTATTGCTCTTGCTTATCACATCTTATCACAGGCACACACATGCACCCACTAGGCAGACAGGAATATCATGAGAAAAGTGTTTTTACTTTTCATCGGTGTCTGATGCCGGTTCTTGTGGTCCAGCCACATCTGGCGGCGCCTCGCAAGAAACAGTATTACTTAGGCTCCAAAACAATGGGCGTTGCCGCAGGGACGGGGCCCGGGAGAGAGCAAGCAGGCAGCAACATTTACTGAGGATTAATGGGCCGAATAAAGCTTCTGCATTACGGGCTTATCGCAGAGGTTTATTGCTCTGTACACAAGTCATTACAGCTCCTGCTGCAGTGACAGGGTGGCTTGAAGACAGTGACCCACCCGTCCCTTTCCATCTGGCTCAGCGTGGGGCGGGGAGTGTGTTCTACGGAGGAGCTGGAGGGCTGGGCGGCAGCCCCGGCCCTGGGTCTGGTCCCACGTCCTTGGGCCACGCCCACTGTGCTGCACGTGGACTGCCCCGGGCAGGGGATGCCCACTTTTATGGGTGGACTGGACCGGAAGATTCCTAAATGTCTATTGAGTCCTGTGATGTTGCGGTTTATGACAGCTTACAGTGCAAGGAGCACAACGCCGGGACAAGCTTTCGACTCCCTGATGATGGGACTTGGCCACGTTATTTTCACATTACTCTCAAAGATGCTGATAGTTCTTCCTGTGTGATTCTCGTAAGACAAATGTTGCCTCGGCTGCCATTCAAGAAAGACAGGTGAGCAAACAGAGCTCCCTAAACATGTTTTCTCTGTCTCAGGTGCCCCAAGGAGGACAGCAGGCAGGGTTCAGAACCTCTACAAGCCGCCGGAGCCTACCAGAAGCTTGGGTTAGGGGATTATCACATGCGTGGGGAGGAATGAGGGTATCATCTCCTAAATGGATGAGACGGCTGTGAAATCACTCATTCTTCTTCTTTTTTTAATTCGATGAGTATTCACGGAGAGCTCGATGCATTGTGAGTCTGCCAGGTCCTGTGAGAAACGACGAGAAGGACACAACGTGGCTGCCGCCTTCAAGGGGCTGACAGCCCCATCGGGGACTGGAGAGACACCTTGGTACAGGGCCGTGGCAAAGCCAGAGGAGGAAGAGGTCACGGACAGCTAGAGCCTCAGGGAAGCCTTCCTGGAGGAGGTGGCATGGAACAGGGCCGCACGGGTTGGGTTTGATTGCAGAGCAGGGGCTGGGGGAGGGGGGCCGGTAGTGATTGGTGCGGGCACATCACGTGCCACCATTCGGAGGTGGGGCAATGAGGGCAGCAGGTTCCCACCGTTAGCAGCATCAGTGTGTCCTGCTGTTACACAGGACAGAGGGCTCTGAGACGGTCGTGCGATTGCCCTCAGTGCATCCCGCTGCTGACCCACGAGCCCATCTCAAGGCCCAGGATCGCTTCCACTGGTGGCCACCTGCACGTTGTGGAGGGTCCTGCAGGCCTACATGCCCTTTAATTATCTTTACCAACGACCAGGAGGTCGTTTGGGGTTCCCATCATCAAACTCACTTTTCCGTGATAAAACACTGTTTAAGAAACATGTTGATAAGCAGCACATAGGCTGCTTAAGGGGCGGACAGGTAACATTAACCTATCAGCTGCTACCAAAAAATCCTGGTCCAGGGTGGCGAGCGCCCTGGGTGGGCCTCCGCGGTGGTGGCAGCCTGTGGGTGGCGGTGGCAGCTGCAGCTCCAGCTGCAGAGTGATGAAATTCCCGGGTACTCTGGCTGCAAACATGCGAGAACCCCACGGGCCTGGAGGTGGGCCGGAGAGGGAAGAATCCCGCTGAGGTCTGCATCTCAGATGTGTCTTAGACGAGGCGTGTCCGTTTCTCAGAGAAGATAACAAAGAGTCACCGAAGGGAATTCTCACACAGTCTTGGTCACGTTCCCTAGTTTGGGAACGGGGAGCTCGTCTCGTGCTAAGACATGAGATCAAAGCCCTTTATGGAATCGCTGAGCTACCTGGGCATCAGGCAACTTTGCCTCCGGCCCGCTCTTGCCAAGTCCCAAGTCCTTTGAGAGGGACGACAGGAAACACTTCTCCGGTGCTTGCTCTGTACGGGGCACGGCTGGCTCAGAGCACCTTCTATGCATCACCCCATTTGACGCGCGTAACCGCCCTACGTGATACTGTTACGAGATCCTTTTTACAGGCGATGAAATGGAGGCATCCTGCCTAAGGTCACGCAACAGAAAGTGGCAAAGGCAGGAATAAAATCTGAGAAGTCTGGATCTACTCCCTGTTTTTAAACCTACACTAGTTTCCTTTCTAGGAAGAGTATAAAAAAAATGACTATCCAGTAGCCAAGCTAGTGTCAGTTAACTATTGCCACATAACAAGCCACCCCAAGGCTCAGCAACACAAAAGCACAATTATTCATTACTAACGCATGTGTTTGTAGGTAGGCTAGTTGTGAGCTGGTGTAAGCTGGGCTCGGCTGATCTTGCCTAGGCTCATTCGTGCAGCTGCGGGTCAACTGAGAGCTTTGCTTTGGCTGGGAATGGCTGGGCCACCTTAGCTGGGGAAACTCAGCTCTCTCTGCAACAAAGCAAGAGGGATCAGAGGGCTCTGGGAGCCTGTGACTTCGGTCTTATTCTATTGGTCAGAGTGAGTCACATGACGTTACAGAGTCAATGCTGTTGCATTCAGGAGGCAATTAGGTTCCAATGAGATTGTGAGGGTGGGGCCTCTGTGACGGGATCAGTGTCCCTGTGAGCAGAGGAAGGGGTCAGAGCTCTCTCCACCCCATGTGGGAGCAATGAGGAGGCAGCTGAGTGCAAATATGAAGGAGAGGTCTCGCTGGAACCCAGCCATGCCGGCACCATGAATTCAGACTAACGGACTCAAGGACTGCGAGAAATAAATGTCCCTTGTTGAAGCCCCCCAGCCTATGGGGTTTTGCTGTGGCAGCAGATCCGACCAAGACAGGAGGGGAGGGCAATTAGACTCTCCCTTCTGGGAGTCCCTCCCCCCGAAGTCACAGGATGGGGGGAATGAATGCAGGGAGGAGTCAAGTGGGGCCGTTAAGGAAATCAAACCTCACAGAGGAGGGAGGGCTCTAGGCTCTCTCTGGAAAAAGGAGAGAAGTCAGCCGTCAATATCCAACGTGACAAATCACTGAAGGAGGAGCATATGGGAACAGAGATGGAGACACCAACTTCCCATACACCTTCCTGTGCTTTTCAGGTGTCAGTCTTGTTCTAAGTTTAAAAAAAAAAAAAAGCCTCACAGAGCAGAGGGGAGGGAACCTGTCTGAAAAGACGGTGGACGCCAGCCAGAGGCACCCCAGCGGCGGCGCTCTTGCAGGCTCACTGCTGCACGCGGGTCCGGGCCACGAGGCTTGTGCTGAGTCACGCGTTCCCCCACCTTTGTCACGGGTGTTTAGGACCGGCTCAGAGTTTTCATTCGCATTCATCACGATGAGTCACAGGGGCAAGGCTGGGACAGCGCCGGCCCATTTCTCCATGTGTGACTCGATTCCAGAAACCCAAGGTCACTGCCACAGGAGCCATCCCCTGTAATTTCAAGTTGGCGGAGCCCGGGCTAATTATGTGCAATTTCATCTGTCAGATTGTTTGGAAATGTATTCCGTGTTAAAAGAGTGAGTCCGACGGGAGGGCCTCTCCAAAGCCCTGGCACGCTCACAAGTTTGAAAAGGTGTTAGACATTGGGTTGGGTAAAGGATGGTTCGCCCTCCCCGGGTTTATTTTTTTGAGTCCGTATGTCTGAGAGCCATTGAATCAGGGTCCGTGACTGGCAGGGACTCAGCTCTTCCCCGGGGGAGCCATAGCCGGTGGCACGGCAGTCCCTCCAGGTGTGGCCGAGGTAGAGAAGCCTGCATACACTGTGTGAGCCTCCCCGGAGCCAGGAGCTCCCTTCTCCCAAGACCCGCCCTGGTGTGCTCCGGTGGATGGCGCGAGCCCTGCAAAGGCACGTCGTGCTGTGACTGTCAGAGCCCAGTCCGGTTTAGCGCCCCCTGCTGTTCGGGTGCTTAGATAGCTTACACACCCCTCCTCTAACTCTGGGATATTCTTGCTGCCCCTCAAATCCCCTCTCCATCTTTCCTGGGGAGGCTGATGTATTTGATGAAGGATGCCCTTGCCTTCCAGCTTCCCACTGGGCTTGGCCGTGGGGGTCAGGGAGGGGCTGGCAGGGGGCTGAAAGGTGAGAGGAAAGGCGTTGGGGTATGTTAGTCCCCTGGTGCCTTGGCAACAGCAGGACAGCAGGCGCGTTCCTCTGCCGGTCCCAGCAGGACTTTCCCCTCCCTGAACCCTCCCTCACACCTACAGGTGTTAAGAGCCCCCACCAGGCCCAGAGAGCTTCACTAGCTCCTACTGTTCGCTTTACACCCGCCCGCACCTTTGTAACTAGATGCTAAATGAAACTCCCCTCAGTCATCCCGTTTGACTGTGCATCTATTTCCTGCCAGGACCTTGACTATTCCAAGTGGTTTAAAAAAAAAGTGGGGGTAGCAGGGGATGCAATGGTGCGGCCAATGCACCAATACGTAACGACACCGACGCTGGTGTCTTCCCTCTGCAGAAATGGGTGGATGCACCTAAAACCGAAGGACTTCCCTTCCCTCCCCTCTCCCCTCTCCCTCATCCCTTGGGGCCTCCACCCCCTTCTCTCCTCCTCCCCCTTCCCCCGCCCGGCACCCTCCGGCCCTCACGGATTCACCGCTGCTCTGCGCCAGGCCCTGGGCGAGGTCCTGGGGAGACAGAGATGAGCTGGACAGTCTTTGACACCCAAGAGCTCCCAGCCGAGACCTGGACCCTCCTAGAAAAAGAAGTAGACCGGACCAAGGAGAGGTTCATGTCCCTAGGTCTGGACCCTGTCCCTGTTCTGTCCCTCACCAGCTGGTGACCTGGATCGTATTAGTCCAGCTGATCTGCTGCTGTCCTCGTAGCTACAAAACAGGAACACTTTCTGTCTATTTCATGGAGTTCTCATGAGCTTCCGATGAGACCACAGAGGTGAAGCACCCAACACCAGGCCCAGTAAATAGTGGGTATCGATATGCAACGGGATTTTGCTCTTTATTTTCAGTGGGGCGAATACGAACTACCTTCTACCCTTTTCCCGGGGGGTTGGGGCTGAGTATGTATGGTCAGACGTGTAAGGCCCCGGACATAAAAGTAGGAAGAGCATCACCCACACGCCAGCATCTATTATTGTAGAATGTCGGCGCAGAGTTCAGCAAGCTCCTCACTTCTTTCCCTGAACCACCGGACAGGTGACCTCCCCACCCCACCCCACCTCAGCCCAGGCTCCCTCATTATTTATTCACCAAGAGCCTTGAAAGAGTCCAGCCAGGGGAATATCGGAAATCAATCTGTCTGCTGAAACGGCGGGATGGCCAGAGGGTCCCAGGGTCCCAGGCCATTACTATTCCGAATCTGGACATCAGAGCGTGTGCCATGTTTAACCCTTGCCAGCTTCCCCACGCAGGGAGCACACCAGAGAAACGGGAAACCCAGCACCACGAGCATGGACGGGCTCCCCGGGGCACACCCTGGTCCTGCTGGGGTGGACGTCCCCACCACGAGAAGCCAGGTTTCCTCCCATCCCACCCGTCTGGGGGTGGGAGGGCATCAAGAGCCTGAGGCAGCCCTGGCTGGCGTAGCTCAGTGGATTGAGTGCCAGCCTGCGAACCAGAGGACCGCAGGTTCGATTCCCAGCCAGGGCACATGCCTGGGTTGCAGGCCATGGCCCCCAGCAACCACACATTGATGTTTCTCTCTCTCTCTCTCTTTCCCTTCCCTCTCTAAAAATAAATAAATAAAATCTTTAAAAACAACAACAACGACAACAACAGAAGAGCCTGAAGCAGCTGCGTGGTGTCCGGTAAATACGTGCCACTGGGGACGGCTGCCTCTGACCCTCAGAGCCTGACGACAGAGCTCTAAGGCCCCCGGGACCATGAAAACTAGTCTCCAAAGGGTTTCCTGGCTGCATTTCCCCAACCTCTCCTCCATAGGAGATGTTTGCATGACCTCTGTAAGCAGGGAATGTGCCGATTCGGGCGCAGAAGGGCAGCAATGGCGTCCTGGGGACTGTCCGAGCAGGCGTGGGTCACGCTGCGTCCCAGAGAGCATCACAGTGAAAAGGACAGAGCGGCACCTACCACTGGGTGCCCCTCCCTCCCCGCTGGGCCAGGTGCGCAAGTGCTTTCCAGGTGTCATCCCAGGGGTTCCACGTCCGTGCGCAAGACCAACAGGAGTGCATGCACACAAGGGTTCGTTGGGCAGAGAAGTTTGAGAAAGCGCCTGTTCGGGGCTCTGACCGGTCCCGTGTGCCGCGCCGGAGGCTGGCCATTTGACTGGCCAGGTGACGGAGGCTGGCCCTGGTGAGCGCCTGCGGGAAGAGAGCCCAGAGCAGCTGCGAGGGGGCCTTTAAGAAAACAATACTCGTGTGTGTTTGGACTAATCGTTCGGCTGGGGGAAAAGAGCCTGAGGGGCCGCAGATTGCTCTTGTCTCCCTGCACTTGACCTTGTGTGGATGGGGGACCTCATCCCCTAGAGGGGAAGGAAAGCCAAGGGGGACCATACCCTCCCCCTCCTCACTGAAAAGGGGACGCGCTTACTCTGTAGACCCCGGTGGTGCCCCAGCAACACCCATTAGGAGAAGCCCCCGGGGAATCCCAGAAGGAGACAGGGTTCTGATTCCGTTGGGCTGGACCAGAGGTTATCAGGAGGGCAACTCCCCCCACCCCCAGGTGACATTTGTGGAAGTCAGGAGATATTCTTGGTTGTCACCAGCAGGGGGCGTTGCTACTGCCTGCTAAACCTCCTCCAGGGCGCAGACGGCTCCCACCGCGAAGAGTTATCTGGCCCCAAGTGTCAGTGGTGCCCTGGCTGGGAAACCGTAGGCTGGAGCGAAGCTCAGGGAGGCCAGAGACGTGGCCCTCTTGGTGGGTGCTGTGTCTCCAGCGCCCTGCACGGGCCTTCACTGAGTGCCTGAGGACAGACTACACAAACAGGAACCGGGTCCGGCCCCGTCGGAAATAAATCGCCTCCTGAAGTCAAGATAAGGCACCGTCTGATCTCTCCTTGTCGTCATCACAGTGACTAGGAAAGATGGCAGTCGCGGCTGGGCATGCCCTGCACGCCCATCGCCGCCTCTCGCACACCCTCACCGTCCCCCTTCTGTCCCAGAAAGATCGTTTCCCTCTCCGCCCTCTCTCGTCCCCTCTGCCAAACACCCTGCAGCGTGCAGCACGGTCGTGCCCAGGACAGAGGACGGCCCAGCCCCAGATTCCGACGTTTGAGAGGCCGAGAGGCTGGGACTCGAATCAAACAGGCGAGTGTCACCGTGTGCCCGGGACCCCGCCTCCGGCATGGGTGCTAGCCAGCGGGGGCTCTCCCCACGCAGGAGGCCGCTTCCCTGCCCCTAGCAGACTTTGAGTGTTGCAACCTCGTTCCTGGCAGTAAGGCCCACTGACCACTCAGTGTTACATCAGCTGTGCGGGCAGCTCTCTCTGCCACCAGGTGACCTGCCCCACGGTGAACACGGAGCTGGAGGAGGCGGGGTCCATGGAAGCCCAAGCGGGTCGAGGCTGGTGGCGTTGCGAGTTCTTACGTTTTCTGGCTGCCGCTGTTGCCGTGGAGAGAGCATGTCTCTGAACACAAGGGGACTGGGGCTGAGGGGCTGTCACAGCACGTGGTCTCCGCGCTGATGCGGTGGCCCCGGACCTGCCCTCTCCAGGTGCTCCGAGGCTCCTACGTGTCGTGTTTCTCATCTCCGAAATAGACAGAAGCCTGCGCAGCGGCCGACTGATGGATGGGAATCTAATTACTGGTTCGGGAGATCTGTATGGCGGGCCGGTTCCCACTCCCGTGCTATTGTCAAACGCCTGTATTGTGCTGAGCACAGAATGTCACCCACTTAAACACGGCAACAAAATGCTCTCAATCCTGTTAGCTTTCACTCAGAAGGAACAAGAAAGGGAGCGTGGGTAAAGTCGCTACCTTTCTTCAATTGTTATGCAAGACAGTATCTCTTTTCCAACATAAAGAACACAGGACGGTCTGGCTGACAGGGAGGATCTCCTACCCACTGAGCTCCACTTGCTACTCAGCAGACGCACGACACCAGGGGGGCCTTTGCTCTGCCAATGACAACGTGCACGGCCGAGACCGCGTCATCTCTCCTCCTGCCTCTTGGTTTGTGGTTGCCCTTATCTGATGCCCTGCATCTCATGGCTAAGATGCTCGCCACCATCGACCGAGTGCTGACTACACCATCTACCTGGGTCCTCCCCTTTACCTGGCTCCGCGTGCTCATGTGACTTGCCTGAGTTTGCACAGCCAGGATGTGGGGCCGAGTGACAGGAATGACAGGAATGTGTTCTTTCTGGGTGCCCTGCATGTGCCGGGCCGTGCATATCAGGCTCTGAATGTGCACCCTCGGAGATGACCAAGACGGCAAGACTTCCCCAGGAACGTGGGGCCGCGCCGAGTTCTCGTTCACGGTGCTGGGGTGCTGCGTCCTGGCATACCCCTCTTCCCTTTTCAGTCTGATGGTTTTTCGGCTTCGCTGAGATGTAATCGACCTGCAGCATTGGGTCAGTTGAGGGTGTATGGCGTGTTGGTTGGGTACACGCACATTGCAAACCGATGACCCCTTTTCTGTTGTTTGCGTCACTCTCACCTGTGTGTCAGCTGAGGACCTGGAGTCATGCCTGTCTGGGGTCTCAGGGAGTGTTCGCAAGGGGGTCTTGCTTCTGTACCGACTCTGAGGACCACCTCTGCACCGAGTTGATCGTGCACACAGTAGCTCCTCACGTCACTGCACGCGGCGACCTCATGCCACCTGGTGTGTGCCGGACGGGGAGTGCAGAGCCACCCAGGCATCAGCGGGTCTAGTTCTAGGGTCTCCTGGGTGTGAGCATCTCCCGTAGGAAGCGTGTGGCCCCAGGGCTGAAGATACCCAGTGTTTCCACCACACCACCACACACACGAGCCTCCTATGTCCCCCCTGGACTCAGCTGAAAAAGAGGCATCTCCCTGCTCTGTCGCTGGGCACAGGCTGCCCTGCTGTGCTGGCTTACAGAAAGGGGGTCCCCAACACGCCTGGGGCCTTTCCGGGGTGGGGGGTTGCCTTTTGGGGTGCCCCTTCCTGTGGAGGCTGACATCCTGCACTCTTTGTCAAGCACGTGCAATGCAGCTCTGATGAATAGAAGACAAGTTGAAAGTATTGCTGAATTCATAACAACTTTTCATTATTATCTATCTGTTCAATTAACCAGCACTGAAGTACAAACGCCTTCTGGCAAAAGTCGTGACATTAGGGGTCGTCTGCTGGAAACGGCCGGAGACAACGAACACAGAGCTGCCGCAGAGGTTCCTGAGTCAAGTTCACAGCCTGCCTGGGCCTCTGCCCCCCAAGGCTGACGTGCTCCAGTGCCTAGAAAAAGCATAGTCTATTGGACTTGAATTCTTTGGAAACTGGCCGTCCCGATATGATGCATGAGATCACTCTTGGTGACTCAGTTTATCCAAGTTACCAGCCTCCCTCCTCCCACTCCCATTCCCTGTGGACTCGGCCTGTGCCTGCTGTTTGACACACATGGCTCACGTAAGGTCCTGCGGCACAGTGGGCGTGACCTGAGGTGTTTGCTGGTGGGTCTAGGGCGCTCCCGGGGCAGGCGGGGCCTCGGCCAGGAATGCACTGCCCCCAGTGGTGACCCCCGCTCTCACTCAGGAGGACTGCACCCCTTCATCTTTCTCTGCTTCTGAACCCTGATCATCACCAGAGGCTCCGCTAGTGAGCTCAAAGGAGAGTCCCAGTGGGACTCCCCTGGCTGACATGGGGCTCATTGTTTAGCACAACAGATACCAGACCTGGGTTTCCATTGGTGGAGCTGATGGCGTTCAAGATGTGTGGCTTTGCCAAAATACTTTCCAGAAGCCCCCGACCTTGCCACAAGCAGATACAAGAATCTCACAGGCACTTCTCCCATCTCCCTTTGGGATGGGGCTGGAGACGTGAGCCCCAGGCAGCCCTGTGCCCAGCAAATGGTCTGGGGGACTCTGGTGGCCTGGTGGCCACTGGGAGATGGACTCCACCCTCCCTCTTCAAAACGGTCTCGTCCGCATCGGGTGAGACTTCCGTGGGAGGCGTGTGGGGTTGTGTGGGGCTCACAGGACACATCGTACCGTCTGGTGTCTACTTGTTGGTAAATGTCTGAAATGGGCTTTCGGCAGGACCTGGTTGCAGGGCTGCAGGAGAGCCGCTCACTCCCAGCCCCCTCCAGCTGCCGGTGGCTGTCGGTGACTGCCAACAAGAACGTTAATAGGGGAGCGCGTTCACGGTGGCCGAGGTCAGTTTCCGCAGTTGCTCTGCAAGAATGGCGGGGATTTCTTTTTCGTTTTTATACAAAATCCATTTCATACACAACCCAGACAACCACGCCCCCAGCAAATGTCCTCTTACTCAGGGCCGTGGCACAACTTTGATCTCTGAAAGAATCCTCAGTTCCCTGTGAAGTCTGAAGCCCTCTTTCCACCTGACACATTGCCCGGGACCAGAGAGGGAACGTGCCAGGGCATGCCTGCTCCCCAGGGCTCCAGGGCTGTGTCGGACGCGTCCCTTTCCCTAGAGAAAGAAGACAAACTTCCGTTTGGCCTGCGAGGCTGTATCCGAGTCCTAGAAAACTGCCTCTTACAGTCCTCGTCTATTGTTCTAACTTTCTTTGGTCCAGTCCTTCTTTTGCATCAACTCTGGTTTGTCCAGCTATTTACATGGCTTCTTTCTAGGAATCCTGCAGGACTGAGCCTAAATGTCACCTCCTCAGGGAGGCCTTCCCGGATTACTCTGCCTAGATAGGCTGTTTCTGTGTTAGTTTCGGTGCCTACCCTTTGTTTCTATCACATGATTTTATTTTTTATGATTAGTTATTACTTTGTTTACTCATTGGCCACTGACCCTCCCTCGAGCCTGTAGTCTCATTGAGGGCAGGAACCTTGTCCATCTTGCTCAAAACCCTGTGCCTGCCACATAATAGGTGCTTAGCGTGTATTTGGTGAACAAGTAAAATGACTTAGAATAGTTTCCCTTCCACTTGTGACAGAACTAACCAGGGCTGCGGGGTGGGACCCCACTCGTGATGCGGGCCTTGTGCTGAGGAAACTGCACACAGAGCTGTCGGAGTGAGTGGGGGTGCTGACTGTGCGTGTCCATGCTGTGTCAGGGCCACGAGGGGACGTGTGGGCATGGACAGGGGCATTGTCTGGCTGTCACAACTGGGGGGAGCGACTGGCACCCAGGGGGTAGAGACCAGGCGTGCTGCTGCGCACCCTACAGTGCCCAGGGCAGCGGGGTTGAGGTGAAGGAACCCCGTCTGGGAGCGATCACTTTCTCCAGACCTCAGTTACCACTTCCAAAGGCTCGAAGTCCAAGAAAATATACTTAATGCCAGTCATCATCCCGTGGCAACTGTAGACACCTTTTCCTACTATTGACCTCAAGCAACACGATGACCCTAAGACATGGGTGTCAAACTCATTTTCACTGGGGGCCACATCAGCCCTGAGGTTGCCTTCAAAGGGGCCAAAATAATTTTAGGACTGTGTAAATGTAGCTACTCCTTAACTGTTAAGGAGCTGAAATTGTATTCGGCCCTTGGAAGGCAACTGCGAGGCTGATGTGGCCCCCGGTGAAAATGAGTTTGACAGCCCCGCCCTACGGCATCACAGGGTGGCCTGAGCTGACCCAGCGGAAGACGGTGGACATTTAACAACGCATCTCTGATGCAGACTCGCCAGCTGCTTCTCCCACCGCGAGCCCGCTCCGACCCCCCCGCCCCGCCCCGACATGAAGACGCGAAGCAGACACAGTCGCTGAATGAGGGGGACGGTTATGCTCGTTCGTAAGTGACTCTTCTGTTCCCACAAGGACTCCCTGCCAGGTCCCTGCAGGCAGCTGGCTCGGCGCACGCCTCTGAAACCGTGCTCGGTTCACAGAAGCTCTCCTTGAAGTGAGCGTTTCCATTGTGAGAATCCAGCCACAGTCTTTCAGGGAGGCACCTCGCCCCGCCTCCCAAAGATAATTCTCCTGTTTCCTGGTGTTCCCTTTGGAATGCGCTCTCTCTTTTTTTTTTTTTAAAGATTTTATTTATTTATTTTTAGAGAGAGGGGAAGGGAGGGAGAAAGAGAGAGAGAGAGAGAGAAACATCAATGTGTGGTTGCCTCTCACATGGCCCCCACTGGGGAGCTGGCCTGCAACCCAGGCATGTGCCCTGACTGGGAATCGAACCTACGATGGTTTGGTTCACAGCCCGCGCTCAATCCACTGAGCTACGCCAGCCAGGTAGAATGTGCTCTCTTTGGAGAACAAGGTCTGGGTCTTCCGGATTCTTGGTTCTGCTTCCAAGCACCCCAACCCTTGCAGGGGGCCGATGCATATTTATTGATGCTGCTGAGTGAACAGAACCAGGGCTGTGTTCTCACGTCCTTGTCCTGTTTTCTGTGGGAGTATTTTTTTTATCAGCATCTGTAAAACGAGCACCAAGAAACTCGTTTCTTTGAGTACTCAGCCTCTTGAAGGGACAGGGCTGCTTTGGGGGGTCCAGAGACCACACTTCCCTGATTCAGCCCTTGCTAATCTCTGGCCACATGCTCCACAGGCACGTGGATTTTTACCAAGGGGTTGTGAATTTAATGAGTTGCTTTTGACACAATGAAAACCCAGCTGCTGACCATGAATGCAATACCTTCTCTTGCTTGCATTCGGCTGCATGGTCTGGACAAAGGACAGCAGGGGCCACCCAGCTGAAAGGAGGATAGAGTGGGAGGCCCGGCAGTAGGACCCATCACAGGTAACACCCATCTATGCAGATTACCCTGGACCACTGTGCCTGCTTGTGAACTCTGCACCAAACTGATTTTCCAGGTCCCGAAGGTGGTTACAAGGTCTGGTTCTGGTACCGGTTGCGAGAGTGGCTTCTGTGGCTGGTAAAACTGCCCGAGACCCAGGCTCATCACGGGAGGGCTTAATGGATGGACCGTTCATAGTCCCTCTGATGCCACAGTGTGATTTCGTGCTGCTTGGAAAACAGCTGCTTTGCACAGCTGGTGCCCAGGAGCGGAACCCCAGCTTTAGGTGAACTCCGTCAGTAAACACCTTCCCACTGGAGTCACCGCTGCTCTCCAAAGACGAGGCCACTTCCTGGAGCCGCGGACAGGTGTGATGGAGTGGCCGAGGAGAGGCCACACCTGTCCTTGTTCCCTGTCTTCTCTCCGTGCCCTGCACCCGTGCAGCCGTCAGCAAACGTGTACTGAATGCCCTGCGTGTGGGGTCTCCCACTAGGCACTCCTGCGAGCTGTGTCTGCCGGCATGGGCAGGTGCGGTCAGCCAACAGGTCTTCCCAGGGGGCCCGAGGCTGACCTCACTTTTGCAAGTGGCTGAGGCCCAGAAGTGAAATGGAATTGAACTTTGATCACACTCCAGGCTCTTACCACCCACCCCTTTGTCCTTCGAGGACTCTCATACCTCACGTGGCCTGGTCCTTCTGAACGATATAATGGGGTCAGTGGGTCAGGTGCAATCAAACTGAAGCATCTCCAGGGAAAGGAGAGAAAAGGCAGGACTTGGAAAATACACTAAAAGTGGCACAGGTGGGGGTAATCATGTAGGGGCGAGGTCTCCCTGAGACCCTCCCCAAATCACATGACTCAGTTGGCCGTCACTGTCTTTGCACGAAGCCAGGGGAGGTTCAGCTTTTGATTGGTCTGCATGGAAGCCAAGAATACCCATGGGAAGTGATGTTGGCATTGTTCCTGACTCAGTCCAGGTTCTCTAGCTCTGTCGCCCCGAGAGAGGTGACACAGGTGACCAGTCGCTGGATCACTGCCCATGCAGCTATGACACTTATCTTGAAAACCTTGCAAGTTTCCAGTCTACAAAGGAAGGACTGTCTGTTTCATTGTCCAGGAAACTGCCGCCTCCTGCCCTGTCCCAGCAGGATCTGAACCAGTGACAGTGGATGGATGGCCAGCAGCCTCCGTGGAGATGCGCTCACAATGCCGTCTTTCCCATTTGAATACCCAGAGGGCTCCGCGAGACTCACGCCCCAAGTAAGCCACACGTAAAGGCCAAACCATTTCCACAGGCTTCCATAAGTATGTTCTCCACCAATTTTTCGCTGTAAGGGGTTGTGTTTGGAGGTTTGGCTTTTTAAGTGCAAACAGCTGCGGGGGACTGGCAGGCAGCTTTAACGAACAGATGCGTGTTTCTGGAGCAACCGGTTTTCCCTTTTACTATTCTGTGACCGAATTTGGTTTATTTCCCGGCAATGTACATTTTAAGCTCTCGCTTGTGAACTGACGCTGATAACGGTGGCCTCCAGGTGGGGAAATTTATCTCCGCAGAAAGATCTGCTAAGCAGTGCAGAATTTTCAGCGTTTATTATCAGCCACACGCCATGAGAGGGATAAGCCAGGCTTCGAGCCTAACTGGTGTACCAGCCACTTCTGCGGGCTGATCGGAGGGGACACTTTTGTTTAATGTTGGTCTAGAAAGTATTGTATTTTTTTAAGATTTTATTTTTAGAGAGGGAAGGGAGGGAGAAAGAAAAAGAGAGAGAAACACTAATGTGCGGTTGCTGGGGGCCGTGGCCTGCAACCCAGGCATGTGCCCTGACTGGGAATCGAACCTGCAATGCTTTGGTTTGAGGCCTGAGCCCAATCCACTGAGCTATGCCAGCCAGGGCTGAAAGTATTGTATTTTTAACCCAATCATTCTCAACCAGGACAGGTGTGACCCTCGGAGGATACCTGGAAATATCAGACAGCTTTTTTTGATTGGTATGTCTGGGGGAGGGATGTGATTGGCACCCGGTGATGCCAAGGATGCTACCACATACCCAGCAGTGCATGGAACGGCCCCCAGAACAAGGATTATTTTGCCCCGACTGTCAGCAGTGCTGAGGCTGCAAAACCTTGCTGTTGGGAGTTGAATTGTGCGTCTGAAAACACGCGTTCAAGTGCTCACCCCCAGCGCCCCGGAAGGCGGCCCTATCTGAAAGCAGGACCATTGCCGGAGTCATTGGTTAAGATGAGGTCATACCGGGGTAGGGTGCGCCCTAGATCTAACACGGCGGGTGTCCTCGTAAGAAGAGGAGCGCCAACATGCAGACAGTCACACGGGGAGAGCACGTGAAGAAGAAGGCAGGGACCGGAGGGAGGGCGTCACAAGCCAGGGAGTGCCGGGAGCTGCCGACGCCACTGGAGTCAAGGCAGGACCCTTCCCCAGAGGTTGGGGGGAGCGGGGCTCCACCGACCCCTTCGGCGCTCCGAGAAAACGTATTTGTTTTAAGCCACCCAGGTTGCTGGGACTCTGTCACAGCAGCCCTGGGAAGCGAATCCACTTCATTAACATGAGTAAAGCTTGCCTTCGTCGGAGAATGGTAATAGTTCCATTTTCACGATGGGCAGTATTTTGCTGGGAACATACACTGCTCTCTCTTTATGAATCACTCCCTTGTACATTACGACGCTCCTTCCCCAGGCCTCACCATCCCCGTTGTAGAGATGGATGGCAGTGGGAATCAGCGTTTCTCCAGAGCTTTCTTGTGCCAGCCGCCATGCCCTGTGCTTGACAAACGGCACCTCACGTGACTGGTGCAGCCGCCCTAGGGCACAGCTGCTGAGTGCACCCCCACTGAGCAGCAGAGGAGTGGAGGTGCGGGGTGGGGCGTGCACTTCCCCAGGCCCCTCGGGCGGCCCCCCAGGACCCTCCCTCATAGCCATGGGCTCTCTGGCTCTGAGGAGGCAGAGGCCGAAACAGCCACAGGGCCACCAGGGGGACGCCGATGTCAGGGCCTCATTCATGCACCCAGACCCCATGACCCTGCAGCAATGCCACCCTCCTGAAGGCGGCCTTACTATGTGCTGTTCCTGAAGCTCATTCCACGAGAAAAAAAAAAAAAGTTCGGAGGCAAATGAAGGGCGAGACCATCACGCACTATATCCCTTTCTTTGAGATTCAGAATCGGCATCCGTGACGGCTCTGACAAGGTCTACGCTTACCAAAACCAAAACCAAACCCTCCTCGTTGTTTCAGTCCAGTGGTTCCCCAGGTTACCTGACCGCACAGGAAGGCCCGTGCACAACACAGTTAGAGTCTAGAGCCGGGGCAGCCAACTTCCTCGTCAGGAGCCAGTGAATGTCTGAGGGTCTGCAGGCCAAACGTAGTCTCTGTCGCTTGGGTTCGTTTTCCTTTGTCCACCCTTTAAAGATGTGAAATCCATTCTTAGCCTGAGGGTTCTCAAGAAAGAGGCCACTGGCTGGATGTGGCCGGCCGGCCAGCCAGCCCAAGCTCGCTGACCCCTCCGAAGGAACAGAATTGAGAAATGTGCAAGGGAACCCACCTTTGATGTGTTGTTTTTCACTGGGGTTGTCCTGAGGGAGAATGGCTCACAGCCAGAGGGTGGGGGTTTGGGGGGGCACAGGGGAGCCCGTGCAGGCCTCTGCTGGGCTGGGGCACACCCCCACACCCAGGCCTTAGAACAGCAAGGTGGGGGCTACAGATGTTTAAACATCACCTCGGCATCATTCCGATCATTTCCTCTGTGTCTCAGGCTGAGATGGATGCCTGCCAGGGGTGGTTTATAGAGACTTCGGCTCTTTCCGAGTCCCCAGCTGCCAACCTTACCTGGGTAATGAGGACTTTTATGGGCGCCGAACTGGATTTCCTTTAAAAATGCAAGCAGGGCTCCCTGGAGGGGAAGTGCGGGGCCTTCTGGGGCAGGATGGCGGTTCTGGGAGCTCTATCTTTAATGGCCCCCCGCAGGAGGAGAGGGGAGGAAGCAGCAACAGCGCGGGCCAGCAGGCAGGGCCTGGGGCTCTGGCAGGGGCTGTGCGGGCGCTCTGGGGAGCAGAGCGGGGGGCCTCATGGAGGCGGGGCCCTTTTCTGCACCAGGTTCTCTCTTGGTGGAGCGCCTCCGGGGATGAAATCAAGACAGCTGACGTGCCCAGAGTCGGCCCTTGAGAAACAAGGGTTTCAACGTTGCCGTTCCATTGATAAGCAGATTTTTTTTTTCTTTGCACTAAATGCAGTGGGCCCTCCTGGCCCTGGGCTTCTGATCCAACTATGGATTTCCAACCGTGGATTTCCCGTCGAGCAGGTGGTTGAACCCAGGTGTTCCGAGGCCCGACTGTAGAATCCTAAGTCGTAAGCGCAGCTCTGCGGGAGCAGGGGTGGAGGGGCGAGGGCGTGGAAGGGTGGGGCAAAAAGGAAAAAGGACTCCTGGACTTGGACTATAGTGTGGCGATTGTTGGGGGGGGGGGGTGGAGGGGAGGTGTGAGGGGGTTACATAGCAATGGGAAACTACAATAAAATGAAATTTTAAAAAATTATAGGCGGGTTTTCTGGCCCCTAGCCCCTGGCATTGCTCACTGTGTGAGGGCCAACTGTACGTGGAAATCAGCGAATGTTTGCCTGGGCGGGAAAAGGAAAAGGAGTAAGACTGGGAGTCACACGAGTCTGAGCTGGAATCCTGGGTTTGTGGTTTTCCAGCGGGGCACGTCGGGCGAATGACTTAGTCGCTGCGGAGCTCAGGCTAGCCAGCTGTGGAGGGGAAATAATTCTGATCTTCGCGTGTTCACGGGGGCTTCAGCTATCCATAGTCCGTGTAGAGAGCCTAGAACAACGCCTTGTGCGTAGTAGGTGCGCACCTTAGACTTCTAGCCACACTGGCTGTGGCAGACGGACCAGAGTCTGTGGCCCCGTGATCCCCGCCTCCTGGCGTTCACCCCCTTGTGTGAGCCCCTCACCTCCAGGGTGGGAGGGACCTGGGCCTTGCTCCCTGGCGAACACGGCGGAAGTGATGAGATGTTACCGCCATGATAGTGTCACACAGGATCAATGCCTGTCATTGCCAGAGTCTCTCTCTCGCTGCCAGCTCTGAAGAAGTTAAGTTGCCTATGATGGCGGCCATGTGGCCAGAGCCGCAGCCATCCTCAGCCTGACAACCCGAAATATCTCCAGCCACTTCCACGAGCCCCTGGGGAGAGAAATGCCCTCCTCCATGGCCACTGCTCTGGACCCTTCTTAGTTGTTAACAATGACAATGACAACACCGAAGACAAGCATCATTAGGAACTGCGTTCTGGCCAAGTGCTCATCACACCTCATTTTGTTTAACAGTAATACTGTTAGGCATTCCTTCCATCATTGTTTTATAGGCTTTGGAGAAGACTCCGAGAATGTAAACACTTTTCTCAAGGCGGGTAACCCGTGGCCATAGCTTGGATCCACCTCTGCTCGCCTCCGCAGTGGGCGCCGGGGTCAGCTAGATCCAGAGGGGCAGTGCGCCTCACCCCCGACCGGAGGCTGGTCTCCCAGTGCGTGTCCTTGTCACACCCTGACCACACACAGTGTTCCTGAGTGTCCTCTCCACCAGAGCTGCCGCCTTCAGCCCCCATGTGCCCCGATCTCCTGTTACGATATGATTTAGACCAGAGTGCCCTCTGACCCTGGGTACACTCCACTAATTTGACTTTGGGGCCGTTTCTTTCATTTCAGATCTCAAAATGAGATGTCTGTAGGGAGCTAGGAGGTGAAATGAAAAAAAAACACAAAGCGGGCTCAGTGCAAGACGGTGAAAGGTAATCAACCTCTGGGGAGACTTAGGGAATGGTGGAGACTGTGGCAAATTAGACAGCAGCTGCTTCTCTGTCGCGTCCTGTGGGACTGGGGACTGGGATTGTTGGATATTTGCAGTTTCTCAAGAAAACTTGAATTTGGAATGATATATGTAACATCCTTTAAAGATTTTTGGTAGGTTATTCAAGTTAAAAAATTATCTGTGGCCTGATTCTGGGCTGAATCTGGGTCTTCTCTTTAAAACTAATCTCCTAAGGCCTTTTTCTGCATCTACCTGAGTCCTTCCCATTGTCCAAGGCTGGGCTCAGGGCTCACAGCCATGCATCCTGCCTGGACCAATGCTGACTCCGCTCCAGTGTCCTTTATCATGTGTACCATCCAGCATCCTTTACCATGTGTACCAGCCAGCATCCTTTACCACGTGTACCATTCAGCATCCTTTATCATGTGTACCATCCAGCATCCTGTATCATGTGTACCATCCAGCATCCTGTATCATGTGTACCATCCAGCATCCTGTATCATGTGTACCATCCAGCATCCTTTATCACATGTACCAGCCAGCATCCTTTATCATGTGTACCACGGGCCCCTGATCCGGTGCACGGTTTGATCCGTTCTCTGTGTCACATGCTCCTCCATCTCATCTCCCCAATAACAGGGAAGTTGCCTCCAGGGGTAGGAGCACACCTTAGGTTGTCTCACGAATTTCTCACAGCACGGGACAAAGCTCAACATGCAAGATGCACTCAGTAAATACCCGTTCAACTGAGTGAAAGTCCTTTCTCACAGTCAGCCCTGATTGGCTCGTGCTGGAACGCGAGCCTGCTTCCTCAGTGGCCCTCTGCGCCCACCATGTCGAACCTCCAATGAATGTAACGTCCCTGACCTAACCGCTCCTTAAGCTTTCTTGATCTTAAGGCCAAGGGCTCCAAGTATCTGGAGAAAATCATGTGTGTGATGCCACCCGCCCCCCCGAATGGATCCACCCTCGGTGGTGTTCGAACACCACCTTCCTGTCCCCGCACATTTCCCTGCTGCCTCTTCGGTTTCCCCACTTGGAAAAAGGGAAAAATAGGGATTGTTCCCCCCTCTCTCATTCTTGTCTAAGTGATAGACGTCAGAGGTGCATAACACTGAGATCTTCGTGTCGGTCCCACCTTGGAGGCTCAGGGATGGCCGACATTTGAACCCTCTAATTCTCCACCAACTGTCGACCGCCGCCGGGGTACCCATCATCACTCAGAGAACCCTGCAGGCAAAAGGGAGGTGGCTGCCAGCCACTGTTAAGTGTCTCAAAATGGGCCTCAAAATCAATTAAAGCTAAAACTAATTAGCAGAGGGATTCATTGAAAGCAAGATTTAAAAAAAAAAAAAAAGTCCACTGGTTTCCAAACTGTTTTATGAACAAACCTCAGTTTGTGGCCCCAGTGTACATCAACCCGGAGAGAACGCAGCTCCCCGAGTCGGGCTTCCGGGACCCACACGGTGACCCTCCGCGGGCAGCTCGCTGCCGGGCCCACGGCTGCGGAAGCAGGGCCTGTGCAAAGCGCCCGGTGCTGCGGGGGGACAGGAAACCCGCAGACCGCGCCGGAGAGCCCCCTCCCCCGCCCCTGAATCTGCTGACCTTCTATCAATAGCTCTCCACCGAGGAGGAGGAATTATCTCTCGCTCCTGCAATCAAGCACTTCCGTGCAGAGCAATCTCCACGGATTTGTGCCAATTTTCCCCGATCGCTAGCGTGTGGCAGAAATATGCATGAAGTGGGCTCCAATAGCCTCCCTAATCTTCTCCCTCAAATCCCCCCCACCCATCCTCAATTACTGATGCTCTCTCGAAGTTACGGTGACTTCCGTCAGAACGCGGCCCTGGCTGGAACGCGGCACGTGCCAGCTAAGCACTGAGGGGCCTACCGGACAGGAGCGTGTGAGAAATCACACCTGATTCGGGTCCCGCAGGCTCTGTGTTCCCCCTGCCGGCCCTCAGCCCACCGCTCCTCCCACCGGCTCCCTTCTCACTCTGTCAGGAGCCCTGACTTCCTCTCCTGACCCCTTGCACCTGGATGCCCGCACCTTCTTCTTTGCTTCTCCTGTTACGGCATATTTTAGACCCCTTCCTGCCTGCCCAGCGTTGGGCTAAGGGCTGCGTGTGAGTTTTTTTCAGAGCGATCATTAGCTGAGGGCCTTCTGTGTGCAAAGCTCTGTTCTAGGTGCCGACGATAGGGCGGCGAACAGCACAGACAGAGAGCCCTGCCCTTAGGGAGCTCACATGCTTGTTGTGGGGGGGGGGGGTGCGGCAGGAAATACCTGCTACAAATGAGTACGGCACACAGCATGTCCCCGAGTGGTCCATGCTCAGGAGAAGGAGGCAGGACCGAGGGACGGGAAGAGGTGGTTGGGGAACAGGGTGGAATGACCTCCCAAATGCACAGCTAGGGGAGGTGATGCCAGGTCAAGGCCTGGAGGAACTGAGGGGTCAGCTACATGACCGAGGGTGGAGTAATCCGGGTGGTGGGGGGATGACGTGGGCTAGGGTCCAGAGGCAGGGGCGTCCTGTGTGCTGGCAGAGTAGCAAGAGGCCCTCGCAGCTGGGAGGGGTGCAGGGAGCATGAGTGGGCCCCACAAATGGTGGGGGTTCCCGAGAGCATGCAAGGACTTCGTCAGCTGGGAGCCACCACAGAGCTCTGAGCCAAGGAGCAACAGGACCTGACTTCAGGTGAGACAGGGTCGCTGCCCCCCATGCTGTGAAGAACTTGGCGGAGAGGGTCAAGGGCAGGACATCACGTTGGATCACCGGAACAGCTTTTTGAGACCCCCATCATCTCCCCACGTCAAGTGAAACAGTGACTCTCATGCAGATACAATTCATTCAAAGAGACATTGGTAGCCCGGGAATGTCGGGGTGCATGGCAGCTGGAGGCAGAACGGGCTTGTCCCACAGGGAGCCCGGGAAGTCAGCGGGGTCCCTACAGGAGGACAGAGCATGGTGTACGTGTCTGCAGACAAGAAGTATTTTGCACTGTTATCAGTTGTCTAACTTACACAAATCAAAAATCAAATAACCTGGAGAGGGAGGGGTCTTCTAGATAAAGCATAACCTTGAACTGCAAGGCACATTTTTCCCTTCCAGGAAAAAAAAAAAACATTGAGGCGGAGAGAGGTTAAGCAGCATGCTGGAGCGCATGCAGCAACTGCTCAAGCTGGGATTTGAACCCGGCTTTTTCTGACTCCCACGTCAGGGCCCTCCACGTCTCCTAGGTGCTAGGGACTGGCTGAAATGTCATCAGAGATTTGGAGAGCAGTAAAACCTGGTGAGGTGCAATCACCTTCTCAAAACAGCTGCATAATTTAATGTCCACATCCACACATATTTCCCGAATGTCTGCACTGAGTGAAGCACGGAGATGGGGCACAGGGGACCCAGAGATAACTAAGAAGTAGCTTCCAGTGAGCCAGCAATTTCCTGATGCAAAGACAAATCCTGGCACCATGGAAATGCTCGGAACGCACTGCATGCATTCATCTAGCGCCCTGAGGGAAGACCCTCCACCCCACTTCCCTTGTTTGTGAGGTTTTTAGCGGCTGCACTTTCAGCAGCGAGGGGTATGGAACATCCGGATATGTAAATGTGTCCACTGCCGTGCAAAATTCCTCAGCCAGCCACAGCCTGGGAAACTCAGGGCGAAGCTGGTGGGAAGGCTGCCCGGACTAGCGGGATAAAAAGATAGGTGTCATGTGCACATTTGCGTCCCCAGTTCAGAGGTGCTTTCTTAATTGGGATGAAAAGGGTCTCAAGACAACTCATGAGAAGGAGTAAAAACTATTTTTAGAGAGAAGTTGTTGCTGCCTGTGATGGTTAATTTTATATGTTAACTTGGCTGGGCCATGAGGCATCCAGAACTTGGTCAACATTACCCTAGGCATTTTGGGGTACGTTCAACGTTCGAACTGATAGACTGAGTAAAGCAGACTGCACTCCCTACTGGGGTGGGCCTCGTCTAATCAGTTGATGGTTTGAAGATAACAAACACTGACTTTCCCTAAAATAAGCGGGGGTTTCTTCTGCCTGACTGCCATGGAGCTGGACAGTTTCCCCTCCTGCCTTCACACTTGAGCCGACCCATCAGCCCTCCCTAGACCTTGGATCTGCCAACCTTTGGATGAGAACTACCCTATTAGCTCTCCTGGGTCTGCAGACTTTCCACTCAGCCTGCAGGCCCTGGGACTCGCCAGCCTCCATACTCAAGCGAGCCAATTTCTTCTAACACGTCTCCACACATAGCGACACCCAATAGGCTCTGTGTCTCTGGGGCGCGCTGACGCATCCACACCTCCACCAGCTCTGATTTCCCTCCCCTCCCCCCGTGCCTACCACACTTCATTCCTGTTTAAGGAATACTCAATTGGCTCGGGTTCTAGAGCAGTTCGCGCATTCACCTGTTGGCGGCTTCTCTCTCCCTCATTCAGAGAACCAGAACAGGAGCGTTTTCCGAGGGGTGAGGGCATTTGGCAACTTTGAATATCTGCCTTTACGGTTTTGTTTCTTTCCATGCTGTTCCTTTCCTTATTTCATAAAGAATGCAGCCTCTTTCTTTTTACCCCTGATATTACACATCCATGAATTCGCAACAGAGAAAGCCAGAAGTTTGGTTGATTTTTCTTTCTTTATCAGAGTCTCGAACTGTAACACCTTCACCACACTGGTCCCAAGAATGGATTCAGGCACCTGCCCAACCAGGCAGGTGCCCCTTCTCCCACGGCTGTCCTCTGCGGGGCTGTCCTGAGATGGGACAACCTTTAGAGTGCTTTTAGCTGTAAGCAACTGAAAACTTCACCGAGCATCTGCGAAACAGAAAGGCCACTCGGCAGCTCATCTGTCTACCAAGAAGTCTGAGGATGGGGCAAATCTGGGGGTTGGGGGGGGCGGTGCTAAGAGGGCGGTGCTAAGAGGCTCAGCACCACCAGCAGAAGACCCGGGTGTTTTCTGAGCCACTGCGTGGGATGCGATGGACCCCTTTGGGGGTCCTCGCTGGCTACGGCAGTTCAGGCTTTGCTTACAGACACAGCGGCGTACAGTGGAGAAGAGGGACAGGTCCTCCCCTCAGTTCTTTTCATTTCCGAGGACGCCTCTCCCAGAAGCCACAGAGTGGACTCCCTGTCACATACTGATAGCCAAGAGACAGTCCGTGCCACTCCTGACTCAGTCACTGGGCGGGACGAGACAGAATCCCCCGTGGCTGGCTTAGGAAGACCGAGACCCTCTCTGTGGAGGGTGGGAGAGGGTCCAAGCTCACCAGCGTGACGGGTTACTCTGGGGACAGGGTGTCATCGCCTCCTGTGAGCAACAACCAGGAGCGACAGCCACAGGCAGCAGCAGAGCCAGCACCTCAGAAAGAAGGGGCGGTGCTCCCCTTACACATGGGCAGAGAGCGGCCAAGGTGGAGTAGAAATCGGGAGGAGCGTTTTAGGGATTTTAAATTCCATTTGCATCCATCCAGATTCGGTGTTGTCTTTTTTAAAAATTTAAAAAATATATTTATTGATTTTAGAGAGGAAGGAAGAGAGAGAGAGAGAAACATTAGTGTTGAGAGGGAAATATTGATTGGTTGCTTCTTGATTGAACCCACAACCTAGCCACGTGCCCTGGCTGGGAATCAAACCCCCAACCCTCTGGTGTATGGGACGGTGCTCCAACCAACCGAGCCACACTAGCTGGGGCTCAGAGTTAAGTCTTGACCACGTATAAGACTCATTGAGGGATAGCAGTATTTTAAAATCGAGTCCCGCAAAATATTTTCTCCCGAAAGACTGAACCTCTAAACTAGTGGCATGTCAGAGGGGGGCGGCCCATGCAAAACCATTCACATTCTTTTCTGTTATGGAAGCTCCCGATACCATTTTCCCTTTCCCCTGCCCCCAGAAATGACTGCAGTCTCTCTGGCTGGAGCAACCTTTCCGAATTTACGCGGCAGACACGTGTGCTCGCTTCAGGAAGAGCTGCTGTTTACCAGGCACTTGCTCCATGCTGAGTGCCTGGCAGGTGCCGTCTCGCTGACTCCGTCAGGACCTGTGACATCGCTGGTTGCCATGGAGGTCCGTTGCCATGCCTGCCTAGCGTCTGGTCCCAGGTCTTTCTGATAACGCCGCCACATTTTTAACTCGGATAGGTATTTATGCCCTGTCCAGACAAGCAACAAAGGAAAATCAGATACACGGGACTTCATCAAAATTAAAAACTTTGTGTACCAAAGGACACTATCAAGAAAATGAGAAGACAGCCTACGACGGAGAGAAAGCATTTGTATATCACAAATCTGATAAGGGTCTAGTATCCAGGCTTGTAATTCAACAAAAACTGATAATTCGACCAAAAGACAAACAAGCAAATTAAAAAATGGCTAAGGATTTAAATAGATTTTTTTTTCAGAGAAGACGTACAAATGGCCAGAAAATACCCAGAAAAGATGTTCAGTGTCATTAGTCCGTCAGGAAATGGCAATCGGAACCACGGTGAGACACCCCTTTGCCTTCACTGGGGTGTCTGAACTGAGGCAGACAGACAATGGCACGTGTTGGTGAGGACGCAGGGAAATCGGACCCTCGGACGCAGCTGGCGGGGATGGGAAATGGGGTCACTGCTGTGGGGTAGGGTTTGGTGGTTCCTCCAAGGGTTTGCCGTGGAATTACCCCGTGGCATGGCCATGTGACTCCCAGACACCCAGTCGGAAGAACTGGAGACCGTCAGACATCTGTGCGGGAACGTTCGTAGCGGGATTCTTCGCCATAGCCCCAGAGTGGAGACGAACCAAACGCCTGGCAACGGAAGAACGGAGGAGCGGCATAGACGTCGGTCCCCCAGACGGGACGCCGTCCAGCCACAGGGAGGAAGGAAGCACCGGCGCACGCCGCAACGCGGACCACCCCCGAGAACACACAGCGTGCTGCGGGAGAAAAGCCAGGCACACAGGGCCCCGGACCGTGGGATTCCACGGATGTGAAGTATCCGGGGCGGGGTCATCCACAGAGACAGAAAGCAGAGTCCAGCCCTGGCTGGCGTAGCTCAGTGGATTGTGCGCGGGCTGGGAACCCAAGTGTCCCAGGTTCGATTCCCAGTCAGGGTACATGCCTGGGTTGCAGGCCATAACCCCCAGCAACCGCACATTGATGTTTCTCTCTCTCTCTCTCTCTCTCCCCCTCCCTTCCCTCTCTAAAAATAGATAAATAAAATCTTAAAAAAAAGTTCTTAAGAATTAAAAAAAAAGAAAGAAAGAAAGCAGAGTCCTGGTTTCCAGGGGCTGGGGGAAGGGCAAACCGGAAGTAATTGTTTATGGGGCACGGGGTTTCCGTGTGGAGTGATGAAGATGTTTTGAAACTAAATAGAGGTTGCAGCTGCCAACACGGTGAATATGCTAAAGGCTACTGAACTGTACACTTTAAAACGTTAACTTGATGTTATGTAAATAGCACCCGAAAAAAAAAAAACAAAAGCTACACGCTCTCTCCTGGCCAAGGAAAGGCCATCTAGCCAAGCCAAGCCCCCAGATCTGTCCACCCTGGAACCCGAGTCTTCCCTCCCAAACTGCCTACCTGTTATCTGCGTCCGAACCATGCTCCTCATCCCTCCTCCTCCCCCAGGCTTTCCCCCGACAGCCGCGCCATCTCAGCTAAGGCTCCTGCACCCTTTGCTGGCTTAGGCGAGAACACCTGGATGCGTCCTTCCTCATTTCTCGTCCTCACACTGCACGGGTGGCCAGGCAGGAAGTCCCGAGGGCTCCGCAGACCAGCTGTACCTGGGACCCGAGGCCGTCTCCCGCTGTTGCTGCCACCTGCCAGGTGGGAGGCGTACCGGCAGCTCTTCCCTGGGTCACTGCGGGAACCTCAGCACCTACTCTCGGTCCCTCCCTGTTGTGTCTGTGCCCGAGGTTGTCCCCAGTGTCCCCCCCCGCTCCTGGTATTCACCCCCTCGTGTCCTCAGTCCCTTCCTGTTGAGTGTGGACAGGACTCAGCGACTTGCTCCCACGGAGCAGAATGAGGCAGGAGGGAGGTCTCTCTGTCTCGGTCTCCGTCTGGAGCAAACCCGTGGGGAGGCCCACGTGCGTGGTCAGGACCTGCAGCCTGCTGCCGACAGTCCCACGCACGAACGAGACTGCCTGCCTCCTCCCTCCTCTGTCGTGACCCCACGGTGACTTCCCATTTCCTGCAGGGGGACACCCATAGCCCTTGCGATGGCCCACGGCCTCCTGTGGGCTCCAGCCTCTTATCACCTTTCTGACCTCGCTCTGCCACCTTCTCCCCTCCGCGGCCCCCTGCGCGTCAGCCGGCCTCCAGGGGCCAGGCACAGTGTCAGCCTGAGGTCCTTCACGCACGTTCTCCTTTGGCCGGAACACTCACCCCCCAGGCATCATACCTTCCTTCTCGCTCACCTTTCCCAAGTCTTGGTCTACATGTCTCTCTTGTAATGGGGTCCACCCTGTCCACTTTGTTTAACAAGAACAGCCCCATGCCCACCCCGCCTTCACGATCTCCAACCCCTTGTCCTACTGGATTCCAAGCATGGAGGACAGTCTGGCAGGCATGTAGTAGCTGCACAGGAAATGTCTGATGAGGGAAGGAAGAGCAGAGGGGCACGGAGGCTGGCCTCAGTGTCTCCTGCCAGCAGAGCCCCAAGGAGACGCCCACAAGCCCCTCCTATGGCGTCCCCGAGAGGCTGTCACTTCTCCAGCTGTTCCCTACGCTTCCACTCAACTGCACTTTTCCTTGGTGCTCAGAGTGACTTCCTGTTCCTTGCCGCCACGTAAGGAACGGAGGCACAAGTATTCTCACTGCTTTGCAGAGGTGACAACTGAAGTTCAAAGCCATAAGTGACTGGCCCGCAGTCGGTGGGAACCTGGCAGAGCCCGGATTGAAGTCCGCGTCTGGTGCCGCGGCCACACTCACACTGACTGTTCTACAGCAGGCTTCAGTCGAGCTGCTGCTGCAGAACATGTCTGGGAAGGAATCATATTCAACTGCGTGGTGAAGGCACAACAGTAAAACCACCACCCAAAAAACCAGGAGAGTAGAGACAGTCACGAATGGGCAGTGCAGGGCACAGACAGCTGGGGAAGATGGCTCCAGGACAGCACGTTTCAGGGGACAGACAGGCTGGTGCTGCTGCATCTGTGAGAGATGGGCATTCGCGTGTGCCCTTACTCAGAATCCCCCTCCTGGGGAGGTTCCCCAAACAAGCTTCTGCAACGTACAACAGGAGATTCTGAGAGCACATTCTTGCCAGTAACACCAAGAGCCTAGAGATGAACCCAGGACCGTGAATGGAAGAACCAACTAATAAACCATGGCCCCCGATACTCAACAGCAACCACAGTGGATGGGCAGGAGCGGGGGTCAGCCCCCTGCATGGCCCTGATTTTGTGTGGTCTGGAGGTTTCCGCACCGTGAAGGGTTAGGAAGCAAACCAAGAAGGACACACGGTACACTGTGTGTGGCTTGCGGGGACTAGATTGTTCCCCATATGGTCCTTCACAGAAGAAGCTGGCAGACCCCTGGCCTCAAGCAAGTTCAACAGTGTGGATGGATCTCCGAAGTATAGCAGTACGTGAAAAAGATATCTCAGCATTTTATATGGAGCATGCCACTCTTTTTATAAAGATAAAACCGAGTAAATGAAAATGCTTTTAAGGAGTCTGTACAGATGCAATAAAAATACCTATGGAGCAAAGCCAGATAGTGATAGAGTTTGGAGGAACGGTAAACCACCCCAGGTGGGGAAATGGTTGGCGACTCCAGGGGATGGATGGGTTGGGGCAGGCAGCGCGGCAGGTGGAGGCTGCGCATGGTCAAGGTTCTACCTTTTGGTGTGGGGGGTAGACAGTTATTGCTGATTACTTTTTAAAAGAAATAACTACTTAACTAATTAACTAAGTAAAAGTAGGCTGTGCACGGACCAAGGATGAGAATGTGGCACGAGCCAAGGCTTCTAATGAACCCAATTCTGGCACTGAGGTCAAGACAAACAACAGGCAAAACCTACTAACTGCTAAATATATATATATTTAAATAGAAGCACGTCAGGCAAACAAATAAGGTAAAATAATCACTTGTCCACTTCTAGTGCCATACCTCTGAGGTGACCACTGTCAAGTATCTGGGGGAAATTTTGCTCATCTGAGGATAGAACCACAACTAAAACACAGTCCCCAAATCATGCAAATGCAGAATGAGACAGGAGCTAATGTCTCGCCCCCATCCCCGTGGACCGTCCTGACGGTAGTAACTGCCTCGCAGCTGGGAATTCGAGCCCCTTCTGTCTTGGTGTTTCACTGTCTCCCTTGTCTGCGAGATAGGAGTGAACCCAGCACCACCCCCACAGCAGGGGGAAAAGGCCACCGAGACATTCCCATTCCGAGTAAGGCAATGCCCGGAAGTTGCACAGATCACACGTTCACCCCACCAGGCAAATCGTAGCTGCAAGGGAGTCTGGGAAGTGTAGTCTTTATTCTAGGGGGGGCCATGGGCCCAGCTAAAGTCCAGACATCCTAGCATTCTGTATCTCAACCAACCCATAAATGTATGTGCCTGTGCCTTTATTTATCAAACTGTACATGCCTTACATAAACTCTAGCTGTTCTTCAGGCTGAATTTTTCGGTTGCGACATAGCCAAGAAGTTTTTCCAGGTGAACACATATGGCGTGTTTCGTTCTCTGTGACGATCGCACAGCGTTCCGCTGCCTGTATGCAGCAGAGCATACACAACCGACTCCCTCGCACCACCATTTCAGTGTTTCTCCAGGGGCCCCGCCTCTTCTGAGAGGTTTGATGACCGCATCCACGTATTTATGCCGCTGCAGCGCAGAGAGACACACAGTTCCTGATGAGGGGTCCCGAGGAGGAGGGATGGTCCTGGATTGACCTCACTGCGTGCCAGTACCCAGGTCTTCAGGCTGCTTCTGACACGTGCACGGGAACTTCTTGGGGGGGTGGGGGGGCGGGGATCAGCTGGTGCGGCTGCGGTCCTGCTGGGCGGAGCTTGACTGTTTCAGTGAAACGCCCCTTCCCTGCCGCTGGCACAAAGCCTGCTGCGGCCAGCGCGGAGGGAGACAGCCTCACTCCCCTGGGCTGGCCGGGCCCCGTTGGGAGTTCTGAGATGCGGAGAGAAGGAGGGTGGAGCAGGAGGGGAAGCCAGCTCTGGGTTCTGTCCTCTGACTGCTCCACAGGGAGCCGTCTCTCCCAGTACAATGAGACTGCTTTTGTATCCGGGCAATACAAATAGGCAAAAAAACAGAAACAACACGTTCTCTATGCAAGTTAATAGTGTTCCCTTTGTCTCCTGGTGCCCACGTAACACGACGATCCTTTCCCCTTCTGATGGGTCCCCTCTGCGTCCCTCTGCAGAGGTGCCACGACAGTGAACACGGAGGGGACCACACAGCTGTCACAGCTTCCCAGCAGCTTCCAGGTGCTCGGAATTGGCCCTGCGCTGTCTGTCCTTGGTACGGCGCGCGGTCAGCAAGCTCGAGGAAGTGTTTGGAGTCCTTTAACTGCAGGCTCTGTGAGCTGAGACTCTTGCGTCCCGGAAGGCAATCCTGAAACAAAACCCCGTGAGACCTGCCGGGAGGGGAGGGGGCGGCCAGCGCTCACTGAGTGATGACCCCCCCAGAGGTAAGCTCTGAGCTGGCTGTGACCCAAACACGGCTCATCTAAATTCCCAAGGTTATTATTTGAATGTGGGGAAGCTGACAGCTACGATGTCAAAGGACTGGGCTGAATTACTGAGAGGTGGGGCTGGGCTTTCGCCCTGGGCCTGGCTGGATTAGCGCCCCCTAGCTTTGGCTGCTCAGTTCTACAGCTCCGCAGGGATCGGAGGAACCAACACAGGCTTGGGAAGTGGGCAGACGTGGCTCACCCTACGGACCCATGCTCTGCTGTGTCCCACGGAGATCTCGTCCCAGGTCTGAGAATCCGGTTTCCACCAAGTCTTCTCCCATGTGCTTGATGTTTCTCCATATGAAGTAACAGAAGGAACAGTTGTCATTTTTCCCTGAGAATGTCAACTCCCTCTCCTGGTGACGGCAGTCTGAACTTCCTTTGCGGGCCACCTTCTCTCATGAGCTCAGTTTATGTGGTTCAGCTGGTGCTGACCGCATTCTCCTTCCCTGGCCACGTGATCAGCTAACCCAAGGGACAATTTCCCTGGGACCCGCTGGAACCACTGAAACAAGACGACTTCCTTCTGCTCAAGCTGCTGATCCAGCAGGTTGCAGCCTCAGGGCTGTCAGTGGCCACCTCATTGTCCTAGGGGAAGACCGTCCCTCAGACTGATGCCAACAATGGAGAAAGCAGAGCTGAGAAGGAGAGAGTTTTCTGATGATGCTGTTTCAGCACCTGGATCTAACTATGCCTGAAGCTGGTGTACAGGTAGACTGGTTATCTGAATCATTAAAATCCTTCTTTTGGTTAAGGTAGTTTCCTTTCTTATACCCAAAAGATTCTTGAACATGTGTTCTATAACTTTCTACATCCTCCTCACTTGTCTTCCTCTGAGTAGCCATTTTGCTAATGGTTCTCTTAAATGTGGCAGCCTCCCAGCACATTTTGCAGAAGGAACTATCTTACGAGGTAGAGCTTTAGAAGAATATCTTGATAAAGACACCTCCTTTGACCTACCGCGTGTACAGGGAATCTGGAGCTTCTTTGGTTGGGAATGTTTTCTCTGCATGTGTATGCACACACACACACACACACACACACAACTTCCCAAAGTTAAGGGAAGATTTTTTTTGGCGGGGGGGTAGGGTTGTGGATTAAGAGCAGAGATGCAGGAAAAAATGGAAAAGCATAACAAATTCTAGCAACAGATCTCTGAAATCCACACATTCATGCCTATCGCCGCTAAAGAGACTTAGGATTGCTGGAAGGAGGGACATTCGGAAAAGGGACAGAGACAACAGAGGCAATAGGTGAAGGGCAGCATGAACACTGCTGGCGGCTTAAATTATTCTTTGCAGGGAAGAAATAGGTTAATTTTTCTGTCTGCCTGGTCTGCAGTTGAAGAAAAAGACCAAAGGTCACTCCCATTACATGAGCCAGATGCATTTCTGTTCCTCGAATATCCCAAAATGTTCGTAAGAAAAAGTAAGAGATCCAGGGGCTGAGATCTGAGAGCCTCAGACACTGATGCCATTTTACTCTGGAAGATTCTCTCCCAGAGAGCTTGGCAGACCGCTGGATTTAATTTCCCCCTTCTCTAAGCATTCTTATGTGGGCACTAGCGAGCTTGCACCGTCTGTGAGAGTGGACCAGCCTTTGCTGCAGCCACCGGTGAAGTGAGGATGTGGTACCTGGTCAGCCTGTGCACAGTGACACTGCGGGACCCACGCCAGCCCGTTGTCTCCCGAGGAAACCGAGGGGCCATACCCACGGTCCCAGGAAAGGGTGTTAACCACGGAAGGTAGGGAGTGAGCCAACTGCAGCTTTCTAGGTCTTTAATTCACCAGATCGTTACGGATGGTCACCTGTGTTCAAGGTCCTGGGGAGTCAGGCATGAGTGGGAGGCAGCTCTCAAAGAATCAGGCCCTGGATGAGGGCTGGTATGATGGAAAGCATGGAATGTGCAGCCCCGTGCCCCATTCTCCAGAGATGGGAGAGGAGCTGGAAGGGGAGGTAACTGTCAATCGTGCCTGAAGTCTCCATGAAATCCCCAAAGGACCGGGCTGGGAGAGCTTCCGGGTCAGCGAAGGCATGGAGGGCACCTAGAGATGCCGTGGAAGGTGCACGTGGTTATACCAGGAAGCATGTCACCTTCCGAATGAGTACACACTTTTAGGCAAGCAGGTTGGAAGGCAATTATGATGAGGGCGTGTAGGTTGCCGTTGGCCGTCCCTGGCCAGGGATGGTGAGTACGAGAGAAATTCAGATAAGAGTCATCAGTCGGTTTGCAAAGAGGGAAGAAAAGGAAATGAGGGGTCCATGAATTCAGAGACTTGTCAGGTAGGAAGGGGACAGGCTTCTCCACGACACACACTACCAGCTGGAACTGCTAAAGCTTTGGAGCAGTGACGGTCAGTTAAAACTCAGTCGGCGGCAAGGGTCGGATGCAGGGTATGGCCGTCATACCCACTGCTCATACCTTTGAGTGGGTCAAGGCGTCTCAAGTAAAGAGCCAGGGAATGCCATCAATGGGGCCAAATATATCAGGAGAAAGAAAACAAGCACGTGACCCCCCTACCAACCCCTGACATGTTCCAGATATAGTGAGTGCATTCAGTGGGTAAAGGAGGCGGCGGCGGCGGCAGGAAAGCGGAGAAAGGCGGCACAGAGAAGGACTGTGTTCTGAAGGGAACGGCCGAGATGAATGACATGAATGGGGCCAGCATGAGCCAGTAGCTGCCATCAGAAGGTTAGGAAGCCATCTGTCAGGCGGGGGGACATGTTGTGCTGATACAAGACACGGCAGCTGGGACTAAAAGAGCATGTGATGGCTCCAGACCTCAGATGACCTCTGGGGTCCCCCATCCGCCCACGCGGAGTGTGAGCTGAGAAAGGTGCTCATCTCCCAAGGGGGGCATATTCCCTCATGCAGATGGAGCCGTGGGAAATGCTGCCGGGGGAGAGCGGAATCTCTGAGAGAACAGAGCCAGGGTCCGCAAGGGGTAACGGGCGGGGGGGAACCTCCCAGGGAAGGAAGTGGCTGCCTGTTCGGGGAGCGACTGCCATCTTTGGGGAGGGGAGCCTCCCCACGTCTACCGAGGAAGACTACAGCATTGCCACAGACCGGTGTCCCTCCCCCCTCTGAATGGGAGCATTGATGATGCCTACGCTGGCCCCGTGCTCCCATTCTGTACTGGGTGTGTGAGGGGAAGCCTCTCCATCATTTTACTGCTGGATCCAGACCTGATATAGAAACCACCTTACATCACCCAGAGATCCTGGACCTTGAACTTGACCTCCTGCCTGAAAGGGGATTTTCATAAGGGGGTGAAGGTATTTTGTGTGCAAGGAAGAAGGTCATTTGGGGACCAGAATAATAGACTTTGTAGTTATTAGTGCCGTTCATCTATATTTTCAGGGCTTCTCATCCTGGGCCCGTGGTGGGGTTGCAGCCTCCTGCTCACCCAGCAGGTGTGGCCACGGAGCTTGCTTCGGCCAGGTGAAATGCAAGCGGAAGTGCTTCTCAGAGAAAGGCTTTAAAAGCTGGTGTGCCATTTGGTATGTTCTGGCCCTTTCCACAGTGACTGGGAGCCACTCCAGGTGATAAAGGGTCCATTGGTCTTGGCTCTTGAGTGAAAAGACATTAGGACACTCATCCTCCCCATGCCCTGCCCTGCACCGAACATGACTCAAAACTGAAAGACAGTGTGAACAAAAACTGAGCCTTTGTTGCGATAAGTCACTGAATGTGCAGGCAGACGTAGACCATCCTGTTTATGGGGAGAGGCCGTTCCTTTGGATAAAACCTTGGAAACAGCTGGTTTCAGGTGTCACTTCCCCGTCACACTCGCAAGCAAGAGGCTGTGTGTAGGAAGGATGAGAGACCAACAACACTGGCCCCAGAGAGCCCTTTGGGGGCCGCCTGAGAAGCAAGACGGGCGAAGAAGCTGAAGGGCTGGGGATGGGGAGGAGACCCGACTGAGTCTTCAGATGTAGATGGGAGTTTGCTGCCGACACCAGATCATTTTCCACGGTTCAGACGCGATGTGTCAGGCAACGTCATCACCCCGAACTCGGTTTCCAGGCCCAGTGTTCCAGACAGCCTCGAGCGGGTCTGTTAGGCCTGAACGAGCAGTGGATAATTTGAGGCTCAAAAATTAGGTCTTGCCCTGACTGGCGTAGCTCAGTGGATTGAGCATGGGCTGTGAACCAAAGTGTCGCAAGTTCGATTCCCAGTCAGGGCACATGCCTGGGTTGCAGGCCATGACCCCCAGCAACTGCACATTGATGTTTCTCTCTCTCTTTCTCCCTCCCTTCCCTCTCTAAAAGTAAATAAATAAAGTCTTAAAAAAAATTAGGTCTCGGGTCTTCACAACCATGTCTGGCTGCAGAGCCCTTACGGTGAGTGGAACGTGCGATAAATAACACGGAAGCAACCTGGCCCTGGATGGGCTGCGTTCCCACAGGTGCCGCCGGGGCCCCGTGAGAGTTCATGGCTCCAGGACGCTCGTGGGTGAGCACTCCTCCTCCAGAACCCAGTGTCCGCCTGATTTCTGGGTCTGTGACTCCTGGATTTTAGACCCGGGTGCGAAGCAATCCTGAATAGGAAATCTGCTCTTGAATGATCCGTAATCACTGAATTTGGACTCTATAATTCATCAGAGGAAAATATAGCCCACCACCTGCCATTTGAAATTCCTGGCAAGGTCTGAGTGAAACTCTCCGGGGATCAATGGTAATAGGAGATAAATGATTCCTTTATAGTACACAATGATCATTTCTGATCCAATAAGTGCAAATAAGGGTAACGGCACAGCTGGCTAGGGCTGCCTGAGGGAGCCAGGGACGAGATTATAAATGCTACGTTCTGTTGCTATCTTTCACATCCTTGGGAATAAAATCCAAGTTTCGGATTAAAATTGCCGCATGTCCCTCTGTGGTTAAATACCCTCTATGCTACCCTGTAAATAGGAGCCATTCAGCAACTCATGGTGTCTTAGAACCCAAACATTCCCATCTGAGTAAAACCCAGACTGCGCAAAACCACTTCTTAGCACAGATAAAAATCTCAAGTCTTTTCTTGGCTTGGGCATTCTCAATACAAAATGTTCTGGTGGGTTTTGACTTTGAGTTAGATTTTTTTTTGGAAAGACAAACACTCAGCATTTTCTTCGATTGTTTGCCTATACTGAGATCAATAAATCTTCTTTTCCCTGACAAATCAAACTCTGTAAGCCTCGCTGTACACCTCAAAGGGCCCAGACCGGCTGAAAGCCTCCTGCTAAGGGTACCTCCTGGTGCATTTTTGCCACCTAAGGCTGCCAGGAAATTAGTGTGAATTCCAGAAAACACGATTTTCAAAATAGCTTCAAAACAAAGTGAGAACACTGATAACTTCCTTGCTATTTATAACAGCTAATGTTTCAGATATCAAAAATTCAGAGCTGCGAGAGACTTCGAATATCCAACCCACTAACTGGAACACCATGGAAACTGGTGTGTGGTCGGAAGCTTTGCGATTCAAAGCCAGCGGACCAGGAGGCTAATTGAAAGCCTGCTGACTTCCGGGGTTTTTCTAACAAACAAGTCGCTATATTTAAACGCAAATGACAAAGAACAGGTTCTGATAACTGCTAGGAACCGTTTGGGGGTGTGTGGAAGGTGATACAGGTCTCCGAATTGGGCTGTGTGTTGCTAGAATTGGGGAGCAGTGGCGAGTGGTAGGTATGCAAAGGTGAGACTATCATCAGGAAAGCAATCGAACCCCTAGTTCTGTAAGAGTAGCGATTCTTAAATCTGCTTGTGTAGAGTATACACTGTAGAAGGGTCCCTTGGGAGCCTAGATGAAAATTACAGATAATAAGTGTAATCACTCAAAAGTGATGACTTCTCAGACTTTTGGAGGTAGAACCCAGGAAACTGTGGCCCATTCCCTCAGCCTCAGCTTGGGAACCCTGGTACGAAGCTTCTATCTACTCGAATGAAAGGTGCTCTCTCCCCTTCCTCTTCCCACCAAGGGTCTGGTGAGTGTAAGACACGCGGGGATGGGCACAAAGGAATAGTATTTAAGTTTGGATCCGACTCTGGTCTTGCCGTCTTCTCAGCTTTAAGATAGTGATAAAAAAAGGAATCGTTGTCAACCTCTCAGCACCATAGCTGGCAAAATAACAAACACTTCATAGCTGAGAGTTATTATTCTTTTATGGCTTTAATAACAGCAGCAACAATAATAATAGCAATAACGTTCTGGCCAAATCTATATAGAAGGTTGCAGTGGGAATACATTATTAATGGGTCAGGGGTTGGGGATAAAATAATCAAATGGGACTTTGTTTTAGGATGTGTGTGTTTTTTTTTTAAGATTTTATTTATTTATTTTTAGAGAGGAAAGGGAGGGAGAAAGAGAGAGAGAGAAACATGAATGTGCAGTTGCTGGGGGTTATGGCCTGCAACCCAGGCATGTGCCCTGGCTGGGAATTGAACCTGCGACACTTTGGTTCACAGCCCGAGCTCAATCCACTGAGCTACGCCAGCCAGGGCCTGCCCTGTGTTTTAAAGGACTTCTGCCTCCAGTGGTGATGGGAAAACAGGGGGCAGATTTACCCTCCTGCCGTCAGTAACTGGGAAACCGGACACAACAGACAAAAGAACGGTTCCCAGACATTGGACGACAGACAGATTGGATCCGGGATCCCCGGAGAAGGGAAGCAAATGAGACAAGACTTAGGATCGCCTGCCCGCCTCACTGGAGGCAGAGGGCCCACTGTGAGGGAGGAAGGAGGCTCCCAAGCTGGGTCCAGAGGACCCTCTAAGTTGAGGGGACAGAAATCGGAGGAGTTTGGAGGATCTGAGGCCTGAGTTAATGGAGAGGGTGTGGTTTTGTAGGGGATCTGGCGTCTTTGCTCCAAACAGAGACACACGTGTGCAGAGGACACATCTCCCATGAAGCAGGCAAAGACCAGCCTGTAAGGGGTGAGCTGGGTGGCCCCCAAGCCCACACAGGCTCCGGGGCCCCTCCATGCCAGCCAGAGCTCTCTCTCACTGGTGATCCAGCAATCGCACTGGGATCATGCAGTGGGGACCCTGGAGAGCCCACACCTGGAAGTAGTTAGGCGAGAAAAGGCTGCTCCAGACCCACCCCAGCAAAGCCTGAAGACAAGCCTCAGAAGGCTGAAGCTGGCTTGCAAGGAAGTGCACTGTACCTCGAGGACAGAGTCCAGCTCTTTGCAAAGAATGACAACAAAGGTTAAACCCCCAAATGTAAAATGTATAATGTCCAAGACCCAATAAAACATTACCTGACAAGCTAGAAATCAGAGGAACAGGACCCATGACAAGGAAGAAAATACATCGAGCAAAGAGCGAAGTCCAGCATCACTCCTAACAGCCCCACAGTGGAAACAACCCAGTTGTTCACTGACTGATAAATGGATGGACGGAAAGCGGTGTACCCATCCAGCAAAACATGGTCTGCTGTTGGGGTCCGCCCTGCCTGGTCTCAGGAAAACTGTAACCGCCTGTGGCTAAGGCTGAGTAAGAGGCCTCCAAACCAGGAGCCACTAAGGAGACAAAACTTATTTCCCTGGTGTGAACGCTGCCTGTTCTGTGCCTGGCCTCCAATGCTTGATCAGTTAGCCAATGACGGGTAAGATTTCCCACGGGGGGAATCGCCTAAGACAGGCATGATCACGTGGAGGCCTCAGGGAAGGACTTGGGGGGCTGTGGAAATGAAGGGGTGATGGACATCAACCCCTGCCCCCTCGGTTTTGCCAAAGCCTGAGTCCTTGTTCTTAGAAGTGAATAATCCAAGTCTCCTGGCTGCCTTTGTCTCCTCTGCCTGACTCAGGCCTGCGGAAATAGCAGGGGCCGGTGCAGTCCAGACCAGAGTCGGCAGACCCCTGGGGTAATCATGCCTGAGACATAGAATATGCAAGATCCTGTGAGACCTGCTTGCTGGAGGATGCTCTTCAATTAGAACATGAAGGCACAGGCAGGAAACGAGACTTTTTAAGTCCTGTAGTCTTTTTAAATGATAAAACCCCAAAATCTCTGGCTTAGGACCCCAGCAGCAGATCTGCCAGCGCCTTTCAAAGCTAACTACTTGTAATTTGAAAACAGGATGGGTCTGTTTAATAGAAGCCTGTTTGGGAGGGAGAACGGGGTGCTCTCCCCTAGAGAGGGCAGCCAAGGCGCTCTCCACTAGAGAGGGTGGCCGTTTCATCCCTATTTCCCCACAGGACTCGGCTGTCCGTGTGCATGTTTTTTCTCGTGTTTCGACGAGCATCCGCAGCCTCGATGGATACCGCTGGCCCGGTATCCGTCTCAGTCCGCCCGTACAGTGGCATTTATTCAGCTCTCAACAGGGAAGGGATTCTGACACAGAGGGCAGCCCAGGGGAACCTGGGAAGCACTGTGCGAGGGGAAGGAAGCCAGACGGGTGAGGCCCACATGCAGCGGAGTTATCCCATTTCCATGGAGTGTCCGGAGCTGACAGATCCGCAGACGCAGGCAGCAGGGGAGGGGCTCCCAGGGGCGCACAGGAGGGCAGATGGGGAGGACTGCCGATGGCTGTTTTGCTTCCTTTTGATGAAAATATTCTGGAGTCAGGTACCAGTGACGACCGCGAAACTATGTGAATGTACTGTGACCACTGACGTGTACACGTTCAAAGAGTGGATTTAATGGCATGTGAAGTAGGTGTCGGTAAAGGTTTACTTTTAAACTGAAAAGTGACCGTAAGAATGAGGGCCTGACATCATGAGACTCCGGGTGCCGGGGCAGAGAAGAGCAGAGAAGCTGCTGGGGGGGTGGGAGGGGGTGGGCGGGGGTGCCTCTTGAGAGGAGCTTTAAGAAAGGGCCAGTCACATATCAAAAAGGCCTAGAGGCATAGAACAGCTCGGTCTGCACCTGGGACTGGTGGGGATCCCCTGCGACCAGGGCGCGGGGAGATGAGCGCAAGGGTGCTTTATGATGAGCTCTGTGAGCGTGAACGTGAGCCTAAAGCCAGATCAAGTACCGGAACTGTCCCCCGTACCCTTAGGGGGTACCTGCCAGGACACCCCCCACTACCACAGATGCTGAAACCACGGAGTGTGTTCTCCTATACACAAATACTTACGGTAAAGTTTAATTTATACAGTAGGCACAAGAGATTAACAACAAGAACAACGTAACAGAACGGAACAATTACAGCAATATGCTGGAATCAAAGTCGTGTGAGTGTGGCCTTGGGAAGTGAAACAAAGGCGGCTTGAACACCAGCCCTGGGATACCTTGACATTCGATCTGATAACCACCACCTACGTGGCTGCTAAGGACTAAGGGGCGGGGCATGTATACGGGGCGGAGTCGCTGGACTGGGGGGTGATTCACGTCCCAAGTGGGAAGGGGCAGGACGGCATCACGCTACTCTGAACAGCATAGGGATTCTTTATTTCTGGCATTTTCTGTTTCATATTTTTAGGCTGCAGTTGACCACGGGTCACCGACACCGCAGAAAGCAAAACCGTGGATGGGGGTCGGGGGGCACTCTACGTCAGAGGGATGAGTTTGGATAAGGCTTCTTGTCATTTGCTTGAATAAAACAGAGGCGTGGTAAGTAAGTTGTGAAAATTCTATGGTGCTAGATTTGATCAGCATTAAGCAGCACGCTCTCCTGGGGCTTTTAGACAAATACAGCGGCAAAAACCCCATCGGAAGTCCCAGGTTCAGGGTAAAATCAGTGCCTGGGATCTCACACCCATATTCCTAGGGAGCACGCTTTCCTCCTGGGGTGCGTGCAGGCACCCACGGGGCCACTCCAATTCTGAATCACCCACTGAGAGTATTTACGTGTATGGATGTGGAGAGAAATTGCCCATGGAAGTGGACGTGTTTCCATTCAAGGCTACATTTCCAAATCTGTGTCTCATACCACACAGCCAATGGCGTTTTCTGGGGCTAGTCACCCACTTACCCATCACTTGCCGCTGATTAGCCCTAGACCATTATTGCTGCGATTTATCTTCATTGGCCTCATTTTCCACTTGAAAAAGCCCAGCCATCATTTCTCCCCCCAGGCCTGTGACTCCCAATCCTCTCGAAATTCACATCCTATTTACTACTTCTTTCATTTCATGATCTCTCTCCACCCCAAGTGGTAGCCGTGTTGTGTGTCTGTGGGATGAATTAACATTACACTGGGTTTTGAAAATCGCTTCAATGTATCCACAGGTCTGAGTAAGAGAGTGACATCGTGGGCCATGTCATGACCTAGACCAGAAGTTCCACTCGTCAGGGGGAACTTCACGTTAGGCCACGCCCCCTAGTGTTGCCCTAGATGGAAAGATAAGTGGCTTACCCGGAGTCTCCTCATCAGTTCTGGGCAGAAAAGGACAAGGATAGAAGATCCTTTTAAGGTAGTTTGAGCTCTTCAAATGGTTTGTAAAAAAGGATAAGCACCACCTTGTCACAGGCAGGAAGAGCTGCACTGTTTTCAGCTACGCTTTGGGGTAATTTGTTATGCAGATCATGTATGCAGATTAGCTACCTGGATGCACCGACTGCACAGGATCAGCTATGTGGGATGGGTGGAAATCATGGCAAGGTTAGTACTGAAGTGCATTTGCTCCACGGATGAGGATGAGGAGTTGAAGGCAGGCTCCACGGGAGAGGTCAGACACAGAAGAGCACTTGCCCCCTGGTTCCGTTTACACAAAGTTCACGGTCAGGCTACACTGTGATGCTCTATGTCAGAGAGAATTTCCTTTGGGGTGGAGGGGTGTGGGGACTGTGAGGTGTGTGAGCAGCATCCAGGGTGCAGGTGATGGTCCCTTTCTTGGTTACATTGATCGCTCAGTGACTGGGCACCCAGGGGTGCCACCTTGGTGAAAGCTTCACTGAGCTGTACAAGTGTGATCCGTGAAATTTTCTTTCCGCATATTGTGTTAGTTGTCTATCGCTGCATGACATGCGACCCCAAAATGCAGGTGATTAAAACAACACCATTTATCATCTGACACTTTCCACTGGTCAGGAATCCAGGCCCAGCCGAGCCAGACCCTCTGCTTTGGGGTGCCTTCTGAAGCAAGATGGCGGCCGGGGCGCGGTCTCATCTCGAGGCTCAACCGAGGCCCCTCTGCTCCCACCTCCCTCGTGTGGCTGTGGGCAGGACCCACTTCCTCGTGGGCGGCTGGACGGAAGGCCTTCTCAGAGGCTCACCGACTGCGGGTCAGAGGCCGCCCTTGTCACGTGAGCCTGCCGCACACGGCAGCTTGCTTCACCCGGGCATGCACACCGAGAAAGACACCCAGGTGTGCTGCCAAGATGCAAGTCACAGTCTTTGGAAACCTAGTCATGGAAGTGACATCTCGTCACCTGTCCTGTTCCATTCACTAGAAGCAAGTCGCCAGGTCCAGTCCCAACCCAAAGGAGTTTGTGAACCCCAGGAGGAAGGAGCCACTGGGAGTCACTTCAGAAGGCTGCTTGCCACACGTGTGAATGCTGCAGTGAAAGTGCATTTAAAACGTAATGAAGCCCTGGCTGGTGTAGCTCAGTGGATTGAGCGTGGGCTGGGAACCAAAGCGTCCCAGGTTCGATTCCCAGCCAGGGTACATTCCTGGGTTGCAGGCCAGAACCCCCAGCAACCGCACATTGAATCTTTCTCTCCCTCTCTCTCTCTCTCTCTCTCTGTCTCCCCCTTTCCTCTCTAAAAATAAATAAATAAAATCTTAAGAAAAAAGGATTTTAAGATAAAAAAAAAACGTAATGAGTACAGGCTCAGGCACCGGGCCTGTGTGGCTGTAAACCCCGCCTTTCCCATCACCTGAGAGGGACTGCTCCAGTCACTAACCTGCCCTAAATCTCAGTGTCCCCATCTGCGAAATGGGACTAATAATGTCAGTTCCTAGAATCGTCGTAACTTTTAAGTTCGGGGAAGCCAAGAATGCCTTCCAGGCCGTGGTGCAGGGCCTTCCAAAAGTCAGTCCTCGGTATTATGTGTTGTTGTTGTTGTTGTTATTATTGTTGTTGTTGTTTAAAAGTTAGCCCCAAGGTGATTTTGAGGGGAGGAAGGGAGAGGACTACCTGTCCGACATTCTGAGGAAGCAGAGATTCTGAGGTGTCAGGCCCTCTGTCTCACGCCCCACCGCCGAGCCGGGATTTGAACCTGGGCCTGCTGACTCCACAGTCCTTTCTATTCCCTGTACTCTCTGCTTCCCAGCAGCAGCCTCTGACTGGCTTTGCCCTCTTATTTTCCTGCCTTCTAGGACCGCCTTCACTCTGCTGTAAGAAAAAGCCTTTCGATGCCTCTTCATTGGACGCTTTCCCATAGGAGACACGCCCACGGGCTTCCGTGTCGGGTGAGTATCCTCTTCCCAGCCCACGCAGGGCCTCAGACTTGATGACGATGTCTGGGCACTTACTTTCCTGCAGTCCCTAGAGCACGTTCCCTGCGCATGAAGTCATTAATAGCTGAAATAGGTCACGATCCCCACCTGCATACGTTTATACTGCTTTTCCTGCTCTTTAGGATGTTATGCCCTTAAAATTTATTTAGATCTACTCATCCATCCATCATCCATCCACCCACCCATCCATCCATCGTCCATCCATCCACCCATCCATCCATCCATCCATCCACACATCCAATACGTGTTAATCCATTTCTGGGTGTCTTGCATTGTACTCAACACGGGACCCTCTCCCAGGAAGAACTGGGCACGGCCCCGATGGTTAGCGTCAGTCATTTCACTGAGGTCGAACGTGTTGTGTTAAATGCTGCGGGCGAGACCTGTGAAGCCCGGTTGGCATGCTTCTCAGGGTGCAGTCCCCAGCCCTAGATTCTGGTCCCCAGGGGCCTTCCTAATTACCCGACTGCACCAGCGCCTCCGCCCTGAATGTCCACAGCCCGCCGGCTTCACCGTCCATCTGACGGCTTCACGTAGAAAAGTGCCCTCAACGTGGCTAAAAGAGAAAGGGATTTTTCAAGCTTAAAATATTAAAATTAAGCCTTTAATACGACTAAAGACTGTATACACATCATTCAACGACACGACCCCAGCCACTCCAGAAAATAATTCTTACGATGCCCTTGTACAGGCAGGGAAACGAAAGACTTAGGTGAAGTTCCATGTCTTATCACTACTTAGTGCTACGGATTGGACTGAAACCCGGGTCTGCTTGCCTGCAAAGTCCCCGCCTGCTCTTCATCTCCCATTCCACTCCCCTCCCTTCCCCCCGTGACGCCTCGTGGAACTGTGACTCCATGCATGATGCCAACAGCTGCTCACCTACAGCTCCTCATCCCAGGTACAAAGGCCTTTCACGTCCACTATTTCAAATATTTACTGAGCGACAGAATGACCCACAGAAGCCCCAGACGGGCCGTCTCACCTACAGGACAAAAAGCCTGATGGATCTCTTATCAAGGTCACCCCCGCGGGCTTCCTTGGGTGTCGAAATTCCCAGACTTGTTGGCCACACGGTCGGGGCCGGTGCCTCTCTCGTGACGGTCTCACTCCAGCTCAGTGCCTGCCTGGCGTCCTGTGGGGAACGCTGGGGCTGCAGGCCGCCTCCCACAGACCCCCCTTCCTTGGGAATTCTCGGACGTGGCGGCGAGCGGATGCCCTCCGAGGGGCTGTGTGGGCCGGTGCCGACACAACGCCGTGCGTAGAAATTGTGAGTAAACCTCACGACCGGGAAACATAAAGATCTTTTATTTGCAGAAGCTGGAGTTTGTCATTTGAATGTGTGAAATTGCCGACAGCCTGGTAAATGCGCAGGCCCACCAGCAGCCTTCAAAGGGAATTGACACCGTTTTAAAAACCAGCGAGGCAAGCCACGCGTAGGGGTGTGTGTGTGTTTTCCACGGAGCCAATGGAGAGGCTGATGCGAGGTGCTAAGCGCTCTCTAAGTCATTGAGTACAAGAGTGCGTCCTTAGGAAGGTGGGGCAGGGGGTGGGGGGGGCGGACTCGTCCTAACCGCTGGGGGGCCTGCTGGGAGTTTTCCAGCTTGTTCCCATCGCGGCCGTGGCTCCGCGTGGCCTGCAGAAAGGCATTCCCCACTCTGGCTCCAACCACGTGACCCTCCTCTTCCCTCCGGGCGCCTTATTCTCCATAAAAACTCCAGTGACTCCTACGTCCCTGCACAGGGGCTGTGCTCTTCCCTTCATGTGTCTCTGCTCACACTTTTTTTGCTTTAGAATATTCCTCCCGCCCCGCAATGTTCAAGCCCCACTCTTCCTGCACAGCCAGGGTCATCCCGGGCTCCTGACTTTCCCTCGAAGGGAGTGCCCCTCGCTTCAACCCAACCCAGGCTCGTCAGCCAGTCCGGCTGGCTCCGCCTCCAAACTCAGGGTGACCGGGAACTGGGGTCTCCCCACCGTCCTTGCCCTTGTCCAGTACCACCAGCTCTTGTCTGATGGACGATGGTGGCTTCTTCTTGGGTCTTCCTGCTCTGGACCGTGCCCATACAACTGCCAGAATATGTGTTTTTTCTAAATGTATATTGATTAATACATACATTATTAATCATTATTAATGTTAATTAATAATCATATATGAATTAATTCTATCCTTATGCCTAAGCACCCTCCGGTGGTTTCCCATGACACTTGGCATCAAGCCTAAATCCCTTCCCGTGGCCTCCGGGGCCCAGATACCAGGTCCGGCCACTGCTGCTGCCTCGCCCCAGTCCGCTCCGTCCCTCTGGCCACCGGGCTCCGGACGCTCCAGTGCTCTGCCCTGTAACTTGAAGAAACCAGGTCCGCATTTTGTTTACCTTCAAGCCCCCGGTGGTGGCTGTCACAAGGCCTTGTAACTGGTGCCATAAGTCAATCATGACTGATTGAATGAAAATCCTCTGACTTAAAATCAGAGTGTGAGACAAACAAATGGAGTGTCACAAAAATCTAACCACCCGTTTTTTCAAAGGACCCATCCTGTCGCAGCTTGGGGAGAACCCGTTTCTTTTCTTTTCTTTTTCTAAATTCGAGTTAATTTTCCTTAGGTTCCTACAACTTTAAGATAGCTGACGTTTAGAAGAACAAGTGCATAAATCAGGCGAACCCACAGGTGGCATGGCGCTGGGAAAAAATGTAGAAGCCTAATTAGCATCTACACATTTTGACGGGGCCAAAAATATCAGGCTGCCAATTGCTCGTGAGTCCTTGTTAGCCGCACTGCACTCGAGCTCTGCAAGGACGGCCTGTGTTTGATGAAGCAGCCTCCCAATCTAGCAACAATTTGCCTTAGAACCGCCCCCCCGGAGGTCAGCTGACAAACCAGGAATCCATCTGTATCAGGACAGTACCGAAGAAGTCAGAGTGGCTGACCTTCACACCTACTGATCATCCCAGCTAGCCCTGAGTGGTTCCGAAGCACCCGGGCTTTTCATCTCTGTGTATTAATTCATTTAACTATCAGAAAGTCCTACAAAGAAGTACTGCACAAGCTCCATTTTGTGGACAAGGAGACTGAGACACAGAGAGGCTGTGCGTCTTGCCCAAGGTCACACAGCCAGTATTTGGCAAATCTAGGATTTCAGACCAGTTGGTCCAACTCCAGAGCCTATATATTCAATAACTACTCTGAGAAGGCTTACAACGTTTTTTAAATTTTTTTAAAGATTTTATTTATTTATTTTTAGAGAAGGAAGGGAGGGAGAGAGAGAGAGAGAGAGAGAAATCAATGTGTGGTTGCTGGGGTCCGTGTTCTGCAACCCAGGCATGTGCCCTGACTGGGAATTGAACCTGCGACATTTTGGTTTGCAGCCCACGCTCAATCCACTGAGCTACGCCAGCCAGGGCAAATTTTACAACTTTTAATCGTGATGTAACTTCGAAAATTACAGAAAAGTTGCAGGGATTATACAGAAAACTTTTATATGCCTTCAGCCAGACCCACCAGTCCATTCCTGTCTCACTTGTCTCATTATTCTCTCTGTGTAGTTTGCATACGTAGGCACATTACGTTTCTCTGAACCGCTGGGTTGGACTAGGCAACCTATTTTGCCCTTGTAACCCTAACTACTGTAGTGTGCATTTGCTAAGAACATCTCCCATATAATCACAGTACCATCATGGAAACCAGAGAACTAGTACTGCTACAACACTGTAATCTAATCTATAGGCCACCTCTAATCTCATTCATGGTCTCAGTCATAGTTGTGAGATATCGCTCTTTCACCCTGGTTCAGGGTACCACCCAGGAGCACGCACTGATCGGACTTGGTTGTCTTGAATCTGGAACTTTTTGTGCCCTTGACCATGGAGCAGCCCCTTAGCCTTCCTTTGTGTTTCCCTGATGCAGCCGGTTTTTTGTGGCGCGCTCCTAATCATCCTCCTAATCAGATTCCAGTGATGTGTTCTCGGCAAGAAGACCAGAGGGGTGTGTCCTGCATGGGACATCCCAACAGGAGACACCAGACACCCCTCTGGCCCAGGCCGGAGGAGGTTGGCTTTGATTGCCCGGGTAAGGTCATATCTGCCTATTTCTCCGACGGAAAGTTACTTTGTCTCCACCGGTAAATAAAAAATAATTTGGGCAGAGATTGGACTCCGCACACATGCTACTGTTTCTCATCAAACTTTCACTGGCTGCTTCAGCCTCCGTTGGTGGCTAGCCACTGCATGCTACTACTTTTTTCATACAGAGGGCTTGCTTTCCAACTCACCCGTGGAAACATGGGCATCTGAGGACAGGCAATGCACCCTGGGGATCGACAGCACAGTCTTTGGAGTCAAGCGGGGTGGAGTTCAAGTTCGGACACTAGAGCAGCTAATGATAACATCTTCCTGCAGAGGGTTGTAGCGAGGGGTGGACACGTGACTTGATGTACTCAGAGAGCCTGGACCACAGGGGCGCCCGCGATAGCTCTGTGATTGTCACTGGAGGGAAAAGCAGCCCTAAGCGTCAGGGCTGGGCAGCCTTTATAAGTCACCAAAATGTTCATGCCAGTTTCTGAGTGTCTCCCGTGGCAGTGGGAGAATACAGAGCGGGGACCCCGCATGAACGAGTAAGTCACGCCCAGACCGTGTGGAGTGTTGGGTCAGACAGGTGCACAGGTGGCAGGGGTGGGAGAAGTGACTTATTTCAGTAGGAAGATCAGGGAGGACTTCCCAGAGGAGCTGGCGGCACACGGACTTGCGGGACCACCTATCAAGTCCCCTCTGTTATTCTGCTTTCTGCTGCGCACTTTGGGGTACCACTCAGGGAGGGGGGCGGGTCCTGGAGAACAAGGTGCTTGGCCCGAGTGGCAGACGTGGGTCCCTTGCTCGTGACACTGACCGAAATACAGAGAACTGGAGACATGGAGGCCAAATGTTGCTAACTTGACCCACAATCCTCCAAAAGGGGCCAAACGCCCAAAACAGCAGAAAGAATGAACGTGGACTGTGAAGGTGTCTTCCTTGGTGGAGCGGGAGGCGTCAGCGGCTGCTGGTTTAGAGCTGAACTTGGCAACATCCAGGCCCTGTCTGGGAGAGCCCGTCCCGGCAGCTCATCCAGCACCCCTTGGTCTGCGACTGGCTGCTCTTGGTCCCTCCGCTCGCCCTCGGTTCCCTCCGCCGTGGTCAGGGGGGTGGAGCCCGCCCGCACGATAAATAAATAAACCGAACAGCCGACTCTTGTCCCTTCGTTACATCGCTCTCCGGTCGGACAGCCTTGTGTCCTACACGATCTGGGGTCTTTTCCAGCTCAGATATTCCCCCCCCACCCCCGCAGTCTTCACCATTCACACCGTTTTGCCCTGTGACGAGGTCGGCTTTCAGGTTCGGCGAGGAGGCACGTTTGATCTGGAACGAAGCATTGGGTCCGCTTGTCCCTCTTTCCCAAGGATCGCAGATAATCGGGTAAGAGTTACAGACACGCGCCCCCTTGAAACTCAAGTGGCACACGCATCTGCAGTTTTGCAGTCCATCCTGGGAGGTGCCAGACCCTCCAAAGTGTCCGTAAATGCCAAGACACAAATCGCTTCCCAAACGTGAACGCCCCCGCCTGTGTGTTGCCTCCCGAACCGTGGAAGCCGATGCTGCTCCCACCCAGCATGGCTGTCCCTGGGTTTGCACAACATGGGACGGATCACTGCAGTCGCTTCCTCAGCTGGGCGTGCTCTCGCCGGGAAGCATGCAGCTCAGTCCAAGCGGTGGATGGAGCCTTGGCCGACGCAGGCTCACGAGAAGGCCCCCGGCTTCCATCCTGCCTGCCGCGGAGGGCTGCGTGTGTAAATACGCGGAACCAGAGAAGAGCCGAGTCGTGTGTGTCGTTCATTTCAAAAAGGCTTATCCTTCTTTGAGAGACCCGTAGATCTGCCTTCTTATGTTAAAAGACCGAGCTTTGGCTGCAGGGCCGCTGTGCTCGTGACAGCGCCCAAAGAGAACGTTCTGATGAAAGATGAGATGGCGCTTCCTCAGCTGACGTCTCTGTTAGGAGTTCCAGGAGCCGCGAACCGGGCCAGCTGCTCAAGAAGGACGGGAAAACGCAAAAGCAAATGATCTCATGCATTGGGACTGTGGGGCGGTGATGCCCCACGCCCCCGGACAGAGAGCTGGACAGGTTTTACGTAACACAGAGGTACCGCTGGGAATATATTTTTAAGTCCGCCGGTTCCAGAGGCCTGCCGGATTGCCGACATCACTGAAATGAACCCACTATCCCGGTCCTTACGGAGGACTTCTGAAAGAAAAATAGCAATGCTGGACAGGGGGCTGGGGGCGGGGTGGGGGGTGGACCAAACTTGCTCAGAATGGAATGTGATGTTAGCGAGCTGCCAAAATTCCAGCTGCTCCTGGAGGCTCGCTGAAGAGACCCAGGCCTCGGGGGACGGACACCAAGGTAGGAAAGCACACAGACGAGCAGCCGTCCCGTGCACGCGCAGCCTGGCTGAGCCCCGGACGGCCCTGTGCCCGAGGTCACCTGACCGGGTCCTCCGCAGAACGCTGAGCTTGACGCCTTTGCCTGGAAGTCTCCGAACCCCAGAGAGACGTGCCCTGCTGCGATGCCGGACGACAGTCCAGCGTGCACAGTGGAACTTCGAGCTCCTGGCAAGTGGCAGCGGCCACGCAGTTTTCTGCTCCAGCTCTTTGCACCTGAGATTATAATTCAAGTCCTTCTGGGTCCACTTCCCGCCACCCTGAGAGGGAACCCCAGTGGGAAGGAAGGGCACCCTTGGGAAGCCAGAAGACACAGCAGGAGGAGGCTCAGGTTCCCAAACGGCAAGGCCGTGAATGCCTGAAGCTGGCAAGCGAAGGCATCTGGTTGCTGTGTGGCAGAGTCTGAGATGGGCTCGCTGAGGTTTGAGACGCTACACGTCAGGCCGTGGGCAGCTCCTGAGACGTGTGGGCTCCCGCACCCGTTATTACGGTCTCCGCATGAGCCGCTCGGGGCTGAGCCCAGGATCTGCGTTGCTAGCAAGTTACCCAGATGATTCTGGGCTGGGGGGCAGCCGCCCACAGGCCCCGCTGTGTGGAACACTGACCTCCCCTAAGCAGGGACATGGTCCCAGGAACCCCGAGTCTGTCACCTGGAATGAAATGTCATCTGAAGAGCTCACCCTGAGGGGAGTGCAGGGCCAAGGCACCCGGGTAAAGATACAGCCACAAGTGCCACAGCTGGTGTCATGCTCTGCCTGTCCCCACCACATCCCAGCCGCCACTCACAGCCCGGCCAGATCAGAGCTGACACCGAACCCAGTCCCACCACCTCCTTCCAGCTCCGGCTGTTCACTACGACCTGCAGGGCACGGCGGGGCTGACTCCTGGTGACCCAGAAGTAAGATACATTCTTACCTTTAGGTTCTATAGACTTATTACCTACTTGGCCTTCTCCCTAAGGGACCTACGAGTAGCAACCTTTCATCTGTTTTGGAGAGCAGAGACTCGTTTGAGAAAACTGTGGTCCCCCGCTCACCCCGGGTAACGGCGCATGAACACGTGTGCATGCCGTTCAGCACACGGTCTCTCGGGGTCCAACAGGAGCAGGCGGCCAAAACACCCCTGGCAGGCCGGGGGGCCAAACCCCTGTCCAACAGTTCCTTCAACGCTGCTGGTTCCACCCACCCAGCCTCTGGGCGAGCAGCCTGTTTCCGTGTCTGTCTCGAGTCTTCTCTGGGATTCCAAGGAAATGTTCATGAACCCCCACTTGAGGTTCTTACTTGCCTGTTGACCTCGGCCCACATCCTCAAGTCCTTCCTGGGGGAAGACGGGAGACGCCATTCCTTCTTCCACAGTATGGCTGGCACTGAGTTGAGAACAAGGGACAATTTCCTCATGGACCTGTCCTCCCTCTCCAGCCCTTCAGTGTGACTCCAGAGGCCTCCGCTCCCAATGTGTCCTTTGTCACAACCGCAGCGTGGAGTTGGGAAGGTTTCAGGGAAACAGGCACAGATATCAGTGAAAAACAGTCGTGGTTTTCCTCTGTGCCGGTCCCACTTTTCCCATTCATTTATGTGTGCGTCTGCCCCACATCCAAGCACCAGACCCCACACTAGGGCGCAGGACGCGGTGATGAAGGAGGTCCTGGTCCTCATGAAGCTTCCAGTCCAACTGGGAGACAGAGAGATGATGAGCAAGTATGCAAACAAGCAAACGGGGAACCAGGGGATGTAATAGCAAGGAAGGGACACCAGGGGTCCTTAGGAAGGGTAGTCAAGGATGGCTTCCTGGTGGAGGCGACACCTCGGCTGAGGCCCGGATGATAGGAAGGGACGCGCCTTGGAAAGGAATGGCTGTGTCACACTGGACTGATGCTCCACGTCTGGGGCCCGGCCCATGTGACTGCCTGCCAACTGTCCTCCGTGAGGCTCGGACTGCTGGCAGTCCGCAGGGGCTGCTGTGTGCAGGGTGCGCCTCCCACTGCTGGCGTCTGTCTTGCTCCCTCTGCCGACAGGCCTGTGAAGCCTCAAGCCAAGTCCCCGGCAGGAAGAGCAGTCTCTTCACAGGGCACAGCAGGGGGCTGCGAGCCTGGTGTGAATCGGGGGAATGGACAGACCCCCCCTCCAGGTCAGGCTGGGGCACTCAGGAGGGCCGTGCGGACACCACCCCGGCGGGCGGGCTCGGGGAGTGGCCATGCTCCCCCCTTCGGTGGAGAGGTCCTCCCCAGGCTGATGGCTGTGGAGTAAGGAGCCGGGAATCGGCGGGTCTGAGGCAGGGCCATGGGTCTCTAGAGCCATCGGGGCCAGCGGCCACCCAGGACTGAACCCTCCTCCTCTAACACTGGCCAAGAGCTTCCACTGCCACCACCTCTCCGCTCAGGGGCGTAGCGAGTGCCACAGGAGGTGTGCGTGCTGGGAGCGCCCGCGTGACCGTCATCGGGTAAGCCCGGCTGTGTGAATGGCCTGAGGGCTGAGGGTTGTAACCGTCCAGCTGCAGTGGTGGGACCTAGCGTTCCGCCTGAGACACTCGTGGATTTGTGACAGGACGTGACTGAGCGGTAGCCATTCTCAGATAGCAGTCGCCTCAAGGTCGCGCTAACCCCCCGCATTCTGCTTCTGTAAGCCCGCCTCCCACCAGCAGCTGCGCTCCTCCCTCCTCCTGCTCCCGCCTTTGCAGCAAGAATATAAGCCAGCCCCCGCCTGAGCTTGGGGCCCAGAATTTGGAGACCGCCTCCTCTGGGTCTGCATGCGTGAATAAAACTCCCCTTCGTAAACCCCGAAGCTGCCTGAGTCGCTTTTCTGTAACAGATTCTCGTGTGGGAGCTTCGCGGTCCCAGCGTGTGGATGCCATCAGCCCTCCCCAGCCTGACTCTGACACTGCAGAAATGTGGCTCCTGTCCCAGGACTCCGAGGCCACAGGCTTGCCGTGCGGGGCTGGTCTCCAGTGGGATAGAGACCTCCACGTCCAGGTGACGCAAGGACGCTCCACCTCCCCTCCCCCAGTCCACGTGGCGGAGGCGTCCACAGGAGGGACGCGCACCAGAAATGCACCTGGATGTTATGAAATATCGAACAGACGTGAGTCCTGGTTTCTCAGGAAAGGGTGTTGCCGTGTCTGGCTCGAGCCTCCTGCGGGTACAGCCAGCCCGTTGGCTCCTCCCCACTGATGCGGCTGCCCTGTGAGGGGCCAAGGCCACCAGCTCTAAGCCATGCCCCTCAGTGCAGCGACAGGGACGCTTAGAAAGTACGAATCAGATCACGTCACTCCACTGACTAAAACCCATGGAACTTGCAATAAAACCCGAATTCTCAATCCCTTAGGAACCTGTCCTGGGCCGCTTCTTAATCTCTTCCACCTCCCACCCCCCGGCTCACCACGCTGCAAGCGCACGGGTGCCACTCTTACCCCGGGACCCACGCCTATCCCTGAGCACGTTCCTGCCTCAGGACCTTTGCACATACAGATGTCTCTGTCGAGTACCCCACTTCCCCTCCTCACAGGGCAGAATTCTCCTTGGCTCCAAAGTCCTCTGACCCCCTCAAAGAGACCTTTCCTAACCGTGACACATAAAACAGCCCCCTCACACACACGCCCCCACCACTGTACTTCCTTCTTAACGCTGTGATAGACTCGATTGTTGTTCTGTGAGTATTTGCTCTCTTCTTCCTGTAGCCCTGCCCTGCTGACTCTGGGCTTGGCCGTGGGACTTGTTTTGGCCATGAACTTCAGCAAACGTGAGCTGAGCAGAAGCTTTCAGTATGTCCAGAAGGCTGGCTCCGTCTTTCTGAACTCTTGCTGTTCACCATGAGAACTCATTTGAGGTCCCGTTTGACCAAGGAGGATGAGTTGCGTATTGCAAACCTGAACTTGACCTGTGGCCTGAGGCCAAGCCCAGCTGAGACCAGCAGGACCCCATTGGCCCTGAAGACCATGAGTGAGAGATAAATGCCTGCCGTTGTGAGCCCCTGGGCTTTTGGAGTGGTTTGTTGTGCAACATTCCTTCAGTGACAACAGATTAAATGCAGGGCTTTGCTGCAGTCTGTAATTGTCTCCACTTAGTCTCGTTTCTTGTCTATTTCTTCCACCAGGTTGGAAGCTCCAGGAAAGCAGGGGTCATGTTTGTATTTTCCGTCTCCTGTACCCTAAATGGAAGACAGTGCTCGCCATACAACAGGAGCTCAAGCATTTGTCCAGTAGGATGAAAACTTTGTAGCCACCCTGACCACCCACTCTGGGTCAACAGTGGTACATGCTCTCCCTTTGGCACAGGTGAAAACAAGCAGGCTGGAGTACTTGGGACAAAGAGTGGCAGGGAGAATCTTGACTTGACTCCAGCTTCTTAAAAAGGCAAAGAGTAAATCCTTTGTGAACTCTGTCGTTTGCAACCAATCACATGCTCCGGCACCTCCTACCAGGGTCAGAGCCATCGTTTGAGTTTGATAAAACAAGGGGGAATCGACCCCCGCCCCCACCCGTTTCCAGACGCTGGAGATCTGCATGGAGAAACAGCAGCGAGCAGATGTCCTGGGCTTCACGTGCCAGGTGTGCTCCCACGCCTTTCCAAAACTGTAGTGTGCAAACCGGAAGTAATCCGTGGGGTCAATGGAGCACACACAGAGAGGTGTATAACAAAGGAACGTTACAATGATGTGTGTGTTAGACGAGGGGAGAGAGTCCATACACCTGAACTCACGGAGAAAAAGAACCACATCCCCTTAAGTGTAAACTGAATAAATGTCGCCCGTCTTCTACACAGTCTGACACGTTTCTAGGGACGAGCCACCTCGGATTTCATCGGGGGGAAGACAGACAGGAACACGGGGGCAATTCAGTGAGCGACAGGGGCCCTGTGGCACTGGACTGGTTTTTGGACAATTTACAGGGAAGTCCGTATACGGCGGCGCTTTTCCGACACAGCCCCTGTTAACCTGTGTTAAGCTGGTTTCTCCCGAGCGCCGGCCGCACCAATCTTCGCTGCACAGTAGCAAATGCCAACCTCAACGTCACAACCCTCTGAGGCGTCTCCAGTAACTTATAAGAAAGTCTTACGTTTGGCCCTGGCTGGCGTGGCTCAGTGGATTGAGTGCGGGCTGCGAACCAAAGTGCCGCAGGTTCGATTCCCAGTCAGGGAGGGCACATGCCTGGGTTGCAGGCCACGGCCCCCAGCAACCACACATTGATGTTTCTCTCTCTCTCTCTTTCTCCCTCCCTTCCCTCTCTAAAAATAAATAAATAAAATCTTTAGAAAAAAAAGAAAGTCTTACGTTTGTATAAGACTTACACTTTTTTATGCAAGTTTGAGCACATGGAAGGCCATTGCTCTTGTTGCTTGTTTTATAACAAGTCAGAGTGAGCAAGGGGAGACAGAGTTGTAGCCAGTGATGGGGCAGGAGGGTGGGGGCCTGACGGTGACCCCTGCAGGTGGGTGATATGAGAGAAAGGCCTGTCACCCAGTCACTGCTGGGAGGATGAACCCTGGGGCGGGGCGGGGCGGGGCGGGAGCCGCCTCAGCCCCGTGGCACTGCAGGCGGCTGTCCCTAACGTGCAGCTCTGGCCAGCAAGACGCCAGCAGAGAGCCACGCTTGCCTGCCTCTCCGACAGGAGAGCGGGAGGTGCTGACGCCAGCCGTTCTGCACTGCCCCGGTCTGCTGTCAGCACGACGCCGGCACGCAGCATGGCACCCCGCTTTTATCGAAGTGACACCCTGGGGGAGATCCCCAGGACTGCAGGACGCCGTCCTGACACGGAGGAGACACAGGACCCTGCTGGCAACCGCCCACCTCCGGCTTCTCACTGGAGACAGACCGCTGTTCCCCTCGAGGGCTATCGACCCCTCATCCATGGGTTTCTCTGGATGTTTTTAAGAACATTCCCCTGAGTGTTCCTTAAGGCCTGGAGGGCGTCCACTGGATGACACCGCCATTAGGGATGCCCGCGACGGCAAGTGTCGGAAAACAGCCAGTGGAGGCTCAGAGAAGTTAGGGCTTGTGGTTCTCGGGGGACACGGAGCTCAGCGTTGGCTCAGCGGCCTGAGGCCTCCGTCTCTTCTGCCTTCCCACTTCGCCATCTTTTTTTTCTTTAAAAATTGTATTCATTGATTTTAGAAAGAGAGAGGAAGAGGGAAGGAGGAAGAGAGAGAGAGAGAGAGAGAGAGAGGGCGGGACAAACATTGGTTTGCTGTCCAACTATTTACGTATTCATCATTCAGTTCTGGTGTGTGCCCCGACCAGGGGTTGAACCTGCGCCCCGGGTGCTCCGGGATGGTGCGTTGACAAGGCGACCTGCCCTGCGTGGCCGGGGCAGACACTCCGCCAGCTTCAGCACTCACGGCCAAAGGTGCCGGCTGCAGCCCCAGACACGGTGTCTGCATTTAAGGGTAACAGGGGGGAGTGAGGGGGGCTGCTGGTGCCAGAATCTTCTGCTTCTCTTTATTCAGAAATGGAAATGGTGTCCGGTATCACCCGGTTCAGAAGTGGTCTGTTCACCTCTCGTTGGTCCGCAGGGGGTCACGTGACCCCCTCCAGCTGCAGCGGAGGGTGATGGAGCTGAGCGGGAAGGGAGTGGGGGTGGCCGAGGATATCAGGAGAACAGGGTTACAATGTCTGCCATAACCCGTCAGCCTGTGTCCAGGGAATGGACCAAAGGCGCCTAAGAGTTCCCATTGTCTGTCACAGGCTCACTCGGGGAATAGGAAACTCCCGTTCACTTCAAAGTCATTGGCTAGGTTCACGGGCACCAAAAATTATTAGCATATGAAAACTCAGCCACCTTCCAACGGCTCTCCCCCTCGATCAGATCGAATATTCCCTCAGTTCTTAGTGCTTGTCTCTGCCCACACCCTCCACAGAAAGTCAAACCCATCAGCGCAGCTCACATAAATACGTGCAGCCAGGATTATGGAAATGACCACATAAACCTGAAGACTAAAAACCCAGATGCACATAAAGGAAACCCAAGCAATGAGCGCTCTTCGCCAGAAAGTCGGGTGAATTCGGGGCTACACCGAGGGTTTGGGGTACACAGGGACGCTGGCCTAGGGCCCTAGTCTACCCGCAAAGCAGGCTCAGAAGTCTGTCCCGGAAGCTGCCTCGCCCCGGAGGGGTCACTCCTGCCCAGTTCCAGCGCAGAACCAACAGGTCCGGAGAGCCCCCCGAGAGCCTGAGGGCGGCTCCCAGAGCTTGTGGGAATCGATCGAGCGCCCCTGTGCTAAGTGCTTCACCCGAGCCCTCTGGTGCCACCCTGGCAGCAGGGCCGGGAAGTGTCCCTGTCATGCCGATGTGACCAGTTGGAGCTGAGGCAACAGAGTCTGCCCGTGTGTGGGGCTTTGCCAGACGCGACCAAAGCCTGGGGGGAGGTAAGCAGAGCGGAGACCCTGGATTCACTGAGGGCCTGGGCCTGAAAGCACAGCCTTGGTGTGAGGTTGTGTTAGTGCACACACGTGCACACACGTGCACACACACACACAGATGTGGTGCTTCCTGTCTCAGGCCCTGGGGTGTCACGCGCACACCGCCTATTCAAGGCACAGCCTGTGTCTCTGAGGACGCTCCTATGGCCTGGATCCTGCTCTCCCCTGGGACCCCACAGAACCGACAGGCCCTTCCTCGATGGCTGCCCGGGAAGGGGCCCCTTGAAAGGAATCAGCCCGTGTGGTCACGGGGGCTGAGAGGTCCTGGGGGGGCTGCCTGGGTACCTGAGTCTGAGTCTGAGTAGGGAATGGGGGGGACAGCAGACAGATGCCCCACTCTGATCAGCCAGCAGGGAGGCCAAATTCTTTCTTGTTCTCCTCTGACCCTTCGTGGAGTGGCCGATGCCCACGCACACTGGGGAGGGCGACTGGGTTTACCGCGTCCACTGGGTCAGATGCCACTCTCGCCCGGAAGCACCCTCGCGGGCACAGCGAGATGAACGCCCAGCAGACACCTGGGCACCTGTGGTGTGGTCATGTTGACATGTGACATTAACCAGCACACCCCCAAATTCCTCTGTTGAAGTCTTAACCCCCAGTGCCTCAGGATGTGGCCGTATTTGGAGACAGGTCCTCTAAAGAGGTGACTAGGTTAAAATGGGGTCATCAGGGTGGCTGGTGTCCTTAGAGGAGGAGGAGAGAGGGACGCAGTCAGGCAGAGGATGTGCGCAGGCGTGAGGAGGACATGGCCATCCACAGGCCACAGAGAGAGGCCTCGGAGGGGACCAGCCCTGCCGGCACCTTGCTCTTGGGCTCCCAGGCCCCAAAACTGATAATAAAAACTTCTAAGGTACTGATGACATAATGAATAATAACGACCTTTCCGAGATGACAGGTTTCTGTGGTTGAAGTCACCCGGTCCGTGGCACTGAGTCACGGAAGCCCGGGGACACTAATGCAACCACGGTCCTTGCTCTCAACCTGGAAAGGTCCTGGGGCACACGTGTGTGTGTGTGTGTGTGTGTGTGTGTGCGTGTGTGTAGAGAAAGAGAGAAGGAGCAATGACAGCGCCTTCACAGTGCCTGCAAATCCAGAAGGGCAGATTCAGACTTCAGGGAACGGTTTTCCTGAAAACCAGCAGCCCAATTAATATTCTGTGACAGTTAAAAAAAAATGTGGGAAGCGCCAAGTTCTGGGTAACGTTGCTAATTGCAGTCTGCTCCCCACATCCTCCTTTGCTCTGCGACCCTTCCGTTCCGCCGGTCACCCTAGAGAATAAATGAACCCGCCGTCCAACCTCATTCTCCAGCTGCAGCGGAGTGAGGTTCCCGGGGGAAATTACAGACCCAGAGCTCCACTTCTCGCGACGTGACTCTCTTCGGTTCCCTCCGCCGCCCCCCCCCACCGCCGCTGCCCCCCGGGCTCCCCTCCTGACTTTAGCATCTATGGTCTTCCTGGCTGAATTCTTCCCGAAAGGGCACTCAGCATTCCTGGGTGACTGCTGGTGCCAAGGAAACCTCCCCAACTGTGAAGGAGGCATGAACTCCTGGAACAGACAGAAAAGAAACCCGCTGGAGAGGTTCTGGGGTGAGCGCGAGGCTGCCCTGACCGCTGCGGTGGACCAGGCCCCCGGAGCCGGAGGGACACAGCACGCTGGCCTCCCGTTGCCTTGGTGAGACCGTCTCCACCCCCGCAGCCGTGCTCAGGGCCCTGCAACCTCTTGTCTTTGCAGAGAGGGGCCTTCCCTGTCTTGGAAGGAATCAGGGCGTCCTTTAATAAGAATCACTGACCCGAATCCCCAGAATGACAGAGATGCTTCGTAGCATCCTTGCAAAGCCAGACGCCCACGTGCACTCAGGCACACAGGGTAGAGCAGGTAGACCGTGGCTTCTGAGTTCTCAGGAAGAAGGTTTCCTGCGGTAGCAGTGCATCCGGAATAAAGGATCATTCTGGTGTTTAGTTAACATGAGGGGACTCCCTGGCGTCAGACACCTGTTGCAGGTGGGAGTTGTATTTACAGGGTAATTTTCTAGTTTGAGTCACGGTGCGCTGCTCCCCAGGGGGGTATGATTCCAAGCAAGCCCTGCTAAGCCCTGCCGTGGACTGCGGGGGGCGCTGCCGAGCGTCCTGCCCGGTGATGGCGTCTGGTCTGGTGTGTGCCGTGAGCAAGGTGTCTGCACACGAAGCAGCTACAGAAGAGAGCAGAGGCGAAGGTGTCCAACAACATTTCCTTTAAGGTACCGAACACTTGCTCAGATGAAATCTTCCTTGGAAATTCACTGTATGGAAGAGGAAGAGCTGAGCTAATACAAGGCGATTACTTAAACTGTATTGTGGGGGGGCAGGGCTGGGGGCGGGGACCTGAGGTGTTGGAATGGGGGCCGCCGGCAATTCCTGGCTTGTCCATGACGGTCCTGATTTTACCTCCCTGTCCCTGGAGCCCCTCCAGCCCTGGGCAAACGGGGACAGTCAGTCATCCTCCTGGAAACCCTGCTCGTGGGGCTTCCGAGGGACCCCAGCTCCAGGAAGTGACAAGACAGCAGGGACCAGGGGCTCCGCTGCTCATCCCCTTGTTCCCCTTGCAAGCCTCGGCGCTTTGCTCAGGGGAGGCAGTGACAGCGACCGCCTAAACTGAAAGGATCTAGGACCCCCAGGAAACACTCTCAACACCACCGTCAGAGAAGGAGTGCCAGGAAGAAGAGGGTGAAGGCGAGGCACGCCGGTCAGCCTTCTAGAACGTTCACAGGCATCGCCTTAGAAAACCTGCGAGGTAGGCTGAGGCACAGGAGAGCGAGCTGGCGTGGGAGCAGGGATGGGAGATGAGGCAGCGGGGTCTGTCCCAGCGCCCTCCAGCCGGCTGTTCCTATGCACTTCCGTGCGTCTCCGGAAAGCGCCGCCCCTCGCCGCCACCTTCCACACCTGCCGGGGATCCCCCTCCTTCCAACGAGCTGACTTGGCTCCCGTTGCCCACCGCCTGCCAGGGCTGCCGGCCACGACACCGTTTAGCAACACGCACCCTTCCTGCCCACCCACCCGTCTGCCCCAGGGCTGGGGGAGTCTCAGCTGCTGCTGGCTTCCGAGGAGACCTGCTTCACGGTACAATCCCAGATCCCACATCCATAGCTCGTAGCTCGTAGCTCGGGGCTGGGCTCCCACAACTCCCACAAAGGTGTGCACTCCGGGTGGGGGGGAGTGCCTGCTATGGCCCCAGCTGGGGAGGCAGGAGAGGGGACTCAGCCTCATGCTACCCACGGGGCCCTGCTCAGGGACTCAGGGACACGGCAGTCCCTCGGGTCCTGGGCTGTGTTAGGCGTGGGATCTGTCTGGGGATTCCCACCCCGCTCGGTGGCCCCGAATTCCCTTCTGTGTGAGACAGCTGCACCCTGTGGTCCGGCTGAGTGGGGCTCTGTGTGCAGCAGCCCCCACGGCCGCTGCTGCTGCAGGTGAAGGACACGTGTGCGTCTCGGCTGCCTTCGCCCCTCAGGTTTGGTGGAGAAGCGGGGTGGGGGGGGTTGCAGACTGGGAGACAGGCCCAGCTCATCCACAAAACCCAACCAGAGTGGCTCCTGGGTGTTTGTTTGACCAACCAGATCGCAGGAAGCCGAGTGAAATCCGTGCCCTCCACGTGGTTGTGCCGGCTCAGAGCGATCAGAAATCACTGCGGAAGTACCCAGTGGAGTGGGTTTCCGGTGCCTTTGGACCGGCGCTCAGGGCTCCCAGTCACAGTGGCAGGTTCCCGTGTGGGTTTAGGCTGCGGGCCCCACAGACCCCACACATGCTGGGTGGGGGTCCTGCCCGTGTGGCCGTTGGACGGGCTGCTTGCCCGCTGTGCCTCAGTTCCGACTGCTGGGGAACCGGGGTTAACAGGACCTGCCTCCTCCCGTTGTTACGGGGCGCGGTGAGGTGGAGCACGCGAGGCACCCGCAGAAACACCCGCCGTGGGTGTGGGCGCCCACCCAGCAAAGGCGCAGCGCTGTCATGTCGCCCGGCGGACAGCGGCATGCACAGCGGCGTGAGCTCCCAGGGCTGCGGGGACCGAACCACAGGCCGGTGGCTCAGGCAACAGAGATTTGGCCTCACAGTCCCGGGGGCTGGGAGTCCAAGAGCAAGATGTCAGCTGGCGGGGTCCTTCCGAGGACTGTGCGTGGAAGTCCGGTCCAGCCTCTCTCCCCACTTCTGGGGACTTACTGGCGATGCTTGGCGTCCCCCGGCTTGCAGACGCCTCTCCGCAACTCGGCCTCCGTGTCCACCTGTATGGGGGTCCCTGTGTCTGAATTTCCCCCTTTTATAGGAAGCGCAGCCACACTGGGTGACGTCACAACGACTCCAGTGTGACCTCCTCTGAACTTTACTTGTGTCCAGGCAAGGTCGCATTCTGAGGGGCTGGGGGCTGGGGCCTGTGCACTTGAGTTTTCAGGAGGTGCGCTCTAATCCGTGACAGTCATTCACCTGACAGACTTGTTCATTTTTCTGCCTGCAGCAAGTTTGTGTCCCCTCCTCCCCGGGGGACCAGCAAAGACGCCCCGCTCTGGTCTGCAGCCCCCGCCCCATGTCCCTGTCACGGCTGGGCCAGGGCCTGACGCCTTCGTGAGGCAGCGGCCCCCTCCCCTGCCCATCTGCGTCCAGGACACCGCCTGGCACCACGCAGACACCCCATAAATATTTACCGAGGGAACGGCTGTGCCATTGCATGTAGTCTTCAAACAGCTCTGCGAGACGGGCATCATTGTCTTGTTTTGTGACAAAGACAATCTGTTCGTGCTCGGAGCTGCTGTCTTTGGACCGCGGTACCCTTCGTGTAACTGCTGGTTTCCGAGGCCGTTCGGGGCCCCCGTCAGTGCTGCATGCACAAGGGGCGTCTGCCTCACACGCTCCCAGGCCCGTGCACGAAGCTCTGAACGTGCGAATCCTGGAATCTCTGTTTTCGACAAATGCTTACGCATGGTCCCGCTGGGACCACTTTCCTTGGGGAGCGCCTGCCTTAAGATTATAACTGGGAGGGTGGAGAGGGCAGGAACTGCTTCTCTTCTGATTCCATGTTTTCCTCCAGAGGAACAGTGGTTTAGAAGCACCCCTGCCCGCCCTCCCGCCATCCCTAATTCAGTGTCTTCTCTGATTGGTGAGTTGGGATGAAGGTCTGAGCGAGCGTAACTTAGCCCCGCCTCCCATTCCCTCGCCCCGTCTGGTCTGCCTGCTGAGGGCTCACCTTCTGTCGGCCCTCTGCCAGGCGATGGGCGTTCTTGACGGGAAGGTGGGGGAGGGGATGTAAAATTGAGTCAGTATTTAGATTACTTTGGATACCTTTAAACAAGAAATAGGATCATTTTTATGTCCCTATTTATAATATACTAGAAGTTGCATCCTTTAAAACTCCTTAAGACGATGATAACTACAAATTACACAGCCACTTAAACATTCTGTACCTGAGACTTTCCGCGCTTCTTGACCGGTGCATGGCACAGCACCAGCCGCACCTGGGGTGCAGTCTTGCCCCCAGAGTGAAGCTGAGTCCGACCAGGGGCCTGGGTGTGACTAGTTCGAGGGCATAAAAACCACAGGAGAACCCCGGCCGGGTGGCTCTCAGTTCCACGTGTAAGTGAAACCATGGTTGTCTTTCTCCGTCTGACTAATGTAACTTAGCATCATTCCTTCTGGGTCCATCCATGCTGCCGCACATGGTAAGATGTCACTTTTTATGGGCGAGCGACATCCAAGTGTACATATATACACACGTACCACAACTTCTTTATCCGCTCGTCACCCGAGCACAGGATGGAAGGCACGGGGAGGCTGGTACAGGGGACTTGCTCTCGGCCTCAGCCGGGAGCAGCAAGGGGGCGGGGCACGGCTTCGGCCACTCCGAGTCCCTCCGCATCTTGTGTGTGGACCTCAAATGGGGAAAATCTCCTTTGCCTCGAGAAACCAAGCTGCAAGCCAGTCTGGGATTTCTTGTTTTTTTTTTTTTTTTTTTTTTTTTTTTTTTTTTTTTTTCTCAGATTTCCAACCTCTCTACCTAGGAGGGTTGACGAGGAGTTCTGAGAACCAAATCTAAAAACCCACTCTCAACCCTGAGAAGCCTGTGTACGCCTGTTTACAAATATTACCGTTTCCCGCATTCACTCTGCCGTGCAACAGCCCAGGAGGCCCTTCCCCAGGGACGCCCTCTGCACAGGTGCTGCGGCTGCGGATTCCGGGATGCTCAGGGTGGCATCGCGCGGGATAGCAAAACCTTAGCAAACACCCACGTGCCTGCTGGCTCTGAAATGTTTACATAGACTGCCACGTTTTCAACTATGGACGCCGTACAAGCTGTAAAGTGAGAGACCCTACGAATACACGCATGAATATGTATCCACTTCAAAAACGTAATCTCGGGGAAAATACCAATGAGGCAATAGAATACATAAAGTATGATGTCCTTAAAATAAAAGTCAAACTTGGCTGCAATTGCATAGCGTATTATTTGGAATATGATAGGGGTACGCACACACTGTTTTTCCACTACGAAGCCGTGGGGTTCAGTGTGCATCAGAATCAGTGGGAGGAATTTTTAGGGCTCAGACCCCTGGATCTCTCCCCCTGGGCTTCTGATTCAGGAGGTCTGAGGAGGTGGGGCCCGAGAATTTGTATTCCTAGCAAATTTCCAGATGACATTTAAACACTGCTGGTTGACGGGTTACCCTTTGTAAACCACTGCCACAGAGAAATGCACGGGAAGGATGAATCCCAAACCCTGGACAGTGGCTACGCTGGTGTGGGCGGCAGATGTGACTAGCGAAGAGAAGACGGCAGATGTCAAAGACCTTGGTCACGTCCTATTTAACAAGCGTGGCAGTCGGTGGCTGGCTATGGGGCACGGGTGGTCTTTTCAAGATTATTCTTTAAGATATACCTATGCATTATAGTCCTACTTTTGTAAATGTAATTCATTTCATAATTTTAAAATGTAAACACAATAAAACAAGAAAAAAATTGGTCTCACACAACCCTTGCATGCAATGCCAACTCTTCTCTGCTGAGTCATATTCTTGAGGAAGAAGTGAGTCCAACACACCAGGGCTAGGCTTAAGAAATATTAAAGGCAGATGGAAAAAAAAAAAGGAAAATGCACTGAGTTCCATCCAGATACCAGAACTCGTCACTTCAGACAGTGCTGCAGTGTATGTATCACACCCTCTTTTGCAGGTGAGGAGAGCAAAATGAGAAGTACCTGGTACACACTTCACCATTATTCCATGAATAGAGCTAGAATTCAAGGCCAGAGCCCGCCCCTCCAGGGACCACACCTGTTTCCCGAAGTCTCAGCCACTGGTCGCCTGCATTGAATTCGCTCAAGGTGTTTCAGGAGTCAGATTCTCCAGCCTCAAGGCAGCCTACCACATCCGGCTTGGTGCAGGTGGGCCTTGGGACCTGCATTTCATTAAGCTCCTTGGTGATGCTTATGTGTCAACGAAGTCAGAATCAGGACCAGTACTTTGCCAGGTCGTGACGGACAACAGAACTCATCACATCGTTGACCAGCCTCATTCTGTATGTCTTTGAAGGGAGGACACGCATATTGTAAAAAAAAGTGAGTATGCATGACGACAGGGTGAAGTCAGGGTGGGAAGGGGTGTGTGTGGTCGAACACACCCAACAAGAGAAGCCAGCAAGACTAGCGATGTAAAACATTAAGACAGGGATGACATCAGCAAGGGAGATTGCTCATCTCATACAAGATGGTGCTCCTACTTAGGAGGAGTTGCAATAACTGGAGATGTGCAAATTGTGCACAGTCTTAACTCCGAAGCTGCAACTACAGCTCCCAGCCAGCACCCCTTTTAATATTCAAAAGCAGACGACAAAAGCATCAGCATCACCCTGAGGGCTGCAGCCTCCCTGCGTGCTAGCACAGGTTGCCCTGGAAAGGGATGCATGAATAGCCAAAGCGAACCTGCAGCCCTCCCAGATGGGAGAACCTCATTTAAAGGCAGTGGGAGTTGGCTTCTGTCCTCGCTGCAGGAGGAGGAGGGCTTCGTCATTTGCATACTTCGAATCTGTTACTTGTATCCAAATGCTTTTCCTTGGAAGATCTTTTCCGCCAAGGCCTGAGAGAATAACAAAAATAGTTTCCCCAGCTTTCAGGACTTGAGAAAAGGCTTGCTTATAGAAGGATAATCTTGGCCACCAGGAAGGTGAGGATGGAGAAGGGACAAGAAACAGGACGTAAGATGAAAATGGCTCAAAGGTAAGGAGACGACCCAGCGACATTCCTGTGTGGGGGGCGGAGAACATCAGAGCGTGCTTTGCCCCGTCTGTATTTTCACTAGCATTTCCCCCCGGCCTCTAATCCTGTTCCTAGCTTTAAGAATAAACTGTATAATTTTTTAACTAGGTGATTCTCTAGCATTTTCTTCGCCTCTGGTTCCTCTACCAGCAATATTGTCATGACTAATAATCAAATGCCTGCAGCAGAGGGGCACAGATAAGCAATTCGAATCAGAGGCCCATGTACATATGCACATGTACATATACACATGTACCACTTCGATTTATCCTATTATGGGTTTTAGGGCCAGCACACGGGTGCAAAGGCTGGCGGGCAGGTGGGAAAGGACCTGCTCACTGAGGTCCCCGCCTCCACTGCCCGGTCTCTGTGCTCCTCTCCCGCCTGGTAGCTCACTCCTTCCTGTGTCATTTCTCGGCTCCCAGATGGGGTCCAGGAAGCGATGGTCATTGCCTTTCAGTTACACCAAGTGAGGTCTGACCCAGACAAAAACAGTTAATGCATTCTCAGATATGCTACTATGAAGCTGCAATTCCCTGGCAGCGTCAGGGTCTCCAGACTTAGTCTGATCCTGTGACGGGACATAGCTGAGCAGTAGCTATTCTTAGGTAGGAGCTGACCAGCAGCTGTTTCCAAGGCAACAGCCAGTTATCTCAAGGTCGGACACTAACTCCGTAATCCCTCCGCATCTGGCTTCTATAACTTTGCTTTGCCACGTAGGCAGGAAGCCCGGGGCTATTTAAACCCCTGGAGATCAAAGCTTATTGCTCAGAATTTGGAGATTCTCCTCTGAGGCCACGCGTAATAAAGGGTCATGCTTCACCATCTTCCCCCGAGTGTGAGTTGTTTTCCGCAACAATCCCAGTTTCACTAAGTCCAATACTACAGGTACTTAGAACTCGTTTCGAAGCCTTGGGTAAGTCCTCTTCTCTCCTTCTAAAATTCAGCCCCCTTCCTTGTGAAATGAAAGAGAAATGCTGGGTCTGTCCTAGGTCTCTGTATTCTAACATTTTTGGGGGGGTTCTATAGTTTAAGTAAAGAATTCAATGTAAACATCCCTGAAGAAGTCATACTTGACTGCATTGATAAGAATGTTGAATGTATGCACCTTGCTTTTCATAGTAAGGGGTCCCTGTGAAATTCACACACTGACATAAACTCAAAACACGAGTCCCAGATATACTTCACTGTTGGCCATGATAGTGCAAATGATTTGCTGCATGTGTAACACTTATAGATCTGTGACCCAGGTGGCCCACCTAGGACGGTATCACATTTAAAGGGAAAAAACTAAAGACAGATGCCTGGACATTAAGGTGTCTAGCGGCTTCTGCTTGCATTCTTGAACTTCTGCCACTGCCACGAGGAACACTTACCCTGGCTAGTCCCCCGGTCCCAGCAGGAGGTGAGAGACACCTGGAGCTCAGCCCCCACCCCCCCGCCACCTGAGCCCAGCCGAGGTTAGCCAACATCAGATGACCCGCACATCCATGAGAACAAGTGAGTGTCGTTTTTTAGTGATTTGTTATGTAGCAATTTTGCATCAAGAGCTAACTGATACAGAGATGATGTAACTAGGAAGCTTCTATTCAGTCCTACAAAAACTTATTGCTTCAGGTCACCCAAGGATTCTGCAACTCACGATCTCATTCAGTGTTTAGAATGACTATGAACTGTGTAACGTCACGGCTACTTGATAAAAGAAAAGGCCGAGGTTTGTTTTCTGCTGTGAACCTCGTTTGGGGTGTCCGTCAGCCCACCCTTGGGGAGGTCAGCCCCCATAGGTGAGAATTCCCCTGCCTCAGGACTTGCTGGATGGGCTGGCCTGGGAAACCCCTTCTGTATCCCACAGCCCTGCTCCCGCCCCTATGGCTGCGACCCAGCTGATTGGACCAGCGACTGGCACCTGACTCTCGATCAATCAATCAGGGCTGGCCAATGACTGATCAGATTTCCTCTCTTGAGAATCTGAGTTAAGACTTGGAGAGTAAGACTTCTCAGTGATACCACATCATATGAAGTTGGAATTCACTGCTTTGGGGGGCCGTACGTAGTAAGTAAAAGATGAGAAGGAAAGAGAGACAGTGCGTGAGAGACAGGACGTGGCAGCCCTGTTGCCCGTCCCGAGAGGCGGAGAGAGGGGGACTGGACTGCAGGTCCTGAGTTGGGAGATTACGCCTTGTACTCTTCAGGTGACGCTCCTCTCGCCTGCACGGGCTCGAGTGGGTTTAATTCCCTGCCTCCGAAAGAGCTCATGCCACGCTGAGTAGTGAGAAGCCTTGTTCACAGGCTCAAAGCTTAGACGTGGCTGTGATGGTGCCTCCCTCATAAGGCCTATGTGTAAGGCCTGACCCCGGCACCCCAGAATGTGGCCGTGTTGGAGACATAGTCTTGAAAGAAGCCAGTAGAAACTTCTAGAGGAAAACGCAGGCAGGAAACTCTTTGACATCTCTGGTAGCGATATCTTTTTGGGCGTGTCTCCTCAGGCAAGTACAACAAAGGGGAAAGTGAATGAAATGATATCAAACTAAAGAGGTTTTATACAGTGAAGGAAACCATCAACGCAACAAAAAGACAGCCGACCAAATGAGAAAAGGTGTTTGCAAATGATACAGCTGGTAAGGGATCAGTAGTCAAACTGTGTAAGGAACTCACATAACTTAACACCAAAAACCCCAAACAATCAAGTTAAAAAATGGACAAAGGGCCTGAGTGGACACTTTTCCCAAGAGGAGACACAGCTGGTCAGCAGGCACATGAGAAGATGCTCGATGTCACTCATCCTCACAGCAAGGTAAATAAAGCCACAGGGAGACACGACCTCGCACCTGTGGGAACAGCTGTCATCGATAAATCAACAAGAGCTGGCGAGGACGCGGAGGAAGGGGACCCTCGTGCACTGTTGGCGGGAATGCAGACCGGGGCAGCCACTGTGGAAAGCAGTGTGGAGGTCCCTCAAGAAATTAAAAACAGATCTACCACGTGACCCGGCCAACCCACATCTGGGTATCTATCTGAAGAAAACAAGAATACTAATTTGGAAACATATATGCACCTTAGGTTCATTGCAGCATTACTAGGAATAGCCAAGGTATGGGAGCAGCCTAGGCGTCCCCTGATAGACAGATGAATAAAGAAGATGTGATATATATAATATACGTGCATATATGTAGATACATACATATATACAATGAAATACTATTCAGCAATAAGAAACAATGACATCTTGCCATTTGTGACGACGTGGATAAACTGAGAGGGCACAGGGCTCCGTCAGACAGAGAAGGACAGATGCCCTGTGATTCCCCTTATGTGTGGAGTCGGAAGAACCAGGCAAAGCAGGAATAGACCCTTAGACACGGAGAACAAGCTGATGGTCGCTACAGAAGAGGAGGAGGATGGGAATTTTTTTAAAGGTGTCATTAGGGTGGGCTCTAGCCCAGCATGACCAGTGTCCTCATAAGAAAAGACTGCACACGGACCCGCACAGACACACAGATACGCACAGAGGAGGCCATGTGAGGACACGGAGAAGACGGCCATCTATGACCCGGGGAGAGGGGTCTCAGCAGACACGGACCCTGCGGGCACCATGCTCACGGACTTCCGGCCCCCAGAGCGAGACAACACATTTCTGTTGTCTGAGCCCCTGGTCCACGGCCCGTTGTCAGGGCAACCTGAGCAAACCCGCACAGGGGCGGACCCTTTCTGGGTGCACCACGAGGACAACTCCCCTCCTCGGGTTCTGTACCCCACTTCCAGGCACTATCCCAGTGAGGGCGGGAGGAGGCGAATACCGAGACTAGAGAAGGCCGTGCACGGAAAGGGAGATGTGAGCGCACCTGTGCCCGATAAGGTCTGGAAGAAAGAGCAGTGTTGAAGGAGGGGGAGAGAGGTAACCCCGTGGGCGACCGGCGAGGTCTTCAGCCCATAGAATGCACAGTTACTGAGTGATGGATTTCATCACCGACTCTCCTCGTTCAATTGCCTGTTGTGGGCACACGCCCATCAACACAGACCACGCTTGTACGGTGGGACAGGACCTCTCAGTGAGGAGAGAAAAGGGTCGCACTGACCGAGGACTGACAGGGGGCCGGGCGGGCTTCCCCACCGCGCCATCCAGCCCCACACCAACCCTACGGAGTGGGTGCTGTGGTCAGCCCCGGTTCGCAGACGGGGCGGAGCCCAGGCTCAGAGACGCGAAGTGTTTTGCCCCGGGTGCCCGAGCCAGGACTGGGGAGCAGCTCTGTGTGACACCATCGTCAACATCGGTTGTATTTTTCCCCCCGGTGTTCACTCTTTGTATTTTTGGTGATAAAACATCCTAATGGTCTTTGGAGATGCCCCTTCCCGCATGGCCCTCTGCCCCACTGCCATCGATCCCGGGCTGCTATTGCAAAGAGGTTGATCAGGAGTGGGTCCGATTAGAGGTACCACTCCTGCCTGGGAGACACTGAAGTGATTTCCGAGCCCCTGACGTTCCCATCACCCGAGCTGCCTTCCCGAGAGAACGTGGGTAGAGATACCGGGTCCTGGCCCTGCCTGAGGTCGCCCCACGATTCTGTCCGTCATGTCATTGACTTCTACCCCTACCTGACGCTGTACGTCCCTCAGGCTCCCTGTTGCCGCCTGCCCCCCCACTGCTCTCTGAGGTCCCCCCCCAGCCCCCTGTCTGCCCCCCCCCCCACACGCGTGTTTCTCCCACTGCCTCCCAGGCCTAGGCTCTGGTCACTCACTCTCCTCTCCCAGCCTCACATTCCCCCAGTTCTCCGGCAGGATGTCCACCACATCACGCCGACAATGGGCACCTTTTCTTTCTTTCTTTTTTTTTTTTGAAATCGACTTCTCGGTTGTCCATGCACAACGCCTGTCTCAGGCAGTGTGGGCTGCTGTAAGAAAGCGCCTTGGGCCGCAGGTTATGAACAGCAGAGACCGATTTCTCACGGTGCTGGATGGAGGCTGGGGTCCACGGTGCCCGTGCCTGCACGGCTGGGTCACCTGGGCGGGGGTCTCTTCCGGGTCACAGGTGGCCTCCTTCTTGTCATATCTCAATACGGTTGAAAGACAGCAAGAGAGCTCCCCGAGGTCCCTTTTAGGGGGCCACCAATTCCCTTCTGGAGGACTCCACCCTCACGACCTAATCGCCTCCCAAAGGCCCCCCCCCTTAATGCCATCACAGTGGGGCTCTCATCATCTTGGGGGAGGACAGAAACATTTAGTCCGTTTCAACGACATTTGAAAATACTAAGGTAGGTTTAGTCTCACAAAGTGGGTTTGAAATCAAGTACACATAAGGCATCCTATCGGAACAGAAGTCTCAGACTTCTTAAAAATCATTATTATCTCACTGAGGAGTCTTTTTAGATATTTTTTCCTATTTACTAACTCATCTAGTGAAATTTTAATGCTGCAGATACACTGCATAGGCCCATGCAATTTTAATATCAAAATGCCCCCACCAAGAACCAATTTTTACCCCTTTGGGGGCAACATTGCCCCAGTTGAAAATGCATATGGGGGGAAGAGAGAGAGAGAGAGAGGGGGAAAGAGAGAGAGGGAGAGGGAGAGAGAGGGAGAGAGAAAGAGAGAGAGAACCTAGCCAAACCAAAAACTCACTCACGCGACATCTCTGTAATTACTCTGTGCTCTGTAATAGGCAGAGTTGGCCCAGCAGCAAGCCTGGCAATTTGTATCCAAACACATTGAAAGACATTAAAAACTTCCATTTGCTTCCAGCACATTAGTGACCCTGCAAGCATGAGAAATGGACTTATTCCGGCTTAGGGTACGCCTCTTTGAAAAATGATGGACGTTGCTTTTTGAATTAAGGTAGCAACACCTTATCAATGGATAATTTAAACATTGCAGGCATTCCCAAATGCCGTGATTTGCAACACCGGCTTTAATTAATGCCTGCAACCCAGCTGTGAAAATTGGGACCTCTAATTTGTGAGTTACAGTAACTGCTAGTGTTGATTAACCTAGCGGGTCAAAGCCTGGTTCCGTGGTCTTATATGTATATATGTATATATCATCTTCCTATTAAACTGCAAGTTGAAAGCCAGCGGGAGATGGAAATAATCACTCTTAGGTAATGTGTCACCTCTGGAAACAGGGGTGGCAGCAGAATACAAGATTTTCTCCTTCCCCTCCTCCCCCACCTCTCTGGGTTAACTCCTTCCTCTGTGTGTTACTTAGTTTCTTCCTCCTTTTCTACACACTGGCAGCTCCGTTACTGTATCATCGTCCTTCCCATCTCACCCAAAACGTCCTCTGGTTTTCAAACCGTGTTATACAATAACTGCTGGGGGTCTCTTCCACCTCGCTACCTTCCCTCCCTGCATTTGAGAATATGAGTGGCCACCGTGTGCTGGGCTCTACTGTGGGCCTTGGGATACAATGAGAATAACATCTCCGGCATAGGTAGCTCTTATGGAGCACTGTGGAGAGGAACCATGCAGAGGAACCATGCAAACCTCTTTACAGATTCTAACTTCTTCAGTCCTGGTGGCCTCCTGGAATAAACAGGAGCTTGCTCTCACCCTCTGGTGTTCATTACGTGCTGGAACCAGCAGCGCCGGCCTGGGGCTGCAGGCACTGCAGGTACCTGGACAGGTCGCGGTACCTGACGCAGAACAGGGGCTGGGTTCTTCTAATGTTGGCTGATCCCATTGAACGGGCAGCAGAATGAGCTTGAGAACCTCTTAAAAAGTGGGGAAGGATAGGACATAATGGAGACATATTAAATATTTGCCTTTGGCCTTGAAGAGCCAGGGAACGTGGCGGTTAAAGACACAGGCTTAGATGTCAGGCAAACAGTGGTTGGCTTCCAGGTCCCATCGCTCATCAGCAGGGTGACGCATGGATAAGTTCCCCAGCCTCCAAGGGCCTGTGGGTGCATCTGAAAAGCAGGACTATTGCTCCTAACATGCAGGACCCTATGGGGGGGTTCAATGACAAACTTAAGGGCTTAATGCAGCACCTGGCGCGGGCGGTGCTGTCAGCCACAGTTGACACGCGTGGCTATTATTGGTGTAATAATCCATCATGTTCTCCATGGCAGCCCGTGGAGACCCACCCGCAATATCGGGACACTGGAAGCTGTCAGTTAATTAAATGGTTTTTGAGCATCTACTCTGTGCGCACGCAACGTAGACATGGTGGGGGTCCGAGAGCGTCTAGCAGGTCCCTCATGGCACCTGTGCTAATCACAGCCACGCTTACGGACTGGTGCACATGGTAATACCTGTGTCCTTCATGCCGGCTGGTTGTGGGGGCCTGCACCTGTGTGGTTGCATGGCCCCATGTGGACCGGGACTCCAAGCCTGGCTTAGTGTTTCATGGCTGCTATCTTGAGCTTCTTCTAAGTTTTGAACAAGGGGCCACATTTTCATTTTTCACTGGACCCACAATGACATAGCTGGTCCTGCCTCCACCGGCCTGTAAGCCCCGTGAGGGCAGGTTCTAAATCTCCTCTACCCACAGCTGTACCCCAGCAAATAATTACTGAATAAAGGGGAAAATGATGAAGGCTTGCAATGCAGATAAACCCACACCTTGGCTCAGACTTGCCCGGGTTGGTAATAGAGGAGAGGCTGCTAAAAAACGCCATTATGCTTAAGGGCCTAGTCACAAGAAATACTACCTGTTTCATTTTTTTAAAGATTGTATTTACTTATTTTTAGAGAGAGGGGAGGGAGGGAGAATGAAAGGGAGAAAGACATTGATGTGCGAGAGAAACATGGATCACTTGCCTCTTGCACGCCCCCTACTGGGGACCTGGCCCAGAACCCAGGCATATGCCCTGACTGGGAATTGAACTGGCGACCTTTCAGTTTGCAGGCTGGTGCTCAATCCACTGAGCCACACCAGCCAGGGCTCTTTTATTTGTTTTTTAAATAGACCAACCACATCTAGCAACTTGGGGGGACTTTGTTACTAAGTTAACCCCAAAGTGGCAAGAAATGGCAAAGTGCTCTTTCCGTTCCATTTGGTCATGTCACACAGTTAAGAGACTATTTTAAAAATATACTATCATATCTGAGGGGCATTGATGGGTAATAAAAGGCACACATATAGGAAGACTAAAATACTATTTTTAAGAAAGCCGATGAGGAAAATAGCAATGGAGGGATGGATGAGAATAAAGGGACGGATTTAGATGTCTTCCTCCCCGGGGGGCATTTTCCTCCTGTGTCTCCAAGGGCAGAGAAGCCCTTCAGAGACAGCCGTGTGCTCATCCCTCCCCTCAGCAGACGGGCACTCGGGCTGGTTTGTGCAAGGCTCTGCATGCCCGTGTGTGCGGATGGGAAGGGCAACTCGCGCATGGTGACACTGTTCCACCACGCCGGTGCTGTCCGGGAGAGACGCACCCGCTAGTGAGACATCACTGAGAAACGAGTGGGTGGCTACGCCCATGGACGGGAAGACCCCCCTGCCCAAGGACAGGGCGTGGAGCTGGCTCCCAACTTCCTTGGCATCTCGGCTGGTTTTCCTCATCTGAAACATGGGGATGGGAACTTCTATCTGAAGAAGTTGTCGTGATGAGACATCATCATTGCAGTCCCTTTGCAAGGGCCCTGTCCCGGTGCCATGGCTGTCCTTGAGAAGGACTCCCCGAACACTCATGGCTTCCCGCTCAGTACCCCCACCCTCCCCCACACTCCCACATGCCCGTCTCTGTGAATCAGAAAGACATGATCTGAACGGGGGGGACCCTTAGAACAAGGAGCTACAAAGATTAACTTACAATGGAAGGAGACTGTGTTGTAGAGAGATGCCGACAGTGGAGAGCGAGTGAGTTCTGATTCTTAACCAGCAGCGTTAAAAACCACCGTTTACATGAGAATCACCCTCCGTTTGCTCTCTCACCAGAGCTCAATAACCCGGTCACTTGCCTTTCAAAACAGATGCAAAGATGTCGTGAATACCACGGAACAGCACACCCCGTATCACACCTCGCGTGTGCATGCATGTTTGTGTGTGATGGGAAGAAGGGAAAGAAAACCCATTGCTAACTACCCCAGCACTCATCTGATGATTAACATCTAACAGTGGGGGACACTCAGGACCCTGACTCCATTGGGAGAGGTAAGGAGCTCCAAGACCACAAAGATGACTTATCTGCCCGAAACCATTACGGCAACACACACACACGGTAGCTTTTCTGGAGGATAGCTTCTTTTATTCTTTTAATCACAATCATGTATATTTCTTGCATGGCTTGGTTATAATTGTTCTTAAAGCAAAAGTGCTATTCTTTTCCATTATGTCTTTATCATGCCACCGCGATGCCAGCAATGTTGACGTGGTTGCATCTTGGCCGCCTGGTTGAGTTTCACATCACAACCAGACATAGGTAAAGGCTCGCCAAGGCATAATTATCTATTATTACATCCACCTGTCCATCCATCCATCCATCCATCCATCCTCCACCGCCCATCCCTCCACCCATCCACCCTCTTGCCCATCCATCCATCTGTCCATCTCCCCACAGTGCCAGGCACTGGACACTGAGGAAAAGGCAGCTAGTTATACCAAGTGGAGGCAGGCTTCACACTTGTCATTTTTCACTTTAAAAAAGCAGCACTCCAGGGAGTGCCTGAGCCAGGTAAGCCCCGCACTGAAACACCTGTCAGCTATCCTCTCTGCAGAGTCGTGTACGGTTGGTTCCTTTCCGGCCGAGGCGCCGAGATGAAAGTGGAAATTAAGGGGAAGTGCAAATCGCCACCTGCCTGGTAACTCACTGGGGAGCACCCCCCACTGGCCGCACTCAGGGGCCCGAAGTCCTGGTCCCATTTCCGGCACGGTGTCATCTTTGATGAATTACTTAATCACCACCTACATCTGTTCCTTCCTGAGTCACGAGAGGCTATGGGCGCATATCAAAATGGATTTGGGGGAGGGGGGGAATGCAGAAAACTTCCACACGGAGCATTCGATTTCTGATTCTCTGGCAGGGAGAGGGGGTACAGTGGTTGCCTCTGCAACCTCGTGGGGCCAAACTTGGGTCGAGCACAGCTGTAAAGAAACCTCCTGCTGACCGTGCCAACGACCCTCACGGTCACTGCGTGTCCCTGAAGGCACCTGCTCCAGGCCAGTGCCCGTTCCTCGCCGTTGTGTGTCTTACCACATGGTCAGCAGCCGTGGCGGCTACCCCTTTACCCTCACGTTTGCGGGGCCCCTACCCATACCGACTGTGGTCATGGGGAAGTAAGGGAGGCACAATAATCTCGGTGCCCTCATAGCCATTTTCCGTACAACCGACCTATCATCTTTGATTAATTAGGCCCGTTCCTAGAGCCCCAAAGGGACAGCGCCTCTGAGCCTGCAAAGCGGAGGGCTCCCAAAGACACCAGACAGCCCCCTCTAGCCTCGGTGGTATTGGACCCTCCCTTTCTGCTGGTGAACCTCCGTTACCTTGAACCTCGATTGTGTGGAACCCTGCGTGGCAGCCGGGAAACGGCCGGCGCCACAGGGTAACTCAGCATCGTCTGTGAAACAGGAAGCATTCGCTACACTGACGTCGTTAACGCAGAGAAGATCCAGGAGAGAGCACTCACGGAGATTAAATAGTTTCATGTACGCATGGTCTCGTGGGACCTGTTCAGCTTACCCTCCCTCCCTCCCCTAAGACGACTGTGCCCCGATCCCTGGCCCCTGGGGAAGGGTTGCGTGATGTGGTGGCAAAGGGACCGGGCAGGCAACACTGAGGTTAGAGGCCTGAGCACAGGGAGACAGACGCTCCTAAGTTCTCTGGAGCTCCCCGGTCTAGTCACAAGGACAGACAGAACTTTCTTCAGCCAGGGTCAGAGAGAGGAGGCAGAAGAGGCAGGTGGAGAGGCCTGCAATGCGGAAGGGGCTTGGCCCGCTCCTGCCGGAGGACGGGGCATGAAGAAAGGGGGAGAAGGACAGAGACAGCCTCTGGGAGCCGAGGCCAGGCCCCCGCTGACAGCCAGCAGGGAGGCGGAGATGGCAGCCCGACCCCAGGGAGCTGGGTTTGACCGGCAAGCCGAATAAGCTTGGGAGCAGGCCCACGTCTGGAACTTCCAGAAGGGACAAGGCCCTGCGACACTTTCGTCCTGACCTCTTTGAAGCAGAGGACCCGGTGGACCCTCGCTGCACCCGGGCTTCTGACCTCCGGACCTGTGAGGTCATAGAGGTGTGTCCTTTTAATCACCGCTACATTTGCAGCAGCTCACAACCACAGCAACAGAAAATCCATGCAATGGGGGCGGGTGCTTTTTATTTATTTATAAAAATTTTTTGGCAGCCAGTATGGCCAGCAACGGACAGCTGACCAGTCAGAAGGGCCCAAAAGCCCGCCGGTGAGCCCTGAGAACCAACACTGGCCTTGCAGGTGAAGACCGGACCAGACGGAGATCGGTCACCTTAGCTATCCAAGCCCACAGGCCTCTGAAGGGGTCTCCTAGGCAACATCCTACGAGTTTCAGCTCTGTTCGTGGCCTGTCCTTAAAAGTGATAAAAGGACCCCTGGCTGGCGTAGCTCAGTGGACTGAGCGCGGGCCTCGAACCAAAGTGTCGCAGGTTCGATTCCCAGCCAGGGCACATGCCTGGGTTGCAGGCCACGGCCCCCAGCAACTGCACATTGATGTTTCTCTCTCTCTCCCCTTCTCCCTCCCTTCCCTCTCTAAAAATAAATAAATAAATCTTTTTTTTTTAAAAAGTGATAAAAGGGACATTCCTTAATAGCTATGAGAGATTCTGTTCAGTTTTCTACCTCGTCCAGTCAAAAATTGTCCTCTCTGTTAGTGTGCTTTTAACGTTTGGCTGGACCGCACCCACCCCCCAACACACACACACACACACACACACACACTCGCTCACTCACTCACTCTTTCCCAGAGCCTCCCCACCCGGCCTGGCAATGACCCCCGCACCCAGAAACCACCCCTGCACCAGACCAGAGTTCAGTGGCCTTCTCCCGGGGGCGGGGTGGGGGGGGTGCCCAGCCGGGGCTGACGCGGCGGCTCTGAGAGAGGCCTGGTGCTGCCAGCCTCCTATTAGCGGGAACGAAATTAGACTGATATGTCTGTCGGCCGCCAGCAGGCTCGGCCTCCGCAATTACCCCGTCTAATTCGATTAGCAGCTGACAGCCGAGCACACACCTCGAGACATTTGGGTCTGCCACCTAAAAACGAGGGGTGCACCACCCACTTGTCTCCCGCGTTTACTCCGGGTCCTCTTTCGAGTCCCTCGAGAACGGACTTTTGTCATTAGCCATCACTTGCATCACATGAGTTTATCTTCTCTGCTCAACGTAAAGTAGGCCGGGAGGAGTCAAGAGAGATGGTAAGAACCCCGGGGAGTAAAGCGGAGCTCCAAGTGTCATCAGAAGATTTTTGTAAAAGGCACAGGGACACTGAATTGGGGTGTCCCCCGAGACAGCAGAGTAAAATTGTGAGAGTTGCAAAAGGTGACTAAGGAGGTTTGCATTGGCTCGTAGAGCTGCAGACACACACACACACACACACACACACACACACACACTGCATGGTCCGGCTCAGAAAGGTAACTCACGGATCTCGCGGTGGGACTGCCAGGGGTGTCCAAACTCTTGGTGTCCATGTGCCCCACGGGCAGAAGAAGAGTTATCTGGGGCCACATGTCAAATACACTGTGACACATAATCACAAAAAACATCTCATCACGTTTTACAGTTTTGCGATGGGCCGCATTTATGGTCGTCCTGAGTTGCACACAGCCCGCGGGCTGCAGGCTGGACACCCCTGGGAGACAGAGGCCGCGCAGAAGGTGCTGCATTCCGCTGTGGTGGTGAAGGAGAGCCAGACGCCTGCCCCTGGGCCGCGAGCCTCAGCCCCAGCTCCGGGCCGGGCGTGCTCCTGCAGGTCGCACTCTGGCTGCTTGCAGCAGCGGCTGAGAGACATGCAGCCCGCATGAGCAGCCTCAGCAGAGACAGCGCGGGGGGCAGCCCACGGGAGGGCCCGCGTTCCTCCTGCAGAGCAGCTTCAACCCACGAATTCGAGCAGGAGGTTTAACAAGGTTTTGAACAGATTTGAAGTGGTTTTATCATGGGGGTCCTTCCAGTATTAAAGGACACTGGACAGTGGCCAAGGAAGGCGACCCGTCTTCCGTGACTGGATCCCACAGTATGCAATGGGAGTTCGAACAAGGCTCGGGTGGGAGTCGGCGAGCACGGGAAGCAGAGGGGAAGAGGCTGAAATGCCAGGCGACGTCTAGAAAGTCCCACCTTTTCAAGGCGGCCCTGGGTGTCCAAGCCGCGCCTCCCCGCCCCTGGAGCCCCGGCAGGAGGGCCTCTAATGCCATGCATGTTCTCGGTCTCAGCCATGGAAGGGACCGCGGTGATGAGCTGTGCTCTCACGATGCCCTGTGTGCATGACTGGCTTAATACTTTCTAAAAGCAACTCGCTTTTCTTATACACATTGAACTTGAAGCATTTGCTTCATTGGTTCGATAGGCTGGTCACATGTCTTCTTACATGTACTGGCTACACATGTGACTGTTAAAACCTCCGTGCTCCTCCCCTGAGCGCCGGCTGCCCGTCACCATTTGGGGACCGCGACACGGGGGTAAAGGGAGGCTCCCACCACCCCCTGCGGTTTAGCGGCGGGAGGTGGAGCCCTGGCCGCCCTTCCCGCTGAGTTCCAGAGCCTCTCAGGCGAGGAGGGAGCCGGGCACGGGGCCCAGGACAGAACCTCTGAGCAGCGTGTTTGAACTGCCTCTTGAGCATCACAGGAACTCTGAGACCAAGGCAGTGGCTTTCCGGAGTGGCGGCGTGCCCACTGGACAGCAGGGGGGTTGGAACACCTCGTAGGGACAAGGCACCTCCCACCCCCAGATGTGCAGGCGATTTTACAAGCGATTGCTCTCTCTCTCTTCTGGTCCTTCTGGAAGGGCCAAGGGCTGCATGGGTTAAAAACACGCACAAAGGAAGGTGAGGCTATGGGACAAAAAGCCACGTGGCCAACCAGCAGCGGGGAAAGCAGACCCCTCCAATGGGGCCGGTGGGACGCCCCCCCCGGACTCTGCCCCAGCCCACCGTACCCCGAGCCTTGGGCATGGAGGCGGCATGGACAGAGCACTGGGCAGGGAGACAGGAACCCACGATTGTACAGGGGTGGGCAAAAGGAGGTTTACGGTTGTAAGTGTATGAAACAGAGTTTATTCTTGTATTATTATTTAGTCTTGTATTACATATGTTTCATAGGGACAACTATAACCCTACTTTTGCCCACCCTGTAAGAAGTTGATGTAGTGTTCAGAGCCAGCATTTACTGGGTCATTGCCGTGTGCCGGGATATTGAGATTCATGATCTTATTTGACTGGAAAACATCTCGGGAAGCACACACTCACGGCAACCCCGCTTGTATGAGTTTGCTGCAGCTGCAGAAACAAAGAGCACCAACTGCGTGGCTTAAACAACAGAAATATACTGTCTCGCTGTTCCGCAGGAGGAAGTCCAAGATCCAGGTGCAACAGGTTTGGCTCCTCCCCTGAGTGAGGACCCCTGGCCTCTCGCCCAGCTTCTGGTGGTCTGCCGGCAGCCCCTGGCATTTCTTGAGCTGAAGATACATCGCCCCAGACTCAGCCTTCATCTTCTCATGGCATTGTGTGTGCGTGTGTGTGTGTGTGTGTGTGTCCCCAGATGTCCCCTTTTTATAAGAACACCCATCATATTGGATTAGGGGCCCACCCTACTCCAGTGTGACCTCACCTTAACTTTAATTATCTACGTCCTAGACCCCGGGATTTAGGACGTCAGTGCATGAACTGGGGGTGGGGGACACAATGGAACCCATACCGCCACCTGCAGCTATGGAAACTGAGTCTCAGAACTGGGAGGTCGCTTGTCCAGGTCACACAATAGTAAGGGACAAAGCCAGGATTTGAGCCCAGAAAGTCCAACCCCCCACCTCCCTTTCTTAAACAGTGCTCTGGACCGACCATGTCTGTCCCTCTGAAACTCACATGTCGAAACCCACCCCCCACTGTGTGGGTATGTATTTAGAGGGAGAGTCTTTGGGAGGCGATTAGATCATGGGAGTGGGGTCCTAGTGAGGGGATTAGTGCCCTTACAGAAGGGACCCCGGAGAGGTCCCTGCCCCTTCTCACCATGTGAGGACACACCCAGAAGATGGCCGTCCACGAACTGAGGGAGTGGGTCTCACCAGACACCGAATCCGTGGGTGCCTTGATCTTGGACTTCCCACTGAGTCCATGGTGATTTTGTTTTAAGCGCCCAAATGGACTAAGACACACTGTTTTAAAACCAGTCCCATGAATGGTCTTACCTAAGTTCCACAACTTCTCGAAGACACTTACTGCCTTCCTTTCCTCTTTCCCCGAGGGCATTACGACAACCAAATAACACGGTAGGTGTCACAGCACCTTGCACATCAGGGGGGAACACTCCGTGTGACAGATCCGTCGACCAGCCAGCACCGAGGGAGCACGGGAGGCAGGCTGCCTCAGGTGAAGTTCAACGCCTCCCCTTACCAGCTGTGCACCCTGTGACCTGTGACTTCGTTGACCTTTTTCAGCCCCAGTGCCCTCTTCTGTAAAAGGGGACAATCCCAGGACCCGTCGCCCAAGGGTGCGATGAGGGTCGGAGGCATCACAGTGTGCAGAGGGCATAGACCGTGCACGGCACACAGCAGCCGCCGTGCAGGACAACCCGCGGATGGGCACGGCTGAGCAGCCTGGCACCTGCCCGCTCACAGAAGCCTGAGCTGTTCCCAGAGTCAGGCCCTCTTCGGGGCGTTCGTGGTGAGTGACATCTCCATCCAGCCGGACACTTGGACGTGATTCTCCATTCCTCTCTCACCCCTCAGCTCCTGCCCATTTACCTCCTCAATATCATTCTGACTTCCAAATATCTCCCACCACGTGCACTGCTCCCACCCTGGTCCAGCCCCGATCCTCCCCCGCCCCCACACCACAGGGGCTCCCTGACTGGTTTGCCTCCATCCTCGCCTCGCTGTGGTGTATTCTCAAAACAACGGCCAGAGAGAGTGTCCGAACACGCCAGTGAGATCCAACCTCTGCACTGGTTCCCGCGTCACTCAGAGTCAACCCACACCCTTTGCCGCAGCCCCGCAGACCCTCTCCCATTGCTCCCGTGGCTCGCTCTGCTCCAGCCACGCTGGCTGCCTGGCTGCGTTCAAGCACACCTGAATGTCCCTGCCTCGGGGCCTTTGCACCTGCTCTTTCGTCTGCCTCGGGGGCTCTGTGGGCGGCTGTCTCACCTCCTCAAACCTCTGCACAAACGTCCAGACCTCCCTCCCTGCCTCACAAGTCCTCATGTTCTCCGTGCACTCACCCCGCCTGACGTTCTGTATGTTTTCACTTGTTTCTCTTGTTTGTCGTCTGCCGACAACACTAGAACGTCAGTTCCACGATGCTGGGAATATGTGTCTTTGGTGCCTGGCCCATCATGGGACCTTAGCAAACATCCATGGAACGAGTAAAGAGGCAGAGGAGGCAAAGAAAGGAGGTGTTGCCCTGAAACGTTTGCCAAGACACAAGAAAGACCGACTTAAGGAGCACGGAAATCAGAAAGAGGGATAACGGCCGACTGAGGAAACAGAAGGAGGTAAAAAAGACGAGGCGGGATCATTCCATTTCCTAGAGGAAAACCCACATGCTTTGAGCCTCTGGGAAGCCGCACAGTTCGGGAACAGGGCACTTGCGCATTCAAAGGGAGAGTGAGCAACCTCTCAGCGGCTCTCAGGTTTCCTGGACCTCATCAAAGGGCTCAAGGTCACTTCAGGTCACTGCCACAAAGAGGAGGATTAAGTCCCCGAGAATTTCTGGAGCTCAGAGAGGACACTCCGGGTTGTCCAAAGCCTTCTCCGGGCCTGGAAGCCACGGTCTGTCTCGGCTTTGTCACAAAGACTCCTTTGACACCTCTGCACTTTCTTACTCCGCGAGGAGGGGACATTGGGGGGAGCAGAGTCTGTCACACGTCTGGAGTTCCTAACATCTCCTTTGGCAAGAGAGGCTGATGCGCCCCGGATGAACGCCGGGAATGTGCTTCGTCCAGATGGCTCCTGACCCAGAGCCAGACCAACGGGGTGGACGGGGGCCCCGCCAGGACGCTCAGGGAGGAGGGCTGGAGTGCTCCCAAGGCCGGAGGGGAGAGGCCGCCCACTGACGGTTGGACAGTTAAAAAGGAGATCTCGGTGCCGATGCCCGGGGCGCCTGGGGACATCATGTGCCTTTTCTGTGCCGTGGCCGCTATCCCAGCTCCGCACAGAGAGAGCTTGTGCTGGGCTAGTCGGGAAGGGGGAGGACACAGCACGCCTCCTACGGAAAGCCTGGGCCCCCGGCTCTCTGCGGCCCGCAGCTGCATGCATCTGGAACGAGCCGTCCTGTGCAGAGCAGCGGAGGCCTCTGCCTCCGTGACTCCAGCTCCGAGCTGAGGGCGTGCCTGTCGCTCGCCTGCTCTGGGTTCTGCTCATGTGCCAACCACACAGCAGACCTTTGCGTCTCCTTACCTCTCACCGGCCCCCGTAATGACCTCTCCCCTGCCCCCCAAGCCGAAAGCTGCTCTGAATTATGTTATCAAGATCTAAACTCCCATGCAATAAACATTTGTTGAAAAGGCAGCAATAGCAGGTTCTCTGACTTCTATTAAATAATTGCATCCTCACGTATTCCTGCGGGGTCAATATCAGCTGCCTGTCATGTGAGATCCTAAAAACAAAAGCAACTTGCAGGAGGCTTTAGAGCCAACAAGCGGAAGAGCTGGGATGTAAACCTGGGCTGGTCTGACAACCAACCCACCCGCTGCCATAAAATCAAACACTTGAGAAATGAATTTAATATTCCGAGTCAGAGCAGCTCAACTAGCCAATGCATCTGACTCTCCCCAGTAACGATTCTTTATTAAACCAATGGCAAAGGAAGTCCCACTCCCAGCATTACAACTGACCTCTGTCTCAAAGGGGAAAAAAAAAGTAATAATCTTGAAATGTCCCTCAAAGTATAATGTAGGGACTGCGGATGTCTTGTTGTAAGATCCCACGGCGAGGGCCTCCGCCTCTCTCCCGTCTTCCCTCTTTCTTTCAGGCTGCCGTTAAACGGCCTCATGTTTTTCTCCTTCCTCACCCTCCGCCCCTTCTTTTCAGGGCTGCCCTGAAAAATGAAGATGTATACTGCATTCAGGGCTGAACAAGCAACACTACGGGTTACAGCAGAAGGGACCTAAGAGGTCAGGGTGGACCCTCTGACTGGAAGGGTAATCAGCGTGGCCTCAGAACGAAGAGCCAGGCGGGCCAGCGAGGATTCTGGGAGTGGAGCGGAGGCTCCGGTTGCACCACATGGGGCAGGGGGGCGGGAACAGGAAGAATGACTAGGAAAACGAGAGGCAGGTCTGCACCTTTCCCGATGGAAAGCCCTCCCTGGGGGGAGAGAAACTCAATTTGGGGGCGGAGGGGGGTGGTTAGGCAGTACCCGCTCTTTGCCATACCTACTAAATATGCCATCCCGTTTAATTCCCACAACCATTCTTTGGGGTGCGTGACAGTATTTTTTTTTCACTTCACGGAAGACAAAGCCAGGATTCCGGACTGTTGGATGAGTTGCCTGATCACAGGGCCACGGAGGGAGCTGCTCCGCGAAGGCCTGACTTGAAAGCCAGTGCGGGTTTCCCTGCCCTTGTGTTCTAGCGTCACCCGGGTGGTCCTCTTCAGGGACAGGTGGGCAACATGGCGCCCTCCTGTCTCCCTCCCGTTCCTTCCCTGCCTCCCTCCATCTTTCTTCCCCTCCTTATCACCTGAGGATAGACTGTGGCTTTATGAGGCAGAAGTCCAAGGGGGAGGGGATGAGATGGGGTATCTGTTTTCTAGCATCAGTGTGCACATTAAGTACGAACTGTGGCCAGAGCCACGTGGCTCATTTCTGAGGGTGCAGGAAGCACCTGCGTGAGGTGTGATTCTACGCGCTGCAGAAGCCTTGGCAGCTGGGAGCAGCTGGTGGACATGGGGCTGGAGACCTCCCCCCTTCCTGAGTCGCAGGCATAGGATGATGCCGCAGAGAACGTCGGAAGGGGTTTTGACATCAGGGAAAGAGAAACTCTAGAAACTGAAGCCACCGAGTACCCGCATCGTATTCGGGACATGTTGCCTGCAGACAACCAGAGATGGGAGGGTCTGGGGCACAGGGAGACCCCGATCTACTCAAGACAAGACACACCAAGCTAAGCTTCCTTTCCAGGCTTAGCTCAATTCCAACCATTTTCTTGCCCAGCAGGAGACGATCAGTGAAGATCATCCACAGGGTGATGTAGCCCAGAGGCACACACTTCTGAGGCAGCCAGACCTCGGTTCAAGTTCATTTGCTCCCTCTTTACTTGAGCAAATGATTGAACCTCTCAGTGATTTAGCGTCCTCATCTGTAAAACCACCTAACTCACCGGGTTCCTGAGAAGATGAAATGAGGACACACTCATGAGGGGCTGACCCCCCGTCAGCCCTCAGCGAACGATCATGTGCAAGTCACACCGGACACCATTTATGGGGGGCGGGGGGTGGCTCCGACAGGGTAACGACAACACGTAATGGTCTATGGAGAGACCGTTCTGACCGGTGCCCGTAATTCTGCCGACTGCTGCACTCCGGGTGCCTTACATGCCCGCTGTGAGATGGCAGGACGGAACACGCGGTGCCTTTATCGACCTGAGACATCTTGCGGGGCTGACTGCATTGGACTTCACACAGACAGAAAAACAAGACGTAAAAGTCCCTGAGATAAGTCCCTTACCATCTCACCTGGTGCCTACCACTCACGCAAGAGCAATCTGTTCCGGTTCCGGGGGAACCTGTACGGGCAACTTAAGGGACTGTATTTGGACCACTGGAAGCTTTTACTGTGTTCACTGCTTTCCCAGCTCCACCCCGCTGTGCCATGGATGTTACTGCTCTCTCGTTCAGGAGCCCCTTAGGGGCCTTTGGCTGCAGTTGCCAGCGTGGGGAAGGGCTGCGTGCAGCCCTGACTCCTGCGGAGCAACGTGGAGAATAATGTGGGGACGCCCATCGTGAACCCCATGTTCAATCTCCGAGAAACGCTCCCTGACTTTCCGCAGATGTCAGGGCGAACTTCACACGCAGGCCGAGATGCCGAGTGCGCCTTATTAGCACAAGTTGCTGGATGCAACAAAGTCCATCAAATTATTTGATAAAGATCTGTTCATTACCCTTATCCAGCCCACAGGAAAATATAATTGAAACACGGTCACACGTTATAATGAGCACAGGGATGCACCGTCCTCTCCTTTCCTCCTCATTAGAGAACCAGAGGCTTAGAAACACGCGTGGAAGTGGATCAGAGAGCAGAACAGATTTTATGGTTTGAGGCAGGAAATCTTTGCTGAGTGACTTGCCGGTTCAGGCATTTTAGGAACTCCAAAAAGTGAAATTGCCTAAACCAAACACACGTGCCTTTCCCCTCTATTACAGAAACGTGATGACGCCCCTGCTTGCAGAGGCCACTCGTTAGATATCTGTGGGTGCTCACCTCTGCAGCAGGGCTCTCGGTCAGGGGCGTCCGAGCATGAAAGGGAGTACACTGATGAGCAAGGCGAGGCCTGCTTTGTATGCCGAGTGCCCCCCAGCAGTCGGGAGAGGGGAGAATAAAAGAGGCCACATGGCGGGCAGTGGGAAGTCCCAGGACACAGAGGAAGGGAGGGAGTGCCCCCTCCCCAGCAGTGACCGTCACACCGGGAAAGGACAGAAGGAAGAGGCTTCCCTCAAGGTCGCCACTTGGGCTGTGTCTGAAAAGACAAGGACGCTAGGTCAACGCCTGCCGGAAGCCTGCGTGTCTCCCTGCAGCTGGCTCGGATCCTCTCTGCCTCTGTGCATCTTACTTCCCATGCAAAAGGTGCTGTGGATGACTGTACGTGGACCCGTCACTAGCCATGCACTCAGGTCAGAGGGCTTTTAAAAAGAACTGTTTTTTGACGTGAGCAATACTTCTCTGTGATCGTGGCTCTAAAGTTCTGGAGAAATATGTACGACCCTGGACCGAGAAGTATCAGTGGGCAGGGAGGGAACTTGGGAGGGGTGGGGCACTTTCTATAGAAGTCATGCCCGGGTAGATCACTAAAATGAGGTAAGGGTTGGAAGGAACGGTTGTAATTATAACATAGCAGAAAACCTTAGTGCTCACTAACACCCACGGGGCTCCTCTACCAGGAGTACAGCTGGACCACACGTCCCTACCCCAGGTAATCAGGTGGGGCCACCTGGGAAGACCAGATGTAAAACCTCTCACACAGTCCCTAACCCTCTCTCTTCTCTCAGCTGTCAGCGGATGCGGGTCACTCAGTGGTGACTTCTGAGGCTGCTGAGGATGCTGGAGCTGTACAAGGGAACCACCCCCATCCACTGGCCCTCACCGAATTGCAAGGGAAGTGAGAAATAATCTTTTATTGGGGGAAGCCCTTGAGATTCTGAGGCCTATTTGTTGATGCAACTAACATTACCTATACTGACTAATAATATCATGGTTATTATTATAGCTAATACCCATCGGGTATGTGTCTAAGGATTTGTCTAAGTATTTTAACCCCCACCATAGCCATGCATACAAGGTGCTTTTATCTCCATCCACCTTATCATCTTAAACAAGAACAAGAGCCTCTCTGCATGGGACAGACGTGACAGGGTCATAACAGATGAACAGACGGGCCACCCACAGGGTCATGTGGTTATTGTCACTTCTGGGGGTGGAGTCCCGGGACCCCTGCAGGGAGGAAGATCCGGAATTATGCTGAGGAATCACACAGGCATGAACCCCATGGATGAGGTTCAAGTCCAGGGCCAGGACCTTTTATCCCCGCTCATTCATTGAGGTTTGCTATGGGGCACGGAGTGTTGTAGAAGGGCGATGGGCTTTCTTTTCTGTTTAATGCCCACACTACTGTTTCTATGATGCAAGTGGCCCCCCCCCCCACCTTGGACATCTGTGCTTCTCGTCCACCTTTTATCCATAATGTATAAGGGATCTTTTGAATGCCTTGCTGATTCTCATTCCCTTTTTTGTTCCGTTTTACTGATGAGCGCCCAGAAAAAGTCGATCCCATGCATGCGTGTTTTTGAAGCCTGAAGTGGGTGGCAAGCTCCGACGGGAAGACTTTGAAGTGTCAGCGCACGCAGCGAAGGACGTGTGTACGGAGCTGGGGGCTTTCTGTGGGGCTATTGGAGAGCCTAACGATCAGGAAAAGGTCTACGAAACCACATATTTGCTGCTTTTTAATGCCAGATGACTATCTTGAAGGCAATTCAAATACACTAGTTCAATGTTTAAAAATAAATCCATGTGTGTATAAATAAACCCACCATTAAAATTTAGGAATGTCTGTTAATTAACAACGACAACAACAACAAAAAAGACTGAGAAAATGAAGGGGTTAGGATTGGGCATCCCCAGAACTCTGTAAGTCTAGGCAATATTTTTTTATCAATTATGGTGGAGGCATAACTGCTCTGTTGTTTTGACGTCCAAGAAAACTGCAAAGGAAATACTTCTGTGAAACCTGAGTAGCATCAGCTCATCCCAAATGGGTGTCTGTGGACGGGGTGGAAGAAGTTTCTGCCAGGGAGACAAGGGGTGTGTGTGTGTGTGTGTGTGTGTGTGCACGTGTGTGGGCACGTGTGCACTTTTATTTCTCCTTCTGATAAGCAGTGAGAACCTTCCACTGTTAGGGATTCACGGGCACTGTCTTCTGTCTCAGAACGTGGAAATATGGCCCAGGCCTGGCCAGTCAGGGCACTGCCCTCCCATGGCAATAGTCATGGTCAAAGGCAGCTACGGAGTCTGAGCTGGGGTCCAGTCGAGGCCTGGGAACAGCAGCCAACCCCGAGAGCTGTGCTGGAATGTTCGGGAAGAGACACCCCTTTTTTTCGGGTGCTGACTGCAACCAGGTCACCTCCCCCAGGGGGTGGGGGGCTGCCTAAAAGGAGGGCAACCCCGAGAAAAGCAGGGTGGGGGTGGAGAGGCCCAGATTCCGATCATCACGTGGACACCAGGCCCTGATCTGAGGGGTTCACAGCCTCACCTTCCCAGTTGGGTGAACAAGCACATTCTTTTCACGATTTAAACCCGTTTGGGTGTGTTTACTTGAATTTCTTTGATGAGCTCAGCATTTGTCTTGATGTTCTTGCAACTGGTTTTCTTCAGACCAGAAGTGCATGTGTGCAGAGCTCTCCTTTTGAGGAACAGGGGGATCTACTGGGGTTTCACAGGAGAACCAAACATTAGCGCTGACAGGGAGCTGCTTGCACTCCCTGTTGCTGCACAGCCAGCTCCTCCCAGATGAAGTGTGTAAAACATCAATCACGGCATGAGGCCCGCGGCCCGGGGCCAGGATTCCAAGAGCTCAGCCGGGACAGCTGGTCTCTGCGTCAGGGTGTCAGAGGCGACAAAACGCACATGCGTGTGGTTTTCGTTTGTTGTGGTTACTGTTGTTTTCCTCAGACCCCTGGAGTCCAAGCAGCCATGACACAGAGCCTGGGTCATCCCAGCAGAGCAGCTACCCCTGGCCTCTCCCTGCGGCTGGCGAGGGCGTCCTTGCAGCGTGGAGTTGGGATGGCTGGGTCTCTCACAGGGCAGCTCAAAGCTCCAGGAATGAATGTGCCCATGAACGAGACAGAGGCTGACCTTCAGGGTCTGGCCTCATGTCTCATAACGTCTCCCCCAGCTTACAAGCCTGCCCAGACTCAAGGGAGGGGACACAGACACCCAGCTGGCTGAGGAAGAGCACCAGAGGGTTTGGGGCCCTATTTTTTTAAGGTTTTTTTTTTGTTGTTGTTGTTTTTAGATTTTATTTGTTTACTTTTAGAGAGGGAATGGAGGGAGAAAGAGAGAGAGAGGGAGAGAAACATCAATGTGCGGTTGCTGGGGGTCATGGCCTGCAACCCAGGCATGTGCCCTGACTGGGAATTGAACCTGCGACACTTTGGTTTCCAGCCCGAGCTCAACCCACTGAGCTATGCCAGCCAGGGCTTGGGGCCCTATTTTAAGAGTGCCATCATGCTGCATCTTTCCCCTCACACATGCACACCTTTGCGCAGGGCTCCCGTCTGTCAGGTAACGTTGTCACTCATCCTTGCCCTCTCAGTGACTCTCCCCTGCTCCTCCACGGCTCTGCAGCTTGTCACCTCCCAAGGAAGCATCTCCTAACTTCTCCAGAGCAGGGATCGGGGTCATTTTGCTCCGCTTGTCTCTCTACGCCTCAGAGCTATCTCGTTCTTCTTTGTCACTTATCTCTAAATTGCGGTCATTCGAAGAAGCACAGACCTTGTTTTTTATTGCCAGAATTATTATCTTGACTCCTGGCACATAGAAGATGCTAAAAAATACACAGCTGGTGCAAATGTCAAACTCCCTCACATTGCAAATGAGGAAGCACCAGCCGGGAAAGCAAAGTGCATTGTCCAAAGTCCCATGACTCATGGGCAGGGGTCCAGACTCATGCATCTGGTCTGGGACCCCCCTGCTCCTCCCCTTAGGCCACCAGACCGCTCCCAATGTCAGGCCCCAAGGGGCGCTCAGGAGGGCTGGCCCATGGTGGTCACAAACCCAGGAGCATCTGTGCCACCGGCCCCTGCCAGTGAAACCTCTGGCTTCCCAAACCCACACATTTGCGCCACCTTAGACCTGGAAAGAAGACGCGGTAGACCAGTAGACTGAGAGTGGCATTTCACACCTGCAGACACAGGAGCGCGGGCCTGGGTGTCCGCCCCCATCAGCCTGCATGCTTCGTCAGCAGGCTCTGTGCTTCCTGCTCGAGTGCTGGGTTCAGGCGCCCTGGCTCCCCACACGCAGGGGCCTAATGTTCAGGGGACCGCCGCCAGGAAAAAACCATAACAGAAAGGTGAGCAGCTGTTCTGCTGTGTTTGAGAACACTGTGAGTAATTTCCCATGTCAGGAACGTGTCACAAATGCAGAAATGCCTGTCTTGCCCAAGAACTCTGCACGCAGGGACTCGGAACAAGGTCTAGACGGTGGCGGCACCCCTTCCGTGGTTCCATCATACGGGTTTGGCCAATCAGCAGGCGCTTCCCAGAACATGAGATAGCACATCTCTTTGTCAACTGGTCTATCTCTTCGGCTTTGTGTGCCAAAGCAAATTGAACGGTTTTACATGTCGGTCCAGGAGAAATTAGCTCGGGAATTGCTTTCATTTGTTTCATAGCTCGTGCTCACACTGATCTCCTCCAATTTGTCTCCCAGATAGTCCACTTTTCCTGGCCTTAAAACCACCTGTTTCAAGTGAAAGTTCTGATCATTTCCAGCCTAATAAAAGTGTTAACTTGCCTTCTTAGTATTTGAGGAACAAACAAAAGAGTAAATGTTTTTAAAATTTTTAGTTTAAAAAATCTAGCTACCTCTTCTAAGAGATTGTTTTTTCCTTTAATAAAAATATTCCTTGTCTGCTCCCATTACACAGGCCCTGGACCAGGAAAATAAGTGAAAACGCCCAACAATAACATGTCTCAGCAAAAATGTGGACACATGAGAAATTTCACAGGTATCTCTTACCAAAGTGGTAATGGGTAAAAACCACTCTGGAAAATAACTTGGTGCATGCTAGTAGATTTTAAGGCATGCGTTGCCTGGGTCTCAGAAATCTCACCTCCAGGGAAGTTCTTGCGCAGCTGACCTGGGGAAGATGAGCAGCAGCTCTAGAAAGAGCCTCCCCCTCCCCCCATGTGTACGAGAATGGGAAGGTCAAGGGCAGAAAAACGGAACCCGACCCCAGCACCACCAGGAAAAGGGGTGGGACACGCTCAGTATCCGTACGGAGGAGACCTACCCACCAGCACTGTTTAAACATAACAGGTCATGGACGAATAAACAAACTTACACAGAGCCTGAAACCCTGCAAAATGGAAACCATGCTGTTTAGGAAGACCTACGTGTGGGCTGAATCTATAAAGAACGACCGGGAAACCATCACCGTCAAACCCAGGAGAGCGACGGTTCGGCCGGGGACCGAACCACAGAAGCGCTGAGAACTCCCCATCCCAGGCGCCAGGTGACGGGTGCACAGGTGCTTGTTCTACTTAACTCCTTATAGCTTTCATAAGTGCATTCTCTATTTTATATGGATACTCTACTTCATAATTTCCAAAACAAAAAAGGTCACGAGAAAGTCCTTAAACATGTGCAACATGAGTGATAAGGTGTCTTAATATATTTCATGCTCTTAAAAATTGCTAAGAAAAAGGCCAATAACCCAGCTAATGAACGGGCAAAGCCATGAAGTGGCAAAAAATAGCAGCGATAATACCATGCTTCAATCTGTCAGGTAAGCACAGAGTAATACCGAACACTGAGCCAGATAGGTGAGGCTTTCCGTTCTCCTAGGCAACTTAGCAACGTGTATCAGATGCCTTCACGCCTTTGTAGACGGTGACCCGACAATCCTCTCTCTAGGGCTCTGTCTCACGGAAATACTCAGACAAGTGGGTGCTGGAGGGGGCGGGTTCAAGAACGTCCACTGTGGGATTATTTATCAGAGAGAAATGGGAAACTACAGGAGTGTTTAATTCAGGGCTGGCTAGATAAATGACGCCGTATCCCAGCAAGGGAACCTACTATGCAGACGCTAGAAGTGTAACTCCGAGTTTATTGCTACAGGAAGACATGGTCGGCATATTGTTAAGTAGGCAGCACAATCATAGAACTGGAGACATGAACACAGGTTCACTCTGTGGAGTGTGTAAGGGTGCTCACGCACGTGTGCCACCCACATGACCCTGCCTCCGCCCTCTCTTGCTGGGGTCAAAGCTAGAGCTTCCTGAACATTCTTCCGCCCTTGTCTTCCTGCAGCCCATCCTCCACACAACAACCTTTTAAAACACTGGCCAGCTCACATTACTCCCATTACTCCCATTACTCACATTAAAGGTGTTCTAGCTGCACCTGTGTCACCCCGAACCCAAGTCAGAGTCTTCAGTGCCTTACAAGGCCTTCCGTCACCTGACCTCACTCGTGCGTCTCCTGTTCATCGGACATCCCCGCTGGCCAACCCCACTCCAGCCGTTCTGGCTTCCAAATTTTCTATCAGTCTCCCCAGTGTACATCTACCTCAGGGCCTTTGTACATGTTCTTCTCACCACCTCAAACACTCTTCCTCCGCCAATCCTCCTCCAAACCACCTGCTCAGTGAGAGCTTCCCTGACCCCCTGCTTGCACCTGCAACCACCCCCACCGGCATTCCGTACCCTTGTCCCAGTTTTCAGGTCCCCCAACACTTCCCACTCCCTCTGTCCCCCCAGGGGCCCGTGCACCATGCCCACTGTCTATCAGCTCCCGTTACAAGGACAGCTGCAGAGGGCAGGGGTTTCGGTCTGCTTTGCTCCCTGCGGTGTCTCCAGAGCCTGGAACAGTGCTTGGCACGTAGTAAGCATTCGATAAATAGTTACCGCGTGAGTAAATCACTGAATAGATGGGCGGATGCAGAAGGCCATTTCAGGGAGTGAAATGTATAACGAAAGAGGCAGAAAGAAGCCAGAGGTGGCTTCTCTGATGCAGGAACCATTGAGCAAGACCCACACGGAGAAAAGGAAGCAGGCCCTCAAACACCCGGAGCGGAAATGTGCCGGGGGGCGGGGACAGAAAGCCCCAGGGTCCAGGGGCAGGGGCGCCTGAAAGTGTCCAGGGAATGAACACACACACAGGAACTATAAACCAGGGCCATAGCCTGAGACGTTGCAGTGGTTGCTACAGTGGGCCACAGTGGGCGATCTTCAACGACCACTTTCCTGTCTTTGCTGGGTGTTTCTGGTATTTGAACAGCGAATGTGGACTGGCCCCGCCCCCCGGGGAAGCTCAGCTCCACACGTCTGCCCTGGGCGGAGCCAGGAGGCCTGGCCCCCCATCTGTCCCACGTGCAGCCGTGCAGTGTGTGAGGGCGGGTCCCCGGTGCCCACCCTCTGTGAGGACGTCAGGGCCCCGCATCCCACCTAGTTGGACACATGCAGGTGGGTGTGCTCCCCGTGCTCCCCAGAGCGAGACCAGAGCCTCCTTTCTCTCCCCCTGAGCACAGCACCCCCCCCCTTAAGTTTACACAGAGCTGTGCAAGGTCGCCCCCACCAACAGCGGCAGACACACCTTGGCACACTGTTTCATGAGCTGGCAAACTCTTTCTTCTATGTATTTGTGTTGATTGTGGCAAGAACACTTAACGTGAGATCTACCCTCCTAACACTCTTTTAAGTGCCCAGTATGGTGTTGCTGACCTCATGTAAATTCTTAACACCACGTCAGTGGCCTCCTTCTCCCCGACGTCATCCCCAGAGCTGCTGGGCAAAGGCGGGGAGGGCCCTGTGCAACCCAAGCCGAACTTGCAGCTGCTGTATGTTCTGAATGAAGGAGCGTCATTTACCTGCCCACGTTACAATGAATCGCTCTGTTCTCCCGTCCCCTGAGCAGCACCTGGGAAAAAGATCAGGGCTGGGAAAGGGCAGGGCCAGCCTGGGACCCCCCGGGTGGGCAGAGCACCTGCCTGACTGATTTCTCAGGTGTGCGCAGGGGCTATGCGAGGAGAGGGGACGAGTCTGCACTCAAAGAAACGTGGCGGATGCTGCGTTTCTGGAGACGGCCCAAGAGCGGGAACACTTACGAACCACAGAGAAGCAAGCAGAAGGAGAAAGGCTGTGTGTGCCTGTTGGACACGGTGGCGGAGTGGGGAGGGCAGGCAGGGGTGTTTTTTGAACAGTGGGGGTGTGGCTGGGGGATTTTAACTGTTCAATGTCCAATTTGGGGCTGTCGGCCACGTGCCACCGTCACTTCCTCTCGGCGGTGGCTCAGCAGAAGCCTGATGCCCATGAACTTGCCTGCATGCAGCATGCTTCCGCTTCAGGGTGCCTATTGGTTTGTGCGGTGGGATGATTGTGGATCTGTTTGCGGAGATTGAGAGAAAGGGCCTGGGTTCCGCACCGAGCAGGTCCGGTCCAGAACGGGACGTCTGATGGCGGGGTGCTTCTGAGAATCGGAGACAGCAAGGACTGGGACTGCGTGAACTAGTGAACAAGTCCAAGTTCAAGCCTGCTGTGTGCCTCCGCCGTGCCTGGTCTGCATTAGACAGAGGCCTTTAGCGCCGTATTTTATTTTCTGGCTTAGCTCTCATCGTCTCCTGAAACAGTGTGCTTTAATTTCTAGGCTCCCTTCCTCTCGTCCTCCCGCCCAAATACAAGCCTCACCCCAGCAGAGCTAGGCCTTAACCTGCTTCGCTCACTGATGTAGTTCCAGCTGGCACAGTATGGGAACTCAGGGAATAGTTGTTCGAATCCACATGTGCCTTTTTCGGGGGTTTCTCTCTCTCTCTCTCTCTCTCTCTCTGAGTTTGCCCTCTTCGTACACATGGCGATATTCACGTGCTATCCATTGATTAACCATTTTTCACAAGTGGCATCTACAAATGAGGTATTATCCTTTTATCCGTGTGCCTCTCCTCTTGGTCGGGCAGTTTACAATCTCTGGACTTATTTCCTCCCCCACGTTTAGCATAATTTTTAAGTGCCAGAGTATGACATGTCTTTGAGGAGAATCTGAGCCTTCCTGCCAAAGGAAAAGGCGGGCCTGGCCACACTCTCTGGAGAACATTGTTGACATGATACTTCATGCAGCCACAGGTCAGAACAAAGGGCAAGTCAGGTCACCCCGCTGACTCGTGCCTGCACCTCCGGGGCTTCCCGGCAGCTGCTTTCCGTAAGGCCCCGGATTGTCACCTGCAAGGAGGGAGGCTGGTCACGCCTTGGAGGCGAGGGGTAGGAGGACGTGGATAGCAAAGAGCAAACATCATAGCGTACTTTGCAAGAGGTGAATGATTTTTAAAAGAGAGATGTTACTTAAAGCGAGTTCTTCTATTTTCCGACTCTTGCCGGGAGTTCAAGGCTCCTTCCTGAGCTCCTTTAATCCCTTCCAGGTTCCAGGTCCCTCCTCCCATTGTGGTCTTGATCAGGTCCCCCTGTGAGCCTCTCTCCCCTCATCTGTCCGAGGGGAAGGAGGAAGGTCGGGGGGCGAAGGGAGGGGCTCACGGCAGATGCGCAGGAACTGCTTGGGGACGCGGGTGGTGCGGCCACTCTCTCGTTCCTGTTCTAAACCCGCTCTGCCTTCCGAACAGGACGAATGTGCAGGGGGTGCCTTCACTGCTTGGATCCAAAAGAGACAACACAGGCTTTTCGGGACCAGCAGACGGTGGGGGGCCTGGCTCGGAAGGACGGCCAATAGGTGGGTGGTCCCCTCATTGCTCTGTTCTCCAAGCAGCTTTATCGAGGTGTGATTGATACATGAAGAGCTGCAACTATTGAACGTGTACAATTCGAGGGGTTTGGACACACGCAGACAGCAGGGGAGTAGACATAGTCACGCCTCCCAAAGTTTCCTCATGTCCTTTGGGTTTTTCTTTTTGTTTTTGCAGCGAGAACACTTAACATGAGACCTACCCTCCCGACGAACTGTGACGTGCACGATGCCGTGTTGCTAACTCTAGGCTCTACGTGGTAGAGCAGGTCCCCCCTCGCCTGCTGAGATGTCACACCCACGGAACAGCCACTGCCCAGGCCTGCCTGGCCCCCGCTAACCACCGTTGTGGGCTCTGCGTGTCTAAGTCTGACTATCCCAGAGGCTTCTTGTGAGCGGGATGGTGCAGTGTCCATCCTTCCGTGGTCGGCTTTTCCCACCCAGCACAACGTCCTTCAGGTTCATCCACGTCGTCCCCAATGGCAGGGTTTCCTTCCTTGGAAAGGCTGAGTAATCTCCCATCGCACGTGGACGCCGCATTTCCTCTGTCCAGCCATCTTCCCGCGGACCCCGGGGTTGCTTCCGCATCTCGGATGCCTCGGACCATGCTGCGGTGAACACAGGGGTGCGGGGGTCTCTGGGAAGCCCCGGCGCCCGCTCTCTGGGACGTGCACCCAGAGTGGGGCTGCAGGATCATTCCGACGCCCACTCTCCGGGATGCACACCTGCAAGTGGGGTGCCGGATCACACGGCACTGGTCCCTCTGAAGAGGCAGCAGATCCATCCGTGTAGTCGAGGCTCGAGTATCTTAGAGACCAGAGGCCTGGGTTTTTCTCTTCCTGCACAGGGGACCTCTCTGCGGGGTTGCTTTCTGTACCCACAAAATGAGGGGGACCGCAAGGCCACCCAGCCTGGGGTTGCTGGGGTAGTTACTAAGAGGAGGGAGGCGTGGTAGGACCCGATACATGTTCTTTGCCTCCCCTCCATGTAGCCCGGGCTTGAGCCGCGCTCCTGACACTTAATACCTCATGTAACTTCCATACCCACCCTTAGAGGGAGGTACCAGGGTGATGCCCACAGGGCGGATGAGACGAGGAAAGCTCAGCAAAGCTCACACAAACACCCGTTGCAGGGCGCACCCTCAGCCATGGTGGAGCGGGGACGTGAACTCGTGGAGTGGGAATCCATGGCGCCCTGTCCGTGAACTGCACCTGAGCCAACAGAGATAGGGCCTTCCTGAATCCAGCAAAGCTGCCTCCAGTAAACGGAGACTCCATGACCTCTGCCATAGGAGGGCAGCTGTGGCCCAGGGAGAATTCTGAGGTCCCAGAGGGGGACAATAGGCCCAAGAGATGTGGCTCTCCAGGTCGCAGAACGGCCGCCCCCCATGGCCAATGCAGTTACTCCTTTGTTTGGGGGCTTCTGGGGCCGGGCAGGTGCCACATCCTGGGCAGCCTGCCATCACCCCTCCCTGCATCCCCATGAAGGGCAGAAAGGGGGCACAAACAGGGCCCCCGTGTGTGACCCCCTGGTGGGAGGGGAGTATGGCACCGGAACCCCATGTGGCCGGCCTCTATCCTGTGCACCCTGGGGTGATGGCGTCTGCCTGGAGGATACTAACGCCCTTGTGTGGGCCCATGGAGCAGTGTGGGCGCCCTCTCTAGCCAGACACAGGTGCCGTGGGGGCACAGGAGGTCCGGGTACCAGGGACAGTCCTTGCCCTGATACTTTCTCTCTGCACAGTCCTCATTTCCTCTGTGCTGCCAGTTCGGTCTGTGCAGAGCGATGACCAGGACCTGTGCCTCTCATCCCTGCCCTCCTCGAACCCAGGTCTAGGCCTCTGGGACTTGAAGGGCCTGCTCTGATCTCGGGGCCAGACTGCCTGTCTGCAAGACCGAGTCACCTCAGGTGAGGTCCCAAGACCAAGGGTGGCAAGTTGTAATCATGGCCACTGGCCCCAATCTCCACTGGTGTCCTCTGGAGTATGACACACAGTTCAGTACAGGACTGTTGACATGTGGGATGGGGGAACTCATTGCGGGGGTGGATGCGGGGGGAGTCCCTCTCTCTTGCCTTGTGTCATGTCCAGCGGCATCCCCGAGACCTCTGCCCACTAGAAGCCAGGAACACGCCCTAGCACCCCTTCTCAGTTGGGGTGACAATAAAATGTCCCCTAGGAGGCAAAATCACCCTCAGCCAGTCTAAAGAACCCCAACTGACACTTGTAAATCGCTGCCAGGAAAAAGTCAGTGTGAACTCTTTAGTTCTCTTCTGGGTTTCAGGCTCCCAAACTCTGAGGTTGGGTGCATGGAGCTGACCACAACGGCACCCCCCGTGAACCAGCCCCCAGAAGACTTGGGGGTGGCGGCATGGAAAACAAAAACGGTTAAAACTGCCATATTGCTGAAGGCGAAAGTCGAGTTACTGTCTCTGCTCGTCCTTGTCCGGCAAAGCCTGTGATCGATGGCTATATTGCAGGGCAAAACGAACGCATGATGTACTGCAAAAGAAGGGGAGTTTCTGGCTTTGTTAATTTTTTTTTTTCGATTGGAGAACACACAGTTCAACATTTCGTGCCAGAAAGAGAGAAAGAGAATCATTAATTTGAAATTCTGAGAAAATCTAGGAGATCACAGCCAAAGTTTTCATCCAACAGAAATAGAATCAAAATCTCCAAGTCCTCAGCTGTCTGGGCCCACGTGGGCGTGCCAGCTTCAGCAAGAGCTTGTCATTAAAAAGAAAGAAAAAAAAAAGCCAGCCTTGATTATGTAGTGTCCTTCTGCCCGGGGCACCCAGTGCAAGAGCGGGGTTCGTGTTGGTGACTTGAACACCTACAAACACTGACACTCACACTGCGGCTCTGCTGGGACTGGGGTGTGCGGTCCCCCCTCTCTCTGTAGGGACTGCGAGACCCCCGCAGAGGGGGCCGTCTGTCAGGCGCTCCAGCCACTGTGCCTGGCCGAGCGCCCTCTGCAGGCCAGCTGCGGTACATTAGCAAATGAGACCCATCCAGAGGGATGTCTGGGCTCCGGTGCGCCCCAGCCATAAGGGGGAGGAAGGGGTCAGTTTAGCTTCACCGTGGTTCATCTCGGAAGCAGGCTGCTACTCTGCTGGTTTGTCCGTTAGTGTGCTGGTGTACGGCCGCCAGGCAGAAGGATACGCGGTTTCGCAGCCTTAAATTTACCCCACCCAAACCAGCTCCGAAATGGCTCTGTCGAGTCATTTTACTCGGCTGGATTCTGGGAAATAATCCAAGAGCGGCTGAGAAGGACAGTCTGTCACCCCCATCTGGTGAGGACACCCAGGCAGAGTGCCCTCCACCCTCTGCGCCCCTCCCCCTCTCCGCTCCCATCACTCCGCTCCCTCCCTGACACGGAGCCCCCACGCCAACTCCAGCAGCAAGAGCAAACACCAGCAGCAGAAAAACGCCTGTGCATCGCCCGCACCGAGTCTTCCGGTTCAAACACACGATCTCGTTTCACCCCCAGACTGACCCGGCGCGGCAGGCGCTGTCCGGAGGCTGCGAAGGCCGCACAGCACTGACGATACCCAGCCCCACTGAATCGTGCACGCTACACGGGTGTGTCGTGTGGCATGTGCGTTATACCACAACAGAGCTGTTAAAAATACTGTTTAAAAAAACCTGGAGGCTGCTGAAGAAAGACGTGTCCAGCCAGAACTTTGCACATGAGGAAAGACAGCAGGCTGAAAATGAAGGAGCTCTCAGTATCTGACTTTGTAGGTTGGGAACGGACGTGTTTGAGGCAGATTCCCAGGTCCGGGGTCACTCGGCTTCTCAGCGGCACAGCCGGAAGGCCATCCAGGTCCCCCCGGCCTCACCCCTGATGTTCTCAGGGACCCTGCACGGTTCCTGGTCTTGACCCATCACGAGTGCCCAGGACGGCGGTGTGCGGCCCGGGAGCAGCATTCACCTGCACATCCCCATGGCCTCACACTCAGCAAGGGCTCAATCAGTGCTTGCCGGACGGGTCATCTGCTTGACCAGTTCCAGCGTGTCGGTCGCCCCGACCCCTTCGGCACGATTTGTGTTTTGTGGGTGGGGTGTGCCGCGTTCTCCCAGAGCGCCCTTGCTCACTGGCAGAAGCAGGAGGGCACCTCTCTCCAAACTGAAGCCACTCAGCAAGAAGTCCCTGCAAACTAACCCACCCGATACGCTTGGAAAGGGAAGGAGGAGCCAAAGACCGCTGAGGGTTAAAAACGATTTCCTGGGATTTGGAAATGATTTAAAGCGAAAGGCCAGCAGTCTTTGCAATTAGTTTCCCACGTAATTGGTCCCCGGGGCTCTCTGGGCCTGGCCCACGGCTGGGCTCTCAGGGGTCGTGTTAGTGGGAAAATCCACTGGCCTTCAGCCCAGGACACGCCAGAGGTTCATCAGTGTCTTCCTCCGGCGTGTTTCTTCTCTGCTGAGCGCCGTTTCCCCGGAAGATCCACAGGAGGAGGTTAAGTGTCTCTCCCTCAATCCAAGCATCTTCCCACTCCCCGGTCCCCTGCCAAAGACCCCCACCCAGGACGTCGTACCGAGTGAGGGAAAGAGTGCAAAGCGGTGAAAGGTCATTTCTGATGACCGCTGGTGTTTTACACTCAGACATCTCCCCCGGTAGATTAGTCTGTCCTGGTTGTTTAGCTGTTACTGCTTATTTTTTTTTTCTTTCACATGATTTCAGGAACACGCCCATATGCTAACATTTACTCGTTATAAAACTCGGCCGTGGGTGTGACCGGTCCCACCTGGTCGGATTTGAAGGAAAACTCCCGGGAGAGGGGCCAGGTGAGCTGAGCAAGGTGTCTCTCCCTTTGGTCCGTTTTCCTTCCGGGCACCAAGGAATGACCTGCTTCAGGAAAAGGTGCCGAGGGCAGCCATGCCCCAGGGGGGCGGGGGCGGGGAGATAACATTCCCTTAGTGGTCTTCAGAAGAGGCCAGCCCCGGCGCAGGGGTGGGAGATGCTGGCCGGGGACCTTAGACTAGGAAGGAGGACCGCCCTTTCTCTCCTGGGGTCCGGGAGTCAGCTGGGCCTTTCTTCCCGGCTTCTCTAGGCCTCGCTCCCCCAACACCACCACGGGAAGGCAAAACGGGAGGAAGTCAGACAGGCGCTGACCTTGAAGGGGGCTCCTTCCAGCATGAAAGCCAGAGGGGGGCTGGGCAAAGGGTCTGAGGGGTGCAGACGGGCGGTCACACAACAGTCCCGGGGACGTCAAGTGCAGCACAGGGAATATGGTCAATGATGTTGCAATAACCGCACAGGGTGAGGTGGGTGCTCAGAGCAGCCGGGGTCCACTCTGCAAAGTACGTGATTGCCGTACCCCTGCACTGTGCACCTGCAACTAGTACAGGACGATACTGAATGTGAACTGTCATTGAAAAAAAATAAAATTTGAATTTCGAAACAAGCCAGAAGGGCGTCCTGTCATTTGAGTGAACAACTGTTCACACACACACACCCCTGAGAGTCCAGCTGGTGGCCACTCCTTTTCTTACTCAACTTGTGAACACTTTACATTGCTTCCAGCTTTTCACTCTTAGCAAAAAAAGTGACTATTTCATCTTTGTGCATACAATTCTCTTCTAGTTCTTTACCACAGGCGTACTGAAAGATAACTCACATACCATAAAATCCAGTCTTGAAACACAGAACTCAGAGGTGTCTAGTATGTTAACAGAGTTGTGCAACTATTACCGCCATCAAATTTTAGAACACTTTTTTTCTCACTTTCCAAGAAACCCCTTCCCTACCAGCAAAGCAGTGCCTCCTGTACCTGCCCCCTGGTCCTCTTACCATTGCTAATACATGCTCTGTCTGCATGGACCTACCCACCAGGCCTTTTGTGTGAAGGCACTCACACAGTGTGTGGCCTCTGGTGGCTGGTTTCTTTTACTTAACACCATGGTTTCAAGGTTTGTCTGTGTTATAGTGCTTCACTCCTTTTCTTTATTTTTTTTTAAAGATTTTATTTATTTATTTTTAGAGAGGGAAGGGAGGGAGAGAGAGAGAGAGAGAGAGAGAGAATCATCAATGTGTGGTTGCTGGGGGTCATGGCCTGCAACCCAGGCATGTGCCCTGACTGGGAATCGAACCTGCGACACTTTGGTTCACAGCCCGCACTCAATCCACTGAGCTACGCCAGCCAGGGCCACTCCTTTTCTTATGATCAAGCAATACTCTACGGTACGGCCTCACCACACACCATTTATCCATTCCTCGGCCGGTGGAGTCACTTTTGTGCTTCTCCTTGTTGGCTGTTATGGGTAATGCTGCTGTGGAGGTTTCTACGCAAGCTTTGCTGGGATTGTTTTCGGTTCTCCCGGGTGCATACCTAGGAGCGGACTTGCTGGGTTGTACGCCAACCAGCTCTCCCACAGCTGGGGGAATTGCTGAGCTATTTTCCAAAGTGGCCGCACCAGCAACGGAGTTTTATTCATCTTGAGTATTCGTTCCACGGGCGCGAGTTTCACTCGAACGTCTCTCGATACACATTGCCAGGCTGCCTTGCTGGAAGGTAGTGTAAGCAATTTGTACTAGTTTTCTTTGGGCTTCATTAACTCACATCCATCACCTTCCAAAGCTGGCTCGGATTTCATTCAGTCCGGGAAGGATGATGGTCCCACATTGTCCTTTACTCTGCTCTCTACGTGCTACCCCCATCTACCACCGCTGCCCCCTGACCCCCGCCCGGATCATCAAGTTCCACTTGTAAGGTCCATGGAAGTTTTTTCAAACACCCTCCGCCTGTGTGTGCTTTTCAAGCTCCTCAAGGTCAGGGACTACGTCTCCAATGTATTCTCTGCTTCCAACAGACCGAGCAGAGAAGGGCTCTGCCCACGAAAGACACTCAGCAAAGGCTTTCTGAGCTGTCATTTAAAAAGCATGCAAGTAGGGCAAATGGTGCTGGACCTGGTCACTCCGAAGCGGCCCGGCAGGACTGAGCGTCCTGCCTCTGGGTCCCCTGTGAAGTGCAGGACCTTGGAGGGCAGAGCATCCGCCTGTGCTGGCTTTGCAACGCCACCGACTGTGTGAGGACAAGGAAGCGATTTGGGAGCAGGCAGTGCTGCGTGCCAGGAGCCTGCTATATGCCCCATAATTTACTACACTGAGGCTTCAACGCAAGGCAATGCAGACCTTCGCCAACGAGTGCTTCTGTCGTCCTTTCGCTCAGGGAAAGACGGAGACCCAGAGGCACGGTCTTACACAATGAGGGTGTGACCACAACCCGGAAACCACTTCACCGATTTTGTGCTGCTTACTAGGTGCACAGAGGCCCTCAAAATACAACAAGGCTGTTAGAATGATAGGAAAGAGTCAAATACTGCAAATATCAAAAATCTTCATTCTTTTCCCTTTATCTTTTTTAAATGCTCTTCACCCTAAAAATGGTGACCATCTTTACACATGGTATCTTTGTCTTGTTACCTTGTGGGGATTTTTTTTTTGCAATGGATGTGAGTCTTGAGAAATTAGTTTACTAAACTGTTTTGATTTCAGAATATTCATTGCTTTCTTGAAACTAGATGGGCTATGCAAGAGAATTAATAAAAAATAATGGGAGAAAGCCAAGCAGCAACGAAGAACATCTGTACAACAGGCGCGCACCAGAGAACCGGGGTGATGCACAATGTTCCTTCAAGCCAGAGGGAGAAGCTTTAGGTCTCGCGGTGAAGATGGTATCATTGCATGTCAGTTCTGTATGGACCTGGATACGGTCCCTGTATGAGTAGCCAACTCAAACAGACCGCCAGATGTCAGCACGTAAGGAAAGGAAGGGACATTGCTGGCCTCAGTGGGGGAGCTCAAGGCTTCCTCTCCTCATCCCCATGGACCCAGAAAGAAGTGGGACCTTCGTGTCTTTGGCACCAGGCACTAGCCACAAGGGATGGAACTTCCATACGCTTTGGAAAGAGGCTAAAACCTAAGGACATACAGGAAAGAGAAAACGACTCAACTAATTTCAATGTTTCAAAAAGTTTAATAGTAATAGTAATGTTGTACCTCCAATTCCTCTATAGTCTCACACACACACACACACACACACACACCCATCAAACTACCTGAAAGTCCAGTTCTCACTGCTTTTGACCATAAGAAGAGACACCTGGTGTGTGTGAGCACCAATCTCCCAATACTCCCGAGAGGTACAGCAAAGGTGAGTTTCCACCTCCTCCTGGGCGCCCAGCCCAGTCGCACTCCCAGCCCCCCTTGCAGTGCAATGTGCTGGCCAGCCTGAGCTCTGCCTGGAGCGTGTGAGTGGAGGTGGCATGGGCCACTCCCAGGCCTGGCCCGTAGAAGCCCCACACAAGCCACCCCCCCCCAACCCTTCCCCTGAGCTGGCAATTTTGGAATGAATGACGAAGACTATGCAGTCTAAAGGCAAGAGGGGCCTGGGTCCCGGAGTCCGTCTTAGAGCAGGGCGATGTGCTCATCGGGAGCAGCTGCTTAACCTTCACGCACGTGGGCAATGCACACTTGTCGCGCTGAGCCAGCTCGCTGGGAAGGACTGTCCACTCGAGTAGCTGGCATTGCCCTAGCTCCCCCAGACACGAGAAGTGGCTGTTGACGAAGTTGTTCCTGAGTCATAGTCAGTGCCCTGGACACGGATGACCAGCGCCATCCCCAGGTGGTGTGTGAGAATGACTGGCGTTTAAATTCCTCATCTCGCAAGTGGACCAACCGAGAACTCAAGAGATGGGAATTAACCCTGACCCATGTGGCCCAGTTGGTTGGGCATCGAAGCGAAAGGTCGCCGGTTCGATTCCCGGTCAGGGCACGTGCGCGGGCTGTGGGTTCAGTCCCCAGATGGGGCATGTGCGAGAGGCAGCTGATGGATGTTTTTCTCCCTCTCTTTCTCTCTTCCATCCCCTCTCTCTAAAAGTAAATAAATACAACCTTTTTTAAAAAAAGAGCTGGGAATCAGACCTAGATTTTTTTTTATTCTTCCATAGTCTCTTTCTAACCTACTGTTTGACCTCTCTGTATACTTTACTTATTACTCCAGCATGAACAGTTGCAAGCCAGTGGTAAGTATTAAAGAGGCAAAAGATTGGGCCATGCTGGGGGATAAAGCCTTCTCCTCACTGTGTACTTTGTTACTCGCGAGGGAAAGTAGCATTTTCTCCCGGGGTTTCCATTATGCACAAGCCAGCAATTCAGAGGCTCATCGGACTGTGTTTACATCTCAGCAGAGAGGAAAAGTCAGCTGCCAACAGTCATCTCATTGGCTTGGAGCCGTGTGCTTTCTGCGGCCATTCTCTCCTTCCCTGCTAGTGAGAGTCAGGCAACAAGTTAACCATCAGCCCAGTGTGAGCCCAAGCGGGCAGAGAGCAGTAACAGTAACCATAGCACGGACATTTATTGAGAAGCTTATTTCCATTGCTGTCCATGCTAAATACTTCAAATACAACATGATTGACCCACAGAAAGAAACTTATGCCTATTTTAGTGTCCATGCTAAATACTTCAAATACATTATTGTTGACCCACAGAAAGAAACTTGTGTCTGTTGCAGGGATGACAAAGCAGAGGTTGTAAGGATTAGGCAAGATGCCTGAGGTTATACGACACCCTAATTAATGTGCTAGACATTTTTGAGATCATAATCAATCATAATCAGTACTGAACTGGACTGTCCTGTGACGACATAAAAAATGCAGATGCAATGTGTTCTAGCACCTGAAGAGGTCATGGGTCGTTTTTATAACTTGTGTACTGGAAAAATAGGGCCACCAAGAGGTCAGCGGATAATTCAGATGTCTTAGGGTCACCTTCCATGGCAGAGCCAATAATCTTGTAAGACTCTCAGGTGGAAAGAGAACTTTCTGGTAAGGGGCTGGGTTTGATCCCGGCAGTAGGCCCTTCCGGATTTCTAGCCAGGAGGAAATGTGGATGCTGACAAGCTATTTAAGAAGAGTGTGAACAAAGAAAACTGAAAACAAACTGATAGACACAGAGGACAAACTGAAGGTCATCAGAAGGGAGAGGGCTGGGGGCTCAGTGAAAAGGGGGAGAGGGATTACGAAATGCAAACTGCCAGTTACAAAACTCTGGGGAACTGCTTCTCATGGCGTGGAAATGCAGCTCAGCCCTCACGTGGAAAACCAGTGGGGAGCGAGTGGCATGCAGGACCATACCCACGGAAAGGTTTTCCCATGGGGAATCAGGCTTGCATTGTACCTAGGCTGCTATGAGGCTTGCTTTTGCTAAAACTCCCTCAGCCTGGATTGAGGCAGCAAGGGCTTACTGCAACTTCCTAAAATCTGAGCTAAACCTCCCAAGGATGGGGTGTGACAGGTTCAACCACTTGGTCTGCAGCATCCTTCTCTCTGAAGTAATTAGCAACATTCTTTCCTTTGTTATCTGGAAAAGGCAGGCCTCTGCAGTGACCCTGTGCCTAGTAAATGAGGACCGCCCTCCATGTAATGTACCCAGAGAAGCAATAGAAGCTTCTCCTTGCAGGGACTGGGCTCTCTGGCCCTCCCACCCTCTCTCTCTCTCAGAGAGTGGCCATGCCGTCCCTTTTTCTCCACGGGACTTCTGTTGTCCGTTTGTATTTGTTCACGAGCAGCCACAACGTACACAGATCCTTCTGGCCAGGACCCGCCACATAAAACCAGACACGGGGATGCAAAGTGCAGCAGCATGAGGGAACAGTCAACACCCTTGTAACAACCACGCAAGGTGTCAGAGGGGCCCCAGACTTATGGGGGGATCGCTCTGCAACTTATACACATGTCTAATCGCTATGCTGTACACCTGAAACTGAAAATAATATCGCATGCCAACTGTCATTGAAAAATAAAAAGTAATTAATTACTTTTAAAAAGGGATATGAAGCAGGGCACGCAGGCACTGGGCTCGGACCCGAGTTCAAAGCCTCCCTCTGCCAACAAGCCGTGCTTTTAATCTTCCTGAGTCACGTTTGTTTCACCCGCTGCTGAAAAAGGCAGGTGGCTGAGGCAGAAGGATGTCATAAGGGTTAAATAAAATAATAGCTAAAGCTCTAACTAAGCTCACTCCTGGCCTGGTTTTTAGGTGGTGTCCAGCAAATGGCACAGTTTATTTCAAGGGTTATTAGCTTGTAAAAAGTAGTCCTGGAAGAGTTTTATTCCAATCGGACCAAACTCTGACTAGATTCACCTTTGGGGTTTTTGTATTATTATTATTATTATCACAAATCTCTTTCAATAAGTCAATATGGTAGCCACTAGACACAAGGCTATTTCAATTTTCAGTTAAATTTAAATTGCACTAGGCACATCTTGAGTATACAAAGCCCTATGAGGCCAGTGGCCACTCTCCTAGACAGAGCCGATACAGAAAATTCCCCTCACTGAAGGAAGTTCTGCCAGATGACGTGGAGCTAGAGGGAAAGCAGAGTGGGGGAGAATGGAGGGAGCCCACTCGGTTGTGTGGGGGGCAGTTTGCACGCAGCTCTGCTGGAGGCGGGACGGTGGGCCACAGGGGCCCCGGGGGGGCGGGGGCTTCCTGCATCGATGAGAAGCTGCTGCTGCCACTTGAGGAGACGCTAATTCTTCAGAACGGCAGCCTGTGTGGGTGTTTCTTAAATAACGACAGCAGGTTCTCCAGGACAGGAAATCTTGGAAACTAAGGTGGTGTCCCCTAAGTGCTTGACCGCTGTCCAAGGCTGGGACCCTGAAGGGGTCCAAGGCCGACTGAGATACAGCAAGGGGCAACCTAAGAGGGCCCTGGTGGGGATCAGGTACCTGGACATGCCGCAAAAACACTACTTAAGGAAAACACAAAACATGAGAGACATTGTTTGCCATGGAATTAATGGCCCCGAAAGCAAACAAGAGTATGAATTTTCTTTACATCTGTTCATCTCTCGCATTTCCCCCCACCAATATGACCATATTTTTAGATAAAATATGTTGCACGGGCATGAAATATGCTGTATGCAGTCTTTTTTAAAATTCAGAGAATAACACCTCAATAACACTTCTTTCCAAAAATGTTGTTGTGCTTCCAAGAAGCACTCAAAGGCTTTTATAAACACACTTTCATCAAACAGATATTCGCCATTAAAGCGGGATATGTGCTGCGCCAAGAAAACATTCGTATTATAAATTTGTTTTGTTTTTTAAAAAAAAAAAAACGCGAAGAAGAGAGAAATCCAGTTGGCTGCCATTGAATTAAGGAACAGCAGCGCTATTTTTCTTTGTCTTTTTACAGTTCACGGCGCAATTTTACTCTTCCCATGTTTAAAGATCGTACGACATAGAGCTTATAAACAACTTTCTTGCTAAATGAGACAACTCATTAGTAGCTGCGTGGGTGCATAAAGGACTCCCAAGGCTCCGCATTTCCTTCCGTCGGACCGCAGGTGTTTGAGGCTCTCCCAGGGGCACGTGACTGTGCAGTTCTACGAGTTGCACAGGTGCCATTCTGGAAACGCAAACCAGGGGGGGTGGAAGGGGTGCTCACAGCAGGGATGCTCACCGCCCCCCCGCCAGCGCTGCAGGGGAAACAATGCAGATGACCTCTCAGGCCAGGGAGCAACGGGTAGTCCAGCTTCCTTTCTCGTAACAGGATCTCAACTTCTAGTCTGAAGTCGAAAGCCTCCGCCTCCTCTCTTTTGTTCGGTATGAGAGCTGCATTTGCTTCATGCTCCAGGATCTCCACAGGTGATGGGTCGGGATGCCGCCGCCTCTTCTCAGAGACGGGGAGGTCGCTAACCCGGTCCAGAGAGCAGGCTAACGTGCGTTACCGTTTCTCATCTACTTTGAACTTCAGTGTCCTCTTGGTCATTGTTCCAGAGGTCATGGCTCCTTCCTGCCCGTTGTCCTCTTCCAAGGAAATGCCCCCACACCCACACAGGACACCACTCCTTCCGCCCCAGCCACCTGGGTGGAGTCCCAATGCCGTCAGAAGCTGTCCGGGGGCCCGGGGGGGGGGGGGGAACCGAACCTCTCGGTTCTGCAGTTTCCAGCTCGGGGATCTTGTGCAGGTTATGTGAGCGTTCTAAGCCCCAGCTCCTTTGTCTGAAAACCGAAGACAGTGATACGTGCCTTACGGTGGTTGTTAGTGTGCAGTGAGGTGCTGCCTCAGCGTAGCCCCTGGCAAAACGGGAGCACCTGGTCATGTCAGTTGCTGTTGTCATTGTCGCCATCATCATCACTATGATCGTCGTCATCACCATCAAACCCAGGTGAGGGAGAGGGAGAAGCTGAAAGGCTTATACATCGAGGGTTGAGAGAGCCATTTTGGTCTACGAGCGATGCACTGAGTCCGTAGGAGAAGCCAGACTGCAGGGGACAGACAGGTGGCCGGGTGCGGGGTGGGGGGCAGCACTGGCATCTAGGGGGCACAGGCCACGAGTACTCAGCATCCCGCAGTGTGCGGGAGTGTGGCACACCACAGAGAAGCAGCCTGTGTCCTTCACGACTTTCAAAAGTCCCGCTGGACAAATACAGATAAGGATCAGATTCTAGCTCCACCTGACATAATTCACATAACATATTGCTTAGAAGGCTTCGATACATTCGGAATTTCCCGGGAAGGCAATTACTGTGTGATTCAAAGAAAGGCCACAGTCGGTTTGGTTGGAAATTTACTAAGTGCCAATCATTGTGGTGGTTTCAGACAGGACTACAAATTGCTCGGCGGTGCTTCCATCGGGAGGCGGGACCTAAGTGCACAGCCCCTCCCCCACCTCCCACCCCACCCCACGTGGCTGCTTCGACTCGGAGTACAGCGGAAATGATGCTGCGTGACTTTCAAGGCTAAGCTCCTAAAAGTTCATGCAGCTTCTGCTGGGGCGCTTGTCCTTGGAGCCCTGACCGTCACGTACACCCTGAGATGGCCACACAGGATGACCACGTGCGGGCAGTCTGGGCTGCAACGGTCCAGCACAGAGGCCAGGCAAGTGAGTGAAGTATAGGCACGTTGGAAGTCACTCTCCAGCCTCAGCTCACCCAGGGCCGGCTAGCTACTGGAGCCCTCCCCGCGGACACCCCGGCATCCCAGAGCAGGGAAGAGCCATTCTCGCTGCGTGTCTCCTAAATCCCTGACCCAGGGGATCCATGAGCATCCTTAAACAATTGTTGGGGCCGCTGAGTTTTGATTTGTTATGCTGCAGTCCACAATGGAAAGGCTCACCCTTTTGGAAAATCGTGTTAGCTGCACAATCTGACTTAATCAGGGTGTGTGTGTGTGATGGTCACATTCACGGGGATTCCACACGCAGGTGCAAATGCTTGGCTGCTTTGCTGGTTCTTCTGCCTAAACTCTGACGTATTCATTGACGTCTTACTTTTTGTTCAGATGAATCAGTTTCCCCATCGTCCTCCACCATAGTTCAGCTCGGGCACTGCATTAATTTATTTTGAATTAAACATTTAGGGAGGCTACATTCTCTAGGAAGTTCATTTCAAGACCGGAAAAGGGGCACTGTAAAAATGTGTGTTATAAAAAGGGAGAACTGGGTCCGACAGGTTGAGAGCACTGAGCGGGAACGTTTTCCCCGAGACCCAGAGAGGCCTGTCGGTTCTGTCAGCTCCTGGCTGGTTCCCCTGAGCACAGGCTGCACTTGGTGTCCCCTCCTCTGGTTCCAGGAGGCTCTGTGGCCTTTCTGTGATCACGTTGTTCTTGGCTGGCGTGGGCAGATTCTCTCAGTGCAAGGAGCCTTGACTAGGACGTCTAGTTTAGTTCTGGTAGGGGACATCACGGAGGCTCTTCCTTTTCCTTGACGGAGACACTGGGAGCCCACAGAGATGAAGCAAAGACGCATTTCCTCTGGCATCTGTCGGCACTGCCCGGCTGGACCCTGAGGGACCGGCATCCTCTTCCATTTTCATCGTTTTACTCTTGCCATAACCATTAAAAGTCAAAGGTGATCTCTTTTGGTTTCTCCTAGAATCTTCTGTTCTTCATGGTTTGATGTGGCATAACCTTTAAAACCCCAAATGACCTTTGTTTCGGTTGTCCTTACCTCATGTGACTTTTCATTCTTTGCTTTGGTCCGCCTTTCTTTCCCTTCATCCCTGTCTTGCATTCCGCCTTGAACCTGTCCTGCTCCTCTTGTCTTCATTGAGTCTGGGCTTGTCGGGTGCATCCTGGGCATCGCATTGAGAGGCTGCCCCCCTTTGACTTCCATGTCCGAAGCGCTGGCAGGTAGGGTGCCAGAAATTCATTTGTGACAGTCACTGGCCGTGGGGTCTTAAAAATCTGCCTACGGATGTGCGTTTCATAGAAGTCTGCCGTGCTAAAATACACAAAAAGTTCTGGCTCTCACCTGAGGTGGCCAGGCCCTAGGCCCCCGACCACCATAGATTCTACAGGGCACGTGGGCTCCCTCGGTGTTTGCTGAAGATCCTTGTTGGCGTGTCTTCCTGCCCCACGTCCACCACCTCCCTTGCTCACCCCTGCGGGCTTCCAACAGCCTCGCCTCTTAATTCCAAAGGCGACCCTGGCCTTCTGGCCAAAGCAGATGGCTCGGTAAAAAAAAAAAAAATGACCACGCTGGACCAACGACAGTGTCTCTTCAGTGAGTTCCAAGTGGGTTCTGATGGATCCATGAGATTTTAGTGCAGGCTGGGCTGGTCCCTTGAGTAAGAAAAGTATCAATGTCGAGGCTGTGGGACAGAGACCTCCCTTCCCCAGAAAGGGAGGAACGAGGCAGTCACCCCACAAGAGGCATACATGAGAGATGGACACAGGCCCCCGGAGTCGCGGTTCCAGGATGTGGCCGAGGCCCGGCAGCCGTATCCCCTCGGGACCCATGAGACAGTTTGTAAATCTCCTGCCACATCTTGTCCCCTTCTGCCCAATCGATGAGCTTTTCCTCATCTGCAAACCAACCCCGAGTTGGTCCTGTTGGACCAGTGTCACGGTCAAGTTTCTTGTTTTATCTGGAAAAAAAAATCAGTTCTAAGAAGCTTAACAGCAATTGAAGCAGGATTTCCTGATCCAATGTTGCCTAATATTTGGGAAATGAACAGTAATGTTTGAGAACATTTAAATTTGTTTTTCTCCTCAAAAAAAAAAAAAAAAAAAAAAAGACAAGATGGACCGAAGAGCTCGAGGGAGGAGAAGCACGGGAAGAGAATTATCGGGCAGGTTACAGAGTCCCGCACCACCCGGAGCAGCCTGGGCAGACATGCACCTCTCGGGGAAGCCGGCGTCCACAGGCACCGAGTGGGGTCCCTCCCCAGTGCCTTGCTGACGACAGGGTTTGTACAGCCTGGCCTCACACAGACCCCCGTTAGCCACCGCATATGTCCCTCGGGCATTCGCCCTGGGCACACAGTCCACGCCAGGAGAGTGCCTGCTGGAGCTGACCCCTGCCCGGCGCAGGTACGGAGGCAGTGGGAGGAGCCCGCTGCTAGGCAGCCAGTGCAGGCTGCCGTCCTTGTTTCCGTAAGAGGAGATTTCCGGGTCCCGGCACGCTGTGGCTCCATTTTCGGGCAACCATGGTTCAGCTCTGCCCTGGGCAGCCCAGAGCATGCCTCCACCGTCAGGGGCCGCAACCACACCTCTCCAGCGAGGGCCGGAGGGGCACCCCGGGCACTGTCCCTCGACCCTAGCGTTCCCTCTAGAGCTCTTTGTACCTTTACAGTTAGCATCTTAACCACAATCCAACAGTCCTTTAACTTCCCCAGTTTAAATAACAATAAGGATAAAAGGCACTGGGCAAGACAACTAGTAGGTCGTAAGATTATCTCAAGAGGCCTAGGCATCATGGCATTTGCAGGCTCAGCAGATGGGGCATCGTGACCTCAGTGGAGTCACAGCCCCAACCCATTGGTGAAAGAGCGCCATCCTTGGATGCAGAATACATAAGCTCATATTTATCTTAAGAGAGCTGTACAGGAACCCCAGTGCCAAGATGTCCTCCAGTTTCGCATTATATCTTAATTTGGGGGGATGGGCACTCTACCAATCAGCTGATCACATTCCAGAGCACAGTGGGGTGTCGTGCTGACTTCTAGGAGGTTCTGCGTGTCTTTGGACGTGAAAGCAGATCTAAGGGCACCTGCCCTATGGCTCCCAGCCACCACCGCCACCTCCCTCCACCCACGGACCAAAAGCAGGAAAATGGGTGGCTTCACGAAAGGGGGTGTCTGAAGAAGGGGAAGCTTTAATAAGGCCCCCAGGTCCTGCTAGAGGCACTTAAATATTATGTGGATTAAAAGAGAGAGAGGGGAGATTGGAGAGAGGCTCCCGACGTCCGTTTCCAGTATAGACTACACCCTCTGGTCTTTTTCCTTCTGTTTACCACGTAGGCGTAACCTTTTCACACGGAGGACAGAAATGATATCCCCTAGAGAGCCAGGAATTTCCGGAGCAGAAATTCTAAGATCTTTACACCTTCATTTTTTAAAAGATTTTATTTATTTATTTTTAGAGAGAGGGAAGGGGAAGGAGAGGGAACGAAAGATCAGTGTGTGGTTGCCTCTCGCATGCCCCCTACTGGGGACCTAGCCTGCAACCCAGGCATGTGCCCTGAGTAGAAATCGAACCAATGACCCTTTGGTTCACAGCCTGTGCTTTATCCACTGAGCTACACCAGCCAGGGCAATTTGTACACCTTTAAACTTATCAAAGAACTCAGAGCAAATAAACCCATTCCTCTAGGCAGGAGAGGAGACACGACACTCCCACCTTCACGGACGGCGGGCAATGTGGATGAGTGAGACCGAGAGAAGAAAGCGACGGATTACGGACTTCCTAAGGAAATGAGTTTTCAAAGAAACCCCAAACATCGCAGAACACAAGCTGCTTTGATTTCTCATTCACGACCTTCCTCTACCTTCTCCTCCATCAGGCGGACGGAAATGTGTCACTCTGAGTAACGGTGATTGCTTCCTGACGTACATCAACTAAAATGAGATGTTTTATCGTGGCAGGTTTAAGGGGACACGGGAGTAGAGTTAAGAGGCCCATTTAAAAAAAAAACACTCTTGGTCATCCATGGCACTTAAAAACTTCCCATATTCTCCCCCCACCCGCCACCCACTGCCCTGCAGTTCTGGAAGGGCAGAGAAAGGACGTGGCGTTCTGTAGCATGGGATCAGGGCCTCGCATGTGGCTGTGTTGTTAACGACACTGTCGTACTAACGTTGACCGGTATCAGAGCTGTGATGAGCCAGAAAATAAACCCAGCTGGCAAAGTCCTCCTATGGAAACAGCACCCCAAACCCCTGTTTTTAAGGAAAGGTTTTATGCAGCCTATCATTTCCCTTCTGGGAAGCACTTGTCCGTGCAGGACGAAGACAGAAACTAAAACAATCTAGGCTGACCGCGATCACAGCCACGGTGAGTCTGGAACACACATCCCTAGAGGGCAAGGTTAGTGTGAAAACCCGAGTAACATTAACCGAAGAGCCACGGTGCAGGGATCAGCTATGGGTTCGCTACTGTATTCTCCAGTTCAGCGCAGGCCTGTGCTGTGCTTGGAACTTAGTAATTATCTGCCGAGTATAGTTGTGAAGGCCAAACAAGGAATCAAAGCACATTGGAACTCATTTGCAAAGGGATGTGGGAGAGGAAGGCACTAGAAAGGAAGTGGGTGCATGGATGGATGATGGATGGATGGATGGTGGATGGATAGATGGATGATGGATAAACAGACAGACGGATGGATAGATGAACGAATGAAGTGATCACCTCCTCTGGGCCCGTTAACACTAGGCAAGCAGTCAGAAGGAGTATAGCTGTGACCTAGAAAGGGAACCCCCTTGGCGGCAGGAACCACACCACCCCCCTGATGGACCAGCAGCGCCCGGCACCACAGTCCACTTCCAGTGATCCTTTCTGAGCAAACAGATGGACAAGTGACGCTGCTTCAACCTGAACCTTTACTTCCAGGCGCAAACAACAGCTGTCATGTCTGTAATAAATCTCTTTTTTTAATTAATGTAGGCCCTGGCTGGCGTAGCTCAGTGGATTGAGCGCAGGCTGTGAACCAAAGTGTCGTAGGTTTGATTCCCAGTCAGGGTACATGCCTGGGTTGCAGGCCATGGGCCCCAGCAACCGTACATTGATGTTTCTCTCTATCTCCCTCCCTTCCCTCTCTAAAAATAAATAATAAATAAATAAAATCTTTTAAAAATTAATGTAAATTTAGAGCATTTTTTCAGCATAAAACAATAAGCCGACAAGTGTGACTACGGTGAGAGACACACGCCCACTGGGGCAGCCCCCACCCTCCCAGAGGCAGCGCTCACAGCACTGTTCATCCCAGGCTGGCTAGGAAGTGGCCGTGGTCACGTGACCACACATCGCCCAAGCAGCTGGTGTGAAGTCCTCGGATTGGTCTGGAGCCCGAGAATGCCGTCACCAAATGAGAGGCAGAGGTAACACGATCCAGCAGAGATGCGGGTGGACTTTGCCAGTGCAGCCACCACAGGGAACCTTCTTGCTGGGTTTGGATGGAGTCCACTGAAGGCCTGGCACGCATAGGTGTTCCGGAGAGTTCCTAGGTCACCTGCACGCAGAGACGTGGAAGACTCCCAAGTCTGGGACATAGCCTATCCCCAGGGGAGCTAGGGATGCGTCAAGGATTCTAAGTCCAAACCAGGAAGGCGTAGAAGCTATTCATCGAATTGGCAAGGTCGGGAGGAGGCTTTGGTTTGGGTAAGAAAATGGGCCTCGTGTGGGCATGTCACTTTTGAGGTGACAGATGGCCCTCCAGAAAGGACGAGCAGGGAGTCGGGACAGGTCTGGGGCCCCCGCAGGGCAGCAGTCTGTAGATGTTTCACTGTGGACAGTGTATGGGACATCGGGTGAAGCGGGGGCAGGGAGTGGAGGAAAAAGAGCTGAGGGCACAGCCACGGAGGAGGAAAGAGCAGCCCGCGGACACTCATGGACACGGGAAGCTAGGAAGGAGGGCGGGGCATCCTGACGGTTCTGCAGAAAAGGAAGAAGAGGGTTCCTTTCCCATCCATATGTTCTCAAGGATGTGGGCAGCTCTGCATCCCCGGTCCTTGGCACAGAGCCTTGGACTCGAGGTGCCTGCCATCAGTGCTTGTGGGGTGAATCGCCAAGTCCACATTTTCCCTCATTATTCAGATTGCAGTGCCTCCTTCTTTTTTTCTCCTTTATTGGGTTCAGGGAACGCTACCAGCTGTCACGTGCTTCTGGGAAGTGAGTTAAGAAATCATGTATCTTGAAAGTGGAACCATACATCTTGCTGCTTGTTATTCGCACCTGCTAGGCATTCTTGGGAAGGAGCAGGGTGAGCAGGTGGAGAGAGCTGGGTAGGATGGGCTGGGGGATTAGTCCAGGATTTGCTCATCCATTTCCTCCACCAACGTTTCCTGGCCCCGCCGTGCTGCCGACACCGCTCTGGTGCTGGGGTGACGACAAAACCAGCCAAGTCCTCACCGGAGCATCTTGCCTTGGGGTGAGGGAGACTGACGGGAAACACGTAAGTAAATGCACAGAACGTTGCACTGTGACAGGCAGTGAGTGACCCACACTCTGAAAAGAAGCACAGCCAGAGGGAGGCGGGACGGGCCAGAGGGCAGCCGCTCTCTAGATCAGGGGGCCAGAGAGTGACTCTCCGAACTCGGGGACACGGAGCACAGATCTGGATGGACTGAGGACGTAACCGGTGCCACCGTACGACGCCGTGAAGGACCAGTGTTCCAGGCAGAGGGCACCGTCAGCGCAAAGGCCCGCGGGTGGGCGTGCGCCAGAGCAAGGGCCTCGGACCACTTCTTCCTTCTCTTACACTCGCAGCGACGGTGAGCTCATCCGACCCCACGGCTCTGAGAGCTGATCACACGCTGACGATCCCCAGACTGAAGCTGCGACTTGCGTGTCCGACTGTCTCCTGCGACGCCTCCCACATTGGACACCCCCAGAGCTGCCCTCCTGAATGTGAATGCCGTGCGCAGTCCCCGCTCTCTCAGCCGGGGTCCTCTCCAGGCACACTTCCTTCTGTTTGGGGCTTTTTCACTTTCCACGTGGGATCCACCCAATCTTGTTGCATCTTAACAAACGTGTGAGACTCCTGACACGCCCACGGCTACTGTGCTGATCCAAGGGGCCGCCATCGCTCCTCTGGGTCAGTGCAGTGGCCTCTCAACCGGTCACCTTGCTTCTAATTGTCATTGTTCACACGTAGTCTCCACACCCACAGCCACGATATTCCTCCTAATCATGTCCCTCTTGGCTTCAAAACCCTCCGCTCGTAAAGGCCAACATCCTCTTAAGGGCCCAGAAGCTACCTTCCCCACTGGCTCACCTCTGCATTGCCCAGCTTACGCTGTTTCCACCACACTGGCCTCCAGGGTGCTCCTCAATTGCAATAGGTACACTCTGGCCCCAGGGCCTTTGCACTTGCTCTGCTCAGGCCTGAATTCTCCTCCCACATATGTCTCCACAGATTACTTCTTCATCTCTTTCTGGTCTTCGTTCCAAAAAGACCTTCTCTGACCATCCTACGGGAACTACAACTCCTACCTCCGTTACACATTCATTCCACTGTGCTTCCTGGCTCTGCCTTCCTGTCTGGGCAGGAGGAAGTGGGAGGAGATGCAGGCGGGAAAATGGACACATCGCTAGCACAACAGAGGGGCCCTACATCAAGCGGCAATGACAGTGAGCCAGCCACGGAGGAGTGCGACACATTCAACCCCGTACACCTGACACTCTTCCAGAAAGATACAAGTGCTACAAAGATAAATGATTCTCTGTATCTACTTAAGAAATAATCGGTTAAATTTCCCTTAGATAAATATATAAAATTTACCTATGAGAAAACCTTCCCAAGTAAAGATTGTTAAATACAGGTGTGTACTCTGCTTTATAAAATAAATACGGCCCCGAAGAGTGGAGTGTGCATTTAATCTCTGAATACCAGCTGGCGTTTCGAATTCCTCACGAAAGTGATTCCTCGAAGGACTCCTGCAAGAGCCCCGGTGTGGAGTAAATCATGGGTATCTTCTTTAACTCCATGGAGAAAATGGATTTTCATGTATTCAAATCACATTATTTCAGGGCATGGAATAAGCTAGGTGTCCAGGTGTGTTTTCAGAGACCTTTTAAGGACAAGAGTCATAAAATTTTTGACCAGTGGGGACAGACAAGTGTCATCTGTTTGTCCCTAGAGGCAGGGAGTTCGAGACAGTGAGCTTCCCTGTCTTGGGCTGGCGTTGGCCCCGGATGACTGGATACAATAGAACTCCTGCAAGTGCACCTGCCTCGGGGCTCTTCCCCCTGCTGGCAGCGGGGCTGCTGCAGAGTGGATCACTTTCCGACCCATTCAAAAGGAGTCGCGGTTTAGGTCTTCATTAAACACACACCCCAACAAGATCTCATGTCGCTCTTTTCTCCCCGCTGGTAACCTGTGGCATATCGACCTGCAGAAAAAGAGCTGGCTGTCTTTAAGAAGAGTTTCCTGCTTTCCTTTCGAATGAAACTTGAGAGAAAATGGATGTGCGTTTAACATAATTTCCCTCGATTTCGAAGGCTGCGGAAAGCAATGCCTTGAAGCGAATGCGCAGATGGCAAGAGGGAGGTTCATAAATTGCAGCTCCCCACTCTCCTCCCGGGAATAGGGAGCCGTCATTAATTTCCAAATAATAGTAAATCGACACACGGGATGACGCCAGCGATCATCCATGCCAGGCCCCGGGGCTACTCCGTATTCCCGAGGAGAGGATCGATTGCCGTTCTTAAATCCTGTCACCGAAACATCAGTGGCAAATGCCATCCCTGCAGCATCAGGGCAGGACTGAAACCATGTACGTTGCAGAAGGGGTGGTCCAGCCTCCGTGCAAAGGAGGAAAAGCCGGGCCCACAGAGAGGAACGTAAATGCCTGTGAGGACTAGGCTTGTGTGAAAGAGTCCATATCGCCCTGGCTGGCGTAGCTCAGTGGATTGAGCTCGGGCTGTGACCCAAAGCATCGCAGGTTCGATTCCCAGTCAGGGCACATGCTTGGGTTGCAGGCCATGGCCCCCAGCAACCACACATTGATGTTTCTCTCTCTCTCTCTTTCTTCCTCCCTTCCCTCTCTAAAATAAATAAATAAATAAAATCTTTTAAAAAAAGAAAGAGTCTATATTAATATTTGCACCATGCTGGGTGCTAGGACAGAAAGAACAGGGTAAGGGGGCCATGGAAATGTGGAGTGTGCCCGCCCACGGTAAGGCACTCAGATTAAAACAATAAAATAGGAAAAATAAGGCAAACAAACAAAACTCCACCGTGCTAGCATAAATAAATAAATAAGCACATGGGGTGGGTAATGTCTTACGTGGACATCTTATCTGGTGTAAGATCTGTGAGAGGTACACTGATAAGCCAGCTCTCTGAAAACAAACACTCCTGATCTGTATCCTTTGCCCATTTCCATGGTGCAAACACTTCCACCGTGGCCAATTTCAGGCTAGTCATGGTTTAATAACTGGCAAAATTCCTGAATAGTCAACAATTAGCTTTCTTCAGCTCATACGATTGAGCTGAAGTTCCAGAACACCATTGGCTCTGGTTCTCTGCCATCAATTTACCATCCAATCTCATTTCCCCTGTCTTCACAATGAAAATTAAACATAAAAAAAATGAGCCTTGAATTTTATTTTTTTATTTTTTTAATATTTTAATTATTTACTTTCAGAGAAGGAAGGGAGGGAGAAAGAGAGAGAGAGAGAAACATCAATGTGCGGTTGCTGGGGGCCGTGGCCTGCAACCCAGGCATGTGCCTTGACTGGGAATCAAACCTGCAACACTTTGGTTTGCAGCCCGCGCTCAATCCACTGAACTACACCAGCCAGGGAGGCTTGAATTTTAGACAACTGTTTAAACACTGTGACTCAATTCTAAAGAATCCTATCAGATTTGAGTGTTTGAATGCCTTTGAAACATGCATACCTACTGTGGAATTCCATACAATAGGGGTTTGCAAAATGTTATCTGGGAAGATTTGCCTGTCCCCCAAATCCTTTCCAGGCACCAGGGAGGTCAAACGTACTTTTATAATAATGCTAAGATGTCGCTTGTCTTTTCACTCTTATTCTCTCGTGAAAACACAGCCGAGTTTCCGGCGGCTATACGATGTGAGGGATATTCCAGCAGATCCATTGCAGGAACAGGTGTCAGACCCTGCCTCCTATTAAACCACACATCAGAGAGATCTGCAGAACCGTAACATAATGCCACTCTTCCTGATGCTTCTGGTTCAGTGAGATGTCATCATTTTCCATAGATGTCATTTATGTTCATAGAAAGTGGACTTGTTTTCATATGAATTAATAAAAATTCCTAAAGGAATTCCTAATTCCTTTCTAAAAATTCCTCAGATTTAATTGCTATTGTAGTAAATATGGATAGCTTTCACACTTAAGCGAAAACTCTTAGGGGTCCTTTATAATCGTTGAGGGTGTGACAGGGCTGGTTCCGAGACCAGCGAGTTTGGGGAACACCACCTACCGCACAGTGACACAGGCCCGGTTAACGCCTTCCCTAGAGACAAGGTTGAGTGAGACCCCCGCCCACAGCCGTCTCGCCCCACTGCAGCGGGCATCCTGTCAGAAGGTGGCTATGAATGTGCCCCCCTGGCTCATTAGGCTGCAGGAAGCACAGCCCCGTCACAGGCCCAGGGCCAGCGTGAGAATGCTTTCTGAAGGCAGGGACGGGAGCGGGAAGAGCATGAAGTCACCTCAGTCCCCTAGGGACCCCAGGAACGCTCCCTCATCTGGAAGGGCAGCCCTCGGTGGGGACCAACGGGGGGCCTGGCCCCCCACTGGCATCCACAGCCTCATCTTGGTGCACAGAGCGCCATCTCCCGGGACAAAGCACCTCTGCACAGGTCGCCTCTGCACGGGCGTACCCCGCCAAAGGCATGCTGGTAACAGGTGCTGGGCCGCTACACAAGAAACAGCAGTTACTAACTCTTGATACACGCGGTGTTGTCGAGATAGCCACCCGCCTGGAGAAGTGGAACTGGGTCCGGTCTAGGTCTACAGGTAAACGGTTACAGGTAAATTTATTAGGGCTGCACTCGCCCTATGTTACCTGCAATAATCACCTCCTTATTTAAAGTCGTGTGCGTGCCTTAACGGATGTTCATCCTTATCACTGTCAAAGAAACTATACCTCGATTTAGAAGTATTTGTGAATAGCAGTCAAATTTTTTCCAAAGTCAGAGTCATCCAAAAGGCACACAGGGTTTTACTTATTGTGACCAAGAAATCGGTGGATGGAATGGGTGCATGCTGGGAAAAACAGCTCCCCCAATTCTGTATGTCCCCACGGAGGGCCTCCAGGCTCCTTGAGCCAGCACCTCTATCTGCTGCACCAGGGGGCAGTGAGCAAGTCCCCTAACCCATGGGCGACGGCCAGTGGCTCCTGGCTCCTGCTTCTCGGTGGGGTGGAGCCGATCTAGAAAATCTGTGAGCATGCGACAAGGGTTCTCTTTCCTTCCCTCCCTGTGGCATGTGAGCATGAGGCTGTGATATTCACCAATGACACACGGACATACTCTGAAGATTCCAATTTCCCTCGACGGCCTGCCCCAGGTCTAGTAGGCGGGTGGCGGCGGCCATGCAGGGGCGGGGCCGAGAGGGTAAACGGCATTCCAGCTGCAGGGCAAAGCCGCGCTCCCCCAGCAGCTGTGTCCACAGAGGGCACGGAGAGGTCCACCTGCTGGGCTCCCACGCTCGCCTCTCCTGTCGGCCCCAGACTCAAAGACAAAAGGACAGGAACATCATTTGTGAACCCGTTAGAACCTCGGGTGAAGGACGGGGTGGGGGCGGCTAGCAAATGACCGGAGAGGCAGCCCGTGCCGAGACAGGACAAGATTCGGTGCTGCCGCCACCTTCCCGCCCCGTGTTACACACCCGCCCCTTCTTTCACCTGGCTGTTGAGACCTGGGGCGCATTGGTGGTCAGTATCCGCCTTTATTTTCTCATCAGTTAAGTCAAGGAACATGTACCCACATCGCGGCATCGTTCCGAGGATGAGAAGACAGAGCGCCACTGGGCAGCATGAGGACCGTTGGGAAGCACTCGGTGAGCGCTCTGCCCCTCCCTCCACCCAGGACAACCTGCAATCACAGAGCGATTCTTGTGCCTGCGCGCCGTCTCTCGCCCCCCCCCCCCCCCCCACTCTCCGCTCCAGGAGGGCAGAGCTGGCTACCCGGAGACTAGCCACGGGACTCGGCAGGTAATGAAGGCTTTGTGAGTTTTGAATGAAGGACTTAATGAATGGGAGTTATTATTTACTGTCCCGTGAATTGCCTTAATGGATAATTTCATAATAGCTGTTTTTCTGCAGCCTTGAGCGCTGACACCTGTGTGCATGTTTACATGAGGACCGCGTCCGGATTAAAATGCGGACTGATTTCTGAGCACAGATAGCCAGCGCCGGGCGCCCAGCGACCACCTCCCTGCCAGCCATCAGCCTTTGTCTCCCCCACGCCCAGGGGACAGCGAAGTGTCATTATGGCTAGAGGAGATAATCCTTGTTTGCTTTGGTGTGAAATCAGCACAAACAGCATGGACACTCTTTGAGTCTGTAATTAGATGCAAGAAGATCAAAGCCAAAGCTAAGGGCGCACATGGCTCCAGTAATCGGTGTTTCTGACTGATGGGGGGGGAGGGGGGTCGCAGGAGGGATCTCTGTGGAGTGTTTGCTTCGGGAGAAGATAACAGCTTGTCGCTAAAGCTTCAAAGCAAGTTCCGATATCGCCAGCCAGAGCGGGCCCTCCTTGGCCATGCATTTCCAGCCATTTAGACGCAAATACTAGGCGTACACACTGCCCCAAGGGAGGTCTCGGATGGCCCTCCGGTGGTCGCTGGTGACTGATCTTTGCATCTGCCATAACCCCGGGCACCAAGGTGCTTCTTTCCAGGTATTGCAATGCCCTGGACACATGAAAATGCCTCATGTGGGTCCTGGATTCAAATCCCGAGGCCGGGACTGCAGTGGGGTGAAGGAGGCATTCCCCTTGGGTGCAGGAGAGAAAGGGGGGCCAAAACAAGTCAGTTTTGATCAAGATGAAAATATTTCAATACAGTTTAAAAAAAATAAGCATGATGCAAAAACAACCCGTGAGGTGCAAAATGTCAGCATTTGAAATAAAGACAGGTTCGGATACGGTCAGGACTGGGGGGCGCGGGGGCGAGGCTCAAACCCGCGCCCAGAGGGTTGGATCGGATCTTGATTTCAATTTTTGGTATTTTGATGATCGAGGCAAAGCTTCGAAATGCCCAGTGCTCAGGTTGGGAGAGGACACCCACAAGCCGGCACCGGCCAAGGGGCTCCCTCCGCCTTCTAAGGGTCAGGAGCTTGGCAGTAAGCAGTGAGATCCTCTACAAGTGTTCATGGCCTTTGACCTCTTAGTGGAACCTCTAGTAATGTACTGTAAGGGAAGGCCGAGGAACGTGCACAAAGATTATGTGCAGAGAAGCTTATCTCAGGGCTATTTATAGAAAAGCCAAACCTGGGAACCACCTTCGTGTCCAGCCATAAAGAAACGGTCAGCGAAATGCGGACCCAGCCACACGACGGCGTGTCATAGGCATGTGACTACATTCGACACGGCTCCTTTTTCATGTACAGGACTAAGGAAGAGGAAAAGGAAGAGATTAAATAAAGGGTAAAATAAACTTCCGCTTGCAGCCCTGGCTGGCATAACTCAGTGGCTTGAGCACGGGTTGTGAATCAAAGCATCGCAGGTTCGATTCCCAGTCAGGGCACATGCCTGGGTTGCAGGCCATAGCCCCCAGCAACCACACATTGATGTTTCTCTCCCTCTGTCTCTCTCTCTCTCTTTCTCCCTCCCTTCCCTCTCTAAAAATAAGTAAATAAAATCTTAAAAATAAATAAATAAATTCCTGCTTCTAACTGTGGAATAAGAAAAAAAAACATTTAAATCTTGCTCCATTTCCAATGTGGCGTGACTTAACCTTGGTTTCACTTACTGTCTGAAAATACAGACGGGAGCAGGTCCAAAGCCGTCTGACCGGACTGTCCTCCTCAGAAGGTCACACCCGTGACTGCTCCTTCAGAGGACGGGTGTGATAAGGGGATCCCTCCGCGCCCTGTGCAAGGTGTGGATCAGTGCTACTCTACTTGTTTATGGGGAGAAAGAGTACCAGCAAAGAAGTCATTTCCAGTGATGTCTGGAAAATACTGGGAAAAAAAAAAAAACCAGTGAAATGGGAAAGAAACGGCAAGTTGAATAAAAGAGGTGAATGGTTCAAAAGGCAAAATCTCAAAAGATGGCTCCACTGGTCTTCCCTGTACCATTCCACTCCCCAACCTTTCTCCTTCTTCAGAAGCAACAACCCACGACACAAACACCCAAAGATGCTTTCTTGGGCTTTCTGCTGAAAGTTTAGTTTACCACACACCCACATGTGGGTTCTAGTCTCTCGAGAAAACGGATGGATGGGGCCCCTGTGGTGGGAGGAGCACAGGTTGGGGGCTCAGGAGGGGGCCGTTCCTTTCCCTCTGTGGCAGGACACCGACCCCAGTGACAGCTGCCCTGCTGCTGCCCCTGTTGCTACAGACGATTGGGACAATGCGATAAGCTGATGGCACCAAAAGATGCCATCACTGCCCCAGCCACGTCACCTTCATGGGGAATCCATAGCGCTCTGAGTGGCCTCTACTGCCGCGGTGGAATGACGGCTTCCCAAACGGCTTCAGCGCGTACCCAGCTGTCCCCAGGTTTACCGGGTTATGGGACAATATTTCCGCTCGAGCGAAGGCTGTCATTCCAGGACGCCCCCCGGACCCTGAGTCCATTATTCCTTCCTCAAGTTCAGGGACGTGAATTTGACCAAAACCTCCATCTCTTCCTTCTGCCTGAAATGCCTTCTTTTCCTACACTCCCAAACATGTTCTTATATCCCGAACGAAGACTGCAGAATGGTGCAGATTCTGGAAGACGGCAATTAATACAAATACAATTCCAAGGAGAAGATGAAGGAGCGAAGGCCGATGACCGCAGGGGAACGCGTGTGGCTGTCAGCCCCAAGGCCACACTGAGACGGGGAAGGTCCTGGATCTGACTTTGGCCGTGCGCTGGGGCTGTTGTCCATTATCCACTTGCCATTGAGCCGTTCTTGACCCCCCTCCTCTGTCCGAGCCCTGGACACGTCCTCCTATAGCCCGTCCTCCCAAAGTCTGCTCAATGCCTCCTTTAGTGCACGGCAACGCATTTCTGTCTTCGCAGAGCACCTGACTTTGTAAAATACCTCCCTATGCATGGTCAGGCGTTTCTCCTTCACGCACTCACTGCACACCTCGGGTGGGAAGGTGTGCCCACACCGGCACCAGCGCCCGCCACTCGTAATATGAGGTGCCTCCCTCACCGTGCTCTTGAGGCTGCTGGCTAAAATAATGGCGCCCCCATTTTCGCAGACACGGACCCTGGCCCCGGAGATTAAAGGACGCGCCAGAAGGTCACGTGGGGAGTTAGTAGTTGGACTGGCCCCGCAGCTTGGTCTCCCCAGCCCCTCCCTGCACTGTCCCCGTGAGTCTCGGGTGTCGGGAGCTCGGAATCAACAGGAGAGAAGTTTCCCTTCTGAGCAAACTTGCTCCCGCCAAACCCCCTATACCAGGCAAGCTCAGGTCAGAAACGGTGTCTGGTCTGAGGAAGTCACACATTTAGAATGCCCGCCCTTACAAACCTCAGGGGGAGACGATGAAAACCCAAGGCTGTTCCGAAGCAGCCCCAGCGGCCGCAGAGGGCAGCCGTGTCTGCCGTGGGTCTGACCCAGCCGAAGACGACCCGGGGACACAGCGTGCGGGCTACACGCAGTGGCTCCCGGCTCCAGGGTCTCGGTTCCACGCCTCCCTCCAGCCCTGACTGGGTGCTGTTGCCTCTCCCTCGATTGTCCAATCGTAACGTGGGAAAAATTGAACACTTAACCTCCTTGGGTTGTCCATCGGATTAAATAAATAAAAGTGCTTAGAACAGATCCCGGCACTTGGTATTTGTGAGAACACAAAGAGTAAATGAAAGGAGTGAGGAGCGACATCCCAGGGCCAGGAACCTCACCGGGCTTTCGTAGACGGAGTGAGCTAGCGTGAAAGGGGATTAACTATGGGGTGAACACTTGCTGGGGCTTTGCCCCTGGAGCCCATACACAAGGGCCCCTTTCAGAGCAGCCAGGCCAGCCCGGTGGGGGGGCGAGGGGGGTGCTGGGAGGGGAGGGCGCGCTGACCTGCAGGACGCTGCCAGGCTCCGCCAGCTGCTCCAGGGCAACTGGGGCCCAGTGCCAACCGGCCCTCTCGTCCAAGTCACTGGGTCTTTCCAAGGCCCCTGAACTAGAGAGCTCGGTGCCAGCCCAGCTCACCAGAGTTCTCAGCTGCTAAAACCAAGTGGCACGCACGCCATCTGCCCCCTAGAGAGAGAAGGACGCAGAGACTGGGAGTTGGAGAAAGGGAGGGGAAACAAGGAAGGAAGGAAAAGAGAAAAGGTGAGAGCTTTACTTAAAAAAAAAAATTCAAAAGAAATCCCTATTACAGGCATTTGGGAGCCGAGAATGTGTTATCAGTCAAGATGCAAAACTAACTTCTAAGGGTTGACTGTGCTCACCATTCCTTGTCTGACCCAACACCCCCCACCCCGCCCCCCAGATAAACTGGGCTGGGCTAGGGTGCACCTAGCAAGTGAAGGGAACACAGGTGTGTGAAGAAAAGCTTGTGCGTCACTAACAAATACCAACAATGCCACCAGGAGCTCCAGGGCCCCTGAGTGAGCCAGCCAGCTGGGTGTTTTATCTTTAAAAACTGTCTCATTAAAAAAAAAAAGTAACCCGGGGTTGTCGGTAGGTGTTTAGCTGTAGTGCAGGTGAGCTGAGCACAATGAGAATATGAATCGAGTATCTGAAAAGGATGTGCAACATTTCACTTTGAAAAGCAAATTCAGCCCTGGCTGGCATAGCTCAGTGGATTGAGTGCGGGCTGCAAACCAGGCATTGCAGGTTCAATTCCCAGTCAGGGCACATGCCTGGGTTGCAGGCTACGGCCCCCAGCAACCGCACATTCATGTTTCTCTCTCTCTCTTTCTCCCTCCCTTCCCTCTCTGAAAAAATAAATAAAAATAAATAAAATCTTAAGCAAATTCGGCACAATAATATACTCAATTAAGGTTAAGGTATATGCTGATAAATTATATATAAAATATAATAAATTATATGTAACATATAGATTTATGTATACAAGCATGGTTATACCATGAAGCGTGTGCCATATGACACATTTTAATAGTATGTTTCCCACATCTGTATGCATGTGATCTAAAATATATTACAAAGAACATATATATAACATGTTTATATACACAGATGAACCAGGCTCACACTGAACCTGTGGAAGACTAAGGGTGGTCTGTAGGATAATAAATATTAATGAGAAACATTTTTTTTTGTCTTGGAAAGAGGTTTTCTCTACTGGCTATGTATACATACTCACTGTAGAAATTCAAAAAAAACTGAACAAAATAAGAAAATTACTCTCTCACTATTCTGAGATCACATCTGTGAACATATCCGTGTATTTCCTCCTGCTTTTTTTAATTTTTATTTACCAGTGTATCGCGGACACCTGCCAGGAAACACAGATCTACTTCATTGTGTTTAATGGTTCCAGAGTCTTCCCACTCAAGGGATGAGTCAGAATTCATGAACCCAATCAAATCATACTGGATTTGAATGTAGTTTCCAGTGTTTCACTGTTACGAGCAAGAGTTCGGGTTTTAAATCGTACAAAAACAAGCCGCCTAGGACGGGCGTCGATGAAAGAAACATTAAACAGTGGACATGACCCCCTTTTGTCCAGGACATGAGTCGCTGGGCAGTCATGTCCCTGGGGAGGCGTCCCCAGATCTCAGCTGTGCTCTTTCCAACAGGGACAAGCGGAAGGGAGAGAGAGGCCAGGCAGCACACAGTGTGTAGAACTTATCACCTGTCTTATCCCTCGGCCCAAGACCCACGTGGGGGCTCTGGGCCCTCTCCTTGCTGGAACAAAGGCAGGACAAAGGGCAGCGGCAGAGGGAAGAGCTGCTAAGCACGTGATGACTCGCCTTAATTCCTAGCTGCCGGCTCCTTTTTTAGGAGCTTCCGGTAAGGGATTCTCTCCCGATGCCTCAGTCAAATGCCTCCAGCTGCAGACACGGGCGGTTTCCCTTTAAGAACCACGTTCCAAGCACCTGCCTTACGCAGGTGAAGGACTCAGACTCAGGCTCAGCCCTCGAGGAGCTTATAACCGAGCACGGGAGTGATCGGATAACTCAACCAAGTCCACGACCCTGAGATAAGTTCTGGGGGTAGAGGACTCTCTGGGGGGGGCTCCAGGGCGGCCACTGTGAGAGGTGACATCTCAGCCAAGAGCAGAGAACTGGAGGCAGTGGCTGTGCAAAGCACCAGCCGGAGAGCTCTCCACACGCGGGAATGACGAGAGCCCAGGCCTGGGTGGGAGAGCCCGCCCACCTGTGTGAGGGCCGGTGTGGTTGGGCAAGGTGTGTGGGGGAGGGGCAGGAGGAAGACCAACTCCTCCCGGTTTGCCTGGGACTTTCCCGGCTTTAAAATTGCAAGCCTCCTAAATAAATAAATAAATAAATAAATAAATAAATAAATAAATAAATAAATTTGGAAGTCTCATGTCCTTGGAACCCTTCATTCCTGGACAGACTGAATATTGGCCATTTGTCTTGGCTCGGTTTTGAACGCAGAGATGCACAAGTCATGGAAGAGAGAGTGGATTTATCCCGGACTCAGTGGGGAGCAATCAGAGTTTGCAGCAACGTGAGATGGTGACTATAAGCACCGATGGCTCCAGACAAGAATGCAGGAATCGTTCTCCAATCATTTCTTACCCTTGCCCCCGTCTCAGCCAATGCTGTCTCCCCACTCTCTCTCACACCCATGTACTCCCTTCCCAGTTAGTACCCCGCTAGTCCGAAGCCCTGCAGGGTGTTGATGAAAAGGGTGGGCTCTGGCGCCGGACGACCCAGGTTCGCATCCTGGCTCAGCCTCCTACCGGCTGGGAGACCCCAGGAGCCTGCTTAACCTCTCTGTTCACTGACGTCCTCACCTGTCGCGGTGAAGGTTGAGCAAATCGATGGAGGCCAAGTGTGTAGACCAGTGCTTGGAACCACACCAAGTCCCTTTGCCCCAAACCCTCCGTGGCTTCCCCTGCTGCTCGGAGAAAGAGCCAGAGCCCTTCGAAGCCATTCTGGTTTATTCCTTAAGACCCTCCCCCCTCGCCCACCCTACTCCAGCCACATAGGTCTCCTGGTCGTTCCTTGAAGAGCGCAGATGCCCTCCTGACTCAGGGCCCTGACGCCTGCTGCTCCTTTTGTCTGGAACTTTCTTCCCTTTTACACACCTGTGTGGCTCATCCACTCCTTCACTCCCTCGAGCCCTTTTCTGACCATCCTGTATGGACGCATCCATGCTCCGTTCCTGCAACTCTTAAACCTCCCGCTCTGCCTTCTGTCTCCCCGCAGCACACACCACCTGACATATTAGGTGTTCCCTTGTGTCGGGAGTTAGTTTGTGTCCCCCCTAACTAGACTTTAAGCTCCAGGAGGCCCGGGACCTAGCTCTGTTCACCGCCGACCCCGCGGGGCGTGAGCTGTGCCTCACACAGAGCGGCGGGAACGTGCCGATCACCGGTGGTACCGATGAGTGCATGATGCCGGATCTCCGCGCCGGTTTCTTGGATGCAATGTTCGCTGTTATCTCTCTGAGGATGTTAATTGTCCTTGTTGTAACATCCTGCTCCAAGTTCTCTATGAACCCTTTTCTCAGATGGAAGTTTCTCCATTGATGGAGTCTCTGATTCTATCATTTGTCTCATCTTGTTGGTTTTTAACTGTTTGGTGATTTTTTTTAAATGGTGAGGCATTTTTGTCATTGAAATCCCTAACAGATAATTCTCGAGTTTTGCTTAGATGGCCCACTCTGGGCGGGCCAGTGCCCCCCCCCCCCCCCCGTCTTGGCTCGGGGCCTCTGGGACCAAGCCCTAAGGGACACGGGGGCACAGACCAGGGGCTGTCGGCAGCACAGGGTGAAACAAAGTGTGTGAGGTCCCCAGGAGCCCAGGCGGGAGAAGGGAGAAGGACAAGTGACACTAAATGAGACCAATCACTTGGCTCTGGAAGAAGAAAACTGTCCACAATAATGAATAAAAAAACCAGGCTTATCAATGAATTAGAAGCATTTCATTAATGGAAGAAATTCAGATGTGCTTACAGGAGAAAAGTCCTTTTTTCCTCTATAAGAAATTGTTTGTGTAGAGAATTTCTATAAGAAATAATAAGTCCTTTCCCAACGGGTTGACCCCTTTGGCCAAAATGCAGTTCCCAGCCGATGGTGCCGACAGCGTCATTTTGTTTGATTGAAATAAAAACTACACTCAGAGGCGCCACCAAAACCCAGAGTGGGGCTGGCACGGGAGGGACATGGCTGTCCTGAGCCAGACCGCACGTGAGATTGCTTACAAGGCTGAGATCTCTCAGCCCCAATCTCTGTCCTCGCCAGACTTCAAGGCGCCCCTCCCGCAGTACCTGTCAGCATCCTTCCTTCTTCCGGCAACTATGCTCCTCCCAGCACACCGGGCTGCTCTCCCCCCACCCCCAGTCTCCTTCCTCACCCTGCTCTGCGGAACGAGGGACAAGGGACAGCCTCCCAGTCGGGCACAGGGCACTGAATAAACCCCTGTGCGAGGACTTGCACTTTCCCTGGGCCGTCCCAATGTCCACTTGCAAGCAGGATAACGTACCAGCAGCCTTCCCGGGGCCTGGTGGGGGAGGGGTCTGGGAGCACAGAAAGCAGTGAGCATGGAAGGGTTAAGCCTGATGGAGGGAGGCACTGGGCTCTGAGGGACGAGGGCCAGGGAGACAGAGCCTGATGGGGAGGAAGGAGTAACAACAGTCGGGGAAGCGACCTTTCATGGGTGCCACAATCCCACCAAAGGCGGAGACAGCAGAGGAGGGATAATAACGAGCTCTGCCGCACTGAGCCAGACGCCGGAGGCTGGGAGAGCCCCAGCCTGTCCCTCCTGGGGCAGCAGCATGACTCTGTCCAAGGCGGGCAGCAGCGGCCGGGGAACTTGGCTAACTCTCCATTTCACCTGTTCCTTTGCCCCCACAGTCCTGCTCGGTGACCGCGTGGCGGCTGACACCGATTGAAGAAGCCCTGGTGATGATAGGAAATGTCACACGTGCCTCCGTTCTAAAAATACGCACCCAGAATACTTCCCATATGAGAGAAGACACGCTTCCCTTTGATTCGGAGCTGGGCGGGTGACAGAGCGGAGGCAGTCGGGATGATGAAAAGGAAGGAGTAAGCCAGGTGACAACTCCCCGTCACACGGAGAAACCAACAATAGGGAATCAACAAAGTATGTGCCGTGCCAGCATCCGAGGCGTAAACAGCAGCCATACCACCTACAGCAATTGCCGATAAAACACAGCCACCTGCTACGCCACTCGGGCCCTTACAGGATCCTTCACCAGTCTGGGATGAAATACAAACCTCTAGGTCCGGCGTCTAATGCTGTTGCTCTTTGGAGAGCAACACACACACACACAATGGCCTTCAATGGCAATCACTTTTATTGTATTAAATAGAGAAAGAAATACACTCCCACTAAAGCACAGTGTGCCTGGTGTAAAAACATCTCGTTTCTTTCTCAATTTGCGACTGCCTCGGCAGCGGTATGTTGGTTTCCTGTGGCTGCTGTGACAGAGCACCAGAAGCCAGGCGGCTGGCTGGAAGCAGTCGCAATCTGAGCTCACAGTTCTGGGGGTGAGAAGTCCCAGATGAGGGGGCACTGGGTTGGGTACCTTCTGCAGGCTCCGAGGGAGAACCTGCTCCGTGCCCTTCTGGCTCCGGGGAGCCCCAGGCACCCCTTCGGCTTCCAGATGCATCACTCCAATCCCCCGTCTTACCCTGGCTTTCTCCCTCCGGGTCTTCCTGTCGTCTCCCCTCTGTGTGTGTCTGTCTCTGTCTCCAAACGTCCCCTTTTGGTAAGGACACGAGTCAGATCACCTAGGAGCCCACCCTAGTGACCTCACTTTCACTCGGTTACCTCTCTGAAGACCTGATGTCCACACAAGGGCTCATCCTGAGGTTCTGGACATTAGGACTTGGCCATACATTTCTTTTATGGAGGACACAGTTCAACCCACCCCAAAGGAGCGGATCCCTTTCTACACCCTTTCCAGAGTACGCTCTGCGTCACTGTGGGGTTTCGTGGTGGTACCTCAAAGGTCCTGCAAACACGGATCCAAATTCATTTAAAAATACACTACAGCCCTGGCTGGCATAGCTCAGTGGATTGAGCGTGGGTTGCGAACCAAAGTGTCGCAGGTTCGATCCCCAGCCAGGGTACATGCCTGGGTTGCAGGCCACGGCCCCCAGAAACCACACATGGATGTTTCTCTCTCTCTATCTCCCTCCCTTCCCACTCTGAAAACAAATAAATAAAATCTTTAAAAAAATACACTGCAAACCCTTCGCAGAGACTCAGATGTGATACACATCATAATGAAGGCCAGCGTATAGCTTGTGCGTCCAGAATAAAAGTTGTGTTTTTTTTCATTCTTGTTGCCCTTGTGCCCCCTCCGCACATACATATTACATGTACCAGTAACCTTAGCACAAGAGGTTACTGATTTAAAACACCCGTCACTTTATAATGCTCTTCTTTGCATTCACACCCTGTGCGTGACTGCGCACGTGCACAAGTGTGTAAGGCTGCACAGGTGTGTCAGTGTGCAGACAAGGAGGTTCCTAGACCTTAATGAGTGTCCAGACGCCTCTGCTCAGGGAGGGCTCTCACTCGGTCCCCTGACCAGCCCTGCAAAGGAACACGTGGCACAATGACAGGATGACCCTGGGCAGAAAGGACAGTCTTTCCATAAAGTCTGGAAACCCTGTCAGTCAAGGCTGCTCAGGTTGTGAGTGACAGAGACACCCATGTCAACCTAGCCGAAGTGAGAAGGGGACTTGGTGGGCTCCCCCACGGAGCACGTCTCCCTCTTGTCCTCACTGTACAACTTCCCTGTGAAGTGTCCTCGATGCTCAGGTTGGGGACACCATGCCCTGGCTCACTCACACCCATTCATTCCAATACTCCCTAGTCCACTTCCCTGAACTACAGAAAAGGGGAGGCTAAAACTACATTTCCCAGAATCCTCTGCGGCTAAGGTCCTGAATGAGGTGCTAGTGGACACTGATGTAGCCACCCAGAGGGAGGGGATTGGCTCTGCTCCTGAGCTGGAGGCAGGAGCACTGGTTCTTCGGGATGGCTCTGGAGCGGATCCTGGGGCCCTGTCCTCAGTGTCAGGGGTGCTGTGTAGTGAGACCCAGTAGCTACTCACATCCCATGAACAGTCTTGCAGGGCAGTTAGCTGATTTCTCCTGGATACTGTCATTCCTGGCTCTGTGGCCTCCAAACCTAGTCTCTAAGATGATTCTGTGAGCTATCAGAATCCCTAAAAAAAATAAATTTAAAGGCCTTTCTACTTAAATTGGAGTGGATTCTGTTGTCTGCTGCTGGTGACTGTGACGGACACAGCGTGACTCCTCCAACAGGCTGGTAAATAGGCGGATGACAGACCCGCCTCTTCAGCCGCAGCTCTCTCTGGAGCCAAAGACGGATAGAGTGTGCTGCGTCGCACACCACCCCCGCCTAGATGTCCCACAGGTCTCTCAGGCTTCAGAGAGCCCAAACCCAACTCACAGTTCCCCCCTTCACGTCTGCCATCCCTCGGTCCCCTTCCCCCGAGGCTGCCATTTTCCCGGGTACCCAGACCAAGATCTGAGACTCCTCCGAGACGTGTCTCTCTCCTTCACCCCCAAATTTCAATGAGTGGCAGTCCTACTTCTTCGGCACCCCCTGCATGTGCCCCTTCTTCTCTGATCTTCCTGCCCCTTACACCACAGCGTCTCGCCTTGCCAGCGTCTGCCGCCAAGAAAAACTGCATCCTGTCTTCTGTCTCTGGCCTGTCACCCCATCCTTCCTGCTGCCTCCACAGTGATCTTTCAAATGCCTAGATGTAACCACATCATCCCTTTGCTTAGATACATGAATGGTCCCCCACCATCATTGCGGTTTCAAGCTGGGCAGACGGTGTGAAACCAGAAGGCGCGTGTGGCAGAGACTGGCTAAAGCCTCACCAGATGCTTTTCTCTTTCTCCTGAGAACATGGCTAGGCCACACTGCCCGGGCTCTCTTCCAATTACAGGGCGTGGTTGTCCGTCAGACCTGACTCAGACACTGGCTCTGCGAGTGTATCAGTCAGCTCTTGCTGTGTAACAAACTACCTTGAAACGAATAGCTTAAACCAAGCCATTTATTACTTCTCACGAGCCTACAGGGGGACTGGTGGCTCTGCTGCCCTGGGCTGAGGTCAGTGGGCATTAGCTGGGCTTGGTCCTGCAGGGCCACTCTGCTGCATCAGCTGGGGGCTGCCCAGTCTACGGTGGGCTCAGCGGGGGGACTCGTCTCTGCTCCACGGAGTCTCTCCTCTGCCAGCTGCCTAGCCCAGAGTTGTTCTCGCAGCAGAGGTGAGGTTCCTAGAAAGAGAAGAATCACACAAGGCCTCTCGAGGTCTAGGCTCTGGACTGAGCCACTGATTCACCACAGTCTATTGGCCAAAGCAAACCGGCCAGCTCAGATTCAAGGCTCGAGGAAATAGACTCCAGCTCTTAATGAGAAAGGCTACAGAGGCGTCTTGCAACGGGAGAAAGTAAAGAATGACAGCCACTCTTTGCAGCTAAATGAGTGCAGTTACCGACTAGATGCGTGACCTGAAATAAGTTCCCTTTCTGGGCCCCGTTTCGTCACTGATAAGAGAGGGTTGGTCACGCACAACCCACAAATGAGCTGCGGAGGGAAGGAGACGTCCTTAGCGGAGCGTCTGGTACACCGTGAGTACTCGGTGACCCTCCGCCACGTTTAGTTGTCACGTCTCCCCGCAGTGATCGCCACTGTGCTTTCATGTGGTGGTGGGGAGGTGGGGGGGGGGGGGGGGGGGGGGGAGAGAAGCTCTGGAATTGTTTGCTGAACAAATCAACCAGGCCCCCGGCCTGGAGGACCAGCTAGGGCTGGAGTCTTGTACTGACTCGTCCTGTTTCTGGAGCTGGCGCCAGCCGGCGCTTCCCCACACTCGGTCATGGGCCTGTTTGAGCCGTCCCGTCCAGGCTCGACAGACAGCCCCCTTCAAGTGTGTCCCACAGCTGTTCACACACAGTGTGTTCTCTGTGCATGTGCAAGGGCGGAAGAGCACAATTCACGTCCCTCTAGATAAACGGACTGGAGGGGTCTTTCCAAAGGAGAATGTGCATGAAGCTGCTCATTAGGACACTTCAGACCCCCTTTCCCAACAGACCAAAAGTCGCCAGGAGTTATGCTAAGAAGTGTTCCGCTTATTGGCTGGGTTTTTGTGGCGCATTGACCACATGGATGGTGCTAACGTTTTGTATCTCCCTTTGGCGGTTGCTTCCCACTCCGACTGCACTGGGTCCTGTGCCTTGCTCCGGCCCGCGGAACAGCAGCAAACTCGATGCAAACACAGGCTGTAAAAGTGACTCCTCTGCTTCTCTTTATGGACCCTGCCACCACTAGGAAGAGTTTCCAAGAGTGTCCTGCTGGACTCAGGGACAGGAAAAGCACCTAGAAGAGAGCTGAATCATGCCCGCTAAGACCATCTCAGTCCAGCCGGGCCCCGGTGACCCCGGATCGATGCGTGAGGCCAGTCAAGATCAGCCACGCCTGCCCGCCCTGGTAGGAGTGCCCAGGCGATCCACTGACTTACAGAGGTACATGAGGAGTAGTTGTTACAAACCACTCTGTTTGTTACACAGCAGTGGTTCACTGACACACGTCCAGCCATGGTTCTCATTAGTAATTCTATTAAACACTCTTCTCTGTTTTACACTTTAGGAGGAAAAAAGGAGAGGCTCATATCTATAACCCGAGACAAGAAGACCCATCCTGAAGTCAACTCTTTGGACTCCTTGGCTGAGCTGGCCAAGGACACTGCGTTTGTCTCCCGTCCACGGGAGCACACGGGCACTCGGAACAGCCCACTCACTGTCTCACCATAGAACTGCTTTTCACTGTGGTTTGGTCAGAGGCCAGGGGGGAGAGCAACGTGGAAGACTGGCCTGAGTTCGAGTTTGAGTAGGAAATCTGCTGGCTCTACTCGCAGTCAGATTTGAGTGATGACATCAGCGACGCCGTACCTCGATTTACCTGGCTGCTCTGCGGGGACTGCGAGAGCATCCTGTGAAGAGCAGGCCCCAAGGGCTCTGTGTACCAATCAATGTTCTGAGCGTGAGTCATTTGAGGTGATAATTACATGGCATACATTCGGCCCTCTGTTCTCTGACTACGGGATGGGAGCCACAGCATCAAAACCAAACAAGCAAACACACAAACACACAGGTTATCGGTACTCAAACTCTGATATTGAATCCCATTATGGGGGAAAAAAATATTGACAATAACATTACCTCTGTAATTATGTCTCATTCAGACTAACATTGGTTCACGTGTCCCGGGCGCAGGCCACCAGAGAAGAAATGCTTTGCTCAGGGAGGATCCGGGAGGGCACAGCACCGACTTCCACGCGCACAGCTGAGAACTGACCGTGGGCCAGGTTCCACGCGGCGGGACTCGGTGAAGGAGCGGCCGCCTCACGTCTTCCTTTCCTTGTGCAAAACACAGGTCTCTGTGTTCTCTCTGCTCTCCCTCGTGCCCCAACTCACGTCTCTTCCACTGGCCTTCGTGTGTGTGTGTGTGTGTGTGTGTCTGTATCTACAGCCTCGAGCAAGAAGACACAGAGGTCTTGGTGCCTCCGTGTTCAAGCCCCTGGCAGAGGATAAAAGACTCCCTGCTCTTCAGGGGCCAGTAGGAATTTTTACTTTCCCTAAATTAAATGTAAATTTCCAGAATGAATAACTGGCCCAGATCTGTTCAGCGTCCCAAGGGATCCATCTCCAGTTACCTCCCGGAGCAGCACTAAACACACACCACTAAATTAGAGCAGAAAGGCGTGCGACGGAGTGCGACTGGAAGTCACATTCTCGCTCTCGCTCCCTCTCTCGCTCCCTCTTCAGATCTCCGCCGACATGCCACAAAGAAAAAGCATTTGCACCCTGACCTACATCTTCAAGGCGGGTATGGAAACGCCTTGTTATTTGTCACTTATGTGTTTCCAGTCGCTCGCCCCTCCTACAATGCAAGGTCCTGGAGGGCCGGGACCCCTTCTGGGGCTCCCGCGGGAGTTGCCCACAGTCCGGCACAGCGCTGGGCCTTGCCGTGGAGGCTCAGAGAGTGAGCAGCGGGAACAACAGTGAGTGGGGAGCTAAGGCCTCTCTGCAGGATGCACGGTGACCCACTGCCGGACTTGGAAAGACACGATTCCGAGGCCCAGAGGAGCTCCAGGAACAATGGAAAAGTCGGCCTTGGGCCTCAGCGCAGGGCTCGCAACAACCCTGATGCCACTGACGCTGGGGTGGACACGTGTGCTGAGGGGCCACCCCGAGCACCCTAGGAAGTGTGGCAACACGCCTGGCCTCCGCCCACCGCGTGCGGGTGGCACCACCTCCCCTCCCCCCCAACCCACACTCAAAAACATCTCCAGCATCTCCCAATGCCCCTGAGGGTCGGAGCAAAACTGCTCTCCTCCTCTTTCCGCCGGAAAACACTCACCGAAGTGGGACAGTGGGGCTGGGTGTCATTTGGGGAACCACAGGTTCGACAGTGTGGAAACAGGGCACCGAGAGGAGACCAGAATAGTCCGAGGGGACGGGTCACACCTTTCATGTTCTGTTTAACGGTGTTTGTAAACCGTGTTCTGGGAGCCCCAAGCCTTCTAGGAATCTGAGAAGGTGACAGTTTGCTTTAGAAATGTGTTGCGTATTAATTAAAAATTTTAAAAAGCATTTTGCGTCATGAGTGCTGTCGTATGTCTGAAGCTAGGTTTTAATCTCTCCGCCCCCCACCCCCAAAATGCCATCCCCCCTCTCCCTAGACTCACTAAGCCCTTCAGGAAGCAAATACTCCGGAGTCACCAAGTACAGGGAGGAAATCGATTGTGCCTGCTTTGTGATGGGCTGGATGGAACAATATGAACAAGGCTATTTTATTGTAGCTTAATAGCTAGTTTTCAAAAGAGAAGTGATAATACCCAACCTCTTACACCTCTCATGGCTGACGGAAAACGATGGGAAAATGCGGGCAACGCGCTCTATAAATGGTAGAGGGATCTGCACATATCAGCGGGGGCCTCCTCTCAGCTTCCGTAGCCCCCGACACGGCTTCCTCAGTAGTTAGCACAGGGCCCTGTGATGACTGGTTATCTGCCCCCCTGTACCCCGAGTCCCCCTAGGGCAGGGACCTGGAGCTTCGTGCAGGGCTGAGCTCTGTTCTGGGACTCGAGCACCAAGTTCAAGTGTGTGGAATACTCAGTGGATCTATCACCGCCTCCCTCTGCCCAGCATCCACGCTCCCTTCCCGTGGTACCCATGCTTCCGCCCACATCGCCTGTGGGCTTGGTGGGACCACCCGTCAGTGTGCACACCCTCCCACGGCCAAGGTCGAGGAGGGCCCAAGGAGCCTAAGACAAACCCGTCAGACTCTTGCAAGAACTGGCACCTTGATCCAAGTGATGCAAAGAGAGAAAACGTTTGCAGCCCACCTGTCCTGACCACGGTGCCCTGGAAAAACTGCTCTTCGGTTCTCGACTCCCTCCCTCTCCACAGCTGCCCCCTTTCCTGTCTCATCTGAGAGATGGTTCTTCGGTTTCTCCCAAGTGCTCCCGTATTTGCTCCATCACATGGCACCTCCGTGGGTCCGCCCAAGCTGGGCTCTGTCGCTGACCCCCGCCCCCGGCCCTCCCTCCCCCGCAACCTCCCTCCTCCGACTTTGGTGCTATGTCACATCCCTGTCACCGCAACTTGGACCACGGATGATTAGAACAACTCAAATTCGGTTTAGTTACCATTTGAAGTGCGAATCACTAAAATAACCATTTACATCTAAAATTGTAACAGAACGGTTCCACGGTGTGAAAATAAATTCCCTGAATGCTCTCGAGCACTGTGCGCACCAGGACGGCTGCCTCAGGAAGGAGCAGGTTGGCAGAGACCGGCTCATTCAAACGCCGCCCATCCTTAGAGATGCTCCCGTTTTTCAGAAGATGGCCGCGGGCAGGAGCTCGTTCCGTCTGGATCTTTGCACAGGAAACACCGAGAGCAGCTCTGAATGCCTCAGATCTTCCCCTAAAATTCTGCCTTACGGACTTTGCAATGGGGGCAGAGGCCTCACAAGAGGCTCTTTTTCTCTGCTGACTTTAGCAGAAACGTGCCCGGGGAACGAGCCTGGCGGGGAGCAGCACTGCACTCTCCTCCTCCGCGCAGGGAGAGATCGCGGGAGCTCTGCCTCCGAGGGGCTTGCACCTGAGCCTGGCGATGCCTGCAGGCGGAATGTTACTTATTTATCTCTTAAACTCGAGAAGATCAAAATCGCCATGGCAGAATGGGAAGTGGGCCTTACAGAAGGAACCGCAAGCCTCAGACCCACCGATTGATTTTAGAGTTTTGCACCTGAGACTGAAAACGAAGCATAGCCTTTGCACACGCGCACACACACACATGCACATGCACACTGATTTCTGGAGGGCGTGAGCTGAGAGCCCCTGGACCGACTGGCTTACCCCGGTAGCTTTGGAATTAACTAAACTACATTCTTCAGCGTCCATTTCTTTCTTTCTTTCTTTCTCCTACAGCCTTTAAGGGGTGGACACCTGACGGTGTGAGTAGACTTAAAAATGTTACAGAGTAATTTTCCTGGGGTGAAAACCTTGCCTCTTCGCTCTGGTTTAATTTCAGAGTCCCTTCCCTGCCTGCCACAGCAGAGGGCGACGGTGGCAGTCCTGGCTGCAGCCACACGTCACATTTCAAGAGAGAACAAGAAAAATCTCCCTCCACTTGGGGCCCTCCCCGCGGCTGCCGCCAGTGCCTGCGACCTTCAGATGTTGAGCGTCCTGCTGGTGCCTCAGTGGGCGAGGGGAGCAGGGCAAGGGGTTCCCTAGGGCTGTCCGCGGGGTCAGTCCCGTGGACGTGACTGTGGAGCCGGCAGCAGCTGGAAAGCACCAGGTAACCTGCACTGGCAATGAGCACACGCCCGTCCCCTGAGCGAGGGCAGGCTTCGGAAAGGATGAAACACGCTGGTGATGGGAGACACCATCTTGAAGCACACCTCTGCCATGAGTACGTGAACTCCCTGATGCCCAGGGTCCCCCTTGTCCAGCACAAGCTGGCACCCACTGTGCAGAGCTGACCCTCCTGTTTGCCAGGAGCCTGGGCAGGGGCTTGCTCTGGCGGACTCTATGCTCCAAACCACACCTCCCCATCCGAGGCCAGTCCAGGGAGTGAGAGCAGCCAACCTGTTCATGTGCTATTGGTCTGGTCTGGTGTTTGCTTTTGTGTTTGTTTTGCCAGAAGTTACTCAGAGCATCATCAGCCAGAGGAGGGGGTTTTTAGAACATTCAAGGAAGGAAGAGGAAGCCACCCCAAATTGTATTGCGTCTCTGACCCCGGCAGGGCCTGCTGAATGCCAGGGGAGCCTCCTGCCCGATCGCTCCCCCGAGTCTCATCCCACATCGCAACTGAGATTCACTTTGCAAAGCGGAAGAAGATGAGGCCAAGGCAGGAGGAGTGCAAGTCCATGGGGAGGGGGAAGAGAGGACAGGAGGGAAGGGGGGACATGCTGGGGGGCAGGGGGGTGGGGGGGCGGGATGGAAGGAGGAAGAGGACAGCAAGAGTAAAAGGAGGAGGATGAGACAGAGCGGGGAGTGGGGGGGGGGGGCAATGCGGAAGGTGAAGCAGCTTCCATGTCTCTCCTGCCCAACGTTTGGCTTCGCCAGGTTGCAAACACAGGGTTGCTTAGAGGTGAAGGGTGTGCAATGTGTGTGTGTATTTGTGTGTGTGTGTGTTTAAAGGTCTGATACTTCGTTCCCATAGATGGACCCCCGGGCAGGCGCACCCCCCGTGGCTCAGCTCACGTACACCAAGCTTCCCCCCCGATGCCAGACGAGCCACAGCCTCCCGCGCTGCCAGGCCCGGGCAGCCCTGAGGTCAGGGCAACACGAGCCCTTTCGTGGCCACTTGTGTTCCGTGGCTGGACACCATGAACCCCCACCCCCACCCCCAGAGCGTGGCACAGACGTCTGTGCCTTTCGGTTGGAAGCCAGCCTCGGAGGGGAGAATCTAAATGCCGACAGAGTGGTCTGACTGTTCTCCCAGGCATTTGTTCAGCCTTTAATAAGTAATGATCTCAGGTCTTTGGGGGGAAGAAGGAGAAAACTGCCAATAGGAGATTTAATTTGCCGTAATCAACCCCTCTTAGCATGCAGAGGCGCACAGTGCGAGGAAAAGAATTACTCTTGACCAGAAGGAATCGCCTCTTTGGTGTTAGGAATCTAATAGCTCAGGAGGCTGCGTTGGCAGTTGGGGCTTACACGGAGCTCTGGGCAATAAGGCTACCAGCTCGGGTTTCCGGTCTGAATGGGACACTTCATTGACTCGGGGCACCTGTGAATGACAAAGGGACTGGAATGCAAATAGAAGCATTCTCTGCCCTCAGACACCCCCTCGCAGAAGCATTTAGGGAGAGAATAAAAAAATTGCTGGCCTCCGGCTGCCTGCGTGCAATGTTCTCCTCGATTCCACTCTCTGGGGCGGACGGGCAGACCTGCCAATCATCTCCGGCACCCCGTCATGCCTGGGAGATGCGTCTGCTCTGTGCACACCGTTGTATAACCCTCAGAGTGGAATTGCACAGCCCAGCGATGCTTTTTGCCTCTGCCATTCTCCTAGGCGGGATTTATTGCTTCCAAGACAGATGTGACTCGAATCGATTATGGCTTTCAAGCAGTCGCTCTGGAAGCCGCGCCCAGGTTCCCTGGAATGCCTGTTGTCCGGCTTCATGCAACTTGTAAGCTGACGTCAGAGCATTTCCTCACACTGCCGCACTCTGGAGAGTCCGATGAGTACGGAACAGAGCCCGCTGTGGTCACCACCCTTGTAAAGCTCGCCCCCTGCCACACGCAAGCCTGTAGGATGTCCATTAATATTACAAAATGCAGCCCGAAAGGAAGGAGCTACACAGCAGTTATATTTACATTCTGCGGCCCTCCCCTTATTGATGAGCTTCGCACATGAAGTAAGTACGGGCATTCGTCTTTGGAATGGAGGTAGGAAGTAATGTCCAAAATGAATGGGAAATAATTGACTTGCCAAGAAGGCTCAATAAAGATTCTCATTAAAATGAACCTGTCTTGAAATGTCTCCTTCAAAACTGAAAACCACATATCACCCCTGGCCGTCCCCCACATGCTGGGGTTCTTTAGCGTTTCATAACCTTGGCAATGACTCATTACACAGAGAGTTTATCTCCGAGGCACTCTGGGCCTGGGGGCTTTCAGTTATATGGTTCCTACACGCATAACCACAAATAATGTTGCAAAAAGTTAGCGGTTTGGGAAGGAAAGAAATGAGCATGGTGTTTTTAGACTACACTAATCACAGCCCGCCTCATCCTGGAGGAGTCTGAGAGACAGGAGGGAGGAATCTTTCAAGGACAGGAAGTGAAAAAAAGGTTCCCCAGACACCACTCTGCTTTCCTCCCGGGATTTCTGTGATTTCCATCCCTCCAGAGGAAGCCCCACCCACCTCCCTTTCAGGGAGTGTGACTTAGGGGTGCCAGCCACAGCCTGCTGTGCTGTTCCTATGAGAGAAAATTCCAGCAGGCCCGGGTGTGGGATCCGGAGAGAAGGAGATAATGAAATGTCCCTACTCCGTGATCCCATCACATGGAATATTTTAGACCCATTAGATTAAAAAAAAAAGGAAAAAGTTTGGATAGAAGTTGTCAAGTGAAGTCAACATGGACAGGGAGCAAGTACCTCCTTAAGCAAGGTTAAGCACTTTTGCAAACTGGTTCCAGGCACTTGTTCCCGTGTGAAGGAGAGGAGAAGGATGGATGATCTCATGCCCTTAGATGTTGCAGAACTGGAGTTCACATGGTATCTTTGGGGATTTATTTGGAGAGCTTCCTTGGTTGGGGTGTTAGCTCTAGGACTGGTCCCCGCATGGAGGGAAGCTAATCCTTTCACGGGCAATTTGCTCTCTTTTATTTAGCAAATTGCTCTAAATTTCCCTTTCTTCTGAAGGTTTAAAACCGGCTGGGCTGTCGGAGCTTCAGAACCTTTCCCCGTTTTCTCCCAGACGGGCTTGGGGAGGAAGGAGAGGCTGAATGGGCTGTTCGTCACAAAGGGGGGGAGGGAGAGGATGAATAAAATGAAAGGCTTTGCATAATTCAGGCCTCTCAACGGGAGGGCTCGGAACTCCCCCAGGAGAGGCTGCAGACACGCACAGGTGAGGAGGGGACAAAAGCGTTGCCATTTAAAGTCTTAACTGGTACAAGATCCAGGCTTCAGAACTGATTCAAGAAATAAAGCATAAAACGCCGCCACGGTAGAAACAAAAGCAAAGAAACCACGGCGCGCAGTCGGATTCAGAGCGGAACGCAGGAAATCGCCAACCATTCCGACCTCGCTGTTACTGCACAGAAAGGCGGCTCGGGAAGAATGCTCCAGGGAACACGGATACAGAAAGCACCAAACCCAAAGAACGTTTCCTGAAACGTTCCTAGGTACCGAAGAGGCAGGAATGACAACAAAATCGAGCTCGGCTCGGCTTCACTCGCAGAAAACTAGCAATTCGCTTTCAACACCTGGTGTTTGCTCACCAGCCTATCTGGAGAGACCCACCAACAACACCAGATGGAGTAAATGCATGCCTTTTAAAATATTTCAATAAAAAGAGTGCACAAGGAGAAACCTGGAAGAACAGCGCTTCAACGACAGCGTGCGAGGCACTCAATGCCTTCTTCGATTCATGTATTCCCGGCATTTAAACAAAGCAAAGAGAACCCAAACACCCAGCCCAGTGCTGATGCACTTTCTGGTGGCGCATCCCATGCACCGCAATATCCATTAGCTCCTCAGCGGCGCTGTCGGGGAGAAGTACCGCTCTGCCCCAGAGCCTGTGCCAGCTCCGATGCCTGCCAAGTTGGTATGTAAATGGGCTTTCACTTTTTCTAAGGCTAATGGGAGATCTGTGAAATTCTCAGAGACAACACATGCATTATTTTTTAAGCCCTATTGCTTTGACTTCAAAACAAGCTATTTTAATACTAAATGCCAAATAATACCCTATCACAAAGCCAGCCTTCGATATGCTCAAAGCAGAATGTCTGTTTCTCACGACGGCAGTTTGAAATAAGGGCGGTCGTTAAATGTCTCCGCATCACTTACGCCACGAAACCACCACCAAGGACCCCCTGCGACCGGCTCTGGGTGCCGCCGGCGGTCTCCGCCGTACCTGGGCATCCATGAGCAGGTGCCTCATCAAGGTCATGGAGCTCTTCAGGGTCTCCTTCTCAGCGGGCACAAAGGGGTCTTTGTCCTCCTCCAGCGCCTTGGACTTGGTGACGATAAAGTGAGATATCTGGTCATTGAGGGTGTGCAGTGACTGCACCGCTGCAGAAAAGGAGAGAAAGAAGGAAAGTGGAATCACAACAGGTGACGTTCAAGGAGACGTTGGCTAGTGATTGTAAAGGCAACAGCAAGAGTGTGCACGTAAGGCATAATCCAGGCAGCATTGTTCGCCCACCCGTGTCTTCCCACAGGTGCTGACAGCGAACACATACTTACCGAACACCCCCCAGGTGGCCAAGTGTACGAGCGGTGCTTGGGGACAGAACTGTGAGCACAGCCAGACACGATGCCCACCCTCACGGAGCGCCCGGTCCTGCTGGGGACGCTGAAGAGGCACAAGGTAGCAGAATACTTCCGTGAAGGTGGCTTTGGGGTGAGTGGGTTTCTGAAGCACGGGGGGTGAACAGGGCTCCAGGGGGCGGCCCTGGACGAGATCTCCACTTTGTGGCAATGGAGTTGGCTATTCCACCTCTAAGCAGATGGCTGCTGTCATTATGGTTTATGAAGGGACGGTGGCCGTGTTTTCCAATCAGGGCCACGTGTGGGCTGGGAGGATTCGTTCTCTGTAACTTCGTGTTTGCTACCTGACGGGTTAAAGACTTTAAGACTTCACTTATCTGTGATGCTTGTGGCCTCCTCCTCTTCTCCATAGTGCACTCAGAACAAGCAGAGATTTTTTAAAAAATCCCTTTGTTTGTGGTTATACCCCCAGCAACTGGAACAGCACCTTGCAAATCGAAGGTGCTCCATGAATATTGTTGAATTCATTTCCTTTTGTCTCCTTGGGTTGACTTTTTCTTTCTTATAGAATTTCTATACTTTTCAGGTGAATTTATTCTTTTCAAACCAAGAATAAGTAATCCTAAGGATTCTTGGGAAAGCCACTGCACAATTCTTTTCATTATTATTAGTTAGTTTTAGAGAGAGGGGAGGGAGAAGGAAAGGGAGAGAAACATCATTGTGTGGTTGCCTCTCGCACGCCCCCTACTGGGGACCTGGCCCACAACCCAGGCATGTGCCCTGACTGGGAATCGAACTGGCAACCCTTTGGTTCAGTCCACTGAGCCATGCCAGCCAGGGCCCACCGCACAATTCTGACGGTGAAAAGTAATCCTCAAAAACTAGTGAGGGATGGAGTGCCTGAGGACTTCCGCTTCCGGCCAGGAGGCGGGGAAAGTGCAGACTAGCCTCTTGCTGCCAGTAATTAGAAAACTGTATGACATCTTAGAAGCAATTACTTCTAGACATAGCACGGGGCTGGGATCGTTCACAAAAGAGGGAGAAAACAAGCTGAGCTCTATGATCACCAGGTATTCTGAAAACACACACACACACACACACACAAAACATGCCCAGACTTCAGCTGGGGAAGACGAACCCAAGGAGACTCCAATAATCTCACTGAACTGAGGAGACAGAGATTGAAAAGGGTAAATTTGCCGAAATTTGCAAGACAGAGAGTACTGCAGGGGAGGGCGTTGGTCACACTGAGAGCCTCGGAAGTCGGCACAGGGGTCCTTTGAATTATCAGCTGAATACCAATCCTGTGTGTGGGCAAGGGGAAGCCCCACGTGAACTGGCAAGAAAGTACTCTGGGAAAGGACAGTACCCTCTGGGGCGCTGTAAGTACCTTGGGGAGCAAGCAATCCCAAGGGCTCTCATGAGGCCATGAGTCATGTTCACGTTTACCAGCTGGAGTGGAGGAGCTTTGTTGGAACACGGAGCGGGTTCAGTAGGGACCCTAGAGAGCACAGGCTTCAGATACTAATCTAAATGATTCCTGCAAAAAAAGGCTGCTCTAGGTCCATTGAAAAGGTTTAAAAGTAAGCCTTGAGCCCTGGCTGGCATAGCTCAGTGGATTGAGCCCGGGCTGTGAACCAAAGTGTCGCAGGTTTGATTCCCAGTCAGGGCACATGCCTGGGTTGCAGGCCATGACCCCCAGCAACCACAAATCGATGTTTCTCTCTCTCTCTATCTCCCTCCCTTCCCTCTCTAAAAATAAACAAATAAAATCTTTAAAAACAAAAAAAGGAAGCCTTGAAAGGATTGAACCAATCTGCAAGGAACTAAATACCTGCCAGAATAAAACTGAGCATTTTTTGAAGGAGTACAACAAAATCTAGCACCCCAAACTGCAAAAGTCATAATGTTCCGTATTCAATAAAAATAACCAGACATAGAAAGAAGCAAGAAAGTGTGACTCATATCCTGGAGAAAAATCAGTCTATAGAAACAGACCCAGAAATAACAAGCAGCAGTATCAGCAAACACGTCTTTGAAGACAGCTATTATAGATATGTTTTTCGTGTTCAAGGTTATAAAATAAAACGTGGTCATAATGAGAAGAAAAGTGGAATATTTAAATCAGAATCAAATGGAACTTCTCAGGATGAAAGATGCCGATATCTGAGATAAAATTTTACCGAATGAAATGAGTAGCAGATTAAACAATGCAGAAGATCAATAAACTTGAAAGTATAGTAATGAAACGACATAGAATGAATGAACAGAGCCTCTTTGACCATTAAAGCTGTCTGACATGCACGCGACTGAAGCCATAGGGTGTGGTTGGGGTAGGAGCAGAAACTCTATTTGAAGACATGAGACAGCATTCTTTCCACATTTGATAAAATTATAAACCCACAAAATCCAAGGAATCCAATAAACGCCAAGTGGGACAAACTCAAAGAAAACTACACTGTAGCCTATTGTAATCAAATCGCTAAAACAAACAACACAGTGAGAGAGAGACAATCTTGAAATCCGCCAGCAGAAGGAAAAGGCACATTGCACTGGAGGAATAAAGGTAAGGATGACGTCAGACTTGTCGTCAGAATCTACGCAAACCAGAAGATAATCCATGCATCTGCTAAGTACCGAAAGACAAAAGATTCATCTGCCTAGAATTCTAAAACCAACAATATCTTTCAAAAAAATACAGGTGAAATATGGGCTTTCTTAGGTACATAGAAGCTGAGAGGACCTATCACCAGCAGACTTTCATGAAAAGAAATGTTCCAGAAATTTCTTTAGGCAGAAGGAAAACGACATGATCTGGAAACTTTTATGTACAATGAAGAAAGGATGCTTGAAAGCGATACTCTACGAATAACAGAAACCTACTTTTTCATCTTTTAATTAATTAAAAAAATAGATGGCTAAGGCAAGAAGTGCTGTAGGACTAATTGCTTTAGCCAATTAAACACGAGCAGACGTGAGCTATGCCCTGTCACAGCAGAGGCTTTAAGAGGCATCATGTGGTTCCACCCTCATTTCTTTCCCTTGGCCATGAGAGCAGCCCAATCTCACAACAAAGAAGCCATGTAAGTGGAAAACACACCTTTGCTACTGTAAAGCACCAACGTGTGGGGGGATGTTTGTTACTGCAGCACAGCACTGACTGTTGCATGGTCGCTGGGCTAGGCAGTAACTCCGATGAAGGCAAGACTGGGATTTTGTTCACCACGTTTCACTGATGTTCAACAAAGCAGAGGCACTTGAAGATGTTTACCGAATGAATAGAACAGTGGGCTTGAGAGTCCAGATGCTAAAGGCAGACAGCCCGGGTCTCTGTCCCACCTGCCTCTCTGACTAGCTGTAATTGTAATGAGAATGGCAGTTTCCTGAGTGCCTGTCATGTCTCAGGGGCTTTAAAAATCTTTGTGCAAGCCCTGGCTGGTGTAGCTCAGTGGACTGAGTGCGGGCTGTGAACCAAAGTGTCGTAGGTTCAAGTCCCAGTCAGGGTACATGCCTGGGTTGCAGGCCACAGCCTCCAGCAACCTCACATCGATGTCTCTCTCTCTCTATCTCCCTCCCTTCCCTCTCTAAAAATAAATAAATAAAATCTTTTAAAAAAATCTTTGTGCAGAATGGTGCGTCACAAAGAATATAGGTCCTGGGGTCAGAGGCCAGAGTTCAAGCCCAGCTCCGCCATGTACTATCTGGGAAACACGATACAAGTTCCCTTACGTCCCACTGTGCCTGGTGCATTGTGAGTTCAACACCTGTCAGCTGCTGTGATCGGCAGAGATCGGTCACAGACGGGGAATTTGAGGCTCAGAGAGGCTCCCCCGACGGGGAAGGTGAGACCCGTGGCCGTGCGTCTCCAGTGCCGTGTTCAGGGTCTCGTCCCCAAGCCACTCTCCTGACCCAGAATAATGTCCACACAGACACAGCACAAGTGGGGCGCTGGACCCCTCACACCAGCCGAGGGGGAGCATGGTCAAGGTAGAGGCAGGGCAGAGGACATGTCCAGATTTGGGGGGGTGGGGTTTGCACATGTGAAACAAGCATGCAGCCGCGTGCCTGGCACACAGCAAACAGTGCGTGTCCTGGAAGTGGCTAAGATCGGAAGCCTTTCCCTGCTGCTTTTCCGCCTGCATTTCCTGAACCTCTCCTGTCTACTTCATACGTTCTTCCTCGATAATAATCACGACTAATAATACAGCAAACATCTAGATTGTGTCGCACGTCTAAGAAGCATGACCTCATTTAATCTGTGACCCCAACAACTCTGTGAAAGAAAGTGCCACGATGCCCCGGCCGGTGGCAGGGGGCGGGGGCGGGGGGCATGGCTCGGTTGCTTAGAGCGTCATCCCAATGTGCTGAGGTGGTGGGTTTGATCCTGGTCAGCACACACAGAAGAGTCAGCCAGTAAACGCATAAATACATGGAACCGCGAATCGATGCTTGCTGTCTCTCCCTGTCTCTCTCTACAATCAATCAACAGAATTAAAAAGAAAAGAAAGTGCTGTGACGACCATTTCCGTTTCACAAACGAAGAAACTGGGATCGAGCGGCTTGCCCAGGAGGAGGCACCAAGCCAGGGGTCCGCACCCAGGCAGAGCCCCCCTGCCCACCCCCGAGCGTCATCACCACACTCCACGCACCCCCTGACCCTCCTGCCTGTGCCACGCAGTGCGACCCGAGGTGCCCAGTGCCAGACCGTCCACCTGGCCACCCCTGTACTTGCGCAGGTGGGGAAACCGAGGCCACGAAAGATGACTCAGCTCCCTGAGACGCTGTGGCGTCCCTTCGAGAGCACCGGCCTGAAGCCAGTCGGCCTGAAGCCAGTCGGCCTGGGTCACAGGCCCGTCTGCCCCTCCAGCGAGCTGTGCCACCTCGGCCGGCCGAGGCAACTCTTCTGTTGTTGCGCCCCAAGTCCTTAACTCACTGGTATTAACTAGTTGCTGTGTTTGCAGTGGAGGTTGGTTATTAACGTCTTGTTATGTAAATAAGCCAAAGATGGTCTCTGAGTTTTGGCTGCTAGGTTGTTTATTTCTCCGCGGCAGATTGAGACACATTAGCTCAAAAGCCTACCAGTGCCAAGCAAATTTTCACACATTGTTTCAAATATAGCCCAAATCGGCGCATTTGTAGCTATTTAGAGCCTTTCTGCTTTGCATACTCCACGAAGCCGTGCCCAACATCTGCTAGCCACAGATAAGATAAGCCCCGGGAAACAAAGACCCCAAGCCACTGGCTGTTCTCTGACCCAGAGACTCCCCACTGAGCTGCTGACTGACATCACCGGGACACCTAAGACCCCTCCAGACTCCCCCTGTCCCTCAGGAGTTCCTTTGCCTGGTCACCTTCTGAGTGCTTGCTCCTTGTAGTTCCGGACAGTTGCCTGCTGTGATGGGCTTCCCCTGTCAGCCAACAGGTCACTGCGTCCCCCAGGGAAGCCCGTGTGTGCTACTGCCACCTAGTGGTCATATCTTTTCCTCTGATGCGCCCCCAGACCCCTTGACTCCTCCCTGCAGTACCCATTTGTCTGTTCATCCCATCACAACTATTCCCCCACCTCGTCCACAATGAAAACCGAGTGAGTGCACGTTGAATCACTGGGAGTAATGAGAGCAGGGAGGCATGCCCTCCCGTGTGTCCTTTATGTATTTGTCTGGTTGGCTTCTAGCTCCCTCTCCCCCTGATGAAAGAAGCTCTCTTTCCCTTTTGTGGAAACACCCATCCCCTCTTGTGGCTCCTGTAGGGCTGACCCCCCCCCCCAGGTCCCAGAGGTGGGCACAGAGTCTGGGCCTGGCCAAGCCAAGGATGTGTCTCCCAGGCAACCGCGGTTGGTCTACGAGAGGGCGTGGGGCCCAAACGCAGCCACCACGATCGAATCCTAGGACCGTTTGCCAGAGCTATTAAGAAAGAGCCTCTTCGTCGCCGGGATGGCTAGACGGCGGATCTGCAACTTTGCTGGGGGCCTTGGTACCCATCCTCCGAGGAGCCTCCCCTGAAAACAAGACCTCCTGGGGCGAGAGGCAAATACCCCTGGCACATGGGGAAGGGGGTTCTTGCCCGCACTGGGACAGCGCCAGGCTCAGCCGCAGGCTTCTCAGTCAGGTGGGTGGGCACCTCCCCTTCTTCCCCGGAGCCTGCCTGGCTCGGGCGTCCGTCTTTGGCCACCAGGAAGCCCTGGCGACTGCGTGAGCCTGTTCTTTTTCTTCCAGGAGGTGGCGCTGCCCATGATTATTTCTTCGGTGTCTGCCCCGTCTGGGGCAGGTTCAACGTGATCTTAACATGGGTCCACTCCTCCCCCCGAGAGGTAGAAGGTGTAAACCCCTTCCCCCTGAATCTGGCTGGTCTCGGTGACACAGCTGACCGACCGTGAGGGGCAGAGGTGACATTCGGGGATTCCTCAGGTTGGGCCACAAGAGACCTCACAGCTTGGGTCGTGATCTTGGACTCTCACTCACTCTGGGAGGAGCCAGCTGCCGTATGAAAGGTCTCGCTGCCCGGAGACCACGGAGCTGTGAGGAGGCCCACATGGCTGGACTGCAGAGAGAGAGAACCAGGCGCCCCAGCAGCCTCAGGGCCTCCAACCACCCATCGGGCCTAGGTTCCGGATACGTGGGCAAAGATGCCATCTCCAACGCACCGATCCCAGAAGATGCCACACACAGAAGAGCCAAGGAATCCGGCCGTCGCCACACCCGAGCCCCTCGACCCCCGGCCTCAGCCGCCTTCACTGTTCGAGGCTCCCCCAGTGAGGCCTCAGGCACCCTGGAGCAAAGCGGAGCCAGCCCCCAGGCACCACCCTGAGCTCCGGGCCCCCGAAACCACAAGCCCAGGGAGGGGCTGGTCTTCACCATGCAGTTTCGGGACAGGCTGTCACCTGGCGGCAGCAGGTAAGAGCACCGCCCTCATTGTGAGCCCGAGAAACCCGCAACCGCGTCCTCTCCGCTCATCCGCGCATCCCCAGCTCGCAGCACCGCCCCCGACACACGGCGGAGCTCGGATACGTGAACGTGGGTCCGACAGGGAAAGGGAGGGTGGACCGATGAAGGGAACGGCCACGTTCGCTCCACTGTGTCCCCTCCGCCACCCCATCGCCCTGGCATCGGGGGCTATGCACGTTCTTCTCCGTTTGGCCCATGAAAATTTCAACCCGATAACACCATTTTTAAACTGTATGATGGATTACAGAATGGAGAGCCGTGTATATGCTTCCTCACTTACACGAGTTTAAGAGATTGGGTCATAAAAACGACTGTATTGGGCTGGTGGTTCTGAATGTAAAATGATGTCGGGTTCCTTTCGTGTTATTTTGGTCTGCACATTCGAAGAAACGGGCGTGTATCTGGCTGGCTTATTCATATGAAGGGCTCCTCCGATTTCACTGTACACTAATGAGTATTTATTTGCGTTTCATGGGAGGATGGCACCTTCATGAGTTGGCAGAAGAGAAAACGAACAAGTTGCAACATTTTATGTCATTAGCGAAAATAGAAGGTGTGCATAAAATTCCTTAATGTCTTCAGGAGGGGGGTAACAGCCTACCACACGGTGTCTCTGGGTTTACAGGTCAGATGAAGTAGAGGACATGAAATAATAATACGACCCTCAGCACCCATTTTATGCAGGTGCATCCAAGTGTCACCGAGACGGCCGATGGTCCACTTTTGTAGAAAAATACTCTAAATGAATCACATCCCGGGACACAGCCTCACCACAAGAAGCTCCCTGGTTTTATGATCTTGTCATCTGGATGGCCCACAGGTTATTAACGCGGGACCGAATTGATCCCTGCGTGTTTAACAACCCTCGCCTTTCATGCATTTCCAACGCTGCGCTGCATTCCACATTAACACGCTCATGAGTTTCCAGTTCTTGCTTTAGTACGGTCTCATTAAATAAATGAAGCCTAAATAATTCAGGTATTTTCCCCCCCATTGTTATAATAAAACTCATTCCGCAAGTCAGAAGTTGATATTGGAGGCAAGGAGGCGGAGAAATTGAAACCCTCATTTGTCGCTGGGGGGACTGGGAAGGAGGGGGGGGCCGCTGTGGGGGCATGTGGAAGTCCCTCCACCGGCTACACCCCAAATGTCCGTAGGGACCAACAACTCTACTCTTAGGTGCGTAACCAAAAGAACCGATAAAAAGGTGTTCCAGAAAACACTTGGCCACCGATGTTCACAGCAGCCCTGGTCCTAACAGCCAAAGGCAGGAAGCAACCCAAATGCCCACCAGCTGAGGAGTGGATGAGCCTCATGTGGCGTCCACACCACGGCTACTATTTGGTTGCAAAAAGCGATGACAGTGGACACACGCCACACCAGAGGTGACCCCGGAAAACAGTCCGCCGGGTCGAAGGCGCCGGTCACAGAGGCTGAGTGTTGCATGCCACGTCCAGAACAGGCGAGTCCACGCAAACAGCCAGACTCGGGGTGGACGAGGACGAGGGGAGGGAGGGGGGCAGTGACCGCTTCGTGGGCACAGAGTGTCCCTTCACGGCGATAAAACGTTCCGGCGCTGGGCGGAGCTGATGGCCAAGCAGAACTGTCCGTGTCCTCCATTCCCCCGAACGGTGCGCTTTAGAATGGTTCAGCGGTACATTTTACGTGGTTTCTGTTTTGCAACAACTAAAAAAAACGTTGGGCGGCCAGTTTGAGATCATACATTAAAAAAAAATCAATGCTGAAACATAGTCCCAGAATCAGAGGCTTGCATGGCCCCTGTCACCCTGCACGGATGACACTGTGCCCCCGGCACCTGGGCTCTGTCTTTCGGCAAAATGGAGGCAGAAGCCAATGTGCCACCTGGGCACCGAAGGAAAAGGTGTTACGTCGCATTCCCGGTCAGGTTAAAAGGTAAGCGACAAAATGAACCCTGAGCACGAGAAACCCGCAAGAGCCAGGGACCGCACGTCCGCGAGGAGCTGGAGCGAGCCCCGCGGCGGTGACGTGGTCCTGGCCGCATCTGGGAGGGCAAAATGTGACCCGAGGCTGGGACACCCGAGCGCACGGCCAGGGAGGAGCTTGGGGACCGTCCATCCTCCCCCAGCCCACTGAAGGTGGCCCGTCATTCAGGGGCATCGGTAAACCTGGGGTGGTGACTTTATGTCCTTGGGCATCTCTTTTCTCATGTGTCATAAAGATATAAAGCCATGCCTGCCCTGGCCAGGTGGCTCAGTTGGTGAGAGCATCATCCCGTACACCAAAAGTTTGTGGGTTCAATTCCCGGTCAGGGCACATGCCTTGGTTGCGGGTATGATCCCTTCTCAGGGTGCATATGGGAGGCAACCAATCGATGTTTCTCTCTCACGTTGATCTTTCTCTCTCTCTCTTTCCCCTCCTCTCCCTCTAAAATCAATAAATGTATCCTCCTTGGATAAGGATTTAAAAAGAGCCGCATCTACTTCACAGCAATGAAAATGAAATTAATTAATGTGACAAAGTTCTTAGAACAGTGCTGGCAGAGAGTGACAACTCAGTGTTCATGCTCCACTGTCATCATCGTGATTATTGCTGTGGCCGCAGCCTGGTTTCCACGACCCTGGAGCAGGCCTGGTCCCAATGTAGCGCTGAGTCCACCTGCCACACAGGGACGCCCGGGGGGTCACCAGCCCTGTAGCACTGGAGGCTCGCTGGGAATCAGCCCCTGACCACTCCCCCAGTGCTGTTTGCCCAGCCCACGCGGACACTGTCCCCATTCCACTCTCAGCCACTGTCCCCAGCCCACACGGACACTGTCCCCATTCCACTCTCAGCCACTGTCCCCAGCCCACACAGACACTGTCCCCATTCCACTCTCAGCCACTGTCCCCAGCCCACAAGGACACTGTCCCCATTCCACTCTCAGCCACTGTCCTTGACCAGCACTGCCCAGCAGTCTGAACAGGCCCTGAGATGCAGAGTGCAGTCGGGTGGCAGGGAGACCCCGTTGGAGCGGCCGGCTGTGCCCTCGGGTGCAGCCTGCATGCAGACGAGCAGCCAGAGGGGCAAGGACAGGAGAGAGCAGGGGTGCAGAGCAGCAGTGAGGATGGCCACCCTGCGTGTCCTTGCTTCCCATCCGTTCTGAGACCAGGCTGCCCCCTCGCCCCTCCTTTCCCTTACACTTGCTTGCATCGGCTTCTACGTGAAGAGATCCCTGCGTGAGGCAAGCCCCACATCTGAGGTCCTTTGTCCCACTGACACTGTCTGCTTTCAGTTTCTCAAGGCTGCCAGACAGACGACACAGACACTGGGCTCTCTGCTTGGGCTGGTGTTTCCTGTGCCTTGCTCAGAGGAGGGTGGCAGTAGCAACCAAAACACCACCACCCTGGCCATCAGTAACGGCACCTGCTCCTTATTCAGCACTTACGGGACGTCAAGCACTGCGCTGAGCACTTTATATGCATCACCGTGTTTCAACTTCATGTAACTCATGCTTTAGGTCCTATTGGCTCCATCCCTCTGTCGGGGAGACTGAGGCTCAACAGTATGGGTCGATCGGTCCCAGCCACGCAAGCAAATACTGTGAAAGGCCCCATGGCCCTCTGGCTCTCCCCGCTGGGCTGGACAGACACCGCCAGGGGGGAGGGAGGGCATGACCAGCTATTGCTTCGCTAAATCTATGCAGCGTGGGCTCTAAGATCCAGCAACTTGGTATTCAAGCAACGCAACCCGGAACCAGTATCACCTCCATCCTCCGCTGCAGTAAGAAAGCTGGGTGCCTGCCAGTGCTGTGCATTTCCATCAGAGTTCACACAAAAAGCTGCCTCCGCTGGAACGGGGCCCCGGGCACGCTCGTGCAAGCAAGCGGCAGACGGGCATCAACTCGCACAAAGGTAATAGGTGCTTTTCCTCTCAGCGTCTCCCTCTGTGGGGCCCCAAGAGGCTAAAGAACTGTCCATCACTCTGCGGTCACCCCTAGACGGGGTCTAACCGTGCACTGTTCCACCGGCGTTCAAAACGTGCCTCCCTTCTCTTCGTACACACGTTTCCAAGCTACCAAGGCCGCCTAATGGAAGCTGCACGGGAGTAAATTGCCATCGAATTGCTCTGTAGGAGACGGATTCTGACAGCATCGTGGAGCCAGAAGACCCACCCGGGCAGAATGCCGGGGTGTCCGTTTGCGTGCCGTCGTCCAGGTAGAGACTGCAGTCAAGAAATGGGCTTTGGCTCGAGGAGGAAGAAATGGAGCCAAGGACATGTCGCCCTAATGGTGACGGAAGATTGAACGCTGTCACCGTGGTCCTGACGGGGCTCGGTCTCCGCTGGCAGGCGTCTAACTCCACTCCTGGAACCAGTTACTTTCCTGCAAGGAAGCGGAGAGGCCGCGCTTGTTCGGCGTTTCAGTGCGTCTCCTGCGGGACTGGCACCCGACCACGGACGCGTCTGGGGGCTCGCACGATTGGCTGCCCTATTCCTTCCAGGCCCCGATTCCGGCCTGCATCTCCGCCCCAAGGCCTGTCACCCCTTCCCTTCCTTGCTCTTCCTTGTTTCTCTGAGTTCCATTTCCCACAGGTTCCCGGATGCCTCCTTTGTATTGACTGCGGTGGCTCAGCCTTCCTTTTCGGACGCGACTGCTGGTCCCTCCAGCCGGGATGGAAATGGCCTGTTCTCTCTCCCAGCGCCCAGGGGTGGGGAGGACCCAGGGGAGGCGGGCCACACTTTCTATGACAACACAGGCACAAAGAAATACAGAATGGAGTGCAAACTTCACCTGGAATTTTAAAACAAAACACAAGATTTCAAAGAACGTTCCTGCTCTGTTCTGACTTGGGGGCTCCCGGTTCTCTTCGAGCGCTATTAGCTGTGTGTTCACGGCCAAGTTCGAGGTCCCTGGAGGTTATCACCTCCAGCCCAGACACGTTGTGGCCCTTTCACACAGCTTAGGGGGGCTCTGGCCCTCCCACTCTTCGCACGGAGATGGCAGCTTGGTCTTCCCTTTCTCACTGAGTGCATACAAGATGTTTTTAAGTCTTAATGAAATAAATCGAAAGAGCGCATTTCCCAACTATGCAAAACTCAACCTAAATCAAACGAAATTCAATAAAACAGAGGACCCGCTTTTAATAACAGAATATTTGCAAGTAGCATGACAATTGCACCTAAATAAGCATCGCTGAAATGGGAGAGCATGCTTAAAAAGTTGAAGTCTGGTGGATTCAAATATAGCACAAACGTACTTGCCAAAAACGCTTAATAATAATAATGCTATTAACAACAATAATGGTAATGACAAGGATAATAACGAACAACTCCTACTGACTCAGGGTACCACCCCCACGAGAGCAACTCCTGGTGAGAATAGAAACAACGGTACACTCAGTGCACTGAGCGCTGCTGTGCTCCGGGGCCCGTGCCTAGCTTGTGTCGTGTTACAGTTCTTACAAAAACCCGGTGAGGGCCTGGTGACCTGCATTTTGCAGAGGAGGAGCTTGAGGATGGAGACATCACTTGCTCAGGGTCATGCAGGCACTGGAGGGCAGAGCAGGCATCCTGACCCTGTGTGGTCCACCTCCGAGGCCCTGGACCAGCACGTGAAAGCACCGGCCAAACCAAACCACTCGGTTTGAGATTATGAAGTGAGGTGCACCCTGTGAGTTATTTGACCTTGAGGAAGCTAAGGACAGTCTTTCTGGTCTTACCCACCTTCCACCCTCTGTGGGCTGTTGGCGCCGTCGAGAGAGCACCTGCTGGAAGGTGCTCGATAGCCCACAAGGCGACAATAGTCATCAACCTTGGGGACCATGGGTGGCAGCCCGGCCTACTCACGGAGCCCTGCCTCAAGCTTCTGCTGAAGACGCTGAGCCTTGAACACTGCAGTGGAACCCCAGGCCCCCGGCACCGCGAGGACAGCAGGAGGCCCTGCCAGCCTGAGGCCGTGGGGGACGGCAGACCGTTCTTTCCTTTCCAGAAAGAATCCAGAGAGAAACCGCCCTGAGTGGTTTCCTTCACTTTGGGAGGCGCCGTAACCTCAACCCCTGATGTCGAGGGGCTGACATTTCATCCTGCGAGGCCAGGCGGGAGGCAGCCTTGTGCAGCCCGAGGACACACTCTGCACGCAAACGTGATTGAGAGACTCCCCGGGACGCCGGGCGAGCTGTGACCAGGGGGTGTCCCACCAACTGTCTGTGCCAGGGGCGAAGAGCACGGAGCAGGAGAAGCAAAGTGCATGTTAAATAGATCCTGGCGTTCCTGTTCTTCATGGGGGGCCTGCACTGGGGTGCAGGGGGAGGCCTGCACCTGGGTAGAGGTGGGGCCCTGCACCGGGGTGGAGGGGGGGCCCTGCATCGGGGTGGAGGTGGGAGCCAGGCCGAGTGAACGGGACACCTGGCTGTCCCTGGGAACGGACCGTCTTCCCAGGCCGGATGTGCCCTAAGCACAGCGTGACGAGGAAAATGAAAATTAAAACACGATCTGCCTCGAAGGGCTGCTGCGGGGACTGAAGGGATTACTCTGCACCAAGAACTCACACCAGCACCCGGCCCCTGGCAGAGACCCTGGGAACTCCCGTGTTGTTTTTTTTTTTAAAGATTTTATTTATTTATTTTTAGGGAGGGAAGGGAAGGAGATAGATAGAGAGAGAGAGAGAGAGAGAGAGAGAGAGAAACATCAATGTGCAGTTGCTGGGGGTTATGGCCTGCAACCCAGGAATGTTCCCTGGCTGGGAATCGAACCTGGGACACTTTGGTTCCCAGCCCGCGCTCAATCCACTGAGCTACACCAGCCAGGTAACTCCCGTGTTTTATTACTGCTGCTCATCCTGCTGCAGTGAGACAGGTAATAATGACGGCTCCCGTTGCCGTCTTTAAAGCTCCAGATCGAACAGTCACAGGCACGATGGAGGCCTCGCCTGGCTCACGGAGCTGACCGTGTAACACGGAACCGGCGGCGAGCAGGTAATTCCGAGTGTAAGGAGCTCGGGGCCTCAGAGCGCAGGCGGCCACGGGGAGGGGAGACATGCCCCACGCACACCGGCCAGGGAACACCTGTGGGCCCGCACGGACAAATTTTTATCACCTCCCATCACGGCCTCCACAGGCATCTGCGCCCTCCCGCAGAGCCAAGAATTCCAAACGGAGCGTGAAGCCCACCTAAATGTTTATTGCTCTTGAAAATATTTCTTTAATAAACCCATTTCAGACTTCCAGTGGGAGACAGAGGCAGAACCCATTAATTTACCTGCTCGCTCTCTCAACATCCAGAGAAGAGAGAGTAAATGTATTTGCAAACAAACAAACCCACAAAATAAAGGAAAGGGCAAAAAGGTTGGAAACGCATGTAGTAGCTTGGAGCAGAAGGGCAAGCAGATCTACACAACCAGAAGCCTCAGCCGGGAGGGGAGGAGGCCTAGGACCAGCCTGCCTGAGCGCATCGGGCACTGGGGGCGGGAGGTGGGGGGGCAGAGGGAAGTCAGACCTGAGAGCAGGACGTCCGACTCGGCCACCTATGTCCACGCAGCCAGGAGGCTGCCCGGCCCCAGCCCAGGCCCCGGCCCGGGACGAACGCTGAGAAGGATGATACAGCTAAAGGCAGGGGTACCTCATTAAAAACAGGGGGCTCAATAAAAGTTGGCTGATGAATTACACGTTGAGAACCCCGGCCTTCGTCCCTAACTCGGCCCTGATGAAGATGCAGCTGTCGATGACGGTGATCATGCCCTCTCACATCTAGTTCGTGCTTTCCGTTCATCCCAGGGGCTTTGCTAAGCGCTGTATGTCCATTAGCTCACTTAGTCCCCGCAACAATGCTACTGTTCGGTGGAGGGTAGAGCCGTCTCCTGCCCTCCATCTGACATCCGAGGAGACTGAGGCACAGAGAGATGGTGACTTTACCAAGGTCACACACTAGGAGCTGGAGTCGGGTTTTAGTCCAGGCCGATGGCAGGCAGGACGATTATACTCAGGGTGCGGGGCTGACAGCTCTCCTGCGGAACGAACCAGCCCAGCAGCCCAGCCCAGACGGAGATGCTGGCCTCACGGATTCTCCCAGGAGACAGCTCGGCCGGATTGCCTTACGGAAGGCCTACAGCCCACCAGCTGCCCCTTTGTGCTTAGAACTGATGGCCTGTTTAGTGTCTCCTCTCAAACCTATGCAGACCACAAAGGATTACCAGGTACATGAGGAAAACCTTCAATGAGAGAGAAAAAAAGAAAGGAGGGAGGGGAAAAAAAGAAAAGAAAAAAAGAGGGGAAAAAAAGGAGAAAGAAAGCAGAAGAAACAGACTTTGTGGGGAGATGAAAACTTTTTATTTTATTATTTAAAAGATTTTACTTATTGTAAGAGAGAGGGGAAGGGAGAGAGAAAGAGAGGACAAGAAACATCGATGCAAGACAGAAACATCCACCAGGCATGTGCCCTGACCGGGAATCGAACTGAAGACCCTTGGCTTTGTGGGATAGCACCTAACACACTGAGACACACCGCTCAGGGGAAATGAAAAGTTTTTGAAATTCCTACTAATGTCTACAGAGGGAATAGCTTCATGAAATTTCAGACATTAGAAACAAGGACATTATCTTACAACAAGGAGGGGAGGGGTTGGGAGGGGAGAAAACACTTCCTGTTTTAGTTATCTACTGCTGCATAAAAAGTCAATCCTCAGCCTATCGGGATAAAGCAGCAAACGTTTATCATCCCACAGGGTCTCTCAGGGTCAGGTATCTGGGAGCGGCTCCGCTGGGGGGCACAGGCTTGGGGTCTCTTGGGAAGGTGTGGCTAAGCTGGAGGCTGCTGCCGATGAAATCCTAGTGTGTCTGAAAGTGTTTAGAGAAGGTTTTAGACAAGGCAAAGAGTTTAGAGAGGAATTATTGTTAGAATCAAAGACAAATAAACAAGGAAAAAAACCCACAATTTTTTACTCTAAGGTGCAGTATAAAACGAATAGCAAGAAAGTAGCCGGGGCCAACGCAGTCCGTGGCGGCCAGGGTTGTACCACTGTCACGGCCATGGTTGTCTTGTCGCGGTCACGGCGCAGACCCTGACTACCGAGCTAAGCGATTTACGTGTGTGGGCATGGTGCTCCGGGAGGGGCTTATGGGAGAGCTGAGTGCTCGCCTTCTTTAGCTGTGGCCAAGAGATGACTAAAAAGGAAAAATCAAGGAAGCATTATAGAGATGTTATTTAGACATTTAGAAATAAAATTTTAAAAGCACGGTTAAAAGGAGTTGAGAGAGATTGCCTCTGGATTCACAGTCCCTCTCAACTCTGTCTTTAAGAAGTGATTGCTAATACATGGGTCTTGGGAGTCTGAGGTTTCACACCCGCTGCTGCAAGCTGGCACAGCGAGCCAGACTGGGAGAACTCCCGGTGCCTCTCGCCTGCCCGTGCTCGCAGCCGGGGGTGGTGCACTCTCGGGCTCTCTCAGGCCGATCTGCAGGGCGGGCAGGGTTTGCAGGAATCAGGGACTGTTACTTCGGAGGGGAAGTCACGAAGAACCTGGCATTTTCTCTCTCAGGTCATGCGCTCTGAGGGACACCAGTTGCCATGTCAGGAGGGTACTCAAGTGAGCCACGTGGCGAAGAAGTGACAGAGGAACAAAATAATGCAAAACAAAAGCAGACACAGAGACAGATATCACACTGATAGTGGCCAGAGGGGAGGGGGGTGGGGGCAGGTAGAAACGTGAAGGGGAACAGAGTCACTGATATTATGATGAGTTCACACGAGGACAGATGATTCCTGGACTAAGTGAGGTGAACGCATTGTCAGGCACAGAGTTTTGTCACTGCTCTGCACACCTGAAACGAATACAATGTTGTAAACCAAGTACACTGAAATGTTAACCATTTGGGACTTAGTGGTTGGGGGAAGTCCCTTCTCCCCAGATGACAAACAGGGTGAACATCAGGAAATGGTTCCGGGGCAAAGGGCGAATTCAGGGCCCTCTTGGGAAACGTGGTATGAAGATGAAGTCGAGGGTGTAGCTACACGACCTGTTGCTCAGACCTTAGAAATATCTACGGTGGCGCCTCAGAATGTCATTCAAACAATAGGGCTTCTAAGAAGGTTAATGTTGTCCCTCAGCAGTGTCAGTAAAACCCTAGGTAAAAAAAAAGGGGGGCTTATCACGGAGAGATGTGAAAGGTGGCGTTTTCTCTCGAAATAAACTCCAGTGAGGTTCACAGGAGACTCACAACGTTTCTGAGAGGTCAGCACTAGCAGATATGCCATCAGTGTGGACTGTAAGGGGCAGAGACCGTATGAAAGCAAAAAATGTCCGTGTATCCCCAGAGTTCTACCGGCACAAACCAGACTAAGGAAACGGCAGCTGGACACCCGAGCCAGCTCTCTTTTATGTAAAAGGGAACGGCGGTTCCGAGGCGTAGCCAAGAGCCCCGAGGTCGGTCCGAAAGCTGAGAGGAATCACTCCCACTCCTGGAGTCCTGTTGAGCTGGGCCTGCCGCGTTGCAGAACTTGCGTGGCCCGGCGCCTCCCGTGTGCCTCGCACCTCGCCCTTTAAAAGCAGGAGGGTCTACAGCAGTCACCCTCTGCTCGTCCCACCATCGCACGTGTGGGAGGAAGAGGACCTCCCGCTTTCGTGCCCAGGTGTTCCGGTCGAGGGGAATGGAACTGACAGGCTGTGCTTAAGGAGTTACCCTTGGACGTGACTTAGGTGGCAAGATTCCAGACTTGGAGCTGATGCTAATGGGATTCCACTTAGTGGGGGAGTGGGGGGGGTGGTCTTTGAAGGAGGGTGTATGTGAATCACCAGGGCACAAGGGGGACCGTGTCCGCCAGCCTCCACAGGAGCACCCGATGATTCTCGCCTCCCCGTGTTCACACCGGTTTTCGGTGGAGGTTCCCTCCCACGCTGACCCGGATGGACTTGTGTAACCACCAGGATGTTGTACAGGTGTTGGAGCCTGACTTCTGGGACTAGAACGGGGAAGTCTCTGAGGCCCCCCTCTTGCGCTCTCTCTGACCACCCACTGTGCAGGGAGTCCTCTGCCCTGCCGTGAACACGGGAGTCGTTCCACGTAAGGGTCTGTGTGGCGAGGAACTGCACCCTCTGCTGACAGCTAGGACCCCCAGGGTTCCTCAGTCTGCAGTTAAGTGTCCGATGACCCCCAGCCACCACGCCCACCGAGCCAGCACCACCCAGGGGGGCCACTCAGCACTGCTGCCCTGAAGGCACTGCGAGACAATAAAGGTGACCGTTGCTTTAAGCCACACAGTTTAATGTAATTTTTATACAGCCATAGAAAACTAATAGGAGACAGAATTACTAAGTGAAGACGAAGCCCTATGATGCCATCACAAATAACGTTGCAGAAGAAGATAGCATGTCTTGGGGAAATATTTTAAAATGTGAGCAGTGTGACCTCAATATGGAACCAAACTACGCAGAGCACCCTGCCCACCACGGTTGTGCAATATATATACACATGCAAATTATATATGCATACACGGAGTATGTATATGGAGTATCTATCTTTTGATATATAACGTGTAGACATAAATGATATACAAATACAACACACACAAATGTTAACAGGGTTTATTGCTGCTTGATGTTATTCCCTGTGACTGATGATGATCTTCTCTTCTGTGTCTTCATTTTTGATTTCCCACATTGATTTTACATTAGTTATGCCGTGCAATTAGATTATAATTCTTTATTGGCTGCACTAAAAATAAAAAATGGAGCTGGTGCCAGGAATTAGCAGAAAGAGCACAGGCGCGCGGCTGCGCTGGGTGGTATCTCCTTCCTTATCTCCAAGCGAGGTCGAAAGCCTGTTGTTGCATTTCAGCGGTTTGAGGAGCGGCCCGGGAACGTGAAATTATCTCTCTCCAGACTTGGAACCGATAATGAGTTCACGCTGGCCCGGTATTTGATACCATCTTTTCACAGGCCCCGTCGCATTAGCATACAAATGGGCATACAAGATGTAGGAACTGTTTCTCAGGTGATAACTCGGAGCCGAACACAGAGGCACTGATTGGAAAGGATCGATTTCGGCGGCTCCAGGGGAGTCGGGTGTCCAGAGGGCGCGTGGTTCTTTGCTGCGGGCCAAGTGAAAGGGTGCAGGTTGGGTTCACACAGAGACGCCGCCTTCTGGTTTTGGAGACCTTTTACCGCAGAGGAGGATTAAATGGCCCCCGAGACACTAAGCCGAGAAGCAAAGGTTTCGGGTTGTATAAAGTTACACAAGTGATTTGGCACCAGCCTGCCACTGGGGCGCCCGCTGTGGTTAGTGCCGTGCGAGTCCCTAACAGAGAGAGGGTGGCGAGATGGCAGAGCAACAGCCACACAAGAGCCGTCAGCGAGGCTCGCTGCACCACCTTCGGCAAATCCGTGGTCTCTTGGCTGAAAAACTACAACACTGGTGCTTCCAGGAAAAAAACGGTGTCTGTAGCGCTGTGAGAAACCATAAAATGCTGGGAAAATACAAAATACTACGTCACCGCTGTGAGGAGTGCTCTTGCTGCGGGTATCATCATTTTCTGAATTCGCAGAGAAATATTCAGTGCGGGAGTTTTCGGAACACACCGTCTTAATCATCAGAAAGACGAGCTTTTCCTCTGTCAAACCTGCGAGCTGTTCTACATTCAGGTCACACAGAAAATGTGTATCTTTTAAAACATGGTATTTCCCTCCCACGTGAGATCCCAGCCTTTCAATTAGGCTTTTAAAAAATCATGGCATTCCATCATGAAGAGGCGCTAATATTTATTTATCGCCTTGCTTGGCTCGTTAAGATGAAGTAGGGGAAATAAAACGAGCACAGACCCATGGTCATAAAACGGAGGCTATCAGTGGCTTAGAGATTCCGATACAGTTCGGTTCGATATAAATCACAGGATGCAGCACCGCCTAGGGGAGGGTTCCCGAGTGGGAGCGGCATCCACCGGGCCGGGGTGAGGGTGGCCAGGTAGGGGTGAGGGTGGCCAGGAGGGGGTGAAGGAGCCCCACGAAAGCAGCAGGCGCCCCTCGGCTCTGCAGCGCTCTGCAAAGACTGGGGCCCGGGCAATGTCATCGAGTGTGGCAGCATGAGGGCGCTCCCGCTACGGGACGGTGCCTGAAGGGTTGTGTGTGGAAGCCTGGGCTGCCACCTGTGCCCCCAACCACCGAACCCTCTGCAGCTCGGTGTCACCTGGGCAGACCGAAAAACACCAGCCAAAACATAACGCAGTCGAACAGAGGTGGAGCGCTCTTTGTCAAAGGAGGGGACCGAACCGTCTGGCGGGCATGAGGGCGTCCGAGGTGGGTACGGGCGCTTGCAGCAACGCTGCCGAGATCCTGGCGTGTGAGGGGCTCTGGCCCGGTGGCCGGCCCCCGCCTGTCACCACGGCGCCGGGCCCACCCGACGTGGACACAGCTCCCCACCTGCACTTGGATCTTTCCACTCGGAAGCACAAACAGACCACCAGCGGCTTCCTGACACTGAAGGGCCATCTGAGACGGGAAGGGGACCTTCACAGATTGAAATGACGTGGCCCTGGGGGAAACGAAGAGTTTGGGAGCAGAAGACAACATCCAAACACAAGAGAGTCCGGATTATATTTTATCCATAAGGCAGGAGAGGGGGAGCGCGGCCACGGGACGACCAGAGAAAGGAAACAGCCTTGGAAATGAAAGCGATTGTTGCCCAAATAACAATTCAGTCTGGAGGCAAAGTGTCCAACGTGAAGGTTATCTCCCAGCATCGAAGTCAGAAGTCAGAGGAGGAGAAGGGGTGGGGGCAGGAACAACAGAGAGAAGGACAGTCATCAAACACTACTGGCAGCGCACGCCAGCATCGACAGGGGCCAACCTCAAGTTCAAGGAGACCGTGAGAGTGAGCGGCCATAACAGTAGTAACAGCTAAAGGTTGTCGAGGTTTCTACTATGGGCCAGGCACCACTTTCAAAAGTTTTACGTGGAGTGGCTTATTTAATCCTTTCAATAGTTCTAAGAGGTAATTTTATCCCCATTTTACAGCTGAGAAAATGGGGGCACTGTCCAGGTGAGACATTTGCCTACGCTAGCAACTGGGACAGTCGGACCGTGAACTCAGGCCCACGTGCCCCGTACGTAACCTGCGCTCTGGGATGGGTGACTGACCGTCGCTCCTAGAACACCCTCACTTAGACAACGCATTCTGAAGTTTAAGAAGACCGAGGATAAGGAAAATATTCCAAAATCTTTTTCCACAGGGGGAAAAAAAATAAAAGAGTACCAAAAAAACAAAGAATAAAGATCAGATGGCTATCAAATCACTCTCAACATCCTACAAAATGAGAAGAAGACCACGGCGAAGCAATAATTTTCAACTTTGGAGGGAAAACTAATTTCGTCCTACAACGCCACCCCCAAAGGATTAGTCAACTCTGAAGACAAAATAAAGACATTTTTGGACCTATGAGGGTTTAGAAAGTCTCTCAGTGTCCTCTCCTTGAGAGTGATTTACAGAGCGCTCCAGCACCTGAGGAGTACAGTTAGCAAGCTCACGCGGGGCTCGGGCAGCACTGAACACGGCTGGAGGACTGAGGGGGGAGGGGTCGCGATCAGGCTAGGCCCCGGAGAGGTGGGAGCAGGAAAGCGGGAAGGAGGGGTCCCCGGGAGGAGGAGATCCAAAAATTAACAGGGATTAAGAGACGATACTTGGAGAAGTAGAAAAATGTTTAGGATGAGATCAAGTCAGACAATTAAAAAAAAAAAGACAACAATTCCAAAGTTGGAGGGGGAGGAAGCTACTTAAAACAAAGGAGATGCAAACGAGGTAGACTGTGTTACGATGCGGATGCTGTGAATCTCTGTACGAAGTTCGTTAGTTTTACTGGGGGTGTTTTTACTGTGAAAGTAATCATGGAAGTCAAAAGAACACTAAAGCAAGAAGAGAGCATTGGAGGCTGAGGGGCCACAGCTGTGGAAGGAAGGGTGTGGGTAGAACCTTAAGGTAAAAGCTTCGTCTTGTACAGATATGATCTCAAACACATTTAAAAAAAAAAAAAAAGAAGATATGGTGTGAAAGTAACCAAGTCAGGAGCTAAAAGGGGCATATCTGTCATGTCCATCTGTCATGTCCATCTGTCCGAAGTCTCAGGAAAAGGTCACCTTTTCTCTGGGAAGCCCTGGCAGCTGTGGTACGCTACGGTGAGAGAGTGGACAGGGGCAAGAGGCAGGTCCGCTCTCCGGGAAATGGGGGTCAGGCCCAGGGCCAGGGCCAAGGCCAAGGGAATTCCTGGAACGAGGAAGCAGGGAAAACCCAGGACGGTGGCCCGGGAGCAGGGGTAGAGAGCCACCGGTCTGAGCCGATGAGGAGGGCACAGCCGCCCTTAGGTCCCAGACGACAATGGAAACGAGAGACCACCCACTGAGCTTGAACGAGTTTGGGGGAGATTTTCGGTCACAGATGAGCGTTGCCGCTGGAATTGCTGCACACGTAGGAAACGAGGGGGAAAATAACGGGCAATGATGAACTTCATGGGAAACAAATTTTTTCCAAGACAAGAAGTAGAATCACGACTGGCTTGTTAATAACGTGTATGCTCCTGTAGTAGCAGAAACCCTGGATAGCGGTTTCACACACATGCTGATGCGATCACTTTGGAGGGACCGAGGCAGTGAGGGTGTGTGGGGGTGGGGGGGGTGTTTTGGGGGTCGGGCGCAGGAGAATCCAACCTCTGAACCCTCACCTTCCACCGCAGGAAGGCAAACATCAGCACGTAGAACCCCCAGATACCAGCCCCACACCACGGGCGTGTGTTTCAGAAACAGGGCGGCGCACACAGTGGAGGAGGGGGAGTAGGAAGCTGGCATCTTTCATTCGGAGCCACAGAGAATACCCTGAGTTTTGCACACTCTGTACGTGAATCCTAACACAAAAAGTCAGATTAAAAACTTCAAAGTGATTCTACGCGATGCCCCCCCCCGCCGCCCCCCTCCCCCCGGCCCTGGCAGCGCTCCATCGCCTTGGGGCTCCCCCGAGGGCGGCCTTGAGACCAGCGCAGGCCTCATTAGGCGATGTTCCCTCCAACCGCTCCGTCCCCACAATAATTACTGGACTCCGTGCCTCACGCTGCCCTCCATTAGACGCCTCCTTCCTCCCAGGGTCGTGACCGCTCGGCGGTGGCCCAGCCAGAGACCCAGCAAACACTCGAGAAGAAACGCGGGCCCGGTCTCACCACGGGCACGGGCCTGCAGCTCGGGGCGCCTCCTCCTGGGAGCCTAATCACGGAGGCAGCCCCTGCAGTCCAGTGGCCTGAGAACAAACACTCAGCGCTGCGGCTGTTGGTGGAGGAGGGGTGGAGAAGGGGTGGAGGAGGGACTTCAGCATCTTCCCTGAGTACGAGACGCCCGCCAGCCCCGGCGGCTCCCTCCGTCTCACGGGGTGGTGGCCGTGAAAAGGAAGTGAGACAAACACCATCTGGAGAGTTCTCCCCCGCTCTCCAAAGAGCTAACAGCCAGGGCGGGGGGGGTGGCGGGGGGCAGGCTGAAGCCCCTTTCCCACTGAAGTGCCTCCTTCACACATGAGCCTTGGCAGGGATGCAAGGCAAGTGCAAACCTGGCACCTCCTCCTCCTCCTCCCGTGGTAGCAGCCGCCCCGCCCGGCAGGCGAAAGCGTGCAGAATGCACTGTGGCTTTCAGAGACAGAGTGCTCGCCCGGCGTGTGCGGCGATGCCGACACGCGTCCAAAGTCATGGTTAAGGCCCGCGAGCTCCCCATCCATTTACGTGTTCTGTTAGGAACGGCCCCGGTAGCTGGGGCGAAGGCATTTTAGACTGTGCGTTTTATTGGCATTTTAAACACTTCTAACCGCGGGTGCATGGGGTGGCATTGAACATGGAGATTTTAAAGGCTTCAGGCCGGCACAGCTAGACACCTCCGTCGAAGGTGGCATTTCCCTGAATTATTCTTTGTGATGGGGACGCACCGTGGTCTTGGGTTGAGCCTGTCAATCTGCCTCCATCTGGGTCAAAGGCAAAGCCAAAGGGGGAAAGGAGAGGGAGGGGGGAGGGAGAGGAGGGAGGGAGAGGAGAGATAAGACAGGGAGGAGAGAGGAGGAAAAACCCTTCTGAGTAGTTAAATAAACTGACATGCACCCCCCCCCATCAAAAGTTCACCCTTTACAACGGTAAGAGAACAAATAATGAGGCACAAAAAAAAAAAAGAAAGAAAGAAATCTCCATTCCCCACAGGCACGAACTCTTAACATTTTCACTCACAGCCTCCAACTGAACAGCGTCTAGCAATTTTCCATAATCTCAGTAATGGCCAAGACATTGAAACGTGCAGTGGTAACAAACAAAAACACGCCGTTATCCGCGCTCAGGTGTAACCTCACCACACAAAGAGTTTTCCGCAGGACCCGAGAAAATTGCCTTCAGTCTCGCACACCGCCGAAATGTGATTTTTCTTCCCCCCTCTCTTCATTCAGCGGGCCGTGGGCTCAAACCACCGACGGCCCAGAGAGGGCCCCCACCCCACTGGGTCCCGAATCGTCGAAGGCGAACTGGCTTGCGGGTGGCTTTGCCTCTCACCGCGGAGCTCTGAGGCCTGAAGGGCGAGTTCCACGGGGAATCTTTTTGGCCGCCATCACCCCCCTGGCTCCGAGCTCTGGCCTCACCACGGATATCAAAGCACTTGTGGGATTTGGGGGATGTTTCATGAGTGAACCCTTTCTTGTGTCTTGTTTCATCAGCAACATGCGGTGCCCCCCTGAGGAGCCCCACGGGCTGACTCGGGGAGAAAGCTAGTGCCCACAGGTGGGCCCTGGAAACCTGGGGCCCACGTGCCCCCCCCAGACAACACACCCAGCTCACGGCCCCAGGAGAGCCCGTGGCCGGGTCTCCCTGAGCCGTGTGGTCTCCTGTGACCCCTGGCGGCAAGACTGCCATTTTTTTCTGAGCCACTACTGTTGCTTTTTTTTTAACAGTAATCATTTCCAACAGCATCATGGAGAAGATCCAAATGCTTTCCTGCAATTTCCAAGTCTTCCAACGGCTTGTCTGGACGTTTTATGGGGACGTTCCAGAGAATGATCTAGAAACAGCCTGGCAGCAGAGCCAAGCGGCCGGAGCGGCGCCCGGGGTGGAGAGAGACTTGGCGGTGCACGGATTCTGGGCGGCGACCTTCCGGGGCCGCAGGGACCGTCCTCACTGGGCTTGGGCATCTGGCCAGAACTGCTGAGCGCAGCCTCATGCACATGCCACTCGTGGCCCGAGAGGTCCTAGAGGCCTCCGTCTGCGGGCGGGCGTCCTCCCTCCCCCACCGCCTGCCAAGGTCAGACAGGACGCCTCTTCCCCCAGAGAGCGAGGGCGTCCCCCCAGCCAGTTGCCCATCACCTGCCTGGGCAGGTGCACACCTGGGCTGCTTGTCCCTAAAAGTAACCGGGATGGGGGACGTCAGGAGAAGCCCAGAGCTTCTGGGGAGGATCTGTACAGGGTTTAAGAGCCACAGGTAGGACAGGTGTGAAGACCTATTGCATACAAACAATGAAAATGTGTTAACACTTACAAAGAAGAATTGGGTTACTGCTTTTTAAAGTTGAAAAGGACAGGAAAGGAAATCAGGGGAAAGCAAAGAAAAAAGAGGGGACCCCCTCCCTCCTTCGGCCAGAACCCTAAGGCACGGGCGCTGTCCGAAGGCAGCAGGTGTCACGCAAACGTCACCCAAGCGAGTCCCACGGAGGTGTTTTCATCTTCCTGCCTCACGAGATGCTCACGGGTGACCATCGTGACTTCCCTGTCTCTCTGCCAGGCCCCGTGCTGGGCGCCTCAGATTGCTGAGTTTAATTCTTACAAGAGGCGCCTCGGGTATATGAGCAAGTTAATCCTCCTTCCATCCCAGTGTTTCAGATACGGAGACGAAGGCTAAGATTAAACGGTTTATCCAAAATCACACTTGGTAATTGATGAGCTCCGTTCCCCTCCCAGTATCTGCTCCCCCGCCTTTCCTCCTAAAAGGGACAAGTCAGTTCCAGCCTCAGAAGGCCAAGAGGAGAAATCCTTCCAGAACTTCAAAGACAAGTTCCCCACCCCCCAACAGAACAGTGGCCTGGACTGGCAGGAGCTTTCTATCCCTTGGCCTTGGGTGGCTTTTAGTGCCCCCTGGCCTGGGCCCCAACCTCTGCCCCCCCCATTAGTCCGATGATCCGCGCCCCCACTCCAGACCTAGTCCTCATCTGAGTCCCCAGCGGGGCTCCCAGCAGCCACCACTAATGCTACAGCTCATCAGAGGCCCTGCCCACCTGGGCAGCGGATTGGCGGAGAGCGGCAATTCGGAGCTTTCTGTTTACAAACCAACTGCCCCTATTAGAGACACGGAGCCAGGAGGCAGCCTCGGGGTCAGTGCAGCACCTTTTGCGCACCTGGGTCCTTGGTGGGGGCCATGGAAGACTCGAGGGCATTTGGGGAATGCCTTCTGCAGACGTCCGTCCTGCTTGCATGACCAAGGAGGACACTGCTGCTGATCCACTACATTTCAGCAAAATTTTCCGTTAGGATGCTTTGCAGGAGGTTTAATAACACTAATGTACCAGGCCCTGTGTTAGCACTTTATAAGCTGTACTCGCATTATGTCATTTAGTTCCCTGGGCAGTCTGTGAGGCAGCTGAGGGGCTCGGCGAGGCTGAAGAAGAGGCCCAAGGTCACAGAAGGGCAGGGGGAGCCACAGGAGGACCCGCGGCGCCCAGTGAGCCAGGGTCCCCAATAACACCACACAGTGCTTGCCCAGGGGAACACTCAATGCACCCCCAGCCCCCACCCCCAGAAACCTACACACCAGCAATTTTACCTTCCCACTTAGCTCCGGCTACACAAAGAACCTTATCCTCCCGCCCACCCGCTTCTTCCCCTCAGCATCTCCTGCCCCTCCCCGTACCCTGCAAAGGCACCCAAAGACCATCACTTCTTGGGTACCAGCCAGAGCAACGCCGGCCCCCTGCCTGGCTTCAACCCAGTCTCTATCAGTGGCCCTCTGATGTGACAGCCTTCCTTAGAGCCAGTCCCCTCTCTCCGTGACTTCAGCTCCTTCCCCAGATTCCAGCAAAATGACAGCAGATCCATCCTGTTGGAGTCCCTTGAGCAGGCTCCATCCTGATCCAAGCTGACCAGCTCACCCGCACACCGGACTGCAGCTACAAGCCCCCCTCCTGGTGTGGGCGCCAGCCCCGAGTCATCCAAACCAGCCCTCCTCCGCTCTGAAAGTTAGGGATGAAAACAGGAACCAAAAACACGAAATGCCCCAGTCATCTGCTTTTGATGAGCCCTTGCTTTGTTCTGTCAATTAGTGAGCAATTAAAGCAGCTTCCAACTAGACTACTCGACACCTCGGAAGGAAACGCTCCAGAGATGAACCTTGGCTGCCCGAGATGCTCGTAGATAATATCACAGTCGTCACCTTCAAGGGCCCCAGGATTTGTGAAATCTCGACCACGTCCATTTAGCTGTTTCCATAACCAGTTCGCACAGCGGGCTAATTTCTGTTCCCTGGAGAGGCCCCCGCAGTCGGGCTGCACATCCGGGAAGAATGTCAACGTTTAAGAAATACCCGGAGCCTTGCCAAGACCGAGAGCCAGACTCCAGCTAGGTTGGCTGGCTTCACACCTGTGCTCATCGCTCACCGCACCTCAGAGCGGGAGATCGAGCGTGACTCTGTCCTGCTTGTAACTGAGGCAACGGTGATGGAGCAGGTAATGTGGGCAGTGCCCCCTGCAGGCTGCCGGGAGGGAGGCAGAAACGAACCGGGCGAGGGCCCTGCCTTTGCGGGCTGGTGCAAGAAAGACGACAGGACACTGTCTAATGCATATGGAGGGTCTGTGTGCACATGCATGTGTGCCTGTGTGTGCACGCATGCAGGTGGGAAGCAGGCCACTGCAAGGACAACTTCTTGGAAAGGGAGCATTTAATCTAACACTTAAAACCATAGCTGCTTTTCCTAGTTTTCAAGTTCTCCTTGTTCGTGGCTGTCAAATTGTGCAATTACTAACGATCGGTCTGGGGACAACGAGCAGGGATGAAGGCCGATGCTCTCAGATACCACAAAGGCAGAGGCCTGGGAACCCAAAGGCCATGGCGGGTCATGTGGGAGAGAACATGCTGTTAACATCCAGCTTTGAAAACAGAGTTATGGATTTGCACGCTTGCCCGCCAGCGGTGTGGTATATGGGCACGCCACCCAGGAAACACACCAATTTCTACCACTGCTAACACTCACCGGGATGGAACGGCGATCCCACGTGACGGCCGAGCTCACCCGGGCACGACCGACCTCTCGGCAGAAGCACCGGCTCTGCTCTGTTCTGGCCGGGTGACCTCGGTCATGTCCCTCCATCTCCTCAAGTTCAGTTTCCTCGCACTCAGTTTGAGAAAAGTGGTAGCGGTGCCTGCCTCATCGGGTTGTCAGGATTGAGTGAGATAACCCACCTCAAGGCGCCGTACATTCAGCCCTTTGAAGGCAACCGCGAGAGGCTGATGTGGCCCCTGGTGAAAATGAGTTTGACACCCCTGACCTTGAACAAGGGCCGCATGCACAGAATCAAGCTGTCACATACCCAGGAGGTCAGATACTGGCACCCCGCCAGCTCTGTGCTTGCTGAGTGTATGAGGGAGTTGGGTGCCTGCAGGTCGCCCACCCCAGAATAAAGGCAGGTCAGACATCCCGACAACTGCACAACTGCGTGCATTTTCTTCCGGCTGCCGGAATCCCACGTTAACCTGCCCGGCCTGGAACACTGGCAGGACACTGTGACATACAAAGCACAGGTAAAGAAGCCAGGTGTGTCCATCCTGGATGAGAGAAGAGAAGGCCAAGGGCAGGCGTGTTAACCATCAGAGGGACAGTGGGCGTTTTTCGGGTTAGTTTCCCAACATGCACCACTTCTTTCTGTGGGAACAGCACCTCGGTTTGGTCCTTGGGAGACACCGTCTTCCATCTCATCACACGGAGTTGGAGCAGCTCCCATCCCCCGCTGCAAGGACGCAGCCCCTGACCATGGTTTCGGCAGATCTGCTCCATCCATTGTCCAGGCCCCAGGCCCCCGTTGGCAGATGGTCTCCAAGCCCTTTGGCCCGCCCTGTGATCTCGGCTGAGCTGGGGTGCTGCATCCCCAGGACACTGGAGCACCACTCCTCAAGGCCTGGCAACGTTTCTTTGTGCTTTCTGAAGCCCCTCTCTGACCCCTGCTCATTCAGTGTGAGTGGGGGGAGATGGGGAAAAGGTACAAAGGATTGGCAAGGATAATCCTAAGGCAGTGGGGACAGGGGATGACCCACTGTCCTGTCCTTCAGAGGAATAATTCTGAGACACATCCTAGACAATTTCTCAGAAGGTCCCCAGTGGGACGGAGCTGTGTTTGTCCATAGCAATAACCAGTTTGATAATATAACCTTTATTGCCTTCCCTTCTTCCACCACTCACCTCCCAAATTAACTACCTGCACTCAAGTCCAAGCCTCGGGCTCTGTGGGTGGGTGGAGCTCAACCTAAGTCATTAAAGAGTAAATGTATTATTCAATCTAGGCCAATGAGAGAATTCCCCAAGTTAGGAGGGAGCCTTGGGTCCTGTATCATGAAAAGAAAAAATGAGCCTGCATTTGTCAGAAGCCACTAAGCAGAGGCTGAGAATGGAGCCCACGAGAAGCAAATAGAGCTGAGATGAATCTTGGCAATCCCCTTTGTGCCCTGGATCAAGCCGCACCTGAAGCCCATCGTAATTAGAGTCTTAAAAATTATGTCCCTTTTAGCTTAATTAGTTTGAAGAATTTCCCCCCTAAACTTTCAACCAAAAGATTCTGAACTAAAACCACAAAGAAGAAAGTTTCAAACTGTTAGCATGGCCTAACAATAAAAAAAAAGCTGCCTTGGAAAGTGCTGAGCTCCTCACTATTGGAGAGATTCAAGTAGAGCACAATCAAACATACATTGGAGGTGCAAGGGAAGGTTTCTCTTCCACACTGAAGTGGTCTGAGGCATTTGGGAGGCAAAACTAGACAAATTCTAAGATCCATTTAAACTACATAGCATCTGATTGACTAAAAAAATGAATAAATTGGTGCAAAGCTATCTGGCTAAGAAGAGAGCGAGTGACAGTGTTTCTTTTTTTGACCTTCCTTATTGGTCACACTGTCACACCGCCATTCTTTCATTGTCAATAAGAAATGACGTTTTATCGCTGAGTCACTCTTTCTCCTGCCCTCTCCTGACCCTCTGGCAATTTGGATTGCTGATACTTATTTAAAGATCTTCTCTTCAGATGCATAAGTCTCCATTCTCTGCTTGTATCATAGGGTTGAGAGGACAGTCAGCATACACAGCATTAATTAAGGACCCTCCCCCCCCAAAAAAAGATGCTTTCACTGAGGAAGAATGGGCCAACCCCAGAGGCAGCAAAAGAAGGGCTCGCAGCCTCCTGGCTACTGGGGTAATAGTTGCAAACCAGGTCTCTCCCTGGGGTAAGCCGTGCTATGTCATGATGGCAGGAAGGTCAGAGGTCTTACACAGAGGTTCACAGTCTCCCTCAAGGGCCTGCTGTAGTGACACAAACTACATTAATATTTATCTTTGCAGGATTAGCGTGCATTCACCAAATGAGTCAGGCGGCAGGAAATAACTGGTCTCAGATCTTTTTTTAATTAAAAAAAAAATAGAGCCCTGGCTGGCGTAGCTCAGTGGATCGAGCACGGGCTGCAATCGCAGGTTCGATTCCCAGTCAGGGCACATGCCTGGGTTACAGGCCACGGCCCCTAGCAACTGCACATTGATGTTTCTCTCTCTCTGTCTCTCTTTCTCCCTCCCTTCCCTCTCTAAAAATAAATAAATAAAATATTTTTAAAAAGATAGACCTGTTCATGGTGAAAACTATGCAGAGAGGCTCTTGTTCTAAAGGGTGCCATCCTACACTGTGTACAGAAGGAGCCATCGGGCACAGTTGGCTGGAGCAAACTCCACCAAGTCCCCACCGACGGCTGGGTGGGGGGGCCCAGCCCCTTGTCCCCACACTTGGAAGGAGAGACCACAAGGCTGTGCCCGGGGCTCCGAGAAGAAAGACAGGACATGGGGGGGGAACAGGTGATATCGCTTCCAACCCTTGGCCAGAGGAAGGAAAGCGTTCAGTCAGAAGTCACTAATTCAGGTCTGGCCAGCACAAAGAAAGTGAAAATAAGACCCAGACTTCCTGACTGTCTTCAGATACAGTTGATATGGTTTCCGAATCTGACTCATGTAAAAAAGGAAGTCTCTCTGTTAAGCTATTACGTGTTCAGTGTGTTCACTCTCTTCATTTTTTTTTCCAATTATCTGCACACAAAGTGTGGCAAGGGCTGCCTCTCTCTTACTTTTCCGATCCACCGAGTTCCGTCCACCAGGCAGTGGAGACGTGACATGTCTCCCTTTGTACAGAGGCCAGCATTTCCGTAAACGTGCAACTGAGTAAAAACGCACACATTCCCTCTCTCTTCCTCCCCTCTCTCTCCTTTTCCGATGACGGGGCCCCCTTCTCCCAGGGTCGCTGGGAACACGGAGAGGTTTGTAGCGCCCGTCACGAGGGGCCTGGGGAGGGTGGAGGAGATGCACTCCGTGAGCTGCGATGAGGATGCCTCTCCCCCGCAAGGCTGCAGCCCCCGACGCAGCTCTGCAGAGACACAGCCCAGCCCCCCAGATGGACAGCCAGCCCAGGGCCGCCCCCCATACCAGTTCTCTCCCTGGAAGGTGGGGGGTCTGGGGAGAACACTCGGCACGTGGCTGTTTCGCCTTTCACGCCCCGTGTAATCAGGCCTGGCGCTTGAAGGAGTACCCCGAGACACGGCAGGTGAGCGAAAGAGCTGGCACGTTGGCTGGAGTTTTAGAGCCGGCCGTGTGTCTGCTAGGCAGGGCCACGGCGGGGCGTCCGGGGATGGTAGAATGCTGTGCAGCGTTCCGAAGGCTGAGACGAGGCCGGCTTCTCTGCCATCTGGCCTCCAGTTAAACATCCCGTGTCGCCTCCTCCTTTCTAGGCACAGAGGCCCATTCAACTTGGAACATGAATTCAATACATTCAACTCCACAGGAAGGTCCCTACTGTGTGCAGGGCTCGGTGCAGGGTGGTAGGCTAGGAAGAGGACAAAGCTAAGTCCCCTGCCTTGTGGGGGCCTGCGGTTTAGCGAGAGAAGCAGGTACCTCCATAAATAATTCGGACACAAATGTGCCGGCATTACTACGTGTTTGGCTTACGCTGAAACCCCCTGGAAGGTGCTGTGGCCGAATTCTGGGCTATTCTGGAAATACAACACGGGTCATATTTCTAGCACGAGCAGGGCTCGTGAGCACTACTAAATCCATGCTCTGACGGGGGAGCCTTGACAGACTTGATGATGAAAACCGAGATTTCCCGATGTGGTGTCAATCACGGCTTCTCTCCCAGGTGAAGTCCGGTCTCAGCTCTCCAAATGGATCTGTTCTGGGCTGAACCGCGTCCCCGAGAAAAATCCACGTGCTGGCGTGGTTGTGTTTGGAAGTGGGGCCTTTAGAGAGGCGACTGGGTTACGATGAGGCTATTAGACAGGGTCCTGACCTAACATGACTGTTGTCCTGATAAACAGAGGACACGGGGACACGCAGAGGACACCGGGGGTGTGCACACACAGAGGGACGGCCAGGTGCAGCGGCAGCAAGAGGGTGGCCCTTTACGAGCCAGGGAGAGAGGCCTCAGGAGGAACCAACCCGCCAGCACCTTGACCTCGGACTTCGCCCTCCCACTGCCAGAAGATAAACGTCCGCCGTTGAAGCGACCCAGTCTGTGGTGCTGTCGTGGGAGCCCGAGCAAATGAATCGGCATCGCTGCCTCTCCCCACGTCTCCGCCCTGAAGCCCAGAGCCTGCAGAGCGTGTGGGCTGCATTCCTCCACTCTGGCGGAGCCCCGGGCAGCGAGCGTGCAGCCAGCCCCGGCCCCTACGTGGACGGCACCAGGAGCGGAGCGCAAAGCCGGGCCAGCGCTGCTGCAGTCCCAGGAGGACCCACCCGCCCTGAGCTCTGTCTGCGCTCGGACTTTTTTATTCCAGCCCCACGTGCCACTCCGCCTCCCTGGGGGCTTTTGGATTTCGGCCCCATCTGGCCACCCTGGCTGTGGCTCCTCCCCCTCCTGCCCCCAATTCTACTCAGTGTGGGGGGGACCACCCAGGCCTCCCAGCGTCGTGAGCCGACTCAGGGTCTTCTGTATATACGTTACGCACCGCACGCTTCTTCCAAAGCTCCCTTCTCTCCAGACGGAACCTCTCTGCCGGCAGAGAGCAAGGGTCTCCTTTCTGCCAGTGGGTCCCCGGCACCCGGCACCCCACCCACACAGAGCCTGGCACACAGTGTGGCTGGACCTGTGTCCTGTGACCAAATCTGTAGGCTGGACGTCAGAGAAGAGTCCTTGATAACTGAGTGCCTTCTTCTAAAGCAAGACCGGCGGGTCGGGTGGCAGCACTGCAGGCTGTTTGTTTAGAACGGAGTTTCTCTCTTATCAAGGGGGAGGGGGAGCTTAGGAGGCCCTGGACACTTCCCGATCCCATACAGACACGGAGGAAAGCACAGCGTCCACAGCTCATGCCCCCGAGTGAGGAGGGCCCCGCCGCAGGCAGCACGGACGCCCCTGGACTTCCGGCTGCATCGCGGCTTCAGTCTGGAGTGAGCTCTAACTCCCGGACCACACAGAACCCACGTGGGGGCCACGACCAGTGGAGGGGAGTACTCCTCTCGGCCGCCAGGAAACATACACGGGCTTCCCGGACCCCGCATGCGTTATTAGCTCTAAAATTGCTTTTGGATCCAGCATGTCCTGTATGAGCCCCCTTCCTTGTTCTTTTTCTTCGCAGCCTCCACCGTGAAATAGCTGTACGCCTGGACAAAGAAATCGAACTTGCCCAAAGGGCAAGGAACAATGTATAATCATAAATTGAAAACTTGCAGGTTGGAAAGAGGTTGCAGGAGGCAGAGATGGTGGAAGACTTTGCAATTGAGGGGCAGCCGGCACTCTCTAAGACCCAGCGGGGCTCAGGAGGGATGGAGCGTTCTGGGAGGGGTTGGTTGGAAGAGCTAAGATTGATTGACAGGCCATCATTTGCAAGCTGTGTGACCTTGGGGAAATGACCTCCCCTCTCTGATCACCTTTATTTTTAATTTCGTGCATGTATAAAATAAGGGTAGCGTGCTTACACTGTGTATCTTACAGGCGATTGGAAGATTCAGATGCGGCCTTTGGTAACCACACTGCCCTGCACAGGTACAGAGAGTACATCACGCAAGAATAGGGGGAGCTGGGGCCCCGAGTCCAGCTCTGCCGGTGAGAACCTACAGGAGGTGAGGTGATGTCACGCCCTCCTTTTACGCTTCGTTTTCTTCACCGTGAAATGAAACCAATGAATAAACCGCCTCTGGGGTGCCTTTTGCCTTTACAGTCACACAAACAGCAAACGCCGAGCCTCGCTGGTGGAGTCACTCGGGGAGGAGTTGCATTCACCAGGTCGGCCTCCCCTGGGAGGTCCTGGACAACACAAAGGTCCTCATGGCTGTCTGGGTCGCAGTCCTGCCCACGTTCTGTCCACTGCGGCCGCCTCCTGAGGAGTCCCAGCTTCGCCTTTACCCATCACAAGCTAGTGGGAAAGGTTTGCTAAATAATACGTAAGCTGGAACAGTCCCTGGCGTCCCGAAGCCTGCCGCAGGGAACGCGCCTCTCGCCTGCACTACACTGTAAGTTCCTTACCCCGGCGGCCTTACTCACTGCAGTAGCTCCAGCCTCCTCGTCGGCTGCGGAAGTTCCTCGTGCCAGCTCCGATCTTGCTCACCTGAAACAATGATGGTTCTTGACAGAGGAGATTTTGCCCCTGTATCGCTTTTCTGCGTCTGCGGTAACGAGTCACTGCCAACTTGAGATGCAACAGAACGGGTCCTCCCCCAGTTCTGGAGCTCAGAGGCCTCAATGCAAGGGGTCGGCAGGGTCCTGCTGCCCCCTCCCCCCCCCCCAGGGTTCTAGTGGACAATCTGTTCCATGTCTCTCCCAGCTCCTGGTGCCTTTTGGTGATCCTTGTGGCCATGTCCCTCTAGCACCCCCTCTGTTTTCCTGGGACCCCCTCCTCTGCACCTGTCCCTACTCTTCCATCTCCGCTTGCCTTGGGCTTTTTTCAAATTGTGTTTTTTCCATTATCGTTAGTCCTCCCTCCCCCGGCTCCACAACCATCACACTGTTGTCCGTGTCCATGAGTCCTTTTTCCTTTTTGCTCAATCCCACCCCCCTTAGCTGTCGTCCTGCTCTCTGTGAGTCTGTCTCTATTTTGCTTATTAGTTTAGTTTGTTCATTAGATTCCACATGTGAGTGAAATCCTATGGCATTTGTCTCCGACTGGCTGATTTCACTCAGCATAATGTTCTTCCATCCATACCGCAGCAAGGGTAAAACTTCCTTCTTTATGGCCAAGTAGTATTCCATTGCTCGAATGTCCCGTAGTTGCTTTATCCACTCACCTACTGCTTCCATATCCTGGCGATTGTAAAGAGCGTGGCAATGACCAGAGAGGTGCTTATGTTCTTTCAAACTGCTGTTTTGGGGCTTAAGCCTTACCCAATAATCCAAGATGAAATCATCTCAAAACCCTCCACTTAATTACATCTGCAAAGATCCTTTTTCTGGAAAAGGGCCAGGTTCTTGGAGGCTCTGAAAATTCACGGGTTCCAGTGGGTAGGGGTCACCATTCCAGCCACTGTACTCCCTGCTCCCAGACATTGGCCGGTGTCAGAAGACATTTTCGATTGCCTTGACTGTGGGGGGGGGGGGGTAGAGGAGGAGTGTGCTGCTGGCATTGAGTGGTTAGGGGGCAGAGATGCTGCTGAACACCCCACAATGCACGGGACGGCCCCCCAACAAAGAATTATCCAGCCCCAAATGCCCACAGCCCCAAGTCTGAGAAATCGTGCCGTTGAGCGGTAGTGCCTCCCCTCCCCCCTCCTCAGAGACTCCCCCCCCCCAACACCATAGGAGCCCGCGGGAGACCCTGTCTCATCACTGAGGCCTCCCCAAAACGGCCACCCCCGATCATCCTCCCCGCCTCTGCCGTCCCGGGTTGCGGTTCCTCCTGAGCACGGGTCTCAATGGGAGTCACCTCTTTGTCCACTCACTCATGTGCTGTGCCTCCCTGTCCCCTCTCCCTGATGCACGCACGCATGCACGCACACCAGCCTGACCGCAGGCTCCGCGAGAACAGGACTTCATCTTGCTCAGAGCCGCACCTCCGTGCCAAGAACAGAGCGCACGCCCTACCAAGTCCGCCTGATGGGGGATGGGTGAACGAGTGAACACCCGGGAAGGGGGCGGTGCCCCAGAGCGCCGCCTAGGCAAGCACCCCCTGTGACTTTTCGACATGGGCTTTGGGGTACTGATGGGGCTTCGGGGACTGAGAGGGACCACCGGTGGAGGTATCAAGGTCTCCTTGTCAAGAGATCTGAGATAACAAGAAAATATTTTTCTTCTCCCCTGGTAGGTCTAAGTCAACACGAGGGTTTAGTCGGGTCTGTTCTGTGCTCAGGGCTGCGGTGAGTGCCGTGGTACGGCAGAGGAAGCTGAGAGCACGGTCCCTGCCTGCACCAAGCCCAGATGGGGTTCAGGAGACAAGGCTAAACTATCTTCTGCAAGACCGTCTTCAGTAAGCTGGCGGGCCAGGTGCAGCTGGAGAAAGCAAACTGTTACCCAGAGAAGTGACGCCTTAGGTCAGCCCGGGCTGCTATAACAAATCAGCATGCACTGGGTGGCTCAAACAACCCTGATGTCTCACAGTTCTGGAGGCTGGGAAGTCCAAGATCAAGGTGCCCCCGGATCCTGTTCTTGGCGAGAACCCTCTTCCTGCTGTGCCCTCACATGGCAGAGAGGGGGAGGGAGCAAGCCTTCTCAGGTCGCCTTCTGTAAGGGCACGAATCCCACCGTGGGGTCTGCACCCTGATGACCTCGTCTAACCCTACTCACCTCCCAACGCCCCTCCTCCTAATGCCATCTCACTGGGGGTGAGGGCCTCACCTATAACTCTGGGGGACACAAACAGGTCAGAGCAATGGCCAAAGAAGTCATCATAGGAGAGGTGGGCCGTGACCTGAGCCTGGGTCTGGCTGGACGTGGAGGGTTGGTCCTGGGGAGAGCCCTCCCAGGGGGCAGCCACCTCAGCGTAGTCCTCGAGAGACGAGGGCAGGAGCCTGGGCCACCAGGGAGCTGGTGGCGTGGAGGGCAGCAGCACGGACGGTTTGAAGTGCAGTCCAGGTACATGCTGCCCTTGACCACTGGACTCCACTGTGCACCCTGTACTCTTGAGGCAGTACGGGGCCACTCGGGGCATTTTCCCCGAGACTCCAGCTTTGCAGGGCAGTTGCTGGTTCGTAGAAAATCGAGGTGAAGGTGCAGAGATTTCCCCCACACTCCCCGGCTCCACCCGTGCACGGCCTCCCCCGTCACCAGCACCTCAACGTCCCCCACCAGAGTGGTCCGCCTGTCACACCGATGAACCTCCATGGGCACATAATCACCAGCCAAAGCCCACAGTGCACGTGAGGGCTCCCTCTTGGTGTCGGGCATTCGATGGCTCCGGACAGACGCTCGCGAGGACATGGACCCATCGTCACAGTGTCCCACAGTGCGGTTTCACTGTCCTCAGGTCCTCCGTGCTCCGCCTGGGCATCCTCCCACCTCTGCACGGAAGGCTTCCATGAGGGACAGCACCACGGAAATGGTGACTGGGGGAGATCTATCTTAGAGGGGCAGAACGGCCAGGGAAGGGGGGTGCAATGTGGAGGGAGACGGCAGCCCGGCTCCCAGGCTATGGAGGCAACCCAGGCATGCAATGGATTGCAACTCCCACTGGAGTTGCTTGTTGATCTTACAAGGAGATGCCCACACCTCCCCCGAGGTTCCCCCCTTGCTTCTCTCATCCCTGGAGGGCGGCATTCTCCCTTGAGAATTCATCTGAACGTCCGTGTGCTCAGCGTGAGTCCCTTCTCCATGACGGTGCGTGCGTTTCCACTGATGAAAATGGGAGTCACGGACCTGCTGGAAGGGACTGTGGCCGATGCCAAGGCTCGGGTGAGAGCGTGCGACAAGGCTGACGATTGCCGGAGACGACCATCTCACGGAGCACCCTACATCCACGGACCCTGACTTAGTTACAGTCGGTGGCCTTAGCACTTCAAGAGTGCAGCTTATTCAAAAAAATCACATCTTTGAGTTTCATTTTTTTAAAGATTTTATTTATTTTTAGAGAGGGAAGGGAAGGAGATAGAGAGAGAGAAAGAAACATCAATGTGTGGTTGCTGGGGGTCATGGCCTGCAACCCAGGCATGTGCCCTGACTGGGAATCGAACCTGCGACGCTTTGGTTCGCAGCCCGCGCTCAATCCACTGAGCTACGCCAGCCAGGGCTTGAGTTTCATTGTATACATTCAAAGAGTCAGGGTGCAGAAAAGCAGGGCTCCGTCCTTTGCAAGAACATAGCAATGAAACCACAGCTACTCGACTGTCTCAACAGTTGTCCCTCCTCCTGGTTGCCTGAGCAGTAGCATAAAAATAGTGACAAAAATTCCAGGAAACAGCTGGCTGGGCACGTGGCACACACTCCCAAGTCCCTTCTGCATCTCTTCTAGATTTCAAAACTCTGTCTGTTTACCACCCATGCCCCGGCTTTGCCGTCAAACAGAGCCTTGCTTATAAAATTAGAAAGGTGGAAACATGTGACGTCTCAAAGATCGCTCATCAAGGGATGGGAACCGAGGACGGAAGAAGCAGGTCCACCACACAGCTGCGTGTACAACCACAGAGCCCACGACAGCAGCGGAGGCGGCCGCTCCAGTCACGCAGAACACGGCACACACATAGCGTCTTTCTGCACCAAAGCGGGGCAAAAAAAAAAAACGTAGATGTTGAGGCATCATCTTGCAGGAAGTTACAATGATGGGAAGAGAAGCTTCCAGAAGGACGATCTGTGTCAAGGATTCTAACGTGCTCACCGCGTGGAAGCACTAGGCCTTGCAGGTGATAAAAACTGAGTCTCAGCCCTGGCTGGCATAGCTCAGTGGATTGAGCACGGGCTGCGAACCGAAGTGTCGCAGGTTCGATTCCCAGCCAGGGCACATGCCAGGGTTGCAGGCCATGACCCCCACCAAACCGCACATTCATGTTTCTCTCTCTCTCTCCCTCCCTTCTCTCTCTAAATACAAATAAATCTTTTAAAAAAACTATCTTAAAAAAAGGACTCAGCAAATCTTATTTTTAAAAAACCTGAGTCTCGTAGGTGCAATGAACAGTTTTATAACCAGGAGGCTACTGCTTGTACTGTGACGTAAAAATGCACAATATTCTTCTCCTGCAACAGAATAGAGAGCATGGGCAGTGTGGGCCGGGTTGGGTGAGCGATGACCGCCTGGAGCCTCAGTTTCCCTAGCTGTCAGACAGGAGTAGCAGCTCAGGACTGGGGTGGGAGTAGGCGGAGGGGTGTACACAGGAATTCCTCGTTGGAGAGCAGCACACTCATCCGAGGTGGCACTTGTGGCTGAGATAAGACGCAGGAGAAAAGCTCTTGTTTGTCGGCCAAGGGAGCGAAGTGCAAAGAGAGAAAGCACGTGCTCTATTGAATCACTCAAGTTTTCCCCCAAACTTAAGAGTTCTCTTTGAGTCCTCGCTTTCTTTCTGCCCCGCACCCGAAATGACAAATTCCTTCATCTCTTCCTTCAAAACACATTCAGAATCTGACCACCTCGCTCACTATATCTGCCATGCGCCACCCAGGGCCGGGTCTGTCCCCTGCCCAATTAGTGCTCAGGTCTCTACCGCGCTCTCTCTCGGCTCCCTCTCGCAACTGCCATCCGCAGCCCGTCCTCCTGCAGCACCCCAAGCCAGACTGCTCCCTCCCCGGCTCAAAACCTCACAGAGGCCAGGAACCAAGTCAGTGCAGAGCTCGGTCCTACGCCGGGTGCCCAACGTGCGCACCGCTGTCTGGCCCAGGAGCTGCTCCTGTCTGCCCAACAGGAAGGTCTTCCTTCGGGGTCAGCGCCACAGACGTTTGTAGGAACACCTCACAGCGCGCCCCACACTGGGCTGGACCCTCACTAACTCAGCTAACCCATCGAGTCGGCAAATCGCTCCCGCCCTGGCTGTTGCTGGCTAATGAGAAGGCGGCTGAGTCTGTGGTGGCCTGAGATGAACCGAGTGGAAGGTGGAAAGAGAATTGTCCCCAACTGCATTGGTGACAAGACTTGGGAGGAGCCTCACAGGCGGTCCCCGTGCGGTAGAGGGAAAGGTCACAGTAGGACATGTCCCAACCAGAGGGCGGCAAGCCGAGGACGACCCTTTGGTGTCCAGCAACTGTGTGAGCAGGGAGTGATCGCCCTGACGTGGTCGGCTGAAACCTCCGACCTGCTCTCAGCTCCTACCGCCTCGGATGAGGGCGGGAGGCCGGTCAGTGGGGCAACCAGCGGTGGTTACATCCGGGCTTCCGAGCTGAGCTGGTGACTCTCAGTGAGAGTCGGGGGCAGGGAGAAAGGGGCTGCCCGCTCCGCTGCCAACCCCTGAGCACACGGCCTCATCACGAAAACCCCAAATCTGAGTCTGCAGGAGAGAAGACTGTTTTCAAAGGGGTTCGAGTCAAAGGGTTTTCATGGGTGACTCATCTTACCTGGTGTTTGTCTCCGGGAAAGGTTGGTTTTAGCAGGGGGCTCTGACACCGGCAGGCTTTGTAAGGCTCCCCAAGGTTACCCGGGCAAAACTAAAGCCAAAGCCAGAAAACCGATGTGCTGCATTAAAAACATAAAACCCTTCTGATTTTTGAGTCCGATTTCAGGTCAGATATTTAATCAGCACACAGGAGAGCCCAGTGCCATTAAAGCGTCCCCAGCTCAGTCCCCAGTGACTGCTGGGACCCATCCTGATCCATCAGTGTCGCCAGCACTCGGCTTTCCCGCCTGTAAAATGGGGGCATTGGATCAGACGACCTCTGAGACCACACACACCCACGGGTGTTCTGTTCCTAAGGAAAGATTGGCATCTGCAGTCAGCACCCGAGGCAAAAACCACCCTTGGAAATTGTTTATACTGCCCGTTCAGTGCCCTGGCTTCGGGTTTTATTTATTCAGCCCTCTGCGTCCAATTTCATGCGCTTCAAAGTTTGAGGATCACTGAGCGAGACAAAGAAAGGAGCCAGAGGAAAGCCTGCAGGCTGGCACCCTGCCTTCCACCCCCCCTGCCTGTGGGCTAGCTGCCCCAGCCCCGGGGGTGAAAAGGGGCGGGGCAAGAATGAATGAAAGGGGCGGGGCCCCCGCTTGACCATGGGGTCTGACCATGGAGCCTCACCCCATGCCACAGATGTGCTTCTTGTTACAAGGATTAAATACGATCTTACGTGGGGGAAAAAAAGGATCTCCAGAGCCCAGGACCTGCCTCCTGGTGAGCAGGCGATACATGCAGCGTTGAATCTAAGGCTTGTGTTTTCAACATTCTTTGGAAAGATCGTACAGGAGAACATGCCTGCCTAACTGCTAACCTTTCAAACTGGGTTTTCCCGTCGTGACCCCACCGCACAGCTGTCCCGTGTGCGTCCTGCTCTCCTGGCCCTGGCCCTGGGAGAGGTTCCAAAGTCAGCAGGAGAGGGAGCCACGTAATTCCATGCTGAGTTCTTGTTTAGGAAACCCGTTTGGAAATGGGAAGAAAGTGCATACAGAGGACAAGCTATTACTTCCATCCACCCAGCCAATGAGACAGCGCTGGGCCATCTGTCCGGGCTGCTTGTTAGCTAACATGGGAGCGCTGACCACGGCCGGGCAACAGGCAGGGATTCCCCTGCAAAGCCACCCCCTCACAGCCGCGAGGCACATGCCATCATCATCGCCAGACCTGTCTGTGGGGGGAGCAAACCCAAGCTAGGAAAGGCTTAGTGCCTTGGCCAAAGTCTCTCCCTCCCAAGAGCAGAGCTGGGTTGAGTTGGTCTAAAGGAGAGACCATCTTTCTTCTTCACCTCCCCACCCACTGCTTGAGACCCGCAGAGCCTCCTCCATGCAAAAAGGCCACTAGGGACGGAGCCGTATCCCCCACATTTGTACACTGAGGTCCTAACCCCCGATGGGGGTGTGTCTGGAGACAGGGCCTTGGGAAGCAATGAGGTTGGGTGAGGTCACAAGGGTGCAGCCCCTCTGACGGGACCAGTGGCTTTATAAAAAGAGGGCAGTCCACAGGAGGACGCAGCCAGAAGGCGGCCACCTACAAGCCAGGAAGAGAGTTGTCAGCAGAAACAGAATCACTCAGAACCTTGATCTTAGACCGCCAGCCACCAGAACTGGGAGAAAGAAATGTCCTGTGTAAGCCCAGCCTCCCACCCCCCGCCCCGGTGCGGCACGTTGTCACCGAGGCCCAGCTGACCGAGACAGACATGCGCAGAGGCAGGGAGGGCAGCGGAGGGTGTGGGGTGTGGGTGCAACCGACCTGGACCCCAGGACAGAACCTCCAGATATTCCCTGGGTGCACGGACCCACAGACCCGGTTCTCAGTTCCGTCCTCTATGCGTGGGGCGACTAACAGTGCCAACGTGGTGGAACCGTTGTAGGTGATGCAGACCCCGGCCCGCAGTGTCCGCATCATTATGGGTGAAATGAGACATTCACACGGACTACAGAGTCCAGTGGAGGAAAAGGGACAGCATGGCTTTTCTCTCAAGGGGGGCAAAAGCCACGGCCCCTGCCATGACAGGCCTTTATTTCTCTCTTCTGCCCATTACATGATGGTCCTCCTTTCCTATGCACAGGTTCGCTTTAGGTGGTTACCTTTTACAGAAGACAAAGGAGCCAACGCCGCTAACCACATCACAGAAGGGGGGTATTTGCAAATGAAAAGGCAAAAGTGGTTGGACCGGTTACACTCATCCTTGGAAGGTTTAGCATGGATTTTAGGAAGTTAATTTGCAGTAAATGTCTTCGATTCAGGGTGAAGGCAAGACTCAAAGCAGCCTAGGCACGTTGCAGGCCTGATTGCCCACAGGAGGACTTATCCGTGGGCGTGGGTCCTGTGCATCTCCGAGTGGGAGCTGGGCCCACGCCACACAGAACGGTCTCCTACATCAGGGACAAAGTCAGACGTGCTCAGCGTTTTCTGGTCCGGAGTTAAGCTCCCAGTAAATATTAGACCGAAAGACACACTGATGTTGTGTCTAAACTGTCACCATTATCAGGGGTCACGGTATTGTAAGTCGCTACTTAAACGACAAGCTGATGTCTGGAAAGGGAAATCCGTCAAACCATTATCCTCATCATTAGTGGCGAACCGGAGAGTGTGGCGGGAGGGAGGGAGGGAGGGAAAGGGCTTGGAGGACAGAGCAGTCCTCAGGGCACAGGCCCCGGGGCGGTGGTGAAGGACAGTGGGGCGGGAGGTGGGGGCGACAGGAGGGGTTTATGAGAGCTCTGGGCTGGAGAGGTGACAGTGGTGTCAAACCCAAACAGCCTCCTTCCCCGCTCTGGAAGTCACCTGTGCCGTGTCCTGTTCCCCCCACCCCCACCCCGAGTTAATAGGGAGCCCCGGGTGGGCCCAAAGCCCCGCTCTAGTTAGGCTGGGCAACCCCGCCCCCCACATGGAGCTGAAACACAGCACTCTGAGTCACCCCATGTGCCTCCACTTGGCCTTGGCTCTGAGAGACAGGTCCAAGTTCAGGGCCGTGGCCTGCACTGCTGTGGCCTGGAATGCAGGGTGTCCAAGAGGCTGAGCACACTGGGCGACACTGTCCTCAGAGCCCTTCCTCCCGTGCTGAGGCCTCTGAGGATTCGCTGGGCGGTGAGAGGAGCGCCCTCCCCTGGACGTTCGCTGCCAGGTTCAAGGCCTCCACCAAAACCACTGTGGGAGGTTGCCCTTCTTCCCAAACCAGGGTGAGATTCGGGCAAATAAATGCCTCTCCAGTCCAGGAGGTCGCAGGTCACCGGCCAATCGATGCCACTCTGTCTTCTTGGCTGTGATCTTGCTTGAGAGTCTCCACCGTGCAGAGCCCTTTCCGAGAACGATTTTGTTGGCTTTTCACCAGAGCTCTCATGGAACAGGAGACCGAGGTTCAGGAAGGTTCTATGGTTGCCCAAGGTCAGCAACAGAGATCAAATGGCTCCCCAAGGTCAGGAGCTCAGACTCTGCAGCTAGACTGCCTGGGTCCTCATCCTAGCCCTGCATTAGCTGTGCAACTTAGGAAAAGTGACTTAACTTCTCTGAGTTTCAGTTCCTGGATCTGTAAACCAGGCATAATGACTTTAACCATGGAAAGATCTTCAAGAAATACCAGGCATAGGATAAGCATTTAATAAGCGGCATCTCCGGTCCCCTTCCTGTGTCAGACCTCAGAGCCCTGGCTACTTGCTCCTTGCATTTCTGAGTTCGAGTTCAAAGGCAGACGGGCACAATGGGCTCAGAATGAGGTGTGATGTTGGCTCCTCCCTCCCACGGTCCTCGGCTGCGTGCTGCAGAGTTGGCAAGGCTCCTGCCACCGAACATGTACCTTCCCTGCCAGCCTCGCCTCTGCAGAACGCCGAGATCACATGGCTTTCATGCCGGAGACGCAACTGAGGGTGAGCCATGCTGCTGCCGTCTCACTGCCGGGCCGGCCCTGAAACCGCATGGGGCTCCCTGACGCAGAGGAAAACTGTGTCAAGGGAGGGCGACAAGGAAGGAGACTGTCCCCCAAGACAAACATACCCATAGAAACAAAGAGGGAGACTTGCGGGAGGAGGAGCAGGGAGAGGAGCAGAGGAAGTGGGTGGTGTCCTCGCCAGGCTGCGGAGACCTGGACACTGTGTGTGCGTCCTCTTAGGCTCACGGGTGCCGGAGGGAGGCAGGTGCCACTATATTCTCCCTTTTTACAGATGAGGAAACCAAGGCTAGGGGAGGTCACCCGAGCCGGCTCCCAGAGGGGAAAACTTTCAGACCCTTGTGCTGAGCCGCAGACCTCTGTTCCCCATTAAATGTCACTCGTGGTGCCAGGACGTGTCGGTTACCTACTGCTGTGGCGTAAATTACCATGAACTTAGCAGCTTCAAATAATACTCACTTATCGTCTCTCAAATTCTGTCGGTCAGAAGTCGGGTGGGCTTGGGTGGGGTCTCTCTGTGTGGTCTCTTAAGGCCAAAATCAGGGTGTTCACTGGGCCAAGGTCTTCCCCGAAGGCTCTGGAGAAGAACCTGCTGCCAGACCCATCCAGGTTTGCAGAATCCAAGTCCTCGTGGCTGAGGGGCTGAGGTCCCCATCCCCTGGCTGGTTGTCGGCTGGGGGCTGCCCCCTGCTCTGAGAGGCCATGCACACTCCTCACGTGGCCTCTTCCATCTTCAGGCCAGCAAGAGCGAGTCCGGCGTGTCTCGTGCTCTAACCCCTGTGACCCCTTCATCTGCTGCCGGCCAAGGAAACACGGCTTTTGGAGGTTCCTGGGACAACATCAGGCCGACGTGGATAATGTCCCTTTGCCAAGTAACAACATGACTGCAGAGGGACACCCCATCGTGTCCACAGTCCCGCCCACAGGGAAGAGGAGGGGCTTATGTAAGGGTGAGGGTCACCGGGAGTCACTCTGCCTGTGAGTGGCTGAAGGCTAGAAAGGAACCCAGGAGTTTAAATGCCACCTAATCCGATGGAAATGCCGCACTTCGGGATGCTGTGAACGGGAGGCAGCTCTGTAACCCTGGCTACACACATGGAGTCCTGGCCTCAAAGCCAAGGGCACGATTCTGTGACCCCACAGCACGCAGTTCATGGAGACACTAGTAAGTTGCTAAGCTAATATAGAGAAAAGAAAGCTGTGCAGAAAAACCACAGGCCTCTTTTGCCTGCCTGCCTGCCTGCCTTCCTTCCTGTTTATTCTTACTGGAAAATGTTCTGGGTCCTGGCAATATAGTAACGAACAAATTTGACAAAATAAAGCGCAGGACCATGTAGTCTTGAGCAGTGGTCAGCCAACTATTCCTGTAAAGGCTGGACTGTAAACACTCCCAGCTTTGCAGTCCTTTCTAACAACTACTCAACTCTGCCATTATGGCAGGAAAAGTAGCTCCAGACAGTAGTAAACGAATGAGAGTGGCTGTGTCCCAATAAAACTTTACTTATAAAAACAAGGGGTGGGCCACAATGGGATGTGGTACGTAGTTCACCGATCCTTGGCCCGTGGGTAGGACTCACACATACAAGTAGAAAGTAAACTGGCTCATTCGAACTTGTATAAGTCCCTTGAGGAAACACAAAGGGTGCCGTGACCTGCTATTGGGCAGGAGGTCTTCCTTTGGATAAGGTGGTCAGGGAAGATGTCGCTGAAAAGGTGGCACTTAAACAGATGAAGAGAACTAGGAAAGGAATGGATAACAAAAGGAAGAAAGTTATGGGCAGAAAGACCAGCAGGTGCAGAGGCTCTGAGGCGGGAAGAAACTCGGGTGTCCGGGCACAGGAGAGAGGCCGGATGTGGTGAGTGTGGGGGTGGCCCGGGGGAGGCTCAGTGGCACTGTCATGATGTCAGAGTCCACAGTGGGGGTGGGAGTGTGGATTCCACCTGCCCAGGATGGCGCCCCCTGGAGGACAGACACAGGAGGGTGACAGATCTGACTTCTATCCATAGCACCCTCAAGACCCGCCTTAGCCAAGACAACGGCTGTTCTCAGCCCCGTTCGCCTGAGTCGAAATGACTCCCCCACAGGTGTGGCAGTGCCCAAACCGAGCACACACAATACCTGCAGGCACTCCTCCAAACGGACTGCACCTCACTTCTAAGAAGCAAACCTTGAGGAGGTAGAGACAGGTACAAGTAGGGGCTGAGGTGAGAACAGGAAGAGGGGTCGGGGCCCTTTGCAAAGAGCTCAGCTGTGACTCCCCGCTGCTGACAACCACCTCGCCTGGCCCCAGCCTGGCCCCAGCCTGGCCCCAGCCTGGCCCACGCTCTTAACGGAGCACCATTTACAGCCGTCGGATTAAAACAAGACCGTGCTCTCATGGAAGTGGAGCTAAATGCCCTCCCCGATCAATCATAAATCCCCTCTTTGGCTGCATGTTCTGTTGAAAAGACAAAACAGAACCCAAAAGAAGTAAAGTGGCCTGAAAGCTCAGAGCCACCGGGATACAGATTTAGCCTTGGCAGCCCCAGTGAAAGATGTGCGGAGTCGGCAGCCCTGTAGTTAACCACTCCCTGGTCCGCAAGGGCAGCGTCTTCTCAGGCCCCCCCCCCCCCCCGTGGGTTCACTCCTGCGCAGACGCCAGGCTGGAGCCGCAGAGACTCACGGGGCGTGCCCAGCGCTGAGCTCTGCGGGAGTCCCAGAGCTGTGCAGCCCGTGGGCTGGGCGGGCAGCCACCACGGAGCAGGGGGCCCTTCGTAAATGCCTCTTGCCCAATCCCCTCGTTTCCTGTCCGTGAGTTACACAGGCTTCTGTGCATCTCCAGGCTTGGGGAGTCTTCTGTCTCTTTCTGAGTGACCCCTCATCCCCAGTGTCCAGCGCAGGACCAGTAAGTGAACGTGGGGTGCCTCATAAGTGGTCAAAGGCAGGAAGGGTGGCCTGGCTTCCCCTGCATGGACACGACTCAAAGCCCTCTGTCACACTGACTGAGGACAACCTAAAAGACAGGCCACTGCCCAAGGATGTGGAAATACAATCAGCAGCAGACCTAGGAGCAACCACTAAGAAATAAATAACGTGCCAGGCAGGGAGCACATTCTCCCTCGATGGGAGGTGGAAAGCAAAGGTTGAGTTAAAGATCCCAGAGGGTGTCTGTAAAGGAGACTCTCTAGCACATAGCTGGAGGAGGAGAAACAATGCGCCACTTTCAGACACTTGGTCAAAGTCTTTGGCCATCAAAATGCAGGGATGCGGTGAGTGACAGGCAGGCTCTGCCTTCATCATCAGGGCAGTGCTCTGTGTGGCCTCGGGACTCCCCCCCCCCCAGGCAGCGTTGGTGCTCGGGGCACAGCTGTCAAGGGCTCCCTACGTGCCAGGCACGGGGTGGGGGCTGGGCTGCGGGAAAGAGTAGGTTGACACAGAAAAGGAGGAGAGAGGAAACCAAGGCTAAGGGGATGGCAGACACATGGGGACCACCAGACCCAAGTCATAGCCAAGAGGTGCAGCCCTGTCCCCATAGCTTGGGAGGGGAGAGGGTGCAGCACACTCACAGTAGAGCCTTTGCTCCCAGAAGTCGGGCCGTCACATCTTGGAACTGAGACAATGACAAGGCACAGAGGCCAAGGGGAGGTGGGGCGTGTGAGCAGCTACCCCCTCACCCAGATGCCGCGGGCTGGCCCTCCCTGCCACCCGGTCACGAAGTATGCCGGCAGTGCCCTGGGTGCTGTTGCATCTAGCAAACGCGAGAACAAATATCGGAGACTTTCAGGGTATCAAAGATGTTGCTTTATTGGCCAAGTTTAACCTGTGCAGGGGCGAACTCTCAAAGTGTCCGGAGACACGGTACCCACAAGGGCTGCAGACAAGAGTCGCGCCGAGCGCTTACAGCTAAGTCCTTATATAGGGGTTTTGGCGCGAGCAAGCAAGCGTTTCACAGAAGCTGATGTGGCAGTTAGCTATTTGCTTACAGAGACCGTGTGCGGGAACAGGGTAAAATTCCAATTTCTAAAACTAAACAAAGCATTGCTTATCTAGCATACCCAGGGGAGAATATCTGCACGACACGGGACGCTTTCTCAACTACATCCTGCACTCTGTCTCCCTTGTTAGTTCCTTTTAGCTACAATGCGGTTCCTGTTTACTAAGGTCACATTTAGTTCTTAATTTCCTTGTTCCCAACAGGTGCTGCAGGTGCACTAAGGAGCACTCCGATCGGGAGCTTACCTTGTAGCGAAGGAATCAGAGAAACAGAAAAGAACAAGACCGTTTCAGACACGGACAGGGGACCAAGGAGACGCCTCGCTGGCCTGATTGGGACAGATCCACGCTGCAAAGTCAGACGAGCTTTGAGTCACAAGTCTGTGGTCAGACAAGGCACGGCAGCAGCTGAGCCCCTAGGCCTGGAGGGGGTCAGCTCAGGGTTCACGCCAGAGGTTAGCGTCTGGGCCAAGGGTCAGGGCAGCAGGCGCAGGGCTCCAGAAGCACTCCCAGTCTGCCGGCTCAGTGAGGGCTAAGGCAGGACCGACGGTGGCCACCGAGGCTCTTGTTCCAGGCTCCCCAGTGGATGAATGCAGCCTCTAGAGCTTAGGCAGAAACTGTCCCTTTGTGTGAAGGGGAGAAGGAATTGCTTCCTTCAAGCGCAGCAACCCTGCGCAGACTCCCTGCTTCCGGGCAAGGTGCGGGCTAGGCTGCCCGGAACCACGTGTGCGCTTGGGTTGGCCCCCAATGCCGAGGTAGAGGCCCTGAGCACAGACGCTGTTCGTATCTGCCCTCCCCGCTCCCCTCCAGCATTCTGCCTGATACCTGGTGCACAGTAGGCCCTCAGCGACCGGCCTGCGAGGTGGGCGGACGGTGGAGGAACCCTCGGCCTCCCCCAGCAGCGTCAGCCACTGCAGGGAGGACAGGAACCAGCCGAGGCCACGTTAACCCTGCGCCCACTAGTGCCCTGTCTGAGAAAACGCTGCGTGGCAGAAACACACGGGCCACGCACGCCATGTACACCTCCCAGCAGCCTCATCAGCCCAGCGAAAGAAACACAAGCGAGAGTCATTTTAACAATGCATTTATTTACTTAACCAACATATCCAAAATAACATGGTTGTCAGTTTGGCATGTAGTCGACATAAGAAGACATTAATCAGGCGTTACACACTGACTATTTTGTGCTGAGTCCTTGAAGCCCGTGGCGCGCGCTACACTTTCGGCCGTGCATGGGTCACGTGGGCAGCGGCCACACACGGCTTCTGGCTCCCAGATTAGAGAAAGCCCATCTAGAGCCTATGATTTCCAGGGGGAAAGAAATTTTGAGGCCTAGAAAAAAATGTTTTATTATTTTAAAACGCTCGAATAAAACCCTGAGAGACATGGGGAAACACACCACAGAGGTCCAGTGGAAACAAGACCGCGCAGATCACAGCAGCCCCGCCCCCGGCGCTGGCGTCAGTTGTGCGTAAGTCCCGCCCCCATGGGCTCAGGAGAGAGCAGGGCCCAGCGCGCAGCGAGATTTTTCATGTTAAGTCGCGTGCAGCTCAGGCTGACTTCTTCCTTAGTTTCCCAAAGTTGCATTTCAAGGGAGATGGGGGTGGATGTTTATATATCTTATGTGATGTGGGTGCAGCCTCCAAATACGAGCGTTCCCGAGGCCTGGACAGGTGCGGAGCGTCCCCGCCCCCCACCCTGAGCGCTGCAGGCGAAGGGTTTGCAGGCGAGAAGAAACGGAATGCCCCGCCGAAGCAGGGAGCTCAGGCCCAAGGAGCTGGCCAAAACACGTCCTGCTGACTAAACACGCTTTTCAGAAAAGAGCAAATTTGTACAGCACCCCCGATGCAATGAATCAGACTTGCTTTTTTCCCTGCCTGCCGAGCCACTTATTAATCACAACATATTATTGCTCTGCTAGCTCAATCTGCGGCGTGGAACACCAGGATCCAGCTGAGAACGGAACTGGACGGCAAGAAAAGGACAAAACGGACAGAGGCCCCAGCGAAAGAGAAACGCCACCCTCCAGCCTCCTAGAGCAGATCTCCAGAGCTACCAAAAAGATCAAGGGAAACTTCAAGGAAGTGCTCACGGAGCTGCGACCCTTGGCTTCTGTCTCCCTGAAAGGGAGTGGCATTTGGAGGAGGGAGGCCTGAGGGTGAGAACCTCAGGATGAATGCAGTCGCCAGTCCGGCCTTCGCCCGTCACCTTTCCAACGTGGTTGTGAATTAGGGTAATTACTCTCCGCTTCCTGCTGGGCCGTGCAGGTAGGAAATCACATTGATGTCGGGGGGAAAAAAATGGAAGAAAAATATCAGAGCGTGGAGAAAGCAGGATGAGGGTCAAAGTCACTCCTGACACAGCAGAAAGGATGTTACGGACTCTCGCGGAGAATAAATTACAAGGAAGCAGCGAGGTTATGCCCCCTCCTGGGAGGCACCTCCTGAAACTTGGAAACAGGCGAAGGAACTGATAGGCGAAAAAGAAGATTCACACGAACACACACACGCACACACACACACACACGCACACACACACACACACGCACACACGTCAGATACACATCCAAGTCCTCGAGAAGTGGATCCATGCCCGGCTGGGGTCAAAAGGAACTTCAGGGCTAATTTTCATGGCATCGTAAGTCTCTGAAATGGGTCGCAGCCAATACTAAAGGCCACTAGCCTGTCCCTGCGCACATCCTCTTGGTCCCCTGCGTGGAATGGACTAGGAACCAGCTGTCGGTTCTCCATGACCTGACTCTGGACTTGAGGTTGAACTCTTCAACCCATTTCCCTTTTAAATCATCACGCAGGAACCTCTGGTGCCCAGGCTCCCGGCGTCTTCTATACGGCAGCGACTCTCAGCAGTGTGGCCCCATTCCTAACGTCAGGGAGGACAGGGCTTCGATCCTCTGCGGAAGGCGACAGTTCACAGATGTCGGTCACATGGCATTCCTGGCTCAGCCTGGACGTTCCTAGTCCCAGCTGTGAAACTCCACCCCCGCCCCACCCCCCCTACACACACACGGTGTTTGAAAGCATCTTCAAATCCTACTGCAAAGGCGGCACGTATCCATCCGCGCTTGATGGAGCGAGAAATATGTTGGGGTTGGCACGTACAAAGCTGTGTGCTCTCCTTCCTGCCAAAGACGGAAGATGATTGACTGAATGGGAGCAGGAAGCTGGCTTGCCAGGGTGTCTCTAAAGCGGGATGAGCCTGCTCGGTGGGGGCTTAACGCTGTGCTACAAAACAGGGAAAAACAGGCAAGTCCGCATGCGTCCCAGCTCGTTCTAGAGGTAAAGGGCCACTTCCGGGCAACGTGAGAGGGCAGGGCTCACTGGACGGAGTCCAGTCTGCCCCCTCGGAGACAGTTGGGTATATCAGAAGGCAGAGTGACCACCTTTTAGAAGGAGCCGGGCCCTGGCTGGCGTAGCTCAGGGGATTGAGCTCGGGCTGCGAACCAAAGTCTCGCAGGTTCGATTCCCAGCCAGGGCACATGCCTGGGTTGCAGGCCATGACCCCCAGCAACTGCACATTGATGTTTCTCTCTCTCTATCTCCCTCCCTTCCCTCTCTAAAAATAAATAAATAAAATCTTAAAAAAAAAAAAAAAGAAGAAGAAGGAGCCGGAGCCAGAGTCAGTTCGCCAGAAAGCATTTGCAGTGAGGCCCACTGCCCGCCTCCTGGGAGGGAGGTCCATGCGGGCATAATGCCCTGTTCTGGGCAGCAGCACGGCCTGCAGCGACAGGTACTGACAACTTATCTGCTACGTGTCAGGCACTGTGATAGGAACCAGGGACGCAACACAAGCAGGACACGGCCCCATCCTTCAGGTGGTGGAGACAGAGAAGTAACAGGGAGTCCCACTGGTTGATAGCAAGGATGGTGACGGCAGCGGGTCCAGGATCACCTCGGAGACGAGCCTCTGCCAGGCTTGGACGGGGTGGTGGGAACGGTCCTCTGACAACCGTGACCTTCAGGCTCAGACCTGAAGGATGAGTAAGACACAGCCGGTTGAGGGAGCGGTGGGGCTGGACGGGTTCCGCGTGGGGAAATACAGCATTTGCTGAGACTCGGGGGCCACAGCCAACTTCCACAGCTTCATGTGGTCCCATACAGCCAGAATGCGGGTGGCCGCAGCATGTGACAGGGGATAAAGCCACAGGGGCCAGTCTTAAAGGGCCATGGACGCCTGGTGACGAAACTGGGACTTCACCTTGAGGACAACAGGGGACAGCAGGTGTGTTTCAAGCAAGGGAGAGCCCGGGCCAACCATGTCCTTCAGAGTGACTGTGCTGGCTACCACACAGGGGACACATTGGAGGCTGGTCACATGGAGACAGCCTCGGAAACATAGCAGAGGGAGGCTCTCGGAAACCTTGCCCAGCGCCCTCGCTCTGCACCTACGGAAACGGAGGCACAGGAGGAGAAACCACTTGCCCAAGGACACAAAGCCGGTGTGTGAAAGCGGGCCAGGCAGGTTTGCTGCATGCGGGTGAGCAGGCTGCCTTCACGGCGCGGAGGAGTTCCGGGTTCCCGTCCCCACTCGGAAAGTCACCGACGGGCACGCATCCTCTGGGCATGCGCAGCTCAGGGGCTGGCGCGCCTGGTCCCGTTCGGGAGGGGCTCCCGCCCGCCCGCCTGCCCCAGGCAGGCTCATCCCTACACGTCATGCTCCCGAATGACTGGAGGAACCAAGCCGGGTGGCTTCAGTGGGAGCCCGTCCAAGATGGGCAGCACTGACGCAGGGAGCCACACGCCACGTGTCCTTCTTCCGGGAGGCCTCCCCAGTCCCTCCCAGGTGCCCCTTGCAGCCCTGCCCCCGCCCTTGGTGTCAGTGTGCACAGGGTGGGGGAAGAAACTGCTCTAATGAGGCCTTTCGGCCCTAAAGAGGGGTCTTGGTGCAAGAAAACAGAGCAGGCAAAGGTCGTGGGTTAATGGGAGCAAGGGCACAGCTGTGACACAGGCGGCCGGCTTGGGCAGATCCCACAGGCGCCTCCCCCCGCTCTCACTCCATACTGAACCCCGGGGCTGGGTTCCCACCGCGGGGCAGTGCCACCCACCGCTCACTCCTTAGATTCAGGGTCGCCAGCCCTCACACCTGGGCTCCAAAGTGAACCTGGGGAGAAAGGTCTCCAATGAAGACAAGCCAGTCCTGCCCCCCACACTTTGGAGGACAGGTGGCGAGAACAGGGTGACGAGCTGGAAGGGAGAGAGGGGAGGCGAGAAGGTGCCGTGTTACCAGCCAACTGGAGAGAAGGGGCTCTTTGGCACGTGGTGATGCCTCCGGTGGTAGCCGAACACGCACCCACAGGCAGACGGTGCCACAGTCCCCTTTTGGGGCGACCAGGGAACACTCCTTCTCTCCAAAGACAGCCCCACACCTTCTGGGATCCCACAGGATGCAGACGCGCTTGGGCTGATGGACTTAGAGGAAACAAAACCACCTGTCCGTGGATGGTGGGGGTCGTCGTCAACCATCCTGCCTTAGTGACATCAACTTACAGTCTGTCCTGCGCTTAGGCAGGCCCCACGGAACATCGGGACTCCGGGTGCGGAGGGAGCAGAAGAGGGAGGGGGCTCGGGGGGCTGAGCCCGTGGAGGGAAGCCTGGAGCAGGCGGATGAGCGGGCAGGTGGGGCGGGGGAGAGCTGGCTGGAGACGGGCCGAGGAAAGGGGTGGGCGTCGTTCCAGAGGGAGAACATGCAGCAGCCACATTAGGGGACACAGGGCAGCTTCCCTGGAGACCGTTTGTCCTAAACATGTAACAAGTGTTGGCTGAGCCCTGCCTCCCACCGCAGCTGTTACATCCATTCTCCAGGGCCACTGGGGACGATGGAGACAACATCCCTTTGTTTTCTCTGCAAACACTGGGAGGGAAAGGGAGCTCGGGCCGGAGCTGCGCTGGGTTTTGTCGGGAGGCTTGGCGAACCCTCAGAGACGCCTCAGATTTGCAGGCGAAGACGTGAATGCAGGCGATTTCTGGCTCTGCCTTCTGGTGTCGCTCCTGGCAGGGCGGAGCATTCTCTGGGGAGTAGTCCCCGCCCCCCCACCCCCGGTTTCCCAGGCATCCGTAGTTTTTCTCTCCCTGGCATTATGTAGCTACATCACAGTGACTCATTCAATCTCAAGTACTGCAGGCCAAAAGATTTGCGGCAAGGAGGCAGGAGGAGGTCATTTATTAGGTTGACAATATCCTTCCGATCACTTCAGATACCATCACTGGTATCGATTTCTCACGGCTCCTTTTGGGAGACGCGGCTCGTCTGGCATTCCAAAAGGGGCTCTTCCACCAGAAGCAGACTTCAACAAGCATCTGCGGCACGTGAGAGCCTTCCAAGAAGTTCAACTACCGTAGCTCAGTGGATCTTAGTGGCAGTCTTTGCACCACCAAGTTGGGGGACCCTGCATGACTGTGTTCACTGGAAGAGGCAGGGAATTGTTGGTGGCTGCAGGTCAGAATGGGGAAAGCCAAGCAGATGCTCGTCTCCTTGGCTGTGATCTCGTGGGTCCCTGTTGGACAGGGATCCCTGGATGAAGCCACACTTCAAAAAACAACGGGTTCTAGCCCTGGCTGGCGTAGCTCAGTGGATTGAGCGTAGGCTGCGAACCAAAGCATCGCAGGTTCGATTCCCAGTCAGGGCACATGCCTGGGTTGCAGGCCATGACCCCCAGCAACCGCACATTGGTGTTTCTCTGTCTTTCTCTTTCTCCCTCCCTTCCCTCTCTAAAAATAAATAAAAATAAAATCTTTAAAAAAAACAAACAAATAATGGGTTCTGGGCACAATATCCAGGCAGGTGATAGATGAGACCCAGAGACACGAGGTCCCCAGGGACAGGCAAGGCCCAGTAACAGCCGAGTCAGGAGCCAGACAGATGGAAGGACCAGAACAGATCCACGAACAGTCCAAGCCCCATCCCGCCCCGGGGCCTTCGCACGTGCTATCCTCGCTGTATAGGCTGTGCTTTCTCTGCCCAGCATCACTCACAGTCCAGCCCTTGGTCACGTGGAAGCGCCTTCCAACCCCTTCCCAGCCTGTGAGATGCCAACCAGGCCAGGCAGCCTAGGTGAACGCTGTGGCTGCGGGGCAGAGAACGCCAGCTGTGGTTTGTAAACCGAAAGGCACCGATGCTCAGGGAGCTGGGGGTGGGGTCAGCCCCTTCTCTCCACGGTTTCTGCAGTCAGAGTCTGAGTAAGCTTGGATCAGCGACCCCTGATCCCTCTGGGCCGCACAGAGAGGCCATGTGGGCGGGTGAGCCTGGGCTGGGCACCAGGGGTGGCCTCCCTGGCATCCCGGACCTCATGCTGTTGACAGTTTTCTTCGGCTCCAGCTGGGTTTTCTCTCCTGGACTTCTTTGCGAAAGCCATAAAAATAACACCCCACCTGTAGGAGACCAGGCACTCACTCGCTGACATTGCCGAGAATTAAGCCCCATCCTGCTTCCATCTTAACTTATTTAAAAATATCCACTGTGCCCTCCTAATTGGGGAGGTTTGAGAATTGCTGCAGACGGATCTTGGACTCGTGATGAGTGTGAATCAAGGGCTTCACCCTCCGGGCTAATGCAGCTGGGCTGCCAGAGGGTGACCTTGCCCCATCCGGGAAAAAGCTCTGCTGAGCTAACTCGGGGTGTGAACAGTGGCCCCGGGAACACGTCTAACCCGAGGAAGAGGACACACGGGCTGCAAGTAATCTGGCAGTGTTTGTTTGCATCCTGATGGTGTATTGCCTTTATCATTGGGTTTATTTATGTGTTAAAGGAAGCTCGCCAAAAATCCTGCATAAATCATTTTTAAAGTTTCTGATTAAACCATGTACATCTATGGGGGGGGGGGGGGGCAGGGGGAGGGTCAGATGGTACCAATCACCAAAGAAGAAACAAGAAATCACCCATCATATCTCCACCTGGGAATAACGTCCACATTCTTTCTCCCCTCTCCAATCTGTACTCACCTGTCCCCCGCACACCAGCCTTCTATACACTTTGCAATCCAATGAACCTAATTCTAATCCTGCTTTGACCACATACTTGCTGTGTCACCTTGAGCAAGAGCGTGCATCTCAAATTGCTCGTCCGCCAAGGGGAGTGAAATGGTACTCGGCTCACACGCGGCCGGCCAGAGATGGCTGAGGTCATTCCCCGGATGGAGGCAGCGCCTTGCCCTTACTGAACACACAACCAACGGCGGTGTCGTAGTTATGAGCTGTGCAGAAAAGAATCAACAGAGCAGGCGTGACTATTTTCCGAAAGGCGGGCTTGCAAGGCTGGCCCTCGGCTGGCACCTGGGGACGTGGATGTGGGGAGAGTTCCAACACCGCCTAAATGATAAGCGTGGCTCTGTGTTTAAGCTGTTTGTGCAAACAGTGTGGTTCAGGCTGAACACCTGCTTTCCTCCTGGCAGTCGGGCATCTGGGCCCGTGCCATGCGGGAGGGTGCTTACACGAGCAGCCCCCTTGCAGCCTCTGGGCGCTGAGTCTCCAGCGAGCTTCCCTGCTGGCAACACGCCCCCATGTTGTCACAACTCACTTCCTGGGGAAGGAAGTAAGCACGTGGGGGTCCCCCAGCTTGCTCCTGGCTTCCCCCAGACCTTACCCCGTGAACCTGTTCCCCGTTATCTTGCTTTGCATCCTTTTGCTATAATAACCCCCAGCCAGAAGTCCTGGGGGTCCTGCTTCCGAACCACCACACCTGGGGGTGGTCTTGGGGACCTCCCAACACGCGAGCATGTCCCTGGAGTTGGGCTGCAGGGCCCTAATCCCAGTTCAACCACGATTGGCCTCTGCATGACTCAGGCCCCCGGCAGGACTCGGATGACTTCAACGGAAGGTCCTTTATCAAGGTGTGGGCAGGGTCTGGGAAACCAGTGAGGGTCAGTGCAGCATCCTGCAGCTACGGGGGGGCTGGTTGTTTCCCACGGGTGAAAGGGCGGACGGAGGTCAGGACGAGGGCCGGTGATGATCACTGTTATGTTGGCTGCAGGTGTGGTCTTCACTGGACTGTTTCTCTGTTCCTTTATAGCCATGTCCAAGTGATATTCATCCCGGAAAGAGGGTAGAAGGAGGGAGGGAGAGGGGAAGGGAGGGAGGGAGAGGGGAAGGGAGAGAGGGAAGGAGGGAAGGAAGAGGAAAGGGGTCCACCCTTGCCATTTTAAAATTTGATGTGTCTTGCCCTGGCTGGCGTAGCTCAGTGGATTGAGCGCGGGCTGTGAACCAAAGGGTCGCAGGTTCGATTCCCAGTCAGGGCACATGCCTGGGTTGCAGGCCATGACCCCCAGCAACTGCACATTGATGTTTTTCTCTCTCTCTCTCTTTCTCCCTCCCTTCCCTCTCTAAAAATAAATAAATAAATCTAAAAAAAAGAGTATAGGTTGGTAAGTGCTTTAAAAAAAAATGTGATGTGTCTCTCACTGGGTCCTTACACGGATGTTTCTAGAATCTAAACAAGGAACACCCTGAAGTTAAAGGCCCTGACTTTCCTGGTATTCAGCTCCACTCACTGAACTTCCCACGGAGCACTTCATGCCACCGTTCTTGGAGTGCAGTCACAATGAGACTACCCACCAAGTCCTAAGTGGGGTTGAGGGCCCCTCTGCCCCCCCCCAAGCCTCAGCCCAGGCCCCAAACCCCAATCTAAGAGAAAATGGTAAACACCCCTCCACTCGGGGCTAAGGGGCAGGTAGCAAACTCTCCCCTCCAGTGCCCTGTGGACTCCACGTGTGTGGCACGGCCACTCAGTGCACGATCCATGACAACCCTGCTCCCCGCCCGCCCACTCACTGCACCCCATCCCTTCCCCAGAGAGGGCAGAAGCAGAAGGTACACACACAAGCCTATAAACTGAAGTAAATCGAAGACAGGCCGTGGGTAATGAGGCAGCTGGGAGCCCCGGGGAAGCTCAGCGGTGTCCAGAATGCACGAGCTGTTTGTCAGAACTTAAAGGCACAGCCCCGAATAGAGCTGCAGGAGGGGAGGTCACTGGGCTCCAATCTGAGAGCCGCGATGGAGGAGCAGATCAGGCCAAGGAGAGGTAAAGGGCGCACCGCTGGGCAGGTGACGCTGGGAAGCTGGAGGCAGAAACGCTTGGAGAACAGAGCCCGTTCCTTAAACTCTTGGCAACCGTTTCCTTGTGGTCATTTACATAATGTTGCAATTGTCACTGCTATTTGCTTTCTAGCGCAAAGGGAGACCCAGCATCAAAGGAACAAACTGCTAGGTTAATTCAACCCTCATTAGCCACTGGCAACACAGAACCCGGTTAATCACCCACTTAACTTGAACACGGAGTACAAAGCCCTCTTTTGTTTGGAATGGGGCTTCCGGGGGCAGGTGCCTTCCAGCAAGCCACACCCGCCCTCTCTCAGTCACTGGGCTGGTCCACAGCGGTGGGCGCCAAGGTGTGACGTATCAGAAGAGACTGTGACCAGAAGGAGCCGTACAGGCCTTAGGTAGAGGACAGGCAGCACCACAAAGCCAGGTCGGAGGCTCCTGCTCTGTGCCACCTCAGCGGCCTTGGGCAACCCAGCAACACCTCTGAGCCCCAGTGTCCTGTTCTGTTACAGGGGGTAACAAAAGTGTCAACTCAGGACATTGTGCAGGGGATGCAATGAGATAAGGCAGGGAGACCTCTCCAAATGCTTGGCTCACTCAGCACGTGCTGGTCTCCAGTACGTTCGTTCGTGCTGACGCTACCACCTCCTCTCACCCTTGCGTTGCTCCCTAAAGAAAGTGCTTTTGCATCCAGGAAGGTGCACGGAAGATAAGGCCTAGACTCCTCAGAGGTGCTGATGTGACTTCTCTGCCTAAAGTCACTGATGGCTTTGACTCACCTAACGGAACTTGCCAGGAGGCTTAACACAAACCTTGGGCCGAGAGGAGCCCCTGAGGGCCAGGCTCAGCCAACCGCCTGCTAGTAAGAGGCGCGAGGCTTTCCGTGATCCAGTGCAACTCACCAAAGAAAGAATACATGGATCGTCACTGGGTTCCCTCGTGTCCACACACACACACACACACACACACACACTGTTCTGTGACCAGGGGATGTCGCTTCCTTCCTTCACTCTTTCAACAATATCCACCCCTTCCGGGCAGGCAGGGAACCCTCTGAACCAGAGAAGCTGACTGTCTTTGCAGCGTCTGCCTCCGTGACAGCGCTGACTCTCAAGGCTAGGCCACAAGAGAGGCCGGGACACCTCTATAGAAGCTGGAACCCCCGCCCTGGCAGCCCTGAGGCCACTGTGCGAGTCGCCTGCGGCTGTCAAGGGTGAGAATGGCCGGGCCGCGGGAGGAAGCTGGAGAGGATCGGAGTATGTTCCTGAGAAATGTACCACGTTCAAGACAACTGAGAAGCAGGGGATGCAAAAACAAAATGGAAACGAGAACTCTCTGCCTGCCCCCTGCCCCCACTCGTGTAAAGACAGGCTGGAGGAGTCTGGGCCAGACCCCTTGCCCAGACGTGGCGCTGAGAGGCACGCAGGCAACAAGCCTTCCTAAAATAGCCCTCGCCTTCCATTCGTTTCCCCGGACATTTGCCTTCCCGCAGTCTGCAGCCCCCGGAGGTCCAAGCCCCCTTCCCTTCGCCTTTGTGCTCCTCTGCGAATGGGCTGCTCTGTGTTGGGATGCTTTGTGAGCCTCAGGGGCTAACTGCCCTGGGAGCACTCGGCACCGGGTTTCTCCCAGGTGCACGTGTACTACCTGTGCTAATAAACTCTGTTTTCCCTTGTTAATCGGTCTTTTGTCGGTTTAATTTGCAGGACTGCGAGCCACTGAACCTAGGAGGGTAGAGGAGAGAAGATTGTCCTCCCCTGCAAGGCCATTTCAGGGGCTCCAGCCCCTTCGGTTGAGGTGGTAGCCCCACCTGAACCCAGCCTTGGGGCAGTCCTTAAAGCCCAGGAGACAGTGAGTGAGTGAGGAAGCCCCCACGTGACTCCAGCCCCCAGCCACGGGGTCCACCCGAGCCTGTCAAACCCTCGAACCCGAAGTCCCGGACATCGTGGGGCAGAGCCTCACGCTGGGTCCCGCCCGGACTCGATCTGTAGAAGCCGCGAGCATCATAAAGTGGGGTCTTCTCACACCGCACCGAGTTCTAGGTGGTTTGTCATTAAGCAACGGAGAACTGAAAGAATAGGGACACCCCCCCCCCCACTTTGAGCACATGGCTTATGTGAATTCAGCTACATAGGCTCAGCAACAAAAAGTGAAACCCAAGTCCTGGTTAAATAAGCAGAGCGGGTGATTTCGCTCACCGGTTGCTGCACTCCGTGGGATACAACTAGACGAGGGTGAGAACGAGCTGGGAGACGAGGCTCCCCCTCCGGTGGTTCTCAGCCAGGTGAGGCACTGCCCCCTAGAGGACATGAGAGGAAGAGCACTTCATCGTGCGGTGAGGGGATGGTGGTGAGAAGCACCCGGGGCAGGGAGGCAGAGATGCCGAAGCCCCCGCCGCACGCCCCGCCCACCACCCACGGCCCTGCCCTAGAGGTGCAGGTGCCCCTGCTGCGGAGCACTGCGTGGTCTCGGCTTCAGAGGGCCCGCCGTGGGGCGAGCGGCTTAAAAACAGGCGTTTCTGTTTGCTTGAGCGGTGTGGCCCCGAAACGCAAGCTGCCACGTTGCACAGGCTGCCTGGAGAAACAGTGGCTGGCTCCGACTCGGCCGGAAACGATATCAAGCTTCGTTGGCTTCGTAACAGACGCTCCAACTTGACCCGGGAACAGCGTGTCCCTCAGGGGTCTCAGGAGTACGTTTTGACTGCGTGAAGTTGTCACCTTGCCCACCGACTTATCTAGAGCCTCGGTGACATTCAGTTCTCCTGGAAGGAACACGAAGATCCCACACATACGGACACACAGACGCACACAGATTCTGTGGGGGTTGTCATTAAATTGTAAGGGGGGTATAGTCTAGTCGTATTGTTTCTAAATGTTTCTGAAACGTGTGGGGGAGATTTTGTTACTACGCCGCCGGGACGTAAGGGTCTGCTCCAGTCTCTCAAACTGGGGAGGAGGAGGGGCCTGTTGGGTGGGTTAACTGTAGTCATGTCCACGTGTTGGTGGACATTCCGTTGTTGCTTCCCCGCCCCACCCCAGTTTTCTGCAGTCGCAAACACTACGTCAGGGAAAAAATTCTTGTCCTTGAGTTTTCGACTCTCCTGAATGCGTCTCCCCGGGTGAGGAGTTGCTGGGACGACAACCATTTATAATCTTAATAGGGCCTGCCACCCCGCCCCGCACGGCGGCTCAGCCAATGTCCCTTCCCCCGCCCCCAGCCGTGGTCAAGGGCAGCCCGGTGGTCCCTGGGGTTTTCCTGGGTGGTTCTTCAAAGGCCCCAGGCAGCAGGTGGAGGTGATTTCTTGATCTGTCACGTCGGGCAGAAAGGGGAGAGATGTGCCCAAATAAATGAACGTTGGTAAGTATGTAGTGTCTCCTCTCAGGCGACCACAGTACTGGAGGGGTGTCCAAGCACGACGGCACGGCCTCTGTGTTCGAAGAGATGACAATCTCTCGCACGAGCAAATGTTAGACTTTTGACATTAGAGCTGAAATAAGCCGCTGGAGGAGTTTGTGGTCCAAGGCTTCCGAGGAGCCGAGATGGGCCCCGGTGCAGGAGGCCGTGAGACCCTGCTGGACCAGGTGTACCCCAAACCAGAAGTGAGGGATGGGAGGGACTTAGTCACCTGAAGAGGAGGAGGCACAGAATTCTGGATGGGTGGTGACAGGGGTCAGGGCACAGGTACACATGGCAAGGGACAGGATGCAGAGGGGCCGGAGGGAGAGGGCAACGCCAAGACGGGCGCCGTGGCGATGCGTGTGCTGCGGTAGGGGGCCGGCGCGGTCACGGCTTCTGTCCCGCCCACGGTGGGGAGAGAAGGCGGCAAAAAACAGCCCAGCGCAGGGCAGGGCGGAAACCCGGGTCAGTTCCTGCACTGGGTGGGTGCCGCCCGCACTGAATAACAAAATGTAACCTGTCCAGAGAGATGCCTGAGAAAGATTATTCCACAAATTGCATCTTTATTGATTTTAATAGCGCGGAAAAATGAATTTCACAAAGTACCTGACACAATGCTTACTTGTAAATCGATGCAAAAACTGGATAAATGTGTCAAATGGCTTCTCCACCAGGAGATGCGACGTGGAGAGGAAAGAGGACAGGAACCGCATTTCCAAGGAAACAGACGCCGTACCGTTGCAAATGCTTTTTGAAAAATAAGTGTGTGTGCACCGCCTTTACGTGGGTGTGTGTGTGCACGTTGCCTGTAAAGTTAAGAAGACGCTAAACCACTGCAAGAACTGACCACTACCTTTTTGAAAACTACCTAAGAGCCATTATTATACATGATGATGACAGCAACATCAGTAACGATCGTCGTCACAAAAAAATATGCTGTATTTCCATAACCCTTTTGAAGTTTTGTGACATTGCCAGCGCGATCTCTCGCAACAGCGCTGCAAGGTAAGACGGGGAGGAAATTATACATTTTTTCATCAGCAAAGTTAGCAAGCAAAGCTCATGTGAATTAGAGCAAAATTTTTTTTAATTGTAAAGATTTAATTTTTATTTTTTTTTTAGAGAGGGAAGGGAGGGAGGGAGGAAGGGAGAGAGAGAGAGAGAGAGAGAGAGAGAGAGAGAGGGAGAGAAACATCAATGTGCGGTTGCTGGGGTCCATGGCCTGCAACCCAGGCATGTACCCTGACTGGGAATCAAACCTGCAACACTGTGGTTCACAGCCCGTGCTCAATCCACTGAGCTATGCCAGCCAGGAGAGCAAGTTTTTCACCTGCAGCCAAGCAGTCTTCCAAGGGCCACAGGGGAGATCCAGGGATCAGTGTGTACTTTTCAATTTGCATGCTAATGTGTGTGCATGGCCATGCACATTTTTTCAGAGCAAGGAGTTCACGGAGTCTCTAATGAATCCACAAATCCCCCCAAGTGAAGAACTGCTGAAACAAAAAAAGAAATAGCTCTGAGTTTGACATTGAGCAAAATGTTGACATTAGCAAAATGTTTTGACATTTTAAAATATGCTACAGTAAGATGTGTGATAATTGAAGTCTTTTACCTGTAGCTATATAGATACATGCGAATGAAGTTATGAGCGTGACTTCTACTTCTGGCTGTGACACCGTACCTGAGGCAAAATTTACCTTCCTCCCTGATGACTGAAAGCTGTGTGTTTTTTCCCGGCGTCGGACAACACGCCGCACAGGAGAACCGCCTTTCAGAGACGAGAGGCAAGCAAGGCGAGCCCCGCAGTTCCGTTAGCGTACATCATGGAGAGAGCGTTTCCAGAGTCCGGGAAGGAGAACTAGACACAGCCTGGTGGCCCTGCCGAGTTGGAGGAACAGAGTTTGGAGTTCGGGGAGGTCCCCGTGGCTAGGATTTTCATGACAAGAAGTGAAAGAGGAGGGAACATTTGTGGAGGGTTCCCTCGGGCCTCTGGCTGAGGACTGAGCCTCGTGCCCATGGGAGGACGCGCCTCAAGGTCAGGGAAGGGCAACCGGAGAAGAGCAGACCACGGGGCCTGCGGAGCCGAGAGCGATGTGAGGCTCCGGCAGCCAGCCTGGAGATGCGAAGACTCGAGTAGAATTCCTGGGTGGAATTCGCCTCAAGGGCGAACAAAAGGTTGCTCTGGACCAACCCAGACTTGAATTAGACGCCCATCTCAACAAAGTCAAACGAATTTCAAATAGCTTGAATATGTTGCAGGACGGCATCCAACAAAATGAAAGAACCAGAAGAAGACCCAGTGACCAACTGTGTAAGAGTCACACTGCAGACACCGGGTAAGAAGGATGCAGGATGAAAAGACACAGCGAAATAACAACCCGCAACCGGAAGGAATAAGACAGTACCTTTTATGGTGCGCGTATTTCACCACAATTTAAATATTTTAATAAATAAAAACTTTAAAAAGACCTGGAAACAAGTACAAGTCACACTGGGAGAAAATGTGTGCATAGTGCATTTGTGAAAAGATTTGTGTCTGGAATTCCTGAAAACCTCTTAACATTTCACTGTCACAAACAAAAGTAACCGAGTGAAAAAGGGTCAAAAGATTTGAACAGGCAGTTTCACCCAAGTATACAGATAATGGCAAATAAAAATATAAAAAGGTACTCAACCCCAGGAATCACTAGGAAAGCATACATTTAAACCACTGTGCAATTCCACTGCATACCCTTTGGATGGCCATAGTTAAAAGTACTGGAGAAGATATGGAAAAACTAACATGCTCAAATGTCACTGAGGGAGAAAGCAAAATGTTACACGCCCTTTGAGTTTCTCATGAAGTTCCGTCCATCCTTGCCCCATGAAGTAGTAGGCCCTCCCGTGCTACTCATTCAAGAGAAAGCCCATTTGTCCACACAAAGACGGGCACGTGAACGGCAAGGGCAGCTTCATCCATGACTGCCTAACGCTGGAAAGAACGCGAGTGCCCGCAGCTGTGAACTGGAATATTACTCAGCAGTCAAAAGGAGCGAACTCCGGAGGCACGCCCCAGCGTGGGCGACTCTCAAAAGCATCACGCTGAGTGAAAGGAGTGAAAGAAGTTCCGCATGAAAGTTCACCATCGGAACGATTTCTGTTATATAGAACTCTAGACCGGGCAAAACGGTGGTGTTCAAAAGCGGCCAAGGGCTGTGAGCGACTGGGGGGTGGCGAGAAGGGGAGGGCTCTGACGGGCCACGAGGGCACTCGGGACAGTGAGATGCTCCACATCGTGAGTGCGGTGCTAGTTCTGAGATGACACGCACGGTCACGGCTCGCTGAAGTATACACCGAACGTGGATTCGCTGAGTGTGTGTAAATGATGCCTCAATAAAAGTGACAGGAATACACTAAAACATCATAGTCCAATTTGCTAGGAATTACCTAATTACAGTGCAAGCCAGATGAGGCAGTGCATACAAACCGCTGTGGTTCTCTGAGATGGGCGGTTCTCTGTGTGTTCTAACAGCACGGCGGGCTCAGAGGGGCCAGTGTCACTGCTTGTGCGAGGGGGTGTGGCATTGCAACCTGGAACCAGGAGTCTGTGAATGACAGACCCAGGGATCATCAGCTCGGGGATGCAGGAGGGGCCTCGGGGTCTCCAGGGAGCCTCTCTTTGCTGGTAAGGCTCCAGCTGCCCCTTGCTCCGTGATGCTCCGTCTCCTCACCCCGGGCTGCCGGAGCAGGCAGGCAGTAACCGGTGTTACTCCAGGATGTGTGCAGTGTGTGAAGGATGAGTATGACCCCTGCGTGGCGCTCACAGGTGGGACCAGGGGATTGGGGGATGCAATGTCTCTCGTCATCCCTAACGCGCCCAGTAGTAAAGGGAACTCCTTTGAGGCCGTTAGAGCTAACACCTGACCAGCACCCCACCTGGGTTCCCCAAATGCACCCATATCCTCTGCCTACAACCTGGCCTTCTTCAGGAGTGTTCTCCCCGCCACCCAGGGCCACAGCCAGGAACTGGATGGCCAGTCCTGACCAGCTCCACCTCCTCCTCCAACCCCGCCCTGGTCGCTCTCACTTGACCTTCTGGTCATTCCTGACGGGCCCCCATCTGCGCCACCTGCCACACAGCTCGGGTCTGACCCAGGATCGTCTGGTTCCTAAGCGGCCCCGGGAGCCCCCTCGGGGGGTCTCCCCACCTCCGCCACTGCCTTCCACCCCGTCTCCTCACAACAGCGAGATGCCTTTGCCTTTAACAATGGGAATCTGCTTGCCCAGCTGGGCTGTAGGACAGACCGTTCCTGCTTTGCTCCCAGGTCCCAGTGTAATCTGAGATGCAGTGTGAGATCGATGCACATTTGCTAAATGAAGGGAGCGTGGGAAGACTGCCTGGTTTCGTGAAGATGGAGGAAAAGGAAGGACGCTGCTGAAAACGGCCTCTGGGCCCACGCCATCCGCAGTGACGCCGCGAGTGAGCCCTCGGCCCACCGTAAAGCTGTCACCCCCGTCGCCCTGGGCTCTGGCAGCGGGGGACTTGGACACAGACGCGTATTTCTGGCGGGGGTGAGGGCTGAGACGGCTCTCCCGACTTTCCCAGGTCTAAGCCGCCCAGGTGCTCTGCATTCCAGGACGGACTGAGGAGGTCACCTGGCAGGACAACAGCGCCACGGTCGGCTGCCACGCACAGACCGCTCGGTCTGAGCCGGCCGCAGTGCCGGGCATCCTCACAAACCGCTCATCAGTGCCGCTCACCCCGACGCCGTGCGCCATCCGAGCTTGAACAGGGGACGACAGGGGTTCCGAGAGCTCAGTAAACGTGCCCAAGGCACACGGCTGGCGAGCACCAGAGCGAGAACTTGACTCTAGGTAGCCGATTCCAGAGCACGCTCCATTTCTGAAGCGTGTCGCTTTCCACGTGGGTTTCACACTACAATGTAGCCACACCCTATCCATCCATCGGTACTCTTTATTGTCACACGGTCACACCAAATTAATAATTAGGAGAAACTGCTCCGTGCACGGAACACTGAGAAGCAGAGGTGGCTGGGAGCAGCGGGAGGCCATGCAAGGGTGAGGGCCATTTGGAGTTGCCCCCACCCAGGGGAGCAATGTCTCCCTCCACCTCCACCTCCAGGGTCTGTGAGGTGGCGGGGAAACCTTGGGTCAGCCAGGTAAGTGCAGGAAGAAGCAGGGAGCTTAGAGGAGCAAGACCCGTGCACAGGGGTTTGGCAAAGACACACCTCCCCTGCCTCACCAGGTTGCTCCGAGTTGGCCCAGGACTCGGTTACTGCAGCATCAGCTGCAACTCTGTTACCCAAAGCCCGGAACACACCACTAACTCTGTCCACAGGACGCAGCCTGGGCCTGACACGTGTCTCAGGACAGCTGTGTCCTGAGCAGCAAATGCACCCCAGACCTGGCCCTTCTCCTGAGACAACGAGGAGGGGGTGTCCACTTCCCCTCTGTGGGCACCTCTTCGATTCCCGATTCTCACTCCTTCCCTGGGCTGCGTGGAGCCGATGCTGGTTTTCCCCTGCCTCAGGGTGACAGCTAAGACGGGGGGGCATTGGGGGTTAGCCCAACTCTGAAAGGACAGAGCAGAGCCCCAGCACACCTCGGGGATCGCCTTCCATGCCTGAAGCTCACTTCCCACAGGAGCACGGGTGAGCTATGCTACGGACGACACCAGTTTACTGCCACGGGGGGTGAGCACGCCATGAGTACTTGGTGTCCAGGCAACGCCAGGGAGAGATGCTGGGGAGAAAGACAGAGCACATGCGTGCAAGCTTGCATGTGTGTGTGAGCATGCGTGAACTCACGGTGAGCTCAGGTGTCACAGTGGTCACTTAAACCACGGGCGGGCCACAGCCAATAAGCAAATGAACGGCCATGGCTGTGTCCCAGTGAAACTCAACTCAAGAACACTGAAATGTCAGTTCTATGTGATTTTCATGCAGTATGAAGCATTGTTATTCTTGGGATTATTTTCACCCATTTAAACATGTAAAACCCTTCTCAGCTCACAGATCGTGCAAAAACGGGCAGAGGACAGTGTTTGACCTGGGAGCGTGAGCCTGGTTTAAAAAGCATCCTGGGAATGTAACTCCTCTCCCCAAAAAGCTGTGCAGTGTTTTTACAGTAAACCCAACCTTCAGTCTTCTTTCTTGGGACTCAGGGAGGTGCTCTGTGGTCTCGTTGTGGGTAAAATATTGCAAATTCCCAGCCCTCCGCTGCCATGGGGCCCCGAGTGACAGACCAACATTTACGCGGGCTTGCACAAGACCATTGTCATTAGCGCTCCCACTTAATTGACAACGAATGGCCGGCAGCCTCTTCTGTGTGATAAAGCAAACAAAGGATTTATTTGAAGAAGGATGCGTTGTTTTTTTTTTAAATTAATTCCCTTTAAAAAAAAAAATCTCTCTGTGTGCCCACAGAGTGGTGGAAAGAGATGTATCCTTTGGATAATTTTTAATTAAGGTGAACGAACCCTGGCAAGCTAAAAGGTTTTCTCAGGGGAAAGGTCTCAAACTGTTAACACGTCGATACGTTTCTCCATCTGTTAGCTGCTCCCGGGGTGGCGAGCATGGCCTTCATGGCAATTTCAAGGAAGGTTCTTTCTGGAAGGTTCTTCAGGGCTTGTTTAGTGGGGAGGTCTCAGAAACCACGGAACCTTCTCAGAAAGGGGGAGGGGCGTGTCAGATTCCAACTGCAGGTCTCAGTGACAGATTGTTACCTGGGATTAGCAATGCGAGTCACGCCAGCCGGCGGTGTGCTGAGCCGGAATTCAGAGCAGGTAAACACGCCTGAGGCTCTCCCCGCCACCAAGGCTGTTATAAACAAAGATGCAGGGAAAGACCCAAGCAGGAAACACGAACCCCGGCTGGCGGCACGCATCTTGCGTGCCTCGTGTGGCCCACGCAGATTCTCTCGTACTTCTCACAGCGGGCGGTGACGTGGGCGCCGATGATTGACCTCTGCCCTCATCTTCATGAGGTTTCTTCCTGGGAGCTCTCTGTGTCCCAATTTCCCCATTTTATAAAGATACAGGTCCTATTGGACTGGGGTGCACCCTAGCGACCTCTTCCTAACTGACCACGTCAGCAATGCGCCTATTCTAAATAAGCTCTCGCCCTGAGATACTAGCAGTTAGGGCTCTAAGGTATTTACGTGGGGTGGGGTCACAATGCAACCCGTTACAGAGGCTAGGGACGCTGCTAAACACCCCGTGATGCCCAGGGCAGCCCCTCAGCAGAGAGCCAGTCAGCCCCAATGTCAATGTCGTAGGCAGGCCACTGTCCAGCAGGACTGCCCTCCGGGAATGGCAGCACAACCACCCGGAAAGAAACGTCCCGTTTTTCCCTGCGCTTACCCGTGTTCAAAAGCTTGGGTTATTTATTTATCTATTTTTTAAGAACAAATTCCTTCCACTATCATCACGTTCAATTCCCAACCCTTATCTGCCCCGCTTCGAAATTCTCCGCGAGCACCGCTGGAGTTTTATTTTCTGTACCTTGATGTGGGCAGCGGTAGATTAATACGGCTTGTAAAGAAATTCATTTTCCCCTCTCTCCCACAACAAAGGTGATACACGGGGGAAATAAATCACAGGAAACAGCCCTTGGCTCCGGAGTGGGTCCCACCCACCGGCCGCTGCGGGAGGAGCCCCCCCCCCGACCCCCCACCCCCCATCGCTCTACCTGATGTATATTTCAGCGGGGAGAGCAGGAGCGGCAACCAAAACTTAAAATTATCATCTAAATGAGCTCTGATTGCACTGAAGATTTTTGTTATTCACACGGTTAAGGGTTCCGCTAAAAAGAGAAGGGATGTATATTCGAATTCCCCATTATACCAGCCCTTAGTACTTGTGTAATTAGCCACGTGAGTCAAGTGTTTCATTCCTGGCCTCCCCCTACCCCAGCTTTCTTCCCCCTTAGTGACCGGAAGCACCAGGACACTCTTCTCAGGTGAGGAAGAAAGTGGGTTGAAAACTACTGTCTCTCCTAACCTTTGCCCAAAATCCAAGTTTATCGTGAGCCGGTGCAAATGAAGGCGCTTGGGTGGAAAAGATTCAGCGGGTGGAGGGGCGTGTTAGGGATGACCCGGCACCACATTCGTGAGGACACTGAGGCCCTGGGCGAGGCCACCTGCCCAAAGACAGGGGACAGCAGTCAGCCACGGGTCCCGGCCTGGCACTCCCTCCCCGCACCTCAGCCCGTTGGCTGCCTCCGTGAGGGGCAGTCGGGTTCTTTCAGACACCGAATGAACAAACGCCTAGAAGCTTCCAGAGACATCTGTGATAAGTTCTGCCCTGCGGCCTGGGGGAGAGGGGCCCTGCCGTGGTCCTCCCCCTGCTCAGCCCCTCCGCAGAGCAAGGAGCCCACAGCACTGTGGGGGTGTGCCCACTCTGAGCCGGCAGCCCCCAGCTGTCCCAGCCTTCAAGTTCCTGGGATGTCAGAATGGCCCTAAGTCCCCTCCCAACGCTGGGGCAGGCTCTTCCCCAATTGAGCTCCAGGAGAGGGTCTCACTGCTGGTGCCCCGCCCCAGCCCAGGAGAGCGTGGAAGGTGGTGTCTGCCTGTGGACAGACCGTGGGCATGCAGGTTAGTATGTCCCCACGCTGTGCTGGGGGCTGCTCGTGGGGCAGAACAGAGGCTGGGCAGGAGGGAGGGGGCTGGGGGCTGAGGCCAGGAGCCAGCACGCCCCATAGCCACCCACGGGCACAGAGGAGCCCAGAATCCCACGCGGGAACCTGGCTCTGCAAGCCACTGTGAAGGTGCAGCTGCAGGGTGAGATGACGGAGCGCACTGCACTCAGCAGTTCATGGACTTGATTGGCAACTTCTAAACATTTCGACAGTGTGGGTGGGTCTTCCTTTGTGCTCTTGTCCTGGGCACGGGAAAACACGAACCCCACAGGCTGCAGTCAGGGCCTCAGGTTTGAATCCTCGCTCAGCCTCTTACCCACCGTGAGCTCCTGGGCAGGCTGCTTCGCCTCTCTGTCCACCCCTCGTCCCCCCCTGCACCGCGGAGTGACGAGGGCCGTAAAAAACAGTGAGCCAGTGAATAATACCAGTGAGTGACCAGTGGCATGGAGGGAATAAAACTGGGTGACGGGCTCGACACCCAGTGACTGGGGCCGGAGGGACGGGGAGCTACTGGAGACAGCATCGCCAAGCAGGGCATTTCAGAGCAAGTGACACGCTGAGTCACAATTGTGGGTTTTCCCCACTGATGCGATTCTTGTTGGAACACAGCAGACAGAAAGCAAGGACTTGGGGGAGCTTATAGACACCCCGGTTCTCTACTGCTTCTATGCCTGATCGCTAATATTTTTTAAAATCCTCACCCAAGGATATGTCTATTGATTTCAGAGAGAGAGGAAGGCGGAGAGAGAGAGGGAGGGGGGAAGAGGGAGAGAGAAACACTGATGTGAAGGAGAAACATTGACCAGTTGCCTCCTGTATGCACCCCAACTGGGGATCAAAACTGCAACCGAGGTACATGTCCTGACTGGGGATTGAACTCACAGCCCTTTGGTTGATGGAGCAATGCTCCAACCCACAGAGCCACACCGGCCAGCGAATGAATGCTAACACATTTTGTCCACGTGGAAGAGTCTTCCTGTGACGTGACCATGGGTAGGGACGTGGCAGGGGCAGGGACGTGACGCTTCCACCTGCCGACAGCTGCGAGTCGCCTGAAGAGCCCGGCAGCCGCATGGACCTCCTGACTCGGGAGCAAGTGCAGGGATGAGACTGGGAGGCAACAGGAGCCCAGCTCAGAGCCCTGGTGCAAGAAGGAGTCTTCTGATGGTGACAGGTCCAAAACACGTCCTACTATATAATAAACAGCTCGTTCTCCTGCCTGGAAAAGTAAAGCAAACCTCATCGGCATGGAGCCAATGACCTCGACCTCCCAGAAGCAAGAATGAGAGGAGGAAGCCCCTTTCCTGTCCTACTTTGATAAAAGCCTCTAGCATGCTTGCAGCAGGGCCGCAGGCCCGCAGGAAATGCCAAGGCCCCGGGGTCCGAGGCACCAATTCTCAGACATGCTGGGGGCAGTGTGGGCGGGTGCCCAGCAGGGACCTGCTGAAGTGACTGGGAGACCAGGCACTACCTTTCGTGTGCCCCAGGGAGCAGTGTCCCTCTGGGGGCTCCCTTTCTCAGTGCATTTCTGGTTTGGCCCCAGGGTCTTAGAACGGCGCTAGCTTCCGTGAGCTCAGAAAGCTAGGAAAAGAAAAACAAAAATTTCAAATCATGCTTTTAACTTTCAAAGGCGAGCAATCTTCTTGGCAGCGCCTGCTTCAAAATGCATTAGCCTCTTTCCCCCTGGAATGCCATTTGCTCTTCCCGTTCTCCTCCTGCGTGCCTGTGTGCGTGTGAACACGCACGCTGCATGCCTTCTGTCCTCAGGTTTCGGGGCCTGCCAAACCCACGCCCGCAAACGTTCACCCCAGCTCGTTTCCGCCGGACGCCCTGTCCCTGTGCCATCCGTGTGTCTCCCGGAGCTAACAAAACAGAGGATGACGCCGAAAGGTTGCCCCTGCTGAGAATGTTCATGACACGCTGCGCGGCTGCACATGCAATTCCACCCGGAGCGTGGTGCGGTCAGAGGAGGGCTCCCCTAACACGGGCAGAGCCCAGGACAAGGACACGGGTGGAACCCGGACACATCGTGCCTGAACACCCAGGAGCCACAGTCCAGATCCACCTGGGGCCCGCAACCTGTTCCCCGAGACCCACCTTCTTGACCTGAAGCTGAAGGAGCCGCGCTGCCCCTCACTGGCCACTCACTGTGAGCCTGAGTGGGGCAAGGACTGACCGGCACGGGACAGGACAAACACAGGGCCGGGAGCCGGGGCTCCTAGGGTGACTGGACCCGCCCAAACCCCGGGCCAGGGCCAGCTCCCCAGGAGCCAGGGGCACAAAGTCCCCTCTGCTGCCTGTGCACTTCCCGAATGACACAGTCCAAGCAGAGGGGAAGGACAAGCGAGGTCATCTGGGGAAGCTGGGCTAGGTGTTCTGGAGCAGGCAGCTGGGGGCAAAGCTCCGACGTTCCCTCCGGGTTCCCAGGCTGGGCCTCCTTTGTCTCCTTCCGACCGCCACCGCCACACTGCGGCTCCCAGCAGCGCTGTGCCCTCTGGCCTGGGAGCCCCGTCCGGCTCTCCCAGCCCATGGATGCCCATAACGTCCATCTGCTCAAGTGGGTACCATATAATGAACATGCTTTCTTGCAAAGCCAGCCAACCAAAGAGAGCCTTTATATTGGGGGCTCCGACCAGCAGGGGTCCTAGGCAGGGGACCCTCTCGCCCAGGTGTAAGGAGAGACGATAGCAGAGTGACTGGATTGGCTGTAGGCCTGGCGAAGTGCGCCGGCCAGTTAAGTGTGGTGGGCGCCAGCAGGTGGTGCCTCTTTGGTGACAGTAGATTGATTTTCTATCGAGAATGGCTTGCTTTCTCCACAGTGAATAGCCCTGGTATTGCCATCCACCCTGGGCTGGAGGGGAGCCACTCAGAGCTCAGGTCTGGCCATTTGAAAACCAGGGCGGAAGACAGCTGGGGGTGCTCCACCTGGCGGCGGCACCCTGCATAGACGCACCCGAGTGCCCACCTGTTCCCGCCTCCCGGCTCCTCGCCAGCCCCACGGTGTCGGCTCTGCCCAGAGCCTGTTCATCTTCTCCGTCCCCCTGCGAGAGGCTCACGTGTACTCCCAATAAATTCCATCCCATTAAGTTAGCCGGAATTGGTTCCCATCACTCGCTTCCAAACAGCCCCAACAGATACATTAATCACGCAGCCTCCGTGGCACTCGGGAGAGAGCTGGACTTCATCTACTCCAACCTCAGAGCACAGAATCCAATCTGAACGAATATTAGTTTCCCTTTGTCACCCGCTTGCTGGAGACCAACCAATGGATGGCGTCCTCTCTCCGTCCTCCCCAGTCCCCAAGGAATGTCAGGTGACACACTCACAGGTTTCAGAAACTAGAGTGAGGACATCTTCAGGGGGCGGGGAGGGGTGTTATTCAGCCTACCCCAGGTGTGCAAACACCTGGCACACTGGGGGGCTCGACAAAGGTGAGTTGCTTTTCCAGTGGAGAAGGCTTTGGTAAAAACTGGGTCTTGAGGTCAAGGACAAGGTGGATTATGAGTCACCAAGCAAAGTGGACACACTGTCAGTCGGGATTAGGGTGGAGGAGGAAGCAGTAGGAAGCAGGCCAGGGTGACCAGGACAGAAAGACTGAGAGCAGTGGAGGGGTGACGGGGACTCTGGGGCCCGACAGGAGACTCGTGAGCCAGTTCCCCGGGAAGTTAACCTTCGCTCGCTGAGCCCAGCCCAGGGCCCACCTGGAGGCTGGTGTCCCGTTGTAAACAACTACATCTCCCCCCCACCCCCTGCTCTGTCCTGCGGCTGTTCCGGGAAGCAGCCCCGGGCTCGCTGTGTTCCGACCACCCCACGCCTGGCCGAGGGTCTCCACGTCTACCTGCCGGGAAGCCACGGCGCGGTGTGGGGTTTGGGCAGCCCCGGAAGGATCAGGTTTACAGGGAGCTGCCCGCTGAACCCCCTCTGTTGAGAGTCCATGGGGGCAAAGGGCCTCCCTGTGTGGGGTGGCCCTGTGTGGGGTTCCTCCCTGAGGAACCTCCACTCGCCACCAAGCACACCTCAGGAGCTTTCAAGATCGCTGTCCCCCTGCAGCCTCAGAGCACGGCCTCTCTCTGTGGCAGTCGGGGCTTTCTAGAACCTTCACTGGCTCACCTGGTTCTTGCATGTGTCTGAGATCCCAGGGCCCTCAACACGTGTCCTGAACACCCACATCGTTGTGAGAGGCAGGCTGCGGTCCCTTCCAAACCACGTGCCAGCGCCTGTCCCTGCAACGGCGACACCAGTGACCACGGACATCTATTGAGGACGAGCTACGTGCCAGTCGATGTTCTAAGCATTCCACACAGTCATCTCACGGAACCCTTGCTATGAGCCTGTGAAATGGGTCCTAGTTTGTGCCTAGGTCAGAGGTAAGGAAACGGAGGCACCTGCAAGTTAGGTAACTCATCCTAGTTGCACAGCCGGTTTTGACACAGCGGCTCTCACCCAGTAGAGACTACAGGCACCTGGTGGACAGAGGCCGGGGCGCCACTAAACATCCTACTGTGTCCGGGACGGCCCCGCAGCCAAGAATCACCTGGCCCAAACGTCGACAGTGCCGAGGCTGAAAAACCCCACACTGGAAACAGGAGGTTGCACACCCGGCAGCCTCCTTGAACATGCTTTTAGTATATCGATAGCTCGCTACACTGTAGTAAAATAATGTGTCTCCTTCACTAGCTCCTGAGTTTTTCAAGGGCAGGGACCACCTCTTAGAAACATGTATATTGCTCATGCATGACCTATAACTCAATATATGTTTGCAAAATAAATGAACCGACCAACAAGCACATGAATGAATAATTGCTGGCATGGAATCTTCTCCTTCCCCGGAAGGTTCATTCTCTTTTCTGTCTTCGGCCCTTAACATCTTCTGCCTTAATTTATCATCATTTGGATACTTGTCTCATTTCCACTAGCATGATAGAATGTTCCAGAAGGCAAAAAAGGAGCCACCCTCACCCTTATGGCCTCAGTAGCTCCAGCACTGGACCCACAGGAGAGCTTCTGTGAATATTTGTGGTGGCAGAACGCTCTCCATTTCTTCCTCCCTGCCCGTTCCTGCTCCCTCCCTCCTGTCTCCTCTCATCTTCCTGCACGTGCTCTGTCTCCTGGGAACTCCAAAGTGGCCGACAGCATGGGGAGGTGGCGGCCACAGGGATGCGCCCATCTCATCATCATAGATGCACTCGAAGGACCCAAGATACTTTTTTAGGGGCCCATAAAGATATTTACATTGTTTCATCCGAAGAGAAATAAGCCCTGGCTGGTATGGCTCAGTGGATTGAGCACCAGCCTGCGAACTAAAGGGTCGCCAATTCAATTCCTAGTCAGGACACATGCCTGGGCTGTGCTCTATTGGTTGTTGGAAGCGAGTCATGAATCCTGCCCACACCCAGGGGACAGGACTGCAAAGTGAATGGATTGCAGAAGGTGGGGACCATGAGGGTCCCCTTAGGCTCTGTCTGCCATGCCAACCTCACGGGTGTTGGGAACTGCCCTGCCTGGTTCAGAAGCTGTAATCCCCCTAGCTAAGGCTGAGTAAAGGACCTTGGGACCATAAGCTACTTAGGAGACAAAGCTTATCTTCCTGGTAGGGGCACCACCTCTGCCCCCTTTCTCTTCACCCTGCTTGGCCCCGGGAGGATGACTGGTTACCCAATGGCGGGTAAGATTCCTCAAAAGAGGGACAACCTAAGACAGGCACAGTCATGAAGGGGCCCTAAGAGAAGGACTTGGGGGGCTATAGAAAAAGGGGGTGATGGACCCTCACCCCTTGGCTTTGACATAGCCTGAGTCCTCATTCTGTCTGCCAGAAGTCTCTTAATCTCTTGGCTGCCTTACTTCCCCTGCCTGACTTAAACCTGAAACAATGCCTTAAACCTAAAACAATGCTGGAGGTGGGTGCATCCCTGTGCCGGAAAGGGCAGGTTCCCTAGGGCATCAAGCCTAAGAAAGAATGCATAAAATCCTGTGAAACCTGCTTCACTAATACCCTCAGTTTAAATGATAAGGGTCCAAGCAGGAAGTGACTTTATTCCCCAAAGTTTTATGACCCTTTAACTATCTGACCCTGACTCAGAATAAGCCCCCAATAAGTTCTTTGAGTGTTATCTATTTCTTAATCACTTCTGCCTGACAATGATTGATAAGCTTTATGTATACACCCTGGGGGCTAGAGAGATGTCTGGGAATGAAATTGGGAATGAAAGCTGAGAGTGAGACAAATGAACAGGATCCTCGGTTCTCAATGTGTGCTTCTCACCCCCCATGGGGGTGCTTCAGGGGCCAGCAACGGGACCGAGAAGGGGTCTCCATGTTTCCCACCGTCACTTCCATCAGGGCAGAGCTCCAGGGCTCAGGGTACAGTTCCAGCAGGTCTGCTTCTAAACATGAGTTTCAGATGAACGAATGGATGGACAAATGGACGGACAGGCTGTCCAAGGCACACATGAAATAGACACACTGGACAGAGAAGGCTTTGGTTCCAAAGAATCATACAGGCACCCTAACAACCCAGTCCCAAGCGGGGTACGTCTGGAAACATCACAAGATTATTTTGGATCACCTCTCTGATAGGAAAGAATGTTCTGGACAAAGGACTGCCTTGCTCCGTGTTTGCTCAGGAACGAATAGGGCAGTCCAGTGGCTGCCAACAACCAAACGCAGGGCCTGTGGCCGAGGGACCGTGAGACACGCAGGGGCCGAGCCCCTGGGCCCTTGTCCTGGGACCCTCAGTGGCTAGAGGTGAAGACAAGGAGTGTGACCAGTCCTGGACACTGGCCATGTACGACTTGGTAAACACACCTCCGCCATCTCCTGCAACAACGGTGCAGGGAGACCGTCCAAGGGCCCACGCACGCACGGGGGTCTGGCCCACGCGGCTGTCTGCCATCAGCTCTGCAAGTGACGTTCCGAGCGGGAAGAAACGGGATTTCTGCTTCACGTCAAGAGCCAGCACACAAGAGGTGATGCCGGAATTGACTTGCATCTCACGTAGGCACCCTCAGGCTTCTTTCCTCCTCCCTTTTTTTGTTTTTGTTTTTGTTTTTTTTTCTGGCTTTAAAAAAGTATTAGTAATAAGCAAGAGCACAGATGTGCCGATTTCTGCCCAACTTTCCCATGGCAGATATGAATGTGAAACCACAAGGGCACCGTTCCCTGTGTATATACTTGGGATGTATTTTCCCCATTTTTTTTGGCTCCAGGAATGTTTGTTCTGGCTGCATCTGAGATGGGGATGTTTAAATTAATTTTTCATTGGATGAGAAAGAGTGTGTCCTATCGAAAACGGTTCTCGGGGAAGCGGCAACAGATGCTACCACCAAACACTCATCATGAGGAGCCCAGTGTCCGTGGTTCCTATTAAATTTTTATCAAACTGCCGGTGATTTCCAACCAGATCATGGGACCTAATTTTTTGGAGACTTTACATAGCAAGCGCTCCTCTAGAAATAGAAAAAGGGGGGCAAATGGACCTTGCCTGTTCTCTGCGCTGGGAGATAAAACGCCCAGGCTCTCCTCTGACAGCGTGTCTTCCCGTCTCGCCCCACAGTTTCATGCCACCCCCATTCACGTGCAGGGAAGCAGCGGGAGTCTCAGTTCCCCTGAACAACAACAGCAAGCCCACTGTTCTTATCCCCCTTTTACAGATGCAGCAGCTGAGGCTCAGTGATGAGCAGCCTGCTGGTGGAAATGCACACTAGGAAGCCCTGGTTGGTATAGCTCAGTGGATTGAGCTCGGGCTGCGAACCAAAGCATCGCAGGTTCGATTCCCAGCCAGGGCACATGTCTAGGTTGCAGGCCACGGCCCCCAGCAACCACACATTGATGTTTCTCTCTCTCTCTCTCTCTTTCTCCCTCCCTTCCCTCTCTAAAAGAAAAGAAAAAAAAAAGAAATGCACACTAGGAAGCAACGAAGCCTGGGTGAAAGTTCTCTAACTTCACACACACGTACACCCCACCACTGGATGGGGATGGGGCGGGGTGTGCTTCCCAGGCATCCTGCGTTAGACTGGAATCCAGGAACTCGGATTCTGCTCTGCTATCAGCTACCATTGGCCACAACAATGGTGGGCATTACTGAGTGTTTCCTGTGTGACCGGCGTTTGCAGATACGTTATTTCACTTAATTCTCACAGCCAGACTATGAGACTTAAGGGTATGAATCTTGTTTCATTGGCGAATGATCTGGCTTGGATTCAAACCCAGGGGATTGAATCCTTCCCACGTAAACACTCCGCTGTTGAAGATACTTCCCGCCCCAGTTAACTACGGCGGTGTGACAAACTACCCTGAGACTTAATGGCTTGAGACATTCCTTTTATTTGGCTGGCCCTGGGGGTCAGGAGTTCAGGGAGAGCTCCGCCAGGTGGGGCGGGGCGGGGGAGGGCGGTTCTCCTCTGATCCGTGCGGTAGGTGTCAGCTGCAGAGGCTGGGGCTGGAAGATCCACTTCCAAGTTCTTTTTTTTTTTTTTTTTTTTTTTTTATTTTTAGAGAGGGAAGGAAGAGAGAGAGAGAGAGAGAGAGAGAGAGAGAGGGAGAAACATCAATGTGCGGTTGCTGGGGGTCATGGCCTGCAACCCAGGCATGTACCCTGGCTGGGAATCAAACCTGCGACACTTTGGTTCGCAGCCCGCGCTCCATCCACTGAGCTACACCAGCCAGGGCCACTTCCAAGTTCTTTGTCATCTACAAACCTCACCCTTGGTGCCTCCTGGCTTCTCTCCTTACACACGGTACCTCACCTTCCAGGTCCTCTCTTAGCTCAGTGGTCTCAGGGTGGATGGGTTTCCTACACGGTGGCTGGATTTTCCTACACTAGAGCATTTCCATCTGAGCTCCCAGGGCAGAAGCTGCAGGCCTTGGGACTTAGCCACAGAAAGCCCATCACATCGCTTGTCTCACCTTCCAGGGTCAAGCCGATCACTAAAGCTAGCCCCAATTCAGGGGCGGGGCTGGGGAGGATCATGTGCCCTGAGGGCAGCTGCCAAGAATTTCCACGACGAGGCTCCATCCATAAACTGAGAGCATATTCACCTACTTCTGGGGCCACACAGGAAAGGGAAGGGGAGGAGTCTCATTCCCTATTTCCTAGTTCAGGGAGCATTCTGGCTCGTCCTGTGTCACTGATCAGTCAGCGATAATAATAACAGCAGCTGTCATTGACTGAACCCTCACTACATGCCGCTCCCTATTCTCGGCACTCACGTTCCTTAATTCTCCTCCTCCTCCTCCTCACGGTCCCGTAGCAGGTCCTGTTCAGCAGGTGCAGGGTTTCAGGTGCAGAAGGTGAAAAAGTCCCAGAGGTGGTGGTGGTGGCGGTCACACACCAATGTAGATACACTAGTGCCATTGAACTGCACACTTAAAAATGATTAGAATGGTGACTGCTGGGTTACGTGCCCTTGTCAGAATAAAAAAAAAAGGAGCTTTAGAAAGTCAGTCATAGTCACTGTTGTGAGAGGCACTGGAGGCCAGTTAAGTGAGCGGGAACACCACTGTCACCTGCTGCTGGAGTTCAGCAACATACTAGCAAGTTACGAAGAAATGGTGCTTTGGGACATTTTTGTTACTTAAGATCCTAATATAGAGTACCACAAGACATGATTAGTCACACGTCAAATGATCCAAAGGAACAGCTTAAAGGGCTCTATTCTAAACAGGCAGCTTCCACCTAAACCACGGCGGAATAAAGAAGTCTCTGCTCCTTCTCTTCTCACAAATCAACTGACAACAAACCAGAAGGACACGAGCAAGAGACCCGAGTGCAGCGTGGGTGACAATAGATGTCATCGGCACCGCCGAGTCACGGTGCAGAAAACAAGAGAGTAAATGAAAGGAGGGGCAGAAAGCGCAGCTCCAGTCCTGGCGGAGAGACACGTTCCTGGAAGGTGAGGTGATTTGCCCTGGGAACCCTACGGCTGTCCAGGAATCTGAGGCACCAGGGACGAGGAGATGGACGGAGGTGAGGGCTGGCAACAGGGACCTGGAGGGAATTCTGGACAAGGAGCTGCTGGGTTCCTGGTCTTCCTGCCCACCCCCAACCCCGCGCACGGAAGTGAACACCCCTCCTCTACGCCTGGAAGAAGTGGGTTTATTTTTCTGAAGAAACTGAACTAGAAGGGGTCTGGAACCCAGAGCGTAATGCTTTGTAAAAGAGGCAGTTTTGCTGAGGATATTTCTTGGAATGGAATTAGAAAGAAAGAAGGTAAAAATAAGAAAGTTCGTTGTTAAGGTTGATATCTTTGTCCCTTGACCGATAACAATGCCTAGCACAAAGAAGATTTTTGATAACACTGGTTAAATGAGTGGATTCTATATAAAGGACTTTGATTGAATGCAAAAATAAGAAGAAGAAACAAAGTTAGATGATCCATCTAGAAAGCCCTTCTAAGGTTTGCAGAGGGAGAGAACAGACAGTAAATTAACAAAGAAAAAGTGCAAGAAAACCTCCCTGCACCAGACACGAGCCCTAGTTGAGTAAATGCAGGAAAATCCACACTAAGATCCATTGCCATGAAATTCCTGAACCATAGAAAGAGAAAACCCTAAAAACATCTCGAGAGTATTAAAATGTCACATACAAAGGACCAGGAATCAAGGTGGCACAGAAATTCTCAGCAATAACACCAGAAGCCAAGAAACAATTAAAGGATGCCTGAAAACAAAGAAGAAGAAAAATCCAGAATTCCATACCCAGCCAAACTATCACCGTACAGTTCAAACAAAACCATTTGAAACATGCACGGTCACACAAAGTTCCTTCTTATGCATTCTGTAGGAAAGTACTGGAAAATAAATGCCATCAAAATGGGGACATCAGCTCAAAAAGTAATAATAAAATGGGTTAAGGAAACTCAGAATCCAGCAAAGAAGAAAGCAGAGGGGATCCCGGGATAACGGAGGAGAAACGTCAGGATGAGGCTGGTGCAGCCGCCCACATGAGAGCAGAAGCAGCGCCAGGGTGGGGAGGTTCCAGGAGAGAGACCCAGGAGGGAAAAAAACGAACTGATAGACTATCTGACAGGTGTGACTGAGAGAAAAGTTGTATTGAGCAAACATAGAAAGACTGAGAAAAAGATTTCTAAAAAATCCAAGAAAATGAAGAATGAAAATTTTATTAGTACGTTGAGAAAAAAAAGAAAGTGTAATCATAGACGTAGAATCTTAACACACTCCCTGACTCAGCCATAAATGATATTTGCATAGTAATATTATGGAAACAACAATAATGACGATGAAATATGGAATTATACTGTTGGGAGCATAGGGAGAAGGGAAGGAGGGACATAAGAAATCCAGAAATCTTCCTGGCTGGCGTAGCTCAGTGGATTGAGTGCAGGCTGAGAACCAAAGTGTCGCAGGTTCGATTCCCAGTCAGGGTACATGCCTGGGTTGCAGGCCACAGCCCCCAGCAACCGCACATTGATGTTTCTCTCTCTCTCTCTTTCTTCCTCCCTTCCCTCTCTAAAAATAAATAAATAAAATCTTTAAAAATATATAAAAAAAAAAACAAAGAAATCCAAAAATCCTCACCTAGGTATAAAATAAAAACAGCAATGTCCAAAACTGATCCTTCAGGATACAATACCCTGATACGATTTAGACACACGGGAGGAAACGGTGAAGAAACCATGAAAAGCATACAGGGGTGGTTCCTTCCAGGGAGCAGGCGGGGGGGGGGGGGGGCGTGTAGAGGGGACAGGGAAGCAGGCACTGCTGCTTTTCGTGAGAAGCCTTTCCACATTACCTGATGCTTAACTACACATAAGCTTTACTTTGTAACAACGTGTATGTTAAAAATAAAAATAGCTTCACTCTCTACTTTAAAAACAGAGTTCGATTTTCATGTCAATTGTATTAACTCCCAGCGCATCCGAAGAGGGTCTAAAGCGAGCACGAACAGCGAGACCCTTAGCACGAACAGCGAGACCCTTAGCAGCCGGAACAGGGCTGTAAGTCTATCACGGTTGGCTGAAGGGAGACCCTCCCCCCCAGCCCACTCCACCCCTCCCCCACCAGCCCACTCCACCCCTCCCCACCCCTGGCCACACTTGCTGGGGCTTTGAAGGCTCCCAGACTCGGCTCCTGCCACCATCATCAGCCTGGCCTCTCTCCCTCCCATGAGCTTTAATTTCCTGCCCCGAGTCAACTCTGCAATCTACGGAGATCAGGTGTGAGCGCTATTTCTGGGCAGTCACACTCGGTGAAAATGGTTCAGGCAGGATCGGGTTTATTGCTCCTGCCAGGTAAACAGAAATCCTTCCAGTTCAAATATCACTGGCAAAAAAAAAAAATCCCCACTTTTCACCAAGTCCATCTGGCTGAATGTATTGCCCAAATAAGGTTCCCCTAAAGTTTACATAAAAATGCACAGCCTACAGCGATACGCCTGTCAGCACCGTTCCCTGCAATCTGATGCTGAAACAGATCAGCAGTGCAAGCCTGTCTGTCTACATTGATTGGACACAGGCATACATGGCAATGTAGAAAAATCTAGATAACCCACAGTTATCTGCACGCCTCTTTCCTGTGCAGGGGAGGGCTGGAGGGGCCACTCGGCACACCCAGTGCACTCAGGGGAGGTTTGTTCTGAATCCCCAAGGACACAACCACACCGAGCTGCTTACATTGATCATGGCCTGCATGAAAGTTAACATAAATCAGTTAGCAAAATGCACATGTGGCAGCCATGGCTAAACCATACTGTGTAAATAATGGTCTGAAGCGCAGAACATGACGATAAAATCTATTCATCGCGCTCAGCCCAGCTGAGTTCCTCGGTGACCTTCAGCGGCAGAATGTTCAGCTGTCACTCAAAGGCCACCGCCAACTAATGTGGACAATTGTGAATTGCTGGATGCCAGGGTCATCTCGGCATTTAACCCGAGCCTCATCTATAATGACAATGACAATGTACGTTTATACAGCACTTGACCGGCTGCCAGCCTCTTCCAAACAGCTTATTAATTGACCTCGCCTTCCCTGTAAGTCTGGGCAGAGTAGGAGAGGCGGGAAGGCACAGGGAACACAGGAGACAGAACCCATTTCGCTGTGACTTTGCCACTTGGGGCAAGTTCAGCTCCATCCAGCAGGTGCTTGTACTCATGCAGCAACTACTGCTGCAGTCCCCCCTTTCACAGGTGGTGAAACTGAGTGGAAACATTGGGATTCGAACCCAAACCCATCGGTCTCATCCCCAGTCCTGTGCTCTCCCCACACAGCTGTGGGTTCCTGGCTCTACCTGTAGCTTCATCAGAGTCACAACCTGGCGCAGGTCCACGGAGCCCCTCCCCCCACCGGGACTGTTTTCAAGGGAGCCCAGGGAGGAAGGTGCTGGCGTCCAGACTTCGCACTCAGCTCTCTACTGTCCCGCCCCATGACCCAACTGCCATCCTCCCCTGTGCGCAGGTTACCGGCAACAGGGAGAGGTCCTCGGAGAGGGGAGGACAGGCTGCAGGCTTCTGCTCAGACCTCGCCTCCTTTGCCCTCCCCCAGGCTCCTTCTGCCAGGGTCATGGGCCCCAGGGGTCATTCCTTACACATGCAGGGTGCCCCTGCCTGCGTCCTGCATCCTTCGCCCTGATAGCTCCCCTTGCCCTAACTGTCCCCCCCTCCAGATACCCAAGTGGCTAGGTCCTTCACTCCTTCAACACATTGCTTGAGGGTAAACTTCCAGATGGTGTCTACTGTTAAAAAGTAACTCATGGACCCTGGTTAAAGCGCAGTGAGGCAGGCTTTCATCGAGAGGGCTATCATGGTGGGTACAGGGATGACTGCAGTGGGGGGTTCTTGCAGTAGGGGGGAGAGGCTGTGCCCAGCTCCAGATGCAACAAGGGAAGGTGGGAATTTACAGGCAAACAGCAGGATAGAGGTCAGTGAGTGGGGAGTGACTAGGAGGAAACCTCAGGGATAAGGGGGGGTTCTGGCTAAGGTGACCTACCAGGATTCTTGCTCAAGGGAGGCTGGGAGGAAGGGAGCCAGACATCCCCTGGGGGATGGTGGAAGATGAGGAAGCCCATCAGATATCAAGAATGGAGGATTCTGGCTAAATTGACTTAGCAAGATTTTTTTGCTAAAACTGGACAATGCAGAAACTAACACGGAAATTCAAACTTAGAGGCCTGGGTGCAAAGGAGCTCAGGGGAGCTTAGTTTGGTTGCGGAGAGAAACTTGGCCAACACCCTCAGTCCTGTCCTTAAAAATCATGGCTGAGCCTCCCCCACCTGGCCAGGGCTCCAGGCTCCCCGGCCAGCCCTGCCCCGCTCCGCCCACCCCCCCACCCTTCCTGCCTCCTACCTACCAGGTAGCGTGTGCTAAGCTCACCGCCTGCCCCCTCCACCACCACTGTGCATTCCACAGAGGGCAGGGGGTTCTGACATTTTGTTCCCTGAGTGAATTAAACACTTAAAACATAGCCTGGTGTCTAGTACGTATCTGACAAATATTGTCGAGTGAGTAAACACACGGATGGACGGACAGCCAGGCGAACATTTAGACAGAATTGCCCTGCTACCTCCTCCAGGTCACGCCACGCTGGGGCCTCCTCTGCAGGCTTCTCCCCGCAGGTCACACGGATGCTAGTTTTTCAAGCCCCTCGTGAGGCTGGTTCCCCAGATAGTCGGTCTCTCACCCCAGAACCCAAAGCTCTTTAGATGTACACACGTATGCCAGGGTGCACATACTGTGGTACACACATACACACCAGGACACATGCACACCAGAACACACACACTGTGACACGTACATATCAGCACATACACATGTACACAACACACATACACACCATGACACACCCCATATCTACACCAGGACACATGCGTGCATCATGACACATACATATCCGGGCATGCACACGCACACCCTAGCACATACTCATATATACCAGGGCACACGCCATGACACACACACCACAGGGCACGCACACCACACAACACACTCGGATGCACACCACGAAACACACAGCTTCCCGTCACACAGGCCCGCTCGAGAGCAGCCTGAGCAAACGCGCTGGTGCAGATACACCGCTCCACTCGGCCAGCGTCTGCGGAGCGCGGACCCGAATGAAAACACCAATGGCTGGGAGACTTAAGAGGCTTAATTGAACCTCATTTCTCCACGATGTGGGTGGCTTGTTTCTGGCCAGGCTGCCACCACGCCAAATACACCGTGACAAATTGTCAGCCGCCTCTGGGCTGCGGTTCTTAGAAGCAGCTGGAGGAGGGGAACGGCCACTTCTAAATCACAGGTTCCGTCTCGCCGCACGCAGAGCCATTGCCGCGGCTGCAGGAGCCACGCACGCAGGACTCGGGGCTCTAAATTCGGTGTCCGGTCCTCTACCGGCCGACAAGGGGAGTGCACACAGAACACACAGCAAGGACGCACAGCTTGGGACGCGAGTCAGTGGGGCGATTCCCGCTCTGCACGGAAGCCTGGGGAACAGCGCCTCTCCGCCAGCAGGGGCCGCCTTCCGCGGACTCAGGGAACGAGGCCCAGTGAACGTGCGGAGGGATACAGCGGCCTGTCGTGCAAACTGCACGGCCAGCAAGAGGCGAGGGGATAAATGAATGCCCTTCATCTTATCAAGGGACCACCATGTGTCATTAAAACCAGTCTGGTAGAACTGAAAGTACTGGCACCGAGAGACATATGGGATACATTCAGTGGAGAAAGAGGGTTATACCATAATCCATACTATGTGACCCTAGTTGTTTTCAGAAAAAAGCGTCTATATAAACCATAGGCTCCTAACCTATGAAGGATGGATGGGGGTATAGAAGATTCAAATATCTACTGTATTCTAAATATCCTACAACAAGGATTGCCAACATTCAGATTGTAGGCTAACGCGTGGGAAGGAACCTGCCCGTGCCCGGAACAGCGCCTGCAGCCAGCACGTTCAGAACGCACAGGCGCTCCGCTCGCTGAACCGCACTGACTGAGCCCGGTGGCCACAACGTTTGACCTCCGGAGCTGAGACGGTCCCTCTCAGTGAAGGTCTTGTCCATTCCAGCTTCCTCCCTCCCGCCCCAAACTGCCGAAGTCCCCCCATGCCGCTGACCTGAGGCCGCCCAGGTTGGGACACAAACCCCTCTGTCTATCTCGGCTCCTCACCCACCATGCCAGACTCCAGCTGGTCCATCAGGCATGTGTGTGTGCTCCCTCCCCTTTGCATGGTGGGCTGGTCCCCTCGCTAGGGATGCTCCTTCCTTTAGATGTTTGCCTAGAAAACGTCTTTTCAGGTGTCAAAACCCAATGACACCTCCTCCAGGAAGCCTTCCCAGATTCTCCCGGAGAATCACTTGCTAAGATCTGGGTATTTACCTCTAGCCAAAGGGGACTGCAGCCAGGCTTGAAGCCCGAGCCTGCTGAAGGACCCTCCTGGTGGGTGGTTTTCCTCCATCTCACCGCAACTACATTGGCGCCTGTTGTTGCCCATAAGATATTTGTGCCTGATGAGTGGGCAGACACAGACCAAGAAACTCGACCTATAGGGATATGGGGTAGAAAAGAGTCAAAAAGTCAACATGAGACTAGCAAAAGAAACTTCTCCCGTCTGGCCAAATCCTCGCTTTGGGACGCGTGAGCCATCTGCAGCCGTAATTCCCGGGGGGCCGTCTGGAGGGCCCCAGAGGCTGTCCCCCGAACAGGGAGAACTCCGTGTTGTTTCCTGCCTTAGGAACACGTGGCCTTTGGGCGTCCAGGAAACTGCGCATCCTCAAATGCCACCTACTGGCCGATGCTTGTCAGTCGCAGCACAATCCCACCCGGCAGCCAGGGACCCCCGACACAGCAGCCCGTCATACTGTCATGGAAACTGCTGCCAGTCTGCCCCCCAGGAGACGAAGCCCTCTGGGGACTCTGGGACCACAGCGTGGGCACACCTCCTGGTGGCCCTGAGGAATGACCAGAGGAAGGGGTGTGCTGGGGGTGAAGGGGATGCTGGGACATTCCTTACCGCTTTGTCGAGGCTCAGCCTGGGGGTGTAAAGGAAGAGACTTATGACTGCTGCTCTCTGTCACCTAATGAGAGTTTTGTCAAGCCCCCTGTGCCTTGCTGACGGCACAGAGCCACACCCCCCACCGGCACTATCACTGCCTGCCAAGTAAGCAACCTGGGGATGTCGCTGAAAGGCCAACTCCGTCCTCAGTCCCTAATACCTCCGACCAGTCCTTACCAGATGAAGAAAGGCCAGCGAGCCGGACCTTGCCTTGATGACACGGAGCGGGCCGATACCCGAAGAATAATCGGATTGGTGGCACTTTGCATGTGCATCAGCCACTACATGTGCCCAGTGACCCGCGGACTCTCTCTCCGGGCTGTGTTTCAGCTGCGCCGGGTAACGGGTAGCATTATGCATACAATGTAGCACAGTGCTATTCCGCCTTTCCCTCTCGTGGCACGCGTAAACTAATTACTGAAACTCTGCGGCACACCAAGGTGTATATTTTTGCCAACCTGACCAAATAAAATAGCTATAATTTTGATTCATTCACACCGGACAGCTATTGTTGTGTTGGCTGTTGTCATTTTCTTATTTGACAGTCTAAGGGAAAGGAGGTCAGTGCCCCTGACTAAATAGTCAGGTATTGCATGTTTTAAAAAAAAATCCTTGCAGCACACTGGTTGAAAATGGCTGATCTGCCTGGCTGGCGTAGCTCAGTGGATTGAGCATGGGCTGTGAACCAAAGTGTCGCAGGTTCGATTCCCAGTCAGGGCACATGCCTGGGTTGCAGGCCATGGCCCCCAGCAACCGCACATTGATGTTTCTCTCTCTCTCTCTTTCTCCCTCCCTTCCTGCTCTAAAAAATAAATAAATAAAATCTTTAAAAGAATAAAAAAAAAAAGAAAATGGCTGATCTGTGGCAGGGGTGGGGGGCGGGTAGGGAGTGGAATTGTGGTGAACCCCACAGAGCAACATTAATAGCCACTAGAATTTTGAAACCGAGCACATTTAATTCAGAGTATAAATGGCAAATGCCTTGTTCAGTAGAAAAACAAAGAACCAAATTGTGCATGACCCAGCTCGGGACCTTTGAATTATGCTGTTTGTTAAGTATACTCTGCATGCATATAATTAATCCAATTTGGCTCCACAAAGAAGAAGTTGCTTCCCTTAATGATGAAATATTAGATTTAGCTAATTCAGTCCTTAGTGCACATTCTTCTGCGAGCCGCCAAAGCTAGATGATGTCTCGTGGGGCTCTCAGACACTTTTGCAGAGCGCAGGAAAAAAAAAATACATAAATAAAAGATTGGCCGAAAGGAAAAAACAGCCTTTCCTCTGCTGCATTAAAACCGGCTTGTGATCACGTACAGTTATTTTTTTTTCTTTGGTAGTGTGAGCACCAGTCTAGCCTCGCCATCCTCTACAGCTCCCTGATACAGGCTGCTCGAAAAATCAAGGCAAAATGAGGCACCGTTCCAGCCTGGAGACGCCCTGCGCCCCCCCCCCGCCAGCCCTGCCCCCACCGCCAGCCCCGCCCCCTCCGCCAGCCCCGCCCCTTCCCCGGACAGAGGCGTTGTCTCAGACAAAGCGCCAGCTGGGTTGGCGGGGACTGAACGCTGCTTCCCGGGTGCATGACCCTTTGCAGACTCTGAGTCGCCCTTGAGCGTGTTTGCGGAGGGAAGTGGAGAGAAACGGTTTTGCTGGGAGAGGATTTCGATTTCAATTTCACCTGCTTTGCTTGACTGACATGGGCTTCTGGAAGTTTTGCAGTGTCTGCCGTGGCTGGGTCTCGACCTAAATGCAGGCAGGCTGGGGAGAACTCGTGAGCTTTGGATGGCCTTCCAGGGGCTCTCCATCGCTTACACATGAAAATCACAGGCTCTCTTTGGCAAGGCTTTTTACCCGTCTGCCCCTGCAGCCCTAGCCCGTGGCTAACTCGGTATTTGCACTCCCAGGAGAAGGCGAACACTGTCGCTCAGTACGTGGGGAGGAAGCCAGTCCTCAGCATCAAAAAAAATGCTGCTTTACTGTCTCCAGGACCTTCACGGTGGCCCCCTGCGCAGGCGTATGATGTTCTGAACCACCTGGTTTGCCTCTTGACCCCACGGGTCCCCTTGCTGTCTACTGCTTTTAATGCTGCCTCTCAGGGTGCAGACAAGGCTAGTCGCCTACCCGTAGCTCTCGGGTGCCATCCTTGCCCACCCCTGGTTTTACTCCCCTGGCTTTTCACTGGGCTCTGTCTGGTTTTATTGGGGTCGTCCCCCTGCTGATGTATTAGTGGCCACAATGGATTCTGAACAATGGGACATCTTCTCTCAAGTTCTTCCATTCATTCGACAAAAGCCTTTCCATGCCAGGCATAATGCTAGGCGGGGAGAGGCTCAGGATCAGAGGTAAGAGAACATACAGCTCTCAGGGGAGGGGGGACTTCAAGCTGGCTGGGTACCCCCCAGGGTGCAGAAGGCACAAGAAGGAGACGAGATGGCTGCGAGTCAGGGCCGGGAGTCCCAGCGCCCTGCTCTGAGGCCTCTCTGGCTCCAATGAGAGCTGCAGGGAGGGTCCAGGGAGATGGTCCCCGTAACACATGTGACACTTTGCACATGCTTAATCAATATCAGCTCTCCACACCATCAAGTCCATGGGCATTTCCACTACCAATTTAGGCAGGAGCGAGCACACTCGGTTGTCATATGCACATTAAGGGGCGAGGGGACATCCGGAAGGCACGGGGTGCCCATGGGAGGGGCTGAGCCAGGATGGGATGGGGCGTGACTGTGATGGGAATTCTGGACAACCGCTGCGCTGGCCGCATGCAGAACACTCTGGCAAGGGGCCAAACTGAGGGACACGGACAAATTCAGGAGGCTGCAGCAGGGATGTCGGCAAAAGACGGGGGTCTGAGCCAAGGCACTGGTGATAGGGATGGACAGAGGCTGGTGGATGATTCTACAAGCATGGGGCAGAGAGAAGGGGAGCTGGCTGCAGACACAGAGGTCAAGAGCACAGCCTTTGGGCTTGGACCCTGCCCCTGCCTCTCCTGCTTTTTGTGACCTTGAGCACGTAAGTTGACCCACCAGCGCCTCTGTGTTCCTAGCCACATATTGAGGAAGAGGGGAATGTTACCAGCCTCACAAGGTGGATATGAAGGTTAAGTTTGTTGATGCACGTAACGCACCTAGAATGGTGTCTGACACTGAGAAAGCACTGAACGAATGGCTTATCGTGCTAAGAAATAGCAGGGCTCAGGGACCCAACAGATAGACCTGGAGGAATCAGTGGTGGTTTGTTTGGTGGTCGGCAGCCGGCAGACATAACATGCACTTTCCCATATTGGAAATCGCCTTGTTTGGGGGGGGGAGGTTTGGCCCTGCACTTCGTCGCTTCAGACAGATGCAATGGGTATGAAGGCAGTCTTGGTGAACGAGAAAATCCAGTTATTTTAGAGTGTTTTCTCCAGCTCGGAGACGCAAGAACGCCACCCTGTACAGAGCACCCAGGAAGGCAGGCACGCCACCCACCCACTTCCTCAGCTGCCGTCCAAGGCTGTCTGTCCTCCTGCCCTGGAAGCAGGGTTTCAAGGAACTTTCAGCAGTTCTCGAAATGAAAGTGGTGCTGAGGAATCAGACACAGTATCAAAGCTACCACACTGGGATGCGTTGCCATGACGACCCGGTTCCATTATTGTCAAATACTATGGGAAAAATCTAGCCATCAGCGGAACTAAAAGGAAGCTTACTGCCTTTTATTCCTGGGGGAGAACAGTGCATGTCCTACAATGTATGTCTTCACATTCTCCTTGAACGTGAGACAAGGCCAAAGCAGCAACTTCCCCGCGCATTTCCAGAACAAAGAGAGCCCCTCTCCCTGTCCCTGTGGGACAAGGAACTGTGTCACCTGCCGCATCCTCGCCGAGCGTCCTTCGTCTGGCCACAGTGAGCCACTCGGGAGGAACGAGCTCATGATTCTCCCTGACAAGGAAGGAAACAGAGACTATTTGCTCTGGGAACCCTCCCGTACGGCCGATCCATTGTTTTGGCATCTAATTGTACCGCTGCAGGGCCCTGTAGAAGCCGACTCACTGACTCACCTGTGATGCCTGGATACGCCCTTTCATCTGCCTCCCAACCCCAACTATGAAACAGATGCCGGTCAATCACACATAGATTATGAGTAAACAGCAGCCACGTCCCCAATTATGCGGCAGGCCAGGTGGCCACGGAAGTCCTACGACGGCTTTTCAGCCACCTCCTGACGTACCTTTAAGAAGGAACGTATTATATCTATTCTCAAGTCAGGAGGAACAGCGGGCACAAAATAGATTAGAAGTTTGCACAAAGACATAAAGAAATGCGAGGCCTTAAAATACACGTTCAATAAACACCCACACGCGGCAGCGTTTGGGCCGGGAGGCCGAGTTGCTGGTGTAGAAGAGATTGTGAATTCAGTTCTCCTGTGTGCATAAAACAGGTAGCTCCCCTCATGCTTGTAAAGCCTACAGAGTCATTCTTTTTAGCACCCTCTGCTCGCATCTTTAGTAACTTGTGGTTCCCTTGTTCACTGCAACACTGTCCCCTGGTGACAAACGCCCACCTGCCCAGGCCGGAGGAGAAGCCACGGCAGCTGAAGGGCAACGGGTGGGTACGCACGGAGCGTGTGTGCGTACCACACAGACGTTGTTGGGTTTTTTTCCCTCTTTCACATCCCGACACAAACCTCTGGAAACTGCGGACAGGGACGAGCTATTTTGGAGAGAATATTTGACTTTGAAAGATAAATGTTTTTAATGAACGTAAAACATCGAAAGGGCCTCTGCAAATCAATAGAAGAAATAGCAGATAAAATTGTATTTCCCTTTAACTTAAAAAAAAATCCCAATAATAAAGAAGAGGGTCACGCCTCAGCTCTCACACAGGTGGGCTCTGGGTAAACTTTGCTTGTTCAACTCTTAATCCCCGGAGCCCTGATACAGAGGCAGGCGTGTCCGAGAACGTACTTGGTCAGTATGTGGCTGGCTGGCTGGCTGGCTGGCTGGATGTGCAGGGAGGGGCGCTTAGAAGGCAGACAGATTTGAGCCCCAGGACCTGCTGGGATACCATGCACCACGCCCTAGGCTACAGCATGAGCAGGTCTCTGGCACACCCAACTGGAAAAGGGCAGCATTTGGCTCCTTTGGAAACCTTCCTGCAAACCCTCCAACATCTCCTGCCAGAATGAAGACACAAGCTGTGAGGAGTGTCCGCGGCGTGTGCCTCACCTCCATGTGGTTTCCCAGACACCAGGTTTGACCACACGTAAACAGCTGTGCACCAGAGCGTGCAGAAAGAGGCCAGGGCATGCTAAAAGCTGTTCGGAGAGAGTTTGGGGTGAGAGGAGGCGCTCCAGGAAGATCAGCAAGGCTCCCCCCGGGCAGCATCCACGCCCCTGCAGAGAGTGGCAGGTTCTAGGAATGTAATCTCATTTGGAGGAACCGGTGGTCTCTGCAGAGACAGAGGATACAGAGCCAACGCTGGCTCATCTGGGGCCAGATTGAACCTACTGGCTTGTCCACCTCTCCTCCACGATGGACCAAACCCCCAGGAACCGCAGTTCCTAAAACCAGCACCTCCAAGTTGCAGGGGGCAGACCTCGCCAGCCTTAGAAAGAGACGGTTGGATGCTGAAAAAATAAAAAAAGATTGCAAAGAGGGAAATATACTGAGATAGTCAACCCAACTCATCGTACAGCAGCCACCGCTCGGCCTTCCAATATTTTGGATACATATTTAAAAAATTTAAACGCTTATAATTATAAGTTAAGTATCTGACAAGACAGCTGACTGTAGACTTGTGAAAAGCAATTATTTTGACATTGATTACTTTCCACAGAGGAGCCGAGTATTGTAATTGCAGTTGGCTGGAAGCTATTGCAACCTTCTCTGATGTGCTCCCAATTTGGCTGGAGTTAATTAATGGATGTTGGGGGGTGGGGAGGGCGAAGCCAGCACACAGCTTAACATACAAATTAATTGACATGAAATAAATGAATACGTTTCATTTAAATGCTATTAATTCACCAAACAGAGAGAAACAGGCACAGGCTTTGGGGAGCTACCGTATTAGCATCAGCTACAGGGATGTCAACCGGTTACTATGGCAACTGCCTCATTAGGTTTCCAGAGGACGCCAGCCCATTGCATGGGGGCTAAGGAGTAGTGGGCCGAGGATTCCAAACATCAAACGGGAAATCAGAAATATCAACTAGAACCAAGCAATGCTTTGAGGATGGGATTCACAGGAAGCTGTCTATCTGCAGGCGACCTGGGCTCCAGCCTGTGGCCAGGAGAAGTCAGGGTTTGAAACGCAGCACGCTGCCCTTTAGATAAGGCATTTGGCCTGGGAGAAGCAGGTGCACCACGGGATGTCGAGATGGTTTTCATAGGCCCCCTCCTTCCAGAAGCCTCCCACCCGCCACCCATGCTGTTCTTTCTCCCTGGGACACTCTCGCCTCACTCTCTTCACCTGCCTCTCCTGCTGTGCCCGTTTCCAGTCTCAGCTCCGACGTCACTTCCCCCTGATGTGCCATTTCCCTGTGAGCCCCACCGGCCCTATTGCTCTAATGTGTCCTATTAGAGGGATAGTCACTATGCAATGTCATTGTGAACCCCCATCCCTGCTCACCCGCCCCCTAGCAGTGAGCGACCCAAGGGCAGGGCTCCCAGGGTCACTCTCCAAGGGCAGTTTTTGGACCAGGCACTCTGGCATCTCCAGGAAGCTTGTTAAAAATGCAGGCTCCCAGGCCCCACCTCAGACCTACTGAATCGACCTGCATTTTAGCAAGATCCCCGGGACAGTCGCATACGTATGGAAGACTAAACACTGCTACACCACACTGCTTCCCCGGAGTGTGGCAAATGCTGGGCCTTCAACCAACATATTCAAATCAGGCCTTCCTCTTGTACCTGAGCTTCCAGCAGCTGGACTGTCACTGATTAATGCTGTGAGACGGGCTGGTTCCCGTGCATGGTGTGGAGACGGGATATGGAGCGCCCCCTACCGGGGCTTAAATCCTTGCTCTGCCGCTCTGCGCACTTGGGGAAATCGCTTAACTGCTCTGTGCCTCAATTTTGTCAGCTATGAAATGGGGGTGACAGTGTACCCGTTCAACAGGTATTTACTTGAGCATCTACCATGCGTCACTCACTATTCCACACCCTTGGGAATCCACAGTGACCGAAAACCGAAAACCTCCCTCCTCCTAAGGAGACGATTGAAAGAAAAGATGCACGCAGAGCACTTGGCCCAGGACACAGAGAAGAGGCAGTGCCTTACCATGCTCACTCTCTGCAGCTCCTTGCATACTCTCCTCCTGCACACGAAAGTGTTTGCCTTCCTTCCCCAAAGAGAACGTCACAGTCCCGACTGCGGGCCCTCCTACTGGCAGAGGGGGAGGGTGCTCTCGGCGGGCAAAAGCCAGGGAGAAGGGAGCCCACACCTCCCGCAGCTCAGCCCCATGCTCTTTGCCCTCCGTGGAAGAGTCTATAGCCAGAGAGTGGGATTTTTTTTTCCTCTTTCTTCAGAAAGATGAGTAACCGTAATGCAGATGGCCCACTGGAGAGGTGGGAAGGAGCCAAATTGTAGAGGAATCGAAAGCCATTCAATGTGGTAGCCATGGGCCATATGGGCTATTTAAATTTAACACGATTACACTTAAGCTTAAAATGCAGCTCCTCAGCGGCCAGAGCCACACGTCGAAGCGCTCAGCGGCCGCATTGGGCAAGCGGCCACCACACTGGGCAGAACAGACACAGGCGTTTCTATGGCTGAAGTCAGCTTCCCTGGGTCGCGCTGGCCGGCAGCCGAGTCCCTCCAGCTTCAGCGTGCAGGGGGAGAGCCTGAGATCTCGTTAACGCGCAGATTCCGACTGCGTAGGCTTGCCACAGAACGCTGCGTCTCTGCTTCTAGGTGATGCTGATGCCGCCGGTCTACCAACCCCACTTTGAGTAGGGAGGGTCGATTGTCACCATGGAGACACAGACTCGGAAGGATACATAACTTCCAGATCTCGCTGAGACGGGCCTGAGTGGAGTTTCATCAGAGACCGAGGCTCACGGGGCCCTCACCCGGCGATGTTCTGTTGGAAGTGACGGAAGCCAGAGTCTTCGGGGGAGCCCTGAGCTTCCAGTGATGCCTACAGAGTGGGGTGCGCACCGTTCACATTTTTGACCACCCTGGGCTTCAAACCCTAGGACTGTCTTCCCCCCACGTGCCAACTCCCCAGTGGTGCTGAGAATTCTGGAAGGCACCAAGGAAAATTCAGTGGAAGGACAGAAAAGTTATCCCACAGGATGTTCACCCTAAGACAAAGAAAATATGCTTTGATCTGACCTGGTCTTCCCCTAGTACATCATCAAAAGTCTCACTTGGGGTTTTTGCTAAGGCTGCCCCTTCCGTCTTTGGTCCTTGGGCTTCACTCCCAGGTGCGTACTGTAATGAGCTGAAGACAGTATTGAAGCGCTCTTGCCTCATCGCTGTGCCCAGCAAATAGTTTCCGTGGGCACGGGCAGAGCCCAGGCACTCTCCGGTTCAGTCCAGTGTACAGCCAGGGTGGAGTCCAGTGTACAGCCAGGGAGCAGATCCCCCCGCCCTCGAATAGCCAGCTTCCCCGTGCAAAGGCACCGCTCTCTCTCCGGGGGTTAGCCCACGCCCTGACTCCACGCTCTGCTGCCCCTGCACTGTCAGCCTGGGTGTGACCTGCTTTGAGCTCCCCACCTGCTCCAGGACATCCCTGCAGTCCCGCCTTCCCATTCTGTGCCCTGACAACTGGTGAAAGACACCCTCTGTCTGTCCCTGTCCCTTGCCTGGTGACCACGTCACAGGGAGAGGGGCTGAACATATCCCTGGATTTTTCTAAATGAATGACATGACACCAACTAGATTATTTTTTTTAAAGAAACAAATCATCACTATCTTGGCCACCACCAAGGAATTCGCTGTTTTATTTTTGTCTCCCCTTAGTTCTTATGCAAAGAATTTGGGTATTTTGAAAGAGTTGACTTTGGCACCGTTTCCCATGACACTGCGTAGTTTTCCTGGCCATCACTGACGTCTACCCACATGAACTTGCACTGAGATGACCAACCATCATGTGTGTCCGTGCTGTCGGGCACTGGGCCGCCTCCAGTGCATCACTGTCGATAAACAGGGCTGCAGTGCGAGGCCTCCTGCTCCGAGCTCTCTCAGGGACAGGGCGTGAGGGGTTCTCCCGTGAGCCCTGGTGTACGCTGTGCTTCGGCCAAGGCCGCACTCTCTGTGCATCCCCGACCAGCTCTCTGACCAGGCGAGCCAAAGCGGAATTTCCTCCGATGCTGTCTAACAGGGATCTCTAGGCCTTTGGGTGGGACAGTGCTTCGCTGTGTGTGACTCCCCTACACACTGTAGGAAGCTCGGCCTCTCTGTCCAGTTTGTTGGATGCCAGCCACGTCCCTCGGTTATTGTGACAACCCAAAGCCCCCAGTGCTCTGAGAAGCTGGGGTTGGGTGGCCTCTGCAGGTTGCATGTCAGTTTCTGTCTCAATGTCCCAGACTCTGGCCGGAGTCCCTAGAGGAAGAACTCCACACAAGGGGTCGCCAGCATCAGCCACGCACGTGGGGTCAGCCCCATTCACCCCCCAGCGGCGAGCCGGCAGCTCCACTCACCCACTGCCCCTCCCGGGGTTGAGTCTGGCTTCCAGCCACTCGATTCCACTACCTCCTCTTGTTCATTGAAAAGACCCTTTTCTTTTTCACCTTTCCTTAGTTGTCCCTCCACGAACATCTCCTCCAGCATCTGCTCTTATGAAACCCACTTCCCAGCCGACACCCACCCAAGAGACACGGCACAGCCTGTGTGTGGGGGTGAAGGTCACAAACCCAGAAGTAGAGCACTCTGGTTTGAATCCTGCCTGTGCCCTTTGCCGGCAAGGCTGTCCAGGCCGGGAGGGCGGGGGAACCTCTGAGGCCCAGAGAGGTGCATTTCCTCATCTTCTCAAAAGGCACAAAAATACTTCATGGTGTAAATGGGATTTAAGCCCAAGCCAATCACAAGCCAAAAATTTAAAAAAAAAATATCAATATCTTTCCAGCAAACGAGCCCTCCTCACTTTCATTAAACTGTAGACACCTTAATTGTATCACACTGTCATTAATTATTTAAGGCACCTGGAAGAAGAAAGCACAAGGCTGGAATTGGTACAAGCTTGGGAGACGTGGAGAGAACAGCTCTGTGTTCGCTTAATCAATAAGGATTACTGAAGGTCTTTGGTCTTCAGATCGAAACAGAGTAATAGAGAAATGCTACATCGCATAACACGGGAAGCCCAAGTTTTGATTGTTTTCGCTTTAAATAAGAGAAAGAGCGCTCTGTTCTTTTTGAGACCCGTAGTGTAGGTAGGACAAAGGCTTCCTAATAATCAAGATTGCTATTGTTCGTGCCGTCCTTGCAATTCTCTTATAATTGCAGCCCTCGGGCTCCCATTCATGCTGACTTCCAGTGGATTTGCGCAGGTGAAGCTATTGAAAAAGATTTTAAACCATTCAGATTAGACAGAAACACCACAACTGCATTGACTGAACAGGAGAAGTCAATTGCTGTCCTGTGTAAAGAAGAGGCTAGAAAGAGTAAGCATTTACACACACACACACTGAATGCAAGGACCCCAGTCCCTGTGCAGACCCCACTGACCCCCACCATCACTCAACAGAACATAGAACCAATTGTCACCCTCTAGTTGCTAGGTGAAGCATGGAAATTCAGGCTGACGTCGACGCTTATCCAACACATAACAGACGAATGCATTGCACCTGAGGAGTCTTTAGCCAAAACACATCATGTTCATCCACATTTTTTTTAATTCCATTATCCATTGAATTATCCTTACATCTTTGGTTTTTTAAAGATTGTATTTATTTATTTTTAGAGAGGAAAGGGAGGGAGAAAGAGAGAGAGAGAAACATCAATGTGCGGTTGCTGGGGGTCATGGCCTACAACCCAGGCATGTGCCCTGACTGGGAATCAAACCTGCGATGCTTTGGTTTGCAGCCTGAGCTCAATCCACTGAGCTACGCCAGCCAGGGCTCATCCACATTTTATTGTCTTCTTAGAGAGTGTCAACCCCAGAACAAACTGTTTCCGGTTTGTACCTAGTAGTTACAAATACTTTCTACATTTCTTTGTGGAATGCAGCCTTTGGGACGAGTCGGCCTCCCTAGAGAATGCCAAGCGTCTGGTCCGTCGGGGCCTGACCCCATGCTAAGATGCCAGCCACCAGGACACCTTGCTTGGGCCCATTTAACACGCTTACTGCACCTAAAGTTTTCCTTCCAGAATTTTAATATAAAGTTTGGGCACTGACCTCAATGCAGAGGGGGCCTGTTCTCTGATCCTGTGGCTTTAAGGCGGTGGTGCGCCCACTTTGGTCAGTGTCAGATCCCCCACAGAGCTTGGAAGAAATACAAGGCTCTGGTCCTTCGCTCCTTCAGCTGGCCTGGCATCTGTGAGCATCAGCGACTGGGAAGGTGACCTGCGTACACACCCACGTCGGAGAACTGGGACTGCAGGTCACTGGACTGCGGAGCTCCTCATACTGCTGTGTGCACACAGGCCACCAGAATGGGCCAGAACGCGGACCATGCTCCAGCTGGCTGCGGCAGGTTCCGGAGTCGGCATCTCTGCCACTCCCAGGTGACCCCGGGTCCATGGAGCAGCAGGGCTCTATGGGTGATTCTGTCCCCCAGAGGACACTTGGCAATGTCTGGAGATGGGGAGGAGACTGGCCTCTAGTGGGTAGAAGACAGGGATCCTGCCAAACATCCCACAATGCACAGGACACCCCTTCTCCCACCCAGACAAGAATCCGCCAGCCCAAAATATCAGTCAAGTTAAGAAACCCTGTTGTACCACACACACACACACACACACACACACACACAGATGGTGAAACGCCTGGCTGAAAAATAGGGTTAAAGTGGCAACGTCACCACACTGCTAAATTAGAAGGAACGGTGACACTCACCTCCCTCCCTCACAGCTGCAGCCGCAGGAGGGCTCATGACTTACAGAGAATGGAAGGAAACCTGCGTGGGTGACCCTCAGGTTCTCAACAGTCCGCCTGAAGGAAAAGCGACAACCTCTGCTGATCATCGGTCGGTCTTGTTACAAACGTCCTACTGCATTCGGAACTCCAGATCAATGCCTACATCTTATTTTTTACTTTCTACCCAGATATTGCAAAACCACATATGCCCACAGAGGAAAAGTCTCCTGGCACTCAGATCTCGCATGGTCCCACGGACTCAGTCAGTTAAAACTGAAGTCTAAGGAGGAGCAGGCACAGGGCCGCGAGCCCCTTCTGGCCTGGTCCCCGCAGGTCGACTGGGCCTTCACTGTCTACCCAGCCCGTGCATCCAGACGCCGTCACTCAATCTCACAAAACAGTTTGAATGATGCTACAGCAAGAATGAGGCTACCAGGCTGGCTGCCCCAGCCTTTGTATGGAGAAATGATACTTTCTGTCGGCCTGCCCAGCAGTGAAACTGGGCTGGGTCCTCCGGGTCTGGGGGTGCGGTGAAGTGAGGTGGGAGGGAGACGCTGGGACACTGCGCGGAGCTCCTGCCCAGGCTGCTGCGTGCCCCAACCAGCAAGGGACGGGTGTCGGCAGCTTTGAGACACAGACAGAAAACGAGTTGTGCTAGAAAACTCTGGAAAATGCCCGCTACTCAAGAGTAGGGCAGCCTGACACTCTACGGTCGGTCAGCCAGCGTGGAGACCGTGCCCGCCTCGTGCAGCGGTCCGTTCAAGGGAAGGACCCTGAGGGAGAGATCTCCACCGCCAAGTGATGGGTGCGTTCTTGGCATCAGCCCTGGGCTGGTGGGGGTCCTGCTGGATGAGGCTGCGGCGGCCGCAGTGGGGGAGGGAAGCCTTGGCTGAGGTGTGTGTCCGGAAGCCTGGGGGCGAGATGGTCGGATGCTTAACGCAAGTTCAAGTGCCGCGCATGCGCAACGCATTCTGACCGCCAAACCACAGCGGCTACTAGCGGTGCTACCCAGAAGGACTACGAGCAGCCGGTGTACATTCGGAGATGAATAAGCTGTCTGTCCGTCTGTATTTTGCTTGTCAGTAAGTTCTGCCTAGGAGCAAATATCGTACCGTGACAGCCACTATGTTTGGGGTGGGGGGGAGGGGGGGCACACACTCTGGAAACAACCCGCACCCTGCAGGCCGGCACCACGAAATCTGCGAGGGAGGGCCAGGAGCCTCGCTAGCTCGGACGCATCCGGGAGTTTTTGCTTTACTCCAAATGCATTAACCGGAGGACATGCGCCCAGCCGCGCCGAAGCGGGATCCCTCTTCTCACCCCGACCGCAGGGAAAGCATCTCACCGGCACCCTGCAAACACGTCTGTCTCCAAACGAGGTGCCGTGTGCACACGCACATGTGAGCCGAGGAGTGGCAAAGGGGAAGAGAGAGATTTGTTGCCCCAAACTCCCCCGCAAGGGAAACTTTATTCCTAGGAGAAGCTGGGTAAAGGATCGAAATGGGATGTACCTGTTTAGACGAGTCTTCCACTAATCCCCGGAGTGGGGGGGACCCTCCCATAAGGCATTCGCCCGTGTGATGAGGAAGGGAGGCCCCGCCCGATTACACAAATAATCTGAACATGCCCTGTGTTGCTGTTTAAAACAATTTGCAAATATACATGTCAATATAGGCTTTAAGAAAGCTCATCGAGTGTTGTTTGGAGAATTTTTACTGGTGTTTGTTTTTGAGTGTTTGCTGATCAGTCAGAACCAGCCGACAGGTAAGAAAACACACGGGATCCGAAATGACCATGGAAAAAAGATGGAAACGCCTGTCAGGACAATGTGTATCAGGAGAAGGTGACAGCTTGACTCGGTTCGATAAAGGAGGGGGGACAGAGGTGGTTAGGAAGGAGGTCAGGGTGGGGAGAGACAAGCCAGGCAAGTTTGCTAAGGAAAAGATTTGGGGCGGGGGGGGGGGGGGGCATTGTTTGTTCATCCCTTGCTTTTGCAAAGGGGAACAGCTTTCTTCCTCTACAGCCTCACCTTTCTTGCCTCAGCTGTGACTCTCCTTTCTGCCGTGTACACTAACGCGCATGAAGTCAACCACAATGGAGCGGCATGCCTATCTGGACTCACGTCCTTGGAGCGCTGGCACCAGGGGTGGTAAGGAACCCTGTTCCTCTAGGGGGCAGCACCTAGTCTCCGTCTCTCTAGCCCTGACTCTTCCTGGTAAGTTTCCACCTGCCGAGTTTCCTGCCACCACAGCTACTTATTTGTTCATTCCTGCAGACGGTCTGTGCCTACCAGTCCCAGGCGCTGGACCTGGCCGCGGGCGGTGCCTGGAACGTCATAGTGGTTCCAGACAGAGGCAGCTATGGGGAAGCACCTGTCCTGCCTCCTCCAGATGCCCCTGGACGATAGGTCAGGTGAGCCAAGTGGCCAGTGGACAAACACATGGAAGTTCGGGAGAACATTCCGGCTCAGCCTGAGTGGCTTCTCTCCTGTGTCTGGTCCACATGACTTGGTCCCTTCCCCACTGTTTGTGGGGCTCCTACGAGGTACCCAGCATCCTCCTGCCACGGTGAACTAGCCAACCGACGCCCTGCCCTCATGGGGCTTACACTCTAGGGGGAGAGACAGATAAACAAGTGTAAAATGACCATGAGTTAGCCAGTGGTACGTGCTAACTTAACTACTTGTGCCTCAGTGTCCTCATTTGCCAGACGGGGATAATAACGTGGCCACAGGGATGTGGCCAGAATCTAACGAGTTAATTCACAGACAGCATTTACCAGTGCCTGAGCACATATGTCCAGTGAATGTTGCCGGTACTCTTATGACCTTTAGCCCAGCTGCTGACCAGCATGCAGGTGGCCAGAGCTCAGCAACAACACGTGGCTTCTGTGGAGTCTTCTCGAGGGTGCTTGGCACCCACGCACCCAGGCGCGACAGCTCTGGGTGTAGATAAATCACGCTTTGTTTACACTTGACAAGTGGGAACAGGATACCGACCGCCTTCTCCCAGGCCGGAAAGGTGCCACACGGCGTGTATGAATGCTTTTTCAAATTCGCAGGGAAAGGATTAGGGCACAACGGAGGACTTCAGTCAAAAGGGCAAGAACTACCCCCTGGCTGGTGTAGCTCAGTGGATTGAGCACAGGCTGCGAACCAAAGTGTCACAGGTTCGATTCCCAGTCAGGGCACATGCCCGGGTTGCAGGCCATGGCCCCCAGCAACCGCACATTGATGTGTGTCTCTCTCTCCATCTTCCTTCCTTCCCTCTCTAAAAAATAAATAAATAAAAATCTTTTAAAAAAAGGGCGGGGCAAGAACTGCATTTAACCCAGCAGAGGGCCTCGGGGAGGCATCAGGCTGCAGAGGAATATCCTCTGTGGTCAGGGGAGCCTGGCTACATCTCGGTTTACCACGTACTCGGTAAAGTGACTTAGACAAGTCATTCCCCCTCGCCCGCCAAGCCTGTAAAAATAAAGTCAGAGAACCCAGAGGTTTATGGCAAGAACCAATGCGTGTAACTGGAATACAGAAAGAGCTCAGCTAATGTAGGTTTTACACCTCCACACATACACACCTTTCCCAAGGAGGAGAAATTAGCTTCTACACTGGCACTGCGAGCCCATACAGGTTACGCTCGGAATCCAGGCTTCAATCAGATGGTAAATGTTTACAGACACGGGTTTGAGGCTATCAAGCCTTTTGGAGGGAAAGAAGGATGAAAGGAAGGAGTAAAGACCTAAAAAGCAGGTGGGTGTGTGTTAAGGACGGCTTTTGCAATGGAAGATGGGAAAGGGGAGAAAAGGGACCCCGGCCTCTGCCTCCAATTGGCCAAACATCCCCGAGAGAAACTAGAGGAGACAGGATCTCTCTCCGCAAACACACACCTGCTCGCGAGATAAGAAGGGAAGACACGTGTTCTCCTTGCCTTCTGCCAGACTGACAGGAAATAGACCGGAATTGCCGCCAGCTCTTCTCAAAAAGACATTTGTTAAAAAAAAAAAAAAAGAAAGAAACTATAAGAGACAAGCTTGATCAAGATAAGCTACTTTCAAAACTCCGCCACAGCAGCCAAAGCATTTTTATTCATGAGAACTGCCACAGACTTCACCCGGAAAATAAAAAACCCCAAAAGCACACACAAAAATCACCCCGGTTATGTTTTTAATGCCATAGGAGCAATGCAAGGGGAAGCCAGTTTCTCTTCTCTCGATGGAGCTGCGAGGACAACTGCAGGTTCCTGCAAGTTCTGTGAAATCGGCGCGCTCCGTGACATGTCCACTCCGAGCCACGAGCGGGGAATAAAGGCCACGAACACAAGGATGAGGATCTGGGAGAAGCAAAACCGTGACAAAACCTGTTTGGGGACCAGAGGATGGGAGCCTGAGAGGGAAAATTTGGAAAATGCACCCCAGGGTGCTTCTCTGAGATGCTCCAGCAGTTCACAGTGGGTGATGCACAGCCTCCTTCATGTGCCCCAAAGGTTCACCCGTGGGAAGTCCGTGTTGTGGAACCTCGGGTGCGTTACTGCGGTCGGCTGGGCCTCGGCGTCCCTGCCCGTGAAATGGCTGTGACATTTAACCCAAGGGGCTTGCCTGGGGGCATGTTTATGAAAATGCCCTGCGACCACAGGGTCCTGGGCTCGTGGGAACAAACACTGGGTCTCGCACACAGAGGGAGGGAGACCTCCCTCCATTTTCCCTCGCACAACATGGAACACGTGCGAAGTGTTTAATAAATACAGCGACAGTTCACCTCGGAGCCCCAAGCTGCCCTTTTCATTTAGCACCAGGCTTTGGCAGCGCTCCCCGCACCGCACCGGGAGAGGAGAGAGATGAACACCCCACCCCGCGATGTGCGGAGCTGAGCTGTGCTCTAATTAGTTTGCCTGGAAACACCGCCAACCTAGCAACGCGGCTGAGACCCGTCCTGCTCTTAAAGAGACACAGGACTCTCGGGTTTGGGCTCCTGCGGCCTTCTCCTTGGAGGCCTCTGAAGTCCGGGGTTGCCGGTCCCGGTCCCGGGGTTGGCGGTGCCTCCTAGGAAGGCCCTGAGTCCCAGGGTGGTGGAAAGACCGTGGGGCGCTGGCCCAGCCTGGGGCTGGCGAGCTGCGCACGCTGCTGCATAGCTGCTGTGGGGGCCTGGGTGAAGTGTTTCCACGCTATGAACCTAGTTCCCTTCCTCTGGCGCTGCCCCCCATGAACCCCGCCTACCTCCCCGGATGACTAAAACCACAGATGTAACCCACTTGGCCTCATTAAATAATTTAGGACGACAGGGAATGGCCAAAGAGTTTTGCTGGTGACGCGCAGGCCTGCTGAGGGAACGCAGGCCTCCTTCCCAGGTAGCTCTACAAAGCGCTTCCCTCAACAAACAGCGCCCCACGGGGGCGTCCCTGGCCGCTTTGGCGCTTCCTTTAAACCAGAAGAAGACTCGGCGGACAGAAAAGTCTGGCGACCCGAAAATGTGTTTTTCTCTATGGGCACACACAGATTGGCCAGCAGTAGGAAAATATCATTATCATAATACGTTTTCTCGAAGATTGGTTTTTCTATCTCCAACTGTGCTAAAATGTGAATTTTGTCCAAATCAAGAAATAACTTGAGAAGTGCAAAAAAAAAAAAAAAAGGGAGCGAGATTATAGCAAAATCAATATTAACAGGAGCGAGATGGCGAGGCTAGAGGCAATAAAAACCTTTCTCAAGCCGAGGAGAGAGATCTCATCATAAAATTATAATAAATTACTTGAGTCTTATCGCTTGGTAAACGGCCAAATATTAGCATCACCGAGCCTGCATTTCCTCTCGGCTAAAGAACTCGAGTGGGCCTCGCTCTCCTGCAAATCAGATCCGGACAACGGTGGCGTGCGAGCCCGTAGGGCGCTCGGTATTTTAAACGCGGCTCCTCTCTCGCCCTCTCGGGCTTTTCCAGGAGACATCCTTTCTATTTAGGGGCTGCGTCCCGCTATTTCCAAAAGGGCTGTTTGTGGACATTGATACTTGAATGTCACATCATTTTCATGAGTTAGGAGACATTATTTTTCTTTGGATTATATTTGCAACCGTTTAAAGATGTGAGAACCATTCTCCGCTCGCAGGCTGAGAGAAAGAGGCAGTGAGCCGGGGCCGAGGCACCCGCCGGAGGTTGCTGCCTCCTGCCGTCTTTGGACAGGGTCCCGCTCTGGCCCCTGCGGACGACCCGTCAGGAGCCAAGCGTCCAGGCGTCCTCCCCTTCTTCCCTCTGGGTCCTGGGGTGGCTCGGAGCGCTCTCCCGTCACTGACCAGCTGAGGGTGGGGGAGTCTCTCTCTGACTTAGAATGACGTCACTCCTGCACTCTCGCTCAGACATCCCAGTGCAGAGGACTCCGAGGCCTCTTAGGAAGACTCTGCCCCTGCCTGTCCCGGGTCGCTCAGGAGGTCCCAGGTCGCACTGAGCAAGTGAAGCAGCCGTGGTTACCCCGTGTCGCCAGGCCTTCCTCTGGTGGAAAAGGCTAGGGATTCCTGTTGGCGCAGTGAAAAGGACAGAGGTGGGAGGCTGGCAGGGTGTAGAGCTGTCTCAATGAGACCGTGACACGGAATGGAAAAATGACAAAAAGTCAGAAGGAGGTACTTATCCAAGCGGAGCGCCCTGGAGCTGTGTAGGGCAGAGAGGCACAGGATGCTCCCTCGTCCTGAGATCCCCAGGAGCCCTGCTGGGACGCCTTAAGAGGTCACATCCAGACCAGAATTCACAGGACCCACCCCAGCTTGGCAGGAGGCCCTAGAAACCGCAGAGCATCGTCATGGAGATCTGGAAGCTTCCAGTGAGCCTGTTGCCCAGTCAGATCAGAGGCTTGGCCCCTGGAGAGGAGCTTTCCGAGCCCGAGGCCTGCAGCCGGAGCTGGTCTCAGCACGAGCTCACTGTTGGGGAGCTTCCGTCTCCGCCGAGGCCACGGGGCTCGGCGGAGTCTCTGTGTGGTTGTGGTGCCACAGAAACGCGGTCAGGACAGAGATCTGGCACCACAGGTTTGAGGCGACAGGGATGAATGTTTTGGAAAAGTGAAGACTCAGAGACGGGGAGGGGTGAGCCAATGAATGTTGTCACCGTCTTCACATCGCTGAAGAGCTGTCACGGGGAACGAAAATTAGGGAGCAGACTTCAGATCCAGCGAGAGGTGCCACGGCGCAGGGAAGCTGATCTCCGCCAGACTTGAGGTCCTCTTTTTCTGACAGATGCTGGAAGTCCCCCTTCACTACCCTGCTTGCTGGCAGAGCAGAAATTAAGTGAAAGGAATAGGCAGTAAAATAGTGTTTCTCAGGCAAAACTAGTCGCTCACCCTGACCTCGTTTGCAGTCGAGAGATAAGCAGATTGAATATTGTTGACACTCGCTCCATATCTGGGATTTTGGAGTCGCCGCGACAGCTACCAGTTGCACACGCCGGTTCATGTGGCTGTTCTCACGACTCAGACACCAGGAGGCGCGTGTGCCTCGGATGAGTACTTTCAACACAGAGAACCCCTCCCAGTAAAGCTCCAAATAAAACATGCCACAGCTTTCCCTCCATTTACATGTAGTTGCATTCCCTGAAAATTCAGTGTAAACTCAACCACACCCCAAAAATTCACAGTCAGATTTGTAAACACGTTTTCTCTGCTGTTGTTGTTTTTTTTTACCTACATCAACATCTGGCATCAGATGCTTCGCAAGGTGTGTGAGACACGGAAAGGTTCTTTCCTATGAACTGCAAGACAACAAGCATTTCCCCCACCCACAAAATGCCCGTAGCCCCCCTCCACCACTTTGAGAAGCTAGCACTGCCCCCGCCCCCACAACAGATGCCCCGGAGAGGGCAGACCAATCCGCAGAGAGAACTCTTGCCACAGGAGACAGACGTGACTTCAACGTACTGATGAGAATCCCTACCAGCCTACCTACTTCTGTGCCAGGCAATACTGACGCACTGTGCAAATGGTAACTCATGGAATAGTCCTGTGGGTCAAGGTCTAGCACTGTTAGTTAGTTTAGGAATGAAGTACCGAGGCTCTGAGAGGTTAAAGAACGTCCCCAAGGTACTGAGCTCCTGGCAGAAAGGGATTCAGACCCATGTGGTCGGGCTCCACATCGAGGCTCATATCCCCCACACGACCCATAGCCCCCCCACAGCAACACTACTGTGTGAGAACGCCCAGCTGGGAGGCTGTCCCGTCCCAGAGGCTGGAAGTCCAAAGTCAAGGGGATGGGAGGGGTGGTTCCTCCTGAGGGCCGTGAAGGAAGGCTCTCTTCTAGGCTCTGCTCCTCGGCTGATGGATGGCCATCGTCTTCCGATGGCCACTGTCTTTTCTCTCTATGTGTCTCTATATCAAAACTTCCCCTTTTTTTGTAAAGACACCAGTCATGGTAGGATGAGTGCCCATTCTAATGGCTTTGTCTTAATTCCATCTGCAACGACCCTATTTCCAAATAATGCCGAGGTACCGGAGGTTAGGTTATCACCATATGAATTCTTCAGTGGGACACAATTCGACCCATAAAATTCCCCATTAAATCAGGCGATACCTATCTAATGCACTTCACACACGCTGTGCAGATTCTAGGTGCTCAAGAAGTGGCTTTTATTATCACTATTTCTATAATTAAGTTTTCTCTCTCGAGAACCATCATGGAAGACAAGGAAATAAAAATCTCAGCGGCACTCAAATCGGGTAGATCCATAAATTTCCAAAAGACGAGGGAAACAAGGTGAGCCTCCGGCTGGACACGCCTTACTGAGCGTGCCCATCCCCGGCCCAGCGGGGGCCTCCCCTGCTGGGCGAGGCGGGTTCCAGGCTGGCCCACCTCCTGTACTGCACGGCCCGCCGAAGCCTGTAGTCTGTCCTGTGACACTGTGAACAAACCAGCTGTGCAGAATTTAACCAGCATTTATTTCAGCTCGCGTTCATTCATTTATTCTTTGATTCAAAAAATGCCCACACAGTGATCTGGGCCAGGTCCTATTCGAGACACTGTATATGTGTATATATATATATATATATATATATATAAACACAGAAAAAGGCTCTGACCTCAAGAAGCATTCTACCGGGCAAGACAAATAATAAACACACAAGACCATTCAAAAAGATACGTTGGGATAACAAGACGTGGTGGGAAGGAAGTAAGACTGACGGAGAAGAGAGGGATGAAAGAGGACTCCTCTGAGACAAAGGGCTGGGGGAGGTCTCTCGTCAGAGGCAAGACTAGAACGATGCAGAGGCAGCAGCCAGGTGAAGGCCGGGGAGGACTTCGGGCAGAGGCAGCAGGCAGGAGCCAGGCACCGTGGGGACCCATGAAGAAGGGATGGGGCTGGGACGTGAGGAGCGAGGGAGAGGATGCAAGACAAAGCTGGAGGGAGGGCAGCAGTCAGACCCTGCAGGACTTTCTACATCAGCAGTCCCCCCCCCCCCGTTTTGGCACCAGGGAGACCATTTGTCCACAGATGGAGTACAGAGGGGGGCTGGTTTGGGGGTGATTCAAATGCATTATATCCGAGCTCACCTCCTGCTGTATGGCCCGATGCCCAACAGGCCCAGCCTGGTGGTACTAGCCGGCAGCCCGGATGTTGGGGACCACAGTCCCAAGTCATGGGGAGGAACCTGACGTTCCCACATACAGCTTTCCCACGTGTTGTAAACCTCATCCTGGGACACCAAGGGCACACGCCCCATCTTCCCAACACAGCAGTGCACATCCTCTTGCCTCTGGAGCTGGGGTTCCAATGACAAAGAGGGGGGTAGAACTCCAGGGGGAAGCCGCCGGGGGAGGGGGAAGGCAAGGAGACGGGAGTGCCGGTGGGAGACTGGGAAAGGGAATAAGGCGGAAGGAAGGGCGGGCACACGGCTGGAGGCTGCAGGAGCCGCCAGGGCGTTCCAGCCGGTTCTTCAGATGGGTCATTCGCACACCGACGTTTTTCCCCTGGCCCCACGGTGTCTCGCCTAACCTCAGGACGTGGGTCTTTCCCATGAGGCTGCCAGCCTTTCTCTGGTGCCACTCGGATAATTACGGCCTGTGACGCGCCCGCAGTCCACCCCGAATGCGTGTCCGGCAGCCTGGCACCAAAGCCCACTTTCCAAAGGGTTGCGAACACACTCACCGAATACTCTCTGACAATGAGATGCAAGGCTCAGCCCTGCTCGAGAAAGGGCAGGACGAAGCCCAAAATGCCAGCTTCCAGCTGAGCTGCAGGGCAGACTGCAGAGAGACCGAGGGCGGTGACACTCGGGAACCACAGCGGAGCCACCACGGGCCACCTCCCATGCTGGACAACTTCACCCCCGTGTGCCTCTACCCAAAACAGGGCTCTGCCCATAAAGTGGAGTGGTGCGTTACAATTTCAGCGCTTTTGTATGCTATGTGGGCACCAGCCCTCGTTCTTGGGACAATTCAGAGTCCGGAAGATGATGCCTCATTTGCAACACAACAAAGACAAGTCCTCCGTGGTGGGTGAGCCACGGGGCGATTTCGTATGGAGCAGGGGCAGCTTTGATGGGGCTTATTACACGTTTATTTGTATGTACATCAGGAACAAATCTAATAATGAGCACCTGAAGCTAGGATGAGTGTGAGTAAAAATAAGGAATCTACTTACCCATTGCTTATTTTTAAAAAATTCTTCTTTAGGTAATAATACTGACAATCCTGACAACGAGACACCACCAGCAAAACCATCCCGGTGTTGCCGGAACCCCCGAGCTCCGTCTGCAAGAGTCTTGGGCCGACACACTGGCTTAGACGTACACGGGGCAAGGGGTGTTCCTGGTCGTTAAGGAAGCTGCTCAGCCACCGCGGTGTGCATACGTGGGGCACCGACGTCAACACGCAACCCCTCCTACACAAGCCTGCAGAGGGGGTTCCCATCCAATCCGACCCCACGGCATTCTTGCCGCCCCCCCCCCCATAGACTTGTGCTCTGTGGGCTGTGAGGTCCCCCAGGACAGAACCCGTGTCCTTGAGGCCCCCACCCTCCGGCCCACAGTAAGGGCACAGTAACGCCCACTGAGTGAACAGCTGTCTCAGGCACGGAGAGCCATCGAGAGCAGACGGGCCCACGCTAGGCTCTGAACTGGCTATATGACCTTGAGCGAGCAGCTTGAACTCTCTATGCCCCAAATGTCGTCATCTAAGTTAGGTCACACCGGTAACACACTTAGCACATGCCATGCACGCTCTAGGGGTTCAGTAAGTGGTTTTAGGAATGAGAACAGCACCTCCCTCAAAGGGTTGCCAAAATCAAGTGGGTTCGTGTATGTGAGGCACTTACAGTAGTGTGTGGCTCTACGGGCACCACTACCCTCATCATCATCCTCACCGACATCTTCATCCGCAGCCGAAACGGAGAACTTCAAAGCAATAATGGCACCGCTGACCTGGTGATATGGACACGGAGTCACCTCTTTACTTGCTGGTTCCACTAACTTTAGGCTCCCTGGGACTGAACCCCCTCTCCAGAACTGTCGTCCGGTACTCCGGTTTGACACCCATCAGTTACTGAGTTTTGGGGCTGACATTTGAATGAATGAACAAGTGAGCCCCGCCCGAAACCCCGGGAGTCCCCTTTGATACACAGGCATGAACAGGCTTTGTATATGCGCCTCTGTCTCCTCTTCATGGAACATGTCAGCATCCTACGGAAGCACACCGCTTACTGGACCGAGAGGGACGGTGCCCAGCAGCCGTGTGGGAGCTGAGGGTAGTAATGAATGTGAAATTGCTCGCCCCTGGGGCGAGTTCTCGGGAAATTATTTGTATCCTCAGATGCATTTAGGCACAAGAGTCTCTTGCACGACAAACTTAAATTTCAGGTTCGCAAATGAACATTGAAACACGGGCACTGGGAACAGCACACCTTGACCTTTTCACAGGAAAAGACACGCACGGGCCACATCTCCAACTAATTACCTCTGGCAGAACCAGGAGTCTAACATGCCATTTAAATTTACAATCAAAGACGTGTAGCAGAAATACGGCTCACAGAGACAAAACAACACAAACCCCTCACATGTCAGACGAGGCCACCGGAGGCCAGAACGAGGTCACGGGACAGAAGGTGCAGGACCACGGTTGGGGGAGTCGGATTCCAACCCGAGATGCCGGACTCCCAGGCAACGCCTTCCCTCACCTCCCGACGGCCTGTCCTTGCATCACCACCACGGGTCTCAGCTGAGCCTGCTGGTTTGCAACAGCGAGTGGAACCCATGTTTCACGCGCCCATGACTAACGGCCGCACACTTGTGCTTGCACACCAATGAGCCAGGACCTGGACTCCGACACAATCTCCCTGTTGCTGCCGCTGCTGCCGCTGCTGACTGGGACACTAACCGGATAGAGCCGGGGCTTCCGTGTCTGCAGTGGAAAAGGGAATGTGGGCCCCATCGGACAGTGGGGGCGTCAGCCCTGCACGTTTAGGGTCAGACGCAGCTACTGCCCCTTTGCGACCCTGCCTGGCGGTTACGGGTCAGCCGCACTGGGTGGAAAACGTGCCTTCCTGCCCCGACGGGTGTGCGTGCTTGCCTGCAAACGGCTTTACATTTGAAATGCACCAGAGGAAGCTTTCCACCTGCAGGGGATCTGTTTATGAGAATCCTTTCGTACTGCCGTATGATGGCGGAATTAGAATAATAAAAATAGCAGCTAGTTATGTTGGAAGCACGAACTCTGTCCTAGGGATTTTGCTAAATACTTCCTGTGTATTATCTCATTTATACCATGCAGCCACCCGTGAGGAAGGTACTAGTGGCATTCCCATTTTATAGATGGAAATACTAAGGCGTCAGGGCAGACGGGTGCTAAAACAGCTCCTAATGACCCCTGACTCCTGGTGTCCACGCCCCGTGTTCCCTTGAGTTTGGACAGGACCCGGGACTGGCTCTACTCAACAGAATACAGCACAGGTGATGAGATGCCGCTCCCATGATATATCATTTAAGACTGTAACCTCCGTCTTGCTGGAAGACTCTCTTTAGTGGTCCTCAGTGTTGCTGGCTTTGGTGAGGTAAGCCGTCACCCAGAGAGGCCTGGATCACGAGGACCTGACGTGACCTCCACCCCACAGCCAGCAAGGAGCTGGTGCCCTCGGTCTGATACCGTGCCAACAACCTTGTGGCTGGAAAGCAGGTCCTTCCCCACGTGAGCCTCGGATGGGACCCCGGCCCCAGCGACCGCTCACTGCAGCCTGGGAGAGACCCTGAGCAGAGGACCCAGCTGCACGGCAGCACCATGGGAACCCTGACATGACGAGTGACTGCCGTCTTACACCATGCAGACACCTCACGCAGCAACACAGGACTAACACGGGCACGGACCAGTTAAGTGATTTTAAGTATCACTTTGCATCCCTTAGCTGGCAGGTGGCTTCATCAGTCTTGAACGTGGACAGTTTATATTCTAAACCGAATATGGGATAACCCCAGAGGTCAAATCTCTGAGCTCCTTTCCAGGATACACAGACGGATACACGCAGTCTTTTCTTGAAGACGACGTCTCATGGGGTCCAGGACGCCGCAAGCCCACCCAGAGGGGCATGCGAGTCAGCAGCGATGCTTGGAGCTGTGAGTCAGAAGGCCCAACTCTGAACAAGCCCCTTTGTCCTTCTCCCCAGCCCTTCCTGAAGCTCCGCCCACCGACCCGCTGTCTGTGAACCCTGCCTTGCTCTGTGGCACCACTGCTCTTGCGGTGTCACCCTGGGCACAGAGAGGTCAGCTGTTCGGCCCCATGGCACCTGGCACGTGGATAACTGGTCTCTTTATCCAAGATACTCCATTAAGTTTCCACTTCTTAAAGGTTATCTTTACCACAGCGGCTACTAGCGGGGCTGCCACGTCCCCCAGAAGGGCTACGAGCAGCCGGTGTACACTCGGAGATGAATAAGCTGTCTGTCCGTCTGTATTTTGCTTGTCAGTAAGTTCTGCTTAGGAGCAAATATCGTACCGTGACAGCCACTATGTTTGGGGTGGGGGGGAGGGGGGGCACACGCTATGGAAACAACCCGCACCCTGCAGGCAGGCACCACGAAATCTGCGGGGAAGGGCCAGGAGCCTCGCTAGCTCCGACGCATCCGGGAGTTTTTGCTTTACTCCAAATGCATTAACCGGAGGACATGCGCCCAGCCGCGCCGAAGCGGGATCCCTCCTCTCACCCCGACCGCAGGGAAAGCATCTCACCGGCACCCTGCAAACACGTCTGTCTCCAAACGAGGTGCCGTGTGCACACGCACATGTGAGCCGAGGAGTGGCAAATGGGAAGAGAGAGATTTGTTGCCCCAAACTCCCCCACAAGGGAAATTTTATTCCTAGGAGAAGCTGGGTAAAGGATCGAAATGGGATGTACCTGTTTAGACGAGTCTTCCACTAATCCCCGGAGTGGGGGGGACCCTCCCATAAGGCATTCACCCGTGTGATGAGGAAGGGAGGCCCCGCCCGATTACACAAATAATCTGAACATGCCCTGTGTTGCTGTTTAAAACAATTTGCAAATATACATGTCAATATAGGCTTTAAGAAAGCTCATCGAGTGTTGTTTGGAGAATTTTTACTGGTGTTTGTTTTTGAGTGTTTGCTGATCAGTCAGAACCAGCCGACAGGTAAGAAAACACACGGGATCCGAAATGACCATGGAAAAAAGATGGAAACGCCTGTCAGGACAATGTGTATCAGGAGAAGGTGACAGCTTGACTCGGTTCGATAAAGGAGGGGGGGACAGAGGTGGTTAGGAAGGAGGTCAGGGTGGGGAGAGACAAGCCAGGCAAGTTTGCTAAGGAAAAGATTTGGGGCGGGGGGGGGGGGGGGCATTGTTTGTTCATCCCTTGCTTTTGCAAAGGGGAACAGCTTTCTTCCTCTACAGCCTCACCTTTCTTGCCTCAGCTGTGACTCTCCTTTCTGCCGTGTACACTAACGTGCATGAAGTCAACCACAATGGAGCGGCATGCCTATCTGGACTCACGTCCTTGGAGCGCTGGCACCAGGGGTGGTAAGCAACCCTGTTCCTCTAGGGGGCAGCACCTAGTCTCCGTCTCTCTAGCCCTGACTCTTCCTGGTAAGTTTCCACCTGCCGAGTTTCCTGCCACCACAGCTACTTATTTGTTCATTCCTGCAGACGGTCTGTGCCTACCAGTCCCAGGCGCTGGACCTGGCCGCGGGCGGTGCCTGGAACATCACAGCGGTTCCAGATAGAGGCGGCTACAGGGAAGCACCTGTCCTGCCTCCTCCAGATGCCCCTGGATGACAGGTCAGTTGAGCCAAGTGGCCAGTGGACAAACGCATGGAAGTTCGGGAGAACATTCCGGCTCAGCCTGAGTGGCTTCTCTCCTGTGTCTGGTCCACATGACTTCATCCCTTCCCCACTGTTTGTGGGGCACCTGCGGCGAGGTGCCCAGCATCCTCCTGCCACAGTGAACTAGCCAACCGACGCCCTGCCCTCATGGGGCTTACACTCTAGGGGGAGAGACAGATAAACAAGTGTAAAACGACCATGAGTTAGCCAGTGGTACGTGCTAACTTAACTACTTGTGCCTCGGTGTCCTCATTTGCCAGACGGGGATAATAACGTGGCCACAGGGATGTGGCCAGAATCTAACGAGTTAATTCACAGACAGCATTTACCAGTGCCTGAGCACATATGTCCAGTGAATGTCGCCGGTACTCTTATGACCGTTAGCCCTGCTGCTGACCAGCATGCAGGTGGCCAGAGCTCAGCAACAACACGTGGCTTCTGTGGAGTCTTCGAGAGGGTGCTTGGCACCCACGCACCCAGGCGCGACAGCTCTGGGTGTAGATAAATCACGCTTCGTTTACACTTGACAAGTGGGAACAGGATACCGACCGCCTTCCCCTGTGCCGGAAAGGTGCCACACGGCGTGTATGAATGCTTTTTCAAATTCGCAGGGAAAGGATTAGGGCACAACGGAGGACTTCAGTCAAAAGGGCAAGAACTACCCCCTGGCTGGTGTAGCTCAGTGGATTGAGCGCAGGCTGCGAACCAAAGTGTCGCAGGTTCGATTCCCAGTCAGGGCACATGCCTGGGTTGCAGGCCATGACCCCCAGCAACCGCACATTGATGTGTCTCTCTATCTTCCTTCCTTCCCTCTCTAAAAAATAAATAAATAAAAATCTTTAAAAAAAAGGGCGGGGCAAGAACTGCATTTAACCCAGCAGAGGGCCTCGGAAGCACGGGGAGGCGTCAGGCTGCAGAGGAATATCCTCTGTGGTCAGGGGAGCCTGGCTACATCTCGGTTTACCATGTACTCGGTAAAGTGACTTAGACAAGTCATTCCCCCTCGCCCGCCAAGCCTGTAAAAATAAAGTCAGAGAACCCAGAGTTTTGTGACAAGAACCAATGCGTGTAACTGGAATACAGAAAGAGCTCAGCTAATGTAGGTTTACACCCCCACACATACACACCTTTCCCAAGGAGGAGAAATTAGCTTCTACACTGGCACTGCGAGCCCATACAGGCTACGCTCGGAATCCAGGCTCCAATGAGATGGTAAATGTTTACAGACACGGGTTTGAGGCTATCGAGCCTTTTGGAGGGAAAGAAGGATGAAAGGAAGGAGTAAAGACCTAAAAAGCAGGTGGGTGTGTGTTAAGGACGGCTTTTGCGATGGAAGATGGGAAAGGGGAGAAAAGGGACCCCGGCCTCTGCCTCCAATTGGCCAAACATCCCCGAGAGAAACTAGAGGAGACGGGATCTCTCTCCGCAAACACACACCTGCTCTCGAGATAAGAAGGGAAGACACGTGTTCTCCTTGCCTTCTGCCAGACTGACAGGAAATAGACCGGAATTGCCGCCAGCTCTTCTCAAAAAGACATTTGTTAAAAAAAAAAAAAAAAAAGAAAGACACTATAAGAGACAAGCTTGATCAAGATAAGCTACTTTCAAAACTCCGCCACAGCAGCCAAAGCATTTTTATTCATGAGAACTGCCACAGACTTCACCCGGAAAATAAAAAACCCCAAAAACACACACAAAAATCACCCCGGTTATGTTTTTAATGCCATAGGAGCAATGCAAGGGGAAGCCAGTTTCTCTTCTCTCGATGGAGCTGCGAGGACAACTGCAGGTTCCTGCGAGTTCTGTGAAATCGGCGCGCTCCGTGACACGTCCACTCCGAGCCACGAGCGGGGAATAAAGGCCACGAACATAAGGATGAGGATCTGGGAGAAGCAAAACCGTGACAAAACCTGTTTGGGGACCAGAGGATGGGAGCCTGAGAGGGAAAATTTGGAAAATGCACCCCAGGGTGCTTCTCTGAGATGCTCCAGCAGTTCACAGTGGGTGATGCACAGCCTCCTTCATGTGCCCCAAAGGTTCACCCGTGGGGAGTCCGTGTTGTGGAACCTCGGGTGCGTTACTGCGGTCGGCTGGGCCTCGGCGTCCCTGCCTGTGAAATGGCTGTGACATTTAACCCGAGGGGCTTGCCTGGGGGCGTGTTTACGAAAATGCCCTGCGACCACAGGGTCCTGGGCTCGTGGGAACAAACACTGGGTCTCGCACACAGAGGGAGGGAGACCTCCCTCCATTTTCCCTCGCACAACATGGAACACGTGCGAAGTGTTTAATAAATACAGCGACAGTTCACCTCGGAGCCCCAAGCTGCCCTTTTCATTTAGCACCAGGCTTTGGCAGCGCTCCCCGCACCGCACCGGGAGAGGAGAGAGATGAACACCCCACCCCGCGATGTGCGGAGCCGAGCTGTGCTCTAATTAGTTTGCCTGGAAACACCGCCAACCTAGCAACGCGGCGGAGAACCGTCCTGCTCTTAAAGAGACACAGGACTCTCGGGTTTGGGCTCCTGCGGCCTTCTCCTTGGAGGCCTCTGAGGTCCGGGGTTGCCGGTCCCGGTCCCGGGGTTGGCGGTGCCTCCTAGGAAGGCCCTGAGTCCCAGGGTGGTGGAAAGACCGTGGGGCGCTGGCCCAGCCTGGGGCTGGCGAGCTGCGCACGCTGCTGCATAGCTGCTGCGGGGGCCTGGGTGAAGTGTTTCCACGCTATGAACCTAGTTCCCTTCCTCTGGCGCTGCCCCCCATGAATCCCGCCTACCTCCCCGGATGACTAAAACCACAGACGTAACCCACTTGGCCTCATTAAATAATTTAGGACGACAGGGAATGGCCAAAGAGTTTTGCTGGTGACGCGCAGGCCTGCTGAGGGAACGCAGGCCTCCTTCCCAGGTAGCTCTACAAAGCGCTTCCCTCAACAAACAGCGCCCCACGGGGGCGTCCCTGGCCGCTTTGGCGCTTCCTTTAAACCAGAAGAAGACTCGGCGGACAGAAAAGTCTGGCGACCCGAAAATGTGTTTTTCTCTATGGGCACACACAGATTGGCCAGCAGTAGGAAAATATCATTATCATAATACGTTTTCTCGAAGATTGGTTTTTTCTATCTCCAACTGTGCTAAAATGTGAATTTTGTCCAAATCAAGAAATAACTTGAGAAGTGCAAAAAAAAAAAAAAAAGGGAGCGAGATTATAGCAAAATCAATATTAACAGGAGCGAGATGGCGAGGCTGGAGGCAATAAAAACCTTTCTCAAGCCGAGGAGAGAGATCTCATCATAAAATTATAATAAATTACTTGAGTCTTATCGCTTGGTAAACGGCCAAATATTAGCATCACCGAGCCTGCATTTCCTCTCGGCTAAAGAACTCGAGTGGGCCTCGCTCTCCTGCAAATCAGATCCGGACAACGGCGGCGTGCGAGCCCGTAGGGCGCTGGGTATTTTAAACGCGGCTCCTCTCTCGCCCTCTCGGGCTTTTCCGCGAGACATCCTTTCTATTTAGGGGCTGCGTCCCGCTATTTCCAAAAGGGCTGTTTGTGGACATTGGTACTTGAATGTCACATCATTTTCATGAGTTAGGAGACATTATTTTTCTTTGGATTATATTCGCAACCATTTAAAGATGTGAGAACCATTCTCCGCTCGCAGGCTGAGAGAAAGAGGCAGTGAGCCTGGGCCGAGGCACCCGCAGGAGGTTGCTGCCTCCTGCCTTCTTCGGACGGGGTCCCCGCTCTGGCCCCTGCGGACGACCCGTCAGGAGCCAAGCGTCCAGGCGTCCTCCCCTTCTTCCCTCTGGGTCCTGGGGTGGCTCGGAGCACTCTCCCGTCACTGACCAGCTGAGGGTGGGGGAGTCTCTCTCTCTCTGACTTAGAATGACGTCACTCCTGCACTCTCGCTCAGACGTCCCAGTGCAGAGGACTCCGAGGCCTCTTAGGAAGACTCTGCCCCTGCCTGTCCCGGGTCGCTCAGGAGGTCCCAGGTCGCACTGAGCAAGTGAAGCAGCCGTGGTTACCCCGTGTCGCCAGGCCTTCCTCTGGTGGAAAAGGCTAGGGATTCCTGTCGGCGCAGTGAAAAGGACAGGGATGGGAGGCTGGCAGGGTGTAGAGCTGTCATGAGACGGTGACACGGAATGGAAAAATGACAAAAAGTGAGAAGGAGATACTTATCCAGGTGGAGCGCCCTGGAGCTGTGTAAGGCAGAGAGGCACAGGATGCTCCCTCCTCCCGAGATCCCCAAGAGCCCTGCTCAGATGCCTTAAGAGGTCACATCCAGACCAGAATTCACAGGACCCACCCCAGCTTGGCGGGAGGCCCTGGAAACCGCAGAGCATTGTCGTGGAGATCTGGAAGCTTCCAGCGAGCCTGTTGCCCAGTCAGATCAGAGGCTTGGCCCCTGGAGAGGAGCTTTCTGAGCCCGAGGCCTGCAGCCAGAGCTGGTCTCAGCACGAGCTCACTGTTGGGGAGCTTCCGTCTCCGCCGAGGCCACGGGGCTCAGCGGAGTCTCTGTGTGGTTGCGGTGCCACAGAAACGCTGTCAGGACAGAGATCTGGCACCACAGGTTTGAGGCGACAGGGATGAATGTTTTGGAAAAGTGAAGACTCAGAGACGGGGAGGGGTGAGCCAATGAATGTTGTCACCGTCTTCACATCGCTGAAGAGCTGTCACAGGGAACGAAAATTAGGGAGCAGACTTCAGATCCAGCGAGAGGTGCCACGGTGCAGGGAAGCTGATCTCCGCCAGACTTGAGGTCCTCTTTTTCTGACAGATGCTGGAAGTCCCCCCTCACTACCCTGCTTGCTGGCAGAGCAGAAATTAAGTGAAAGGAATAGGCAGTAAAATAGTGTTTCTCAGGCAAAACTAGTCGCTCACCCTGACCTCGTTTGCAGTTGAGAGATAAACAGATTGAATATTGTCGACACTCGTTCCATATCTGGGATTTTGGAGTCGTCGCGACAGCTACCAGTTGCGCACGCCGGTTCATGTGGCTGTTCTCACGACTCAGACACCAGGAGGCGCGTGTGCCTTGGGTGACTGCTTTCAACACAGAGAACCCCTCCCAGTAAAGCTCCAAATAAAACATGCCACAGCCTTCCCTCCATTTACATGTAGTTGCATTCCCTGAAAATTCAGTGTAAACTCAACCATACCCCAAAAACTCACAGTCAGATTTGTAAACACGTTTTCTCTGCTGTTGTTGTTTTTTTTACCTACATCAACATCTGGCATCAGATGCTTCGCAAGGTGTGTGAGACACGGAAAGTTTCTTTCCCATGAATTGCAAGACAACAAGCATTTCCCCCACCCACAAAATGCCCGTAGCCCCCCTCCACCACTTTGCGAAGCTAGCACCTCTCCCCACCCCCACCGAAACACATGCCCCAGAGAGGGCAGGCCAATCCGCAGAGAGAACTCTTGCCACAGGAGACAGACGTGACTTCAACATGCTGATGAGAATCCCTACCAGCCTACCTACTTCTGTGCCAGGCAACACTGACGCGCTGTGCAAATGGTAACTCATGTAATAGTCCTGTGGGTCAAGGTCTAGCACTGTTAGTTAGTTTAGGAATGAAGTACCGAGGCTCTGAGAGGTTAAAGAACGTCCCCAAGGTACTGAGCTCCTGGCAGAAAGGGATTCAGACCCATGTGGTCAGGCTCCACATCGAGGCTCATATCCCCCACACGACCCATAGCCCCCCCACAGCGACACTACCGTGTGAGAACGCCCAACTGGGAGGCTGTCCCGTCCCAGAGGCTGGAAGTCCAAAGTCAAGGGGATGGGAGGGGTGGTTCCTCCTGAGGGCCGTGAAGGAAGGCTCTCTTCTAGGCTCTGCTCCTCGGTTGATGGATGGCCATCGTCTTCCGATGGCCACTGTCTTTTCTCTCTGTGTGTCTCTGTATCAAAACTTCCCCTTTTTTTGTAAAGACACCAGTCATGGTAGGATGAGTGCCCATTCTAATGGCTTTGTCTTAATTCCATCTGCAACGACCCTATTTCCAAATAATGCCGAGGTACCGGAGGTTAGGTTATCACCATATGAATTCTTCAGTGGGACACAATTCGACCCATAAAATTCCCCATTAAATCAGGCGATACCTATCTAATGCACTTCGCACACGCTGTGCAGATTCTAGGTGCTCAATAAGTGGCTTTTATTATCACTATTTCTATAATTAAGTTTTCTCTCTCGAGAACCATCATGGAAGACAAGGAAATAAAAATCTCAGCGGCACTCAAATCGGGTAGATCCATAAATTTCCAAAAGACGAGGGAAACAAGGCGAGCCTCCGGCTGGACACGCCTTACTGAGCATGCCCATCCCTGGCCCAGCGGGGGCCTCCCCTGCTGGGCGAGGCGGGTTCCAGGCTGGCCCACCTCCTGTACTGCACGGCCCGCCGAAGCCTGTAATCTGTCCTGTGACACTGTGAACAAACCAGCTGTGCAGAATTTAACCAGCATTTATTTCAGCTCGCGTTCATTCATTTATTCTTTGATTCAAAAAATGCCCACACAGTGATCTGGGCCAGGTCCTATTCGAGACACTGTATATGTATATATACATATATATATATATATATATATATATATATATATGTATATATATAAACACAGAAAAAGGCTCTGACTTCAAGAAGCATTCTACCGGGCAAGACAAATAATAAACACACAAGACCATTCAAAAAGATACGTTGCGATAACAAGACGTGGTGGGAAGGAAGTAAGACTGACGGAGAAGAGAGGGATGAAAGAGGACTCCTCTGAGACAAAGGGCTGGGGGAGGTCTCTCGTCAGAGGCAAGACTAGAACGATGCAGAGGCAGCAGCCAGGTGAAGGCCGGGGAGGACTTCGGGCAGAGGCAGCAGGCAGGAGCCAGGCACCGTGGGGACCCATGAAGAAGGGATGGGGCTGGGACGTGAGGAGCGAGGGAGAGGATGCAAGACAAAGCTGGAGGGAGGGCAGCAGTCAGACCCTGCAGGACTTTCTACATCAGCAGTCCCCCCCCCCCCCGTTTTGGCACCAGGGAGACCATTTGTCCACAGATGGAGTACAGAGGGGGGCTGGTTTGGGGGTGATTCAAATGCATTATATCCGAGCTCACCTCCTGCTGTATGGCCCGATGCCCAACAGGCCCAGCCTGGTGGTACTAGCCGGCAGCCCGGATGTTGGGGACCACAGTCCCAAGTCATGGGGAGGAACCTGACGTTCCCACATACAGCTTTCCCACGTGTTGTAAACCTCATCCTGGGACACCAAGGGCACACGCCCCATCTTCCCAACACAGCAGTGCACATCCTCTTGCCTCTGGAGCTGGGGTTCCAATGACAAAGAGGGGGGTAGAACTCCAGGGGGAAGCCGCCGGGGGAGGGGGAAGGCAAGGAGACGGGAGTGCCGGTGGGAGACTGGGAAAGGGAATAAGGCGGAAGGAAGGGCGGGCACACGGCTGGAGGCTGCAGGAGCCGCCAGGGCGTTCCAGCCGGTTCTTCAGATGGGTCATTCGCACACCGACGTTTTTCCCCTGGCCCCACGGTGTCTCGCCTAACCTCAGGACGTGGGTCTTTCCCATGAGGCTGCCAGCCTTTCTCTGGTGCCACTCGGATAATTACGGCCTGTGACGCGCCCGCAGTCCACCCCGAATGCGTGTCCGGCAGCCTGGCACCAAAGCCCACTTTCCAAAGGGTTGCGAACACACTCACCGAATACTCTCTGACAATGAGATGCAAGGCTCAGCCCTGCTCGAGAAAGGGCAGGACGAAGCCCAAAATGCCAGCTTCCAGCTGAGCTGCAGGGCAGACTGCAGAGAGACCGAGGGCGGTGACACTCGGGAACCACAGCGGAGCCACCACGGGCCACCTCCCATGCTGGACAACTTCACCCCCGTGTGCCTCTACCCAAAACAGGGCTCTGCCCATAAAGTGGAGTGGTGCGTTACAATTTCAGCGCTTTTGTATGCTATGTGGGCACCAGCCCTCGTTCTTGGGACAATTCAGAGTCCGGAAGATGATGCCTCATTTGCAACACAACAAAGACAAGTCCTCCGTGGTGGGTGAGCCACGGGGCGATTTCGTATGGAGCAGGGGCAGCTTTGATGGGGCTTATTACACGTTTATTTGTATGTACATCAGGAACAAATCTAATAATGAGCACCTGAAGCTAGGATGAGTGTGAGTAAAAATAAGGAATCTACTTACCCATTGCTTATTTTTAAAAAATTCTTCTTTAGGTAATAATACTGACAATCCTGACAACGAGACACCACCAGCAAAACCATCCCGGTGTTGCCGGAACCCCCGAGCTCCGTCTGCAAGAGTCTTGGGCCGACACACTGGCTTAGACGTACACGGGGCAAGGGGTGTTCCTGGTCGTTAAGGAAGCTGCTCAGCCACCGCGGTGTGCATACGTGGGGCACCGACGTCAACACGCAACCCCTCCTACACAAGCCTGCAGAGGGGGTTCCCATCCAATCCGACCCCACGGCATTCTTGCCGCCCCCCCCCCATAGACTTGTGCTCTGTGGGCTGTGAGGTCCCCCAGGACAGAACCCGTGTCCTTGAGGCCCCCACCCTCCGGCCCACAGTAAGGGCACAGTAACGCCCACTGAGTGAACAGCTGTCTCAGGCACGGAGAGCCATCGAGAGCAGACGGGCCCACGCTAGGCTCTGAACTGGCTATATGACCTTGAGCGAGCAGCTTGAACTCTCTATGCCCCAAATGTCGTCATCTAAGTTAGGTCACACCGGTAACACACTTAGCACATGCCATGCACGCTCTAGGGGTTCAGTAAGTGGTTTTAGGAATGAGAACAGCACCTCCCTCAAAGGGTTGCCAAAATCAAGTGGGTTCGTGTATGTGAGGCACTTACAGTAGTGTGTGGCTCTACGGGCACCACTACCCTCATCATCATCCTCACCGACATCTTCATCCGCAGCCGAAACGGAGAACTTCAAAGCAATAATGGCACCGCTGACCTGGTGATATGGACACGGAGTCACCTCTTTACTTGCTGGTTCCACTAACTTTAGGCTCCCTGGGACTGAACCCCCTCTCCAGAACTGTCGTCCGGTACTCCGGTTTGACACCCATCAGTTACTGAGTTTTGGGGCTGACATTTGAATGAATGAACAAGTGAGCCCCGCCCGAAACCCCGGGAGTCCCCTTTGATACACAGGCATGAACAGGCTTTGTATATGCGCCTCTGTCTCCTCTTCATGGAACATGTCAGCATCCTACGGAAGCACACCGCTTACTGGACCGAGAGGGACGGTGCCCAGCAGCCGTGTGGGAGCTGAGGGTAGTAATGAATGTGAAATTGCTCGCCCCTGGGGCGAGTTCTCGGGAAATTATTTGTATCCTCAGATGCATTTAGGCACAAGAGTCTCTTGCACGACAAACTTAAATTTCAGGTTCGCAAATGAACATTGAAACACGGGCACTGGGAACAGCACACCTTGACCTTTTCACAGGAAAAGACACGCACGGGCCACATCTCCAACTAATTACCTCTGGCAGAACCAGGAGTCTAACATGCCATTTAAATTTACAATCAAAGACGTGTAGCAGAAATACGGCTCACAGAGACAAAACAACACAAACCCTCACATGTCAGACGAGGCCACCGGAGGCCAGAACGAGGTCACGGGACAGAAGGTGCAGGACCACGGTTGGGGGAGTCGGATTCCAACCCGAGATGCCGGACTCCCAGGCAACGCCTTCCCTCACCTCCCGACGGCCTGTCCTTGCATCACCACCACGGGTCTCAGCTGAGCCTGCTGGTTTGCAACAGCGAGTGGAACCCATGTTTCACGCGCCCATGACTAACGGCCGCACACTTGTGCTTGCACACCAATGAGCCAGGACCTGGACTCCGACACAATCTCCCTGTTGCTGCCGCTGCTGCCGCTGCTGACTGGGACACTAACCGGATAGAGCCGGGGCTTCCGTGTCTGCAGTGGAAAAGGGAATGTGGGCCCCATCGGACAGTGGGGGCGTCAGCCCTGCACGTTTAGGGTCAGACGCAGCTACTGCCCCTTTGCGACCCTGCCTGGCGGTTACGGGTCAGCCGCACTGGGTGGAAAACGTGCCTTCCTGCCCCGACGGGTGTGCGTGCTTGCCTGCAAACGGCTTTACATTTGAAATGCACCAGAGGAAGCTTTCCACCTGCAGGGGATCTGTTTATGAGAATCCTTTCGTACTGCCGTATGATGGCGGAATTAGAATAATAAAAATAGCAGCTAGTTATGTTGGAAGCACGAACTCTGTCCTAGGGATTTTGCTAAATACTTCCTGTGTATTATCTCATTTATACCATGCAGCCACCCGTGAGGAAGGTACTAGTGGCATTCCCATTTTATAGATGGAAATACTAAGGCGTCAGGGCAGACGGGTGCTAAAACAGCTCCTAATGACCCCTGACTCCTGGTGTCCACGCCCCGTGTTCCCTTGAGTTTGGACAGGACCCGGGACTGGCTCTACTCAACAGAATACAGCACAGGTGATGAGATGCCGCTCCCATGATATATCATTTAAGACTGTAACCTCCGTCTTGCTGGAAGACTCTCTTTAGTGGTCCTCAGTGTTGCTGGCTTTGGTGAGGTAAGCCGTCACCCAGAGAGGCCTGGATCACGAGGACCTGACGTGACCTCCACCCCACAGCCAGCAAGGAGCTGGTGCCCTCGGTCTGATACCGTGCCAACAACCTTGTGGCTGGAAAGCAGGTCCTTCCCCACGTGAGCCTCGGATGGGACCCCGGCCCCAGCGACCGCTCACTGCAGCCTGGGAGAGACCCTGAGCAGAGGACCCAGCTGCACGGCAGCACCATGGGAACCCTGACATGACGAGTGACTGCCGTCTTACACCATGCAGACACCTCACGCAGCAACACAGGACTAACACGGGCACGGACCAGTTAAGTGATTTTAAGTATCACTTTGCATCCCTTAGCTGGCAGGTGGCTTCATCAGTCTTGAACGTGGACAGTTTATATTCTAAACCGAATATGGGATAACCCCAGAGGTCAAATCTCTGAGCTCCTTTCCAGGATACACAGACGGATACACGCAGTCTTTTCTTGAAGACGACGTCTCATGGGGTCCAGGACGCCGCAAGCCCACCCAGAGGGGCATGCGAGTCAGCAGCGATGCTTGGAGCTGTGAGTCAGAAGGCCCAACTCTGAACAAGCCCCTTTGTCCTTCTCCCCAGCCCTTCCTGAAGCTCCGCCCACCGACCCGCTGTCTGTGAACCCTGCCTTGCTCTGTGGCACCACTGCTCTTGCGGTGTCACCCTGGGCACAGAGAGGTCAGCTGTTCGGCCCCATGGCACCTGGCACGTGGATAACTGGTCTCTTTATCCAAGATACTCCATTAAGTTTCCACTTCTTAAAGGTTATCTTATTAACAAATTGTGTTTCAACAAGCCCTGGCCTTTCCTCTAGACTCTAGACCCCCCTGCCTACACAGTGAGCCCGCTGATGGATCTCTTCCAACCCCTGATTCCCAGTACACGCCTCATCTCTCCCAGCCACCCCGCCCAGAAACCCGGTCCCCTCCAGTGCTCCCCTTCCCTGGGAAGGCAGGCACCCGCCCCCTGGTTACAGGAGTCCGAACCTGGGGGTCAACCTCGATACCCTCCCTCACGCATTTACCTCTGCCAGCCCACCCTCAGATCCTCCTGGCTGGCTCCTTCAAAGCCCCAGGAGTCCATGCCGTGATTTCTCTCCCACCATCAGCTTGGACTCTCACAGGAACAGCCGAACACTCCCCACCCAGACACGGCCGCTCTACCCTCCTCTGTGCTCTATGGTAAGGATGTTTATTTTGTAAAGCAAAATCTGTATTCAGGTGCAACATTTTGTATAAAATGCAGGCAAATCATATGTATACAGCTTAATGAGCTTTCGCACAGTGAACACACCCCCAAAACCAGCACCCAGATCAAGAAACTGAGCACCCCCAGTACCCTAGGAGACTCCCAGGGGACTCCTCGGGTCCCTGACACCCTCCCTGTGATGGTGGTCCATTCACTGAAGATAGCATCACTTATTTATGCATCTTTGTGGTGGGGAATTTTGGGTTGTGTCCAGTAGCACTGGCATTTCTTTCTTTTTTTTTTTAATTTTATTTATTTACTTTTAGAGAGGGAAGGGAGGGAGAAAGAGAGAGAGAAACATCAATGTGTGGTTGCTGGGGGCCGTGGCCTACAACCTAGGCATGTGCCCTGACTGGGGATCGAACCTGCGATGCCTGGTTCGCAGCCTGCGCTCAATCCACCAAGCTACGCCAGCCAGGGCCAGCACTGGCATTTCAATGTACTTTTCTGGTACAATGAAAATGTTCCGGTGTTTACACATACAGGGTGGAGCAACAGTAGATTTATATGGAAAACAATGCAAGAATTAATCAATAATAGGGCAAGAATAAACTGTGCATTTTGTGAGCTCACAGGGGTGAGCACATTTGCACTTCTGATGGGCGTGCCCACACAGAGGGGCAGCAGTGTGGGAATGTGTTCGACATTTGGGACACCACCGGTTCCTTCTGAAACAGTCGTGCGCACCGACGCCCCTGCCGGCAGTATGCGCATGCGCTGGCCGCTCCCCATTCATTTCAGCGCCGGGTACCATCCGCCACCTTCCTCCAGTTCCGCTGTCCTGGCGGGGGTCGTATATCATCACATTTTAAATTCACATGCCCCTGGCTGCTGATGAGGCTGAGCATTTTAATATTTTGGGGGCTATTGAGATATCTTCTTTTGTGAGGCGAATGTTAAAATCCTTTGTTCCTTTTTCCAGTAAGTTATCCGCCTGTTATTATGGACACCTGGGCATCTGTACGTGTCACCGAAAAGGTCCTTGGTCAAGGACACGCACTGCAGACACCCGCTCTCGTCCCACGGGCCGCCTGGCCACCCCCTTGACGGCGTCTGTTGAAGAACTGAAGCTCTTAGTTTTAATGTACCTCAATTGGCCGATTATGTTCCTCTTTCTGGTTAGAGATTTTAAATCCTATTTTAAATAATTTTGCTACATTTTCTTGTAAGACAGTTTTGTTTTTGCTTTTGTTTTGTGTTGGGGTTTTTTTTTCGCTTTGTCTTTTACCAGTAAAGTCTACCATCCACCTCACTTCTATTTTCATACGAATGTCCAATTGACCCAGCAACAATTTTTTTAAAAAAACATCATTTCACAACCACACTGCAGTGTTACCTTATCAACCGAGCGACTGCATCGGTGTGGATCTGGTTCTGGGTCCTCTGTTTTGTCCCGTGGGTCTGCCTTGCCTGTCAGACTACAGTAGCGCACTGAGCGTTTTTAGTGATCCTGGACGTCTAGTGGTCGCATCCTACACCCCGGTTTTCCTCCTCTCGTTTGCCTTGACTCGTCCTAGCAACTCTGCATCTCCACAGGCTTTAGGACCCTCTTTTAAATTCCTAGCCCCCAAAGCTGGGAGGTTTTGATTGGGATCACCTTCAATCTATTGATTAATTTAGGAAAAAATTGACGTTGACATTTTTACAATATTGCATTTTCCGGTCCACAAACATAATGAATTCACCTATTTATTTGTCTTTTCAAATTTCTCTCATTAATGTTCCTCCATTGTCAGGTAAATATTTGTTAAACCTATTTCTAAGTATTCCATTGTTTATGGTAGTGTAAACTTTTTATTAAAACTTTACTTCCTGATTGATTACTGCTAGCCTGTAAAACAGCTTATTTTTGTATACCGCTCTTATATCCAGTAACCTTGCCAAGTTCATGTATCACGTCTAATGCTTGTCTTCTGGGTTTTCTAAGACACCATCATTTTCACCTGCAAATAGCAACAGGCCTTTCTCCCCCAACCATTACTATTTTTCCTTCTTTTCCCACCCTTATGTCACTGTCTAGGACTTCCAGGAAGCAGTGATGGCCCTGGTTATTCGATTCCTGGTGTCAAGGAGAAAGGCTCCTGAAACGTCACCATGAGGCAGGCTCTGTGTGACAGACTCCCTGTGGACCTGCGCTGCACGAACCGAGCGCCCTTCCATTCCCAGTCGGCGCGCTCTCCATGGACAGGAGTTTGGTCGGGTCCCTCCCTCCCTTCTCAGGTTGTTATTGTGCCCCTCTCGCAGGGGCGTCCAGTCCAACCTGCAGCCCGAGGGCCACATGCAGCCCAGGATGGCTATGAATGCAGCCCAACACAAAACCAGAAATCGACTTAAAATACTATGAGATTGTTTTGTTTTCGTTAGTGTTTGTGTATTTGACGTGTGGCCCAAGACCACCGGTCTTCCCCCTGCCGCCCAGAGATGCCAACAGGTTTTAGACACCCCTGCCTGAGGCCCCCCTTAGGGACACTGAGCTCCCTGCTCTCTCCTCTCCAACCTCAGTCACTTCCCATTTCTTGACCCTCAGGCCACACTCCCATCACAGAGGTCCTTTGTAGGTGCCTTTTCCCCCACTCTGGAAGGATCCACGGCACCCTCTGTACATAGTAAAGGTCCTTTTAAAGGGTCCATTTACATGGTAATTGTCCATGTAAACAGTCCAGGTAAAGAGTCCATGTACAGGACCCACTTTACATGGCTGTCTCCTGGCTAAACCTTGCCCACCCGCCAGACCTCTGCTGGAGAGCCATCTCAGGGAATCCTCCGCTGACCACCGTCCCCAAGACCAGACCGGGCTGTTGAAGGGTAAATTCCCACAGAACTGTCTGCCTTTCCTTCGCAGCGACCGTCTCCATTGGACTCACTGCACTATACACTTCCTAGGGACCAAGACGATTTTGTGCCCCATTATTTTCCTGGAGTCTAGCTCGGTGCCCAGTTCCACGTGAGCTGGGGCCAGTAAATATTTGTTGAATGAATCCGTGAATCAGAACAAGTGAACCAGTTCACGCCGTTCGTTCTCATCCCTCTCGGCCTCAGTTTGCACAGTGGCAAAATGATGAGCTTCGCCTCTTTTACTGTTGACATTGGAGGATTCTGGTGGAAGAATCGAATTGTTGCAAATGACACGAGTCACCTCTCGGTGGACGTGAACAATTCTTCTCTACCATTCTCATCTTGTTGGATTGGCTGCATTTGGAAACACAAAAGCCGGTGGGTGGGCCTTCGTGACCGTGACCATTAGCGCTCTGGGTTCATCTCAGCGTGGCTGGAGGCGGAGGGCGGACTCGGCCCACGGGGGAGCCCTGGCCAGAAGATGCAATGCCCTGGGTCAGGGCTTCGCCAGACTCCTGGGGCCCATGTTCCGGGACCGAATTGAAGTAAACAGCCCTTTCGTGGGTTTTCTCTGCCTGCTTCAGAAACGAGGTCCTGGCCATCTTGAATCCTGCGGTGCCTGCCAGGAATAGAACTTCTGCAACAACAAATATGTCTGGAAGGCTGTGGTCCAAGGCCATTTTTGCTGGCTATAAACGGGGTCTCCGGAACCAGAGGGAGCACCCGGCTCTTCTTAAAATTGAAGGTGTTTATGCTCGAGATGAAACTGAATTCTATCTAGGAAAAAGATGTGCTTATGCGTACAAAGCAAAGAACAGCACAGGGACTCCTGGTGGTAAACCAAACAGAACCAGGGTCATCTGGGGAAAGGTAACTCGTGCTCATGGAAACAGTGGCTGGTTTGTGCTAAATTCCGAAGCAACCTTCCTGCTAAGGCCATTGGACACAGAATCCGTGTAATGCTGTACCCCTCCAGGATTTAAACTTACTGGTAAATAACAACCCTGACTGCGTGGCTTGTTTGGGGGCCCTCTGGCAAAGCGAAGGATTCCGGGTTGGGGGACACTGTTGGGTTGCAGGTTCAGTCCCCGGCCAAGATGCAAAGGGGAGCCAACTGATGAGTGTTTCTCTCACACGTCTATGGTTCTCATCCTTTTCTCCCTCTCCCCCCCTCAAATAAGTAAATAAAATCTATTTTAAAGAGTAAATTTTAAAAAAAGGAAAAAAAAAAAGAAACGAGGTCCTGTACGAGTCATCCAGGAAGCGGTCTCTTCCGTGTCGGAAACGAGTCCTTTCACGGATGAAGATTCAGACTGAGCTCCAGACAAATTAGAAGATAAATGTTTACGTCCCTAAGCGGATCATCTGCAAAACGAAATGCTTTGCATTCTCCCTGATGTGTGATGAAAGGCACTGGCATAACAAGAGGACTCCATTAAACAGAAAATGAGTCATTTGTCCACATCAGTTCCATTTCTTCCCAGCGTGGAAAGAAGTGCGGACATCCGCGTGAGGGGTCCAAGTGCCCCTTCCCCCGGCCACACGGTCACTCTCTGTGACTTCACCCTGCTGCGTCATTCTTGGGAATTAGTCCGTTTCTGAAACGATCCCGTTTATTATTTGGTCTTTTATTTTGGTTTTGTGTGTCTGACCCAACACGAGTGAAAGCCCCGTGAAGACCAGGGTGTCGCCTGCTCCGCTCTGCCCTGAGTCCGCCCTGAGTCCCAGGACCTGCCACAGGGCTTGGTTGACAGCAGCCCCCTGACACACGTTCGCTCAGAAGACGACCAGACCAGCTACCAACCAACTTCCGTGCAGAAACAGAAGAGATAATGCCAGGTTAGAGATGGCTGCATACAGGGGAAGTGGTTTTTGTCATTGCTGTTATGTCATGATTCCCTCATTTCTAAAATAAAAATTGAATAAATTAAGGTTGACTGAAGCTTTTTTTTTTTAGGTTAAGCTCTTTCTGCGCTTTCCTTTATGAAAACCAGTGTATCGGGGAAACCCCTTTAATTGGCAGTGTATCGATCAGCCTACGATAGGATTTACTACGGTAACGAACAAATCCCACACCACAAAGACTTAACAACCACAGGGTTTCATTCTCATTTATGCCACACACTCCCCTCAACCCCCAGGTCGGCCTCACGTTGTCTTGACTCTGAGACCCCGGCTGGTGGAACGGCCTCTACTGGGGGCACTGCTGGCCTCGGGGGAGGGAAAAGAGACCTCGGCAAACCAGGCACTGGCCTTTAAAACGTGGTCTTCGACGTGACACAGGTTACTTCTATGCACAGGTCTTGGCCAGAGCAAGTCACGTGGTCAAGCCTGACATTCCCGGAGTGGGGGGGCCCCACAGGAGTGGAGCCAGATATCTGGTTGACCAGTTATACCCTCGGTCTCACTGTGTTTTCAGCTTTGGGAGCTGCTGTGAGAGAGGACAAGGGGAAGTTCCAGGTCCAAATGATAGATAGATAGATAGATAGATAGATAATAGATAGATAATTAATAGATAGATAATAGATAGATGATAGTTAGATAACTAATAGATAGATAATTAACAGATAGGTGATAGATAGATAGATAGATAGATAGAAAGATAGAAAGAAAGAATAAGAACTGTCCTACCTTTGAGAGCCATCTGGGGCCACACTCTGCCAACCGTGGACTCAGAGAAACAGGGAGGGTGGGCCGATGCCTCTCCCCTCGGAATGCTCAGAGAAGCCCCCTGACTGAGGCCCACTTTGCCCACTTGCAACCGGCATCAGTGAGGTGACTGCTGAGAGCTCAGCGTCCTCCCTGAAGCTCTTCCTTTCACCTTCCTGGATAACGTGCCCCTAATCGAGGGGCCCCATTCTGGACCCCGCAAGGCTGGAATTCCTGGTGACACTATCTGGAAGCAGGCTGGTGCGGCTGAGAGCAGCCAGCTTGCAGGAATAGCCTTTAGGTGAGAGGTCTTCTTTGGAGCCACCACTTTTAGGAAATTATTTCTCCCTTCCTGCGACTCGCTCCTTAGGGGAGAGAATTTCTTCTCGGAGACTAACAAGGGGCACCAGAAAAGAGGCGTAAAGACAGGAGCGCTTGAGACTCAGTTTCCAGCTGTGCACATGGGCCGGATGAAAGGACTTGGGAAGACAGCCATCATGGTGAGACGAAAAAATAAAGATTCACACATTTGGCAGCATTTATGGATCTCCTACTGTGTACAGGGACGTAGTGTATTATGCCCTAAAAACAGCTCTAAAAAAGCATGACCCATATCTTTGGGGGTACCTACAGTCTAGTAGGGAGACAACAAATATTTTCCATGGAGGGTAGAAAGGGGGGTTGTTCTGAAGTAGGATAATCACTCATCTGGCCTGGGGCCCTTGGGGAGGGACCTGTAGGTGTTCAATCCAGAGATAGGAATGAACAGGAGTTAGTGGGGAGGGGGACTGGGAAGCGGCTGGTTGGTAGTATGGTGGGGGAAAAGGTATCCAGGCGGAGGGCCCAGCCCGAGTCAGGCCCAGAGGGGCGGGAATGAGAAAAACTACAGTCTGTACCCTCCACTCAAGGAGGCTTCACACAGGTACTACACACAGTGAAAATGAGCCTGGAGAGAGAAGCCAATCAAGAAGGACCTCATCAACAGCGAAATTCAATGAAGGAACCTGGGCAGTGGCGGGAAGCGGGGTAGTTCCAGAAGGCTGAGAGACGGTCTGCCCCATGGCCATTAAAAATTAGCCCCATGGCCCTGGCTGGCATAGCTCAGTGGATTGAGCTCAGGCTGTGAACCAAAGTATCGCAGGTTCGATTCCCAGCCAGGGCACATGCCTGGGTTGCAGGCCACGGCCCCCAGCAACCGCACAATGATGTTTCTCTCTCTTTCTCTCTCTTTTGCCCTCCCTTCCCTCTCTAAAAATAAATAAATAAATCTTTTAAAAAAAAATTAGCCCCACTATCCCAAGTGTAAACCATTAGCTGAAGTCTTCTCTCAGCCAGACCCCAAACACAACTAGAGGAACAGCTGACCTTGGAGAAAACTTTACCGAAGGAAAGAATACCTGCTCTACATGGGTTTGACAAATTCCTCTCTCTGGGATGACGCCACCTTGGATCAGGTGGTCCCTCCCAGCAGACAATGTGGCGTCACTGTGGTTTTCTGCCTCTCTAGGCCCATGCTGCCCGGAACCTGGGACGACTCCGGGTCGGGGGCGTCACGGACAGGGCTTGGCTGATTTCCTGCCGTGGCGTGCAGACACCAGCTCTGGCCAGCTCGCACACGTCACACGCTCAGGAATTTTGTGAGCCAGTAGTTACACATAATGATGTAAACTTGCATTTAAATAAATTATGCTAAAAACAAAGATAATAAATACTCCAAATGCATTACCCTCCTAATTATTTTTACTACATTCTGCCATTGTCTTTGTTCTTGAGGAGATTTACATTTATCTGCGTGGTAGAAATACTGCATTTCCCATTAGTAATATCACAGTGGTAGCAGGGAATCAGTCACAACGGGACTATTTACAGCACAGACATTGGCCAGTGCTACAAATCAGCACCTCCTCCACCCCCTTACTCCTCCCTCCAAGAGCTGGCTGTTAATATTTACCAACACACCACTGATTTCATGGGCTGTGTTAAATCAAATCAACACATTAGCTATTCTCCCCGTTCTTGCTTCTTTACCCTCCACCCTACCCCACATGCCGTGTACACATGTATACACACAGATCCACTCTCTCTACCTTCCTTAGTCTTTCTGGATCAGAGGGCTCATCTTTACTCTGGAATATACTCTGCTCTTCCCCCTTCCCTCATGAATTAGTTCCATGCAATTCAAGCCCTATGTTGCTATGCTCCCAATAAGAACTGTACCTCAGTTTTCCCATCTGTAATATGGGAGGGGTAGATGAGAAAATCTCATAGGTACTATAAAGAATTGGATCCTGGTCAAGTGGCTCAGTTGGTTGGAGCATCATTCCGTACACCAAAATGTTGTGAGTTCAATTCCCAGTCAAGACACATGCCTAGCACACACCTGGGTTTCAGGTGCAATTCCCACTTAGGTGTATGCAGGAGGTAACCAACCAATGTTTCCTTCTCACAGTTATGTTTCTCTCTCTCTCTCTCTCTCTCTCTCTCTCTCTCTCTCTCTCTCCCTCTCCCTCTCCCTCTCCCTCTCTTTCTCTTCACCCGCTGACCCCCCTACCCTCTTACTTGAAATATCCTCAGGTAAGGATTGAAAAATAAACACATACATTTAAATTAAAAAAAAAGAATTGGAAACCCTTGTTTTAATATACTGTCCCTTAAAACACTTCATTGAATCAAAGCAGTTAAAATCTTTTATTGAGAATGAGGCAGATGCCAACTTTGCCCATTTTACCATGCGTCTAGTGTGTGACCTCAGACAAGTTACCCAAGCAACTCCGCCTCATTTCCACTCTGCTAAATCCACCATTGCCATTGCCATTGCCATTGCCATCACCACTGTCCCAAGCACTGCCCATTGGTTCATCTCAGTTTGGAAGTAAACAGCATTGCCCAATTTAAAGATTTCAAAAATGAAAAATCAGAGAAACAGCACAGATACACACAAAATCCTAATTAAGTAGGTAATGAGATTTTCAGAAAAAGGATTTACCTTAAATGCAATAAAATCAACATTAAACAGATTAACAGGAATTTCTAGCCAAGGTGCAGGCATAGGTAGATGCACTTTGCCTCCTCACACAACCAAAAGAAGGACAACAAATTAAAAAAAAAAAAAAAAAACAGAACTGCTAGAAAATCAAGCTGTATGGAAATCTGACAACCAAGGAGTTAAAGAAGAAGCATTCATCCAGACCAGTAGGAGGGTCAGAGACAGGCAGCTGGGGTGGAGAGGACACACTACAAAGTGGTGGCTGGAGGACCACGTGGGGAAGGAAGTGGCTGACAGAATGGGTCATCCCACATTTGCATATGGATTAACCAGGAGGAGCAACTGGGGAATGAGACCACGAAACCCAGAGTTCCAGCTCAGGGAAATAAAGCCTAGAAACCTCTGACTATAAAAACCCGTGGGGGTAGTGGTGGTGAGAGAAACACCCAGCCTCAGGGGAGAGTTCACTGGAGAGACCCACAGAGTCCTAGAACATACACAAACCCACCCACCTGGGAATCAGCACCAGAAAGACCCAATTTGCTTGTGTTGGAAGTGACTGGAAGCTGGCCAAGAGCCAGGCAAGTGGCATTGTTCCCTCTCTGACCCCTCCCCCACAGACAGCACCACAATGGAGTGATGTGAGTTGCCCCGCCCTGCTGAATACCTAAGGCTCTGACTCTTACAACATGACAGCTGCACTAGGACAAAAAAGTATGGCCCAAATGAAAGAACAGATCAAAGCTCCAAAAATAGAACTAAGCAATGAAGAGATAGCCAACCTATTAGATTCAGAGTTCAAGGCACTGGTAATCAGGATGCTCACAGAAATGGTTGATTATGGTCACAAAATAAAGGAAAAAGGGAAGGCTATGCAAAGTGAAACAAAGGAAAATGCACAGAGAATCAACAATGAAGGGAAGAAACTGGGACTCAAACCAATGATCTGAATCAGAAGAAAGAAATAAACATTCAACAAGAACAGAATGAAGAAACAAGAATTAAAAAAAAAAATGAGGAGAGGCTTAGGAACTTCCAAGGCAACTTTAAACGTTCCAACATCCGAATCATAGGGGTGCCAGAAGGAGAAGAGGAAGAGCAAGAAATGGAAAACTTAGCTGAAAAAATAATGAAGGAGAACTTCCCCAATCTGGCAAAGGAAATAGACTTCCAGGAAGCCCAGGAAGCTCACAGAGTCCCAAAGAAGTTGGAAAGTGCACACCAAGGCACATCATAATTACATTACCCAAGATGAAAGAGAAGGAGAGAATCTTAAAAGCAGAAAGAGAAAAGGAGACAGTTACCTACAAAGGAGTTCCCATAAGACTGTCAGCTGATTTCTCAAAAGAAACCTTGCAGGCAAGAAGGGGCTGGAAAGAAGTATTCAAAGTCATGAAAGGCAAGGACCTATATCCAAGACTGCTCTATCCAGCAAAACTATCATTTAGAATGGGAGGGCAGATAAAGTGCTTCCCAGATAAAGCAAAGTTAAAAGAGTTCATCATTACCAAGCCCTTATTATATGAGATGTTAAAGGTACTTTCCTAATAAAAAGAAGGTAAAAAATATGAACAGTAAAATGACAACAAACTCACAACTATCAGCAATTGAACCTAAAACCAAAAACAAACTAAGCAAACAACTAGAACAGGAACAGAATCACAGAAATGGAGATCACATGGAGGGTTAGCAGTGGGGAGGGGGAGGAAGGAGGCTGGGGGAAAAGGTACAGGGAATAAGAAGCATAAACGATAGGTACATTATAGACAGGGGGAGGTTAAGAATAGTATAGGAAATGGAGAAGCCAAAGAACTTATGTGAATGACCCATGGACATGAACTACAGTGGGGGGAGAATGTGGGTGGGATGGGGGGTGCAGGGATGAGGGGAATAAAGGGGGAGATGAGACAGCTGTAATAGTATAATCAATAAAATATATTTTAAAGAACAGATTAACAGAAATCGTAAATCACCAATTAGTAAAATGGGTGTTATCTCTTCAAAAGAACCTTCTACACTGAAAGGGCACATAAAATAAACCTATGTCTTTATGGTTAATATTTGACAAAGGAGGCAAGAACATACAATGGGATAAAGACAGTCTATTCAATTAACAATGTTGGAAAAATTGGACGGGTACATGCAAAAGTAAAACTAGATCACCTTCTTACACCATAAACATGAAAACCTCAAAATGGATTAAAGACTTAATCGTTAGACTTAAAATCATAAAAATTCTAGAAGACAACATGGACAGTAAAATCTCAAACGTTTCTCGTAGTAATATTTTCTCTGCTATATCTCCTTGGGCAAGAGAAACAAAAGAAAAAATAAACAAATGGGACCACATCAAACTGACGAGCTTTGCACAGCAAAGGAAACCATCAACAAAATGAAAAGACAGCCCACTGGACGGGAGAACACATTTACCAGTGACACCTCTGATAAGAGGTTAATATACAAAATTGATGAAGAACTTACACAACTCAACACCACAAAGCCAACCGATCCGATTAGAAAATGAGCAAAGGACCTGAATAATCACTTCTCCAAAGAGAATACACATTTGTCTGTTTTCACACGGCCAACAGACATGTGAAAAGATGCTCAATGTCACTAGTCATCAGAAAAATGAAAATTAAAACCACAATGAGGTATCACCTCACACCTGTCAAAACGGCTGTCATCAATAAATCAAACAAGTGCTGGTGAGGATGTGGAGAAAAGGGAGCCCTTGTGCACTGTCGGTGGGAATGCAGACTGGTGCAGCTGCTATGGAAAGAAGTGTGGAATTTCCTCAAAAAATTAAAAATGGAGCCCTGGCTGGCGTAGCTCAGTGGATTGAGCGCAAGCTGCGAACCAAAGTGTCGCAGGTTCGATTCCCAGTCAGGGCACATGCCTGGGTTGCAGGCCATGGCCCCCAGCAACCGCACATTGATGTTTCTCTCTCTCTCTCTTTCTCTTTCTCCCTCCCTTCCCTCTCTAAAAATAAATAAATAAAATCTTTAAAAAAAAATTAACAATGGATCTGCCTTATGACCCAGCAATTCCACCTCTGGGTACATCTCTGAAGAAACCTGAAACACTAATTTGAAGGACTATATGCACCCCTATGTTTATTGCAGCGTTATTTACAATGGCCAGGCTATGGAAAGAACTCAAGTGCCCGTCAGTACATTTACGCAGTGGGATACTACCCAGCCATAAAAAAAAAAAAAATGAAGAAGGAACCCTTACCCTTTGTGACAGCATGGATGGACCCGGGGTGTATTATGCTAAGTGAAATTAGCAAGTCAGAGAAAGGTGAGTACCATACGATTTCATTTATATGGGGAGTCAAATAAATAAACAAAATAGAAACAGACTCATAGCAACAGAGGACAGACTGGCAGCTGCCAGAGGGGAGGGGAGTCGGGAGGCTGAGTGAAAAAAGTGAAGGAATTAAGAAAAAAAATCAGCAGCACAGACAACAGTACGGTGATTACCGGAGGGAAAGGGGGAGGTAGGAGAGGGTAAAGGGGGGACAAGTGATGACGGAGGGAGGCTGGACCTGGGGTGGTGAACACACAATATACACATGATGTGTGACAGAACTATACAACCGAAACCCACATCATTTTACTAACCAGTGTCACCCCAGTAAACTCAATAAAAAATAAATTGTGTGTTCAATTAAGGGGAAAAGCATATTTGTGAATCTAGGGTTGAAAGGCTGAGGCAAGCGGGTCCCTCTGAGCCATCCCTCGGATTAAGGCCACGCCACCTCTGAAAAAACGTTCTGTAAGCAGAGGTGCCCTATACGGCTTGTCTGAACCAGACCCCTCAGGGAGGGAGACCGCACCATTGCGCTAGAACAACGCGCTCGCACCGGGGCAGCCCCGGGCACGCTGGAGGCGTGGTCCTCGCACCCACAACCCGTCCTCCAGCTCTCTGACCCGAAACCAGAACACTCGCTCTAGGCCGCCAGCCTGGGATGAAGCACTAAGGACTCAAACAGGCAAACTCGCCACCAGAAACAGGGACATGCCTTCCGGGACGCAGCCCAACCGGAACAGGCAGGGGTTGAGTCTGATCACGATGCTGTGAAGGTACTTGGACTTGAGTCATAAACCTGGGGCGGGGAATTTGTAGCTGCGCTACAGCGAAGACAAACAAAATTACTGTCTTGCTCTTACCCAGAGATGGGTCCAGGTTTCTACAATGCGAAACATATATAATTTGGAAGCCTTTTCAGAGAAAAAGAACTTCAAGTTATACATTTGAAATGAGATTAAGAGCAAATATGTGGCCCCGAATGAGTGGCTCAGTTGGTTGGAGCATTGTCCCACACACTGAAAGGTTGTGGGTTCGACTCTGGTCAGGGCACGTACGTAGGTTGCGGGTTCGATCCCTGGTGGGGGCGCGTGGGGGCGGCAACCAACCGATGCTTCTGTCTCACATCAATGTCCCCCCCCTTCTTCCCTTTCTCTCTCTTTGAAATCAACAAAAACCACATCCTTGGGTGAGGCTTCAAGAAAAGAAGTAAAGGTTTGTTTAGAAGGAAAAAAAGAAATAATGTACAAGCCATTCTTAAAAGATGGCAAGTGACGCATACATCACAAAATTCTGAAAATCCGGAAAAATGGCATGGTAATATCCTTATCAATGAACTTCTTAACATACCCCTAAAATCCCTTCTCCCTACATATTTTGACAATATTCTCCTCAATTAACTACACACTTAATATTGATTTTATAATATTTTCTTTAAGGAATATGACATTTAAAATAAATAAGGCCATCTGTCCCACAGAATGGTTGGTCAAAACATTTCGGTAGACTGAAGATGGATTTGAACTCTCGTCCTCCCTCCCACTGAGAGAGGAACGCTCTCTTCCCTCCCCTGGAATCTCAATGCAGCAAAATTAATGCTGCGGCTCTCCCCACCCAGGCCTCAAGCACGCCGACAGCCTCTGTCTTTTTCCTCCTGGGACTCCCCTCTGGAATCCGGCCACCAAGCTGTGCAGAAGCTCACGCGGCCACTTGAAGAAGTCACGTGGGGGAGAGCCAGGGCTTCTGGCACCAGCCTCCACGGAGCCCCAGCGCGTGGCCAGCACCAACGCCAGGGGGGTGGGGCTGCATGTGACCTTCCGGCCCTCCCAGTGCCCCAGCGGACACCCTGTGCAGCAGAATGACCACAAAACCAGTCCAATCACAGAACTCGGAGAAATAATAAACCGTTGTTTTAAGCCACCAAATCTTAGGGTGGTTTATTATTCAGTCGTAACTGTTTTCTTCCCGACATTTTACTACGAAGACCCTCAAACATAAAGAAAGGTTGCAGTAACTGTGAGCACGCCCATGCCCGCCCGTTGGATTCCACAATCAACATTCTGCTGTTCCTGCTCTACCGCTGGTCTGTCCCATCGGTCCGCCCGTCTCGTGTTTATGCATTTCCCAGGTGCAGGCATCAGCACGCTTTCCTCCAAACGCGTTAGCATGCATAACGTTAGCTTAACATTTTTTTCTTTTGAGGTAAAATTTACATACAATGAAGTACACAGACCCTAAGTGTACCGTCCTGAGTTTTGACAAATGCGCGCATCTGTGAGACCCAAACCCCTAACAAGACACCACAGAGCATTGGCATCACTCGGAGAGTCCCCTCTTGTCCCTTCTCGGTCAATCCCTGCCCCCAGCACCTCCAGAGGAAACCACTCCTGCAACTTTGTGTCCACCCTAGACTAACATTACCAGTCCAGAACTTAATAAACAGCAAATCATACAGTACATTTTCTTTTTCAATTGTTCTGCTTTTTCCACTCAGCATAACATTTGTGAAACCCACAGTCCTGTGTGAGGAGTCTGTTCCCTGGTATCACCGAGTAGCATTCCTTTGTGCACCTGCAACGACAGCGTGTTGACCCAGGCTTGTGATGATGGGCATGGGGCTGTTTCCAGCTTGTGGCTATGGTAAATACAGCTGCTGGGAGCACTCCTGAGCAAGTCTTTTGTGGATGTAGGTTTTCATTCTCTTGGGTAGACACCTAAGAGTGGAATGGCTGGGTCAAAGAGTAAATAGATGCTTAGTTGTAGAAGGAACATCCCAGTCTAGCCATGGCTGGTGTAGCTCAGTGGACTGAGCGTGGGCTGCAAACCAAAGCATTGCAGGTTTGATTCCCAGTCAGGGCACATGCCTGGGTTGCAGGCCACGGCCCCCAGCAACCGCACATTGATGTTTCTCTCTCTCTCTCTCTCTTTCTCCCTCCCTTCCCTCTCTAAAAATAAATAAATAAATAATCTTTAAAAAGGTCTATAAAAAATAAATAATGACTAAATGAAAACAAAACTAGTTTTAAAAAAAGAAACATCCCAGTCTTTTTTATGAAGTGAACTTTTTTTTTATTACTGATAGTTTAGGGAAGTTTCTTTCAGCCTCACCTCTCCTCATCTGTAATGCCCGTGTGTCACACCCTCTCTGCAGTTTCACACTGGAGTCCTTTCTCCAGCCGGGGAAAAGCCTCGGATGGCTGATCTCATTGGGTCTGGTGGGACATGCCCTGCCTGGGGCCACAGCAGCCGGCCCCCTCTGCCAGGTCCTCTCCAAGGTGACCCTGGAGTCCGGGCCAGTGTCTGACAGGCAGCATTTCCTTCTCGTCTTTCTCATCGGAACCACACATGAGTCTCAATACTCGGTGAGGTTCGCCACGGGCCTATGGCCACTGGGTGACTTGAAGATATTTTCCTTTACTAGTCCCCCCCCACGCCGCTGCTTTCCTGACTTCCCAACTAGAATGTAAGCACCCCCGAGGGCACTCACTCTTTCCCTGCTTTATGGATGGCCAGAACAGAGCAGGAGCTGAACAAACAAATGAGTGAATGCCTCTCTCCGGCTACCTGGTGACCCAGCCCTGAGGAACTCACTTCTGTGCTGGTCTACGGCTACGGGGGCTGCCGCCCAGGGCCTCTGCTGGGTCCGGACTTTGCGCTCTAGCCTAGAAGGTGTCATACTTGGCCTAGGTGACGCTTCCTTCTCCAGTCCCACCTGAGGATCGAGAAGCCTTCTGGGGCAGGGACTTCGTCTGGTTCAGCTGGGAAACCCCGCCGTACCCGGAAATGTGCTTCGCACATAGTAGGTGCTCAGTAAACGTCCACTTGGTCTTTCCACATACACCAAAGTGTTTTTAACCTGGACCCCCAGATGTCCGGGGTAGCCCGAAATCCTGGGATTGTCTGCAAAATGTTCACACAAGAATATGGGTTCTCATTAGGGTGAGCAGCCTGACACCTCTTCAAAGGCACCAGAGACCCAAAACACGTTAAGAAGCACTGAGGTGGGTTTCAACAAAAGCCACTTTTGCTCTCCTTTACCGCTAAAGGCCTCGGCCGAGACTGGTCACACGATCACCAAGCCCGTTGTCCCTGTCTCCTTAGTTGTGCAGCTGGACAGCCCTTCCCAGCCTCTCTCCCAGGTAAACAGGACCACGGGACCGAGGTCGAGCCAGTGGGATGTTGGGAAGTGAGGTTCGTGACGTGACCCTTGACCCTCTTGGATGTCACTCCATGCGCTCTCTCGCCCCTCACTTCCCGCCACACCCAGGGCGACCCGGGAGGCCCTGGAAGGACTGCCCGGGAGCAGGGCGGAGCCACAAGGAGAACGAAGCTGAGGCCCCGCATCACACTCGAAAAGCTGCCCGTGGAACACCTCCTGGGACCCTAACACGAAAGGTAACACCGTCACGTGTGACGCCACCACCATTTTTGAGGTGTGTGTTACAGCGCCTAGCAGTACTTGCCCTGACTCATAGAGCAGAAATAGGCATTTTCATCTCTAGCGTTTCTTGCTGAGACAAGAATGATGTGGCAGTCTGGTCTCTCCCGCCCATGCAAGGAACAGCCCGCTCCCCATTCCCTCGAGGCATTCCCAAGTTTGTTCCCGTGAACCTTTCCCAATGTCCCCTGAAATTCCCTCTACTCTCCCCTGTGGTCACTGTCAGCCTGTCCTCTATTTCAGTGTCTTTGGTTATATTTTGCTTGCTTCTTTGTTTTGTTGTTTAGGTTCCTGTTAAAGGTGAGAGCATATGGTATTCCTGAGACTTTCTAGATCTTGGTACTGACAACTTAAACATCCTGTGACGTCCCTCAGTGCCAAGCGAAGCAGGAAAGCTGGTCACTTCAGGCCGGCCAGAGCCGGGCACATGGAACGGAGCAGGAGCTGTGGAGGCCGGTGAGGGGAAGCTGGGAGGCAGTGGGCCCCCTTGGCTGTTCCGGGGCGGTTTTGACTTTATCCTCAAGACAAATAGGAGACAATGACAATACTTTTAAACAGGGCCAGGGATCTGATCATCTGACGGAGTTGAAGTTCAGCTAGAGCTGAAACCTGAGAACTCCTCCCGGTGCTTCGGACACGGCAGTGTCCTTGTTTCCCCACCAGCTCTCGGTGTGAGAGCTTCGTGAGATGAGAGCTGAAGTCATTGATTTGCTCCTCAACGTTTCTCTGTCTAACATATGCTTTCTGTGTTAAAGTTTTCTTTCCAGCATTGTTTTAGCTGCGTTTTAACAGCTGGAATGCTGTATTTCCATTGCCATTCAGTTCAAAATATTTTCTAATTTCCATTATGATGTTTTCTTTGATTTATGCTTTATTGTGCAGTGTACTGCTTAATTCCTAAGCATTTGGGAATTTATCTTTCCATTATTGATTTCGTGTTTCATTTCACTGTGGTCGGAGAATATATTTTGTGTGATTTGAAGCCAGTGAAATTTACTGATATTTGTTTGGTGGCCAAATATTTTTCTTATTTTGGTGAAGGTTATATATATGTGCTCTTGAAAAGAATGTCTATTCAGCAGTTGTTACTCGCAATATTCTATGCTGGTCAATTATGTCAAGTTTATTCATTTTTCAAATATTTTTGTCTTTTTTTTATCTCCTCATTCTATCAACTACAGAAGTATCTTACAATCTCTAGCCACAATCATATATTTACCTACTTACCCTTTTAATTATATATCTATTTTGCTTTATATGTTTCCAAGCTATGTTAATAGGTGCATCCAATTTTAGACTTCTTATATATTCCCTTTTACCATTATAAAAATGTCTCTTTGGATCTAGTCATTTTTATGTCTTACAGTCCACTTTGTCTGATATTATTATTACTCCACCAGCTTTCTTTTGGTCAGAATTGTCAAGGTATATCTTTGTCTACCCTTTTACTTTTAGCTTTCCAATGTCTTCATATTTAAGGTATACTTCTTATAAGCAGTATACAGTTATTGCTTTTTTAAATCGAGCCTGACAATATTTGCATTGAGCTGAAATATGTAGTCCCTTTACACATAGCATATGTTGGAGTTAAAACTCATTTTTCACTATGTGTTTTACATTTGTCTCCTCTGTTTATTGTTCCATTTTTATTTTGGTTTCTTATCTTCTTTTGAATTACTCGAGCACTTTTTATTGTCTTACTGTCCTCCTTCCATCAGACTCTCATTTATATACTATTTTAGTACCGTATTGCTGGTTAGTATGGAGAGTACAATACCCATGTCTGCCTTATTGAAATGTACCTCCATTAGGACATTGCCGTTTCTTGGGCAATGTCAGGGCCTTCCAACACTTTCATTCATTTACCTACCTTCTGCATTTTGGGCTATTTCTGTCATGTATGTTAGTTTTATGCATATTTTAAACCCCAGGAGGCATTACTACTATTGTTTGACAAATTTCACTCAGATTAACCATAAATACATCCTTGTCGCTCCTTCCTGGAAAGCCACGCTTTCATCTAGAAGCACTTTTCCTTTTGACTTAAGTATTTTTTTAGCGCATTTTGTTTTCTGAAAATTTCTTTATTTTACCTTCATTTTTGAAGGATTCTTTGCTGGATATGGAACTATACATTGGCATTTATTTCTGTCAGTAATTTAAACATGTCATTCCTTTGCCATCTGGTTTCTATTATTTCTTCTGAGGAATTGGCTATGGGTTGTATCGCTGCTTATTTGAAGATCACGCATCTTTCTCTGTTTATCCTCCTTAGATGCCCTTTATATTTGGCCATCAGCATTTATTATGATGTGCCTAGAGTGGCTTTCTTTGTGTTTATCCTTGGGGTGTAGTTTCTTAAATGTGGGGCTTGGTGCTTTTGCTGAATATAAAAATCTTACCATCAGTCTTTTCTTTCTTTTTTTTTTAAGATTTTATTTATTTATTTTTAGAGAGGGAAGGGAGAGAGCTAGAGAAAGAAAAACATCAATGTGCGGTTGCTGGGGGCCGTGGCCTGCAACCCAGGCACGTGCCCTGACTGGGAATCGAACCTGCGACACTTTGGTTCACAGCCCATGCTCAATCCACTGAGCTACGCCAGCCAGGCCAGTCAGTCTTTTCGTCAGACATTGCTCTGTCTCCGTCCGTTCTCCCCTCTGTGCACAGAACTGTTCTCACACCCGTGCTCAGCCTTCCAGCACGTCTCCTAAACTCTTCTTAGTGCTTGTCCCCCCTTTTCCTCTGTGTGGGTCAGCCCGGACAGTTCCTACTCACCCGGCTTCCGGCGCGCTATCCTCTTCCCACCGCGTCTGATCCACTGTTAAACCTACACATCAAAGTCCCGATTTCACCTATTTTACCATTAAGGCCCAGTATTTCCACCTAGATTTTTTTCAATATATTCTACTTTTTTTTGGTAAAATTCTTCATGCGTTCTTCTATTTTCTTCAACAAATAAACCCTGGTTATTTTAAAGTCTGTGTCTGCACACTCCAGTGTTTGAATTACCCAGCAATCTGTCTTCCTTGTGATTTCCAGTCATTCCGTCCCCTGTGCTGCCATGCGTGGTAACTCGCTGAATGCCGTTGTGCGTGTGAAGACGGCAGGGGCCCGTTTAACTGCTGGAGCTCCTGCGTACCTCCGTGGTCTCCTAGCAGCTGCTCCGCACTCGTCCGCTCTCTGAGCCTGGCCCCGCAGATGTGCAACTTCAGGATTCACCCTTTGCATCACGTTACACTGGACGTAGGCCTCTGAGCTCACCTTTCGGTGATTTCCTCCTTCCTAGGGCATCTCCACGGTCTTGCCATCAACAAGCTCTAACCCCCAGAGCCTCTCCAGGCTATCAACCACTGCAACCCACGTCACCCCTTTCTGTTGCACCCCTCTTCCCCTTTGCTGGGGGTCGGCAAACGCCCGCAGAGGAAAGCGGGCACAGATGTGGGCGCGCCTGAATGAGACTTTCTTCTCTCCGGGATTTGACCTCTTGGGTGCTGGCTCCTCTGGTTGCTCTCCGATTCCCTCAGTGTTCTTTGTGTCTCTTTCGGTGCATTTTATCTGGTTTTATCATTGTTTTCAGAGGGAGGGGAGGGTCCGTCTATCCAAGCTATTCAAGCTGAAGTTTTGCATGACTTCTTTAAAACCTCAGAACGACCCTCTGCAATAGATAGAATCATCCCCATTTCACAGATGCAGAACTGGGGCATAGCTGGTTTAAATGATCTAATGAGAAAACCATTTAAGTAGCAGGGGCTCAGTTTCATTTTAAGTTCTCTCCAATCTACCCCCTGATACCTCGCCACCACCACCTCTCTTTGGGTAACATCTGGCACAGAAGAACTCATTGAAAAACAAAGAGAGGCCCTGGCTGGCGTAGTTCAGTGGATTGAGCGCGGGCTGGGAACCAAAGTGTCCCAGGTTCAATTCCCAGCCAGGGTACATTCCTGGGTTGCAGGCCATAACCCCCAGCACCCGCACATTGATGTTTCTCTCTCTTTCTCTCTCTCTATCTCCCTCTCTCCCCCTCCCTTCCTTCCCTCTCTAAAAATAAATAAATAAAATCTTTAAAAAAAAATACCTTCCTCTCCTTTACTTGTGGAGATGGCCTATGATTTAAAAAAAAAAAAAAAGAAAAGAAAAGAAAAAGAAAAAGCAAGGAGAGAGGACGGTTTCTGCACACACCCCACCCCCTCCTGCAGAGCAGGCCTCTCTCCCTCCCCCATATCCCCACCCACAGCAGGACCTGATCTCTATCTCCGATGTGGGAAACTCTTGAATAATTCACAGGACAGGAGGGCTCCTAACTCAGCCAAACCTTGGAGGAATTGTCTCCACGGCTCTACTGAGATGAAGAAGAATATTTCTCGTGTGCCACAAAGGTGGTTCAAAGAGGAGATTCATCAAGTAAGAAGCTATTTAAACATAACCATTTTTCTGACCAGTGCCACACTTTTAATAGAAGGCGACGCTTAATAGAGTAGAGATACTTTCATCTGTCCTCACGCCAACTTCCTAAATTTAAAAAACCTGCAACATCGCCACGGGCATTTTAAGGAAGATGCGGGGAGGCGTCCATGCATGCTTCATGTTAAGTGTCTGCTCTGTGAAGGCACCTGTTACTGGCTGTAATAGCGTGAGTCGTGACAAAGGCATTTATATTCACGTAGATGTAATCTGCCCTTGCACAGGTGTCCCGACGTAACGTACAGTTGCCTAATGAACCCTTCAAACAACACGCCGCCCATGAGACCTGAGCGCGCCTGTCCCATGAAGAAAATGACGCTCCATCAGGCTGGCACCCAGGAAATCCGGCCTCCTGGATGGTCCTAATAGGACGGCTTTCTTCCTCCAGTTTCTTCGGGAAGTAATATATAGGAAAATAATGTTTCTCCTTGGTGATCACATTACCATATGGAGTAATTTTTCTTGACGGGGAGGTCGTTTCGTCTGATGAATTCCCGACCGGGGAAATGGAAGCTTGGGTCTCGGGTGGCAAAGGACAAGCTGACTGATTAAAACTCCAACACTGTAGGTTTTCATGAGTCCACGCCGCGCTTGCTCTTCTGCAAGATCGAAAGCGTGAATGAATGGACCTTGGGAAGCCCATCAGGAAATGTGGAAGATAAAAGTTAGACAGAACGGTTATTATTACAAGTGGGAAAATTATCCAGAAACTAAGGTTCTAGAGGCGATGACTCAGAAAGACAATTTGGGGAGCAGAACAGATGGGGTGTAAGTATTAATGTGAGAACCAGTCTCCTGAGATCAATGGCCAATGTTCTAGAAAAGTCACTCAGGCATCTGGATTCAGGGCACACTGCCCTGGACTGAACAAAACCCATTGCCCGGGACAGGGGAAAAGAGGCCCTAATTTCGGAGAGATTTCCCAGGCACTCTGAGACTGTCCTTTTAAACTTGGCACTGGAACACCTTTCAGAAGCTGGGTTTATCGGGCATGTGCTCGTTCTCAAACTCATCCACCCAGTCAGTCACTCGGCCTTGACTGACCCCTTGGGCACCAGGGCCACGAAAACGCTCTGACATGGTGTATGCTGCTAGGGAGCCCACAGCCTGGCAGGGAGACAGGTGAAGGTACGTGACTTGCGTGGTGGGGTGGGAGGGCCTGCGAAAAGGGAATGTAAGGTTCACCCATTCATTCCCCAGGGTTTCAGGAGCACCTGCTACGTGCCAAGCTCCGTGCTCAGGAGTGAGGACGTAAGAGGGTCCTTGAGTGGCTACGATTTTAGCAGGAAGACAGAGGATAAACAAATAAACACATAAACGAAGTCCACGTGGTGGTTCACGCTACAAGCAAGCACCGCGACACGGCCACGTGAAGTAGTTCACCATTCAAGAACTCACCGGACGAAATGACCAAGTGTTCTCCGCAGCACGTGGGTCCGAGCCCCAAGCAAAGGTGGGACCCTCTGGGGCATCACCCCGAGCCCAGTAAGAGCTCAAGCTCCCTCCCGAGTCAAAGACTCAGAACAAAGAGACCTTTTTTCATGGGCTTGGCCTGGGCTGTGACGAAGCAATCCTGGGTTCTGAACAGTGTGACCTTGCCACGCCAGACAATCAAACAGTCCAGCCCCACCTGCCACGTGAGCCACGGCAGAAAGTGATGAACTCGACCCGCTGACTGAGCCACTAGCCCGAAACGTGGTGGTCCATCTTGCTAGCACAGCTTCTCATTGTAAAATCTACAAGGGCGCGGTCCCTGTCTGTTTCTCTTATCAATCACTGTACACTCAAAACCTAGCACAGTGCCGGGAACATAGCACGTGATCAGTAAATATGCATTATGTGAGTAACTAGACAGCAACGAAATTAAGGTAAGAAAAGCGCTCTGGAGATAACAGGAGTCCTGTGATGGCAAACAGCATTGCCAATGGCGGGGGCTCGTAAAAACGGGTTAACCAGCAGGCTGGAGACTGCTGCCCTCAGGAGGGCCTCCTTGCGTGGCTGGCCCCTGGCTGGTGCACTAACTTCCTAGGTCTGCCATAACGATTACCACAAACTGGGCGGCTTCTTACAGCACAAGCCCCTTCTCTCACAGTTCTGGGGGCTCGAAGTCCCAGGCCTGGCAAGCCCCAGCTCCCTCTGGGAACTCTGCAAGAGGATCTTGTCCCTCGTCCCTGGCGTCCGGTGGCTCCAGGTGTGCTCTGGCTGTGGCAGCCCCGCTCCGATCTCTCCCTCCGTGTCCACACGGCCTCGTCTCTGTTCCTGTATCTTCCCTCTTCTGCGTCATGCAAGGACACCTGTCCCTGGATGCAGGGCCCACCTAGACAATCCAGGATGATGCTTTCATCTGCAAAGGCCCTCTTCCCAATAAGGCCACACTCACGGGCTCCAGGAAGGTGAGGTGGACAGACCTTTAGGGGGTTTGTCATTCAACCCACGACAGCTGGCGCCTGAGCCCTGGAATTACACACTGATGTAAAAGTCCCCTGTCCTGGTTGGAGCATCACCCTGTACACCAAAGGCTGCAGGTTCCACTCCTGGTCAGGGCACGCACGTGTGTTGTGGACTCGACCCCCAGGTGGGGCTCGTGTAAGAGGCCACCATTGATCTCTCTCTCATTCTCCCTCTCTCTCTCTCTCCCCCCTCTCCTTCCCCCTCCCTCTGTCTCTAAAATCAATAAGCACATCCTCAGGCAAGGGTTAAAACCCTGGACCCTGAGCCTCTAACGAGCTTCCCTGCTAGACAACAGGTCACGCGTGTTGTACGGTTCGGTGACAGAGGACGGAGACGTCCCTCCTGTGTGACCCCAGCACAAGGGACTCTCGGAAGCACGTGGCCAGTTCTCACCAGATGTCACTCCGTGCTGACTTTGTTTTAGATCCTTTTAGATCCCCTGTGATGCATCGTGGCCACAAGTGTGACTACGGGCCGAGTCCTGGGGGTCCTCCCGGCGGGTTGTCAACCCTGTGGGTGGTCCCGGGGTCACCTTACACAAGGGACCACGGGGGGGGGGGGGGCACCAGGGATGGCTTCCCTGATGAGGGAGCATTTAAGCTGTGTTCCAGGATGACGATCACACGGCTCATTAGGGATGGAGCTCGGTTTCCTCATCTGTAAAATGGGGGTGTATCCACCAAGGCCGGCAGGACCCCCACGGCGCACTCACATGGGGTGATTGGAAGGGGGTTCAAAGAAGGGATTACATGCAAACGTGAGGTCGGCAGCAAAGGATGACACGGGAGCCTGGGACTGGCAACGATGGAAAACTGAACCCCCCCCAGGCCTTTAGGCAGGAGGACAGCGTGGTCGCCAGCATCCCGAGAAGGCAGTTGCGTGGAGGAGCTGCCTGAGCACAGCTGGAACCCGTGGCAACCAGGAGCCACGGCAGGAGCCAGGGGAGCAGGGCCTCCGACCTCCCTCCCCTCCGGCCCCCCCATCCTGGCGTCCCCCACCAGGGTTTCCACTGGCCAAACCCCGACGAAATCGTGAGACTAAGGAAGTCAGCTGATGAGGACCACAGGGTCAGCCTCCCAGGGCATCAAGAAAGGTGGAAACCTGTCGGCTGTGGATCTGGAGGGGCAATGGAAACCACCCAGTCAGGGGCAACACCGGTCCTTGCCGTCGGGGCCTTGTCATGCAAACCGAATGGGACGGCACGTGTAACGGAGAACTTCAGAACACGGTCTGGCGTAACGCCAAGTCCAAGTCGCTGCTTTATAAATGATTGATGATGATGAAGAAGAAGAGGAGGAAGAAGAGGAGGAGGAAGGAGAGGTGGAAGAGAAGAAAGAGGAAGAAGAAGAAAAGAGCCTTTAGAGAACAAAACCTCGGAAGGACGAGACTTCCGTTACTGCCGCTGTGTCTGCAGCGCCTGGAACAGCTCCTGGCTCGCGGTCAGCATTCAGCACACGAGTTAGTTAATGAGTCACAGACGGGTTCTCCCACTCAGATTCTCAACCCTGACCCCACGCAGGGACTTGGCCTCAGAGACGCACCACAGCGGGTGGGGGCCCTTAGACCAGAAGCTTAACGTCACCCATGATGACCACAGCCCAGAGAAGGGAAGTGACTTCCCCAAAGACACCCCATACGTTGATGAAAGAGCTGACAGCAGCATCCAGACATCCTGGTTCCAGTTCAGGTCCCTTCAGATAAAGCCAGGCTGCCTCTGGGGCCGTCATCTGAGAGCCCCACAGGGGACCCCACTCCAGGGTGAGAGGTGGTTTGGGGCTCTCTGTCTCCAACAGTCCATCAGGGTAAGGCGCAGGGTCCGCCTTCTAGGCACTCGGCCAGCAAAGCCTGGTGCTCCGGGAAGACCGCAGGCCCCACGTGGACTGCAGGACCTCCGGCAGCGTGGCCTGACTCCCTGCCCACCCTCTCACCGCAGCGTTCAATGCAGCTTTGGGGTTAATAGCAACTAGCAACTAAATTCCTTTTAACTCAACAAACGTTTAGGGGAACATCCTCACATCCCTTTGTTTGTCAGTACAGTGGTATTTTGCAGAACATTTGTAAGTTAGTGGAGACTTCTTCAGCGCTTGCTGTCTTTTTCTTCTTGAACTTTATTAACCACTGAAATATTCTACTTCCCCTTTACGCATGCCTTGTCCACTCTAATTTAACACAAGGCCATTCTCCAGGGTGCCGCAGCTTTGCCAGCGAGACCTTGTGATGTTCTTCCTCAATAAGCCAAAATGAAACTCGCAACACACCCAGTGAACGTGCATTCCTAAAACCAGAGACACCCAGCCACCTGGGCCCGTGAAGACGGCCAGGCGCACCACTCAAGCCCGTATGGAGAATGCTTCCATACCTGAGTACACAAGGTGGCCGACTGGCTGTATTGGTGACCCCAGTGATGGACCTCCCCGAGTCCACGCCCTCTGGACAGAGTCTGATTTGGACTCTGTGCTCCATCCTATGACTCGCTGTGGATTAGGTGGTGTTTGCAAAGGTGAAGAAGGCAGAGACTTTGAAATCACACGCATGCTTCCCCTCACTCTCTTTTGCAAGCTTTGCTTCCCGTTGCATCTCGGTTAGGCCATGAGACATAGGTGTGCGTGCCCGGGCTGGCCTGGTGGGGGAGGCGTGAGTCATGTGCAGGAGAGCGGAGTTGTCATTCAAGCCAATGAACGGTCAGACACCAGGGCGGACCCCAGCCTACAGCTCCCAGACACCGGAGGAGTCGGCTGAGAGCAGAAGAACCTCCCCACTGAGCTCAGCCTCATGCGCCCCCTGAAGTGGGACGAGCAAACGCTTATGGGCTGAGGCGCAGAGTTTTGGGGTCGTCTGTGGCAACAGATCACTGGTACACAAAACAGTCCACCCTTCGCTTTGACTCCCATCCGTAACGAGGTTTGAATTCAGCAATGCCATGTTCGGTTCTCATCACAGTCGGCAGAATCAGGGCATCTTTGTGCCTGAAGTCCTCTTGTTCATCGTTGAGCATTCTGATTGGCTTAGAAGCTGCAGCCCCTGAAGAGGGCTGGGATGGCCGGGTTGAGACAGAGGTCTGAAGAGGCAGGTGAGGAGGCCAGGGCAGTACCTTGGAGCAGAAGTGCAAGCCAGGCAACCCCAACGCTGTCCTCTCCCACAGAGAGGCTTTGTTAACAGCGAGCACTGGCTCTGGGACAAACACTGTTTGGATCAAGGACAAGGCCGCATCCCCCACGGCCCTGCCTCTGGGCAGAATCACCCCAGTCCAGGGCAGACGGACAGTAACGGGCCCCACAGCGCCACCCAGAGTCCATCTGCTGCATTGCTGAGGAGGAGACACGTGGGAGCCGGACCCTCCGGGTGCATGCTCCAGCTCTCTGTGCCCAGGCCGTGTGGGCGCGGGCAGTGACCTCACTCTGAGCCCATCCCCTCACCTGTGCAGTGGGAGGACCCTCAGCCTGTCCTTTGCAACGTGGTCATGCGATGAGTTGAAGCGTGGGTGGGCTCAGCACATGGCCCAGCACGTGAAACACCCTCAGGAAACGCCAGCTGTGGGCAGCCTTGGGCAGCCAGCCCTCCTCCACTGGCATTCAATGCCTCCGTCACTCACGCACAGGTGCCACTTTCTCCCGCCACGAGAGAGGCCAGAAACAAGGACATCTGCAGTTATTCCTTCCGCTTGAAAACCAAGAATATCATCACTGGACTGTAAGCCTCTGTTTCTTCTAGGTTAAATACTCCTGGAGGCTGGGACATGAGTGACGGGTGCTCGGGGACAGTAATCCACTCGGCGGAGGGGATCTCCGCGGGCATCGAGTGGGCCGGGGTCTACATCCATCTCTGGCACCTGCCGGCTGTGTGGCCCCAGGCACACGGCTCACCAGTCCGGGCTCGGTTTCTTCTTCTGTGAAGTGGGAGTCGCCGTCTGCCAGGATCATGTGAAGAATCAACAATCACTGGCCATTATTTGTCATTAGCTATTACTCGTTTCCATGCGGAGTCCTCCCTGTGAGCATGTCCGTGACCTCTCTTCTTTTTCCAGGGCACCGGTCCCGTGGAGTCAGGGACCCCCACTACTCCAGGATCCCCGCACACTCACTGGGCGGATTGCATCTGTAACCCTATTTCCAAATAAGTTCACGTGCTGAGGGCCTGGGCATTCGAACTTCAGCATGTGACTTTTTCCAGGACACAAGTCAACCCACGACACCCCCCTCTAACTACAATATAAAGTCCACGAGAGCAGGAACTTGCTTCTGTTTGCTGCCATATCTCCAGTCCCCAGAAGACTCCCCAGCACACAGCACATGCTGAAAATATGCTGCAAATACGTTAGTCGAGCCCTGGCTGGCGTAGCTCAGCGGATTGAGCACGGGCTGCAAACCAAAGCATCACAGGTTCGATTCCCAGTCAGGGCACGTGCCTGGGTTGCAGGCCACGGCCCCCAGCAACCGCACATTGATGTTTCTCTCTCTCTCTCTCTTTCTCCCTCCCTTCCCTCTCTAAAAATAAATAAATAAAATCTTTTTAAAAAATGTGTTAGCCGAGTGGGTGAAGGAACCGAGAAGGTTGAGAGGAGAACTCACAGACCTCTGCACCCACTACCTCCCCCCAGGTTCGTTGTTTGAAAGGCTTATGGGAAATCCAAGTAGAGGCGTCGACCGGGTGACTGCGTACAGGATCTCAGGGGGTGGGCCGTGGCTGCGCCTGTGGGTCTGGCAAATACCAGCAGGTGCGCGGCACTTCAAGCCGTGACAGCAGGTGACATCACCGGGGGGAGAGTACCCACAGAGGCGGTCAGCAGACAGAGATCCAGGAGGGTCCAACACTCCAAGCTCAAGCGGAAGAGGAGGGGCCAGCACAGGAGACCAGGAAGAAATGAGAAAGGAGTACACGAGCAGAAGAAAGCAGAAGGGTGCAGGGGCTCACAAACCGCAAACAGAAAGCGTCTCAGGGAGGACGTGGCCGCCTGTGTCGGATGCTGCTAAGAGGTCAGGCAGGAAGGGCGACCACGGAACTCGGCAAAGTGACGGCCATCAGTGGCTTGGACAGAGGGGACACGGCCGACAGGAAGGGGCTGAAGAGAGAGGGGGCAACAACAATGCAGAGGCAAGAGGTGGGGGTGAATCTTCTGAGGAGTTGGCTGTGAAGCGGGCAGTAGCAGGCGGGGTCAAAGGCTGACTTTCGGCAGCCAGGGTCACAGAGGAGAAAGGGGCAGCTGTGCGCAGCTCTAGCCCACTGCACATCTCGGGGTCCACAGTGCGAGCCCCAGAGATCTGGCTCTTCTTCCCAGACCCTCCCCCACACCCAGCAAGTCTGTCCCCTCGGGTCGGAGAGTTGGAGGCCTCCTGTGGAAACCACCCTCGTGTAAGTGCCCCCTTCAGGCATTCTCCGTTCCCTTGGAAACGGCCCTGCAGGTGCTGGGTGGGCCAAAAAGTTCATTTTTTTTCTGTAAAATAAAAGACACAGTTTTCATGTTCAGCAATAACTATCGATTTGGATATTCTGCATGTCGGCTGTCTCCCACTAGTGGCTTCGAGTGGGCAGAGGCCGGGGCTGCTGCTGGACATCTTCCCATGAGTCAGACGGCCCCACAGCACAGAATTATTTGGCCAAAATGCCAATAGCGCCAAGAAACTTTGCAAACCTCTTTGGACAAGTGTAATCCATCGCAGCACCTTCTCCATACACTGCACAGATCTTTTTTTTGTTTGTTTCAGTTGTGTTTTTACCTTTCTTGAAATAAAGCACAGCACGCTAAAAATTTGCCTAGCTTCTTCCATCTTCCATATTAAGATGGCTGCACAATAATTCACCAATTTCGATAAGTTTTTTTTAAATGCATGCTGATAGGACAGCTGTCACAATACAAGCTGACAAAATTGTTTTGCATGAAGTTAATAGACAACCGAGCACAGCCAGAGCCACCGTACTCGAAAAACCTAGCGGACTTCTTGGCCAGCCCAACACCTGAAGGATGAGTGTGAGGTCCCAGGATGCCCTCATGATGTCACTTTCTCTGCTGCCCTGCCAATGCCTGCAGGGCCTCGGGCTCCCCAGTGCCAGAACCACCACTTAGCATTTTAAAACTCATCTCTCCAACTAGTCATTTTCTCCCCAAGAAATCACAGTGGAAAATAAACGCCCTGGAATGACGGAGCTGGCAGCAGGAGGAGACCCCGGGAGGCCTGCAAGTGTGAAGACGGAGGCCCAGCAGCCCTGGGAGCAGTGCTGCTCAGAGACCCAGGGGGCCTGCTGCCCGGCTTCTTGGTTTCCATGGTTTCCATCCCCACTGCTTCGGGGACCGCCCATGTGCGGATCCTGTGCGGGAGAGCACCGGAGGTCTCCGGGTTCCTCACCATGCCCAGCCCCTCCCACAGCCACCGAGAGGCACGCGCTTGGATGCCGAGGTCCCTGGCCCATCTGTGCTCGAGGCTGTGCAGGGGAAAGCAGCGCCTGCCTTGGCAGGTGCGGGTACCAGCTGCGTCTGCTCCGGGCGGCCGAGAGCAGACCCACCCCTGCTGGGTGAAGCCCGTTCTCCGGTCTTAGGGAAACGGGAACTGGAGGTCTGAACTGGGATCCCGGGTCCGGCCAGCTGGGGGAGCCACCACTTCACCCCGCACTGAGGCCCCCCTCCCGCCACTGTCCCAGCGTCGGGAGGACATGCCGTCACTCAGCCGCCACTCAGCCGCCACTGTCTCGGCCAGGGCAGCGGGCCGGCAGGGGAAACGCGCTGGCGCTGCCCCATTGTACAGACGGGAGAGCGAGGCTCCAGAGCGACGTGCCTTGGGCACCAGTCCTGCGAGCTGAAGGCAGGACTCGACTCGGACAGCTGACCCCTGGCCTCTCCGTCTCTCCTGCGGGCCACTCTGTGTCCAGGTCTACACCGTTGATGCTAGCGAGCCCCCAGGGCGCAAGGGGGCAGCTTCCCAAGCTGCGCCTGCGTCGCCCTTCCCCACGGACAGGCTCCCCACGCTGGGCCACGGGCAGTCCTCACAGGGTGGGCAAGAGCGGGGCCTACGGAGTTCACGCTCCACTCGGTCCACACGCGTTTGTCCAAACCGCCTCCGCCATCCACACCCACCGGGCGGAGGCGGAGCGAAGGGCGCCGGCAGCCCTCCGTGCAGTTTCTGCGGCTGCCTGAGCGGCCGTGTCGCTTTCACCGGGAAAAGGAAACAAAAGCCGCCACCACCACATCGTATGTAGCCCTTCCTCCCCCTCACCTTGGTGCCCATCCCCCTCCCCCCTCTGGCAACCCTGTCCCTGGGTCTGTTCCTGTCTTCGCTGCTTTGCTCATTTGTGGTGGTTTTTTTTAGATTCCACATATAAGTGAAATTATATGATATTTGTCTTTCTCTGTCTGACTTGCTTCACTTAGCGTAATGCTCCCCAGGTCCATGTTGTCACAAATGGCAGGATGTCATTCACTTTTATTGCTGAATAATAATAATAATAATAATAATAATATCTGTCCTGCATCTTCTTGACCCACTCGTCTACTGGTGAAACACCGAGACTGCAGCGATGCCCCCGCCTTGCGGGGCTGGGGGACAGGTGAGGGGGGGAGGCACAGGTGCCCCGCAGCCCGGGAACGCAGTCAGCGCGACCGCGATGACTCGGCTCGGTGGCGGAGGGTTACTGGACTCATCGCGGTGATCGCGGCGTAAGGTCTGCAGGTGCCACAGTGCTGCGCTGTGTACCCGGAACCGACACACCCTTGAGTGCTGGCTGTACTTTAATAAGAAATAAAATAACAAAAAAATAAAAAACAACAAAACGGAAACAAAAACCTAGTCTGTATCACGTCCCATCTAAGGTGCCACAGAAAACAGAAGAGTAAACCTGGGCCCAGCCCTCCAGAAGCTTACAGCTTACCTGGGGCAGGGGCGGGGCGGCGGGGGATGGGGGGGGGCTGGTTGGTTGAGGGGGGGCAGTGAGGGGGGTGAGGGCCGGGGCAGGGCAGCTGTGCCTCCCCCACTCACCCGTCCCCCCGCGCCACACGGTGCTGGAAAGGCTAAGGTCTAGACCCGCATACCCAGTAGAACCGTAATGTGAGCAGCATCTATAACTTTTAGTTTCTTATTAGTGTGTTCAAAGTTAAAAAAAATGAATTTAATTTTAATAAATCTATTTGACCTAATTACCCTCCGAAATATCATGTCGGCGGGTAATCAGCGTGAACAATGACTCACGCGCTGTTCTACCCGTTGCCGTCACTCTGACTTGGAAGCCCGGTGTGCACTGACCCCTGTGGCCCGTCTCGGGGCGGCCCACCCCCTGCCGGGCCCGACCGGTCTGCACTGGGACGTCCTGGGTGGGTGCCGGTCCTGGCTTCACCCCTCACCAGCCGTGGGGCCCTGGAGAGGTCCTGTCGCCACTCTAAGCCACCGCTTCCCCGTCATGGACCCCTATGAGGATGATGACGTAACCTTCGCCTGTCGGCCCAGGGTTGCAAGCACCGTGAGCTGGCGCTGCTGCTGTTACCACCACCGTTACTTGTTACTCGGGGCCAACCGAATCTGGGGCCAGGAGGAGCCCACGCAAGGAGCCTCAGGATCCACAGGACTAAGTGGGGTCCCCTGCCTCTCTCCCCATCACTGTCCCTGGAAAGATGGTCCCCTCCTGTGTCCTTTCTCCTGGTCCCTCACAGCCCTTGCAGGAGAGCAGCTCAGGGGTGCTGAGGAGACACCGTGGCCTCCCAGGAAGAGGAGGGCTGAGGGGCAGAAGGGCAGGAGAAAGGGGCTGTGACAGGGTGCCAGGGCAGAAGGAGGGGGGGCGAGAAGCAGGCGGCCAGAGGGTGAGGAGCGGGGGCAGGGCTGCGGGGGAGACAGGTGAGGCTGGGAGAGCTGGGCTCAGCCTCGGAGGCGGAAGGCAGCGGCCCCCAATGCGTTGGGTTGAAAACCACCAGGACCAGGAAGGAAGCTGCCGGCTCCCTCGCCAGCTCCCCGTCCGCGGTGCTCTGCCTCCCTCTCCTGGGCTCTGCGTCTAACAGTCCTGTGAATCGGGAGAACGGAGCCCCTGGGCCCCTTGTGCAGGGGACGAGCAGCTTGGCAGGACACCAGCTAGACTCAGGGACCCTTGGTGGGGGGATGGGTCATGAGAGCCTTCTAAATCTGAGGGAAACATTCTACATTTAGCTGAAACGTGAAAGCAGTGTCATTCAACTGGACGGACCTACTGGTGACAAGGGGCTTGGCCCTGGGGAAACGGGATGAACACACAGTTCCCAGCCACCTTGATGTCACAGCAGTGAATTCAGTCACCTGCTCAGGGGCCCGGCCCGCCTTGGGTATTGTGGGCGGAGCTGGAGTTCCGGGAGGACACAGTCCCTGACTTTCCGGGGCTCACGGTCTCTCCAGGGAGCAGCTGGGCAGATACACGGTCGTGCTACAAGGTGGTCAGGGCCACACGGGAAGGTCCCAGGGGTCAGAAGGTGATTCCTTCGGAAGCAGCGCTGACTGACTGCCCCCACAGTTACAGAAACCTGCCCCCACCCCCACTGCTCACCCCAGTCACACCCAGGCACCGGGCACATCCTCTGCATCGCCACCCCTTTCAAGCATCAGAAGGTCCCCAGGAGGTTACCGCCCCCACCATGCCGGGGGGTGGGGGGGGGGGCAGGCACTGTCATTGCCCGCTGGCCCGAGCTGCCCTCTCTTCTCCATCTGTCACCCCACGAGCCTCCCGACAGTCCTCCCTTCTTTGACTCTCATCCCCTGCAACCTGGTCTCAACACTCGACTCAGAATCATCCCTTGAAAATGCCAGCCAGGTCCGTCCCTCCTCTGCCCGAAATGCCCCACTCGTGTTGCTCAGTGTGAACGGTCCCTGTGTATACAAGGCCAAGATCAGTGCCACCGACACTGCGGGCAGTGCACCTCTAAAGCCTCGTAGGACGGTCACTTGCCTCCCTTCCCCAGGTCTCCGGCCTCACCTCCTGCCCTTCCCTCTCCCCCAGCCCCCAGCCCCCAGCCAGCACACCGACCCCTTGCTGTCCCTCAAGCTCCCACTCTTGGGCCTTTGCAGCTGCTGTTCCCACTGCTCGGAATGTTCCCCCAGATACCCACGTGGCTCACATCCCCATGTCTATCAGTCCTTCCCCGGGAGCCAGCACGGCAGCCTGTGGTCCTGTGTGGCGACCGTGCCAGCCAGCAGGGAATTGAGCTTCACCGCTGCCCTGACTCACTGCCCCTGGGTCTGCTGACTATCCAACGAACGAAAACACCATTTCTGGGTAACGCTGGGTGGGGGTGAGGGGGTGGGGAGAACAAATTGTACTGCCCCAGGAACCTTTGACCTTTCTTAAATGTTGCCTTATGAGCAAGGTGTCCAGCCCACCCCACATAAGATGGCACCCACCGCCCTGGCTGGTGTGGCTCAGTGGATTGAGCTCCAGCCTGCGAACCAAAGGGTCACCGGCTCAATTCCCAGTCAGGGCACATGCCTGGGTCTTCAGCCAGGTCCCCAGTAGGGGGCGTGTGAGAGGCAACTTACACATTGATATTTCTCTCCCTCTCTTTCTCCCTCCCTTCCCTAAAAATAAATAAAATCTTTTTTTAAAAAAAAGATGGCCCCCACCCACCCCTCCACTCTCTACCCCCCCAACTGGGTCTTCACTTCCCTCCCTGACCTACATCATCACCTGCTCACCGTCTGTCCCTCCCCACGAGGAAGCAAACACGCGGAAGGCAGTGCATGTGTGTGTGTGTGTTGGTTTGCTGGTGTGTTATCCTGTATTCCCAGTGGGGTGGACACCAGGCTCCTTGCCCATAAATATGCACTCGGACTCTGCACCTGCACAGGCCCCGAGGGTGAAGTCATCACACCTACAGCTCTGCAGGTAAGGAGAAGGGAGCTCGGGGGGAGTGGGGAAGGGCCCCAGGGGAGGGCCTCCTTCTCCTAACCTGGGGAGAAGGAGGCAGAAAGTCTGGCTCCTGTGTTCTCTGTTTTGTTCTCAGCGCCTGGACTGTGCCTGGCACATGGTTAGGAGCTCAATAAATATCGGGCCCAACGAATGAGTGAATAATAAGCTGGTCCTCTCTCAGCCAGGAACTCAGGGCCCACAAAAGCTGTGCATAAGTGACCTGGGCTGAAATACACCTCGCAGGCTGACCTGAGCACCAGCAGGGGGCGCTGGGATGAGCCGTGTCCAGGGCTTTCCACAGGCTGGGACAGAACGCAGGAGCAGAGACAGCTCCCAGCTCCCTGCCACGGCCCCATCCATTGCCCAGCTCCTCAGAGGCCACCTTAGGAGGCTTATCCTTCCGCGTGTCCTCAAAGACAACAGCACAAGTAGATGACCCAGGTAAGAAATCCAAACTGGCTCCAGAAAACACAAATATCCCCTCCGTCCACCGGCATATTCGTGCCATGCACGTTTTGACCACAAGAGGTCACTGTGGCTGCACATAGACCCGGAGACGGACGGGGTTCTGGTGGAAGTCTTTTCTGATTTCCGCTCCTGTGGCCAGGGCGCGTGGGGAGGTGCACTCCGTGGGGAACAGTTTGGGCACTGATTCTAGAATGACTAGGCCACACACGACCTAAGTGCGTCTCTGGGAAGGTGACAGATTTAGTCAAACAAAGGTGGGCCCTCCAGTCAGGGTACCTGCCTGGGCGACCTTGGGCAAAACTCCCCACCTCAGTTTCCCTTTCTGCAAAACGGGCTAGTAACAGTGCTCTCCGCAGAGGAGCTTTGTGAGGACCAGGCGCGTGGCGTGCACACAGCTCTCAGAGCAGTGCCCGGCAGAGCCTGAGGAGCTGCGCAGGTTGACTATTCATTGTCACTTCCCCTCCAGGTCCCCAAGCATGGTTTCTCGGCATAATTTCTAGTGATTGTTTAAGTTTTGTCATTATTAATGACATTTCCCCCCATGGTTGTAACTTCCACGAAGGCCAGAATGGGGTTTATATATATTTTTTACTTTTTACCATGAAAAACGTCAAACATACATGAAAGTAGACGGAACGGCCTGTATCTGATCCTTTTCATTGCCGCCCCCTCCCCAGCTCCTGGTGCAGCACCCGGCACATAGTGGGGCTCCATGCTCCATGCTCCTGGTGCTACTCAGAGCACCTAATCAGAGCCGGATCAGAGTCAGGCACCAGGGCTAAGGCCGTGCATTGGACCCAGGGCCCACACACTCAAGCAGCTCACAGCCCAGGGAGAAAGGCTGGCTCCTTTCGGCAATTCCCGAGCACGGAGGTGAATTAATGGAGGGTACGATGCCCCCTACCCCCAGGTTGGGTAAGATTTCCTGGAAGAAACCTCTATGCTGAGAACTGAAGGATTCTTTAGAGCTCATGCAGTAGGATGGGCAGGGAACAGCATCCCAGGAAGAGGGAACAGCAAGTGTGAAGGCCTCGAGGGCGCGACTGGGCACAGCTGGGTCCAGTAGGACCAGTAGGGCTGATGGCCGATTGATTCTTAATACAGCTCACTTGCCTGAAGCATTCTCCAGGCTGCCCTGGGGACTAAGGGTCATGAGAATTAGTCGTAACTCCTGCCTATTAGCGGTCCTCCCTGCCAGCCTGCGGTCCGTCCCAGAGCTGTCGCAGTGATGTTGGCCACAGTCCTCTGGGTGGCCTTCTGGGGCACTGCGCCCAGCTCTGGGAGGGCAGAAAGCTGAGCCAGAGAGATCAGTGAGGAGCCGTTTGCAGCCACCTGGACGTCATAGGCCTGGAGCTGAGCCTCACCACCGGGTGACAGTGTTCCTGGCGATAGAGGGGCTGTGGGCAGGGCCAGTGCAGAGGTGAGATCAATGGGGTGGTCTCACCATGCACTGGGCAGATGACACAGAGTCAGACCCCACCCACCCAGACCAGGCCAGAATCCTTAACGAGGACCCAAGCAATCTGGTGCCCGCGTCTTTCTCCAGGTGGACCTCCATTCACCCCCACCCTCCGCCGAACCAGCCACACTGCACTCCTTTTGTCCGGGAACCTGCCAAGCTCTTTCCTCCCTAGGGGTCCCCCTCCCCCGACTCCCCTCCCTGCCCAGAGGTCCTCCTCACGCCATCCCTCCTCCCAGGCCGGACCATCCCCACTCAGCCTCCAGGCGTGACCCCGAAGAGTCCCCTGACCTTCCCCAGACACAGATTCTCCACCGATAATCTCCTTAATTAACTCGGTGCTTTTCCTTAAGACTACACCTATCAAAATCAGGAATTGACCAGCTAGTCGTGCAGGATTCAATTCTGCCCCCACTCCACCACGACTCTGGCGGCACACACCCCATGGGCTCAGTCTCCCCACCGTGTGCCCGGTGTCTGACCCGCGCTGAGCACCTGCAAGTGCCAGACAAATATTCAAATGAATGAAGGAAGGAAGGAAGGAAGGAAGTCAGAGTTAATGTAGCCGGCAGGATTACTGCTCTCAGGTGCCCATCCTTAAATGTCCAGCCAGGACTGCTCTTGTCCTCTGGGTGTCACTTTCATTGTCACCCTCATTACCACATCGTGTTCGACAATGACAGTTGCCCCCCAGGTCCTCGCAGAAACACGGCCGCTCACCTCAAAGTCGCCCCCCAGCTGCTCCACACCCCGTCCTCTCCTGACTGTCTGAAAACACTCAACACTGTTACACTGTAATTCATCTTGGCTGCTTGCTCGTTTATTTTTTTTTTCTGACTCCCTGCCCCAGAAGAGCGGGGGCCTGGATCACCTTGGCCACCGCCCGTGTCCCCAGCAGCAAGAACAATGCTGGCTTCCAGGAGGCACTCACTGTCACCATCTGCGTCTCACGCAGCTCTGCCATGCGGGACCCGTGCAGCCCATGTTCAAGTGAGGGGACAGGAGTCCGGGAAGGCTGTCTGACTTCTAGATTGGGGCCAGAGGGTGGCAAACAGCAAAGCCCGGAGCTCCCACCCCTGCTCCAGAGCTTGCCCCCAAGCACCCTGGCGGCCCACATGGCTCTGTCTGACACGGGGCAGGAGTTCTTCTTCACTTGGCAGCTCCTGGAACTTCCCTTCAAAACTCAGAGTTGCCCTGGCTGGCATAGCTCAGTGGATTGAGCACGGGCTGCGAACCAAAGTGTCACAGGTTCGATTCCCAGTCAGGGCACATGCCTGGGTTTCAGGCTACAGCCCCCAGCAACTGCACACTGATGTTTCTCTCTCTCTCTCTCTCTCTCTCTTTCTCCCTCCCTTCCCTCTCTAAAAATAAATAAAATCTTTAAAACAAATCAGAGCAAATGCAAGGTCATCCTGCAGGGAAGACCCACAGTGGCTGTCCCCACCTCGTCAGGCCCTCACCCACCCACCCACCGACCTGCAGGCAACAATAAGGAGCCATTTCTGTAGGTCTGGGCTCATAATCCAGGATGCCACAGCCTCACTTGGAAACCAGCAACTGTCGTGACCTTGGAAATGTCCTTTCCTTCGATGAACCTTTACTTACGTATCCAAGAAACAAGAAGCAGACAGCAGCTCCCTCATCTCTTCCTATCACTAAGTCCCGTCGGGTTTTTCTTGTCAACCTGGAAAGGACATCGTGGGTGAGCGACATGCCCCAGGCGTGAGCACAGTCCCATTCTGAGCACAGCTCTCCCTCCTGTGGCCAGCGACAACGATGGCCAAGCTGTCCAGGGCCGCCCCAGGAGGACGCAGACTTAGTGCCCAGAGCCTGGGAGAAACACCCAGGAGAAAACGACCACAGGCATGCTGGAACACTTGCCAAGAAATAATTCTAGAAGTTCCTTTCAAACGTGCGCTGGTGAGGAGCTGGGAGACAGATCCACTGTAGATCAGGACAGACAGGCGCTAAAGGGGAGGGACAAACTGGCGTGTCTCTGAACAGAAGACTATACACAGTGAGTCCACCCAGACAATCGGGGCTGGAACCGGGCGGATTTAACATTCTTACAAATGGTCAGAACGAGAGATGACGGCGCCACACCCACGGACACCCTTGCAGGCTGGCACGCCAGGCAGAGGGTCAGCTTGGAAACCGTACCATCAGCGGCGGCGACAACCTGGAGAACGCCACCCAGGGGAAACACAGGCTAATGGTTTACACAGAATTAACGCAAAGCGACTTCGGCTCAATCAATAAAAAAATGGGAGCCTGTTTCCCATTCCCAACTGAGGTTAACTTGTTTATCACGCATGCACCCAGCAGCCTTCCAGAACCTTCCCCTCGGGTCTCCCTGGGTACGGGGAAGACCGGCCAGGGGCGGGTCCTCAGGGACCACCCTCCTCGGTGGGGTTGCTGGTGTGACCCGGGCTCCGTGGGCAGAGCAGCTGCACCTCCTGGGAGAAGAGCCGCCCCGTCCCAGTGAGGGGGAACTGAAAAGACCCACGCTCTTCCCTCAGCATCCCTTCCTCAGTTTCCCCTGCAGTCTGGGGGAGGGAGGTTGTGTTCCTGTAGGAGCAGCAAGCTGCCTCTTCGGACACGCTGACTACCGGTCACGCCGGGGTCTGACGTTAGAATCTCCACTGAGGGATTCTCCCCTGCACGGCGGGACACCTCCTGCACCCACACACCGGACTCCTGCCCCTTCCCCCCGTGTGCCCCTCCTTTCCAGACTCCCCCCAAGTTGGAGGACTCCTCTGTGAGTCCTGCACGGCTCCAGAACTTGGACTCGGGGCAGTGCCCCCACCGCCTCTCCAGATGGAGGGCGAAGGAATCACGAGCCAGCCGTCTCCCTGGGGCAGGTTCCCCACAGCCCCCTGCCGCCTCCCAAGGGTCCCCACAGCCCCCTGCCACCTCCTAGGGGTCCCCACAGCCCCCTGCCGCCTCCCAAGGGTCCCCACAGCCCCCTGCCACCTCCCAGGGGTCCCCACAGCCTCCTGCCACCTCCCAAGGGTCCCCACAGCCCCGGCCACCTCCCAGGGGTCCCCACAGCCCCTGCCGCTTCCCAAGGGTCCCCACAGCCCCCTGCCGCCTCCCAGGGGTCCTCCGCAGCGGACTTCCACGCTGTGCTGTGGTGGGCACGGGGACCCGTGGGAAGTTGGGAGTATTTAGAAGTTGTTCATTTCTTGGTGAAAAGCTGGCTCAAGACCGCAGATTGAAAACATGTGCTTATCCCTTCCCGCTCTCCCTCGCCTCTGCCTCCAGTCCCATGGAACAAACAGGAAATACTTCCTGAAGGCGAGAGCTCATCAAGCTCTGAAAGATAAAAATTAACTTCACCAGCAAGCCCAGATTTGGGGAAAGCTTCAAAAAGAGAGGGTCAGAGGAGGGAGAGAAGTGAAAAGAGGGGAAAACCGCCGTCCGTGTGGGACCCAGGGGAAGACCGCTCTGGAGGGAGGAGCTGGGTTATGATGCTCCAAGTCCCCCCTCCCCACTGCGTGGTGCGCGGGTGGGACAAGGTCCAGGGCAGGCGCGTGTGAGCAGGGCCCCTGCACTTGGAGCACTGGGCTGTCAGCCCTGCCGGCCGCTCTGCTTGCGCAAGCAGGGGACAGCTGTCCTCCCCAGAAGCCCTCCCAGTGCACCTGGGGGCCAGGGAGCCAGGGAGGGCCCGGCAGGTCCCGGAGAGGCCAGAGAGCCCCGCCCCCAGGAGATAAACTCACCAGCAGCACAGCCACCTCATCGCCGGTCCCGCTCACCCTTCCCGATCCCGGGACACAGACCGCGGTGAGCAGGAAGAACACTCCCGGACACAAAGAAAAAATCTTACGCTGGACGAGAAGCCCGGAGTCCAGGTGCCCCCCACACCGGCGGGAAACCTCCACCTCGGAAAAGCAGCTCCGAGTGGAGCTCAGAAAGGAATTAACCCTGCAGATGCGGAAGGGACCAAGCCAACGACGGGTTTGTAACATAAGTATAATTAGTAGCCTCCAAGCAATGGAGCCTATTCGATCTTTAAAGCAGGAGCCGCCTGCTACAACCAGACGCAGTCAGAGACTGCCCACCCTTGAAAACGGGGCCCTCTGAACCAGAAAGTCAGCAGGGGCTGAGCCGCAGAGTGGACGCAACTGGAAATTAATTGGGCAAGCTAGAAGACTGAGCTCAGGGAGTCCCCCCAGAACGCATTTCAAAGACCTTAGAGGTATGAAACATCACAGAAAAAGACATCGGAGTTGCACAAAGTGCAAGAGAAAAGTTAAAAGACGCGTGGGGGAAAACCACAGAGGCTCCAGCAGCAGCTGACGCAGGATGGCACCGCGGACATGCGAGGCAAGCTCCGTATGTCATTTTACACCTTCTGGGAGCTCCTTAAGGGTAAAAAAAAATGAGTGAAATAATTTTGATAGTCTATGTTAACATGTTATGTGAAAGAATACTATTTAAGTAGGTCATCAATAGGAAAACGAGGGATTTTTTATTGTTTCTTTAAAACTAAGTCTTGGCAGTCTGGGGAGTATCTGAAACCCCCAGTACATCTCGGTCCAGCCTGGCCCCCGTCACGTGCTGAGCGGCCCCGCGTGCCTCGTGCCGGCGGTGCTGGGCCCTGCAGGACGCTCGGAGGGAGCGCACAGCCCGAAAGGAGCGGGAGCGGTAGGAGACAGGCCGGAGGCACGGACCGTCAGCGTCGGAGAGCCGCCGGGGTCACGACACTAGACCCCTGTGCAGGACGCCGGGGTGAGCCTCCAGAACAAACTAGACGAATCCCTCCAGGCCCCGGAGAAGAACACCCCGGTTGCCAACACGGCCAGGGGCCCAGACGCGGCGTCGGCTACGCCCCGTGTGGGGAGAGGAAGTGGCGATTTCCGAGGAGACGTTATTTTGAATCAGGAATTCTCTGCTCGGAAAAACTGCGTTCAGTGTTGTGGTGAAAATGAAATTTGGACGTGCCGGCACCCAGCAAGCTCCTCCAGGGACCCTCTCTGGAATCTGTTCCAAGCTTCCCCCTCCCCCCACTCCGCTGTCAGGCTCGGCCGGAACCAAGCTTGACCCTCACGGCGTTGAGCACGCTATTGGCCAAATCCTACTTCCACGTCCTAAGAGCTCGGTGCCCATGCCGACCAGTCCGGGCCCCTGGGAGGAGGTCACAGCTCCTCCCTGGGGACAGGAACCCAAAACCCACCTCCAGCACTCGAGGGGTGAGCGAATGGGAAGGGTTATGACAGCTCTGAGCCTCCCAGGCCAATGCCCATCCCCCAAGTCAGGAAGCTTTTCTGTATCTCCCCACAGACTTCTGTGCCTCTGCTTGAATGCCTCCAACCATGGGCTTCTCACTACCTCTGAAACAGCCCATTCAATTGGTTGCTGGTGATTTGGGCTGTTGGACACCCCTTTACGTTGAGCTAAAAAATTGACCTCCCTGTATCTTAGGAATCAAAGAATTACATGGTTGGGAGGTAAGTCAAGTCAAGATCCCTTCGGTCCATCCCCCATATTAAAGTTGCAGTGGAGGTCCAGAGAGGGAAAGGGGCACCCCCAAATCACACAGCACCCTTGCATTTCAGGTGTCACTTCTGGGATTTGACCTTGGCATTCAGGTGAGCCAGTGGCCTTGAAACACGGGGGCTTTCTCTGAAGATCTAAGGGAGAGCTTTTCAGGGTCATGGTCAGAGCAGTACAATCGGGAGGCGGCCCCTGTGCTGTGGCCCAGAGGCTGACCTTATCGAATAAAGCGCCCTGAGCCCTTCGGCCTCAGAAAGGGAGCTGCAGATTGTATCAGTTCCCTGAAGACACTGCCCCAGGTGCCTGCCTGGCGGGAAGGCCCTGCCCGAGACGTCTGGAGCACTGAAGAAAGCTCAGGGGAAAAAAATAAAGAAAAGGCAGCCGCTCTAAGGAGCCTTGAAACCCTTTCTCCCGTTCCAGTGAGAAAGCGCTGGAAGGAAGATTACACGCCTGCCCTCAAACAACCAGCAGCTCCCACGGGCCCCCAGGAATCTGGGTTAAGACTCTGCCCTACACTGACAGCCAACGGCCTGACCCGGTTCGAGGTTTCCCTGGGAACCGTCACCAGCACGCCCAGCTGAGGCCCCCAGGTGACCTGGCCCACTGGGCTATGGGCCACACCTTCCTGTTGGGAGGTCTGAGGGCCCTGGACGGCGCGTTCCTCCTGCCTGATCAGAGATCATTGTGCACAAGGACATGGAACGGGGTGGGGGGGGACCCCCCGCAAGTCCCTTCACATGCCTGGACTCGGGGTCTGAAGAACCACAGACAGCATCACAGTGACAGAGACCCCCCCCCTGCACCCGATATTCTGCCTCATCATCACCCCCAAATCACCCAACAGAGTGTCATTGTTATCCCCGTTTTTGAGCTAAGACTCAGGGCAATTAAGCCGTTTGGTCCAGCATTCAGCATCAATAAGATCTTGTGGGTAAGACCCTCTGAGCTATTTCCAAGTCAGAACTCCGTGGAGAGTGAGTGGGTGGGTGGGGGAAAGGTGGGGAAGGTAGGGGCTGAGGAGCAAGGCCAGACAAGACCCAGAAGGCGCCTTTGAGCAGGTCAAAGGCCCTGGGGCCTCACCTGGTCGCAGGAACTCAGCATCTCCTGTAGGAATTCTCCTGAGCATGCAGGCAAGTGTTATCTGGGCTGCGTCCTGAGTAGCACATCCCCAGCGCCTTGCCCCAGGGGCTGGAAGCTGACGCTGCGGGCTCTGGCGTCTGCCTGTCTGGGTCCAGCTCCCGTTCCCACCTACCACCTGGGGCAGCCCGGGCAGGTCAACTTCTCGGAGACCCAGATCCCTTTCCCGTACAGTGGGGGGTGGTCACGGTCCATACCGGATGGGACGTTGTGAAACTGGATTGCGGAAAGGTTCAAGGAGAGCTTAGAATGCTACCCGGCGTGGGGAAAGGGCTCTGTGTGTGTAAGCTGTTATTGTAACAGGGTGCAGCCAAGAGGGGGGACCCCAAATAGGGGTTTGGAACGGGGCCCATAACTCAAGGTGTTCAGGAAATATTAGGATGTCCTCACCGCTGCCACCGCCCCACCCCACCTCAGGTGTGGGTTGGGGGAAGGGACATATGGAGCAGGGCCATTGAGAGCTGTTTTGTATAGCAACAGCTTTGCAGCTGACCTCTGGTGAGGTCATTTAACATATCTGTAACCTTTAACTGGTTACATAGATATGTTAAATAGCTGTGGCCATGCTCTGAGCCAGGGGAATGGAAGTAACTTCCCCACCAAGACGTAACTGGGGAGCAGGTCCCCCAGTTACAGCGCCTGCGTGGGAACTTGGAGAGTATTGGCTCCATGATATGGGGCCACGCCTGCCCAGACCCACGATGGCAGCCCAGTGAGGCTGGAAGGATATGGGAGCGCTGGCAAGTGTGGACATGTGAGAGGACCACACGGTTGGGACCCTGGCAGGGAGAGAACCACTCAGTCTTTAGCAGAGTGGGGACCCCCGCAGCCCTGTGAGGGAGAACCACGCGGCTTTGGCAGAGTGGAGACTCCCATGGCCATTGTGCAGAGAGGACCACGCAGCCGGGGCAGTGGAGAGAGAACCACACTGTTTTGGCTGAGTGGAGACTCCCACAACCCTGGGAGAGAACCTTGCGGCTCTGCCAGAGTGGGGACCCCCACAGCTTTAGAAGGGGGAACCACCACCTGGCTTTAGCAGAGATCCCGGCGACACAGCTGATGGTGCCGGGAACCGAGGGAGGCCTACCAGCCAAGACGGATTACTGGGAAGAACTGGGGGCTGCCTGAGCCATGGACTTCTATTTCCTTTCCTGAGATACAGTACCCCAGACTGGGCAAAGGGGGGAAGGAAGGACTGTGTGTGTTTGTGGGTGTTTTAAGGGACTTTGAGATTTTGATGGAGACATTAGGTCACTACTTTAAGTCTGTGTAGCATTAAATAAACATTTCCTTTCCTTTTCACAAATCTCTAGCATTGAGAGACGTCTTTCCTCTGGTGGCAGACATAACGAACCTGGGGGGTTCCTTTCAGGTAATAGCATATCGTCCCAGCCCCCCCTTTGTTCTGTAACATTACGAGCATCATTACGGACCCCCATATAAACGCATGGGGGGAAAATCGCACCTTACAAACGCCTCCCAGAAATGCTCCTGAAAGCCGTGCAGAGGTTATTACCTGTCGATAAGGACCTCTGCCTGATGTTCAGCAGGTGGGGAGGCTTATCTTTTCATTAAGCCCTGAGTGATCTAATTAGTGATTGTGTTCCAAGCCAGTCGACCTTGAATCTCCTGCTGCTGCTGAACCAGGAGGCGCTGCTGCTGGCCCAGGGCCCCACAGAAGCCGTGCAAGAGCACGCAGGGCGTTCCTGGGAATGATTCAGCAGCCAAGCGGCATTTTGTGCGGGCAGATGTTTTGCAGTAATTAAGTGTGGTCCCTGAACAGGAAAATCAGAGCTGCTGAAAATGAAAATCTTAAGAGGAACTGCAATTTCAGGGAAAGCTACTCCCTCTGGAAACAAACAAAAAAAAATCACGTCTTGACCAAAATGCTGGCAGGAGAGAACACCAGATTAGCTCCGGGAGACCTGAGTCTGTGTTCTGACTCAGCACTCACTGGAATGTTTATTGAGCGTCTAGTCCACGCCAGGTGCTGTGACACATGAAACCAGAGAGGCTGCTCCCCTGTGTCACAAAGGCGCTGGGACCCTTGAGTCACGTATCCTGTCATCAAGAGTTTGCTCCTTGCTACTTAAGAGCCTTTGAGCAAGTCACTTTGTAACAGGGTGCAGCCAAGAGGCAGAACCCCAAATAGGGATTTGCAATGGGGTCCCGAACTCAGGGTGTTCAGGAAAATATTAGGATGTCCTCACCCCCTTCCCCCACAGGGGTGAGCTAGGGGAGGGGACAGATGGAGCAGGGCCATTGAGAGTTGTTCTGCATAGCAACAGCTTCACAGCTAACTTCCTGTGTGGTCATTTAACATATCTATAACCTTTAACTGGTTACATAGATATGTTAAATAGCTGTGGCCATGCTCTGAGCCAAGGGAATGGAAGTAACTTCCCCACCAAGATGTAACTGGGGAGCAGGTCCCCCGAGTTACAGCGCCTGCGTGGGAACTTGGAGAAGATTGGCGCCACGACATGGGGCCACACCTGCCCAGACCCACGATGGCAGCCCAGTAAAGCTGGAAGGATAGGAGAGTGCTGGCAGGTGTAACTGATTGTGGGAGGAGCCGGAAATGGGGCTGCAGAGGAAGATTGGCGTGGGGATTTAAACCCAGATGCAGCAGCCATTGGAGCGAGAACCACTCAGTTTTGGCAGAGTGGAGACTCCCGCAGCCATTGTGCAGGGAGAACCACGTGGCTTTGCCAGAATGGGGACCCCCACAGCTTTAGAAGGGGGAACCACCACCCGGCTTCAGCAGAGATCCTGGCGACACAGCTGGTGGTGCTGGGAACCGAGGGAGGCCTACCAGCTGAGATGGATTACTGGGAAGAACCAGAGGACTGCCTGAGCCACGGACTTCTATTTCTTTTCCTGAGATACGGTACCCTGGACTGGGCAAAGGTGGGGGAGGAAGGACTGTGTGTGTTTGTGGGTGTTTTAAGAAATGCTGGGATTTTGATGGAGACATTAGGTCACTACTTTAAGTCTGTATAGCATTAAATAAACATTTCCTTTCCTTTTCATGAATCTCTGGCATTGAGAGACGTCTTTCCTCTGGCGGTGGACATAACAGACCTGGGGGTTCCTTTCAGGTAATAGTATATCGCCTTTGCCCCCCTCCTTGTTCTGTAACAACTTAGCTCTCTGAGCCTTCATCTTCCCCTTTGCAAAATGGGGAGGGGCCAAGGGCAGGCCCTGAGCCACACCTGCAGTTCCAAGAATGGCAGCCTCACAAACAGGAGCCGGCAGAGCCTCCAGGGAGGTCGAGGGGAAGCAGGAGACCAAGCGGGTGTCACTGACACAGGAAGGAGATTGTGTCTAAAAGAACTACTCCGCAATGTCAAAGGTGGCAGAGAGGTCCAGGGTTAAGTTCAAGGGACCAGCTGGGTTTCAGTGTGGACTGGTCCCGTCTCGCACACAGTGTTCCACCTGCACACGCTCCCCAGGCGGGGTGGCTTCCGGTCACCTGACGTTCCCATAGTCCTCTGCTCTTTCCTTTCCCTACCTGTCGTGGCTGAATAAGGGCCCCCCAAGGAAATCAGTTCTCAGTCCCCGGGCCCTCTGAATGTTTCATCGTATGGGAAAGTGGTCTTTGAAGGTTCGATTCGGTTAAGGGCCTTGAGATGGGGGAGGTTATCCTGGATTCCCTAGGGGAGTGGTAAAGGGCCATCCCAAGTGCCCTGATGAGAGAGAGGCAGAGGAGTTCTTGGCAGATACACATGAAAGAATGGGGGCGGGGGAGGCCACGTGACCAGGGAGGCAGCAGCTAGAGCGACACAGCCACAAGTCCCGGAGCCCCCAGAAGCTGGACGAGGCTGGGAACGGGTTGTCCCCTGGAGCCTCGGCGGGGACCTTGGCCCTGTCAGCACCTTGATGTCTAATGTCTGGCCTCCAGCACTGGGAGAAAATAAAAGTTTTGCCATTTTCAGCCACCAGGTTTGTGGTAGTCCTCAGCCCCAGGAAACTAAGTCACTGCCTAATTTTAAACTAGGAGATCCTTTCATAGGAATCAGCTGCAGCCCTAGTCACAGGGTTACAGGTAAGACGGATTATTATCAATGATGACATCATCTTCCAGACTACACAACTCAGCCGTTCAGATCTTTGCACGTGCTCTGGGGCACTGGGGCAGAGGTTGCGGGCCCTTTGGAATAGTCTCAACAACTGTTTGTGAAGAACCTGCTAGATGCCATGCACTGTCCTCAGCGCTGAAGGGACAGGTGAAACCATTATAATCCCCCACAGTGAGTCTCAGCAGAACTAGCACTGTCGATCGCTGTGTTCGCAGGGTCTGTGTTCAGGAGAAGTAGCCTGCCTGAGGTCACACAGCTAACAGGGGTGGCAGTGCCTGGTTTCAGAGCCCAGGAAGCCTGGCCCCAGAAGCCGGACTCTTTGCCAGGCCGTCACGTGCAGGCGCCATGGTCAAGGAGATAAACCCTGGCTTTCAAAGTCAGCTCTAGAGATTTCTCCTCCCCTATCGATAAGACTGTGGTAAGCAGATTAACGGCATTTAAATCATGACAGGAGGGATTCGGGTTTGCCAAAAGAATGCTCTTGATAGAAAGCACCAGAAACTGCTGACCAGGGAAAGAAGACAGAAAGGCTAACTCTGGATTTATTTATAAATAGGAGAGTTTCATCTGAGTGACTCCCTGGGAAGTGTGAGTGAGTGTGTGTGTGTGTGTGTGTGTGTGTCTTTCTCTCATACACACACACTCACTCATAGACCGCACCACTGAGGGTGAATATTATTAAAAAATAATAATCCTAAAATAGTAATAATAATCCTGAAGAGGCACAGTTAAGAATTTCCACTGCAATTGTGATTATGCTCTTAGTTATGTGTATGTGTGTATATACATATACATATATATACACACATACATACACACAGTGAAGTGATGTTAACAGACTCACAAGTTTTTAATCTCAGATTTTATACCTTTCAGGTGGACTGAGCCTGTCTTTGCTATCATAAGGAAACATTTCTTCTGATATTGAGTGATGTCTTTTGCCTTTAGGTCTGTCTGCTTTGTCTTATATTAATGCAACGACATTAGCTTTCTTTCAGCTAGTGTTCACGTGGTATGCTGTTTTCCTTTCACTGTAAATCTTTCTGTATTTTATATTTAAGGTTTATCTCGTGTAAGAACACAGTGTTAGATTTTTTCTTTGTTAATTGAAATATCTAGTCTATTTACATATATAATGTAATTATTGACATCCCTGGGTTTAAATCAACTGTCTTCCTATTTGTTTTCTATTTGGCAAACTGTTTTATGTTGCTGAGTCTCTTGATTTCTTTTGTATTGAGTACCTGCATTATAATGATCCCTTTATTAGCTATTAAGCTGCACATTTTCACTCTATTGGTGGTTACCATAGAGACAATGACACATACCTTTGACTTATTAGAATATAAATTATTACTTTTACCACTTTGTGGCCAGTTCAAGATAATTATAACACTAAGTCTTTGACTTCCCCTGCTCTTGTGTTATTGTGGTTATGTATTTTAATTTTCCATATATTTGAGACAAGTGTATTCAGGTACAATATATTTTACCTACCACAAAACTCACCCATCTCAAGGGTACAATTCAATGATTCTTAGTAAATGTCGCTAAGTGGTGCAACCATCACCCTTAATTAGAGTCTTTTATACCCCCCAATATCCCCCTCTCCACTTACAGTGCAAACCCTCATTCCCATTCCTAGCTCCAGGCAACCACCATCCACTCTTCATCTCTATAAATTTGCCTCTTCTGAACATCTCATAACAATGGAATCACAATGTGTGGTCTCTTGTGTCTGGCTTCTTTCACTTAGCAGAATGCTTTTGAGGTCCACCCATGATAGAGCACGTGTCAACAGTTTGTTCTTTTTTATTGCTGAATAGTATTCCATGGTGTGCTAGACTGCCGCTGGCTATCCGTTCACCAGCTCATGGCCATTCGTGTAGTTTCCATATTTTGACTATTATGAACAATGCTGCTATGAACATCTGCATGAAAGTCTGTGTGGGCCGTTGTTTCTATGTCTCTTGGATAGATAACTAGGAGTGAAGTTGTTGGGTGGTATGATAGTTTTAACTGTTTGAGAAACTGCCAAACTATCCAATTTGGCTTTTCCAATGTGGATGCACCATTTTACATTCTGACCATCACCGTATGAAAATTATTTCTCCACATCCTTACCAAATTTGTTACTGCTTGTCTCACTTATTAGAGCCATTCTGTGGATGTTAAATAGTATCTCATTGTGATTTTAATTTGTATGTCCCTAAGGGCACATGATGTTGACTATCTTTTCACATGCCTATTCATCACTTGTATATCTTCTCTATACCATACAGGCTTCCTTTGTGATTGGATTGTTTGTCTTTGCATATATTACTTCTTTACAAAATCAGCATATATTTGGATTTACCCACAATTACCCCTTGAATTGCTCTTAATCCTTTCCAGCATTCCTGTTCTTTCTGGGGTCATGTTTCTTACACTGAAAACTTTCATTTAATATGCTAGTGTCTCTTTTATGATGATCTGCTGGCAACAAATTCTCTAGGTTTTGTTTGTCTTAAAACACCTTTATTTCCCATTGTACTGTAAGGTTATTCCCTCTTGATATGAAACTTGAAGTAGCTATTGTTTTCTTTCTGTGCTTTAAAAATATTATTCTATTGTCTCTGTCTTTCAACACATCTTTAGAGAAGTCAGCTGTTTATCTTGTTGCCCATTTGAAGACTTCCACTTCCTCTCCATCTTTGGTTTTCGTAAGTTTGATGAAGAATTACCTTGAATAGTCCTTTTTGTACTTTGCTTGGAGTTTATAAAAATTCTTGAGCCTATTTCCTGATATTGTTCATCAGTCTTGAAAAGTTCTTGACCAGTATGCCTTCAAATATTGCTTCTGCTCCAATATACGTCTTTTCATTTTGAGAATTCAATTGCACATATTAGATCTTTTTACCATGTACCATACGCCTCTTACACAGTTCCCTGCATTTTCCATCAGTTTTTCTCTTTATGCTTCAGTGTGTATATTATCTCCCAGGTCATTAATCCTCTTTTCTACTGTGTCTAATCTGTGGTTAAACCCGCAGATTGAGTTAATTTCAGCTAAAATGTGCCTCAGTCCTAGAACTGCCACATGCTTTTTAATAGATTCTAGTTCTCTGAAAAAATTCTCCATGTTTTAGTTCATTGGGCATATTAACCATAGTTATTTTAAAGTCCAAGTCTAAATAACTCTAAGGTTTTTGTCTTGATATTTGGTTATTTTCTCCTATTTTCTAATATGCCTGAATTTTTTTTTTCCACGGAATACAAGATATTCTCTATGGAAAAGTATGAAGATGACTTGAGGTTCTGGTGAATTACATCTTCCGTCAGAAAGGATTTATCTTGCTTTGGGGTAAAGTAGGGGAAAATCACCAGAATCCAGTTGAGGACCGAGGAATTGGAAGCTCGGTTTTTCTGAGGGCTACTCTGTTTTTCAGCAAAGCTCTAGAACTTCCTAAGTTCTAAAAAATAGCCATCCCAGGACACTAACTGTAAGTCTGAGTGTTTGCCAGGGAGCCTCATCTTTAGCAGACCCAGATTTCAATATTGCTTTCCCAGACCCATGAGTCTTCCAAACTTCCTGCTTGGTTTTCCAAACTTGTGACCATTGCTTTCTGCCCAATTTCTTACCCACTCAGCTCCATGCAGCTTGGAATTGTCAAAAGCCTTATGGGGAGAGACATAGAAGAATACTGGACTAACATCACTGGGCTTGCCCTGCCCTCAGGACCCCGTTCCCTAAGCTCTGGCTGCCTCGATAGCTCTTTGATGTTCTCAGATGCATGAGTTCGGTTGTTTAGTTGCTGATAGTGGTGATGGCGGTGGTTGTGGTGATGGGTTTGGTTTTGTATAGTCAGGGCTAGTTTTTCTAGTCGTTCTCAGGAGGAACATTTTCCTGCAACAAGTTTCTTTTCCATTACTGGAAACAAACATCTGAAACACAGCTGTGCTTGTTCTAAAGTGCCACTTGCTGCCCAGACTCCAGAACATAGAGCCCTCGGGAGAGGATGCTTCCTGGGAAAGAGTCCACGAATCCCATTTGCTTTACCCAGGTGCTGGCCAAGCAACCATACCCGCGACTTGACTTGGCAAGGTCTGGGCTGCCAGTGTGAGAGGTGAGCAGAGGGGAGGCTCGTGTAAGCTAAATAGGAATCACAGGGTGGGTGAGCATGGGCAGTGGGGGGCCACCCATCTCCCGAGCTGTGTGCCCTATCCCTCTGCAGTGCAGGGCAGATGCTCAGTAAGTGTTTGATGGAGGGAAGGAGGACATTGGGAAGAGTGTGGGAGCAGGCATGGAAGAGCCCGTTTTCCCTGCAGAGTGGTGGCTGACCCTGCAGACTTCCCCACTTAACATCAGGGATGTATCTCAGACCTTTTGGATATAATGAAAATTCACATTAATCAGATAATCCAGATAAATTCCAATTAAGTTTCTTTGTAACAACTCATTCTGAAAATTTAAAAAACAAATCTTCCCCCATTAAGAATTACAGCTCAAATTTTATCAACTCTAAACACATACAAAGAATACATGGTTTTTTTCTATTAACCTTTGAAGTTACTAACCTCTTTTCTGCTGTCCAGCCCATAGACTGCATTAACTTTAGTTACAATATTTTTGAATTAGAGTTGTCACTGATTTTTTTATAGATTATGTCTGATATGTGTATACTGTCAGGAAACTATTTGGGGAGACTGGGGCTCTGATGTTTATATTTTGGGCTTTCTTCATTCAGGGTGCAACTACGCATTTGCGTGGGGGTGACGCACAGCGCCGGCTCTCTCTCGGCCTAGAAGTGTGACAGCCCCGAAGGAAGGCTGCTGGACAAAGTCCAGGACATTCTCGAGGAGCCTGGTGGCAGCACAGGACAGCCACCAAGGACAGCTCTGGTTGCCAGGCCGCCTGGGTTTTAGTCCCGGTTTCCATCTGTCCTGGCTCTGGCCCCTTCCACAGGTCTCTTGCATCCGCTGAGCTGTACTCTCTACATCAGAAAGTGAGAATTAAAATAGTTCAGCTTGTTGGGTTAAATAATAAGATACATGTAAAATGCTTAGCATTTATAAGTAGTGAAGGGTTATTATCATTGTTGTTGTTTTTGTTGTTGTTATACTAATTCAATTCCACTTCCTCTGATAGTAAAAACATTCATTGACTATTTGTTAAGGGCAGGCCTGGGCGAGGCTTTGGGACAAGGTTACTAAGGAAGACCCAGCCTCCACCCTCACTGTGCACTCAGTTCTCCGAGAAGACAGGCCAGTGAACAGAGCCCAAGGAGACCAGGTGAGTCTCACTCAAGCACCGAGCACAGTGGGAGCCCAGTGGGGAGGATGACTCCTGACAACGGGCCTTAGACAGGGAAGATCCCAAAAGGAGGAAAAGCGGGAAACAGCAAACCAAAGTCACAGCCACACAAAACTGCGCATCTGGACGGTCGGTGAGAGTCTGGCAGGACGGGAGGGCGGGGTTAGAGAGAGAGAACAACCTGTCCCCTCCTGGGACCAGCACAGGGGGCTTTCCCAGCAGCGGGCCACCCCTTGGTCGTTTATCCTGCACACACAGGGGTCCCATGGCCTCCGGCAAAAGCACACCTGACATCCCATTCGTAGGGGATGACTTGCCACAGGCTGAGCTGGAGGCTCATCCTTCGGACGGCCTTTTCTTGGCAGCCTTTTCTGAAAACTTCCTGCAGGAGTAAAGTCTTGAAGCTGGGGCTCCTCCCACACACACGTACAATAGTTACTTTTGTTCCCGTGAGTCTCCTAATGATTCATTGCTGTTGCTTCTACTCATCCGTTCTGTACTACTTACCGGGGAGAAATGCCTGTGCTATTAAACAAGACTTGTACAGTCTATCTCCATTTATCCAGAGGTAGGGGAGGGTGGATGTTCTTGGTAATCTTGTTGTCTTTGTGGGTTTATTCATTTGTTTTCTTGGGGGGGGGTTGTTTGTTTGTTTTTTACTACAGGCTAGCTGCCTCTTAGCATTCAATACAACTTTGGCCTCAGATGACAGTCTTTAAGAATTCATTCATTCATGCATGCATGCATGCATACATTCCCAAACAATAGTTAAGGGCATCGGCCTCAGAGGCAGACAGTCCTGGGGCAGAAAACCGAATCTGCCCCTCACCAGGTGCGCGACTTTAGGCAGCTCACTCGGCCTCTCTGAACGTCAGCCGCCTCGCGGGGCCGTAGCATCCATCAGAGGAGCCTGCCACCCCGCCGGCGCTCCGCGGACGGATGTGCAGCCAGTATTCGCTCACTGCAGGGACCATTCATCAAACCGCTGCGTGTCAGCGCGGCTGTGCCCTGCCCGCGGCTGTGCCCCCGCAGCGCCGCGACCAAGGCAGCCACAAATCAAGGCTCAGCAAACGCTGACGGATGGACGCACGAGCTCCCAGTCCTGCCAGACACGCCAGGGCCCACGGATATATATATTTTTTTTTAATGGGGAAAAATGCTACGTGGGGTCCAGAGAGTACGAAGATCACATTGATGGCAACACTGGCGAAACCCAAATAAAGCCTGGAGCCCCCGTAATAGCGAAACGGCAGTGCTGGTTTCCTGGTTTGACCAAGGACACTGGCCGTGCACGGTGACCTTGGGGCAAAACAGGGCGAGGGCTGCGCGGAGACTCTGTAGCACCTTTGCAGCTTTTCCGTAAATCTAAAATTATTCCGGAATTTAAAAGTTCACTTACAAAAAAAAGGAACAGTATCTTTTCCCGGCATCGTTTTAAAAATAAACTTCTTGTTTTGGAATAATTTTCAAACAGGACTACGTGGGGCTCCACGGCAGTGACTGCGGTAACGCGGTCAGAACAAAGGACTCAAGGAGGATCGGGATGCGCATGCGCAGGGTCGCCCTCCCGGGTACCGGGGCCGCCCTGGGGTCAAACCAGATCGCAAACGCGTACCGTCTGCGGTCAAGAGCTCAGGCCCCAGAGTCAGGCCCCCTGGATCAGAATCCTGACTCTCCCGCTCACTCGCTGTGTTGCTATAGCCAAGTAACTCATTCTCTCCGGGCCTCCATTTCCCTATCTGTGAAGTGGGGGATAAATGGTGCCTGTATCGTGCAGATAATATAAGGATTCATGCAGTGAATGCGTTTGAAAAGCTAGGAATTGTCTGGTACCCGTACGTATGGCTGAGCTAGCCGATCTTCTTCCTTCTCTTCGTAGATGAATTGTTAAATGACCAATCGGAAATTTTAATGGGGAGACATTTGCATCCTGATTGATGGTTCTGAAATAGCTCAGTCTAAGCCATACAAGATAATTAACATTAATATGCCAGGGACACACACACACACACACACAGAAAATGACAATCACTGGGGCTCCTCCATGTTTTCGATCATCCACGCCCCTGATCAGCTCTCATTTGCCAGGACAATGGGGAAGTGAAGACGCCGTGCGGTGCGTGACTGCTTCCGGCCTAAGCTCCCCGGAGACAGCGACGATAAGCCGCCACCCAGCAGCATTCAGGAAAGAGACAGGTGTCTGTGTGCGCAACCGCGTGCACACACGCACGCCCCTGTGGCTGGAGAACATTGGCAACTCTCAAACAATTTGCTTCAGTCACACCCTGCCAGGTTCTCCGGCACCGCAAAGCACAGCAATTAAAACGCATCGGGGAAGCTGCGCTGGCATTTGGAGAGAGAATTACTAATTTATGCTTGCAGTTTGCAAACCCAATCATAGCCGTGTACTTGGACCATTACAGTCATGTCATAAAAATACAGTGACTACTTTTATTTTGCGGAAACTGTCATTTCCTTAGATCTTGCAATTCGCCATCATTAACTGGCAAAATTGAATTCTTCCAGCGTGAACAGAGATGAATGGTGCTTCGTTATCTAATCGGGCGAACACCAAAGGCCTGTGCACAGATGTCCTGACCCCAGGACTTGATTGGAAACCTGCAGGGGCTGCTTCTTGCTTCAATCAAGCCCAAACAAGTAGGAGAGGCTTTGTAGGGGAAAGGGGCACTTGTAGGTCTTGAACCTACAAGGCATAGCAACAGATCTGCTGGAGCGAGCTCAGCCGGCTGAGAGGGTCAGGCCAGGCCTTCCTAAGGACCTTCAGGATTTTCTGCTTCGCACCCACAACTGCATGACTGTCCTACAGCAGACCTCAGGGAAGCAGAGACCATGCAAGCACTCCTGTGCTCTAGAAGAGTGGTTTTGGTGAACTCCTACGAACCCTTCAAAGCCCAGGCCAAATGTTATCATCTGGGTGAGACCTTCTCCCACCTCCCAGGCTGAGTCAGTGGCCCTCATGCTTTGCTGCATTTCCAGTGTAGCGTTGGAGTTCACCTCCCCATTGATGATCTCCCCCACGGGACTGAGACCTGGGGGTCTGTGAGGACACAGCCGAGTTCACACAGCACCTGTCGCATAGTAGGTGTTTAATGGGAGAGAGGGTAGGACAGAAGGGAGGAAAAAGCCCTGACCCGTGTGGCTCAGTTGGCCAGGTGTCACCTCAAAAAGCAAAAGGTCGCCAGTTTGATTCCCGATCAGGGCACATGCCTGGGTTGCAGGTTTGGTCCCTGGCAAGGCACATACAAGAGGCAACTGATCGATGTTTCTCTCTCACACTGATGTTTCTTCTCCTTTCTCCTTCCCTTCCCCTCTAAAAAAAAATATTTTATTTTTAAAAAGGAAGAGGGAGAAAAAGAAAATGACTTAGCAGATCCCATTACATCCATCAGCTATCGCTATGGTAACATGCAACAACCTCGAAACCTAGAGCTTTACAATAAGCGTGTATTTCTCACTCGCAGATCTGTGAGTAGTGTGTGCTCTGCCGCGGTGGCTGGGTGCAGCTGCAGGCTGGGCTCAGACCTCACGCAGGGAGAAGCGGCTTCCCAGGGCATGGTCTTGTCACCGTGGGAGGAGCACTGTGAGAACCCGAGCTAAATCACACCGGCACATTTCAAGCCTCTGCCTGAATCACATTCCCCAATGTTTCTTTGGCCAAATCAAGTCACACAGCCAAGTTTAATGTCAAGTGGTGGGGGGAAGAGGCAGGAAGCTCCCTCCGCTCTATTGGGACACACAGCCGAGTCACATGGCAACGAGTGTAGTAGGTATGTGACACGCAGGGACGGAGTAGGAAAGCAGAGGGTAATGGCTGAGAATTAGATTTCGAAATCAGATGGCCTACATACAGATTTTTACTCCACCCCACTAAGGTCGTGACCTTGGGAAAGTGACTCGTTCAGTGCCTCAGCCTCCCTGTCTGTCAAACAGACATAACGATAAAACCTAATTCCGCAGGTTGCCACGAGGACTTCATGAAACAGTCCTCAGAGAGCATGTAGCACACTGGCTAGTCATGGCAACACTTAATGAATGTATCCACTAGTTCAGTCCTCTCTGTCTATTGGAGACTCTCCCAGAAAACACCTGATGCACCCTAGTTCCTGCCCCCCACCTGTGCCCGTCCTCTCACAGTCAGTCTCCCAGGGGTCCCCCAAATCTGGCCCACATATTTTATCTCGTTAGTGAGATGCTTTTATTAACTAGAGTGGATCTGTAGCAGCTGCTCCAAGTGCCCTCAGCCATCAGGCCCCAAGGCCAGGGCTACCGTGGACGTGCACGGCCCCAAAGTCATCCTGCCCTTCAGGATCAGCCATCCTCCGTGACGGATGGCTGCAGGCTCAGCCGCCGCGTGCCTCCCGGACAATCCGTCTCTCCCTGGGAAGCCAGGGCGCAGCCGCGGAGATTCGCAGCACACAGCGGGGGTCAGCGGCACGCCCCCACGGGCACGCGGGGTGCATCTGCAGCCTGAGCTGCTAGCTGGGTTCAGTCTGTTCGAGACAAAACACGGGCGGGGGCCTGTCAGGTGCCACTCCGGGGTCTCCTTCATCAGAGTCAAAGAGAATCTAATTAGAGTGCGTTAGGATTGCAGCTGGCCCAGACCAATTTTACAATCTGGAAAGCTAATTCCCAGGAGAAGTGTGTACGATCACACAGTTATAGTTTGGGGGCCAAAAAAGGATTAGAGTCTACCCCCTGTTCAGGCTCTTGCCCAAAATTAGATACGGGGGGTGGGGGGGGGTAAGGAAAACAGATTTCCTCGAATGGAGCTCTCTGCGCTACTAGGCACCTGTTCATCCAAAGACGGCAGACCACCGTACCCTCCTCCCCGGAAGGTCGGCGTGTCCACATCTGCCCCAATCATTACCACCACACAGAATGTTGCATCTTTTATTGAGGACAAAAATCATCTTCCAAATTTTTTTTTTTTATTTTGTTAGTCACACGCAGTACAGACAGCGGTGTCCTGGACATGGTGAGTTTCTCACCTCTGCTTCCAAACTCATTTCCTCCTGATTCACGTCCGGACGACACGATTCTGGAGGCGGCGCTGATACCACGTGACCCCGGGCCAGTCACGTGCCCCCTCTAAGCCTCAGAGTTGCCAGGACAACAGGGGAGCATAAACAGTTCCCAACTCACGGGGATTCAAGGAGGGGACCCACCGAGTGCCCAGTGCACGGAGTCCTCAGCGTGAGCTGTGGTACAGCTGTAGTTGTCACCGCTGTCATCTCTTCATCGTCGTCATCCGTGACCCTAACAGAACCCAGAGCAAGGGAATAACACCGGGGAGCCGCCTCCCGGGCTGGTTAAGAACGTGGGAGAGCCCCTGCAGAAAGAAGTCCGGAGGCTGCAGGAACCAGAAGCGCAGGCCGCTGCTGCGCAGGAGGCTGATCCTTCCGCAGGGGCCTGCACAGGGACACCTCTGACTGATCGTGGGAACACCCCCCACCGCCACCCCGGCCACCAGTTCACACCTGCGTGAGCAGCTCGGCTCCGTGGTGAACAGTCTGAGCTCCAAGCACACCAAGCCGGCTCCCCCCCCACCCCCCCCCCGCCCCGGTGCCTTTGCGCCCACGCTGCCCCTGCTGGCTGCCCGTCCCCCGACCCTCCTGTGACTGACTCCCTGCCATTGCCCCCTTCTCGGCCCCAACGACGGCCCTTGTAGAGCAGCCTCTGAGCCCCCGTCCACGCTGTTCTCTTCCACCCCCACACGTCTAGCTTTCATGCTTACTGTGTCGCCCTCTCAGTATCTGAATTGTTTTTCTTGGCGCCCCCACTAAGAGGTAAGCTCCAGGAGGGCAGGGTCCTCCCTAGAAAAGTCCTGGCTCAAAACTGACCCTCATCCAAGAGCTGCCACAGGTTAACAGTGAAGTCTGGATTTGGACGTGAGTCCCCGACTGGAGCGAAGACCTGTCCTTCACCGCCACCACCCACCCTGGGGATTCTCCCAGCGGTCGAGACCCAGCCTTCCGAGGAGACGCACAGAACAAGCGACCTCCCCCTGCTTGGAACCTCGCAGGTGCCCGGAAACAGCTCCGAGTCCCCTTTTTAAGTCTGCTCCTCCGTGTCCCATCATGCTCAGCAGTGCCTCATTCAGAAAAGTTCCAAGACCCGCCTCTGGGTCCCTGCAAGACTCTCCCGTGCCTGGGAGTCCTTTGTCAACTTCTCTGCGACTAGAGTCATCGAAAGAGAGGTGGCCTGCCCTGCCCGAGGGTGGGTCTATTAGCTCACGCGCCTTGACACGACGCTTCTGTTAACGAAACCCAGGACAGCAGCCCTAATCTTATAAGGCTCCTAAAGGGGCTCTATGGACCAGGGAAACCAGGTCACACAGAGAAGAGAGACTCCAGCTTGAGGTCGCCTCAAATGCGGCATCTCTTCATCAGCACAGCTGCCGTGCCCCGGGGAAAAGACCCTGTGGAGAGGACTGTGTGGGAAATAAAGGGTTAAGTGATGGAGTTCACTCTTCTCCGCTTTAAAGCAAATGTATGTGTAGGCCTATCTTTTTGCAGGTTTTTTTTTTTTAAAAAAAGCACAACAGCAACATTAACCTTTGAAAGGGAGTAAAAAACTTGGATGACGAATGTTTCCCATCTCCCTCCCTATTCCCTTGGAAACCTCAACTTGGAAAAATAGCAAATGAGGGAGACGCTATTTCACCTGTCACCTCCACGTTAAAGATCATCCGTCACTCCCGCCCAGCCTTTCATCACCTGAACCTACTGATTTGTGTGTGGGAAAGTTTACAGCCATTTATTTCGGTAATGCAGTGAAGTTCCCGGGAGGTGTTTAGCTCTTAAAACAAAGATAAATCTTCCTTTCTCATTTTCAGTGCCTGGCCATTTTTACTCATTACTAGCAGGAAGCTGTCGGATTCTTCATCAGTTTCCAATGTGTCTCCGGCGAGGGCCTGCCTTCACCTGCAGGGGCACAGACAAGGGCTCATAGGCCGGAGAAACGCAGAAGACGGTTAGTTATCGGGAGACCCAGAAACGCAGCTGAGGGCTGTACCTTGTTTCGCTCTCGCCCTGCACGTGAACAGGAGCCTTCGGAGTGAGAGGGGGAAGCACCCTCACGTCACGTAGGCGGGGTGCCACCGAACCAACAGTAAGCGTCCCCTGCGCTCTCAAAGGGTGTGTGCGATGTTCCTTGGCAGTCCCGGCCGGCTCGGAGCGGAGGGTCCCAGCTGGCCCGCCCACCTGTGCAGCGATGCCGCCATGCGTTCAGGGCCATGGGGAAGCGAGGGGCTGTCAGGACAGCAGGACCCTGGGCGGGTTCCGGGAGGAAGCGGTGAAAGCTCCCTGGGAGGAATGGTTTGCACGTGGAGACCAGGCCCAGCAGCTTTAACAGTGTTCAGGTGCTGGGTCACGGCTGGACTTTGTAAAACGAAGAAGTGAAGGTAGAGAGAGAACATTACCCGAACCATTACCACTGACCTTTTCCCATCCCCCCATACTTGCCCCCCCCCAAGTCTACGGGTCAGCCAGGGGCCACTCCTTCCTCCTGGTCCCCGAGGGCAGACCCTAACGGTGGCCACCGCCTCCTCTCTCGTCCTCACCCGGGAACATTCAGTCCACCGTCAAAGTCTGTGAGCACTGCTTTCCAACACACCCCGAGTCCAGCCACACCTCCCTGTGCGGGGGGGGCAGGGTCCAGTTGTGGTCGTCCCTGCTCTTTCCAGCGGGACCCGCTGCCTGGGCCCTCCCGTTCGATGGTCCGTGGTCAACACCGCAGCCAGAGGGGTCCTTGAACTTGTACGTCAGTAAAGTCACTCCTCCTTTCAGAGCCTTCTCACGGCTTCCCATTGTCACCCAGAAAGAAAGCCAGATTCTTCCATCAGCCTTCAAGGTCCTAAGGGAGCTCCCTATCCTTCTCCCCAAACATCTCCAACCTCACGTTTAGAGGTTGCCTCCCGCCGGTCACCACCCACCCTGACGTCCTTGAATTGCCCAGACATGCTCCCATCTCGTGGTCTTCGCTCCTGCCACTCCTCGTCTGGGGCACCACCTCTAAGGTCCTGGGACCTCGTTTAAGTCCTTGCCTACATGTCACGTCTGCACTGAGGCTTTCCCCAGCCACGCAACTTACAGCTGAACCCAACCCCCACACTCTCACCCCCTCCCCTGCTTTGTTTAGCCTCGCACGTGAGAACATTCTTCCAACGTAACCACGACAGATTGCCCCGTCAGGCTGGGAAATTTCCTTAACTCCGGGGAAGGGTAAAGAACTCGGCTGGCCGTGAGGAGGAGCGGGGCCGTGGTGTGCACCGCAGCACGCGGGAGCCTCAGACACATTATGCGGAATGAAATAAGTCTGACCCGAAGGACCATGGGCTCTATGAGTCTATTGACAGAAATGTCCAGAGCAGGTCAATATGTGGGGGCGGAAAGCAAATGAGTGGTTCCCTAACTGGGCCTGGGGTGGCTGGGGGGGTGACACCAAGGGGTATGCGGGGTTCGTGAGGTGACGAGGCCGCTCCCAGACTGACGCTGGTGACGGCTGTGCAGCCCCGTGAACACCCTGAAAACCGCCGCACTGCACAGCGTGGAGTGGGTGAACTGGATGGCATACAAGTTCAGCCTCAATAAAGTGGTCTTTTCAGAACAGAACAGAACATCACCCACAGCTTATCAATGACCACTTTGCCATATTTGCTTCAGATCTGTGTTTAACTAGAGAAAACATCGATGAAGTTGAAGTCTCCTTCATACGTGCTCCCCAACTTAAATTTTGCTGCACTAAAACTTTTTAAAGTTTTTTTTTCAAGATTTTATTTATTTATTTTTAGAGAGGGAAGGGAGGGAGAAAGAGAGAGAGAGAAAAACATCAATGTGCGGTTGCTGGGGGCCGTGGCCTGCAACCCAGGCATGTGCCTTGACTGAGAATCGAACCTGTGACACTTTGGTTCGCAGCCTGCACTCAATCCACTGAGCTATGCCAGCCAGGGTTTTTAAAGTTTTTAATTGCAGTTTTAACATTAAAGTCCTAAATTCTTAAATCTTTGGACACCCCCCCAGCACCACCACCACTCAGTGTGAAATTTTAGTCTCTGTTTATGTAGAAGGACTCTGGGGGCCCTTTCCCCGTCCCAGCCACCTTTGAACAACACAGAACACTGGAGGCGGTGCATGGTGGGATGCGGCATGGGCTGGGACACTGGATACACAATAGGACAGTTGGCGACAGCCGCTCCAGACCCTCCATCGTTCCCCTGGCCCTTCTGTCTGCCAGGCTGGCCCTCCAGCCCCACTGGTTATATCCCCCGTCGCTCACCCAGCAGGGCTGGGGCGGGCCTGAGCCTGCACCGCTCTAACCAGCCCCCAGCTCACCGGTCCACACGAGCGAGTCGATTAAACAGATGGGCCCTAAGGCCCCGTAATGAGAATTCTGGGGCAGGGCTGTGAGCCTGTGTGTCACACAACCTTCCTGAGTGACTAGGAACCGGAAGGGGTCCTCCCCTCCGAGCAGGCCAGAACTGGAAGGTTGGAGAAGAGCCAGCCCAGGGGAGAGCAGGGAGCAGAGCCACCACGGACTGCTGCGTCCCCAGAGCGCAGAAGAGGAGCAGCCCGACTTGTGGGTCTGGGAGAAGTGCCTTGAGGAGAGGGGGCAGCCCTCTCGCTGTGGCCACACCATCAGTTCTGACCTCGCACGCCCAGGACTCTCCCACGATCTAACCAAACCCCTCTGCATTCCCAGAGCCAGCCGCCGGCCCCGAGCTCCACCCCAGGCAGGTAGGAGCCAGGGAGGCCGACCCAGAGAGACCAAACCCACAGCGCAGGGCATCCAGAGAGAGATGGATCCACGCCAAGACCCACCAGCCCCCACAAGCTTCCTCTGCCGGAGCAGACAGAGGCCGCCCAGGACGCTCGCTTGGTCCCCACAAGTGACAGCCTCCCCCCCTCTCATGGTCTGCAGTGACTGCCAGCCCGAACAGGGGGCAGGAGGCACGGCGCCCCTGCTGTGTGCGCTGCCACGCCTTGGTGTGTGGGAAACTCGGGTGCTCCATAAACGCCTCTCAAGGCTCTCGCACGTACATGAGCGGGGGTCCCAGTACCCTCGCCCCAGCACCCCTGACCGCCAGGAGGGTGGGAGAGGGCTCCCGCTCCACTGAGAGGCAGCCCTGCAGCACCCAGCCAGGCCCTCCTTTGGTGTCCCTGCCACGCCCGGCCAACAGGTAAATCTCGGATGGACGGAGAGAACTCGTGGCAGGGTTTCGTTTTTGCAGACGTGCATGCAAACTCCAGTCAACTGTCCATCGATTTTACCAGCTGATTTTTTCAATGCCAGACTTCCTCCCCTCAGTGGACAAGAGGCGGCACTGTGGGGTCGACCACAGCTTCTCCCCACCCCACTCCACTCTCAGCCCCTCCCTCCAGGTGGGAGCTTGGGCCTGGTCCTTTGGAGGTGACAGGAGGGCACCAGATGGGGCCTGTTTCTCCTATCAAGTGACAGATTTGCACGGCTTGTTTAAAGTGTGTGCTCATGTACAGGTGGGACAAAGAGCCATTGCCACAGCCACCCAAGCAGCCGTAAAACACAGGAGTTTCAATGAGGAACTTCAATGGGCTCCTCAGACTGGGGGGAAAGAGCAGATTCTCTTGGACCTGAAAGCACGGAAGCCCTGGGCGCTCACCGACAGTGAGACTTGACCTGTGCCCCGGGGGCGGGGGTGTGAGGCGGAAGCCAGGCGGCTATGCTGCCTCTGGTCGGCAACAGGCCTCTCTGGGCCACTCCAAGCACGTGGCCCTTTGGCACCTTTCAAGAGTTCCTGCATCATCCTCAGCGCTCCTGCCTGTAGGAATGCCGTCACCATTCTACACAAAAGGCTGTGGTTCCGAGAGAAACACATTGTTATGTGTTTTTTCAAACAATAACAATGGGGGGGGAATGACTTGGTCCAAAGTCACGTACATCAATAAATGGCAGGGCATGGCTTGAACTTTGATCCCTGAGAAGGGACTTCCAGGGGTCAAGTCCCAGCCCCAGCTTCAGGCGAACAATGGTCCTCACCCTCTCGCAGAGCAGTGTCACGTCTCATAAAATTTCAAGGACATAGCTTTTACTCAGAATGCCTTCCCATCTGGCTGGTGTAGCTCAGTGGATTGAGCGGCGGGCTGAGAACCAAAGTGTCACAGGTTCGATTCCCAGTCAGGGCACATGCCTGGGTTGCAGGCCATGGACCCCAGCAACCGCACATTGATGTTTCTCTCTCTTTTTCTCCCTCCCTTCCCTCTCTAAAAATAAATAAATAAAATCTTAAAAAAAAAAAAAACAAAAAAACACAGTCCTTTAAAAAAAAAAAATGCTTTTCCCTGGGCCTCCAAGTGGTGGATGGAGCGGGGTGGGTTTTCCGGGGAGATTTCCGGGACAGCAGAGTCCCGCCAGCCCTGGAGGAGCGGCGTGCAGAAAGCGGAACTCTCCCTCCGACACTTCCGAGGCAGCCGGGAAAAATCAGGGTCTCATCCCATCGTGGGAGACCCCAGACCCTGGGTGGGAGTCTGCACCCACGCCCAGGGGGCAGGTCCAATGTCCACTTTGGGGGCGCAGCATCAGAGCCCATCCCGGTTGGCCACCCCAAACTTTCAGGGGTGAGGCTGATGGCAGCCATCTAGGCTGAAAGGAGGCCTCCACGCACCTGGACATTCGAACGGAATCCCCTAAAGCCAGCCACTTCCGGTCTCCCTTCCACAGGCCCCGCCTCCTCATTCCTACAGGGTTCGGCTGGGGCTGCATCTTCCCGCTTGGCTGCCAAGGACTCCCCTCCCCCTCATAAATGCTTAATGAGGCGCACTGCATCTTCAAGCCAGGCTTCCATCGTGTGAAGCCAAGAAAGTCCTTTTATCCTGAATAAGCCCAAGTACTGAATACTGACTCGCGATTCTCCGAAGACAAGGCAGGCACAGGAACAGGTGGCCGATGCAGCAAGGGCAACGCCGCTGGGGAGGGGGCCCCGGGATAGAACAAGTCCGGGCAGTGTCTCCCTCGTTCACAGCCGCCCCGCCCTCCAAGCCTAGACGCAGCTGCCGCCTCCGCCACCTGGAGAGGGAGGGACATCCATTCCCCTCCTGCTCCCGCTGCCCCTGACCGAAGCGCAGCCTTTTGAAGGTTTACAGGCATTTCTATGATGCCAGGCGTCCCGGGAGGGAGAAAGACCCCGAGAGCCGCTCACTGAAATCACCCCAGCGTTGCCCAGATGGTAACCTCTCTTGTAGACATTATTCACTAGTGCCATTGATGAAGAACCAACACAATGAAACATGCTACGTTGACCAGCTCCGCAACTCAGGGCGGGTACCGGCATTCTCAGTCTCCTTGTGATCGCGGGCACGAGAAACTTGCACACCCAAGCCCCACCCCAGTGCCCGTCTTGCTTCCGCAGGGAGGCCTCCCAGGAAGGACCGCACCTGCCTTCTGGGCTGGCTCAGGAGACGGTCTCGCCTTCTGCAGGTCCTGACTCCCAGGAGAGCAAACTCACAAGTTCTACCCACTTTGCAAAAGAAGGGACCCCCAGGCAGTGGTCCTGCCCACCCTCCCTTCAGCCTCACAGACCACGTGTGTCTCCTGTCCTCTTCCGGCTCACCAGAGGCCGGAGTAGCCCTGCCCCTGTGCACCAGAGGCCGGAGCAGCCTGCCCCCGTGCTACCGGGGGCAAGCCCGGGCGGCGACCACAGATCTGTGCAAACACCACGACTCCTGCGGCTCAGCATCCTGGCTCAGGCCCGTTCCATCACTCGAGAAGTTTCTGGCCCTTGGGAGTGAAGTGCAGGCCTCCCAATTCTTCAGTCTACCGAGGACCAGGTAACAGCCAGGCACTCTTCTCACGCCACCCGGGGCTCATTTATCTGGGATCGACCCTTCACTGACGGAAGCTCTGAAGGCCCCTCGGGCTGCCTTCTGGCCTGGCCACGGCTCCAGGTTTCTATTCCCAAGCGCCAGTGGCCACAAAGGAACTTTTGTTTAAATCGGGGACAACCAGGACCTGGCATAGCACCTGACAAATGGGCATGCTCATGGGCATTTGGTACTCAGGGGAATGAGCGTTTTCAGCTGGAGCGTTCTCAGCCAACGAGCCGTCAAGGCCGAAGAGCTGCACCCGGGCCTCCGGTGATAGGCTCTGTGCGTGAAAGCCTGTGCTCCTTGGAAACCCTTTGACTTTCTCACGACATTTCTCGTTACCCTCTAAGGCAACCGGCCTGTCCTTCGTGCTGAAGTAGGCGGGAGCCTTTCCAGGCCACGGGGCACGCAGCGGGGCCGCAGTTCGCTGCCAGGCCGGCCTTGGGACCCACCCTCACTGCACACTCACTCCCTGATGGTTTTCTATGAAGACGCGGTTGATTTTTAGGCCCAAGTCCAGCAAGGGTTTCAAGCAGACAAAATTGACTGGCTGCTGCTGCATACAATGTGGCTGGAGCTTTCTTCGATCTAAGCAATTCCATTCCTGCAGGCCAGGCTGAGAGCAAGGGCCCTGGCCCTGGCCTTCCGGCTCTACTGCTGCTGACCCCCAGAATCAGTGTATGCATGGGTCAGTCAAAAAAGTCGTTTAGAGCATGGGCTGGGAACCAAAGTGTCCCAGGTTCGATTCCCAGCCAGGGTACATACCTGGGTTGCAGGCCATAACCCCCAGCAACCGCACATTGATATTTCTCTCTCTCTCTCTCTCTCTCTCTCTCCCCCTCCCTTCCCTCTCTAAAAATAAATAAATAAAGTCTTTAAAAAAAAAAAGTCGTTTATCTATACTACTGAATCATAAAGAATCCTGTTATTTCGATTAAAAAAAATGGATGGGTATCACCTTCCTCAGACCCCAGTGACCCTCCTAGAGAAGCGACTGTAGTTCGGGATGAGTATATGCTCTTGTTCTCTACACACTGGACAATTTTATAATCCCACCAGTTCAAGCACCAAACTAACCATCTAAGTCAAAAAAAAAAAAAAAAAGAAAAGAAAGAAATGTTACAGGGGAAGTGACTCCCAACCCCATTCAGAAACCTGAAGGCTGCCAGACAGACCTGACCTCATGTTTCCCGGAAAACACCTTGACACTGAGCGAAGACGGCCAAAGTTTGGTTTGCGGGCGGAAGGGCTGTGGGACAAGGAGGTCGTGTCACCCGGCGGACTGGGTGTCTTTAGGATCTCCACCGGGAGAGGCGGGCTGGGGCCGGAGGGAGGCAGGAACACAGGCAATGCTGGGGATGTCTGGTCCGGCCCCAGACGCCAAGGGGAGAATGAGGAACCTACCCCAGGTCTGTTACCGGCAGTCAGAGTAGGAGAGGCTGAGGGTCGAAAGGGAGCAGAACCCGGGATCAGTCACACAGGAGAAAACCAAGAGTCCACGCTGGAGACTGGGAAGTGGCAGGCAGGCTGGTAGGGGGGTGGCAGGGCGGGGGAGGAGGGGGAAACTTGGGCCAGTCCTGTCGGCAGGAACTGAGCCCAGGCTCCGCCCCACAGGACCTCGGGAGGTCCCGTCCTGGCCCAAGCCAGCACTCAAACCCCAACATCTCCAACCCCCAGGCCTCTGAGAAGCAGCCCCCTACAGGGGGTTGTGAGTTTCTCTCTTTGGCCTTGAGACTCTGGTGTATTTTTCTCAAGGGATGCAGGGAAGGAGAAAATGCTACAAAATATTCTAAATAAAACGGGCATCATTGTAAATACGAAGCTGAGCTCTTTTTCTCTTGCAGAAGAAGATCCGGCGACAGTGGATGCGCACGCCCCGCCCACAGGACCCCGAGAAGTCAGCCCAGCTCACCCGACCCATGTGGACCCCGTTCCAAACCAAACTTTGCTCCTTCCATTGACGGTCTTTTGACCCCCAACCACTGCCTCCAAGAGCAGCCGCTCCACATTTTGTTCGGTAACGTTTGAATTTTACTTGCTCAGCTGCGCCTCCTCGAGGCAGACCATTGGATGCGTCACGCACACAAGGACGCGCCTGAGAATGAATGCAGGTGCCGTTCATAATTATACCAGAAGGGAGACAGAACCTGGGCCTGTCCCAGGTAAGCGGGACCCCATGGGGACCTTCTTCGCACACCCTCTGTGCCTGGTGGATGGAAAGTCTCGCAGATTGGGTGATTCCTGGCCTTGGGAGTCCAGAAAAGAACACATGTGGCATTTGGAGGCTTTCTGAGCCACGGCGACTAGCCCAGGGGAAAGTCGTAGCAACTTTTTACTGGCGCAAAAGTCACGATCCCAGGCATGTGTCCTCTCTGCGTTCTGTCGTGTGGGGACACCGAGGGAGGGCAGGAAGGGGACTCTCAGCAGACACCGGGTCTGCGGGGCCCCCCGATCTCAGACTTCCCAGCCTCCAGGACTGCGAGAATTAAATGGTTTTTTGGTTGTTAAGCCACCCAGCCTATGGTATTCTGTGGTAGCAGCCTACACAAACCCAAGCAGGCAGCAAATGTCTGTATATAATGCATTCTGTGCCGGGCACGGCGATGAACACTTCACTCATATTAACCCGTTGTCAGGCTCGGCACAACGCTGTGAAGCTATTATCCTCACTTTCTAGACGGGAAAACCGTGGCACTGAGAGGCGAAGATCCTTGCCTGAGATCGGTCGGTGTCCAGCAGAACGGGGATTTGAACCAGAGCATCTGAGCTCTTAAGCCCACACGAATAACCGCATGGCCCTGCCCCTGGCGAGCAGGTCCCTGGAGAAACGGGTCCGCGAGAGGCCAGGCTTCCGATGTTCTGGCCCGTGGGACAGCTGTGCTGCCAGGAGCTGGGGCTGCTGCCCACGGCGCCGATTCCAAGGCCCCAAGGACCCAACTTGTCCCCATTGCTTTTCCCTCGAGCAAGCAGCTTTGGCGGAAACCTCTGAGGTCAAGGTGTGGTCCAGGGGATGTTGCCAGCGGTGCCTGCGTCCTTCTGAGAAGATGACCAGGACACTGAGAACACCTGGCCGTAGGAATGGGCAGGGAGAAGGTGCTGGACGAGGGCAGCATGTGGCCGTGCCCACCTCTTTGTCCCTCGTGCACAGGACGCGGGTCCCATATGCTTTCAGAGACTGGGGGTGAGAGGAATCCGTCTGGGCAGCCCAGGGGACGACGGGGGTAAACCGTCCTCCCCTCCACCCCGGGTTCCGCACGCGGACCCGGACCCAAGGGCTGTGAAGAGTCAGCCCTCGGGAAGAGAACGAGCTCACCGCGTTGCACGCACACCTTTCCACCGCGCTTCTCACGAGCACGGCAGCCAGCCTGGAAGAGCGTGGGTGGTTTGGTTGAAAGCAACCCTGTCCGGTATCTCAGTGATGAAGGCGGCTTTGCCCAGGAGCACGCACGGCATGGCACGGCACGGCAGGAATCATGTGAAAACACAGAGGGCAGAGGTCACCCCTCCTTTAAGCGACAACCTCCTGGAGGACGGACACCGCCTTCCACGCCTCTGGCCACTGCAGACGCCACGCTCGTTCAGCGCACACCCACGTGCCGGCACACAGAGGGTCAGCAGGCGTCTCTATGGGCAGGTCCCGTGAGGCGCCGGGAAAGCTGACCAGGTCTGGACCGAAGACCAGGGCTACGTGGGGAGTTGGGACCCAGACGGCTTGAATCTGAACCCTGGCTCGACCACTAACCAGTTAAGAGAAGGATTTCCCCATGGGCCTCAGTTTTCCCATCTATGAAGCAGGATGATTTTACTTGTCCTACGAGGACACGACAAGGATGAAGTTCGTGACACGTGAGCACTCACACAGTGGCGGTCCCGGGACACGCACCAGTGATGGCCCGGCTCCGTCACCGGCGGTCCCACAACAACACCTCGTCTGGAGGGTCCAAACCCTCTGTTCCCACTGCAGGCACTGCAGGCCCTGCAGGCAAGAGCCGGTCCAAGCCGGCCACCTCCTGGGGATCTAACAGGAAACCTTAAAACCGAGTTTCCCATCCCCACCTGTGGAAAGGCCGGAAACGGGGCCCTTCCCTCTCTGCTTGTCTTTATTTAAAGTTTTCAAAAGCAGCCGGGTGCTCGGCTCCCGGCAGAGGCCACACGCCCCAGCTCTCTCCTCTCTCGGTTATGAACAAGGCGAGTGGCTTCCGAATCCACACCGGCTGTACAGTCTGCTGGGTCCCCGTGGTTTTCAAAAGGTGGGAAAGGGGGTTCAGCGGGCAACCTCCGCAGGGGACGAGGTAAGACAGTCAAGAGTTGACCAGACCCCAGCTCCAGGTGTCAGTCTGACTTGTGGAATAGACAGACAGGCAGACAGACAGACATGGCTTGCACATGGTGTGGAGCTGGGGCCTGGGCCCTGACTGAGGGTGGCTCTTGAGCTGCGAGCCAGGAGGGGACCCGAACAGCAGCAGTCCAGACGCTGTTGTCCTCACCTCTTCGCCACCCTCTGCTCTGAGCTGGGCCGGGAGGCATGCAGTGTCCGCAGCACACTGGGACAGGGTGACTTTTGTCATCCTGGTCAAACGAGGTGACCCTGCAGAAACGCTTTCCTCTCATAGGGGACATGTTGGAAACCCACTGAGACACCATGGGGGGAGCTCAGCACGTCAGGGCAAGAGATGAAGTCCCTGGGAGCCATGGCTACAGGCTGGGGACCCCCACCCCCTTGATTATCAGGAGAAGGGGCGAGTCAGGGGCCCTCAGCAGGGACACAGCCAAACACCGAGTCAGGGGGGCACCCGGGTCAAACATCCTGGGGGGCAAGGAGGGGGTGAGCAAGCATTATTCAACTACATGGGTACCAACAGTACCCCCGCTGGAGTTTATACCACCCATCCCCCGGAGTCGCTCCCAGCATCCTCGGGGAGATGTCAGAGCCAGCCAGACGCCAGGGTGACGCAGGGTGCCCCGAAGTCAGTCAGCCTGCGCCTGCCTGGGAACACGGTCATACACCCCTACCTGAAGCAGCTCAGGCAGGAAGACTCGAGAAGGCAGCCCGCACCCATCAGCCCTGCCCGGCCAGACTCACACCGCACCTACCGCTTCGGGGCACAGCAGGAGCCCACGGAAAGGGCAAGGAACTCAGGCCCGGGGGTGAGAAAAAGAAGAGAATTCACTGCACAGGACTCACGGTTCTGCAGCGAGTCTGCACCCACCTGGCACATACACGGTCACTGCAGGGTCACTGTCCACACTCCCCGTGCCGGCGCTGCCCCTCACGTCCCCGAGGCCAGTGCGTGAGGACGGGCTATGGGGTTCGCTGGCGGGAGCTGAACACCCACACTTCTGCCAACATCTAAACGTCCTCGTTAAATAGAGATGAGCCCTTTATCTGCAGGGTGGTCGGGGAGGGGAGGGGAGGGGGGAGCGTGCTGAGCTCAGGTGCTGCCGAGCTGTGCACACGGCGGGGACTCTAGGCTGGGCAGGACTTCCAGATCTACACTAAATGCTTCCTGGAGTGACTCCAGTGCCCTGTGTGGAGGGGGTGGGATGGGGGAGGCAGGAGGCAGAGCCAAATTCTCAGGCTCCAGCCCTTTTACACCGTCCCCCACGTCCTGTCTACCCTCATTCTGCACTGTGTACAGGGTCCAGGGCAAGGATCAGCACCCTTTTTTCTGCAAACGGCAAGATAGTAAACATCCTCACCTTTTCTGGCCAGGCCATGTGGCCTGGGTTGCAGAGGCTCAACTGCACCACTGCAGCCACAGGCAGAGGACATGCAAACAGACATGGCTATGTGCCAATAAAACTTTATTTGCAAAAGCAAAAAGACTTGGCCCTCTGTAGTTTGCAACCCTAGTCTAGGGATTTGGTTCATCCAGTTTCCACAGCCAGCCAACAGCGGCACTGGGACTGAATGAGGAAGAACTCTATACTCTTCCCATGGCCCCGCCCATATCCAACCACGCCTTTGCTGCCAGGGGTCTCCTTAATGCCCCCCTAAATGCAATGTGCCTCAGCATGCTCATCCCCCCACCTGCACCCCACTAGGCATGCTCCATCTCTCAGGACTCAACTCCTCCTAAGACATGAAATACTCACAGATGCAGAGGGTTAACCCCAGCCATCCCCAAAGACCACAGGCTGGGGAGGCTAAAGGCACCTTCCCCTTTAACTGCCTCCCAGCTGCGTGAACTGGGGGGGGGGGGGGGGGATGCAGGGCATGCAGGCAGCCTCGCATGTTTCCCTTGCCCGTGGAAATTGGTCGGGGCTTTTGCAAATGAAGTAGGGGCTCAGCGAACACAGCTGGCAGCTGCTTCCCAGGTGGGAACGGATGCAACGCAGCTCTAACCCCTGGGGCCGTGGGGTCATTTTCACCTGCCTTGGAGATCTCACCCGTGGCACAGCCCACTGCAGAGGGCTGGCTGCAGACAGGCCCCATGGGCTGCCGACCCCCTCCCCCCCTCCTCACTGAGTGAGCTCCTTGGACTTGGACTTGGAGGTGAATTACTCCTCTTCATGTCTCCCCAGGGAGCGTGTTCTCCCTCAAGAAGGCCGGTCATTGTGATGCCACGTTGCATTACTCTATTGACATAAAGGACTTTTTATTTAAGAAAAGGAGACAGGAACTTCACAGCCTGATTGAGGCCAAGGTGCCTCCCGAAGGCGCAGAGAATAAAGCCACAAGGGACAGCGGGGACACACTTGAGAAAGCCACCTCGCCTTCCCACCGGACCTTCAGAGACGGAGAAAGGTATGTGACACCTCGGCCCGGGAAGACCCCCAGGTCCTCCTTCTCGTGCAGAAGCAGAGGCAGCCGAGCCACTGAAGATCACGGATCCCACAGATACACGGGATGGGAGAGTCTCCTCCTTCTGCGCCAGCCAGAACCAGGTTGTGGGTGCAGACCTTTAGGCCCGAAGGCAGCTCTGCTGCTCTCTGCAGGGATGTCCTCACTGGCCCACGGAGAGACGCGTGCCCGGCGCCTCCCGCACCCCCTGGAACTACTGGCAAACACTCGGCACCGACAGGAGTGCTGGTTGGGTGCCAGGCACTGTTCTACTAAGGCTTTCCATGCATTAACCTATTTAGTCTTTGCCATGACCCTACGGAGTGGCGCTTAGTTGTCCCCATTTTACCAGGGAGGAAACCGAGGCACAGAGATGCTAAGTAACTTGTCTGAGGTCACACAGCCTGCAACCGATGGAGCTGGGACTCAGACCCGAGGAGCCCAGCCACAGAGCCCTCCGTCAGCCCCTCCGCATGTCGGCGCCCGAGGCAGATGCGCCTGTCCCTAGAGCCCAGCCCGAGCTCGGCTTCTGCACTGCACCGGGCTCCTCTGCACTCGCAGGACCTGCGGCCGGGATGGCCCAGGCCTCCTGGAGTCCCGTTCCCTTGTTTTACAGCTAGAGACGGATTCCCAAGGGAAAGGGTAGGGTCTGCGGCCGCCAGGTGAGAGCATTAACACCGACTCCGTACAGTGAGTGTCCTTCCCACCTTCTAGAACTCATGGCCGACTTGCACTCTTAACACCTTAACACCCAGGAGACCACGGGAGAAGCACGTGGCCCTTCCCCCAACAACGGCAGGATCGGAGTCTGAGCGGGCAGGGAACCTGGCGGCCGGTTTCTCATGTGACTCCCGCGTAACCGTAACCACAGATCCGCCGTCAGTCTGCACCCAGCCGCTCAGCCTCACCTGGTTTTCTCCGTGACCAGATGCAGTCCTGGCAAGACGGCTGCGCAGGGGAAGGCTGCAGCCCACACCGAGTTTTCCCTTCGGCGTAGAACACGAGCCACTTGGGAGACCAAGTCACGAGCAAAGGCTAGTGAGGACCCCCCACAGCAGGGCCAAGGGCAAGGAGAGGCCACTCGGGGCAAGGCCGAGGCCGAACCCAGACTGCAACAACACGCCGGACAGAAAGACAAGTCCAGGATGGGCACCTGAGCCCAGGTAACGACTGCACAAACAGGGCCTTCACCTACCCTGCCCAAGTGGCACATTTGGTCTCGAGGCACATCCTAAAAGCTTTGGGGAAAACATACCAGGTGACCCCATCCCTGGCTATTTGAACCTCACATTCCAAATCACAGACGAGGGATGGAGCAGACACCTGAGGAGCAAGCCTCCGCCACCTGCACGACACGCGTCCTACCTGCTTCCATCAGCTGGCACTGCTGCCCGAAGACGTGGGAGAAGGTGACGGGGCCCGTGGCCGAGCCGGACGTGGCCAGGGCGGACTCCATGGCTCCTCTGGGGTCTTCGATGTTGGTCATGGGGCGGCGTCCGGACCTCCCAGAGTGTCCGAGCAAAGGATGACGTCACTGGCTCGGGAACTGTAGGTCTGAGGCCACTTGCCACTTTCAGGAAAATGTCTCCACCCCCCCCCCCCCAAAGTTTGTAACGTTTCTTCCTCTCGTCTCCCACTTCTTGCAGTTTTCCTCAAACACCAACCAAGTGAGAAAAATGAAAGCCTCCGGGGCTCGCTCAGCAGACCTTGCTCAGCTCCAAGAGTTCGATGCAAGAGGCAAATCTAAGTTTCACCCGACAGGAGTGGTTTCCTCTTGTCCGGGAGCGGTGGCTGGGCCCTGGTCCCCCACTCCGTCTTCCCAGGAGTCCCGACGGGCAGAGGGCACGGTCCACGGTGCTGCTCAGCCCCGCTGCCAGCTGGAGAGAGCTGAGGCCCCAGCTGCAGGAAAAGCACTGCTGGGCTCCTTGGAGGCTGCTTGTGGGGGTGGAGGGCAGGGAGCAAGGTTCCCCCGGGGGAGCTGGCCTCGCAGGCCTGGCGCTCTGGCAGCTCCAGCGGCTCAGGCAGCTAGGGTAGCTCCAGCCCAGTTCTCCCTCCTCCCCAGCCCGAGCGCTGCTGTCCAGGGTCCGCGCGCCGCCGCCGCTGGGCAGCCGGATGCAGACAGGGGAGCGGGAGAGGCAGCCAGCTGGCACAGCAGGGGCACTCCGCAGCTCAGGACCGAGGTGTCCGCAGCTCATCTTTCACTCCGCTGCCTTGCTCTTCCCGCGGCCCCCTCCTCGCCGCCGGGCTGTGGGGAGGGGAAGGAGACATGGTTAAAGAGCCCCTTCGGGGGCACAGGGACCAACGGCAGCTCAGGGACCTACTGCAGCGGGCCCCCCAGCCAAGGACAGCACCGCTCTTCCATGCTGCAAAGGGGCCTGTGCTTGGAGAGGCTCTGGATGCAAAGCGAAGTGCTAACTCAGCTCAGCAGGCTCCCGGCTGCTGTAACCTCTTCGTGCCCACAACCCAGGAGGTGCCAGGCAGAGGAGAGTGCCAGCGGCAAAACCAAAGATCAGCGAGAGACGCGCTGCCAAAGGCCGCGCACGCCCCTTCTCCGTGGTGCTCCGGTGACCCAGCGGTGGGCTGGGGGCCTCGCCTTCTCCAACACGGGGGCCAAGTCTGTGCACAGAACAAGCCAGCCCCTGCTCCAGCTGAGGGGGGCCGTGGCTCTGGAGAGGGGGGCGGGGAGGGAGGAACCTTTCGCAGGATCACAACAGCTGTTTCAGTGGGCGCTGCTGTGTCTTTATTTTGTAGCCTATCTGCTGATCGCAAAGGGGCTAACTTTAGAGAGACGCAGAGTCATTCTGGAAAATTCCGTGGGCGTCTGACTGCGACGCTGGCAGGACCCTGGCAGCACCACACCCACCAGGAGAAGAAACTGTGACCCGGCACAGCAGCCGCCATCAAATGCCCATGTCTGTTTCCCCAGGAGGACTTTGGTGGGAAGGCCAGTTGCCTGCTCTGTATGTAAGATACAGAAGGTCAAGTTTAACTGATTTGTGGGCCAGAAAGCCTCTCAAGCACCAGCTTTTCCCATTCGGACTCTTGGCCAGCAAAACCCAGGGATGATTGCTGGGCTCCCCGGGATGGTAGAGGCGAGGCAGCAGACACCTTGAAACCCTTCCCAGAGTTCAATGAAGTCCATCTAGTTCATGTTCACGGTCTAACGTGGCTTGAACTGTTGAGGCCTTTTTTGAGTGGAGTGAGGTTCTTCTCCAAGTGGCGAGGTGACAGGACATCAGAGACCATTCCCCCTGACCACTGAGGCCCAAGACCACCAAGGGCTCAGGTCAGGGGAAGACCAGTGCCCTGCGGGCTGGGAGATGGGCCAACTTCCCGCCTCTGGCTGACCATGCAAGTTTTAGGGCATCCTGGCAAGGTGCTTCTATGTTGCCCTAAAAAAACTCTAAGGTGGCCTGAACAGGAGGGGCATGGAGAGTTTGGGGGCCGTAAAAATTCCGTGTATAATCCTACAATGATAGAGACGTGTCGTCATACATGTCCAGACCCATAAAACACACACCGCAGAGTACAAACCTTCACACGCACCATGGACTTTGGGTGAGGCAATGCATAGGTACAGCGTCAAGGGCAGGAACCAATGGGCCGTCTGATGAAAGATGCTGATCGCGGGGAAGGCTGTGCGTGGGGGGCGGGGCAGGGGGTATATAGACATCTCTGTACCTTCCTCTTAATTTTGCTGTGCACCTAAAACTTCTCTTTAAAAGAGTAATCTTTACAAAACAAAATCCAAGGTAAGCCTTTATACACTCATGTGCCCTGCACGTGTCTTTTGTTTGGGAAACTGTGATTTTAACTCCTCCCTTCTCTCTATACTCAGTCCACTGCTTCTCGCCCTACCTGGGGTTTCATTGACCACGTTTGCAACCCGTTACCCTGCTTCCTTAGCACCGGGCACCCGCGTCCCCTTGTGAGCCCTGCCACTGTACACAGCACAGCTACGATGCCACCTAATGGTTGGTCACCAATATATCATCCGGTCAGGACACACTGCAAACAAACGGAACCGCTGTAATAATCTCCCCGGGACAGGGCGCAGTGGCTGGAAGGGACGGGTCCCTGCGAGAATGTCCTTGGCTACGTACACAGGAGAGGAATGGTGCAAAGACATACACAGATTTGGTTTCAGGAAACAATGCCAGGTAGCACCGAGGGAGGGCGCCTGGTTTCCGCTCTCACCAGGACCACCACGGGTCCCCACTTTCCCGTGTCTCTGCCAGTCACTGCTGTTGGCCAAAACTAGAAAGCTGGGAGATCTAATAGGTATGAAGTTGTGGTTCATTGTTTTGACTTGCCTGGCCTTCACCTCTAGTAAGGGGAGCACGCCTTGGAAAAGCTCACTAACCAATGGCGTCTCCTCTTTAGGAAATGTCCTGTTCGGAGCCTTTGCCCACTTGTCCAGTCATTTGTCTATTCTCTGGCTCCTGTTAATTCACACCGGTGCCTGGACTTTGCTGGATATCCATTTAGGCTGAGCCGACATCCCCTCCTGCCCCGTCATCCAACAGAGGCCCTTGCCCGCGTCTTTCCTTGGCTAGAAATTCTGTCTCTATGTGGTCAGCTCCTTTGCTCCCTCTGTTTTGAGGGCCTTGCGTGAAACACCCTTCTCTGGCCCGGGCTGCAAAGCCGGCTTCCTTTATCGCTTTAACTTTCATGCCCAGTCCTCGCCCATCTGGAGCCCAGCTTTGCTTTTCTCTCGAGCGGAAACCAGTTTTCCCCAAACCCTCTTTCCCCAGCCCATCGTCTCCCCACTGTGGCCCCACTAATTTGATGTCTCAAGTTCCTGCTTTCATGGGTCTGTTCTTGCGCTCTCTCCCAAACTGTGGATTCTCCCCTTCAACGCTAACAGTTTAGACTTAGAGTTAACACTCTGGATAGTAAAAATTCTGGGTTCCAAATCTTTCAAGATGAGTCCGATTGGATGGTGTTAACCCTGTTTGTCCCACATGAGCCATCAGCCAAAGCAGCTGATGACCCCTTTCTAAGGGACACACGCAAGCCTGGCCTGCCCGTTCCTCACGGAGATGTGCCCACGTATCAAAAACATCACCAAAGATAAAGTTCAAGAAAAAAACCACGGGAGAGAAGGCGTAACTGACTTACAGGGCTCCTGGTACCTCTGTGCCGACAAAGATCATGCATCAAAGATCTGTTTGATTCCAACCCTGTGCCACAGGAAGACTGAGTCGGGGCGGGGCATGGAAAGTGGCAGAAACCAGGGGAATGAGGAGACAGCATGACAAACACAAAGAATAATAACCAAACGAGTGGGAACACATTCCACATTGGGAATTACAGGATCCGGAAAGCTCTTGCCGTTCCAATACAGGCAAGGGCTGTTGCCTTAAGGGAACCCTTCAAGGGAGGGAGTGTTACTGCTGAGTCCAACGAGAGACGTTGGATTTGCATCTGTAGAAGCAAAAGGTTGGTCTGGGGGTGGGGGCTGAAGCAAGCGAGTCACCTGGGCGAAGCTGGTTTACACGCTGCCTGATATCGGAAAGATTTTAAAGTCCACTTAGGGCTCTTTAGATTGGAAAGGATACAAATGTGCTCCATGTCAAATCGATGGCCATAGCTATAGTTCTAAGCTCTCCCCTGGTACGTTTTCAGCCCTGCAGACTTTAAGTGGGCCTGCCCCGGAGAGCTCCCTTAGCTTTGCTCAGCCGCACATCCCCCGGGGAGCCGAGAGCCCATTCTCTGACCCAGGCTCCATCCATCAGCTGTTACCACCGCAGCTCCCAAAAGGTGCCGGGGAGCACGGCCAGGCCTTGTGGACAGGGGGAGGCGAAGTGAAGGGCCACTGAGGACACCGTGACGCCGAGCTCAGAGCCAAAGGCCACTGAGGGGAGGCTGCCGTGTGTCGCGAGCCGCACTGTGGCCACAGACATTCTCATTGGGTAGCAGGTGCTAACACGCCCCTTTCCCGGGCGAGGAAACCCGGGTTTAGGGAAATGCGGTTTGCCCGAGGGTGCGCAGCCAGTGACAGGACTGTGCAAAATGAGCATTCTGTGGTCCTCTGCTGTGTGACTAGCTGCCACCTGTCCCTTCGAATAGTTGTGCAGCTGGCTCATGTTCCACAAAGAAGTCCATATTGACTCAAGGTTCCCAGCAGGTCACAGTAAATGTCTTTATTTTAATGAAATTGTTAAACGGCTGTGCTAGGATATCACTCACATGCCATAGGATTCACCCACAGAGAGTGTACAATTTCACGTCTTTTAGCATGTGTGAGGTTATGTATAGTCATGAGCACGCCTGAGAAAGAAACCTACACGCTTCAACTGTTACCTCCTACATGCCCGTCCCCCTCGATACTGCCCCGGGCCTGGGCTTCCATGGGAATGGAACCACAGAACACTCAGGGCACCGTCGCGTCTCAGTGCTGGGTACTCAGCGCTGGGTCTCAGTACTGCAGTACTGGGTGCTAAGTGATCCCAACAACCTTAAGGGCAGCAAAGGCTAAAATAGTCATTGGCTCAAAAGGAGCTTCATTAACATTCTAAACAGACTCATCCAGAAGGGTAACCCTTCCTTTTGTTACAGAAATCACTGATCAGTCAATCCAGGCCTGAAAGCGATAATATCACCCTTTTATTCTGTCCAACTAGAACCTGTAGAAGTAAACACACTATCTGCCTGGAGGAATGGGTCTTGAATTAAATTCTGTTAATGCTAGGTCTCAAATTGTTTCTGTAATGTCATGTATGCTTTCCAGCACAAAATCAAAAACAGCCAGATACCCACTTTCCTTTCTTCCTTTCTGAATAATCCAATTCCATCTAACAGCCGGTACAAGACAGATGAACGGAAATCCAGGCCCGAGGTATGGGCGGGTGGATCCCGGTGCTAAGTCAGGGCCCAAGCAAAGGGGGCCAATGGTAATGGGAAAATATAATAAAGGTTACCTATTTTTGCCCTGGCTGGTGTAGCTCAGTGGATTGAGCACTGGCCTGTGAACCACAGGGTCACCAGTTCGATTCCCAGTCAGGGCACGTGCCTGAGTTGCAGGCCAGGTCCCCAGTAGGGGGTGTGCAAGAGGCAACTACACATTAATGTTTCTCCCTTCCACTCCCTCTAATAATAAATAAAATTGTTTAAAAAAAAGATTATATCTTTTTTTTAAAAAAAGAACCAAAGCAAGATGAGGGGCCTGCGCCAGGTGAGGAGGGAAGGCAGGAGAGCCGGAGCACGGGAGGTGAGCGGGGCCCCCACGCCGAGCGGCAGCGGGAGCCCGGCTGCACGCAGAGGGACACTGAGCAGCGAGCAAACGTACTGCAGTGATGAAAGTCAGACTTCTCGTCGTTCGGGAAGACAGGAAGGCTAGAACGAAATGTTCGGTGTTAAATGGGAACTGTAAGTGTTGGCGTGGACTCATGGTTTTCTATAGGCATGTTAGAGACATAAACCTAGATTCAGGTGTGCGCATGCGTGTGGGACGTCAGGATAGATACACTACACCCCCCATTCCGTCCCTTGGAAGCCCCGGGAGCAGCGACAGCCCCCCAGCCACGCGAGCCCACGGGAGCCACGAGCAGGCTCTGAACACCAGTCTTCCCGGGAAGGAGCCAGAGTCGGCTGGTACCAGGGCTGAGGCAAGGAAAACACCAAAAGCACTTAGGGTCTCATTCAGCTAGAAAGTAAGAAAATGCTCAAAGGTGGATGGAGATACTCCAAAAAAGTATCCAAACTGGATACTGACACAGAAGCCAGTTTAAAGGGGTTCCCACTCACCGAATCAAGGATGATTCGAGCATAAAAAGGCTAATAATGAATTCAACACATTGAATAGAAATTTGTGAGTCTGGGTGGATACATAACATACCTACTGACACACATCAGTACAGAAGTAAATACACAAATGGATGAGAGAGGAGGCTCCTCTTTACAGTAGGATGCCAACCAAGAAATGTGTTCAAAATGACATAACCGGAAAAGGGACATGTGACAGCCATTCAGAGGAGTGCGTGTCAGACAGGAAACACCAATGGATCCGAAACCGGGGGGAAAGCCGGATGACAGACAATAGGCATTAATTAGAGGGAAAGTAGTGACTTCGCAGTAGGGAAATGTGATTAAGATGCCATCTTACAGCCCTGGCTGGCGTAGCTCAGTGGATTGAGCATGTGGGCTGAGAACCAAAGTGTCACAGGTTCGATTCCCAGTCAGGGCACATGCCTGGGTTGTAGGCCATGACCCCCAGCAACCGCATATTGATGTTCCTCTCTCTCTCTTTCTCCCTCCTTTTCCTCTCTGAAAATAAATAAATAAAATCTTTAAAAAAAAAAAAAAAGACACCATCTTACTCAACTCACCAAAGTTAACATTAGTAGTAACAGAATAAATCAAAATCAGGAATCACAGAATAGGATACAATAAGACGAACTCACCATGACTTATATATCATTCCTAAAAAGATCTGTCACATGAGTCTAATCAGGAGGCAATCGGAGAAAGCCAGACTGAGAAACATCCCACAGAATGACTGTCCTGCAATCTTCCATAAAGACAAGGTCATAAAAGTCAAGGAAGAGGTGAGGGATATTCCAGACCGAAAATGACCAAATGCAACCTGTGCTCCTGAGTTGTTCTGATGGAAGTTGAACCAAGTCTGTGGATTCTATGGGAATAATAGATCGTGTTAAATCCCTCGAGGTGATGGCTGCACTGTGGTTAAGTAGCTGAATGTCCTTGATGGGGAGGAAAAACACCCTGATCATTGGGGAGTGATGGAGTATCGCGTCTGCAACGTACTCCCAGATGGCGTGTGGAGGAAAAGCTCTCGGCATTGTGCTTTGCAGCTTTGCAGCGGGTTTGAGAAAGATCAGCAGACATCACAAAGGCAACAGGACCAAAGAGCAAGGATGAGATGGTAGAGAGTGAACCAAGGGTAGTCGAGGTAACTCTCACATTAGATACAGACTATAATGCATTTGCTAAATATGCGCAGGGAAACGGGACAAGGTAAAGACTTTTGGCAGAGCAGTGGACATGATAAAAAGCTGCCGAATTGAAGAAATGAGTCACCCAAGTGACACCAGACACAGGTCGAAAGAACTCGTGGGTTGGAAGAGCAGAAGAAAGTCAGAACGGAGCATCGAGAAACGACCGAGAGGAAAAGGCAGAGGAAAGAGCAAGACTCAGGGATTCAGGTCAAAGGTCTAACATTTTTCACTGGCAACCCAGAGGGAGAGAGAGAGAGAAAAGAGAAAACGGAGTAGCAGCTCCATCGGAAGAGATCACTGGTAATATTTGAAAAAGCTAAGTTAAGATTTAGGACGCTCAGTGAACCCTAAGCAGGACGAGTAACAGTAAAGTCTCACCCAGGCAAGCCCGGCAGGACGCCGAGCACCGGACACAGAGGGGGCCTCGCCAGCCGCCGGAGGTGGGCGAGGACCGAGAGGCCCGCCTAGGCGCCGCAGAGCCCGACCCTGACCCTGACCCTGACACAATCTAGGGAAGCCGGAAGCTAACGGGACAGTATCTTCAACGTGCGGAAAGGACATAATTGCCACATCAAATTCTACACCCATGGAAAACATCCTTCAGAAATGAAGGTGAAACGAAGACACCTTCGGACTAAAGAAATCTAGGAAAGTCTGTCACCCGTGGACCCAGCCCCCCGAAAATACTAAAGGGAGTTTCTTCAGGGAGAAGAAAAGTGACCCCTGGCAACAAAGAGCAGTGAGAAGGCTAACTCTAAATTAAATATAAATGAATATTAACATGTAATATTAATACACTGTCATGTAAATGTGTAATTATTAATTAATTTATTCTATATAAATAAGCCCCTAATAGGGTATAATCACTATAGGGTTTAAAGTATATACAGAAATATAACACAACGTAAAAACGACTTAGAAATTGAAAGAGAGTAAATAGAATAAGGTCCTTGTGTTGTCCAGGAAGAAACAGGAGTATTAACTTAAGGAGGCCTCGGTAAGTCAAGGACACGTGCTGTGGTCTGCAGTGCACCCACTGCGTGTGCAGTGAGAGCGCGTACCCACTGCGTGCGCGGTGAGAGAGCGCACCCACTGCGTGCGCGGTGAGAGTGCGCACCCACTGAGTGCGCGGTGAGAGTGCGCACCCACTGAGTGCGCGGTGAGAGAGTGCACCCACTGAGTGCGCGGTGAGAGTGTGCACCCACTGAGTGCGCGGTGAGAGAGTGCACCCACTGAGTGCGCGGTGAGAGTGTGCACCCACTGAGTGCGCGGTGAGAGAGTGCACCCAATCATCAGACTAACAAAGCGGGAAGAGGAACATAAAAATAATCCAAAATAGGCCAGGAAAGAAAAAGGAACTGAAAACTAGTGTAGTTATATTACTACCAAAGTCAACTTCAAGAAAAAAAAATAAAATAGAAGCAGTTCTAGCAACAAAAAGTGTCCTTTATCATAACAAAATGATCAATTCAAGAAGCCTGAAAATGTGAAACAAAAAATTGATGAACTTCAAGGAAAAATAAACCCACAATGAGTGTGTGGGGGGGGGGGGTACTAAACAAAAAGCAAAAAAAATAGAAAAACCGAACGTACTGACCAATGGGCATCATAGAGCATCATGTCCAACAGCCACCGAACATACATTCTTTTTTAAAAAATGCAAACCCTGCCCTGGCTGGCATAGCTCAGTGGGTTGAGCGTGGGCTGGGAACCAAAGAGTCCCAGGTTCGATTCCCAGCCAGGGTACATTCCTGGGTTGCATGCCATAACCCCCAGCAACTGCACATTGATGTTTCTCTCTGTCTCTGTCTCTGTCTGTCTGTCTGTCTCTCTCTCTCCCTCCCTCCCTTCCCTCTCTAAAAATAAATAAAAATAAAAATAAAATGCAAACCCTTACAAAGATTGTCCCTACGCCAGATTTTAATTCAAGTCTTAATAAAATGTCGAAGGAATAAAAAGAAACTTGCTTTACCTGATAAAGAATTTGCATTAAGAGGCCCATAAGGCGGGGTGAACAGGCCGAGCACAGGGGGTGTTCGGGGCGGTGGAAACACTCTGTGGGACAGACAAGGGCAGACGCGTGTCACTGCAGAGTTGTGCCAACCCAGAGACTGTCCAGCACCGAGAGGGAGCCCTGACGTCAACCGCGGACTCGGGATGACGACGAGGCGGATTCATCACTGTAATAAATAGACCACCCTGGCCAGGGGCGCTGAGAATGAGGAGGGCCGTGCCTGTGCAGGGAGGCGCCGAGGGCAAAGGTGAACGCTCTGTACTTTCCTCTCGATTTTTCTGTGAACCTAAAACCACTCTAAAAAATAATCTACATTTTTAAAAAATCTAAGAAGTTTCTCCCCGCCAGGATAGACATGTATAGGGTCTGGCACAAATAATGCCCCTTTTTAATGAGCCGGTCATCTATACCAAATCTTGTATTACAAAGTCGTAAGTGTGTAATTCTGTAACAACAATGTCGCGCTGAAGCACACCATCTGACATTTTAGGTGAGATGTTCAAATTGCTGTCCATCTCGTGCAAGACATTCAGGCCCCCTACCGACCATACTCAATGGCGTTGCTTCTGCCGGACCCTGTATATAAATAGCCAAATAAATAAATGTGCCACGTACTCAACTAAAAAATAAAGCCTGTAGAAAATATCACTCATGACAGTGAAATGTTAGGTTTCCACCTAAGATTAGGAAGGAGATAAAAATGACCACTATTATCACTTCTACTCGACATTATACTGGAAGTATTAAAAAAAAAAGATTTGAGTTTTGAAATGAAAAAATAAAAATGTCCCTATTTGTACCTGACATGATTACTGTAGAAAACCCCAAAAGCAAAGTCTACAGTTAAGCATTACAATAAATTCTGCAGGGATGATACAGACAAAGCATACATAAAAGAATATAATTCAGTAAATAAAACAGAATATAACTTTAAATATATAACATCATAGCATCAAAAAATTAAATAACCAAGAATAAATCTAATGAAAAACATTCAGACCACTGTTTTCTAGTACAGAAAACTAGAAAAAATAAAAAGCAAAGAAATCTAAATATACGAAGAAATCCATCGCTGAGTCATGGATTCAATGATTCCATGTTACGAAAGCTTCATTTCTCCCCAAGCTGATCTACAGATTTCACCTACTTAAAATTTGAACGCTTTTTCTGCGAAAGTGGACGAAGCGATTCTAAAACTTAATTGGGAAGGCAAAGAGCCCAACTCTTGTGAAGACGACCGAAAATGAGAGGATTTGCCACACCAGGTGGTCAGACAGATTGTTAAGCTGCAGTGACAAAGAGACCATGGCACTGGCTCCAGGACACACATGCAGACCCAGAGATGAGCACGAAGGGTCCACGAGGAAACCCCCCGTGCAGAGCAGTGAGATGCTCGATCCCAGGTGAAAACCCACACAAGGCGGGCAGGCGGGTGGGTGGGCAGTGAAACTTGACTCCAGCCGCACACCACACACAAGTCAGTCACAGATGGATTATACACCCCAGTGTGAGGTCACAACCAAACTGTTCTATTGTGATAGAGACTACCTCTATGACCTTGGGTCGGCAGTGACTTCTTAAATGGGATGCAAGAAGTACTGGCCATAAAGGAAAAAATTGATAATTAGACATCAAAGTTAAAATTTTTCTTATTCTGTGGCTTGTCTTTCCTCTCTTCGTCAGTGGTCCTGGACGAAGGGAAGAAATCTGAGTGACTGACAGCTAAGAAAAGATTCCCACTCTCAGCCCTGGCTGGCATAGCTCAGTGGATTGAGCGCGGGCTGCAAACCAAAGCATCGCAGGTTCGATTCCCAGTCAGGGCACATGCCTGGGTTGCAGGCTACGGCCCCCAGCACCCGCACATTGATGTTTCTCTCTCTCTCTCTCTCCCTCCCTCCCTTCCCTCTCTAAAAATAAATTTAAAAATCTTTAAAAAAAAAAAGATTCGCATTCTCATTATAGAAAGAACTCTGTCCATTCAGTAAGGCAAGGAACTCTGTTAAAACAGACAAGAAATTCAAACAAGCACTTCATGAAAGACGGTATTTCAAATAGGAAAAGCAAATAGAAACCATAATGAAATGCTTGCACATACCCACCATAAAGGTCAAAACTTAAGGATGACAATTGCAAGTGTTGGCAAAGGTGCAGAGCAACAGGAACTCCCGTACCCGGGTGGTGGATAGGATGCAGTGTGCACACTGCAAAACTATCTGGCGTTCTGCCCGTGTGCACCACCCACCTTCTCTCTGACCATGCTCTTCCGCTCCCAGGCATGTGCGCTGTGCAGGATAGTCACAGAAACACCCATCACTCCTAACTGCACCAAGTACAAACAACCCCAATGCGCACCAACAGCCGGACAGGATAAATGAGTATATTCATACGACGAGACAGATGCAGGAATGGAAGTGGACAGAGGCCATGCGACGGGGACAATTTTCAAGGCTAAAAGGGAAAGCCAGGTGTAATACGCACAGATGGCTCCCTTTAGTTTTGACCTGGGGACTTGGTGTGCTCATCGGTGGGTGGGGTCAGCATAGTGGTCACCTTTAGGGAGGAGGGGGAGGGTGATTGGCAGGACCCCAGCGGGACCCCTGGGAGCTTGCCGTGTTCCCTCAGCATAGGAGCCCCATCAAAGACTCCGTGCTGTGTTTGGGGCTGTTGCTGTACTTGGATAAAACTCGCCTTCCGGAGTCTGGGTGGCCACACAGCAAATTTAGCGACTCTCACCCTGAAGCAGTAAGACAACTGGGGGGACTTTTGTTTTTACTTCCGATTGCTTAGAACTAAGTTGTATGGTTGAAACTTTTTTTTTGAGATTTTATTTTATTTTTTAGAGGGGGAAGGGAGGGAGAAAGAGAGAGGGAGAAACATCAATGTGCGGTTGCTGGGGGCCGTGGGCTGCAACCCAGGCATGTACCCTGACTGGGAATCGAACCTGCGATGCTTTGGTTCGCAGCCCGAGCTCAATCCACCGAGCTATGCCAGCCAGGGCTGGTTGAAACTTTTTTAAATAATTAAACACTGAGTTGGGGCAACACAGCTTTCACCCAGAAGGATTTCTCTTCCCCGAACTGCTGTTACTGGAAGAAAACTTAACATTTGAGACGTGAGCTCTTACACGAACGTGGACGCCACTTTATCTCAGCGCTGTCTTTGTCTTCCCTCATTCTAGCCTTCCCCGAACACAGCACAAACCCCCGTGTGAGTTCCTGCGAAGTCTGTCTGCCTGGTTTTTGCAACAGGGCCTGGCGTGAGCAAGCCCTCAAACATCAAGGGACAAACAGGCATGGTGAGGCTCAGTGGCTATTTCTCTGCTAGGAAGGATTTCTCTCAGGAGCTGGTGGTGAGCCCATCAAGTCTGGGTTTGGTTTCCTCAGCTCTGCGTCCCTCCGGGGGACGTGCCATTCACTGCCCGAACGGGCGCACTGGAAGGTGAAAGGAGGAGGAACATTAACAATGACATAGGCACCAGCATTCTAGGCAAAATGGGCTATAAGGTTACACGCTAGCCTGAAACTAAGAACTCACCGGCTGGGGAAACCTCAATGCACACAGCAAGGCTCCTCCTAGATTAGAGCTGTGCCGTGGACCTTGGTGGAAAAACAGGGTAATTGCGTTCTCTTACTTTCCATAATAACCGAGAGCGTTATGAGCTCCGAAATGGAAACCTGGGCTAAATGCGTCCTTTGTGCTGGCCTTTCGTGCTGCCCCTGCCTCGTTTGCTGGGCGCCAGATACCGTTGCTGGGAGAAAGACCGCTGGGGACCCGCTTCAGCGAGGGCGCAAGCCGAGACCTGTCCTTTGTTCTAGTTGCCTCTCCCACTCTCGGAAGTCAGCAAGCGGTTGAAACTCTGGCTTGTTAAAGGCCAGCAGACCCCAGGGCTTGCTGCAGGAGTTGAAGAAACATTTGCCAAGGGAGTCACGTGGCACACCAGGTCTTTCTGGGCCCCTCCCATCTGCGAGATGCCCTCCAGGCCTCTGGCTGTCCTACCTGCCGCTCCCCATGCCTGACAGGCTCTTCCCATCCCACTGTCCCTCAGGTGACTCCTTCCAGCCCCGGGTGCTGCCGAGGACAGTCGTCTCTGATCACCGAGTGGGCCAGGTGTCTCAGGTGGGCCGACACAGGCCCCAGGCCCCCGACCTCCTGGCGAGCTCGGATCGCCACGTGGGATTCCAGGGCCTTGGGTTTCTGCAGGCCCCAAGGAGGCAAGGCACTCTCTTCAGGCACAAAAGTCAAGGAGGCACCGGAAGACTAGGTAGTCCAGACAGACAATACCTTACTGCTATGGGGTGTTTTGGGGGTAGGGTGGGTTTTTTTTTGGCTTTTAAATCAAAATGAATGCAAAAAAAATTTCACAATGATTGCAATGTCAAAATTTAAACTCAAGGCAGGATCCCAGGCAGGGCTTGTTAAGGTACAGAGTGCTGCACCCCATCCCCGAGTTTCCGATCCAGGAGGTCTGAGGTGGCCCCGAGAATGTGCAGGTCCAACAGGCTCCCAGGTGAGGCTACTGCTGCTGGTCCAGGACCGCACTCGGATCCAGAACCACCGCTGCAGGGCACACTGACCCCGCTCCCCTCCCCCACCCCGTCCACAGGCACCGGAAGAATGACTTCTACGCCAGGAGCGGAAAAGGGCAGGACGGCAGCCACGGCGCTACAAAAAAGATGATCTGGTCCCACCCTCTGGGCTGGGCCAAAGGGTGCACCCTCCCCACTGCCCCCAATATCTCCTCGCCCTAATCTCCAGAACCTGAGAACGAGTTCCCTGATATGATAGAAGACTTTGCAGAGGTAATGACGTGAAGGATCGTGGCCAGAGTGTTGTGGGTTACCCAGGTGGGCCCGACGTACATGAGTGTATAACAAAAGGCAAGACGAGGACAGAAGCAGAGGCTGGAGTGAGGAGCTGGGACGATGGAGGCAGGGGCCACAGGCCAAGGACCGCAGGGTCTAGACACCGAGAGAGGCCGGGAATGGGTCCTCCCCTCGGAGACCCCGCAAGGAGAGCTGTCCTGCCTGGCTCCACGCAACTGTGTCACACCCCTGCCCTCCAGACCTGTCTGGGAATGAACGCGTGGTTTTAAATCAGTAAGTTCGTGGTTACTTGTCACAGCGGCGAGAGGAAACTCACGCAGCCCCCAGCTACAAGGGCGGGCCCCAAGTGCAACACCGCATCGGCTTCGGGAGGGGCGTCTGCGCCAGGCGGTTCACACGCGCCAGCACCGGTCTTCCGGGCAGCTCTGCAAGAAGGCACCAGGGCTCCGCCTCACACATGGGGGCGGAAGCACAGCGCAGCCCCACGCCGCCAGCCGGTCAGGGCCCGTGGCAAGGCCGACACCCAGACCAACGACCTCCGGTCCTCACACCTTCCCTTCACCCGTGACGCCCACCCGGAGCCCTCGGCGCTGAGCACGTGAGCGAGCCCTTCACAGGCCTGATTTTATTTAATCCTCGCCGCTGTCCTGGGTGGAACGATTTTGTTGCAGTTAGACACATAAAGAACCAAATTCAGCCCTGGCTGGCATAGCTCAGTGGATTGAGCGCGGGCTGCAAACCAAAGCATCACAGGTTCGATTCCCAGTCAGGGCACATGCCTGGCTTGCAGGCCATGACCCCCAGCAACCTCACATTGATGTTTCTCTTCCTCTCCCTCTCCCTGTCTCTCTTTCTCCCTCCCTTCCCTCTCTAAAAATAAATAAATAAATATTAAAAAAAAAGAACCAAATTCAGGCACAGTGACTTGCCCATATTTTCACGCCCATATCAGGGCAGAGCGGACAACCAAATGCAGGTTCTACATCGGAACTGGCAGGGAATGTGATTAGCCTTGAGGCCTCACTGCCTTCTACAAGAGAAGACCCAGCTGTAGGTCCTTCCTTGTTAGGGACCACCCACCTGGTTTGTGTTCATCTTGACCTCTGACGGCCCCTTGTGAGTACCAGACTCTGAGGGCGCCACGTTGATAAGGCCACACCGGGCACCTCCCTGGGGCTCTGAATCCTAAACAGGGCCGACAAGAAACAACATCCCGCAGGTTGTGTAGACCAGCATCCCCTCCCCCGTGCGCTCGCACGCGTGCGCACACACACACGGCACAGCCCAAGGCAGGGCTGGAGTCCTATCCGTCCTTCTAAGAACCCAGTGAAAAACTTTTCTCAGAAAAACACGCACAGCACTTCACGCGTTCTGGGGGCCTATGAGTCGTCCACCCCCACCCCCTTCCTCCTGCCCAGACCCTGAAATCGTGTTTCTCACCCTAATGCCACCACTCCGCCCTCCTCGGGCCCCAGGCCTCGGGTCCCCTTAGACCAGTGTGATGAGCTGGACTTACCCTGCACGCGCTGCAAGCACAAGCCAGGTGTGGGCCCCGAATTCAAAGCGAGGGCTCTTCCTCACGGTACCTCGATGACACCAGTGACCACAGTCACGGCAGAAACGTCACCCCTGGGGACGCGGTGCAACGAGCCACTCCGAACTGGGCCACGAGGCCGAGAGGAGGGCGCGACGACCGTGGAGAAAGGGGCTGCTGTTTCCTGCAGACAGCAGCGCTACCTCGCTTCCGGTCGTCTCTTCCCGGAAGTGGAATGTTGGTGGGGGATCTACTTCCTGGGCCTGCGCACGGAAGTCCCCACCCCCCAGAAAACGAAACGGGACCACGCCTGGAGCACGTGGCAGGGAGGTGACCCCCGTCACCACAGGTTAGAGCAGGCAGTCCTACCGAGATCTCTTCCCGCCATTCAGGTGGACCACAGGTAACCATCACCCCCCTCGGCGTGAACAATAAGGGACTTGTCACCACATAGAGCTAGTCCCGGGGTACATATTACAGATGGAATCAGACCCACCCCCCCGGAAGTTCATCTGTCGACATCCTGACCCCTCAGTACCTGAGCACGTGACCTTATTAGGAGACAGGCCCGCACAAAGGCAGTCAAGGTTAAGATGAGATGGTGAGAGTGGGCCCCTCGGACTGCTGTCCAATGAGAAGGGGAAATTGGACTTAGATGTTCACCCCATGGAAACATGAGGACAGAAATCCGAGTGGTGTTTCCAAAAGCCAAGGGATGCCAAAGACTGCCCGCAAACCACCCGAAACCAGGTTCTTCCCACGGCCCTCAGACAGCACCGACCCTGCCCCGATCTTGGATGGCCAGCTTCCGGACCCGAGACAGGACCTTTCTGTCCTTTAAACCTCCCACTGTGTGGCACGCTGTCACAGGAGGCCTGGCAAAGTGAGACGATGGAGCAGCTCCAGTGTGGATTAAATCCACAGCTCGACAGCATCATCTGGAACCCGGACCTCCTCCTCTTCTCCATTCTGCCTGCCTCCCTCCGTGAGGCGGCTCTGCCTCGTGACCACAAAACGGCTGCCACAGACAGGCACGCAAGGTCCAGGAGAAGAAAAGCTGTCTCACCCTCAGGTATGTCATTCAGAGAAATGAAACCCCTCCCAGGAGCTTCCTGAGACACAGTCCCTCCCCTCTCACTTGCCGGCTTGCATCCCACGGCTCAGGTCCCCAGGCCCCGGACCGGTCCCCCCGAGCCTGGGGTTCTCTGTGGAGCTGGCTGGCAGGCCACCCTGCCCCGAACTCGAAGAAGGTGGGGGAAGGGTGCACGCAGGGCTGACTTAGCTATTACACAGAGTCAACACAGGGCCTAGAGCCAGCAGTACTGTTGGGGGCCCATGGAAATGTTTTATGAGGGGGTTAATGTACTTTGACTGTCATTTGTATAATTTAGAAACATCTTGGAAGGGTCCTCCAGAGGCAAAGGGGCATGGGACTCATAAGTCACAATGTGACCCTGGGCACACTCCCGGCCAGCGAAGGAGGCGGGTAAAAGGCTGCGGGGAGAGGAGGGGGACCAGTGGAGTGTGTAGAACTCCACACATGGAAGGGGGGACACGCAACCATGGGTGACAGTGGCTCGTCACTGGGTTTTTCCAGCAGGAATGGGGCCAGGGGGGATTGTGCAGCTGGTAAAAAGCCCTCTCTCTCACCCAATCATCGCCACCCCCTGTGGAGAAGTCAACACCCCCCCCCCACACACACACAAACATACCCCTTTTTTGGTTCGCAAGCTCCACCTTGTTATAGATGGAACCGTGTCTCCCCTCCCCCACCTCTGCCAAAAACAAATTACACAGGGAAGCCCTAGCCCCCAGCATGACTGCATTTGGAGATAAGGCCTTAAAGGAAGTAATTGGGGTTAAATGACATCATAAGGGTGTGTCCCTAATTCAGCAGGATGGATGAGTGCTCTTGTAGGCGGAGCAGCAGCCACCAGAGCAAAGACCGTGGGGGACACGGAGGAGGGAGGCAGCAGGAAAGGGCTCCCAGAGACCAGACCGTAGCCGCCCGAACTTGGACTTCGGGCCTCCAGAACTGTGAGAAAATAAGTTCGCCGTTCAGGCCAGCCGGTCTGTGGCTTTGTTACGGCAGCCCCAGCCGCCTGATACTCTGGTCTAGCTCGACCCTCTCAGTCTTCGGGGGGAGCTATGCCAGAGACAGCCGGTCGCTGGTCCGGGTTCTGGCGGAGCCCAGCCTGGAGCCCCGCCCACGCTGGGGTCTGTCTGCCTCCCACAAGGACACAGCCACGGCAGGTCGGCAGGTCGTGGGTGCCATTCAGCTCGCTGACCGCAGGATTCACGGGGCCCCTGCCCACACTGCAGTCTGCGCTGCAACGGGTCTTTTTATCTCTGGGCTGGTGGATTCGGGCTGTTCCCCGAAAGGAAAGGGGGCCCAAACTCCTCCCGCAGCTTCCCCCATCATCAGCATGGAAGCAACAACCTCACAATGAGGAAAAGTGCGTGGGGGGGGCGGGGAGCACTGGGCGGGGGGAGGCACGTCAAGGAGGAAACGACTTCATCATCTTAATCAGAGAAACACAGTAGTTCTCAGGCCAAGCACTAATTCATCCGACTTTCATTAGCCCAGCGAACACCATACAGGAGCAGTTGAGCATAAGAGGCAGAGAACAGTAACTCCTGCCCGGGAGCCTGTGGGTGACTGGATTTTTCATGTGAACGAAGGGGACAGTAGCAGCTGCCTGCTGCGTGCCGAGACACGGACCACGTCTGAACTGGACAGTCCTTCTCCCCTGTTCCAAGTTTGCTCGGGGCTCCCCCCTCCCGTCGGGATGAAATGCGACAAGAGCAGATTTTTAACAAGGCGGCTGCTGGGCCAACTCCGCCTCGCTCCTTTCCCTAAATAATCAATACCCGTGCGTCGCGGCTGCTATAAACGTCAAGCCCCAGTGTGTGACTGATGCCGATGCAAACCAGCTCGGGCCTCGCGTGCCCGGAGGCCCCCCCCACGCCCGGAGCCCGAGTGGAATAACAAAAACGCTCAAGACTGTGGAGACATTTTTCTTCCTCTCGGCTCGCAGTGCAGGAGGCTCAAGTCTTACTGAGCCCTGCCGACTCCCTGGGAGGGGGAATGGTGGACTGAGGTACGTCCGTGACATTCAGTTGACCTCAGGAAGCTCAAGGACTCCAAGGGGATGAGCAGAGCGGGGACCCTGGTCTTTAAAAGCGCAAGTCATTGGATAAAACGGCCTGTCACGCCTAGGGACCAACGGAGAAGAGTCGTTTCGTTAGATGAGTAACAGTGCTGCCGCTGGGCCCTTGCACCTGCAACTCCCTGAGCTCCCTGAGCCGCTTCTTCGTGCCCCACAGTTAACTTAGTTGTTGTTCTGGCTTCCGAGCGGCTGTCCTTCCTCCAGGAAGCCTTCCCTGACTCCCAGCACTGGGCTGGGCGCTTTCTCCCGTGTCCATGGCACACGGGGACCCTGGTTTCACTTGCCCGCCAGCGCTTCCCCTTCTTCCAGCAACAGGAGCCCAGGAGCCTCTGGGGAGTCCTCTCCACCACCACACACCGGCTTGGTGCGCCGTCCACCCAGAGTCCCGCCCACTGCCAGCCAAAGGAGCGGACAGAGGGCCAAAGTCCAATTGGATTCTCCGGCTGAGGCTACCCGATGTCGGCCAAGGTGAGGAGAACGGCGAGAACCGGTCTGTCCCCGTTGGTCTGTTTCCCACCCTTCAGGCCACTGGGGCTGCTGCCCACTCCCGTCTTTCCCGAGGCCACGTCCAGCTCCTCCTCCAGCCCCATGAGCCATCCCAGGACCTCCCGGCACACCGTCTCCGGCTGAGGGTAGCCGGACTCGGCTTCTGTTGCCCACGACCCAAACCCTGGTGTCCTCTGACACGCCAGCCATCCCCCTCATGCACCTGCCTGAGATCAATGGCTGACACCCATCTGCTCAGCCTCAGCGCCCACCACAGGGCTGACACGGGGCAGCCGCTTGCTGGTGTGCTGCGTGGGAGCTCGTCACACAGATCGCTGAGTGATGCTGCTTTGATTGGCTTGTCAAGAGCTGTCAACCCGGCCGACACGCACTGTGCACTGATGAGGCCGCTCAGGGAGGCCAGCCCCGGAGACAGACGTGACAGGAGGAAGCACGTCACTTCTCGGCACACAGGTCTGAACTTGGATGCCCACCTCGCCATTTGCTGGGTGTACCTCAAGGGCACAGAGCCGGCCGGTTGGTCCCTGCAGCCTCCGCGCTGTGCCTGGCACCCGAGCAGGGGCCCAGGGAGCCGGCCTCCTGCACCGAGACCCCTGATGTGAGGGTCTTCAGAGGAGGACCGTGCTGTCTCCTCTGTGCCCACTGAGGCTCTGGCCCCGGGGAGGACGTGCAGTCGGTCAGTGTCCAGTGCGCAGCAGTCCCTGTCCGGCCCGAGCACGTGTCCCACCTCCCACTTTTCCCCCAAGGCAGGACCACGTGCACCAGGGAACCTCGTTTAATCCTGCTGCCCCGCACCCTCCCTCCAAGTCCTCTGTCTGGTGTCTGTGGGGCGGAGACACGCTCCCTGCACCCTCCGAGGTTCCCCAGCTGGGGCCCTTGCACTTTAGATGGATGAAGGACAGCTTAACAAGAGGAAAAAAAAAAAAAACACAAGTTCATCGCCACACACAGCACCCATCCAGGTGGAAGAAACTCAGCACCCAGTAACTCAATGCCGAGGTTAGAACTTGAGGCCGATCCAGCACCTTAACAAACACGATTTATAGAGAAGCAACAACACAAAGGAAAGCAAGTTTTTAGGCTTTTAGGGGAGGCAAACTGGGGGAAGGTACATAGATGGGGCAAAGCCAGTGGAAGATAAAGTTGTTTTAGTGAGGTGTGTTATGCAGATTCCTCCGGTGTCACCTCGGGGCCAGAAAGAATCAGGGATTGTCTCCAGTGTTTAAGAACTACAGAGAGGAGAGGGGAGAGTGTTTTTCTTGTGTCTGCTTCTTCTCTACTGCCTTTAGCTAAAATAATTCGTATTTAAAGTGCCATATTTTCTTTAGATTTTATTTATTTATTTTTAGAGACGGGAGGGAGATAGAGAGAGAAACATCAATGTGCAGTTGCTGGGGGCCGTGGCCTGCAACCCAGGCATGTGCCCTGACTGGGAATCGAATCTGGGACACTTTGGTTCGCAGCCCGTGCTCAATCCACTGAGCTATGCCAGCCAGGGCCTTAAGTGCCCTATTTTGAGGTTGCATACTCTGAACGCCTTCACGTTATACACAGAAAGCAGTGACTGGCGTTCCAGGCACCTAATTACAGCTTTCCAGGAGATGAACGGTACCCTAGACCACCGGGACCCATTCAGAATGCACAGAATGTTCCAGAACAATGCTATATAGGGACCTGGCTTTGTATCCAGCTACCCTTTTGATCTGCTCTCTGAAGACTGTCTCACCTCCTCCCACCTCACAGAAGAGCTTAGAAAGTCACTCCTACCTGGGAGAACAAACACTATTCTTCACCTACCTCCACAGTTAGCAAAGGTTTTCTGCAAAGGGACAGACAATGAATATTCTAGGCTCTGCAAGCCACACGGTCTCCGTCACGGCTACTCACCGCTGCCATCGCAGGGCAAAAGCAGCCACACGGAACACGTAACCACACGGGTCACGGCTGTGTTCCAATAAAACCTTGCTTCTAGTGCTGGAATTTGAACTTCATGTGATTTTCAGGTGCCGCAAAGTATTATACGACTCTCTCTCCCTTCCATTTTTTTTTCCAGGCAGTCAAAATGTAAAACTGACCTTTAGCCACAGAAATGTGAGCCATGGTGGACCGCGTACCACAATCCACAGCCCCCACTGAGGTGGAGGTCCCATCACCCATTCACAGCATACGTCGACCATACGGAGGAATAATGTCTAGACCTGGGGGGGTGGGGGCAGCAGTCAAAGGTGTGGGATTGGACCCAGGGCCGAGTTCCCTTCCTTCTGCTCCCTCTCTGTCCACCCCTGGGCCACTCGGTCAGCCTTTCTGACCCCTGACTTCCTCTGCCACGCAGTGCGCACGTCCTGCCAAAGTGGGACTGCAAGGCTCCCTGCAACAACCTGACCAAGGCATCGAGCACAGCCAGACCCCTTACGTGGCTGGTCACCATGGAGACGGGATGAAACATCCCCTTTTTACACCACCGGTCAGCCTGAAGGGTGTCCGCACACTCACGGAACGTGAGTGCAGAGCGGGTTTCCGGAGCCCTGGTGAAGAGGAGCCGTGTTCGATCTCCCGGGTGAGAAGGGCCCCCCCACTGAGCTGTGTCCTGGGAGATGGGAGGGCTGGGAGTTTCCCGAAGGCAGGTCAGCAGGGCGGGCAGCCTGCCCCGGAGGGGAACGCAGCCGCCTTTTCCCCTCTGCTCCTTCTCTCTTCGCCCTGCGAACTAGTGAGGCTTAGCGAAGCGGCCCCCAAATTGCCCACTATCACCCTTAAGTCGCCCTTATTGAGGGAGAGCCTTGTTCTGCCATCTGCAACACAGCCTTCTCTGCTGCCCAAGGCAGGTGGCCCCGAGCCTTTGGGGATAAGGTCCCCTGAAAGTTGGGACGGTACAGCCAGCTGCCCAGACTGTCCTTGAGAGGATGACCAGTAAGATTTAAGCGGTGTTTGCTTTCCAGAACTTCAACGATGACCTAAACTGGGGAAACTCCCACTTATCAATACGTTGCGGGAAGTTTTTTAGAATTATCCACAAGAAGAAGAGAGTAGCAGGGGAGTCCAGTGACAGAACCCCAAATGCCCTCCCCAGGAAGGACTAGCTGCCCCACGTCTGGTGGCGCTTCCCACCCCGCAGGACGGCCCGCACTGGGAGGGGCCCCAGGTCGCACCTTCCGGGGCGGCTGCCTCCCGTGACCCATGACCCATGACCCATGACCATGGACACGTGCGTGCCTGGCCATCCCGGCCTAATGTGGGACACGCCGATGATGAGAGCAGACTGGGGAGCGACGAAGCATTTCTCTTGCGGGGCAGCGCTGTGACTCGAGCAAGTCCCAGCAAGGGCACTGAGTCCCAGGCAAACGCCGAGTGCGAACACATATTATTTTTTTTTCTTGTCAAAGGTGACAAGTACAGGGTTGACGAGTTCGGAAGCCGCCGAGGACCGAGCCCTGACTGCAGCAAGCTCTTGGGCCAAGAACTTGAAAAATGCTCTTCACTAACAGCCAGTCCTCACTAACCTGCTCTCGGCAACAGACATGCAGGGTATTTATTCCCCCGAACACGACGGTCCAGAGGGCGGAGTAAGAACACACTGGGAGTCTGGACTTCGAGGTCTCCAAACTTCTGCGGCGCACTAACAAACAGAGTTCAGATGAGAGCAATGAGACATACTTTCATTAGGGATCGTTGAGGACAAGACAGAGGATTCTGGCTAGAAAACAAAGAGGATTTATTGGAAAGCATTCAGGGATTTGAAGAATCCATATACCCGTATAAAAATCGGGGAGCCTGGAGTGGAAATCAGTAGCACGTGGGCCTGCCCAGTTTTGACGTCTAGAATCCGACTTCCTTCCTCAAGCTGGGGCCATTCTGATCACGTAGAGTATCAGCTACTTTACCGTGAGCTGCGGAAGTCAGAAAGAGGGGTCTTTCTCCTTCTGCCCCAGACCCTGGCAATTCACCAAGCAGGTGACCCAGGCTTGGCACATGCCACCCTCCCGACCAAGACTTTAACGTCTGGAGAGCAGAGAGGGAAGGGCAATCAGGAATATTCCAGAACAGCTCTAGGGGGGCAGTGTGATGACACAGCCCGGGCAGCTGCAGCTCAGTTCTGGCGGACTGCTTCTGCGGAGACCTGATCTCGTGCTTGCTCTCTCTCGGCCCTCCAGAACAGCCCGGTCAGTGCCCACATCCCAGCTCTGGTCCTCCAGCCTCCTCCCTACCAATGTTCCCACAGACAGATACTTGGCTATTGCTTAGGGAAAACCACAGTCAGCACCGCAGCTTGCAGCCAAAACTCCAAGTGACACAAACCACCTAAGACATTTGTGGGGACTTGGGAGCCAGAACTGTGGGCGCCGTGCTAAGGCGCAAGTATCTGGTCAGGGAGCGGGCACTGAGACGCATGACCACCAGCCACTTTTTCTGGTGTTGTATCCCACTCTCGGAATCCACGGTCTCAGACAAGAGCTAAGCGCGGGCACCCTGCTCACCCCCGGGGCCGTGCCAGGGTGGTGACAGGAAGCACATGCCCCTTAGGCAGCCAAACAGGATGCACTGTGACTGGACCTGGCCCTACTGACCCAGCCACGGAGGGGAGAAGCTACCCCCTCAGAGCAGCAAGACACTGTTAGGAAGGGGGCTCGGGTGCTGAGCAGGGACAAGTGCATGCCCCATCGCGGAGGGTCACCCTTTGAAAGACACCGGAGCTACTGCCCTCCCTCCAGACTGCAAGCGCAGGCAGGCGCCGTGCCCCCAGTCGCCCCCGCACTGCACGTGCATGTACACAACCACAGCACGCGGAACCGCATCTCCCACGCAGACGGGGCTCCAGGCACGCACCGTGCCCTCTGCTGCAAACAGGTTCCCAGGGGCCCGGGGAGGAAATGCAACACTTGGGGGAAAAAGAGAATCCCCCAATCCGCACTTGTCTCATCCTCCATTTCTCCCAGATCAATCCCCGTCCTCCGTTCGCTCTTCTCTGCAGAGGTGACCGGGCACTGGGCAAAGCCGCCTTCCCAAATCTGCCATTCCTGGGCCTTGCTTTTCAAGGCATCTTCACCTACACGCTTAGCCTGGAATTGTTTTAAGGATGAAGTGCTTTCTTTTAAACTAGTACAGTAGACCCTTGAACGGCATGAGTTTGAACTGGGCAAGTCCACTCACTGTGTTGGCCAAAAGGTCCACTTAGCTTTTTCCGTAAAATAAAAGACACGCTTGTCATATTCACCAATAACTATTAATCTGGATATTTTGAGTGTGTTGGCTATGTCCTGTGTGGTGTACTGTTTGATTGTTCTCAATTAATGTCTCGATTGGATCGCTATCAACTTCAGCTGGTGTGCCCATCCATAAAGCATCATACAGTGAGAAATTTCTAGCATAAAACATTGCAAACCACTTTTGACACATTCAACCAATCACAGCACCTTCTCCACACACTGCACAAACTTTTTTTTGTGTTTCAGTTGTACTTTTACCTTCCTTGAAATAATAAAGCATAATATGTTGCATATTTTCTTCCCTCTTCAATATTAAAATGTCTACACAAAAATTCACCAATTTTGATGTTTTTTTAATGTACACTGATATGACAGCTGTCACAATACAATCTAACAAAATTGTTTTGAATGAAGTTAAAGACAACTAAGCACTACTAGAGCCATCTTATGAAAACAAACAAACAAACAAACCTACTGGCCAACTCAATATATCAGATATTTTTCAACAAATCAGATCTTTGTATTTAGGAGTTTTGCATCAGCAGATTCAACCAACCACAAACCGAAAACAGTTATTTTCACATTCTCAACTGCAGATTCCCAACCACACATCAAAAGCACTGCATGGTGACCACAGTTAATAATACTTTTTCGTATGTTTGAAAGTTAGTTTCTAAAAGAGTAAATCTCAAAAGCACTCATCACAAGTAACAAATTATGACCATGTGAGGTGGGGGGTGTTAACTAAACCAATTATGGTATTTGTTTTGCAACATACATGAAATATGATTATGTTTAATGATTTTTTATATATATCATGTTGTACACCTAAATGTTAGATGTTAACACCAGCACAATGTTAGATGCTGATTCTATCTCAATGAACCTGGAAAAATAAACCTCAACAAATACAAAAGATGGAAACCACACAGTGGACAATCTGCCCAATCAGACGCCAACGAGAAAGCCGTAACTGAGGAGAACAGGAGCATCTCCAGGGACTTGGAAACTAAGCAACACATTTCTAAATCACTCGTGGGTCAAAGAGGAAGTCTCCAGAGAAATCAAGGACACAGCGAACTGAATGAAAATGAAAACACAGCAGATCGAAGGGACGCGGCGCCGAGAGGGGAATTTGGAGCACTGGATGCACAAATGAGAAAGGAGGCAAGTCTCACATCAGTAATCTAAGCTCCCGCCTCAAGAACCTAGAAAAAGAAAAGCCAACCAAACCCAGTGCAAGCAGAAGGCAGGTGACACTAAAGATCAGAAATCGGCAAAAGTGAAAACAGAACAACAACATGAAAAATCAATAAAACAAAGAGCTGGTTTTTGCAAACACCGATAAAATGGATCAACTTCCAGCAAGACTGGCAGAGAGAAGAAGAAACAGTACTGGGAATGAAACGGGACCCAGAGGATAAGGGGCAGCTGTGAACAACTAGACACACACACATGGGACGACTTGAAGAAAGGGACTCATTTCTTCTAAAAACACAAATCACCACGACGCACCCAATATGAAACAGATCATTGAAACAACCCTGTAACTATTTTAAAATTTGAATTCATGATGCAAAACCTCCCCAAAAAGAAATCTCCAGGTCCAAATGAGTTTTCAGTTTCACTTGAAAATTCTACTGAGTATGTTAAAAGGAATTAAAACTAATTCTACACGAGGAAGGGAAACAAAAAGGCATACAGACCAGAAAAGGAGAAATGAAACTGTGCTTATCTACAGATGACATAATTGTCCAGATTTAAAAAAATCCCAAGGAATCTACCAAAAACTCTTAGAACCACTGAGTGCATCAAAGTCACAGGATATCGGACCTACACAGAAAATCAATTGCATTTTCTTATACTTGCAAGGAAAATTAACGTCAAAAATATACTACTACTTACAAGTGAAATATTTGAGTAAATCTCCCAAAGTGTGTTCAGGGCTTTCATGCTGAACCTACACAACACAGATTATGCAAAAATCAAAGAATATCTAAGTAAATGGAGAGACATATCATGTTCATGGATGGAAGATCAAAATAGGAAAAATGGCTAGTCTCCCCAAATTGATATGTAGGTGTTTTTTTTAAGTAAGATTTCCTTCATTTTGTTTTTTTAATTAATTTATTCATTTATTCATTTATTTTAGAGAGGGAAGGGAGGGAGGGGGAGAGAGAGAGAGAGAGAGAGAGAAACATCAATGTGCGGTTGCTGGAGGCCGTGGCCTGCAACCCAGGCATGTGTCCTGACTGGGAATCGAACCTGCGATACTTTGGTTCTTGGCCCATGCTCAATCCACTGAGCTACGCCAGCCAGGGCGATATGTAGGTTTTTAACACAAGTCCCAGGAATATTTGTTTCTGTATAGACCAGATTAATCTGAAATCCTAAAATTATTTTAAAACTATATGTAAAGGCAAAGGAACTATAACAGCTAAAAGGAACTCTAACAACCAACGATTGGTTGGGGGTGCGGGGTGCGGAGTAAAACGGGGGGGGGATCGGTCTGCCTGGTCTCAGGACTTACTGTGCAGCTGCCATAGCGAGGCTGCGTGGCAATGGCGCACAGCCAGCTGCCACAGGAAGGTCGGAGAAAAGACATACACCGATCCATGGAACGGAATAGAGAATCCAGAGGGAGTCTGACTCACACACATGGGTCCGACTGATTTTTGAGACGGTGCAAAAGCAATTCGATAGAGGAAATGTAGCCTTTTTGACAAATAATGCTGAAGTAACGTGGATAGTCATGTGGGGAAAAAAAAACGCCCTGACTTACATCTCACACACTACCCAAAAATTAACTCAAAGTGGGTCACCAGCTTAAATATAAGAAGTAAAACTGTGAAACTTTTGGAGAAGAAACCACAGGGGGTGGGAAGTGTGGGCTCCAGGGCTCGGCCAGGACTTGTGGGGCTGACGGCCAACGCAAAGGAGAATAAATGGGTACGTTAGACTTCAAAGGTTTTTTTTGTTTTGTTTTGTTTTTGCTTTATGAAAAACGCTGTTGGAAGAACCAAACAAGACACGCTACAGACCGGAAGAAAATATTTGCAAACCACAACCCTGACAAAGGACAGCTGTCTGCAACATAGAAAGAACTCTCAGGACTCAATAGCAAAAACCAAACAGTGCAATTCTAACGCGGGTGAAAGACACGAACAGACATTTCCCCGAAGAGGATACACGGTAGCCGAAGAACGCAGGGGAAGCCTCGCCCCGTTAGCCACTAGAGAAATGCAACTCCAAATCATGGTGGCTAAAAAAAAAAAAATAGTGACAATTCCCAGGGCCGTCAGGGATGCAGACGAAGGGTATCACTCGTACCTTAAGGAATGTGCGATAGTTCGGCAGCTTTAGAAAACGGCCTGGCAGTTTCTCAAAAACAGAGCAACACAACAGCGGGCACACGGATCTCCCGAGAATGCCCTGCCCACCCCCACCCTTGAGAAATGGAAGCTGCCCTCACACAGACACCTGCACCCGAGAGGCTACGGCAGCTTTGTCCACCACAGCCCCAAACCGGAGATGCCCCAGATGCCTGCGAAGGGGCGAAAGGTCAAGCTGGGGTGCATCCCCACCACGGGACCCTCCTGAGCAACAAAAGCGACGCCCTGGATGACTCCAGAGAGTGGCGCTGTGTGAAGGAGGCCAGCCCCTAAGGGGGAGACCCTGCGGGACTCCATGCACATAACATTCTTTCTTGCGCTAACACAAAACCAGAGACGGGGGACAGGTGAACAGCCAGCTGTCCGGGGCTGGGGAGCAGACGGGAGGGAGCGAAGCGGGGCTGGCTGTTAACAGGGTGGCGGGAGGGGTCCCCGGGGATGGAAACCTTCTCTGTCTTGACCTTTCCGACGTCAATATCCCGGCTGCGGTATCGCACCACAGTCACCATGGTCACCACGGCAGGAAACAGGGCACGGGGAACCTGGGAGCTCTGTGTCACTTCCTACAGTTATGTCTGAATCTACAATTAATCTCAATAAAAAGTTTAATTTAAGAAAATAAAACAAGGAAACGAGACTATGAAAGTCAGGACATTGGTTACTTTCGGAGGGAAGTCCCAGCAGGCCCCGGGACGGGGTGACCTGCAAGGTTCCATTCCCGCCCGGGGTGGCCGTGAGGGGCGAGCTCACTTTATATAACACACCGAGCTGTACGCCTGCTTCGTGTGAATGTTTTGTACCTGTGTTTCGTTTTGCAATAAGTTAAAGAAAAAAGAAAAAGATGGCAGCTGTTCTGTCTTGAGCCAGGAGCCGGTGACCACGGGAACAGTGATCATCCACAATCATACGGTGTATGAACGAGAAACAAGCATCTGTCATCAGCAGCCAAGATTTTGCTGGTCACTCCTGCATACACAGCCCATCCTGACCGACACCTGCACAGTGGGGGACCAAAAAGATAACAGCTACCCGAGTTCCTACTTAGGGGGAGGCCACCAACTATGAGCCCAGCAAGGGACAGCAACATGCCCCCGGGGAGGGCGGGCAGGGCCTTTGGGGTGAGGTTAATAAAGCAAAGACCTGGACCGGCGTCCGGCGTCCGCCCAAGGCCCACGCCTACTACACACTCAGCTCTCTCCTCCAAGGACCCCCCCGTGATGTCAGCTGGACAGAAAAGTATCAGAATATTCATGTTTTAGACCGACTGTGTGCTCCCCCTGCCCCAGTTCCTATGTTACAATCCTAACTCCCAGGACACTTAGAATGTGTGTTTAGAGACAAAGAGGTAATTAAGGCTCCACGAGGCTATAAAGGTGAGCCCAAGCCCACGGGACCGCCGTCGTTACAGGAGGAGAGACACCAGGGGTGCAGGTGCATAGAGGAAAGGCCACGTGAGGGAGGAGACCGAGAGGCGGCGGCCACCTGCGAGCCAAGGACAGAGGCCTCAGGGGACAGCAACCCCGCCAGCACCTTGACCTTGGATCTCCAGCCTCCAGAACTGAGAAAATAAATGACTTGTTAAAGCCCTCCCCCACCCCCATGGTGTTGCATTATGGCAGCCCCGGCAGACTGATACCACCCAGAGCAGACGTGGCCACAGAAACACAGAGGGTGACCGCATGCGGATCATCACAGACTGCAAGGTCCCAGAGGGGCCATCCCTCCTCCACTGAAGTCTCGCCACGTGACAGATGCCAACTGCAACCTCCAGTGCCTTCCCTCCCTCCTCAGAGCACCCCACACCAGACACGAGGACTCGCCCCCACAGGGGTTCCATGCCCAGCCAGGCACGGGGGCAGGGGCAGGGCCAGGGTTAGACCCCGGAAGGCCTGTAGCCCAGACCCCCACCCGTCTGCGGCTGCCAGTGCTGAGCCTCCCCCGGCAGGGAAGGGCACGGTGGCACAGGGGCAGGTGGGGGACAGGGGCATCAGTGCACTGCCCAGCAGGGAGCACGGGCGAGTGCTGAGAATGGCCACAAACGCCACTTTGCCAGGAGCACGACGAGGCATTCCAGCGGCCGGTTTCCACCGGCAGAGCATTGGCTGGCTGTCCCTGCCTAGTCCCCCTGGACCCCGCCTCCAACAGCGGTGACAAGTAGGGCAGCCACCAACCAGCCCCCACCCCCTTTCCAGGTGCCCCCCGCCCAGCTGCGGGATGTTGCAGAAAGCCTTCCAGACAGACACGATCCCAGCAATCCCTCAGTTCTCTATGACACGTCTCAAGGCTCCTGAGGCCTACCAAGGTCTTGAGAAGCGGATCCCGGCTCAGTGTCCCCTGGGCGGGCACAGGAAGAACAGCAGCCTTCCATCAAGGTCCTTCCTCCACTCAGAAGGGACATCTCCCGCACACACCCCCATACCCCGCCCAGTGGTCACCAGGCCCATCTCACTTGGCCAGCTGGTGGGAAGCACAGACCCCCCACAAAGGGGTCCTCCCGCTGCTTTTCAGAGGGTTGGATGCCTCCCGAATAGAAGAAACATTGGCCACCAGCACATTGGCCAAAGGAGCCTGATTAGAGACAAAAAGCCAGGAAAGGCGGAAGAGAAGTACAAAGCAGCTGCTTGGCCCCTCCCACTGCTGCGGGGGTCCCGGCAGCCCTGAGTTCCTAGCAGGGACAGGCCCTGGTCACAGGTGGGCCCTGTGATGGCGCTGGCCTCGGTGTGCTATTGAGACGGTGGGAAAGCTCGGTGCGTGACCTGTCCGTTGTAAAACCTCGATTAGTGGCACGTTTTAAAATTAAAAGGCAAGCAAGCCTGCATAGTAGGGGAAACCTGTCACCTTGCATCTTCTACACCCCAGGTTCTGACCCTGTTCGGGGACCATGCCTGGCATCCTATCATGGAGGAAAACATCTTAAACACTGGGGACAATGATATCCTTCCTATCACCCTGTGTGCCCCTTGCTTCCCGTGCACACGATCACAGGACCTTGTTCTCCTACAAGGACCAGGGCTCCACCCACCATGGCTGCTCCTCCGCCTGACGCTCATCACTGGGGACCTACAGAGGGACAGTGTTCAGAAGACATGCACCAGAGACCAGGCCTCACCCCAGGAGCGGGGGGATGGAGCCCCAGGACCTGCCACCAGCTCAGGTCTATCTCATTGTCAGGAGACGTAAACTGGAGCCCTGCCCCGACCACCGTGCAGCACAGTGCAGTGCCTGGGACGTGGTGTGTGGTTGGCAGGATCGCCAACCCCAGCCCTGCGCTGCGTGACAGCTTCTCGGTCAAGGGCTGAATACAAGACAGTAAGGTTAAAATGGAGCTGAAGTTTTCTGTCACCTCGTCATAGCCATCTCAACATCATGTCACAGCCATCTCAATGTGATAGCCATCTCTATGTCATGACACCTTACGTGTTTGCCGGGAGGCTGGTGGAAACAAACCCAGTGCACCAATGGTTGCATAAAAGCCTAGCACGTACAATTATGTATGGTGCATAACACCTGATAGTAATAAACGATAATGTTACCGATTTAGGGTTGCTTCGTGTATATACTCTACATTTTATTAAAAGTGCACCCTTTCCACTTAAAGGAGTTTGCTGTAAAATGGTCTGACATGGTACACCTGCAGCAGCCTCCGGCATCTCATGTTGACCGAGTCTCTCGATGGCATCCTTTCCATCCCACTTGTGCTTGATTTAATCTCGTGCTGTTTTGTGCAGAAACACGCTGTGCAGGCTCCTAGCCTGGGAGCGGTGGGCTGCACCACGTAGCCCAGGTGTGCAGGGGGCTGTACCTTCTAAGTCTTTGTAAGTGCCTCTGCGATGTTTGCACAGGACAAAACCACCTAAGGACACATTTCTCAGAAGGTACCGCGTCGCCAAGTGGCACGTGGCGGCATCGCACTTGAACGCAGTCCTTCATTGCCGTGGTAAAGAATCATCCTGGGAGCAAATAAATATTCGATACAAAGATGTCCAGTGTCCATGTGAACTTACAAGTGGCTATATCAGACCCTCCAGCACTAAAATGAACACAGAAGTAACGATCTTCAAGTTTAAAAAGCCCAGTATGAATGGGTCAGTAGCTACCCCAGTCCCTACCAGGAGCGGACACTGTTGTAACACATGCATGGAACAATCGATGCAATTTTCCCGACAGCCCCGCAGGGAAGGGGCCTCGGACAACCCTCACTTGACAGAGGAGAGAACTGAGTCCCAGAGAGGTTCAGTAGCTTCTCAAGGTCCCCCAGCAGGTTGGGGGCACGGCCAGTTAGCCAATATTCGTTTACATAAAAACCTACAGGATTAAAGAACCCATTGGTGACTGGGGATTTCTTTGGATTTTCTGTTTTTTCCTCACATTGCTGTAACTTACATTTTCTAGTTAAAAAAATTTAAAATTTGCTGGCTGGCATAGCTCAGTGGATTGAGTGCGGGCTGCAAACCAAAGTGTTGCAGGTTCGATTCCCAGTCAGGGCACATGCCTGGGTTGCAGGCCATGGCCCCCAGCAACTGCACATTGATGTTTCTATCTCCCTCCCTTCCCTTTCTAAAATAAATAAAATCTTTAAAAAAAAATTTAAAATTTGGTATTTAAGGATTCGTGAGGATTGGCCCTGAGGCAAGAATGAGTGCTGAGGCAGCCCACGCAGGGCGCCCCCCCCCACCATGGTCCCAGGAAGGACAGCGCCCCCCAGCCGCCACTCCCCAGGGTTCTGCAGTCCGCATCGTGCGCTCCAAGCCCTCCGCACGGGGCCGTAGCCCTGCCCACAACGTCGAATGGAGCAGAAGTAGACCACGTGACAGCTGGTTTGCAAGGGCTCGCCCAGCACGGCCTCCGGGGAAGGGGCCCAGAGTCCCTCAGCTCCAGGAGCCCTTCCTTGCCCAAGAGAGATGGCATTTGGCAACATCCTCCCAGCCAGGGCCCAAACCGCTCCACCGTTGGCCCTTCCTCCCAGGAATCCCACATCAGATGGCAAGAAAGGCAAGGTGGTTTATTTTTTTTCTGGTTTTTTTTTTTTTTTTTTTTTTTAAGCTTAGGCATCAAGCAAAAGTCAGAGCCACAACCCCAAGCTGTAGGCAGGTGTCAAGAGCCACTTGAACATTCTAGAAGGCCCTCAGGGCCCCACTTGACACTTGGTGACCTTCCCATCCGAAGCATGAGCTGTAATTAACAGCAGGGGACCCGCTGACTCGGCTGCTGGGCTGAGGGCCAGCGCTGACTGACAAGCACTCAGAGTGACCAGCTGGAACCGGCAAGATGTCCCCGAAGAGAAGGGCATTCCCAGGGGCTTGGCCCTCTGAGTAGGGTTGCCAGATTCAGCAAATAAAAATGAAGGACACTCAGTTACATTTTTATTTTAGCTCAATACCATTTTTTTTTCAAGTATAAGTACTCACCCTGCAGTATTGGGGACATACTCATGCTTTTAAACATCATTGGTTTACCTGAAATTCAAATGTAACTGGGCATGCTGGGTCTTATCTGGAAACCCTCCCTGTGAAGCAGTGGCATTTACAACAAAACCCCCCTCGCCCCCCTGTGGCCGCTGAGAGGGTCTGAGCAGAGAGACCCCTGCACAGAGCAGGCCCCGGCTGATACTCCGGCAGGACGCTCCACCCGGTTCGGCAGCTGCAAGCCAGGCGCGTTCACACAGCTGCGTTCGACTCCCGCTCAGCAAGGCCTCATGCGCAGTCGCATTTCCCCCCCGGCAGGCCTCTCGGCGCACCCCGCAGTGAATCCCGGGGGGCCTCCTGGGCGCCGGGCGCCAACACAGCAGTAAACAAGCACGGGCCCTGGGTTCCCAGGGGGCTGACCTTCTGGAGAAGCCGAGAGACTAGAAAATCTCAGGCGGGCCCTGGCTGGTGTAGCTCAGTGGATTGAGTGTGGGCTGCGAACCAAAATGTCACAGGTTCGATTCCCAGTCAGGGCACATGCCTGGGTTGCAGGCCATGACCCCCAGCAGCCGCACATTGATGTTTCTCTCTCTCTCTCTCTCTCTCTCCAACCCCCCTCCACCTCTCTCCCCTCTCTAAAAATAAATAAATAAAATCTTATAAAAGAAAATTTCAGGTGACCAGGAGGGGAGGCCACTTTAGACTGAGCGGTCAGGGAAGGGAACTGAGGAGACAGGCTGGGGCCATGTGGTATTGGGGGAGGTGGGGGGCGGGAGGTGTTCATTGCAGGCGGTGATCGGCCGATGCCAAGGGCCTGTGGCAGACAGGGCTTACTTCACACAGAGGCTGAGAGACAGTTGCTCTGGCCGGAACGGAGAGGGTGGGGAAGTGGGGTGCAGAGTGCAGCTGGGGCCCCAGCGCCTTCCCAACCAGGAAAGAGAGTTGGATCTCATTCTAAGTGCACAGAATGCTGTTGGAGGGTTCTTAAAGTGACATGATGCAATTTGGAGATGTTCACACAGCCCAGAGAGACACACAGCCTCACAGGTTGCCAGGACCAGGGCAAGGGGGAAATATGGAAGGCATTAGGGTGCAACATTTAAGAAGACCCTCATTCTTATGTCTGTGCAAGTGCCGACACTCAGGGGCCCCCAGCCTCCATCCCCAGGCCCGGCTGCTGGAGTAGGAGGGCAGGTCAGGAGGGGAAGGGGGAAACTTACCACGTGCCCCATCCATCGGGGACAGGCTGCAGCTTCTGGCTCCCGCCGGGCTGGGCGAGGCATGCCTGCTATAAAGAAAGGGAGGGCCCCGGGGCCAGGTTCCCTCCAGCCAGGGGTCCGCAATGTGTCTTCTTGGCTGAGCCATGGCAAGGCTGCTGGGGCATTCTGACACTCCTGGTCCCCTAGCCTAGTGGACTCACGCCCTCCGGACCCAGCGGGTCAGAGGGAGCTGGACACCCTACCACCGCACCCCAGACCACTGCTTCTCTGCCTCCACCTCTGCCTCCTCCTCACACCTCAGGCCGCCCTCGTTGGGGCAGCGAGCTCAGAGAAACACTTCCCTCTCCCTTGGCCATGCAGCGAGCTCTGTAGCCTCAAGCCCCCTTTTGTCCTTAACCAGTGTTAACAAGGAGCACCTGGCTCACCCACGGGCCCCGAGACCACGGTGGTCTGGCTCGGGCCAGGAATGTTTCTTCTCCATCGTTGCCATGGCTGCAGTCTGCGACCTTAGTGGGCATTAAACGTGCTGGGATGAGTGGAACTGGCTGACAAAAACGTAGAGCCTAGACCCACCCCAGGGGCTCTGATTCAGTGCAGGTGGCGAGTGGAGGCCAGGAATCTCCCATTCGGCAATCAGCCAGGCGATCTGGGAAGCAGGTAAGTCCACTTACCTTAAGGAGACTCAGTGGTAGCTAATTTATCTCCTCACTAGAACACAGGACGGTGGGTGCAGCGATCAATCCCTTGTAAAAATAAGGAACCACGTTGAGGCCGGTGACCAGCCCAAGGTCACATGGCCAGTAAGCAGCGGAGCTGGCAATGAACCCTGGCTGGGGACCCCCGAGCCCGTACTTTTAAGTCTGTGCTTCTGATATGGCCATGCACCTGGGGCGGAGCAAGAGCCAGGGGCTCGGGGAGGTGTGGGGATGAAAATACTCTAAGGTGGACAGTGGTGATGGTCGCACAACTCTGTGAACTGAGACCACGGATCTGCACAGTTACGTGGGTAAACAACGTGGTGTATGAATTAGAGCTCAGTAAAGCAGTTTAAAGAAAGTACATGGGCAGTCGCTGGCGGCCTTTCCAGCCTTCGTGCGATGGCTCCACTCACCGCGGGCAAGTGGGAGGGGGGGCGTGAAGGCAGCGTAACCTTGCTCACCTGGTGAGCCGTGTCCACCGTGAGCTCCTTAACACCTGAGATCTCTCTTCTTGCAGGAATGGCATCCTCCAGGACGGCCTTGCCACCCCCAGCCCATTCCCACACCAGCCACACGGTCACCACCAAAGCAGGAGACCCGAAACCCAGAAACCCCAAGGACCACTCCCACGCTCCTTCCTTACAATCGCACTTCACGCTTTTATTGTTAGTTTTCTTCACAGGGCAGATACAGAGCGGGGGCCCAAACCCACGCTCCGAAGCCACCACGGGCCGGGAGACGCCGCTCCTCGTCAAACCGCTCCCCCTTTTCGCGACTGGACGGCTTGTAGCAGTTTTCCCGACAGTCCCCGAGTGTTGAGAGCTGACCGGCACCTTTGCACACTCAAAGAATGAGCGGCTCCCCACCCCCCAACACGCAACATTTCCAGAGTTTGCCAGTGGCTGAAGGTGACTTTTCAAGTTTTGGGTTCGTAAGCCTTCCTCGCTGCTCCACGGGGAAAACCCTCGAGAACTCGGAGGCTGGGCACGGTTGGTAAGTGTTGGCGTGTAATGGGACAAAGTCGTTAGGGCGAGGAACAGCCTCAGATGTTCATGCTTGTGAGGGTCCCTTTCGGGAGCCGGCAAAAGGCCGCCTTCCGGTTTATGACCATTGAGAACAAGCCCCGGTTGTCAGTGGGTCGGGAACGGGAAAACTGTGGCGGAGGACAACCATTGGCATTTATTCTGCCCGTGTGAGGATCTCATCAGAGAACTTTCCCCTGGACCGTCCTCAGAGCCCGCGCTGCAGCCGGTCGACTGATTCATTAAATAACACAAGTTATAAAACTTTAAAAACGGGTCATTTACAGTCAGGGACATAAATACGTGCTTTGAAAACTGTCTACATACATATTTACAGAGTTGCAAGATCAACCATAGTAGCCCTGAAAAAAAAAGTCCCTTTTTTGCAGGTGACCACTCGGCTGGCTTCCAAAGCCCCTCCTTCCACGTGGGGGCGGATACGTAACCATCGGACGTGGGGCCGAGGAAGCAGCGCGAGTGGGCTCAGACATCCTCGTCTGGGGTCTGCCCCAAAGGCACAAAACCCAAGACCCTCACTGGGTCCCAACTCCTAGCTCAGCGCACCCGTTTCTCCGAGGCATGGACGGTCCCACCAGCGAGCGGGAGCCCCTCCACCGGTCCCTGGCAGGGGACGGAGAGCTCCCAGGGTCTCTTTTCCTCCCCCCTCCATGCTTTCTAACTTCCCATCTAATGTTCATTTCCCAGCGTCTGTTTGTCCGTTTCCCTTTGCGGCTACTCTGAGAAGCTCAGACACTGGAAGCGTTGATGGTCCCACCCGGGGAGGCAAAGGAGCCCACGGGACATCGCCCCCTCCCCCCACGCGCCGGTCCCACGCGAGAAACCCGACCCGTAAATGAGGACAAGGGCTTTCTCCAGATGCACGTGGACTAAGCACAATTTCAAATCTGGAAATGACTCAAGTGCTGGCAGCTCAGAATACTCGGGCCAGGAAGGGGGTTTTCCAAGCGCACAGGCCAAGGGGGAGGGGCAGCTGGGCTCCCGCATGTCTACCGCTATTGATTCCCAGAGATGGTGGGGGACTCGGAGTGGGGGGCAGGGCGGTCGGAAGGGGAGCCTGGCGCCCTCCTGAAGGCCTTCCTTGGACAGGACTGGAGCTCACCCCCTGGGCCAGACCAAGGTCCCCGCCCCAGCAGAGGACAACTTGAGAAGCAAAAAGCAGGATCAAGGAGCTCTTGAAAAATTGCATAGTAGGAGAGGCCCCGCCCCCCGCAGGGAGGCTGGGCTGCAGAGCACAGTCCGGGGTGGCACCGGAGGGTCCTCCTCCGCGGTGTGAAGTCTGCTGCCGCCCCGCCTCCACGGGGCTCGGGACGCTCGGCTGAAGACGGCGCGGACGCACGCGCACACATGCACACGCACTCCCATGCGCGCACTCACTCACGCACGCCCACTCTCGCACAGGCTCGTGGAACTGGGGGAGGTCGGTGCTGCCTGCAGGGCAGGAGGCCAGTCCCTTTGGCTTCTCTGGTTCCAGGTCACTTCAGGTGCTGAGGAGACAAAGAGAACAAGACTAATGGCGGCCGCACGGTCAATGGGCTGCTCAAGCATCACCCCACTTCGTTTTAACAGCTGAGCTACTTATTCAAGTCCAGCAAACACGCAGAGAAAAGCAAAGCCTGGAGAATTTTCGGCGAATGCACCTGCGCAAGCAGCACCCAGATCAGGAGGTAGAACGGGGCAGGCTCCCCTAGGCCCCGCACGCAGCCCCCTTTTCGGGGGCTGACCACGGACACTCTCACCCCGGAACAGCCGCCATCCTGACCTCTGTCAGCAAGGCCGGATGCCCCGTGTTTTCATGTGGATAAATGAGGTTCATCAGCACCCGTCCTCTGTGCCTGACTTCCTCCGCGGAACGCGCCTGCGCGTGTGAGCGTCATCTGCTCCGAGCGCGCGGTGCGTTTTTCTCAGCCTCCTCGCTCACCGCGGAGTTCGGTGGTGGGATCGCCGCGTCACCTGACCAGCCTACTGCCCATGCACAGCCGGGTGGTGTGCAGTCTGGGGCCGTCATGGGTGGCGTTCCTATGCACGAGGACGTCTCAAAGACGTGTGGTGCACCGGTGAACCTACTGACGGACGGTGGAGGTGCTGGGGAGTGGGCGTACCTAGGCAGCGTGATACTCCTGTACGCACTTTCTGGTGCACACGTGCACACATGCCAGCTGTGTGTAGCCCTGACAGTGGCGTGGCTGGGACCTGGGGTGTGCATCTGTTCGGCTTCAGTGGGTACGGCCAAGAAGTTCTCCAAAGCAGGTCCAACGTCACTGAATTCCATTCCAGTGCTCGCAACCACCCTCGTGGCAGGCCACAGGGACCCCCATTTCACACAGAAGGAACGGAGGCTCAGGGAGGAGCAGTAACTTTTACAAGGGCAGGCTGGTGACAAGTGGCAGAGGTGGGACTCGAACCCAGGTCAAGCACACTCCGGAGCCTGCATGTGCTTTCTGTTTCAAGGGAATGGCTGAGCCGTGCTTCCGCGGTGGAGACCCCATGTATGGGACTTGGCTTGGAGCCAGGCACGCGTGAGCGCTTGAGTGTGTCTGCCGCCTGGGGTTGAACTCGAGGCTGGAACTGGGCTGAGACAGGTGCAGGGGTTCAGCCCTCTCACCCAGTGAGCCTGGTTAGCTTCACCATGACTAGCAGTCTGGCGGTAACCTCTACCATTACTAGTTACTCCTACCAACAACGTAACGATTCCGTGAGAACAGCAGTGCCGAGCTACGGATGGCTTACTACACACCAGGCACTTTCCTGAATACTTTTCATGCACTAACCAGCCTATGAAATCCTTACAACGTGCCCGTTTTACAGATGCACGAACCGAAACGCGGAGAAGTGAACCAGCTGCCAGGATTACTGGAGCCGGGGTTCAACTCCACTCCAGACGTGTGCACGCAAGCCACCACACGGTCAGTTCCTCCCCCCCCCCCAAACCTCGTGCTGCTGCTGGAGAGGGAGCTGCTCACAGAGGAGCGTGAGCCTTGGAGAGAGGCAGCCCCCTGCCCCGTGCAGGCCTGCGTGTGCCCGCGCCCGTGTGAGCACGAGTGGGGGAGAGTGTGGTCAGCGCGTGTGAATTTCCTGGGGGTTGTTGAGTGGGATCCAAGCAGAAGCCACCTTGCCGGTCTCCTACCCAAGAGGCAGCCTCCGGGGAGGCGGCCCCAGCAGCAGAGACTGTGGGCTGGGCCCCTGGGCGAGAGGTTGGCAGAGGCTGCCCCCAGGGGGTTTCTGCCAGCAGACAGCCAGGCAGGGGTAGACCCTCCACCCACCCACCCACCCGTGGGAGCCAAGGTCGGAGGACCACCGTGGAGTTCAGACAAAGGAGAGGTGCCAACCCCTCCCCGGGACCTCCCTTCCCAGACCCTCGGGCACGAGGCCTGCTGGCCCCATGGGCTGGAAAGAGACAGAGGCAAGATCGGATGCGCCATGCAAGGCTCGCCCTGGACTAGGCGGTGTGGCGCCTTCTCCGACGTGAAAGCCGAGAGCACGCTCTGGGCTTTGCGGGAAATGTCGTTAGAGCAGAGCAGAGGGGGCACAGCTGAGATGGTGGGCGGCAGACGCTGGATAGAACCTCGCTCGGGCCACACTGCCCAGTAAGCTGCCCAGGGAGCCTGCAGCCCCCCATGGGCAACAGTGTGAACCCGGGTCCGGGGTGCTTGGAGGACATCATCCTCTTCGCAGGGCAGAGCCCACACACAGGTACAGTCCGTCTATGATTTCAGGGGGCGGGAACAGCCCACAGAAAGTCTGCCGTCCTTCCTGGGAATGAGGAGACTGGACTTCCGCTCCCAGGTCGGCCACGGGCCCCCCTCTGCCAGGCTCCCCCTCCGTAAAAGCAGGGTGTTGACCTACGCATCCCTTCGTGGCCTTTTAACAATCGTTCTGGAACTGGGACGGACTACACTGTCCCCGGATGACTGGGCCCTAGCCTCCAGTGTAACAGTGGCACGAGGAGGTGGGGGCTCTGGGAGGCGACTGGGTTTCGGGGAGGTCATGGGGCAGGGGGACTAGTGCCCTTATAAGAAGGGACACCAGCACTTGCTCTCTCCCCACGAGAGGACGCGGCCAGAAGGCAGCATCTGCAAGACAGCGGGAGAGCCGCCACCCTGACCTCGGACTTCCCGGGGAAGCTGCCCATGCAGGGCCGTGCCCTGACCCCTGGGCGGGAGGGGGGCGGGGCAGAGACTGCAGGGGTCCACAGAAGCCCTCGGCCTGTGCGGGACACCAGTCCCGCTGCACCCGGCTCTCCCTCGGGCTGCAGAGAACACCTTCTCTGGGCTGGGAGGCGTGCCCCGTGAGCCCATCCACACGGAGGGCCACAGTGGGGACCCCAAAACACACATGGGACCCCGAGTTGGGACCCGCTCACCCAGGCGCTGCCTCCCATTCTCCAGAAGACTCTGGCCACGCCTCCCCGGCCCAGGCCCCAGTCTCCTCTCTGTGCGAGGGGAGGGGCAGAGACCTGGTCTGGGCTTTCTGGTTCTGCCCTGTCTCAGTGTCCGTTTCCACGCTCAACCTGGCTCCTGAGAGGCGGCCCGGCTCTGGATGCAGACAACAGCCCCCCTGGGAGGATGGATTTGATTTCCGTTCCCCTCCTGGACCTCCCCCCACCCCGAGAAATAAGACCTAAGACCGAGCCCAGAATCCCCAACTGCTGAGTGACAGGTGAGCAAGCTACCTGGTTGGGAGGGCAGGTGGAAGAGAGAACAGCACAACGCAGAGACCCCAGTCTGGACTCGGCCCATCCATCCTCGCCTGGAACCATTGTGTGCTTGTCCCCAACGACCCCTGACCTGAGCGCACCCCAGAGCCGCCGGGCCACCTGCTAATACCGGCCCCCCAGCCCTGCGCACCAGCCCGCTGGCTCCCTAGACTGGAGTGGGACCCTGAGGTCTGTATTTTTAACCGGTGCCCCAGTATCTCGGTGCACGAGGCCCTCCGGTTGCGCTGGAGAGGCTGGTCTCAGGGACACGATGGCAGAGGGCAGGCTGTGTCACCAACAGGGACGCCCCGGTCTGCTCCGACCCCCGACACCGCCCAGGCCCCTGGTGTGCGTTTGGTTCCTATGGACGAATTTGGGTTTTACCATCAGGAAATCTAGAAAGAGACTTAATGCTGGTTCGACATACATCTACATTTATTATGTTACAGGTTAGTGTTACTTTCAAACGCGTTGTGGGGATGGGGACTTCATAAACTCCTCCGGGCTTGAAGCCTCCGAGGGCCTCGGACCGAGCATCGTCACCACCGCGATCGTCACTGTCACTGTCCGAACGACGGCTGCTATCACTTACCTCGTGCTGCCGTAAGCATGCCGCGCACTGTTCTAGGTGTGTGGCGTGCATTTGACACTTGGAATTCTCGTAATCCTGCGAAGTAGGTACCGCTGCCCCATTTTATAGATGTGGAAATGGGGGTTCGGAGAGACTGGCTGACTTGTCGGGGTCCCACAGCCAATAAGTGGCGGAGCCGGGGTCTGAATCCAAGGTGTCTAGGGTCCCCGCCCGCACTCCCCACCTGGCCCACGGAGGGTACTCCACAAGCCATCACACTCCCCCACCCCTTCCCTGCCCGCCCAAGAGCCGGGTGCAGCCCACCTCCCCCCCAGAGCCACCCAGAGGGACCCAGAAGCTGCTCCACCCCCCTCCTACCTGTCTGTCGGGGAGCAGGTGAAGCCTCTACTCTTTGAGGAGGGGTCCTTGGAGCTGCGCGGCCGCTGTGGCCTTGACACTCCTGCACTGCCTGGTGACGTGCGGGGCGGCTGGCACGGGGCACCGGGCGGCCAGGCGGAGGCTGTAGCTGTGCGGGGGAGAAACGACACACGCCATCACCAGGGGCCCGGCCGGGCAGCGCCCGGGAGGCCTCTGTGGGCCCCGCTGCTCAGGCCCCGAGAGGCCGATGGGGCGTCGGCTCCGATCGCCGTGGGAGCCCCACCCACTGCCCTCCTTCCCCCCGCAGACGGGGCCAGCAGCAGCGTCTGTCCACCCGTGGGCTCGGAGACCCTGCACTGCTCAGGGTGACCCAGGGACCCGTGGCTTCAGGTACCTGCAGACAACTCGAGTCCAAAAACATGAAATGGAAAATTCCAGAAACAAGCAAGTCTTAGGTTTTAAAGGGTTAAATATGAAACGTCTGTTAGACACCCAAGGGCAGTGTCGGTAAGTGGGTGGCCGAGATGCACCTCCGGTGAGTTTGGGGTTGGTGAGCACCAGGGTGGAGGGGGGCACCTCCGGGGTGTGGACACGAAGGGGAGGCGCCCAGGGACCGAGGAAGGGATCCGGGGCAGCACCGGGGCCGCGGCACGGCACGGGGACTGGTCGCAAAGGCGGCGGGCGGTGCAGGGAAGAGGGAGGAGCCCCGGCGTCCACAGCTGCCGACGGGCCGGGCCGGGACTGAGAAGCAGCCGACCGTGGCACTCGGCAGCCTCGGGGCTGCTGGTAACCTTGGTCACGGCAGCTTCCACGACCAGGCGCAGACGAACACCTGAAGGAAGTGAGTTCAAGAGAGGAGGGAGCAGAGGAACAGGGGGTGTCAGGGTCAAGGGGATTTTGGTCACGGGGAGCAGAGAGGGGACAGGGTTTGGGTGGAGGAGCTGCCCCTCGGGGACCCGGTCCCCACCATGCAGACACGACCAGCCTGGGTCCCCACCAGGCTGCCCAGGCACTGAGCTGAGATGCCCCGCCTACCACACCTCCTTCCACCCCTTCTCCCCGCCTGCGTCGGGAGGGACCTTCTGCAAGGCAGTCCCCAAGCTGGCCGGGCCACACGGCCGCCCCTGGAGTGTCTTGCACAACTCTCCATAAACCCTCAGACGGCAATCCTTTTAAGTCGGCGTCTGATGCTCCGCAGCTTGGCCGGAGGCAAGGGAGAAGCAAGGAGCGTGTGGGAGAAGGCAGGGTGACCTGAGATGGTGTTGCAACTCCCCACGGGCTGGGCAAAGGCCACAGGCAGAATCATGGGAATCACTGCCTCCTTCCTGGCACCGGCCACCGAGCACCTCCAGGAAGAGCTGGCTCCAGCTGCCCACTCAGGGCCGCCCCTTCTGCTCCAGCGGGGCCCCCACCCACCACACTGAGGCCCCGAGGCTGGGAGGCAGAAGCTGGAGCTTCAGCCCTAGGTCCCCCCACTGATTTGCTGTGTGGCTGCCGGAGAATGCCTCTACCTCTCTGAGTCAGAGAAGCCTCCCTTATAAAACGAGGATGTCAACCAAGGAAAACAAGGTATAGCATCTCCCACGGAGCACGTGATGGGCCGGGAACGTTTCGGGGGCTTCCCCGAGCCCCTCACGCCCTCCCGGCAGCCCTGAAGCAGGGACTGTCTGTCACAGCCCGCATCTCACAGAGGAGCAGACGGCGAGGCGAGGAGGCACAATGTCTACGCCCCCTCGGCCAACAGGGGACGCAACCAAGTTCAGGGCCACTGGGCACCTAAGCCTGGAGCCCCTCCCCGACACAGTCCTTGTAACGATGGGGACCAAGGACCTCTTTTCAATATCCCAAAAGCCTTAAGGAGTTGAGCCTTTGCCCACGGACAGACACACAAACCACCTACGGAGCCTGGAACCACGCCGGCTGAGCGGCGCCCTGGCACAGGGCGGGGGAGGGAGAGTCTCAAACTCCCGGTGCTCCCTGGAGCCCCCGCAGAAATGCAAGCCATCCCGACGGGCTGAGGCCCACGCTGCAGCCCTCGAGGTTCGGACTGAGTGGCCCGGGGTGCAGCCTGGGCTCCGAGCCACTCGTCTAGGTCGGCGATTTTTGAGCTGCTTCGTCTCACGGCGCACAAGCTCATCGCAAAAGCTCTGAGGCACAGCAGACAACACACTTTCTGCCGGCGTGACAAAGAAATAGGCGTGATTTTGATTCACTCGCACGGGCCGACCCTTGCTCTGTGGGCTCTTTATTCGACAACCTAAGGCAAAAGAGACCAGTGCCTCTGGCCGAAGAGTCAGGTGCCGCGTGTTTTAGAAGTTTTGCAGGGCACTGGCTGAGAGTCGCTGGTCTGGATCCAGCCACTCGAAGTTTGGCCCGAGGACCAGCAGCATTGGTGGCTCTGGGGGGGCTGGTTCGAAATGCAGCCCTGCAGACCCCGAGTGACCTCCCGCCTCAGAACCTGCGTTGAACAGGATCCCTGGAGAGGGACCCGTACACTGAGGTTGGGAGCACGAGGCCAGGGGACACCTCCCAGGGCAGGCAACGTGCTGGGGGGCTAAGAGGGGCCTGGTCCTGAAGCCTGGGGCGGGGGTAAGGAGGGTACCCAGGGCCTAGGGACCTTCTGTGGGGAAGGTCTTTCCAATGCGAGGGCTCAGGGAGGAAAACAAAGGTGACCCCCGGGGGACAAGGGCAAGGGTTGGGAGCCACTGGCCTGGGCAGTCCGTCACTGGGGCTTCCCCACTGGAGACCCAGGGCCAGGGGTGGGGGCTGGTCGCTGCTAACACTCAAGGGCTGGCGTCAGGGGCCCTGCTAGCAGCACGGGGTGGTTTTTTCAGTTAGTCGTCCCTTTAACCCTGCGAGGTGGGTCACTAACTCATTTAAGGTCGCAGGGAGAGATGTGATAGAAGGGCAGGAGGGAGAAAGGAGGGAGAGGGAGGGAGCCAGATTCACACGGATCCGACTCCAGAGCTGCATCTGCCCCCAGCAGAGGGATTTCCCTCCCTCTCACCGGCCCCGGGGAGGCCCTGTGACGGGGCCAGCTCCCGGCCTGGCCTCCGCACATCCCAGGGACCGATCACATCCCTGCCCCGCGGGGCTGGGACGCCAGACTCTGAGCTCTCCCAAAGCCATTAGTGCCCCAAACACGCTTGGCTGGAACTCCAAATACCCAGCGTGTGACAGCTCATAACCCAGTCCACAGGACGGCTGCCCCAGCCGGCCGTGACCTCCACGAGGGGGACATCCCTGCTGTGGCTGCCTGCCACCCGGCCAGGACAGGACAGTGACAGGGGGGCCCCAGCGGCCACGCCACAGAGCCCTTCACTCAGACGAGGAGGTCACACCGCACGCTGTTCTTGGGAAGCAGGGAGGAGGCACATCGGGGCTCACTGATTACCTGGGGACACTGATGGCGGGGAGGGAGGGTGGAGTGGAGCCCCAGGGGACCTGGGGAAAGGAACCTCTGGTGAGGGCACCCCTCACCTCCCCCTCCCCCTCGTCCTTGCCCCACCCCCACAGCCTGAGTCTATTCACTTCTCCCCCAGCCCCCTGCCCGCCGCCGGGCCTGGCCCGAGAAGGGGCTGAGAGACGGGCCCTGAACAAACCAGAGGGAAGCCTGGAGTCAGGCCCCTGATCTGGTCCGACCCCCACGGGCTCCTCTATGGGGCCGGAGGATCCGATTGCCCAAGGAAGTGGCTCCTGGGAATTTTCTCCCGCCTCCCAGGCCCGCCCAAACCAGGGGACTCGGTCCCCACTTTCACAACAGATCCCTGGGCCCGGCTCCGCCGGCCTCTCCCCACCACACCCTCCAGGCCGGGCTCGGCACTGCAGGGAACAGTGGCTGGCCAGCCGCCTGCGGTGGGCGGAGCCCCGGGGCAGCTCCCTCTGCCTTGCTGCCAGTAACGGCACTCGGCTCCTGACACCCGCCCTCCCACACCCCAGGCCTAAGTGCCCAAACGCCCCCCCTTGTCCTCCTCCACGGCCGAGCCGGGGCAGTCTGCTGTCTCTGAAGGGAACGCGCAAGACCAGGAGGCAGGCCCAAAGGGGCACAGAGACACGCGTGTCAGGACATGAACGCACAGAACGCAGACTCCCGGAACGGGACACAGAGGCACCGACAGCCGCCCACGAGGTCCAGATAGGTGGCAAAGCTCTTCTCAGTGGCAAAACTCTGTGAGGGACGCTAAGCCTTCACTGTTGTGACCACCCCGTCTGTAACGCTGGCTCAGGCCGAAGAAGTTACAGGTACGATGGCGTTGCCTCCAGGAGCAACTCCCACGTTCAGGAGTCCATGGGACTGAGCATCCCGGGAGCCCCGTGGGGCATCGGCCGGGGGACCAGGGTTTCCGGACCGTGCCGTCTGAGCCCGTCCGAGGCTGCTAACCAGTAGAGGAGCCTGCCTCCGTGGAGAAGCCTCGTGGGGGCTCAGGGGGCCCCTTTGCTCCCCGAGGTGTCTCCGAGGCCTGGGCGTGCCGGGCTGGCAGGGCGTCCCAGACGCAGGGCTGGCATCGCTGTGAGCCCAAGTGGGGCGGGGGGGGGGGGGGCGCAGCATCAGTCAGCAGCGTGATGGCCGCCGGGGGTGCAGGGGTGCACGGGCTGTGAGCCTGAGGCCTCCTCCTCTGAGGGTGTGGGGGACTGGATAACATCAGGCGCCTTCTCCCACCCCCGAACCCCAAAGTCCTCACCCACCCTGTAACCTGGCTGACCTCCCACCAGGCGCTGGGGTGGCCAGGGCTGGCCCAGACCAACCTCTTTTATGGAAGGGGAACCGAGGCGGCCACAGATGCCAAACAATGTGGGTCCGGCCGGCCGCCCATGCTGGGTGCTGGCCGGACCAGGACCCTGCACGCTGCTGCTCGGTTTGGGAACCACTCGTGGGCCACGACGTGGAGGCTCCCTCCCCACGGGGCCCAGCCACGGGGCCCAGCCACGCTACCGGCGCACCCGTGGATTCGTGTCCAGGCAGTGGCTGGCACGCAATGAAAACCATCCTAACGTGTCTCCCACATGGCCAGCATGTCCCCAGCCAAGGTTCGGTGGAACCGGTTCTCCCAGCAGCCGCACGCACCGTCCTCATTATCGTCTGCATCGGAGCCACTAGCGTCTCCCTGCGTGCCGCAGGCCGAGCCGCGTGCCCACACTTGACCTGGAGTAACGAAGCTGACCTTCACGAGACCTTTATGAGACAGGCACTACCCCATGTTACACATGAGGAACCGTGGCACAGAGAGGTTCCGCAGCTCACCCAAGAACACACAGCTGGCAAGAGGTGGAAGCCCCAACTGGCACCTCCAGAGTGCGGGCTCCGGCAGCCGAGCAGACGGGACTGCGGGGCCTCTAACGGGCAACAGTCGGCGTCCCAGGGGACACACAGCTTGTGACTGACCCCACACGGAGCTCCCCACTTCTCTGGCTCACTGACCACTGGCCCAGACCAGGCACCGAGGGACCCCACAGAGAGCCAGGCACTCTGAAGGCAGGAGAATTCTGCACAGGACGGCTGTGATCTCTGAGCCTCGGGGGTACCCTTGAAGCACCCAACTTTTTTTAAAAAATGCTCCCAGCCACATGGAGCAATGATGGGCCCAGAATTCGATTGACCGTATTTTGCCACATACAGTGCACTCCCATACAGGATGCACACCCACGTTTGTGGCCCAAACTTTCAGGAAAAAACAAATCTTACATTTTAACTTTTCTCCGTCCAAGGCTGCTAACCAGTGGCCTTTATTCATATTTATTTATTTATTCGTATGTAGAAACAAAACTGATGAGCATATTCCAGGCTATTGTTTTGCACACAGATACCGTTAATGCTCTCTGGAGTTCCACTTTCAATGCATAAGAATAAATAAAAGAATTAAAAACACTCATATAGCTATATCATTGGTACTGCCCACGTATAATGCACATCTTTATCTGTCCCTCAAAAACTTGGGCAGGAAACTGCGCATCATACACGGCAAAACACGGGCAGTACTGCTGCCCCTGGGAGTCCGACCTGCAGCTCCGCCCTCACAGGCGCCGCCACGAGACGCTCTGGGAGCCTGGGGAGGAGGAGCGGCGGCCGCCTGGTCCGCACGAGAAACAGGACTGGGCCTGCCGACCGCTGTTACCCACACTGACCCGTCACGCCTGTTCCACCCCTGACCCTGTGCCAGGCGCCGGGCACACGGCAGCGAGACGCACACACCCGGTCCCTGCCCTCACGGGGACGGGGAAGGCCCCCGGCACTTGCCTGGCACAGGGTCTGGCAGGAGCGACGCCTGCCTGAGCATGGTTGGTAGGGTAAGAATACGGACGTGATCACCGATCATTTCAACTTGAACGTCTCACCTGAAAGGTCAGGTGGTGTGCCTGAGGTGTGGCACTGTGACGTCACAGAAGGGCGTGCTTCTGATCTTGTAGTAAAGGATTTTGTAAGGGGAAAACGGCGTTGTTCGTGCTGGACCCTGTGCACAAGGAAATACAAAAGTACAAAGTGCCTGGCTGGCGTAGCTCAGTGGACTGAGCGCGGGCTGCGAACCAAAGTGTCACAGGTTCGATTCCCAGTCAGGGCACATGCCTGGGTTGCAGGCCATGACCTCCAGCAACCGCACATTGATATTTCTCTCTTTCTCTCCCTCCCTTCCCTCTCTAAAAATAAATAAATAAAATCTTAAAAAAAAAAGTACAAAGTGTGACTGGCATGGAGGAGGAAGCGTGGAGGCTACCGGAGCTCAGAACTCAGAAAAGGGAACCTCACGTGTGTGTGTGTGTGTGTGTACACACGTGCACACACAGGTTCAGTTACTGTGTGCACAGAAGACGTGGGCTCTGCAGGACGCCTGGGACACCGTCAGGACTCGCTTCACTCGGCCGTGTTGTTGTTTTTGCGTGACTGTGGGGGTGGGAGGGAGCAGCCCAGAATAGCCACCGTACGTCACCCCCAGGACAAGAAAGAAAGGATTTCTACAAGAAGTCATCTCTGTATCCGAAGGCCACTCCTCGGGGACAGAAGGGGCCACCGTGACTACCCACCCTCGCCCCCGAATCTTTGGGAAGTCTGCGAACTGCGACACGAGGCTGGGGGAAGAAGTCGTTGCGTCTCCGGCCCACGCCTTTTCCTGGCCCGCAGCGAGCAGATCTGGTTACACGTGGTCTCCTGCTTTTCCCAAGGGGCAGACCCGAGGGCACAGGAGCTGGATTTGGGAAGGGGTCTCGCGGGGCTGGCTGCAGACAGGGCTCCTCAGAGGCAGACGGCCCGCCGTCTGGAGAAATGGCAGGAACGCTGGGGGCGGTGGTGGTCGAGCTGCCTCCCAGGACCAGTCGGGGGCCAGTGCCGCCTGCTGTGCGGGCCTCGGCACGTTCTTCCACGCTGCAAAGCCCCTTAGAAACGCCAAGGCCTCCCGCCCAGGAAGGTCCCACCTGACCCCAGACTCCATGCCACCACCCCTGTCCAATGTCACCGCCTCAACCAGAACGCCTCTGGGCCCTCCCAAACCTCCCCATCCTCCCGACACCCCCGCCCCACCGGACTCCACCCTTGGGCTTCGTCTATTTATCGACGCTCACTTCCTCGGGGACTCTGACCGCATCACTGCAAATATGTGCGCTCGGAGGATTTCCTAAATGTATTTCCAGCTGGGTCCTTGGCTCTGAACTTCAAACCTGTATATTCACCGGCCTCTTCCCCCATCTCCCCCCGAAAGGCCTAACCGTGCTCCAGCTAACAGGCCCGACTGCCAGCCCCGCTCCCGCTGCCGTCTTCACCTTGTCGCTCAATGGCTACTCCGCCCCCCCACAGGTGTGCAGGAACATCTCGTCACCCCTGACGTCTCTCACTCCTCCAGTCTTTGTCCAACCCCCAGCAAATCGTGCAGCTCCACCTTCAAAATAGCCCAGAGTCTGCTGCCACTCACTGCCCCGCACCCCGCCACAGCTCTCTCCAGGGTCCCTGCCTTCACCCCCCCGTCTGTGTTTCCACGGCTGTCTCCTTCGGGTCTATTCTAATAAGTCAGCCAGAGGGTTCCTTTCAAAAGGGAAGTCGTGCCCTAGTCCTGCTCAAAACCCTCCAGTGACTCCCCCTCACTCCAAGTCCGAGCAACGTCCTTACAAGGGCTGCCACAGCCCGCATGCCCTGGCCCCTGGTCCCCTCCCTGGCCCCCTTGCCCGTTCCCCTCCAGCCTCACCGGCCTCCCGCTGCTCCTGGAGCGTGCCGGGGGCGCGTCCACCTCAAGCCCTCTGCACCTGCCATTCCCTTCTCCGAGTGCGTCCTTCCCCTGTGCACGGGCCTCCGTCCTCACCTCCAGGGCCCGCTCGCACCCCACAGCTCCCTCCTCTGGCCTTGCCCACTTCCCTCCACAGCACTCATCCGGCGCCGTCCTGCCTAGCAGCTGGCTAGCTGCCTGCTGCCGGGGACGGTCGGGACCTTTGCCGTTCTGGTCCCTGCTCCATCTTCCCAGAGCAGGGCCAGCACGGAACAGCAGATGCTGGCTCCGCGCTCACTGCTGAACGGACGGACGGCCAGATAAATAAATAAAGGGCCAAGGTCCGCACTCTTCCGTGACTAAATCACACCCCTGATGCATCGTCTCTGAATCCAGTTGTTGCTGGAAATGGGGCAGGAGTTGAGGACCCGTCACAAAAGCAATCTAAATGCAAAATTCTTTCTATGCCTTCATGCAAATTTTTCATCCTTTCTCACACACATCTCATTGAATGGCAGTTTTTAATTAAGCAAATTACGATGAGCCCTTCTAAGCATTCGGCTGACTTTTCTTAAACAACTCTGCTCACATCTCATTGGCCGGGATGCTATTTAAGTCATACGAGTACAACAATAAATATGGCAAATACAACCGACCTTTGGCCGCATTTAGCTTGATGGCCGGGGCTCAAAGGGCACGGCCGTGCCCAGGAGTGCTGTCCGGGTGCCTCCGGAGGCAGGGAGGAAGGGCACCCACTGATACACGGCCACACGCAGATCAGCTGAGCTTCGACTGTTTCATTGCCCCCGGAGTCGGTACTCCTGTCACAGAGGTGCACCTCGACTTCTGGGACCACCCTACCCCCCAGGCCCGGACTCTGCACAACGCCTGCCCCCCCAGTCACGCCTCGGGCGACGGTGGCCGAGCTGGCCGTGACAATGGCGCCCTGTGCACGGGGGGCCTCCGTGCCCCCCTCATGGGGTCCGGGCACCGCCCTCGGACGTGTCAATGTGACGACATCACATGGCAGGCCTGCCTCGCGAGGGTCACGGAGACGCCACCCGGGTGTGGGACGCTGCGTTGCGAATCCAGCGTGGGGAAGGCTTCGTTCGGCCCCCGCTGGGTTAGGCCGACATCGTGAGACTGACCAGCGTTCGGGCGCCGAGAGGAAGGGATGCGTCATTTTGAGCGAAAATAAGCAAGCCCGAGGACAGTCAGCTGCGCCACGTGTTTCAGGGGGCTCTGTGACAGAGAGACCCCCTAGGAGATGCTGGGAATTAAAGCGGGGGACAGAGGAAGTGTGGCTCTGTTTTTAGTGCCAAAAGTTGGGGGAAAGGATTTTAAAATGTGAGGGGAGCCCTTGGATGGCGCCCCGCCCTGAGGGGTTGCGGGTGCTGGGTTCCAGTGGCAGGCGGTCTGTGCAGACCGGGGGCAGCGGGGGCGGCGGCACAGCCCCACCAGTACCTCTGATGCCGCGCCGCACTCGGACTGCACCACCTCCTTCCGGCCTCTGCCACAGGCTCGCTGATGGACCTCCCTCCCTCAGCCTGGAGGACGGGGCCCTGAGACAGTCGTCCCTTACTGCTGCCCGGCATTAGCGATGACGTCACAGATGGTAATTAACCAACCAACCAGTCCCGTTCTTCCGAACTGACTTTGACCGATCATTTGCTTGTCCAAGCGACACTCTATTCAGTTGCCAACAATCAACTGTCCCTCAGGTCACAAGTCAGGGTCACACAAATTATTGTCACTTAGTGATTTTTTCCCTTTCTTCTTGTGTTGCTCCATCAAATACCCAACCCAGTACCTACTGTGCGCCAGCTGCCGCGGCAGGCACTGGGGTAGAGAGGCAAACAACCCCCCACAGAGCACAGTGGGACACCAAGCTTGTCCCGGTTTTAAGGACCAAAGGCCACGTCTCCCCCGAGCGGCAATGGGCGAGTCCACCTTGGTGGACGTGCAGACATGCCCCCAACTCTCGAGCTGCCCTCACTCATCTGCCGCAGGACGGTTAGTAGGGTTAACGAAGAATATCAGGGGAACGTTCTGAGAATTGAAAAGCGCTGTAAACACATCAGTGACCGTTAATAAGCAAAGGAAAATAATTCGAAATGGAAGCCAGAAGCAAACTGGATGACCACACAGGGTGATCCTATGGCCACTGTCGTTTTTCTTCTTGGGACCCAAAGGAAGACTCGGAAGCCCGGGCGAACCTCCCTCGGGAAGCTGCTAAAGAGGAAGGTTTCAAAGATGACAGTTTCGTAGGTCTGGAGTTTGGGACAAGCCCCCAGGGGTCTGTGGTGCAGGCGGCCCACCCACTATATGAACATCCTGGTGAGCTATGCCCACCGAGCCCTGCCCCCCACCCCGCACTCCTGGGGGCACAACATGGGAGATGCCCTGCCGCTCGCTGTAATTAACAACGCACGCACTCGGCACCCCTCACCCGAACCCCTGCCGGATGCGATGCAGGCCACCACCTTACCGAAACACCTGCCGGGAGCCGGCACTTGTGGGCGGTCGCTGTCATTTTCCGTAAGTGGTTCTAAGGGGTACATACACACTAAGCACAGTGAAGTGGAAAAGGCAGAGGGCCCGCTCCCACTACAACACCCAGCACCGGCTTGTGGAGGGGCCTCGGGGTGGTCTGCACCTGCCCGAGGGCAGAGTCAACCCAGGCTGTTTTCACTGAGCTCACCCGGAACACGCAAGGGAGCCCACGCACGAATGAAGGTGAGAGCACAGAACACCCACGACCCTCTGCGCTGGTTGCGAGAGTCTGGGAAACTTCTGGTGCAACGTGCCCGCTCAGAGAAGACGATCGTGTCAAAGGCTGGCACGGGTCTTCGCTGTCCCGTGACGGGGCAGAATGGACCCCGGGTGCACCCTCACAGGGTCCCCCCCCCCCCACCCCGTTAGCATGGGTCACCGAAGGAGAGGTTGGCGCTAACCCTAGATTAATGGACAGGGGCAGGAGGGAGAGAGAACAACCCTCTTCCGTCCCAGAACTCGGGTGCTTCGCCGGGCGGCACACCTTCCGAGAGACGGTGCCCTCGGCCCAAACGTGCACGTCCCTCTCTCCACAGGTAACTCACCGAGCTCGTGTCGGCTTCAGGAGCTTACAAGGCAAAAGAAGCCGACGTGTTGGTTACGCTTTCACACACTCCTACCCAGAGGCCATCTGTCCCGCAAACGTCACCGACCAGCGAAGAACCAAGGGGCAAGACACAACTTTTAACCAGGAGGCAAACCCCGCCAGCAGATCCGGTGCTGCTTCCGGGGAGGGGCCTGGTGTGCTCTCAGGCCCCGCCCACCTGCTGACTTACAGGAACTATTAAGGGGACCACTCACTACCCAGCGCCCTGGCCCGCAGGGGGCCGGCGCCCCTGGAGGAAGCCAGGCAGTGCAGACAATGAGCATAAATAATGAATGAAAATGGAGCCTGCGAGAGCATCCTTCCCGAACGATTTGAAGTCGCGCCTCGGGCGTCTGGACCCTGCATGCCTGAGTCACCCCCAGGGCATCCTTCTCCACCACAGGGGTCCCTGCTGGTTACTTGGAGCCCGTCAGGGAAAGGCGAAACTGTGTGCGGTGTGCATTTTAAAAACCAGGGGGGCAGCAGATGCATTAGGCCCGACAGCAAACACCTGTGTGGCAGCACCGTTCGCCCCGCCCCTTTCCGTATCCAAGGCACACACCCGGCGCCAGGCCCTCTGACCCTGAGCGTGACCTCGGAATCCAGCCGACGCAACAACCCAGGCAGCAGCTCCCCGGGCCCACACGGAAACCTACGTGGAGGGACTTCTACACGACAGAAGGAAGTCGACACCAGGGAGCCAGGTTTGGACGAGTCAGGACCTGGACCTGCCCCTTCCCTCACACACCTGGGTGGGCCTGGCTGCAACCGCACCATCGGGCCTCCCGAGAGCAGGTAAAATGAGCCAGGATCGGGGAGGGCCGAAGGAGCACGTTTTTGCTCCTTCAGATCAGTGGGTGCTTCTTCTCCACACGCAGCAGTTGCTCACCAGCAGGCACTCTCCCTGCTCCGCTAGGAAGACCGGGGCCCAGCCCGGGGGGGTTCCCTCCCAGGCCAGCAGATGGGGCAGAGCAGACCCTGATTGACAGCCGTAGCCACACTGCCTGCACCTGGCTCTCTCTTCCCACCTGTGACCTTGGGCAAATTGCTTAACCTCCCTGTGTCCACTTTCCCATTTGTAAAATGGGAGAATGTAAAAAAGTATTTCAGAGTTGGTTTTCTTTTTTTCTAACTAATTGGGGTAATTTAGGAAAATCCCTGGAAAGTGTGGCTGGGAGCACTTTAAAATACCAGTCATTGTTCTTACACTGTTTCAATGAGTTGGGGTTCCTTAGTTGTTGTCCTAGAGCTAATGAAATGTTTTCTTCCGAAGCTACCTTTTAAAATGTTTTGGCTTTGAAATTCAAAACTGAGGGAAATAGAGCTACATGGACTGTTGCTAGAATAAAGCTAATCTTTTTCTCTCACCGTGCTTGAAAAATGACTGCCTGTCTCCTGGCACCTCCCCCTTAGTTCCGGTGGGCGGGCGCACCCGGCGTGCAGAGGCAGCAGCCATGGTCCGCACACGTGGACAGCTGGGCCCGGGGGAGGCAGCAAAGGCCTCCAGGGTCAATGGTGGCGGAACCAGGAGTCGCCAGAGGGCCCTCTGCGGGCACGGGCAGGAGGGGACAGGGGACGTTCTGGCTATAGCCACCGGCGCTGCCATGCAATCGCCTACGTGGCGTCCGCTTGGAGCGGAATCCCCAACCTCAGACTGAAACAGATTCAACAGGACACCTTCGGGTCAGGGATCATCACTGTGACAGTGGCTCATGTTCACGGACCGCTTACTAGGGCAGGCCGCACCTGGGGTCCTCAAGGGCTTTGCGGTCCTCACAAGCATCCTTGGCGGTCAGGTCGATCATTACACCATTTCACAGGAAGGAAAACTGGAGTTCAGAGAGGTGACGTCATTTGCCCCACGTTCCAGAGCTGGTAAGTGAAGCCAGGATGCAAATACTTTATTCGGTTAACAAGTATTTATTGAGCAGCTACTACATGCCAGGCAACGTTGTACACGCTGCAAATGCAGCAGTGAACAGCCTCCCTGGGTGGACTTCCCATCCTAGGAGGAGGGACCTTCAGCAAACCAATGTAGCAGGTTGATTACAGAGCACGTGGAGGTGCTGAGTGTCTCCAAGAACAGTACAGCAAAGAGCTGGGGAGGAACGAGAGCGCTTATTTCAGAGTGGGCGGGGGGTCAAGGAAGGCTTCCTGGAGGAGGTGACAGCTGAGCAGCACTCTGGGGCCAGCTGAACCAGTGCCCTTACCTACATCCCACTGCCTGCTTTGAAACCACGGCGAAGCCCCCACACCAGGCCAGTGCTGGCCTGCACAGCGCCACCTCCGCCACGGAAGGTAAGGGGCCTTGCTGGAATCCTGAACGTGGGGTGTGTGATCACGGCGGCCACTGTGACTTGAAGCTATGGATCATGCTGCACCCCCTCTCTGCAACAAAGCCCCTCTGGGCAATGACATCAGTACGAGACGTTGGCGGGGGGGGGGGGGGGGAGAGGGGGGCACACAGAAAATGAAGAGGTTTCTCAACGCCTTTAAAAACAGGGCTTTGGAGCCACACTGCCGGGTCTGGGCTCCGCCACGGCTGTGGGATGCAATGCAAGCGAGGTTCAATCCATCTCCCAGGTTTAATCTATCTGCACAATCCGAGAACCCCACCTCCCCCTCGGTGGCGGGGGGCTTCCGGCGAGCAAAGCCACACAGAGACCTCGGAACAGTGGCCCAGCGCCGGCCAGCTACGCCCCAGGCGCCTCTGCGAGTCCCAGGACCCAGGACAGAGTCCACAGGCCTACGGCCCGACACCTCCGCAACCCAGCTGGGCCATGAAAGGGGCCTTCTGCGTGGCTGGCCGACTGAGTCCCTGCTGGAGGGCGTCCCTGATCTCAAGAGCCCGGGAACACTCGGGAAGGGGGGCCGTCTGCAAGCCGTCTGCACCTACGCTCAGGCCGGGCTGGCGAGCATCGGGCGCGACTGATTGTCAAGAGCCACGTGAGAAGGGAATGTCGCTGCAAGAAAAACTGAGTCCATGTGGCTTTTAAACAACTTCATTCCAGTAAGAACATTAAAACATTGCAGTTAGGGCAATTATTAAATACTGAAACAAATGCTATGCTTTAAAATTGAAATTCTATTTTTAAGTTAAAAAAAAATGAAAATTGCCACCACTGTATCCTAAATCCCTTTTTGTTGTTGACTTACCTGTGCAACAATTTTTCCAGGTCTGTTTTTCCTTTTAATGACTTCTACTGAAAACTCCCTTTGGACCGGACGCGAGGCCTCAGGCGCTACCCAGGCAGCACCCCAGAGCGCCCAGGGAGCTCCCCCGTCTACGCCCTGCTGTGCGGTGCTCTTCACTGTGCTCCGTCCGACTCCGGACAGAAACCTGTGCTAGGGCATCCCCCTCTGGAGCGCTGGCGCTGCTGAAACGACACCCGGGTTCTCACCCCTGCGGCGGCCTCTACCAAGGAGTGCTGGAAACCCCGGGTCCTGGCTGGCCTCCTGCTCTGGTTTGGAAGCTGGGCACGGGAAGGCACGTTCAGGCACTGACTTCCTCCACCAAGGCCTTCTGCTCTCTGGAACAGCCGCCCGAAGGCTCGGTCCCCTCATGCACGAGACAGTGGGAAAGGAGTCCTGTGGGGGCAAGGGAGGCGGAGCAGGGGAGCACGTGCTCATCCCGCCGGCCCAGCAGGCTGACCCCCGTGAACGTCTCCCCCGGGCCCCCTCCACGGCTCCCAGCTGCGCTGCAAGTGATCTAATGCAGCCACAACGGTTTTCCCAATTCTTAATCTACAAAGTAAATAAAACCCACACACACCCTCCTGGCTCTAATCCTGTACTTGAAAAACAGCTTCTTACTGGCAGGAATTTTTAACTCTTTGTTGTGCCCGTCAGTAACACACTATTTCCTAAGGTGACAGTGTGACATGTGAGGACACTACCAGGACCCCCAGGCCCTCCTTTAGAACCACTTCCGAGACCACAGGACATTATTATAATGAGCGCGGCTTCCCTGCCACAGATCCTTTCGGACTAATCAGATCAATCTGGAAAGTCAGCTGGACTCGGATGGCCTGTGACCGGGGCAGGAGCGACCCCCACGGTGCAGAGTGAAACCGGACACGGCTTCCGAGCAGCAGCTCCGGGGGCTTAGCAGTCTGGCTGCGGCAGCAAGACTTCCGTGCCCCCCAAGGGGCGCCTCTGCCTGCCTACGAATGCAGAGGGTTTTACATTTAGAGGAAAGGACGCTTTTGAAAAAAAAAAAAAAAAACTATAAAAATGACAGACACCATGGTGCAGGCCGGAGGCCGTTCAAATCCCGGCTGGCCACTCGAGAGTCAGGTGACCTTTCAACTCCCCGCAGTCCGTTTCCCCATCTGCAAACGACACCGACCTCTTGGTGTCATTGTCAAGGGTTAAGCCTGGAAAAGGCTCAGCACGGCACCTCGCACACGGAACGCCAGCGGAAGCCGTGCCAGGTTCCCCGAGCTTGTCACCACTTGCGGAGGAGGAACGCAAGTGGACCCGCTGGCTGGCGGCCGGGGGTGGGCCGGGTGGTGGCCTGGGCGGCTCCCAAGGGGGAGCCAGAGGGCAGGGAGCCTGACCAACCTCAGCCAATGAGCCGTCTTCCATTTTTTTCCCTCTGCATCTCCCCCACTCAAACCTCGAGTTTTGCTCCAACATTTTTTTTCTTGACACTGATGTTTTGTCTACAAAGAATGTTAACAGGAATATGCAACCTAGTTTCTTTTCCCAAAAACGCCCCACGGCACTGTGCATTTCAGGCCCTGCATCTTGTGGGCCACGTCCCAGGGAAAGGTCGCCAGGCGGGCCCCGGCCTTGGAACAAACATGCTGGGAAAGAGCACGGCAGGCCTGAGCTCTTCCCCCATCCGCCCTCCCCCGCCCCGAGAGGCCCATCCGCTCTTCTGCCCACAGAGCACACACGGCCTCCCACAGCCCAGGGCCGCCCCACAAACCCCACGGCCTTCAGGAAGACGGAACAATGCGAGCACCCACTTTGCGGGGTGGTTGTCAGGATGAAACGGGAGGCGCAGTGGGGCTCAAGTCAGAGCAGATACTTGAGCCATTAAGGGTAAGACACATTATTTTCCCCACACGAGTTCAGAAACTCTTCAGTGCACGCTGGAATGGCCTGCTAAATTTATTACGCAGACTACAGAGGCCTCACCCCAACCACCCCACTTTATTTTGATCCATACTCAAGGACATGCTTATTGATTTTAGGGAGAGGAGGGAGGGGGAGAGAAGGGGAAAGAAATACTGACTGCTTGCCTCTCCTACATGCCCCCACGGGGGATGACCCACAACCTAGGCATGTGGCCTGACCAGGAATTGAACCCACGCATGCATGGCCTTTGGGTTTATAGGATGACATTCCAACCAACTGAGCCACACTGGCCAGGGCAACCAGCCTCATGTAAAGGGTCAGTTGTGGGGCTTTGGAGTCGGTGGCCCGACGCCCTCTCTGGGTGACGCTGGAGAACCACTGAGGAGGGGGCAGGGTGTGACGCTCATCCTCCTCCAGCCACACCAGGCCTCCAGCAGCGATGTCCTCACCGGGTGGCGCGGCTCTCCCGCCTCCCCAAGTCCCTCAGGAGGGCTCGTCCACCACCAACGTGTGTGTGTGTGTGTGTGTGTGTGCGCGTGCGCGCACACCCCCAGGAGTGCCTGACCGGGACGACGGCTGCGAGACCGGAGCCCGAGGCAACAGCAGCGGCGTTGGTGTCGCAGGGAGGAGAGGCCAGGGCTGGCGGGCCTCCTGACCCAGGACGGAAACGCCGACCTCTGTCGGCCCTGTCTTTGGAGCCCTTGAAACGCGGCCTATGAAGCTATCCAAGGTGACCTTTTTGTCACCCGCCTGTGCTCCAATCCACGTTCAAGGTAAATTGCCCTTTAGGTACCTTTTTACGGCTATAAGTCCATCTGTTCAAAGAGGCGCGCTATCAAGTCAAAACCCACGTAGATAAACCATCGCACGCACTCCGTGAGCTATAATTTTGGAGGGTCCCTGTAACGTTATTACGGCCCGTGCTCACCCAGACGCCCACACTCCAGTACCAAGCTAGAGGCATCCTCGTGCCCACCCAGCCTCTGGAGGGGCTGTGGCCCGGCGGCAGGTTTCGAAGATGAAGAGTAACAAAGGGAAACAGGCCCCCATGCCCCTTCAAGTTCCCTACTGGGCGGGGCTTCCGTCTGCTGAGGTCAACGCCTAGGACACAGCCTGGTCCCATAGTACTCGAAAAACCAGTGGGATTCTGCATTAACGTCTAGAAAGTACTCGTGACCACCAAGTGAAAAGAGCCGAGAGAGAGCTCTGTCGTCAGCCACACCGTGACGGATGCTGAACACAGCAGCAGGGACACCAGGCTCTCGTCACCAGCTTTCAGCAATTTAATGTTTAAACTTTTAATTCCATAAAGAGTGAAAGCAGCCGAAGCGGGCAGCCCGTTCCTGGTGAGAGGAGAGTCAAGTGACTTCTTGGGGACCCCTCCGCTGAGTCAGGCCCCGAGTGCCGCGACGTTCAGCTCTGCTGCTAAGAGCCGGGCCTGCTCTTACAAGACAGACCCTGCCCTGCCCACCAGTCCGTGGGCGGCCGAGAGCCTCCAGACCCAGGAAAGAGACCTCCTCCGAGAAGGAGAACGCTGGGACCTCTGGCCACGCCCCACTTTCGGCACACTGGGAACTGGGATCCGGAAAGCAAAGGAACTGCCCGAGCCCGAGCTACAGGAGACCTGGACGCAGAAGGCTGGGAGGCAGGTGTCTGATGCCCACTGGCTGCCGGCACAGAGGGAGGGGTGTGGTGAGCAGACGCCAAGACAGAACCCACCTCCTCCCAGAGCCGCACCCTGTCACCTCGGGACGTGCTGTCCTCAGGCAGCAGCCGTGCGGGCTCAGGCCTGTTTCGTGGGGCCGCTGAAGGCCACTTTGTACCTCCTCTGACCTCTCCCGCCACCGCCCCCCCAGCCTTACTCCTGTGTCCCCGGCTCCTCCCACTGGGGGTTCTGCCCTGGGAGGGTTGTAAAGCAGAAATGAGAGCACCTGGCCAGGAGACCCGGATCCCGCCTGCAGCCTTCCCGCCCTCCCCTAAGAAGGAACGAGACACACAGGTAGGAAGCAGGAGAACCGCAGGGCTATCACGCAGGACCGCGTGAAACTGCTGACACTCAACCATTTTCAGTCTGAAGCTGGAAAAGCAATCACGTACCAGCTTACAACAGGCGTTCCAGCCTCTTCGCTTCCTTCTCTGGGGATCATTAATCATCACCACCACCCCCCCGCCCCCCGCCCCGCTGTTAGCGAGCACACAGGGAGCCGACACCCCACAGAGGAGGCGTCATGGCTACCCCCCCCCCCCAGTGGCAGGTGAGCAACCTGTACCGCGCGCTCAGTCGCCGCCAACGGGCGCGGGTGAAGGCTGCGGGACGGCCTCGCCACGGGCCCAGCAGAGCGCGTGGCTGGGCACTCTGCCGCCGGCCTCCGCCTGTTCCGTCTTCGACTGCTCCCGACCACGGACAAAATGCAGGCCTCTCACGAGCTTTTAGAAAGTTTTTATTGCGTACAATGATATAAAACGTATCGTTTAAATTTCCCCCTACTTATTAAGTGCTTGCTAGCGACAGCATAAAAAACCCTCAGTACATCGGAGCTCAGCGACTCGGCTCCCGCTGGGAGGGGAGGGCCAGCGACCGCGGCCCTTTCGCCCTGAAAAGGCCACGTGGGTGCAAATCAACGGACAACCCTTTTGTACGTCAAACTGTAAATTTTAATGTTTTCATTAGAATAGTCTTTCATAGCATAACTCTCCGACAAGAAACAATAAAATAACTGACAGTAAACTCCAGTACAAGTACACTCTCCAGATTAACAACTCAAACAAATGTAAAATGTAAATCACATATAATACAATTGAAGCGTCCAAAACAATTTAAATAATTTTAAATACTTTATTTTTAAACGGCTACAAATGCTTTACATATATTTCAACATAAAAGTCCCCAGAACAGAAATGTAACAAAATGGGAATGATAGTGAAAGGGTTAAAGTGGCACAAACTCACCAAACAAGTATTAAAAACTACAAATTTTAAGAGGTAGATTACTTTCAAAGTCGAGAACAGCGACAACAAAAATGAAACCATGAAGAACCTAGCCATCTCCCACCACCTCGGCCACGACGCGGGGTGGCAGCGCACGATGCAGAGGGGAGGGGTGTGCTCAGGAGGAGGCCCGCCTGCGGTCTTCGCATCTCTCTGAGAGACTCGGGCGTAAAACCTGGCGCGTACGCTCGGTTTTACTTACACGTCGACACACGTCTTTACAGGCCTGTGGCGCATCCTGGGCATTGGTATATTGCTACATAGTCTCTGATAATATAATAGTTATAAATTAGTGCCAGGTAATTGCTGGAGAGGAGGTCCATCTGGATACACACACACAAGAAACTGGAAGAGGCGTAAAAAAGGAGTCCATATCCAATCTGGCGTCCTCTCCATTATGCTGGCAATCTGCTTGTGATAAAGAAGCAGGCTAAGAGAGAACCTAAACGCCTCTCTCCGTCTAGAATTAATTTAAAAGAAAGGCATCAAGAGCTGGTGTGTGACCAAAACATCTAAAAAAGAGTGCATTCGAATCCGTCATCCCTGAAATCTACAACAGTCTATTGATAAAACAGAGAACTTGCTTCGCAAGGTTAAGTTCAAATCATTCCTTTCTCTGCGATGTGCCGACAACCGGGGCCACACTCACATCTGAGCGGCCGGTCCGTGAGGACGGGCCGTTCACCGAGCCGTCCCACAGCGCCCCCTTGCGTCTCGGTCACCCGGGGCCCAGCAACGGGCGCCGGCAACGGGAAGCCGCGGGTGCCTGACTCTACCCAGGGCAGCGAGAGGCCTGCGGGCCATCGGTGTGCGTGAGGGTCTGAGTCAGCTCCACCTGGTCTTGCAAGCGTGGTAGATTTCGTGTCCTTGGCCGTAGTGCTTATCCTAAGTTGAGCATGCATTACCTTTGTTTAGTCAGTTAAGGTTTGGTTTGTGTGGGGGGCTTTCCTACAGGAAGTTCCTAGAAAATAAGAAAACTGGAGATAAATGACAATGCAACACAACCGTACACGAACCGACCATGTTAGAGAGACACGGTGAGCAGACCACACGACCGAACGTTGTTAAGACAGCAACAGACGGCTCCGAAGAGGCGCGGGCCCCCGACCCGGAGGGCTCGTGCTGGCACAGGCCCGGCCCCCTTGGGGTGGCGTGGCAGAGATGGACAGGTAAGGAAACTAACACCGTTTTACTTCTTTAGTGACTCGTGGTGAGTGGGAAAACGTGGAGTTTCCTTCTGATTCTCCACCTTTAGGGTGTTTCTGGCTGGCTGCCATGGAGAAAGAGCCTTTTACCAAAGAGCTGCTCTAAGAGGAGCAGCGCAGAAGGTAAACAAATCCTGGGGGTGCACAAAGACCAAGGACGGGAGGGAGGGGAGTAGAAAAGGTCTCTCTTTCCTTGTCTCTTAGTCTTCTATTCCAGCCCTCAGCGCCCACCCCCCCCCCCCCCCCCAGTTTGCTAGGGCAGGCCCCAGCTGCTCATGGGGGCAGGTGAGCCCGCCCCGAAGGGCACCTCAAAACGGGGGATCTGAAGATGGGCAGCGTGCCCAGCAGCCTCTGCTGCGCTGTGCTCAGAAAAGGACATGGAGTCCCCGTCTTTTTCACACCCTGGCTGACACACCGGCTAGTGCTCCTGGAAACCGCCAGTCGGCACGTCCTGCGGGGCCCTCGGTTAAAGGGAAAGCTCGCTCTGCCTCCACGCGCACGGCTGACTGCGAGGATGAACGTGGAAACGGTGGCGTCCCGAGCCGGCCTCAGAGGTCCTATGCCTAAGTGCTAGGGGCTGGCTCCTCATCCCAGACCGTGACAACGAAACACACAGGAAGAGGGTGCCTGCTGGTGCGACGGCAAGTCGGGGCACAGGCCACGGGGCACACGGAACGGAACCCCCGGAAACAGAGGGAGCGAGCGTCTCTAACCGTGCGCCAGGCACCACCCCCGAGTGAGACCGACAAGGAAGACGGGACTGAAGGGAAACCGACGGCAGTCCAGCAACCCCTCGCCAGAGTGGCACAACCAGCACGCACGCAGGAGCAGACCTGCGCTCCAGGCCCTCGTCACGCTCCCCGGCCCGCGTTCAGGAGCCCCGGCTTCACGCCACGTGCGCTCCCAGACACCAGAGACCACGGGGACTCCCTGAAGAGAACCCACGCTCGGGTCTCGGTCATCAGAGGTGATGCCCTGCACTTCACGAGTGTACGGTCACTTGTCAGTGGGCCCCTACACCAGACACGTCCTTCTGGTGGGTCCACGGCATGGCTCTGGCGACTCACACACAGAGGGGACAGCCACTGTGGATGCCTGCTGCTACTATCTGCCAGTGAGAACGACACTGTGTTCCTCTTATCTGATTCTGCGTTTCCTTTTAGGCCGAATTTCATTCCAGCAACGTAACCCTCAGTTAACTATCAGACGAAGCGGAGTCATCGAAATGAACCGGAGTAAACAGAAACACACTTTTACTGGGCACTCTGGTCCCTGTGGTCCCAAGGGTTCTTCAGAAAGCACTGGACTAGCAAGAGACTACCTGAACAAGCTTCCTAAATTTATCGTTACTCAGAGCTTCTCTCTACAGTATCTTAAGTTCTCCTACCAGCTTTCCCCAACCGTGCGGCATAAACAGGGTGCAGCGTGAAGCGACTCTCTCATGTCATGCTGGAGACAGGAGGGGACACGCACGGCGTGTTCTGCAGCAGCAAACACCCGGGAGGCGTCCTGAAGTCCAGTCCATAGAGGACGGCACACTCTGGCTCTGTTTCCTTGAAGAGGAACCAGAGTTCAAGAGCACCCCACTGTGGTGGGACTCCTGGAACACAGACTGCGTACCAACAGGTACAGGTGAACTGCTATGAGCGGGCCGCTTTAAGGGCTAACGGGCAGGGGTTCAAGCACATCCCACGGCCGGAGACCGAGAGGCTGAGTAAGGCCTGAGTGGTTCTGTAGTAGGCTCCACGGCAGCCTCTCACAAACCGGACCCTGCGCTCCGACAGCAAATCACTCCCATCGGCCTCGGCTAACGGCTCTTCTCCCCGTCTTCAGCCCTGACTGCAGGCACGCACGCCGGCACCCAGAGCTCCACCTCATCAGCTGCACATGGGGAACAGCACCTGTGCGTCCCGGCGACCTCCCCGGAGCGGCAGTCCACTCCCCAGTCAACTCTAACTCTGTCTGCCTAAAACACCCAGGGTTTTCAGACACCGAAAGCTACAGCCAAGAAAGCCTCGAGTCGGGCAGCTCACTCTAAAAGCCTGAGACTGTGAAGTGTTTTGCAGAAATTCTGTCTGATGATTATTTCACAAGCTTGACCTATAGGCAATTTTCAGCAGATAGTAGGAATTCCAAGAGAGTGCATCAACCAAGGTTATTTAAGTAGCTTAGACATTTTGAGAGATCAATGTGACAGACTTAACTAATAATGCCCTACGTTTTGTGACCCTGAGAACACTCCTTAACGGAGGGAGGACACAAACCGCAGGGAGATCACCTCGAGCACAGGGCGGCTCTGACGGCACTCCTGGGGACAGGCACCGACAGGCCGGGCTCACGTGCCCCGGGTGCCAGCACGTGCCGGAAGGACCGCAGCGGCCAGGCCTCTCGGGATTCAGGGCACTCTCCTCGCTCCTCCCGCTTTGGGATCGGGGCGCCTGTTTATCGCCCCAGGCCTAGAGACAGGAGGGGGCGGGGAAGGTAAGGCACTGAATGAATATGGCGTATTTTGTTCTAACCAACGAGGCAAGTTTTTACATGAAAACAGCAGAAGCAAGCATGGATAATAGAAGCATTCTCAGTCACTACAACTGCGCTTGAGTCACAGAAATATTAAAGGTGGCAGTGCGTTTTAATGACCTCGGCGATCCCTTACAACAGAAGAAAGCGGTCTGGGATCCGGAAATAATGTGACCCTCGCACATTACCCAAGATTGGGAGGGAGTTTAAGAGAACTTCACCTTTCCCTGTAAAGGTGCTTTTGGGAGCTTCCCGTGGTTTCAAACCCACTGCACAGCTGCGGGCCCTACGGGAATGGCGCCGCTGTGAGTCCCGGGCCCGAGAGCAGAGCGAGGCGGCATCCGTCTCTGCAGCGGCCAGGGCAGTGACCCTTCTTTACCTGCCTGCAACTGAAGCAACGGCCACTTCCTTGAAGTGCTCATGTCAAAATCATAAGCACAGGAAAAGGGGGGAGGGGGGGGAAGCCATTGGGCAAACACTGTTTTCTTCCAACCGTCCTTCCCGCCCCCACGCTCTCGGGCCCTGCGCTCCTCGGCCCTGGGGGACACGGCTTACCTGAAGTCCTTCAGCTCCTGCTTGCTGCCGCCGTCCTCCCTCCTGCTCTCACTCGGGTCGGCAGCAGCTGCCAGCTGCAGGCTCCGGGTGATGGGCCCTCCGCTGCGCTCTCTCGATTTTACATTGAACCGGTCTGTTCTTTTCTTAGTGGCCAGGGCGGATCTGCTCTGCAGAACGGCCTTGCTCTTCTGCACCCTCACGTGCAGGCTCCGGGCCGTCTTGCTTGAGAGCTGCGCAGAATGGTTCTTGGCCACGGCTTTGGGCTTCTTCCCCTCGGTGTGAGCTATCCTGGCCACTCTTATGGGGCTCGAGTTCCTTAAAGAGGAGCTTGGCTTCTTGGACTTCACCGCCGCTGCGAACCGGACGTTCTGCTTGGACCTGAAGGACGAGGAGGGCAGGGCGGCCTGAGCCGGGCCCGCGCTGCGAGCTCTGGTCTTGCCCAGGGGAGCCTGCGAGCTCTGCATTTTGATCTCTGCATCTGCTGTCCGTCTGCGGCTGCTGTTACTGTTTTTGTCGCTGCTTGCAGATGACGAGTGTCCGCCTTTCTTGGACGAATGGGAAACTTTTTTTTTGGAAGGAGAGAGCGGTTTTTTGGGACAGCTGAAAGCGGCATGCTTGTTCAGGCTGCCGATGTAGGTGAACTCCCTGTTGCAGTACGGGCAGATGTGGGAGGAGCCCTCCGAAGCGTTTCTCAGCTCGACCTTCTGCTTGGCAGATTTGGTTTTCTGCAGGATTGCTTTCTGGACAAGCTGGTTTTTTTTCTTCAATGCATTTAACTTGAGCTTATTGGGGGACACTTTGCTGAGCTCGACACTGAAGTTCAGTCTTTTGGGCTGTCCCATTCGTCTGAAGGTGTTTTTCCCAGAGTTATCCAAAACCACCACACCGTTTTTGGGTTGCACCGTTTGCTTCAGCGGCACCGGATTTTTCTTCGGGGTGTACCTCTTCTTGTCGCTCGCAGAGGCACACGCCAGGATATGTTTGTGTAACTCGGGCATGTTGTCCACACCTTTGCCACACTTCGTACAGCGAATGGCAGTGCTGAAAGTCTGTGGAATGTTGTGGGTAGTGAAATTGGTGGCCGTCACCCCGATGCCCATGGGGTTTCGGTGATGGTACTGAAACGGAGGTGGCTTAAAGCTTGGGTAATGCTGGTTGAGGCCCAGTCGAACATCTGGATCTTTCGTCTTTATTCCAGAAGCCATTATTTTGATGGTTGTGTAAAGCTCTTCAGAAGAATCGTTGAGCTCCTCTTCCTCTTTCGACGTTTCCAAAGGGTCTTCCGGCAAACTCTGTGCGTGCTCCACGCGGGCCTTGCTGGGGTCTGTGAAGTTCTGCGGCCTCAGGGTGCCACTTTCGAACTCGTGGTGCGTGCACGCCTTATCTGGGTGGAGATCTCGCTGGTGCTGCTGCAAATTGCACAGAAAAGCAAACTCTTTTTTACAAACTGAACACACAAAGATATTCCCAACTCCATGAAGCAAAAAGCGATGCTCTGACAAGTCAGTTTTAGCCTTAAAAAGCTGCACACAAAATTCACATTTGAAGGGCCACTCTTCAGCATGAACAGATAAGTGTTTGGTTAGATCTTTAATGGAAAGAAAAGGCGATTCACAGACATTGCAGACAAAGTTTTTGCTGAATGTTTCCTGAATGACGTCGTGTTCAACTGCAGACTGGGGTTCTTCCCTGGGCTCTGCTTCTCCGCTCCCTAAATCCTCCTGCTTGAACGATATCATGGGGAGAGAGGCTTCCAGATTATCCCCGGAGGAGACGACGGATGACACTGCTGAGAGGGGAGGCGGGGAAGGGGAAGAGGAGGAAGATGAAGAGAACGAAGACGAAGACGAGGAAGAGGAGGAAGATGAAAGCGTAGGAGGCCCCGGCGAGGCGGCGGACATGAGAGGCTCCACAGAGGGAATGGGAGACGCCGAGGGAGACACGGTGGGGGAGAGAATCGGGAGCGGGGACTGCGCCGTAGCATTCGAGAGCGGGGAGGGACACGGAGGAGGAGACGCCCCGGAAGAGGGGGCTGGAAGAGGTATGGTGGGAAGGAGTGGGGGCGGCGGCGTGGCAACAGTTAACACAGGAGGGCAGGGCGGAGGGGAGGAGGGGCGTGAGGGCATCAGGAGAGGAGGCAGCTGCCCAGAGGAGAGGGAGGGTGTCTGGAGGGCAGGGGAGGAAGGAGAAACATCGGGTGGGGACTCCGCAGCAGGAGCTGATAAACTAGCGTCAGGGCCAACGTCAGGTTCGGCTTGAGGATCTAGGGATTTACAAGGACTCGGGCTCCTGGTCACATCTGACGAGTTTTCGGGGGGCACGCCGATGCCATTGTACTCATTGAGAAGGACCTTCTGCAGCATGCAGGTGGTCGGCTTCTTTCTCCTGACCGCGCTGCAGGCCGGCTGCGCCACGGCACTGTCTCTGAGCTCCCGGCCTTCCGAGTCGCTGCAAGGCTTCTTGTGCACACTGAGGTCTAACACGGACTCCCACGGGACCAGGGTCTTGGCTGCGCCCTCGGCCTTCTGCTTGACGCCGCTGGACAAGTCCAGCGGCTGCTGGTTGCACACGTTGCCGTACGTGGAGCTGGACACCCACTCTTTGGAGACCGCGTATTCATCAAAGCCTGGGGGGCTCACGGCCTCTCTCTCATCTCTCCCAGACACAGTCCACGCCGGGGAACTGCCGTGGCTCTCTAATTTGGGCTTTTTGGAACCCAGAACCACGTCGGTCCACACTGCTTTGCCGTCGCTCTGCTTCCCGAAGTCTCGGAGGGCAGGGCTGTGCTGCGGAGAACTGGGAGGGGAGCTGGTCCGCCGCTTAAACCTACTCGCGGTCACGGGCAGCATGGACGCGGGAGCGGACACACAGACGGGGCCCAACTTTGGGAGCTCAGCGGCCGACATCCCCGCGGGAGGAGGCAGTTTATCCTGGGTCTGGAGGAGCTGTTTGAGCTTGGACGACAAATACACGCTCTTCTCTTTGTGGAGAGACGCCACCTCCGCGGCGGGTATGCTAAGCGGCAGGCTCAAGGAGCACGAGGGGGCGGCGGGCTCGGGCTCGGCCTCTGCTTTAATTTTGGGTAGCACGGGAGGACTGGCGGTCCTGCGCTTCTTGGACTCGCTGCTCGTGCCGCCGGAAGGCTCTTTAGGAAGATCGTCCACTATGGAGACCTGCGTGGTCTTTATGTTCTGAGTGATTTCCACCGTGACCGGAGTGAGCAGGCAGTTTATACCATACAGGTCTGCCGAGTTGGGTTCCATCTCGATCACGTCACAGTTACTGGTGCTGCTGCTGGTCTGGATTTTACCATCCATGTAGTAATTCAAGTTCTCAGAAATGTTGCTGGAGACGTCCATGATGTACACGTCGTCCCCCTCCCCCTCCTCCTCTGGTTCTGTGCTCGGTACGTAGACGTTCTGGGCGGGCTGCGCCTGCTCCGCGGGCAGCGGCGGCTCTTCCAGGAGGCCGCCTTTCCTCCGCACGCCTTTGGGGATCAGGTGGCGCTCGTGCACCCGGCGCTGATGCCGTCTCATGTTGGTGTGAGTGCCGAAAACCTTTTTACAGTATTTGCACGGATGAAGCTCTTTCACATCTCCGTTCTCCTCTACGACAGAGGAATTTGCTGTTTCTCGGGGGGAGGCTTTCTCTGAGCTCACGAGCAGACAGTCTTGCCCCAGGCCGGGCGGGTTCGAGTCGTCTTTCGGAGTGGCGCCATCCGCAGACCCTCTGCCGTCGGCGGGGTCTTCGGGCGGCTGTAGTGTCTGGCTGGGCTTCCGCTTCAGCCCCACCTCGTGGCGCCGCTCGTGCCTGCGCCGGTTGATCTGCGTGCCGAACGCCTTCCCACAGTACTTGCACCTGAAGGCGTGGCTCACCGTCGACACGTGGATGTGCATGTGGCGCTCGAGCCCCTGTTTGGTCGCGAACCTCCTCTCACAGTGCTGGCACGGGAACATCGACGTCCCGAAGGCGTCGCCATTGGCCTCGTCCTGCGCCCCGGGGAGTCTGGGGACAGGCGCCACCTCCGGAGAGTCCTCCACGGCTTCGTTTGAAACAGGTTTTGGTTCTTCTAATAAATCTTCTAGCTTCTCATCACACCGTATTTCTGGCTCCTTCAAAGGACTTTCGTTTGGCACGTCAGCTTCCTCTTCCCCCTCTTCCTCCAGTTCATCATCTTCCTCCTCTTCTTCCTCCTCTTCCTCCAAGTCGTTCACTTCACACTGTGTTGCTTCCAGCTGCTGGTCTGGCTCAGCCTGTGGCTCGCGGGCGGCGGGGGCGCCCACTAGTTCCGGAAGCACATCCTGACAGACCCCCTCCTGCAGGTCGGCTGTCTGCTCGGCTGTCTGCTCGGCTGTCTGCTCGGGCGCGGAGGCGGAAGGCTTCTCGTCCTCTTCTTTGGAACCTGGAGGGCACAGGGAAGCAGAAGCACGGTGGTGAGGGCAAACCCGGCCGGGGGCGGGGCAAATCCTGTCATTCAAGGGAGGTTATGATCAGCTTAATACACAACACTCTCATCTACCAAGTTTGCTGGACTGGAATCCATTTCATTCGTTCAGTGAACATTTACCGAGCACCTGCTATCAACCAGGCAACACACTAGCCGCCGCGGAGACACACGTGAACCGAGTCACACGGAGCCCGTACCCTCTGCTATGTCTGGTCGCACCTGTACACGCACGTGTTCATTTACAGGCACCGCAGTGCTGAAAACCGTGGTGGGGCAGCTGGTGCTGGGTTTCAGAAGACTAGCTGTGAATCCCAGTTTCTCATGACTCAAAACTGAAATAAGAAAATTGCCAAGTATATCACCAGGTTCGATTCTTAGTGGTCTTTCCTGAATGATTCTCTCCTACCTTCCTGACTCAATCCACGTATTTCGAAGCCTGAACATTTTTCAGAATCATGTGATCAGAATTTTTTCAAGGCCATCTCTTCAAAGCCCGGGAAAATCATTAAGAGCTCAGGAGTCTCGACGCCCAGGAAAAGCCCAGGTGGTCGGGCAGGACTCGCTAGCCAGGCGACCGCTGAGCGGAGGCCCGAAGAACGTGAGTCACACCGCCATCTGGGGGAGGAAGCCCTCTGGGCAGACGGCAGATGCGTGAGTTCTGAGTCAAGAACTTGTTAGATGTGTTCAAGGAAAAGGCTGTGGGTGAGGGAGGGGCTAGCAGAAGGCAGGGGAGTTGGAGATGAGGTCAGAGGCCAACTCAAACAGGACCCTGGAGACCACTGGCCTTTATTCCGAGTGAGACAACGAGCTACCAGAGAGTTTTAACAGAAATACCTCACATCCAAGAGTCACCTGAGCTGCTAAGAGGAAGACAGAAAACTCGCAGTGGATTCGGTGAAGGCAAGGAAGCGAGAAAGCCATATCCTCCAGGAGAAAGGGGGGTGGAGGGGACCCCCCGGGGTGGCGTGGGGAGGGGGCGGAACAGCCGGACTCTCCATGGACTCTGGAGGTGAGCTGACAAGATGTGCGGCTACCTGCCTGCCTGCGGCAACGGAGGCGTCAAGGAGGGCCCGGAGCAGCCGCAATAACCCTGCTGACTAAGCGGCGGGAGACTGGGGGAAGAGCCGGTCTGGTCGGTGCACGCGCTGGAGGAAATCGGGTTGACCTGGATGTGCTCGGCTCTGCGGTCCCTAACAGGCATGCGGGTGAAGGTGCTCACTGGTTAGCTGCAGCTGACTCATCAACACAGGGGCGGAGCCCGGAAACGTCCAGGTCCTCAGATTCGAAACAGTGTTTGAAGCACGGGGCTGGACTGGGTCCCCTGGAGAGTGTCCCCCGGATGACCTCAGTACTCAGAGGTCAGAGGAAAGACCAGTGAGGCGTCCGGAGAGCCAGAAGCGTGGTGGCCCTCAGGCTCAGTGAAGACAGTGTCAAGGAGGGAGCGGTCACTGTGTCCGGAACCGCCGCCGGGCTGGGTGAGACGAGGGGAAAGGACAGGCGCCGTGATCGTGACAACACTGTTAGTGAGGCCGTGGGGACACACGCCTGAGGGAGTTCCTAAGAGAACGTAAGAAGGAGGGAGGGACAGGGAGACTACAAGCAACTCTTTCAAGTTCGGCTGCAAAGAAAAGCAGAGAAAGGGGACAGTGGCTGAAAGAAAACAGGGGGACAGCAGGGGGCTGTAACGGAGCCCCCTCTGAGGCCGGAGCTGCCACAGTGCCTGTAACGCGGACGCGGAAGGCCCTTTCCCTGCACGGCCACCCGAGTCTCTGCTCGACCAGGTCCCCAGCACTGCGGACACTGGGGACTCGGAGAGGCTCTGCGAAGGAGGCGGGGCTACTGGGCCCTCGCCTGGCTGTTGGCTGGCTGTCCCCACACTCGCCGGCAAACCCTGACTGCACGCCAGCACCCGGTCAACAAGCCTGCCCAGATCCCTACCCTGACGGAGCTTCACCGGAACAGGAGCTACGCGCAAGGAAGCAGGCAACGCTGCCAGCGCGAGCTCATGGTTGTGCTCGAGGAGCAGGAGCTGCTGCAGAAGCGCACGGGAGGAACGTCTTACGTGGCTCAGTTACTCAGGGAAGGCTTCCTAGATGAAGTGCTAGGCTGAACCTGAAGGTCAAAGGTAGAAAAGGACAAGTAACAGGAGGAATCAGAACAGGCAGCACACCATGGATTCCTTTGGATTTACCCGGGGGCCATGGAGGCCCATTAAGCTACTCTAGAGCAGGAGAATGCCCCTCTCAGGACAGAGGGGGCTGCCCTGGGGACGCAGGGCCTGGGAAGAGACGCTCCTGCAGGCAGAAGACAAATAATGACGCAGTAGCCTCAGGAGGGAGACAGAAGCAGTGGAGGCAGGAAAAAGTGGCCAGGCTGCCAAGATCAAAGAGGCCTGTCACAGACCTGGTGACCGGAGACAGGGGAGAGGAAGGGGCTAAAATGCCAAGGGTTCCGAGCTCCGCAAATGCAGGCGATGAACACGAGCCCGACTGCTCAGCCCTAGCCACCTCGCCGTTTCCTAGGCAGATCAGCCTTGCTTTTACCCATCTGTTACTGTATTTACGAGCAACGAGGGTTGTCTGTCAACAGAAACCAGCCTTCTCTCCCCCAGACGAATTTCATGAACTCCGTGAGTTTTCCACGAACTGGGAAACCAGGCATTTGACGGTGGTGATTCGTTTCAGCTGAGGAACTAACTCCCTTTTCAAATACATGCTCGACACAGGCTCCCCGTGTCGCTAAAAAAAGGCTGGAATGAAACAACAGAAAATGAACATAACTTCGCTAGGGCCCAGAGTTCATTTTTGGCCAAAACGTGTGGCTTTTAATGAAAAAAAAAAATTATTTTCTTTCTCTGTGACTGGTGAACAATCCCAGATTTGGAGCTGTCCAGAGCCCTACAAACCAAACCCGCACAGCCCTGCTCCCCCGGAGGCTCACGCCGACCTGGTCCACACGCCTACATGCTGAGCCTGAACGTCGGGGAGGCTCCGGGAACACGGCGGGGCGGGGGACAAGGGGTCCAAACCTCGGGCTCAGACCGTTTCAAAGGACGTGCAGAACCTTCAGGCGAGGCCGACCACTACCCAGCACAGAACCAGCCATATGTGACTGGCTACTCCACAAAAAAGCAAACATTAAGTATCTTTTTCCATGGGACCTGATGTATCAGGAAAAAAAAAAAATAACCGTCTTGAGTTTTTTGAAGGGAAGATGGGACTGCCGGATTTTCTTTTTTAATTCTGCCACTAAAGGTAGTGAGGTTTAGTATTTTTGTTGCTGAAATACATGTCCTAGCCACTCTGCTACCGGTGGGCAGACCTAGTTTTATAAGGTTCTGGGGAATAAACGAGTCTATTCTTGCTTCGTGAAATGCCACAGGAGATTATAATCCTTTATGAACGTCATCGCCACAGAAGTGCCCATAACATGGCTTAAGAGGAATCCAAAATGTCTTGTTGGATTTCCTCCCCTACAAATGTTTCTTGAGAGAGTCACGGGCCTCCATTTTGAAATCCGCCTGCACGGCTCCGGAGCAAGCCCCGGTCTCTGCGTGAATCGGCCGCACGACACGTGAAGACGGGGCTCCCTCCCCGGGGACAGCGCCAGTCTCCCTACGGAGGCCAGACTGAGCGGTCCGCCTCTCGGACCAACTTTCAGCCCGTGCCTCTCGGAACTCTTACAGCACGAAGGGCCGGGGATACTGATCCTCAGAAAAACCAGGAAAAAGAAAGTTTGGTGGGGAGAAAAGTAAAATAGGAATTCAAATCCTAATAAAAAACACTTTTCATTCTGTCCACTTTTCATTCTGAAATATCAGATCAAGGGTGTTTGATATTCTTGGTAATTTTTTAACTGACATACAAAAACCCCTCAAGTATGTAATTTGTTAAGTACAGAGCAAGCTACGACGTTCACAAGGTAAATACGCCGCCGCGCCCACTCCACAGATCGGGGACAAAGTGGTAACCGCACCCGCCTGTCCCTGTCAGTCTGACTTCCGTCGCCATAAATTTCTTTGACGGTTCTGAACTTTGTGAATTATTTAGACATGCAATCATACAGAGCGTTTCATCTTATTTTAACCAGGGCAGAATTTCATTTTTAACAAGGGAGGTCTTCCATCATTTTTTGAAGGGGAGGCGGGATGTGGAGGGCTTGTAAGGCGCCTTCTTGCTGTGTACCAACCTTTACAGTCCTTGAATGAGCCTCAGAAGGGTGATCCGAGGAGGCAGGAAGCTGCACTAACCGGTGTTAGACCCCTAAGCACGCACGTCCCACGCCCCAGCTTACCTTCCGCAGAATCTCTCATATTTGCAGGGGCGGAATCGGGCTCGCTCGTCTTCAGCTGTGTGTCTTCAGTTTTGCTGCCTTTGTTTTTGTTTTCCTGGGGCTTTTTCTTCCCTGGAAGACATGATTCAGTTATTTGTTCATTCAGTCGTCCACTCACCCTTGCCCTGAGTTCCTGAAGACGACAACTGCCAATCCAACCCCAGCAAACTGTCTGTCTCCAGGCGGCTATCGCTTCAGGTCCCTGAAGGGAGGAACACGCGACGAACACAAACACTCTCGAGTCACGTCGGAGAAGAGGGAAAACCCACAGATCCGTATTTCTGAGAACCCTGGGCATAGTTCCCTCTTGGCTGCAACCCCCAGCACACTAGTAAGACAACATACTCCAGAAGAGTTAACGACAGTGATGCCCCAGGAGCCGGACAACAGCCCCGAGTTCTAACACCACACACGGAAGAGGGACTGGCAGGAGGCTGCTCATTCATTAGAAGCGTCCTGGGAAATAAACAGTACGGGGTGCCTCGGGCCCGTGTGGTTCAGATACGACTGTGACTGTCACGGTAAAGCGGCAGCAGCAGGGAGTCTGCCGCCGGCAAGGACACACACGCGACAGCCTGACGTCCAAGGCAGAGCAGTTACGAACGACTCACTGTGGGCTGGCAAGGCAAGGCACGCCGAGGGTCCTGAGCAACTCAGCGTTTCACTGACAGCTCGGAGGCTAGAATTCAGGAACCCTAACTCAGCACCAAGCGACACCACGGTTCGGAAGGTAAGGGGAAAACGCAGCCCGTTCTGACAAGCGGGAGAGCGGACTCAGGTCACCAGCACACTCGGGAAGGATGCACGGTTCTCACAGAACTTCTCACGCCTGGACGTCCAGAAGTTCAGCCTCTGGGATTTAACCAGAAGCTGCCTGCCCTTCTTTGCCGTTTTTAAAATTCTAAGTCTCTCATGCCTGGTAGCTTTTATTTTTCAAGTTTCAGACTCAGACTCGGTTCCTATCACCTTGCCCCAACAATGTCCTTGTACCTCCGCAATGCCCTCCTCAGCCCCCCGGGCGTTCCCTAAGAGCCTCTAGCCACCTCTCTCTCCGGGCCAGACGCCCCAGAAACCGCTGCTGGCAGCGTCTGGAAAAGGGCAGTCTCCGTAACAGAGAATCACTCCGGAACAGCATAATTAACCAAAACGTAGGTAAGAAATAAGAATTAAAATCTGAAACACAAAATATCATCGCTGCAAAAATCATAATGGTTAAATATAAAAACATCAATTACAATACAGAGCGAATATTAATCCTAAAATATATACCCAGATTTTGAGAAATATTTAGGAGGTTCAACAAGGAAAAAAGTACAAAATACTTAATAATCAGCTATTTAATGTTAATCTTAAGAAGAAAATTCTAAAATACCATTTGAAACCTCTAATTCTTCGGTAAGAAAACCGGTTTTCTGCAACCATGTACGAATTCTCTCGAACAATTTCTGAAAACGAGTCAATCTGCTCATTTCCAAAGGCAGCCGAGAAGAGAAGTTCACGGGAACCGCATCCTGGTGGGACCGGGGCAGCGTCTTCGGGGAAAAGGTAGGCTCGCGTCTCCGGGTGGAAGGGTTATAAGCCAATCCCCTCTGCAAGGGGCGAGGCCGTGAAAACACGTCACCACTGCAAAAAGTCGCCTCCTTTCTCAAGTCCTTCCTGTCAACAGCGCTATCTGATGATGACAACAGCCCCTGAGGAATCCCGCTGTGCTTCAGGGGACTTGGATCCTAACCTTTCGGCCAGTTCTCCGGTCTCCAGGACAACTCGTGTCCAGCCCGCAGCAGACTGCTGGCAGCAGACAAGGCAAATACCAGAGACGGGCTGCTAAGGTTAACTGCTCTGGTTCTGCGGGTCGCGTCTCATGAGGTCCATGTAAGGCAGGGGTGACAAACTCATCCTCACCGGGGGCCACATCAGCCTCGTGCTTGCCTTCAAAGGGCCGAATGTAGTTTTAGGACTGTGTACATGTAACTACTCCTTAACTAGGGGCAAGGAGCTCGGCACTACCACCAGGTAGAAACAAGGTGCTGGGCCGGATAAAACAAGGGCGGGGGGGGGGGGGGGGGGGGGGGCGGCCTTGTGTTCGCCACCTGTGCTGTAAGGGCTCTCGCTTGCCCTCAGATGCTTCATTCAAAAGTTATATTCAGGAAAGGTTTCCCCTGGGTCAAAATCAGTAATTTGTTATAAGACATTAGTACTACCTCATGTCCTCCAAATAGGCCTCTTACTTTCTACTCTCTACAGATACACGCTTTTGAAATATACAGAAACAGGGGTACGGTCCAAACCTTCCCTCTCATGCGCAAACCTCACATGCACTAAGAAACACGGCACTGTAAAATTTAACAGAAATACAGATGTCCATTTATTGCAATACAATCCCTTGCAAAGGGTCTTCTTTAACCTCTCAAGCACTATAGGGGCTAGCGAGCAGGTGATAAAAAAAGTAAACTGGCCTATATGTACACAGCATACTTAGATTTCTAGATTGTGATTCTAATAAAGCAAAGCACAACTTTAATAATACCATTCCTTAACATGTACTCGGAATGAGACCAGACGACTACCTGAAAGGTAAAACTACTATTGGAGGTCTTATCCTTTGCCCAGCTGATACTGAATGTCAAATGTCTATTTTTGGACTCTCCGAACATCACCAGTGAGGAGGATCCCTCCCGTCCCCAGGTGCCCTCTTTCAAAGCCACCACCAGGAAACACCCTGACGCCCTGGGAAGAGAAGCCACTTGTGGTAGGGACATCTGCAGCCTGTTCCGAGGGTCGCCAAGGGCATCCCAGCCCCTGCCACAGCAGCCGGGAGACAGCAGGGCTGTCCGAGGCACCGGGGGGTGCTCAGCCACATGCCTGACCTCCACCCGCTGGATGCCAGTGTCACAACCGCCCTTCGAGTGTGACAAGCGGAAGTCCCCAGACGTGGCCAAATGTCCCAAATGGATTTGGGAGGGGGTGGGGGTTCTCCCCCAGTGAAGAACCACAAGGCTAAACCAAAACAACACGGGCCACTAAAGACCTACAACTCTGCAGTTTATGCATTTATTAGAAAGTTTAAAGTATTTGGATGACACTAATAAACCAATTCTAAAATCAAAGAAATGGAAAATTAAATTTACCTCCTAAGTACCTTTCAGTGAATACCGATGATAAACTTAGTTTTATGATGGGAATGCATCTATCACAAATCTAATTAACGTCATTCACTCACGGAGCTGAAACCATCTGACGCACGGAACGATCTTCTCCACCTCTATCAGAACGTGGAACACTGGAGCTACCGCCCACCAGGACTGCAGACTAGTGGTGAAGGAACTACTGAAATCACCTGTCCTGCCCGCTATTTCGCAAGAGAAACCAAAGGCCAGGCCCCCACAGGGGCCACCCGGTCCGGGACACACCGGAAGCCAGGGCCTGTGTGTCCCGGCTCACCCTGAGGTGTGCCTGGCGTCCCTCACAAAGGCAAACATCGCAATAACAGGTGGTGGAAACAGTCCCATTTCCTTAAATCAGTATATTTTCCCCGCTGGTATTTGGTTTCAGTTCTATATATAATCAAATTAAAATAAAAAGCAAGCCTATAACCAAAAATACCCTGAGTGATGACTTTTACGAAGGGGAGGGGGTGGCTGGTTTCTATCTGTGAGAGCCGGTGCGGCAGAGCCCACTGGGAGCCTGGTAAGTACACGTGTGCACTTACCATCAGGTTCCTGCAGGGTCCTACACAGAGGCTACTGCCAGCTGCGTGCTCCACTTGCTCTAAACAAGAAAGATACAGGAATGAAACACAAGGAAAGTGAAATGGAAACAATGACAAAGAACATAATGAAGCACAGAACAAAACTGTATGCTTATATATATAAGGAAAAGAAATATACACACAAAGATGAAGAAAACGAAATGAAACAGAAGGAAAATAGCAATTACCTACTGCATCGAGGTTCTCACCGAAAAGCCTGTGAACGGCCCCCTGTCCGCGGTCCGGGTGGGAGGCGGTGTACTTACTCCCAGGTCTGCGCCACGCCCGTGCCGTGAGGCTGATGCTGTCACCGCCCGAGCACCGCTCCGCGAGACCCGCAAGGGCCACGCCGTGCCTCTCCTTTTACAGAGACACGCCAGGACCAGAGAGGTAAAGCCCTCTACCTGAGGCCACACAACGGAATTAGCTCCAGAGTCAGAATTAAAACCCAAGAACCACGATGCTAAAAGTGCTCCTTCTACTGCACTTGTTTCTGAAGACCTGAAGTGGCATTAATGAGAATAACTCAGTCTTTAGAAGGCAGTCTGTATCCGTTATTGTACTCACAGGCAAAGGAAAGGGGTATAAAGACTCCCGTTGCATTTATAGAAAAGGAAAAATCAAATTGGAATGCAGATTTTTTCCACTTCAATTTCATCTATGCCAGAAACAAGTGTAATTCGACAGCAGAGAACCCCAATCTGAGCAAATATGATTCACCATTAAATAATATCAATAAAACTGGTTTTCTTGTAAAATAGCTACCAAACAGAAAAACCTGACAGCCACAATGATGAATTGTTTTTAAGATTTTATTTGTTCTTAGAGAGAGGAGGAAGGAGGGAGAAAGACAGGGAGAGAAACATCAACATGCAAGAGAGACACCGATTGGTTGCCTCTCACACGCCCCCAACCAGGGACCTGACCCACAACCCAGGCCTGTGCCCTGATCCAGAATCAAACTGGTGACCTTAACCCACGGAGCCACACCAGCCAGGGCTACAATGATGACTTCTTAAACACAATGTGAGCCATTATACCGCTGCCACATGGGATGCGAGGTGCAAGACCAAAACTGCCTACAGTGTCACATGAGTAAGTTCTGGACTACGTTACACTCTTCCAATAGGGTAAACAAACACCGGGAAATTCTAGAGAACAGTGTTTCATTTAAAAGTGTTCAGGCATCAGATAGAATGCAAAATTCTAGAAGGCTGGCTCCAGTTTCATTAGAAATTCATCACAACGGCGAAGGCTCATGCAGTCGGTGATCTGAAGGAATTAAATTTAGAGCCCCATGCGACTCTAAGGGCTCTGCCTCCTCGCCGGGAAGCAACTCGGAAGTCTGAAGTCAGAATTCCGTAACAGCAGGCCTCTGCAGTCTTTGGGGAGCTCCCCATCTCACTCAGTGGACTCCAAACCTGCACGACCCCGCAGCGGAAGCTGCCCAGGGCACCGGGAAGATCACCGAGGAAATGAATGGGCTGCCCTAAACAGAAACCGACACGGGCTGCGCCTGCAGCCTCCAGCTCCCCCCGCCGCTCCCCCCAGCCCATGACCCTGCACTGGACTCTCACCCTCTCTGCTTCCCACGATTACCTCTGATCGCGTCATTACAAAACCCAAAGTTTTTTCAGCCTTTGCCAGCCCAATTTTCTCCTTTATGTTTGCCAGTTTGATGGGTCTTACGTTCTTATTCTTCCTTTTTTTGGCAGGGGGGTGGGAGGGTCTTACTTTCTTCAGATTACTCTCCCCAGCCCTACGATACTATCATCTAGAATTTCCTGCTTTTTGTAACCGTTCTTTCGTAAAACCTTCCTCTTCTCCCTGCCCTCGGAACTGGAAGACTGGAAGCATGCTTTTCAGGTGAGGCTGAAGAAAGGCTGCAACCACACGTTCTGTCGGGGTGCGGGCACAGGGCTGCGCGGACAGAAGAGGCACAGAATGACAGAACCCAGGGGCTACATTAAAAGGTGAGAGAGAGCAGAGGAAGAAGCCTAAGATTTGGAGCAGGAGCCATAAAGATGGTCTCGGTTGGCTTCCCCAACCCACAAACACACCTCCCTGAACTCCATCTCATGACATGAACGAAAATCTCACAGCAAGTCTGTAGCAAAACTGGGGCTTTCGTCCCATCCGATTCATTATGCTGTTCGCTGTGTTCTAGCAGCCTTGTTAGTGACGCCTCCTGGGTCCCAATTCCACCCTTAAAAACGAGAACTCATAGTGCCATCTGCATTTCCGGCAAGCCTGGGGAACTCATCACACAAACACTTGAAGTCGTCACACCTCTTGCTGAGTTTCTGAAAGGCAAGGGCGTGATTCTCCTGAGAGCCGGCCAGCGTGGCACTGATTCCAGCCCCAGAGATGTCTGGTTTCCAGAGGTAAATCAGGGCCCGGAAAGCACATGAAAAGCTTAACTGGAAAAAAGCATGAAATTCCCGTTAAATGATATTTTTTTATAGGATTAAAGAAAGAGCAAGCTCTCCAACAGACCAGGCAGCAAGGAAGGGGAGTCGATGGGCCGTGGCAGAGCCGCTGGCCCCCGGAACGGCTCACGTGACGCTCGGTGCAAGCTGGGGAAGGTGGGCGGGCGGAGCCTCGGCTCTGCTGGGTAGCCGGTGGAAGTCTACCATTCCGGGGTTGGTGTGACGAGTAGAGAGAAGCGGGAAACATACATAAAACTAAATTTTCTGCAAGGAATTAACAGTTCATTTCAAAATAGTCTCAATATCCTTGATGTAGGCTTAAGACTTTTTAAAAAATGACTGGGTACCCAAAAGTCACCAAAAGTCCCTGACGGGACCACCAGCCAGGAAGCCCGGAGCAGCAGGACTGGCGAGAACAGGGGGGAAGACCCTTCGACCAGACGGGGTTCCACCCAGGCCACCGCACGGCACACGGGGTGTGCCATCCATCGGCCGCTCGGAAGGGCCCTTGCGCACGGCCAGGGGAGGTCAGAGGGCAAACAAGCCACTGGGAGCCTCAGCCCGCCAGCCGCGGTGCTCGAGAGAGAGAAATCTGAAGCAGAAAGGTGCTGTCACAGTTGGTTTTTGTGACAATAATATGCTATACATTTTCTATAGACTTCTTTCCCACATAAAATAACTCTGAAATGTACCTGATGGCAAAAAATTCTGTTAATCTCCTTGGACATTAATCTGAAATCTTTTTTTGTGAACTCGCCAAGGGCTGTCTGTAACCCCGAGGCAGACGATAAAAATGAAACCTCCCCGGGTGTAAGTTGTTGGGCCTCGCTTCCAACAGAAACAATGGAAAAGTTCTGGCTACTTCGGCGGTGCGGCTCCCAGCACAAATTCCTGGGATGCCTGCGTCCCGCCAGGGTGTGCAGCCCTCTCCCGCCTTCACCGCCGGCTCCGCTCCCGCCCCTCCGAACACCGGGCTGACGGGAAAACAGCGAAGAGTATATCTGAAGGGGACCTTTCAATTTCTCTAAAACAAGGCTTTGAGCGGCTCTGACTGGATAATCCCAAATACTAGAAATAAACTTTTGCAAACTCAAATTAAGAAAGTAACTTCCTTGCGCTCTTTGGAACCTCAAAAAGCCTTGTGGCATACACAAAACCATAAAATAGACTAGTTACATAGTTCTGAAGTGTAAGCACACAGTCTGTTCTGTCTTTAAATCATGTTAATTTCTGGGATTCTTCTCATGGATTTTCAGGAGCCTTCATTTTATAGAGAAAAAAAATATATATACACCTAAAACCTGAAACCTCTCACATAAAAAAGCGAGCTGGCAACTACGAACTGAAGAACTGATCTCAGGCTGGGGTATTAGTCCCCTGTGGCCCAACCGCCAGGCCTGGGAGCTGAGGGGGGAGGCGGCTGGTGTGTTCCCAGCGCCTGGCAACCCCCTAAAACGGAGGAGATGGCCACCCCCTAGAGAACCGGTCAGTCTCACCTAAAGAAAAGGCGTTTTTTTTTCCCTGTCAAAGCCCATGACAGATTTTTACAATACAATATACGGATGATTTAACTTAATTTAGTTTTAAAAAATTTTAGTTTAAAAGTATTTTCAAGGAGTAAAACCTAGATATCAATCCTAATCAAGACTTTGAATTTGTTCTTTACGGAACTGGTCACGGGAACAACGGCCAGACCGTATCACTTACTAATGAAATCAGTCCAGCTCACCCACTGGTGCAAACCGGGAGGGTCCACAGTAAGGTGCTAGCAAGGGGCTCCCACTGAGGTGAGCACCCATGAGGGTGTGGTGCCTGTTTCCCCATCTGGTTGCATTTTCTCACTTTTCTGAGCATTTGCTTACATTACACAAAAATAATAATAAAACACCTTTCTAAAAAATACCTGAAAAAGGAAAACTAGTGAAGCCATTGAAAATGTTTCTGTTGGTTGACATTAACATATGTAATTCTGTAAAAGCACAGTTTGGAAAAGGCCTCCACTTTCGCCCTCGCCTGCACAGCGAGCAAAGGGTCCTGCTGAAGTGTCCCTCGGTCTCCTGGCTCCTACCTGAACACGCCAGTTTAAGTGTCCAGAAAAAAGCACTGATCCCCAAAACACCAAGTCCACAGCACGTGGTTATAAAGATTTAAGAGAGACTTAAAATATTCCTAGCAGACGTTATTAAACTGTCAAAACTGCTTAAGCATTCAGACGACCACTGTCGGCTTCTGATGTGCACCCCCCCATTCTTTTCCGAGCCTCGAGTTCCCTCCAACAAAAACTCTCCTGCCTCCCTGCGAGAAGCCACATGCTTCCTATTCTCTTTCTGTTTCACCCACCGCTACTTCAATCGGAAGTCGACTTTAAACAATCGTGCTGGGTGCCTCCCAGCTGTGAGCCCAGGATTGGGGTTTGGGCAGTGGCCTGTCATCGCCAGGAGGGCACTGGTCACCAGCCCTGTTTTGCTTCTCCTAAAATGCAAAAATTAGACGATAGCATTGGAATATGCCGCATTTTGGCAGAGATTTAAGCAATTGACTTATAAAAATGAGAGAATTTACAGAGATACTAAACTCCCTAGCGCCTTTGTTCTACCACGAAATGACGCATTTCATTCCAGGATAACTTCTAAGACGTCACGACCATTGCTAGGCAACCTCATTCCCTTCTGTCCAAGCCCTCAACTGTCCCCCAGCCCCTTTCCCGCCTGCTCATGGACCGAGGCTTCGCTCACTGCCCCAGAAGGAAGAGCGAGGTCCACTCCACGCTGACGCATGCGCCCTGGCTAGCACCGAGTCACCCACTCCGACAAACTCCAGACTGCCAGGGCCATCTTTCACACTCAAGAAGCAGAGAAGGAACGAAAGTGTATTCTTATACACTAATTATTTTTAAATCAAAAATTACATTTAAATTCTATTCTAGTTTTTCTTCTTATTGATGTTCACTAAAAACAAACCCCTACTACCCTACTTAACAATGTATCTTATTCTCTAATGTACTGGCCTGTATCACACTATAGTATTATTCAAATTCAGCCCAAGCTCACTGTATCTGTAGATTCAAGTTTTTTCCAAATGCTTTATAAAGTTTCTGAAAGAATGGTGAAGAGGTATTTTGATACTTCTTTGGTGCTTATCATCTGCAAGGCCCGTCGCTAAGAGCTATGGGGAATTCACGGATTCCACTACAAAGCTGTCTGCCCTGAAGGAACTCAAAACTGAAGTTACGCATCTAACTTCGTAAAAACAAGCAAGCCCCTTTGAGAAAAGGCCCAACTGATGTCAACAAGACACAAGTTTTGAGTATAAAAATTGTTCCAGAGAATCTATATTTCATTAAAAAAATGTAGGGTAGGGAAGGGTAGGGAAGGGAAGGGAAGGGAAGGGAAGGGAAGGGAAGGGAAGGGAAGGGAAGGGAAGGGAGGAGGGAGCTGGGAGCAGGCTGGAGGGTCAAGAGAGGGAGGGAAGGAGACACATACAGAGAGGTGGGGTGACACCAACACCCCCCGTGCCTCGAGGGGCCACCAGGTGCGGCCAGGACACTCAGGAACCTGCTAAGAGAGCCGAGAGCTGTGGCCCCACTTAGGGGCAGAGCCTCGGACCCCCAGCTCCTCCCACGGACCCCAGCACCGAGGGCGCAGCCTTTCAGAAAGAGCAAGTCAAACCTGGCGCAGGTCTCCAAGGGTTCCCCCACACTGCCTGCGCGGGTGCTTCTCTCTGGGCAGTCTGGGCAGGGGCGTGGGGGGGGGGGGGGGGGGGGGTGATGCCCCTGGGGAGGAAGGGCCCCCAGAGGACCAGGGCTCGAAACACAGTGCCTCCCAGGCCGATGTCCGCACGGGGGGAAGGTCTCACTCTCATTCCGGCTGCTCACTCACCGGCTCCCCAAAGGTTCTGTGTCCCCACAGGTTACACGTCTTCCCTGCAGAGAGCTGGCTCCAACTCCAGGCCGACCTCCTGGACTGGGCTCTCCTCTCCCTCCTGCTGTTGAGGGGGCACTCTGGATACAATAGGTCCTCAAAGGACAGAGGCCCCCAAAACTGAAGCTGTATTGTGCAGCCTCGGGCCACAACTGCACTCACAAGAAATAATTCTGCTCAGGGAAGATGGGAAGGAGCTATGACAGACGCCGGAGACAGCCACCCGCTACGGTCGTCGGGGGAGAAGACGAGATGATGGGCGCAGGGAACTTCGCACACCGCCCAACGGGCTCCGTGAACGGAATCAATTGTCAGGATTAGCCGCAGCAGATTCTGCTAAACAAACTACAGAAACCCCACGCCTACAAGCCCGGATCCTCAGCATATTTGCCTTCTTATGGAGACAACGGCTTTCTGCTTCCACCAACAACCCCGAATGCATCCATTTGTTTCGTTCATTTGTTCCCCATCAAACCACGCAATCCCACCCAGATATCAGCGTGGAAACGTACAACCCAATGGGAACGGGAGTTTAACTGAGAGAAGAGAGGATGCTGGCAAACACCAACCTCCCCGTCAGTATGTACTAATGCCCTAACAGCAGAAGTTGTAAATATATTTCACTTTTAAGGCTGTAATCCACTGACTTTATTGTTACTAACTATGTTTAATTGTTTAAATTAAACATATTAGTTCATACTTTGGTGGTTCCTAATCTTTTCGGGAAGAAACCTCAGACCCTTTTGAAAACCGGAAAACGCCTAAGGCTCCTCCCCAGACAGTCACAGATCGGCATTAACACAAAAGCGGAGGCTCGGGGACCCCTGTGCCATTACCGAGTCAGGCTGTGAGTTCCCGTGGATGCGCACACACCAAAGGAAGTAGGTTTGTGCTTCTGCGGGGAGCGAGGGGGAAGGACTCCGCCTCCTCAGATTACCCAACACAAATGTTGCACAAATAATCAGGGCATTTGTTTCCTTAAAACTGAGACCATAAACTTAATTAGTACCATCTCCTCATTAGAAAATGACCTTTTCACACTTCTGGGTTTTTTCCTGACTTCACATCCAGAAGGACGGGAGCTGAGAGATGCCTCCTCTGTCCGTACAGCACTGAGATCGCTCCCACACGGTGACTTTCAGGGCTGTCTGATAATTTAACATCTAAGAAAATGTGTCCAAAATTCATCCAACATGTCACCTGCCTTAAACCTTGGTTATGACAGTCAGGTAGAGCCACTCGGAGTGGTCTGGACCGTGTCAAGGTAAGACAGAAGATCAGGAAGAAAACAGAAAGCCCTTCCTTTGGGCAGCAAGCAAATAACGAAACACGAGTTCTCTGTCCGCCGACCTGCAGCCGCCGGTGTCCCCGTCTGCATGACTAGTGGAACCAGACAGCGTTCCAGAGAGATGCGGGTCTCCAGCGTCTGAGGAATTCTCTGGGTGTTGTGATGTCTGTCCAGTTGCAGGTGGAAAGAATCCCTTTACTCTTTACCTAATTTGCCATCTACTCCATGTCACCAAAGCAAACTACATGGATGTTTAAAGGACATCTTAAAAGCTGTTGAAACTGTTCATCTTTTTTAAACCAAGAAATGCCACAAGAAGCCAATGAACAGGCAGAGCTGCCAAAGACCTGACCGGTGCCCACCAAGGACAAGGGAAGAGCCCGCGGTCAGCGTGCCACGTCCGTGCCTGTGAGGCTCCTGCTCACAGCTCACAGTAACCCTACGAAGGAGGGCCTCGCCCCCACTTTAGAGACAGGTAAACTGAAGATCAGAACACACAGAGTAACCCGTCCAAAGTCACACCGCCTGACCAGTGGAGCCGGGCCTGTAATCCAGCCTCGCAACTCCAAGGGTGCGTTCCGGCAAACCAGGGTGAAGTCCATGTACCCCACAGCGCCCAGCACCCAGCTCCGGTCTCCCCCACCCAACATGCACACACATTTCAGGATCACCATAAACACGTTCTCCCCTGGCACAGTACGGGCCAAGTTGTGTTTCATACAGAAGAAAGAGGGAAGCCCCAGTGGTACACTTCCACCCCACTAAAAAAAAAACCTCCGTGTGGGTGGTTGTTTTTATAATTTGCTTTAGCATAAAACTTGAAGTTGGGGATGGAGTGATTAAAACAATCATTCACTATTAACACTAAGTTTACCAATTCCACGTCCTTTCTGACAGTCATCCATGATATTTAGAGGACCCTGTCTCTCAAAACCTGAATAGAGTCAGATATGGTTAAGCATCACCTCTTTGTGATTTAGTATTTTCCATACTCTACTACAACTATGGACTTCATTTACCTTGACATACAGTGATTTACCGTATTTCCTACCCTCAATTCCTGAATTTATCATTTTGATGGAATCAAACTTCAAAAGGCATTTGTTAATCTTAACACTCAAATTTGCTCGTAATCAAATAATCCTCTGATCACATCTCAGGAGGAAAAGATACTTCCTGTGATAATACGTTTAACAGCTAGTAAAACTCCTCAAAACAAGCCCTGAACAAGGGCTTAGAATCTTAAGCCCTTGTTCAAAACTCCAACTAAGAGTGAGACTACTGATAGCCATTCCTTTTTATTATTTATTTTGAACACCAGGGAGAAGGAAATTGTAATTTCAACTCCAGTGTTCACCCTACAAAAATCACAATCCAAAATGTGTAAACAGACAAATTGTTCCATGTATAAAAGCTCAAAACTGTAACTACCCAGCTCCTGCTGCCTGTACCACAAACCCGACCAGGATGAAGAGCAGACGGACGTCTCAACCAATGCCAAGTTCACGTGCTCACAGGGGCAAGGGCAGGGAAGGCCTCCGCCCTCACAGGGACCTTGGGCATTCTGCTTCAAGCCAGCAGTCACTTTGTTCCATGAGAAACAAGTAGTTTCTGATAACCTCGTACATTAAAAACAAAAAATACAGCCAACAGAACCAGAAAGGCATAGTTTACCCCTGAAATTGGCAAGAGGATGAAAACTGACCGGAAAAAGCCCAACAGTGGAAAGAATAACAGAAGGCACGAAAATCGCCGTGCTGCCCACTCTCAACTGTATTACCACTTCAAGCTCAGCACATAATGCCATTCAGAGGTTCTAAACACGGGCGAACAAACCAGTTTGTCTTCATTTTTGTGACTCGTGATGGCTTAGGAAACCTACAAAAGGCTATACACCAGGAGTTAGGATTCTAGGTACGAGAGGAAAGGATTGTCATCCCGGTAGCTGTACAGAAATGGGACGGGGGAGGCTGGATTTTAACTTAAGTTGTACTTAGTGCTTTTCTTTTTTACCCGAGCGAAGACAATCCTCTACAACTGCCCATAACCGACAACAGGTAGCTAACTAAGGGTGAAATCGGGTTTCTGATTTTCAGACATTGACTAAACTAATAAAAACATATAAAAGTCACAGTTTTGAAAGGATCAAATTAGCAATTTTAGGTGTCATAATCTCATTTTAGAAACTGGTACTTGTATATACCACATATATACAATGTCATTATTTCATCATTAGAATAAATCTCTTGCCTTTGAAACTATTCATATAATGTATGTTCATTAAAAATATATTAACCAATATATAACACTGAAAATATATGTGCCTATTAAAACTTCCATCAAAAAATATTTCAAATTTCAGGGTCATGACTACAAAATGGGAAGAAGTAGTAGCTGTAACCAATGCCACAGCATGCTGAAAATTTTCTAGTCTCTTACCCATAGCCCCTCAGGACTTTTTCTTAATATATGCACTGAGTTTCCACCTTCCAAACAAAGTGACTGCTACCTAAGTTTTAGAGAAGAGGGTAGGGCAGAAACGAAAACGCCTAAGAAATCTGAAGAAGGGAAACCCAGATCACTGAGCAGCGGTCCTGTCGCATCCACCGTGGCCTCCCAAACCAGTACGGAACAACTGAATCAAGTCGGCTCAGCAAAAGTTTCAGGTAGAAAAGGCCATTTTACATTTTGTTTCAAATTCGAGAAGTTTTTAAAATTCTGTAAACATATGCACATCCTAAAGATTCTTTGTGAAATGAATACAATGAGGAAAGCAACCCCTGCCCTTTGCTAGGAAAGGCGAGGGCACGCACGGACAGGTTGGGGCAACTCCCTTCCCCTCCTCACTTCCTCTCGTGCTTTCCTCGGGAATGAGTCAGGCCCCGGGAGCCGGCACACTCCATCCCCAACGAAACCTCTTCAGACAGTACTGCTCCAAACAGTTCAAATGAGTTCCTCTTAAAGGAAAAAGTAAAAAATAAACAGCTACCCCCCACAAGCATTTGACAAAAAAATAAATAAACAACAAACAAAACCCCTATCTTTTACTGAAAACAGTGAAAGAAACGAAGAACAAGCACCATTTGACTCAATTATATCTGCAAACAAATCAGAATTCCACTTTACAGTTTCTATATTTAATTTTTAGAGTGTATGTTAATTACAACATGTTCAAGATCCATAAAACTCACCTTATGAAAACGTTAAAAATTATATTTCACTCAGTCATTCTCAGCACTTGGCCATTCTCAACAACAACAACAACAACAACAAAAACGCACTGGTGCAGAGGCAGCAGCCAAACACCTTGACAGCGTCAGGAGCTCCGCCCTCCCGGCCCGCCCCCGCCCCGCCCTGCAGGAGCAGCCAGCTCACTCCGTTCCTGTGGTTTCTCAACTGCTTTCAAAAATCACAGAAAACTTAGGAGAAATGAAATATTCATAAGAAGCTCAAACCAACAAATATGTTGCTAAAGAACAGACAACAGCCAGCAAGAAATAAAATGTAATCTGTCAGCATTTTTAAAAGCTGTCTGAGGTGCTTCAAGGAATGTAACGAATCTGTTCATCCCATAAGCCCCCAAAGCAAGAATAACGGAAAGCGCTGGTTCTCATCATAATGTAGCTTTCTGATACCGAAGACCTCCCTGACTCACATTACACTGCCTTATTATTTGGGATTAAAGGGGGTGATTCTAAAGTAGGCAGTGAAAGTTCATCTTGGCTAACTGGCAAAGTCTTCTAAAACATTGCTACTTATTCAGTATAACTATTCTTCTACTTAGAAACATCATGAATGAAAACTGCATTTAGGCCAAGCCAAGTAACTGAGTAGCTGGGTGAGCAGGAGCAAACCACATGGCCCCCCCTGAGCATCGGCTTCCCCGTCCACAGAGGGCAACGCCCGCTGCTTTGCGGGGCGACTGCGGAGGTCAGCAACAATGCACAGGCACCTCCACTTCCAGTGCGGTCGCTTCCTGATAGACCCACAGTAAGCTGAGGATACCGTAGTCAAGAGTGCGTTTAACCTACCAAACACAACTCAACCCAGCTAGGTGCTAGCGAATGCATCGTCACTTTTGCACCACTGTAAATCAAAACATCTCAACTGAAACTATCTAAGCTGGGCACCGTCCTCGCATGGAGCCCCAAATACAGCACCAGGCACTTGCAAGGCGTGTTGTGGAAATGAGAGCAACTGCTGTCACAGTTGCCACCAACAGAAAGCATGATTCGTCACATACACAATGTGCAGACAAATGTCAAATTAGGAGGTATGTCCATATCAAAATACATCACAATGAATGAATCTGTCCAAGAATTCTTGTAATGCCTGACACTGGTTTAATCTGAGTGGTTAAAAAACATGGCTGCCTTCAGTTCTATCTTTTTCACTTTGAGAAACAACAGTAGTGGTTTCAAATAACTCTTGCTTCTACATGTCATTCAGCCTCCCTAAACATCACCCAAAATATTAACATTAGTAACACCAAACTTCAGGCCCTGGCCGGGTCACTCAGTTGGTTGCAGCATCGTCCAGATGCACCAAGGTTGCAGGTTTGATCCCCAGCCAGGGCACATGCAAGAAGCAACCAATGAATGCATCAGTAAGTGGAACAATAAATCGATGTTTGCTCTCTCCCTCTCCCTCCCCACTTCCCTCTCTAAAACTCAATAAATAAATTTTTAGAAAGAGAGAGACAGAGAGAGGGAGGGAGAAAGGGAGGGGGGGAGGGAGGGAGAGGAAAAGGGAGAGAGAAAGAAAGAATAAAGCCAGCCTGCAAAACACAGGGTTACTGGTTCGATTCCCAGTCAGGGCACCTGCCTTCGTGACAGGCAAGGTCCTCAGTTGGGGACCTGTGAGAGGAAACTGTTTCTCTCTTGCACAATGCTGTTTCCCCCCTTCTCTCTTTCCCTTCCCCTCTCTCTGAAAACAAAAAAGAAGAAGAAAAGAGAAGAGAAGAGAGGGAGGGGGAGGGGAGGGGAATGTAATCATAATCAAACTTTTTTCCTGTATTAGGCCAAGGCTCACCTTCCAATTTACATACGGAGAACCAGAACAACCACCTGGGTACAGACAGAACGTGGCATATTTCCTAATTCATTCAATTCTGATGTTTTCAATCACGGCATACTTTAGGATTTTTTTAAGGTCATTCACCAAAATATGGGTAAACATTCTGCAAAATGCTTTAGAAATTTTTAGTTAATCCACATAAATTTCCTTGTTAACAAGGTTATAACATAAGAATCAAAGGCACAAAGCAAAAATACTGACCAAATGATTTACCTAAATTTGGGGCAATTCAGTAGCAGCAGAATTAGGAAGTTTGAAATTCTGACTCTTACTGTCGGGAAAATATTAAAACTGTTCTGAGCTTTCAAAAACAGACCACGCGACGGCGGCAGCAAACCACCTGGCAGGCGGCCGTCAGGGACGGGACACCCAGTGCTCAGCAAGGACACCACTCAACTACAAGGCAGCAGAGCTACAAGAGGGGACGAGGACACCCTTCCCTCGGGTGTATGACAACAGTCTTGCAGCCACACAGCATTTACTGCTGGGGTGGCATTTCCACAGAAACACGGCCACCTCCAACTGCCCCCCACCCCGCGCCAGCCCCTGCCAGCCAGAGCTATGGTGAGCACCTGTGAGGAGTAGACAGCGGGCCTGCCTACCACACCCCCAGGCTGCAGGTTCGAGACTGGTCTGCCACCACCCACGGGCACCACGGTCAGGCTGCTGCCCCTCAGCTCTGGCCAACGAGCCTGGAAGAGCTGGGCGCTGCTATGCAAGGGGAGGAGAGCAAGCTCCACCCAGGCCCGCCTGCTCTGTGCATTTCATTAAACGTACCGCTGATTTTAACTTTCGACGGAACCCACACCGTCATTTCTGCTGCTGCCCGCCACACGGGAAAGTGGACAGGCAGCTGCATTCTCTGGAGGAACGGGCATGGAACACCTGGGCTGGAGTTCCGACTGACGTTCACTGGACAAATTACCCCACCCCACGCATTTCCACACCCTCGTCGGGGCTGGCACAAACCACGAAGGTGGTCTGGATGCCACAGAAGCCCAGGCCAACTCGAGTGCCCGTGAGAGAGAGAGCTCAGCACTAAGCAGCGGCCGCCCGGCCTCAGGACCGTCCGGCAGCAGTGCCACGCACCGCTGCCCACGGCTCCGCGTCTCCATCAGAGCCTCCTGCTGCACCCATCGGCTTCTACTCGTTGTCTGGCAGTGTCCTGTGCCCTCAAGTCCGTGTGAGTTCTTCTTTCCCCACCTCGTGCACTGCTCTTGTCTTCCCCTCCTCCCTTTCCTTCTTGCAGGCCCTTCCCACTGCACTTCACTCTGTGACCACGAAGCAGCATCGCCTCCTCTCCCAAAAGGCTCCTGCGTGACCCCCCCCGTCCTGGACCCCATACACACCAACGGAAACACCCAGTGCAAGTCTGACCTGCCTCGAGCTGCAATAGAACGGTTAAGCTCCCCCCCTGGGTAGCTGTGAGCCATCTCTCCAACGCTCCCTGCCAACCCAGACCCCAAATGCAGTGCCTGGGGGAAGAGAAGCCAATGTGTCTGTTTGCAGCACTGAGTTTCATAACTCAGAAATACTTGTGTGAGTTGCTAGGTGGCCCTCACTAGGCACCGTCCCAGCAATACATTTCCCAAAATGCTAGTAGTAACACCCAAATTGTCCCTCTTCCTGGAGCTCTCAGCCCCTAGAACTTGATGGATCCCACTCTGCATCATTCATGCCATAGCCTTCAAAAAGCCACTGCTGGCTACCCATCCGCAGTCACGGCACACTTCACACACACACACACACACACACACACACACTCCAGTGACATTACGAAGACCTGTTCTGCTCATCTTGCTGGAAGATTCCCTCCCTCTCTAGAATGTCAGTTCCTTGAGAGCAGGGGCCTGGAACTGCAGCACCCGGGCTGCGTCCTGCCTGACACGGATCCGGCACTCGTTTGTTAAGTGACGGGGGGAGACCACCCTCCCACTCACAACTCTGGGGCCTGCTCCCAGTCCCCAGGGCTCCCCTGCTCCCCTCCCTGCTCTCTCTGTCCTGAGACGCCCCCATCCTGCCCCTCCGTCTAGATGAAGACACCCCAGCCAGCCCGGCCCAGGGCTCCCCTTTCCTTCTCTCCACACCAACGGCCCTTTAGTGTAGCACTTAAAAAAATTAAAAAACATAAGTAAAATATAATAAACTACCTCAGACCCAGTTATCTTGTGGATCCCTTAACTCCCTAAAGTGACTATAAATTTTTATACGCTTTGTTGCCTTTGAAAAAAGAACTTCAAACATGTACAGTGGCAAAGAACTTGAGTGTTCGTCACAACACCAAGGTTTTTTATTCGAATGATTTTGATTACAGAGACAGATGAAATAGTTCCTTTTTAGGCAGATTATAATTTAACTGTTCTGTGGTGTCTAAAAGTCACCTAGGTAAGTACTATAAATGAGCTGATACTCTCAGGGACTGTTTACAGTTTTTATAAAGCTCTACCTGGACCTGCTGAGTGACCTGAAGGACCTGTGCGCTCTGCCGTCCACTCCCGACTCTCGTGCACGCTTCCTGTCCTCCGTGCCGCCCAGCGATCAGCAGCAACACCACCACCTGCTGCAAGTAACTCCCCCTTTCTCATTCCCTACTAATTTGCAGCAAATAGGAAAGTCAACAGATTAGAACTGGGCCTTCAAAAGAGTTGACCAGGCACAGAGGGAGGCTCTGCTGCGGGAAGGGAGCGGGGGAGACCCACCAAGTCTCCTGACCTCCCACGGGGGCTCCACAAACACCGGTGACCACTGGCTGACGGACTGAGTCACAAATTCGGCAGCTCCTCTGCAAGAAACACCTAAGCAGCTGGCCGCTGCATTCTGTCGGTGGCACAAGCACCACGGACTCACGGGCCACAAAGAGCTGTCCCGTTTTCATCTCATCTGCTCTGACAGCAGCCCTGCGGCGTTCGGGAGCACAAGGCCCACCCATGTGAGCACCAGGCGCCCCCTTTCACAGCTATGAACACGACACCCCAGAGAGGGGACAGGATCTGCCCAGTCACCTGCTAAAAACCGAGAGGCCCCGCATTCTTCATTCCTTCCATCAAGCCCATTTGTATAAAGCCCCTGTTGTTTATTTAGAGTGAAATAAGTTCACATAGGGCTCTCACGGAGCCAAGAGAGGGGAGGGCAACAATACATTCTGCAATTATATTCTATCAGATTTGAAAAGAACATTTGCCAAAAAAAAAAGGTTTGCCCACAGTCATTGTTTATTGTTAACAAGTAAATTCAATATTTTATACTAACAAATAGGAGACTGAAATGGAAAAAAATGGTAAATGCACCCAAATTTGGCCCTTCTGCTACTTTATAGATTATAACCTCCCTATGGTTCAAATTAAAAATAATCGGAAACACCCGACAATAAAAACCCTCCCTTCTTCTATACCTGAAAAGTTTAATCTGTCCCACCCGAGGGACTTCTCCTGTTCAGACATGTAAGAAGTCAGGCTGAATTACAAAGCCGAGAATCCAAAGTTCTAGCTCAAAATGCCCAAGGTGTGCACGTCGCTGGCCTCTGGCAAACCGCACGCTCCCTGGTCAGAGACAATACGCACTGTGTTCTCACAACACCGTGTTCCTTCCTTCACTACAGGTTTGTGTGCGTCTTTGTTTGCCAACCAACGAATATATTTATTGCAGGCCCAGTCCGTGCCAAGCATCTAGGCGCTTGATTGGCAGCTTATTGGTTTAACGTTTGTTGCTGCACTACAGGTGCCGTGAGAAGAGTCACCGCTTCTTTTCCTCTCATCACTGCCCAGCACCACCTCACAGAATGCCTGGCACACGGCAGGGGCTTAACAAACATCAAGGACTGAGAGACAGAGACACAGGAGGAAAGGAAGGGACCCCCTTGGTTGTAAACGAATCGGGACTTTTCACTGCCCGGAACTCGCCTCGTGACCCCCCAGCAATCTGATGAATTCTGAAAGGCACCACATGCACGCACAGCTGTAGGCAGAGCAGCTGCCGTGCAAAGGAGCCGAGGCCCAGAACTGCGCAGAATTCAGCCCTTTGTTTCTCTCTGCCTGCCTCAGGGGGAAGTTGGGTCTACTGTCCATCTACCTGTCAGCCTGCGCGCCTTCAACATCTGGCTTTCAGAAATACTAAGTTAACACTGCTACTGCGTGACATGTATGTTGATTGACTCACTGACATCGCTGACTGAAAAGATATTAAAATGTCCAAGGTCACACACACAGAAGACCTGGAGAGAACCAAGTTCATATAAAAAGTTCCCCATTTCAGGTCCTTGCAAGCTGTAAATTAGCTTTCACAGAGTATTTAATTTAAAAACAAAACAGCTTGACTCATTATTTAAACTCTCCAAATTTTAGGTCATAAAGTTCAAACATGACTTTTTACCAGTAAGCTGTTCAAAACAGACTAAGTTCCAAGAGTGAGCTTCACTCAAGTATTTTAATTAAAACCTAAGATTCAGTGGGTTATATGTTGCTCAGAGTAGTTATAAAAATAATAGCAGGATAAAAAGAAATATGAACCACTTAACGCGACATAAAAACTCAGTGATTTGCACAGGCATGAAAATGAACATGTGTAAGTTCATTAATCATTAATAAACAAAAAGTTTATTTTCAGTTCTTTTTCCCAAACTAAATGAATAGATTAAAAAATTAAGGAATTAAAAAGAAAAGCAAAAAGCAGTAAAATGTTTTACACATGCATGCCAAAGTACGCCAAACAGAAAAGCCTCAGAGTGGTTTCCATTAAGCTACAAATATGCTTCAATATATGAGTTCGTTACGCTTAGCAGAGGGGTGAACATTTTCCCTCCCCCCCAAACTCCAACCCCTGCAAATCACAACTCACCTGGAAAGGCTGGTGACATTACTTATAAACAAAATGAACACCAAATCAAGGAACAGGTTGAATTATGTGAACACTTTGTAAACAATTATGCCCTAAGCCTAATGTCAACAAAACCTCAATACCCAGTTAAAACAGCAAGAGAGAGAGAGAGAGAGAGAGAGAGAGAGAGAGAGAAAGAAAGAGAAAGTAGCAGCAGCAGCAGAAAAAAAAAAACCGGGAATTTTCTAGACTCTGGTCATCTGATTCAGGGCAAAGTATTCAATGACCTAAAACAGCAACAAAATCACTTCAACAAATAAAGAACAAGTACTTAGCAAAAGGCCCAAAACTGTTCCTTGGATGAGTTAGTTGTATTCATATGACACTGTGAAATACAAAAGAATATGTGATGGAAAACCAAAAAGGACTTCTTGCCTACACTTTTAAGTACTATTTTTACATTTTTCCAAAATCAAGTTTATGTTGTGATTTCATCTGCAGTATCACTTCCACGGATTACTTCACAATGTACTAAGTTAATAAGGAGTGACTCCTAAGTTCAAATAACTACAAAAATTTACTTAAGACTAAGGGGAGCAAAAAATAAAAATTTTATATTAGCAAGAAACTGCCATATTGTGCCCTGGCATACAGTCAAACTAGGCTCTACAAAAGATTCACAAACTCACATTAAAATTCTTCCTTAAAAAAAAAAAATCCCAACAACGTGTCAAAATGCCAGCGAGAAATATGATACATCCAACCAAACTATTTTCCTACCAGGATCCCCTCCCTTTACTAAGGGTGACTATGCTTTACCTTGGGTTGAAAACATCATAAAACAAAACTCTTGGAGTTGAGTCAAAAGTGACAAAACAGCACGCTCTTCAACATCCATTTTGTTAGTGGCCTAATTTCAGGAAGATCTGCTATGCTAAGACCTAAGCCTCCCCCTAAGAGTGTTGCAATGTTGCGTGGCACGGCCTGGCCTTGGCGTGGAGTGGGATGGAGAAGAGTGGCCGGACCATCCCGGAGAGGAGCGCAGTGGCGTGGCCGAGGTGGGGGGAGCGCGGAGCAGTGCGGAGTGACGCCCAGTGACAGGGCCCGGCCTGTGTGGAGTAGTGACAGTCCCCGCCCGCCCGCCCGCCCGCACGGAGTTGCAGTGTACAGCCCAGCGCGGCCAGTTCTCTGCCCTCCGGGTAACGCGAGCTCGTCAGCCACTGCGCGCCCGGCCCTTACCGCACAGTCCCGGGTGGACACAAGGGCACCGAATCTGCGGACCTGGAAATGTCACTGTAGGAACACATTTTTATGACGCGTTCGCTGGCAAATAGCACAAAAAGCTAATACGCGCGGAGTGCACCGCTCTGAAGAGACGGGCTGCTGCTCCCGCCCGCGGGTCCAGCTATTTTGACGTCCGTGAGTGCAGTGACAACTAGCCCTCAGGCCGCGCTGGGGTCCGCGCACTTTTCCACGCCCAGATTCCCAGCCCCAAGTTTAGAAAAGAGCCCAAGTGGCGTCCGGAGCCGTGATTCAGCAGCGGCCCGGGGGGAGGGGGACCAGATCACGCCGGCAGCCGGTCCGGAAAAGGTCACTGAGAGCTGCAGGCTCCGCCCAAGCCCGGATCTGGCCAGCCCGGGAGCAGAGGGGGAACTGGCGGTGGCAGACTCCTACCTTTCCGGCTTTTCGGAGAGCTCCGCTTGCTCCGGGCGCTGGCTCGCTCTTCCTCAATCGCAGCTGCTATCTCGGGGTTGTCTTCCCCATTGTACCAGACCAGGAGCTCCTCACCCGGCGCGATTGGCTGCGGAGAGAGAAGAGACAGGGCCCTGGCCAATCAGAGCGGTGGTTGTTGGTAGGGCGGGGGCGGGGCGGGGCTGCCAGACTTAGGCCAGCTAGGCAGGAAGGGTTCCTGCGGGCTGGGAGGCTGCGGGAAGGGACCCTCTGCTGGAGGGAGGACCTCACTTCCCGCAGCCTCCTCTCAGGGATCCGCAGGGCGGTCTACGGATCTGACTAAAGGAGATCGCTTTAAACTCGGAACTGCCATATGCTGCCGAATCTTACCGTTCAAAGCCTCACGACTACCCATGCAAAAGGAAAAACCAACCAAACAAACCCGGAACCATTTTGCCTACGAAATCTAGCTGATGAGACTTTTAAAGCACAATTAGAAAGGACCAGGAGGTTTGGAAGAGAAGTGCTGAAATCTAATTACCAGTTTACAGTTCAGATTCCAAGAGCAAGTTAAGCATGACAAGGAAGAACTATATGCCACTGCACATCTTCAAGTCACCGCTAATTATATCACGGGAAGGCTGAAAGCAGAGGGCTCACAAAGCCTCCGGGCAATATATGATCCATGCACGGGACCAATCTGCTCGCGCCTGCGGACAATTTACCGTCTTGCCCTCTGTACCACACACCCAGTTTACATGACAACTTAAATCCTCTTAACAAAGTTGGGGTTTCAAGGGATATCAGTGTTCATCTCTGCCATCGCTCCAGTTCCAAGATAGTTCTACCCCACTCAAGAAATGTGAAATATGTACTTGGAAATCCTTAATAACATTAGCATTTAATTTTTAAAATTTTAGAAGGAAGTATGTAACAACACCTCACATGTATTAATTATACTCCTAAAACATTAATTCTTAACAGCCATGTCTGCAGTGAGGACACACACCACCCACAATCTGATTACACCTAGAACTAGGACCTGAAGAAAAAAACACACTGAGTACAAAGATGACGCTCCTAAACAGAATTTAAGGAAATGGCCTATTTGGTTTCTCTCACCATGACTCAACTATTCAAAAAGTTCCAACAGGATCTCACAGGTAACATCCCGCCTAAAGTCTAATGCATAAAATAAGAATCAATGAGTCCACACTAATATAAATGAATGAATGAATGAACAAGTAAAAAAATCAGGAAAGCTCTTCCTTAAAGCAGATCCCAAATACTCAATGAAGCAGAAATAATGAAGGCAGGTAGAAGAGGGTAAACGGGGACAGTGATGGAAGGAGACAAGACTTTGGATGGTAAACAATACAATATACAGACGGTGAATTAAAGAAGTATACACTTGACCCTGGCTGGCGTAGCTCAGTGGATTGAGCGCGGGCTGCGAACCAAAGTGTCGCAGGTTCGATTCCCAGCTAGGGTACATGCCTGGGTTGCAGGCCATAACCACCAGCAACCACACATTGATGTTTCTCTCTCTATCTCCCTCCCTTCCCTCTCTAAAAATAAATAAATAAAACCTTAAAAAAAAAGAGTTCCATTTAAAAAAAAAAAAAAGAAGTATACACTTGAAAACTACATTGTTTATTAACCAATGTAACCCCAACAAATTCATTTAAAAAATAATGAATTTAGAAAATCACAACTTGGCAATAATCACAGTAGTAATTGATTCAGGCAAAAATCACCAATAGATGCTAAAACTTAGTAAAAGTTTGAGGAGCAATAGAATTATTTGCATATAAGATGTCATGAGTTAAAATAACCATTACAGATGCCTTTTGGCACCCTGGTGAGCTCATCTGTTTCTATGAAGCAACAGGCTTTTTATTTAAATAAACCATTTATGATTCCAAATGTACAGTTTTCTTCTCTATTTTTTATTGTTAAGTTACATATTCATGACATGGTGGTATCATAAAATACTAGAAATGATTAGAGTTCATGGAAATACATAAAGACTTAAATAAACCAAAGTAAAAAGAACATGGGGAGGAGTGAGTAAAAAATGTATTCCCGACTTATTCCGCACCCAACAGCATAGGCACAACACTGGGGGCAGACAGCACCGGACGCCTCCCAGGCACCTCCTGGCCACAGAGCCCGAGCTTCTGGGCTCGTTGCGCTCCAGTCCTCGGAGTGCCACTGTCCTAGTGACCGGGTGAGGTCTGGACCAACACTAACTCTTCACGCAGGTGGGCACCCTTCTGTTCGTCAAAGCGCACAAGATAAAAACATACCAGAATCTGTTTTCACTTAAACATATTATAAAGTTTCTAAATGGCTAATGACCTCATGAATAGCTAGATTAAAAAAATGTGATTTGTTAGCTATTGAATAATCTTCAAAACTGTTAGCAACTAAGGAAATCATTATCTTATTGGGCTATATACTTCCCAACTTCACACTGAAACAGCTACACAGGTAACAGATCTTTATGAAGAAGAAAATAATATATTTTTTTAAATCAATGGTTGTTTGTTTCTGTAGTTTTTTTTCTTTTTATAAGTCAAAACTTTAAAACAATTATTTGTTCTTAAACACAGCAAGTATAAGCCTGCAAAAAATAAAATCCGTGTTCGCTTCATCAGCACACGTACTAAAATTGAAACAGTAAGTGAAGATGAGCATGGCCCCTGTGAAAGGATGACGTGCAAATTCGTGAAGCGTTCCACATTTTTGTCAATAGGTGTTGAAAAGGCATCTGAGAGAATCCAGCGCCCATTTATAACAAAGCACTCAGCAAAGTGGGAATAGAAGGAGCATACCTCAGCATAACAAAAAGCCATATACAAGCAACCTGCAGCCAACATTATACTCAATGGTCAAAAACTAAAAGCTTTTCCCCTTAAGATCAGGAACAAGACAAGGGTGTCTGCTTTCACCACTCTTATTCAAAACAGTACTGCAAATTCTAGCCACAGCGATCAGACAAGAAAAAGAAATAAAAGGCATCCAAATTGGGAAGGAGGAAGTAAAACTATCATTTGCAGACAGCATATAGTATATGTAGAAAACCCTACAGTCTCTACCAAAAAACTACTCAACCTAATAAGTGAATTTGGCAAAAGAGCGGGATACAAAGTCAAGATTCAGACATCAATGGCATTTGTGTATACCAACAATGAAATAATCAGAAAGAGAAACTAGAGAAAACATCCCATTTACTATAGCCACAAGAAAAATAAAGTAGCTACAAATAAATTTAACCAAGGAAGTAAAAGACCTGTACTCGGAAAACTACAGAACACTAAAGAAAGAAATTAAGGAAGACACAGATAAATGGAAGCATACACTGTGTTCATGGAATGGAAGAATTAACATCATTAAAATGTCCACACTACCTAAAGGCATCTATAGATTCAACACAACTCCTATTAAAATACCCATGGCATATTTCACAGATATAGAACCATATTTCAAAAATTTATAGGGAACCAAAAGAGACCATGAATAGCCTCAGCAACCTTGAGAAGAAGAACGAAGTAGGACAGAGCCCAATACCTGACATTAAACTGTAATAAGGCCACTGTAATCAAAACACTCTGGTACTGGCATAACAACACACACATAGATCAATGCAACAGAACAGAGAACCCAGAAATAAACCCACGCTTCTATGGCCAATTGATATTTGACAAAGGGGGCCTGAGCATACACTGGAGTAAAGAAAGGCTCTTCAATAAATGGTGTTGGGAGAACTGGACCGGTACATGCAAAAAAAAAGAAACTAGACCACCAATTTACACCATCCATTAGAATAAACTCAAAATGGATACAAGAGAAAAATAAGTCACGACACCATAAAAGTCCTAGAGGAAAACACAGGATATTTCAGATATCCTATGTGGCGATATTTTTGCTGCTATATCTCTTGGAGCAAGGGAAATAAAGGAAAAAATAAACAAATGGGACTACATCAAACTAAAAAGTTTCTGCACAGCTAAAGAAACCATCATCAAAATGAAAAGGGAACTGACCATATGGGAGAACACATTTGCCAGTGAAACATCAGACAGGGTTTGATTTCCAAAATATATAAAGAACTCTTATGACTCAACACCAGAAAGACAAATAATCCAATTAAAAATGGGCAAAGACCCTGAATAAACACTTCTCCAAGGAAGACATACAGATGGCCCATAAACATATGAAAAGATGCTCAGCATCACTGGCCATCAGAGAGATGCAAATTAAAACCACAGTAAGATATCACCTCACACCTGTCAGAATGGCTGTCATTAATAAACCAACAAGGAACAAGTGCTGGCAAGGATGCGGAGAAAAAGGAACCCTAGTGCACTGTTGGTGGGAACGCAGACCGGTACAGCCACTGTGGAAAACAGTATGGAATTTTCTCAAAAAACTAAAAATGGAACTGCCTTTTGGCCCAGCAATCCTGCTGCTAGGAATATACCCTAAGAATCCTGAATCACCAATTTGAAATCACCAATTTGAATCACCAACTTATGCATCCCTGTGTTCATAGCAGTACTGTTTACAATAGCCAAGTGCTGGAAGCATCCTACATGCCCATCAGTACGTGAGTGGATCAAAAAACTGCGGTACATTTACACAATGGAACACTACACAGCAGAGAGAAAGAAGGAGCTGCTACCTTTTGCGACAGCATGGATGGAACTGGAGAATATTATGCCAAGTGAAATAAGCCAGGCAGTGAAAGACAAATACCATATGATTTCACCAGTAAGAGGAATCCAATGAACAAAATAAACAAATGAATAAAATAGAACCGCAGGCATGGAAACATGGAACAGACTGAAAGTGACCTGAGGGGAGGGGGGAGGGGAGATAATGGTGGAAAGAAGGGGAAGGAACTAGACAAACAACACGTATGAATGACCCACGAACGTGGACAACGGCGTGGGAACTGACTGTGGAAGTGGGGGTGGGATGGGCAGAGGGGGGCAAAGGGGGAAAATGGGGACAACTGTACTAGGATAACAATTTAAAAAATGATTTAAAAATAAGACAAAAAATTTAAAAAATCAAAAGTCCAAACAACCTCTTTTTCATACATTATATTTTGATGTTTAACAAAAAAATAAACAGAAAGACTTTAAACATTCCCAGCTTTTCCTCTGGGTTCTGACAGGCCTTACATAACCAAGCATACGCTCTTCTCTAAACACCAACACATATGAACTTGAAATTCTAACAGACCGAATAGGCAGAGGCAAGAGTTCTAAAGATTTCCGACACTGGTTCAAAATAAGATCCTCCAGAATTAACAGGAACACAAAAAGCATGTTCATGCTTTCCCACCCACAATCTACTCCCCTATATGACCTTTTAAAAGTCACAGGTCAGAAGCCTGAACTCTCAGATGAGTGAACTGAACTGAAAACCAAAACCCACACTTCTTTCTCCCTTCTGAGCACCCACCGCACCTGGTGGGGCCCCTGCCCACCTTACCAGCCTCATTTACTCTTCCTCCCCTTGCTCCAGACACAACTGGCCTGTGTTTCAGTCCTTATTTTTAAAAATCTAGCTAATTCCTGCTTCAGCGTCTTTGCCTCTGTGGGGGCCTGTCCTCCCAGACTGCTCTTCCGGCAGAGCTCTCTGGGTGGCTGCCACACATGGCAAGGGGGTTCCTTATGTCCTGCCTTCCCTGACCCACCAGAGCTTAAGCAGCCCTCCCCCAACACAGTCCCATCACATCTGATGGTCTTCAGAGCACTTCTCACTATCTGAAATTATTTTGACTGCTTATTCACTTGCTTATTATCTGCCTCCTCCCCCATAAATAGGAAGTTCCTTGAGACCAGAGATCTTATCTGTTCTGTTCACTACTACGGAAGAATACCTGGTACATTCTAGACAATAAATATTTGTTAAACTAATAAAGAGAAGAATGAGTGGATAGCGGGCTAACATAACAGTTAACTTCCAGAAATTTGAAATACTTTTTAATCGCATTACAAACAAAACCAGCATTGGGATTTTCCAACTACCTGGGTGATAGTTGAGAAGGTGACGCAGTGCCCTGAAGAACACCAGATGTCATTTATTTACAAAATCTAACCCACACAAAGCCTGATCTGTAGTCAGATAGTCACTAGCAAGAAACCCGAAAGGTCTCGGGCGCGCGTGAGCAAACAGCAAAGGTGGGGAACGGGTGTCTGCAGAGATCAGGACTGCGCCGCTGCAGACGGAGACGGGCAAAAACGGCAGCAGCAGGACGGCTGGTGGGCAACGGTGGGTGCTGGCGTCGGACTGGGACGCTTCACAGAACCCTACACATGCCATCTTGTTGAGTCTTCGCCACGACTGCAAGTATTATGTTTACTGTTACCTCCATTTTTACAGATGAAAAAACTAAGGCAGTTTAATTTACTTCTCAGGGTCACACATCTGGAAGCCAAAACCTGCTCACAAGCAGCCGGGTACAGGCCCCACCCCAACTGTGACCCCACACCACCGCGCCAAAAACAGCACTTACCGTTTACCTAGCACTTACTATGCACTAGAGCTCTACCTGTAATCACCGATGACGCCGCCATGACCACCCTATGCAGTCCATACTATTATTATCTGAATCTTACTAATAACAAAACGGAGGCACAGACAGGCGACTTGCCTAAAGTTACACCGCTTGTCAAGTTACAGTGACTGCCCTCGGGCCACGAGCAAGCCAGGGTCTAATCCGGAAGTCAGGCTTCAGAGTTCACTCTCTTAAATTCTCTCTCTTGCTCCTCAAGGTGTCTCAGACTTGCTGCGGAAACAAACAGTCTGATGAAGAAACTTCAAAGTGCCCTGGTATCCCTCCTGTGACCTCATTTCTGCTCCCTTGCCCGCGTCGGAGTCAGCCCCTGCTGGCATTTCCTCCCCGACAGGACTCTGCCCCACTGACCCAGCCAGGTGCAACCCTCACTTCAAATACATCTGAGAGACACGATGAATTCCTGAACCTGATTTCAAATTCCAGTATAACAAAATTGTACAGTTACACCTACTAGAAAACCATGCTATTATAACACAGAAGAAAGAAAGGAGAAAGTAGTTGCAGAAGTTTTAAATGAGAAAATGTAGTTCCTACAGGGACTGGAAGCAAGTACGTGGGTACACGTGAGGCAGAGGGCAAGTCCAGTTGGCTAAAGGTGGTAGGAAAATCAGGCAGGTACATGCTCGCCGAACTCCCAGAGGCCCTAGTGTACCAGACAGGCAAAACCCAGCACGCTGCAATGCTGCCAACCATCTTAAATGCCTGCTCAACTAGTTTCCAACTCCACAGAAATAATTTTCATGGACTTTTTAAAAAATCCATGACATTTAAAAAAATATTTTATTTACTTATTTTTAGAGACGGGGGAAGGGAGAGAGAAAAAAAGGAGAGAAACATCAATGTGTGGTTGCCTCTCATCCATCCCCCACTGGGGAACCAGCCTGCAACCCAGGCATGTGCCCTGACTGGGAATCGAACCGGAGACCCTTTGGTTCACAGGCCGGCACTTAAACCACTTAGTCATACCAGGCAGGGCCAATCCATGACATTTTTAATGAAAGTAAGTGAATAAAGAGAAATTTGCCTTCAGCAGTTTTAGCAAATGCATCTATTTCAAAAACAGCAATCATCTACCTTCAGAGCCTCGGGCCGCCGCCTTCCAGAACATGCCTATGCGCAGTGAGTACAGATTTGCCTTCGGGGAAGACGTGACAAGGGAGACAGAGAGGGGCCTGCGTAGTGCAGAAACGCAGCCACACTCAGCGCTTCCTAATACTAACTTCTCAGAATGTACTGAGTGACCTCTGACCTCACCGCAAACCCTACGAGAGGACTGTCCTACTCCGTGAGTCTCAACAACAAACCACTGTAGCTATGGACAGTTTCTTGCAGCTGACTAAATCTGCCCATCAGACAGTTCCTAATGCATTTGTCATCTTAGGAGGAGGAAGCAGCTGCCAGATGCTTAACTCATGAGCATCTACAAAGGTGCGATACGTGATTACTTAACAGGCCTTTGTGCTTTCTTGCCCTGATGCACGCACATGCAGAGGCGGCGACTGGCCAGGTCAACCACGGACTGTGACGTACCTACCACTGTCAGAAGCGATCCTTTCCAGGCCTGCAAAGCTATTACGGTCAGTCACAACTAAGGACACTATTTGCAAATTAGAGCAACCAACAGCAGACCGATTCTGACACTCTTACCTTTAGCGTTTTATAGTAGATGGCCCTGTTGATTTCCAGGGGGAATAAATTCTGCTCTTCTCCTGAGCACGCCCAGTTCACATACCGCAGCCAGTTCCCCTTCTCTGGGTCGGTGGCGTCAATGCACATCCATCCCAAGTTCGGGTAATACACCTTGGAAGGGGAAAGAAAACGCCTTTGTTAAAACGGTGGTACCTTTACAATGTTTCCATTTTCAACCTTTAAGACAATTCTTTTTCATTATATGTAAAAACACTATAAAGCAGTTCACAGAAACAAAATAAATAAGCAACAGAGGAAAGAAAAATAAAAGATGGAAACTGAGACCCCAAACTCTGTGCATTCCTCTTTAGTTATTTCTCTATCTGGGCTTGTGTGAGTAATTTTCTCCTCCACTTCAAGAGCTGCAGTAAACACGCTGATGACCTCCAAATGCTCCACAAAGATGTTCATGAAGACGAGCGACAGCTCTGCTCCCTGAAGACAGAGCTGGGAGAGGGAGCTGGCAGCACCCCCCACCCCCGAGCCCGCTGGGTGCTGTGCGTGTCGCCCAGTCCCACGGGCTCCGTACCTGGACAGGTCCCTTCCCTTCGGGGCTAATAGGAACTGCAGTGGGTAAAAACAGGCAGTGTGGCCCTCCACGTGCATGACGGGGTATGATGCTTTTGCCAATGAGGCTGACCTTTAAACCCTTCCCTACCCAGGGCACCTGTCACGGCTGAGGCGCTATGGAAATGGAACATCCTCTGGGGAACACCCGTGTCCCTCCAACACCAGGCCCCCCCCCCCCAGCTTCAGGAGTCACATCAAATGCACTCTCGCAAGAGGCTTTCCCTGATCATCCATCCAGCCGCAGCCGATTCCTTCTCCCAGGCGCTCCTAGCGCTTAGCAATCCTCCCCTTTAGAGAAAACCTACTTAGCAATTACTTTTAACTTTCTCTTTGTACATACATATTTACATACATACATGTTTTACTTCCCCAAAACTAGATGGTAGAAGTCTTGATCAGGCACTAAAATAAAATCACAGAATCAACTGGTGACAGACTTGTCAAACACAAAGCAAAGAAAATGAGTCTCTTACTTTCTTTTAAGAAAGAAAAAAAAGAACCTCGATGCTTCCATTTCCGCCCTGCACATACACGGCCGAGACTCCCGCCACCCGCTTCTTCTTGTTGCCCCCACCACGCACATGAAACTCTCTTCTCCACCCGCAGCCCTGCTCCCGAACAAGGTGAGCAGCTCTGCCCTCCAGCAGGCCTGCGTCTCACCAGTGGGCACTCACCAGTGGGCACTCGCCAGACCTCCCTTCCCTTGGGAGTCAGGTGTCGGGCGTCCCGCTGCATGCTTCCCGTATGATCTCATTCAGCCCTACGCAGCAGATCCCTTACTATCTTTCTACAGCATGTCAACATGAGGATCAAAAGTTAAGCAGTTCTCCCAAAGTTGCCCAAATAACTAGTAGCAAAGACGGACTTAACCCAGACCGCTTGACCCCTGCTCATCCGTCTGCTCCCTGACCACCCTGGTTAAAACCGCAGGTCCTCCTCTTCCCATCAGCGGCCCAGCCAGCCCCTCCAATCGTTTTCCTTCACGGCGCTTACGCTCTTTCAAAGTACGGGGTCACCTACTCATCCTACTCAGCGCCCGTCCCCCCACAGCAGAGTGCCAGCTCCCGGAGCAGGCGGCATTGTTGGGCCTTTCCCTTCCCTGCAGTACCCGCCCTGCCTTGACCGGTGCCTGGCAAAGAGCAGGCTCTCAATAAATACCCACAGGGTGGATGAAAGGACAGCGTTACACACAGATGTGTGACTGCCGCCACTGACTGAGCACCTACTGCGTGCCAGGAACCATGCCAGAAGGTGCTCTGCGGTTAGTTCACTGAATCACCGTAGGTGCCCAGGAGGTTATTCTCACTGCCCTACAGTCCCCCACTCAGCAGATTCAGAAACTGGTTGTTTACCAAAACGCCCACCCGCACCATTCTGAAGACGGCCACGCCACGCGCGCACTCCTCTCCGTTCAACACGAAGAGGAAGAGTCGCCCCCAAATGGCATGGTACGAAGAGACAGCATCCCAGTGCAAAACAGAACGTTACACTTCACACGCCAAAATATTATAGCCTGCTTGACTGAAAAATGTTTAAGAGACATTTCTATCATGTTCGTCAGCATGATAAAATAAGGAAAATTGGTCTTTTAACATTGTCTGTCTTTAACATGTAACAAAAGCATTAGTTACTTTTTACTAAATTCAGGGTGAAACTCTTGTTTTTGTTTCATTGGTATTAGAGAGAGAGGGCAAGAGGCAGGGAAGGAGGGAGGGAAACCGGAACTTCCTGGCTCCCAGTCAACACTAGCCTGTGCAAACAGCAAGCTGTGCTACTTGAGCGAACTCTTCATATGTAGCTCACTTTGGTCCAAAAGGGACTAAGGCATCTGCTAGGTCACACTTAAACTAAAATACTTAAGTTTATAGAAAAAAGTGAACATTTCCGTTTTTTAAAATGTGCCAACAAGTAACTCACAAAGAAATACACATGGTCCAAACCCTGCGAAGATAAAAATTAAATTTAAATAATAATAATCAAAAATAACTTCAAATTAAATAGTTTTCTCCTATCAAACTGGTGAAAATTGTTTCTTAAGGACAATGCTGACCAAAGAATAAACTGGAATCACTTTTTCAGGTGGAATTTAGCAGTACCTGACAAACACCGAAACAGAAACACCCTAACTAACAGGCACACGCACGCTAACTTGTAGGGCCTTATGCCTGTGAGGTCACGGGCAGGGACGCGAGGTGTCGGCACAGAGACGTGCGCGCGCAGCGGCGAGGTCCCCTGCAGACGGTGTCCAGGGCACTCCTCCGTGGAGAACCCCGCGGGCCAGGCCGCTGCGCCGACACGTGCACACGGCAGGACACTGAACAAGTGCTCAACAGTCTACTGCAAGGGGGCTCAGTGGCAATGGAAAAATACACTGAAGATTCAATGAAAAGTAACACAGAATAGAAAACAGGTTTCTAAAAAAGCACTACTGCATAAATGATTAACTGGCTTATGTGAAAACGTATTTGCTGTTAGATAGCTCTACATTCCTTAAGAATTCTTCCAATAAGCACACAATATTTCTATTACTAGAAGAACACAAAGATAATCAGAAGTTATGGAAATATACTATTTGTATAAAACACAGTCACAATACATTGATGATTGCATAAAGCGATTTACAGAAAGTATGGCTTATATGATACCGTTTTTGCTTTAGACATGTGAATGTATATGAAAAAAAAGCAATCTGAAACCAAAGTAAAAATGTTAACGATGGTTTTCTCTGAACAGTGAGATTATCCTTTTTTTCCTTCTGTTTATCTAAATTTTCTACTTTGTCTCCACAGATTTAAGTATAATCTCCAAGGAAACAAGGGAAGAGAGTGAGGAGAGCAAGTTAGTCTTCTGAACGAAAACCTAAGTTTGAATGAAGGCAGTGGAGGTCAGCCCGGTGCGAAGCTAAGCCCCTCCCCTCCCCTCCCCGCCCTTCCCCATTGCCACACACACACACACATTTAAAATACCAGGTAGCTTTCTTGTTCTTATTGGGAGTCTAAGCCTACAAGTATGAACTGCAATAAAAATGTGGTTATATACAATTTACTATCTCAGCTGGTCAAACCTCAGTTTCCAATTAATTTCAGTAGCTGACACACAAAACCTAGTCTCTAAAAAGTGAAAGAATTTTGTGTAATGTAAGCTACAAATTACAAGGCTGCAAAAGTGCCGCCACACCACTAGGCTGGGGTAGTGGAGAGACCCTGGAGACCAACCAGAACCCTTCTCTTCAAAGACAACGCGAAGGCAGGCGAAACTCCCACCCCCCGGGCTCAACAGAAGATATGCAGCAAATCTATTTCCACATCTTTACAATAACCAAGAAAGAAACACTCAGCTGACTTGATCCAAAGGAGGACTATTTCCACGTAATCGATAGTTTTTTGCATTCAAATTTACAAAACGGTCCCTTTTAACAAAGCAAGAGCAGCCAACCACACACCAGGTGTTATGAAACCATGCTGACAAGGCACCTTTCAGACGGGAACCCTCTACTGAGAGGGAAAGACCCGAGGAAAGGGAAGCACCTCCACGTCAGCACTGGTCCAGAAGATGCTGCTGGATGTGCTATTTCACCGTGTCGGCCTCCACGAGAGCCCTGCGCGATGTCACTAACCCCCATGCATGAGGGCACCGAGGGAGGCCAGCCGTGCCACCAGCACGCTCACGTCACTGAGTCAGAGCCGGGACCCCATGCCGGCTCCCTTCCTCACGCCTGCTTTCCTACGCTGCCTCTCTCCGGCGCCTCCTCCCACCACCCTCAGCCCTTCCCAGGTTAGCAGGCCGGACCTCCTTCCTGCCCCTACCATCAAACATGAGTGTTGATTCTGTCAAACAGAACATAATTTCCAGACCACCCAACTTCCACTCAACTTAATCCAGCCGTTTCCAAACAGTCATAAAATGACCTAAACTCAAAATTTAGTGCCCACTCCAACTTAAAAACACACTCAAAAGTAAATACTCAAGACACACAGAGGAAGGACTGCAAAGAACCACCCAAGTGTTAAACACAGTGTCCTTACGGGTGGCGAATGAGGGTTTTAACTTACACCCTTCCTCGCTATTTACATGTCCTATTGTATATATAAATTCAAATTTGTAAAATAAAAAAACAATTCTCATTCAATCCATGCTAATGTACCATCATCTGAATCCTAAACTGTCTGCCTGTGAGGAGGTCCTTACCCAGTCTCTCTGCGGGAACCAATTTACTGGGCCGAAACCACGCCCAGGAATTAAGACAGCCCTTGACACGGTAGAGCCCCAGGCTGAGGGCCGCCCCCCTCATCCTGACCAGCCCCGGAGGGTTAGAGCCTTAGAGCCCGCAGTACCCTCTGCAGACGCTCCTCCTCCTGCGGCTCTAACACGTCCGTTCCGGGGGCAGGCCCTGTCCTGGGGGGGGGGGGGGTCCCAGCTCCTCGCAGTAGCTCCAGTTTGTCTTATGGTCTAAGGCTCCTTTTCACCCTGATTTCCCTGGGGCCCTAGCTTGCTGAACGTCCAACAATACGATCTACACACCATTTCCCACTTTCCCCGTCTGCTCCTGGAGGCGGAGGCCACCTAGTCACATCTCCATCTGTTTAGGCCATCACAAGGGCTGTGCAAGGAAGCGGAGACCCGAGCTCCATGCAACCCGCAGGGCACTCTCCTCCAATGCGTTCCCAGGAGTGAGGAACTCAGAGAGCACGCAGAAGTCAATTCAGGGTTCCTCTCCCAACAGTAATCTTATTTTTTGGTTTGAAATATAGCTGATACGTTAGAAGCGAAAATACTCTAAGTGAAAATGAAACACTGGTGATCTTTTAAGAAGGAGGCGACTATCAAAAAACGTTTTTATCCTCTACGTGATAATTCAAGTGTTTTTCTTCAATGTTCAGATTCCATTAATGTTTATTGAGCCAGCAACACCCATGCCAAGTAATTTCACGTACACCATCCAATCTGTAGCCCAACAACTCTGTGAGGGGGGCACGCGCTACCCTCATTTAAAAGTGACAACAAAAAAATTCTTCAAAAACATTACGTTAAGGTCTTCTCGTTAGACAGACAAAGCTTCTCTATCAATTTTAGCTGCAATGCAATAGTGCGCTTTCCCCCCAGCCTCCTGACTCAGGACGTGCTGCCGGAATGAATAACGTGCAAACAGACATGGTGAACTACCAGTTTCATCTATGACAATGGGGAAAGCCTACTTAAAAGTTTAACGATATCCAGTTTTAAAAAGCTGGAGAGAAATAGGCACTTGGGACATTTACATAAATCAGTACAATCCTTCTAGAGGTCTGTTAAAGAAAATTTACCAAAGATGAAAATGTACAATGTAGTTTTTTACTTAACAATTGTATTTTTAGGAATTTATCTTCAGAAGATAAGTCAGCCAAGACTTACCTTCTATATTTGCTTGACTTCAGCTAAGTCAGCAAACATGTCTAATGAGTTTCATACTTTGAAGAATTGTTAATACCATGAAATAATTAAAACTACTGAAATGTTCAACTGGTTAAACAGTGGAAGGTACAACAGAATTCTAAGCAGCGTAAGAAATAATGATGTAGCCCTGTTTGTTTCGACGAGCATCCGAGCCACGATGGATACCGCTGGCCTGGTATCCGTCTCACTCTATTGTTTTTCTCCTGTTATTTCTGACATAATAAAATGTTTTCAGTGAAAGCTTAGAGGACTTAGTATCGTGCTAAATAATCAAGGGCTCAAGAAAAGCAATGTACAAGTGTCTTTGCTTAGCTTTAAAATAGGAGTTCTGACTAGGCTGGTGTGGCTCAAGTGGATTGAGCACCAGCCTGAGAACTAAAGGGTCGCCGGTTCAATTCCTAGTCAGGGTACATGCCTGGGTTGTGGGCCAGGTTCCTAGTAGGGGGCATTCGAGAAGCAACCACACATTGATGTTTCTCAACCTCTCTTTCTCCCCCTCCTTCCCCGCACTCTAATAAGTTAAGTAAATAAATAAATAAATAAAACCTTTAAAAAATGGAGTTCCAGCCAGGCAAAGGACCAGACTGCTAAAATATAAGCTGTTTCTAAGGGGCTTGAATTGAAGAACAAATGCCAAAATGGGATTTTAATAATAAGGAGTTTCTGTTACATTAATAACAGCCACTCTGATGCAAGTCTGAGGACAAGACCAGGGGTGGAATAAATGGGCTAATGCTAAATGTTACCTGGGTTCTCACTTTCTTCTTTGTAAGAAATAAGTACATTATTTATGCTCCCTGTACTGTGCCAAATGCTACTTCTTCATATATATATATATATTCATATATATATATATTTATATTTATATATGCGCAAAAGGCTTAAAGGTTTCTGTGTGGAATATATAACTTGCAGTTGGAACTATCTAAATGACATCCAGATTTTTCTTCTTTATTGAATTTACTAAGGTGACATTAATAAAACTATATAGGTTTCAGGTGTCCAGTTCTATAACACACCATCTGCACACTGTACTGTGTGCTCACCAGCCCAAGTCTCCGTCCGTCACCAGCTACCCCCCCCTTACGGTCTTCTCCCTCCCCCATCCCCCCTCCCTCCGGTCATCACCACACTGCCGTCTGTGCCCGTAAGCCATGTACGCGTACACATACACACATAAACCTTTTTTCCCTTAATCCCCTCACCCTTTTCACCCAGCCCTGCCACCCCCCTCCAGATTTTTTTTGAACTGCAGGAAAGAAAAGCCAGCCCCGACAAAAACTGAGTCTGCACACCTGACCCCCAGGACTGGCAACGTCACAAGGAGGCCCAAACTGTGGCAGAATGGAGGCAGAAGTATCCTGTGTGAGCGATGGAACGTTAACAGGTTTATAGGGGAAATCGAACCCCTAACATGCCGTGGCTCCAAACCACAGCTCCCACCAAGCTACTGTGAGTTCATGGACAAAAGCACCACTAATAACTTCCACAACACACCCGACAGCATCAAACTGCTATGTTGGGTAAAAAAGGCGGCATAAGCGTGGGTTTAACACCAGTGGCACTTGCTCAAGCTTCGCATTCCGCACCCGCAACCTGAGGGCACATTTCCCGGGTCCCTGACACTGCCCTCACTCAGGTGGCCGCTAACCTGAACGGGCGTATTCATTAGTTTCCCTGGGAAATTTCAAAAACTAAAAGAGAAGTTCGGAGCATAATCCTGCGGTCAAGGCATCCCCTGTGACCACGCAGGGGAGCAGCATCTTGCAGCTCTCCTGCAAACCCAGACGCGGAAGTCTCTCACCTCAAAAGCGGTGAGACAGCACCACGTGGCCGGCTCCGGGCAAACCCTCACTTCCTGACATCCCCGGGGTTAACTGTCATTAGATTTAGTGTCAGGCACTAGCAACAAAGAAACTCACAATTACTGGGAGAAACCGTTGAAATTTTCAAGTTAGAAAACACTGCTGTCCTGACTGGCGTGGCTCAGTGGGCTGGCCGCTGTCCTGCAAACCAAAAGGCCGCCGGTTCGATTCCCAGTCAGGGTGCATGACCGGGTCGTGGGCCAGTCCCCGGTTGGACATGTGTAAAAGGCAACCAATCCATGTTTTTACCCACATCAATGTTTCTGTCTGTCTCTTTCTCCCTCCCTTCCCCTCTCTCTAAAACTAAATAAAATCTTTTTTTAAAAAATTGCTTATGGCATTGAGAAGAATAGCAATAAACTTCAAACGTACAAATGCCACAGAACTTCTTGATGGAAAGTGTCCAGACATTTCCTATGCATATTTTATTTTTAGGCTTTTATATGCTTACATATGAAACAGATGTGACTCAACGTAAAACAATCCGATAGGAGTGCGCTTCCTCCCCACCGAAACCCTCACTTCTCTAAGAAGGAGTCACACCGCAGGGGTGCCGAAGAGCACGGGGAGCTTCCGGGGGCACCCGACCCAAACCAAACTCCACACAAACGGTGGACTCACGTGCTGCCTTTTGAACAAGAGCAACGCATTTTATCTTCACAAAATCTTAATGAGACATTTCTTTATTCTCTACATTTTAAAATTGAGGGTGTTACAGTGGTTCAATGCGACCAGGGTTTATTTAGTTTACAATTCTGTTGGTTGACAGTGTGGGCTGTGCTTAGCTGGGCTTACTCATGTGTCTGCCACTGGCTGCCGATCTGGCTTGGGGGTCACTTGCTCCTCACTCACTCAGGTGGCGTCCAACAGCTGTCCGGGGGGGGGGAGCCTAGGTGCATGCCGCGGGAAGGGCCAGAAGAGCACGGGCTCGGCTCAGCTCTGCGAGTGTCTGTCCAACCCCTGCTCGTGTCAGGTGAGCCTTGCACCCCACTGCCAGTGCAGCTCATGAGTAAGCCCGAGTGGGCAGGTCCTCGGTCACCCAGAAGGGGTGCGGGCACAGGCAAGCCAAGGAACAGCAGCTATTTCTGCAGGCGCCACAGGGCCGCTGTTTGTACCACAAGTGTCCAGAGGAGAGGGAATAACTTTCACACAGGTGAAACTGACATGCAATCAAGTACACCCCGTAAAAGAAAAAATAAATAAACAAACAAATAAATAAATAAATAAGACTGAGGGTGTCAGCCACAGTCCCAAAGCTAAATGCAGGGTATGAACCAATGAAACGTTTCCGGCCGCCTCACTGTCCTGCAGGAGACCCAGGTCCCAGTTCTGCACGGACGCCCCTCTCAACACGCGGGCCCCACGGGAGCAGCAGTTCGCCTCTGTTCTTACCCGCTTCACCCCCACGGGGAGGGTGCCAGCCTCTGCTCTGTCTTCCAGGACGTGAAATGAACAGAATAAAAGCCTTATGAAAAGTTCAAAGAGCTACATAAATGTGCTGTGTGCTAAATATATTCAACTCTGAATATTCCAGCAACACAAAGATTTCTAAAATAGAAGACCCTAGCAGTGTGGCCACCTCGGGGTGTCTTTCACGGTGTCTATATGGAAGCCTGTAAAGTGACAGATAAAAGTCTTGGCTGCAGAGCAAACGCCCTGAACGAGGCAGCATAAAGCGTGGATTTGACACCTATTCCTGAGAACGGCCAAGAAGTCTCAAAAAACAAATGTAAACAGCCATCTGTTTCCAAGGAAACCCATTTTCTCATTAATAAAAACATTACTGATTTTAAAGGACACATTAAAATGTAATTTTTTAATTTCAAATGTCAAACCCTAAAATAGAATTTTTTAAAGGTATAGGACGACTCTGATAAACGAAGAACCAGAATTCTTTCTTACCTCCCACATGTACACGTTATTCTTAACCTGAGATCTTTTTTTCTTATCGCCAACAAATGGTCCAAACTTTTTCCCTTTTAAAATTGGCTTAGTGGCCCAGACACCTAGAAAACAAAACCAATACTTTTATGATGTATGTGTTACTTTAAAGACTAAGGCACTAGCGCTGTTCTCTCTCTCACGCCACCCACTTTCCTTAGGTGCGTGTCCTCTGCTTCCTTTCTTCCAAGCTCCACAGGCTCTTCCTTTGCCTCTGTAGCTTGTGCACTGAGTTCCTGCTGCCTAGCCGGCTCACTGCTCCTGCCTCTGTGACTTTCCCTCCAAAAAGCTAAAAACACTGTTTGCACTCGAGTTCTCGGCTCTGAACTCCTTCTTTGCCAAACTCAAGGACCGAGGCCTACCACCACCAGTAATATCTGGTGCTGTGACTCCGGCTGTCTCATCACCCTCACTGGTCTGGAAAGAAAAGACGGAAGCACTAAAACCAACCTAGTTTCACAAAATATTGGGTTGGCCAAAAAGTCCATTTCATTTTTTCTGTAAAATAAGAGACACATTTTTCATTTTCACCAGTAACTTCATTGATTTGGATATTTTGAGCACGTTGGCTATCTCCCATGTGGTATAGTGTTGACTGTTCTCAATTCATGTCTCCATTTGATCACTATCGACTTCAACTGGTCTACCTCACCATGGAACATCGTCCAGAGACCAGTCTCCAGGACAAAACTTCGCAAACCACTCTGGACGCGTTTGATCAGTCACATCGCCCTCTCCACTGCACAAATCCTTTTCTGAATTTCAGCTGCATTTCTACCTTTCTTGAAATGATAAAGCATAATATGCTGAAAATGTTGCTGTTTTCTTCCATCTCAATATCAAAATGGCTGCACAAAAATTCAACAATTTCAATTTTTTTTTAAAATGTACGCTGATATGATAGCTGTCACAATACACTCTAACAAAATTGTTTCGAATGAAGTTAAAGATAACTTAAGCACTACTAGAGCCATTTTATGGAAAAAAACAAATGAACTTTTTGGCCAGCCCAACAGTTAAAAGGCCAGGCAGCCTAAAAGGAAGATAATGTTAAATCAACTAAAATCAGGTGAAATCAAATTAAGTGACACCTTCAACAGTGATTTTTTTTCTTCTTTATATTCTTCTATATTTTCCAAATAGCTTATAAAGAACCTGTACTGTTTTACAATAGAAAAGCATGTTTTGCATTTGCTTATTTTAATTTTTACATGTAAAATTACCCAGACAGTACAATCACAAACAGAAAAAAATACTGGAATGTAATGAAACTACAAATACTTTTTAAACTCCTCTTTCTACAAATTTCAAATATCTCCAATAAACACAAATTGCTTTTATAAAGGTTTGGAAACATTTTTTAGTAAACGTTTTTACAGTTTGTTGGCTCAAAGTGATAAAACCCTCTCCTCTCTAAGTTTCCTAAAACCTCAGCTCCTAGGACAACTCATTCTGCAGAGTTTCAAAGAGCCAAGGTTCATGCTGCTCTGTGGTGCTGTTATGGGTATTTCTATTTCCTGTGCACTGACCATCAGCAAACAGGATGAAGAGGCAGTGGCTAAAATGGCAGGAGGGCACACCGAGTCAAGGGCACCAGCGCCCAGCGGTGACCCTACCGACAGCATCACCCTGAGCAGGTCCCCTCGTCTCCTGGCCTGCTTCCTCACCATCAGAGGGTGGCTCTCAGCCAGCCCCGTTCAGCTGGGACACACAAATTCCACTTTTCTGTAAGTCTGCTATGAACCCCATCTGATAACACAGCTAACAGCCAGTTAGTGGAGCTGTAAAATCAAACACTTTCATGTGAACAAATGATACAATTTAAATGCTCACAAGTTACTCACTGAATCATTTTCAATGAGAATTAGAAAAATCATTTATTAGAAATGTATTCACACACACACACACACAAATTTGAATATCAGAAGTACACATTTTTAAAAGGAAATAGGATATACACATGATATATTCCAAGACTATATTTTGATTTTTTTTATCATTTACTTCCTTAGCCTTCTGACTCAATATTAGGACACAAACAAGACCAAGTACAGAAAAGCTTGCATTGTATTAAACAAGACACCCCTGCCTGAAGCACTCACAAACACTCAGGTTGTCTTCTCTCAAATATATACTGAGACCCACAAAGTGTCAGACACTGGGGACATAAAGACAGATGAGAAATGAAGGTTCTCAGCCCCCTACCTTAAAGTCCGCATACGAAGCCTGGCTGCAGCCTGCAACCCCTTCCCCCGCTCCTTCTCTGACCCCAGTACTCACCAATCCGAGTCTTGTCAACAGCAGATGGGGAAAGCCTCACTTCCTCCGGAAGTCCTCGAAACACATGTTCAGGTACCTCGGCCAGGGTCTCAGCAGCTGCCACAGGCTCAGCAGCGTTCTGCAAGTAAAGAAACAGAGGGTAATGGCAAAATGAAGAAAACCCGGTTAGCATTTTGTGGTTTTTTTTTCTGGTCCAATAAGCAAACGTATTGCAAACATGTAACTGAAAGCTGAAACTGGCACTCCAGACCCAGACAATGATGCCAAGCACTTCAAGAGCTGCTTTGATGCTTGTTTGTGAGTGTCCGAAGGAAACCACGAACCTTCAAGCATGTCAGTGCTAATCTGTTTTGTTCCAGCCACCTGTGGTCATTTTCAAACTAGGTAAATCTCTGGTATCACATGCTTTAAACTCCCAGAGAATCTGGCAGGGAGCTGAAGCTCACGCTTAAAGGCTACCATCAGTATTTTACAGCATTTAAAAACTCAAAATCTCCACTCCCTGCTTAAATGAATACTTTCGGCACATACTGTAAAGGCCATGATGGACGGCCGCCCGACCCATGCGTTTATTCTCCGGCAGCAACCCCGCTGACAGGGCCCGGAGGAGTCCGCGCAAGGGCGCTGCGACCCAGCCGGGGCCTCCGCGGGAAGTGCGCCCGCTCCGGGCACGGCACTCTCTCCCCCTGTCTACCAAGCTGCCACAACATCACGTCTCTGAGAAACACAGAATTTTATACAACCACTAACCACAGGCGATGCTCAAACTCACTGTAATCTCAAGATTATGACTGCTTATGTATATAATGGGATAAAAGGGGGAGAGTAGAGCCAACTGGTAAAACATGACTGTTATTTTTAAAATAACTTTCAAATCAAAGGGAAGCCCGGGGTCTATTAACTGGGACCACATGCACCCCAAGCACTGAAGCGTGCCTCATGACCCCCGAGAACGATGGGTCTGCAGTCTGCGTGTTGCTATTCCACTGCAAAGGGAAACATGTCTCAAGGACTGTCAAAGAAACCAATGTAGGCAAAAAGCAAACTAAGCTAAAAGATTAATTTTCCCACAACAATCAAGCTCTTGTAGTTTTTAAGAATGTTCTGTGCCAAGGAAAGAATATCATACAAATTTGAGTACTCGCAGTATTTTCAATAATAAAAAAAAAAATCAAAAGGCTGCTTCAGGAGACAAAAACCCACAGCCATGAGCGAGTCATTAGGAAGGTCTCTCCGGCCCGCTTTGCACTGGAACGCGCAAGAGCCGCCACCTGCAGACCAGGGTCGGGGCCCCGGACAGCGCAGCGTCCACGGAGCGCATGCGCATGCCTCAGGAGCGCAGCTGCTTCCATCTGGCTTGATTCGCCCTTTGGTCCCGACAATGTGACCACGCACCAGTGCCCTCCCAATTGTGGGAATACCAAATCTGTCCCCGGAAAATTACCTTATGGTATTTTTAATTAGCTAAAATGTAAAAATTTCTCACTTCTAAATATAGTGCCCCTTTTAAAATTTTAATCTATAAGCTAGAATTTTAGAAATGTGAATGCATTTTTTTTTCAAAAGGGGAAAGGTATCTTTTCCCCCACCCACCAACCTACCTGCCCCCCACCCCATAATCATCCTGGTCTTTCTCCATCAGTGAGTCTGTCCCAATTCTCCTTGTTAGTTCAGTTTGTTCATTAGGTTCCACATATGAGTGAAATCATACAGTATCTGTCTTCCTCTGACCGGCTTATTTCACTTAGCATAATGTTCTCCAGGTCCACCCACACTGTCAACAAAGGGTAGCATTTTCTTCTTTTTTACAACTGAGTAATATTCCGTTGTGTAAATGTCCCACAGTTGTCTTATCCACTCATCCATACTGACGGACACTTGGGCTGCTTCCGTATCTTGGTGATTGTACATAACGCTGCAATGAACACAGGGGCACCTGTGTTCTTTCAAATTAGTGTTTTGGGTTCCTTCAGATTTAACCCCAGAAGTGGAAATGCTGGGTCAGAAGGCAGATCTTTTTTTAACTGTTTTAGGTATCCCTATACTGTTTTCCACAGTGGCTGCACCGGCCTGCATTCTCACCAACAGTGCAAAAGGGCCTTAGTTAGGTTTATTTCTAGGTATTTTAATCTTTTTACAGCAACTGTGAATAGGATTGCTTTCTTAATTTCCCTTTCTGTTAGTCTGTTATTGGCATATAAAAATGCAACTGGTTTTTGGATATTAATTTTGTATCCTGCTACTTTGCTAAATTCATTTATCAGTTCTAGTAGTTTTTGGCGAAATCGTTGGGGTTATCTACGTATAACATCATGTCAGCTGCAAATAATGACAATTCCACTTCTTCCTTTCCAATCTGGATGCATTTACTTCTTCTCCTTGTCTCACTGCTGGGGCTGGGGCTCCCAGGCCATGCTGAATGCAAGGGGAGGGACTGAGCAAAACAGGAAAAAGGCCTCGTGGACACGGACAACAGTGTGGGGATTGCTGGCGGGAGAGGGGGTGTAAGGGGACTAAATGGTAATGGCAAAAAAAAAACCAATAAAGATTAAATTAAAAAACAAAAAAACATAGCCAGAAGTAACATAAATACCCTGCAGATGTATCCATAAAACTGGAAAAAGGAATTCCGCTGGAACACAACCTGCGAACGGCTGCCCTACAACCTCCAAATGTCCGCAGAAATGGGGGCAGGAGACGGCACCTACGGCAGGAATGGTCATTCCCCCAGGAAACCTGTAACTTCACTATAAGCTGGAGACCAGGCACATTAAAATTTGTGAAACACCTGTGAATATAAAGGATCTCAGCAGAGCTGCCACAGGAGAAAAAATTTTTTAAAAGTTCCCATTTATTTACCTGCTTTCAGCCAAAACATTACAATACAACTTGGGCTCATTATGTAGTTGAGAAAAGCCTTTTCTCCATTTACTGTGGTACCTTTCGTGGTACAACAGGACTCAACTAGAATGGGAGGACCTCATCCACGCAAAGCCACCGGATGTGGGCTGGCTCCCAGGCGGTCCTCTCCCCTCTCCGGCTGCTGGAGTCCCCTGCAGTGGCCTGAAACTGCCTGGGGTGTTTTTGTAGAAAAATCAGCAATTCGAGAAGCAGAAGGTGGGCTGGCCTGCCTAGGGAGAACCTCCCTTTCCCCTTGCTTGTGTTTCCTGCACAGCTCTTATCACAGTTTTCAACAATTATTTGTATGAATACGAGTTGAATGTACCTCCCAGCAGGCTGCAGTGGAGACAGACGGTGTCCACCTCACTGGGTGCTGCAACCCCAAAGCTTAGCAGGAGGTGTAAAAAGTTCGTCACTTAAATACTTGAATGAATGAATGACTGTTGTAAGCCAACTTAAATCTTTTTTTTTTTTTTTTTTTTTTTTTCAGAAAAAGGAGGGACAGAAACAAATAAATTAGCAGGGTCAACTATCAGAAAGTATTTTCTCCATGTGTGCCTAAATCTCTTGAATTTGAGACAAATATTTTTCAGGGTCAATACAAGAATCCTTTATGTGTGTGATATGCTCTTAATTTCAAGCAACCGGTTTATAAGTAAACTTTGGAACAAAAAAATTGCTTTAAAAAATTTCTTTCCCTCACACACTCATAAAGTGGAATCTCATATACATATATATATATATATACATATATATATATGAGTTTGTACACACACACATACCTTGATAGTACTACATATAATATATTCTAAACAGGGTCACCTTAGTTCTTACATTAAAGAATCACAATTTGATCCTGGGAATGCTTCCCAGATCAATTGTGTCTACAAGAAATTGCAATATCCACTCAATTAACTTATTAAAAATATTTCTGAGTCCCTTCTATGGGCCAGGCAAGGCTTTGGGCATCACATTTGCCTTAACAATGTGTCACTCCAGTGAGCAAGGCAGAAAAAGTGAAGCAAAGATGTGCAATGCCGGGTAGGTATTGATGTTCTGAGGCAAATCCAGCACAAGAAAGACAGTGCTAGAGAGAGGATAGGGTGCTACTTTAGACGGAGTGCTCAGGGAAGACAGCTCTCTAAGTAGGAAGGATCATGTGACCACTGGGGGGTGGGGGGGGACCTGCCAGGAAACGCAAGTCCCCTTGCTGGGTTAGGAGAAAGCCCGGTGTGTGCAGAGGGCAGACAGGCAAAGACCACTGTGTCTAGAGAGCGGAGAAGGTGGGGCAGGCAGGGTAATGCCTTAGGAGAAATGTATTGCCGTTGGCTGATCTACAGAGGAGGTGACCAACCAGAGACCAGACTCTGAGCTCCAGGGCGGAACCCTGGCTGCTCCTTCTCCCAGGACGGGTCCTGGCTGTCCCAGAACAAAGGCACAATGCCACCCTAAGGCTTCCTAACACTGATCACTGTGATAAGCATGGGGGAAGTTACAAAGACTTCCTCATTTCCCTACTGTGTAACGGGAAACACGAGAACTCTTTATTCCACTGCTTAATGAAGTAGTTTCCAAATATGCATCAATGAACTGATCTGGAATGGTATGCACTAAATCTAATTAAGGTATTAAATTTAAGTTAATTTAGTAACTTAGTTATTGACTATTAATTGATCTCATCAATTTGATATTGCCAACGTCTCACTTCCATCTCAAATTTCGTCAATACTTCCTCCCTTCCCCAGTAAACAGCCAGGCGTCCCCCTGGCTCCCTGTCCACCACTCCATCACTCAGGAGCACTCGGGCCGGCACTGTGCTGAGCGGTGCAGACGCGATGGTCAATAAAGCTGTCTGGCTGCCTCCCCACGAAGCTCACTGGCTGGAGGAACGGCTCTTTTCCTGCTTCCTCACACAAAAAAATCCTTAGAGATACTTTGATTCTCCAGCTCCGTGGCAAAGCCTCTGAAAGGCCCTTCTGCTGCTCTCTGCGAACCCCCTCCCTCGGGCCCAGCAGGACGAGACGATCTCACGCTGGGGGCTGGGGGCGTAGGGTTGCCTGGGGAGCTACCCCTTCCTCTGGGCCGAGATCTAGGCTGAGCATGCCCAGGCCTCACCCCCCCACCTCCCAGCAGCAGTCTTCGCTAGCACTGGCCGAGCATGCCGATGCCACTCAGACCCCGCTCCAAGTGCTTTCCACGGCACCCGCCTCGTTTAATCTTCACGCCATCACGATGACTGTAATTTTATGACCCCCTTTACAGCTGAAAACCGAACCCGCCCCCCAGTGGCAGTCAGTAAGTGGCAGGGCTATAGCTGACTCGAACCCAGGCAGCCGGGCAGGGTCTGGACTTTCAAGAACGACGCTGTGGAGCAGCTGTCAGGCAACCTCACCCAGCTGCACGGTCACGGCGGTGGAGCCAAGATCACCTCCAGCCAGATGCCCGAGTCCGCACTGCAACCACAGACCAGCGGGGTCTCGCACTACAGGCCAGAGGCGCCTGGGAAGTCCCTTTTGGGGTTCCGTGAGATCAGAGCTACTTTCTGTGAGAATACTAAAATGTTATCTGCCTTCTTCAATGGTGTGGACAGGCCAGTTTTCAGGAAGCTGTGACATTCTGCTGACTGGTAGAATGTGGGATTGTTAAATCTCACGCTTCAAAATTTTCTGATTTATGAATAAGGCCACGTGTTAAGGATTGAGCACTCCAGGGAAATGTCTCGAAGGGACAAAGGGCTTGGCATGTTCAGGAACAAAAAGGGGCCACGGTGGCCGGGTCAGAGGGAGCCAGGGAGAACGCAGGGTCAGCCACCGCCGGAGCCTGCAGAACCCTGAGGGCCGGGTACCGCAAGCGGATGGCGTTTGGAGTGGTGGGCACCGCCAGAAGGTTTGGGTCAGGGGAGAGACAAGATGCCATGAGGTTCCCTAGCTTCCAGTCTGTTCCATGTTCAACTTCTACAAACCCTCTGCCCTCTTGATGGATCATCCTCTAAAGCATCTGGTTCAAAACCCCTTTTAAAAACTTCCTAAATAAAACCCAGCAGGTCCCCTACTGGTTTCAGAGACTTTCCAGGTTCAGAGGCAGCAGAGAAAATTAGGTACCTGAGAGCTTTCTCAACCTGACAAACATACTCCTCCCCCTTTCCAGAAGATTCTGATACAGGGTGGGAAAGGGGAATGGTGAGCTGGAGCAGCTTTCTCCTGCCTCCCCAAGAGTATATTACAAGTGAGCTTTGAGCTGCAACATCTCAAACTATCTTCATCCAGGGCAGCAAACTGTGAAGCTATGGCCTTTCAAGTCACGTGCAGTTGTCTGATCTACCCAGCTGTATTTTAAATAAAGTTCTAGTCCGAGAGATCACACACACACAGAAGTCCCTCCCTGACCCCCACCTACAGCCACACCCCTCCCTGGCTCCTCCTCCTTCCCCCACACTGTGTCTCCTGCTCCTCTGGGTCTTGCACAACTCAGCCAATAATGATCCTAAGCTACTGGTCCTCCTGGCCCTCAATTCTCCAGCCAGTCAATATCCTCTACGTCCTTCCAGGTCAAGTTCAACTCCCAGTTAGTTCATCCACAAAGACATTCCAAACAACTCATGATGACTGTCCACTTTCCTGATTTCCTATGTGGCCAGTTTCATGTTGTCTAAGTGCAGTGCTCCAGAAACATGGGCCATGGGCCCAGGGGAGGGGAGCCTGTCGGTGGGGCAATCAATTAGGTGGTCTCCATAGCGGCCCAACCAAGCGGTGTCTGGGTCTGAACCGGAGCAGTGACAGTGGTAAGAATGTATTTCATGAAGCAGAATCAAGTATTAGTCAATGGCCAAAAAGAATAATGATGATATAATACTTACACAGAGTTTCCTGTGTAAGGCACACTAGCCTTAGTGCTTTATTTATGTTTATTAACTTCGGTCTTGACCACAGCAGCATGGGGTGGACACCACTACTGTCCCTGGTTAACAGGCAAGAAAGCAAATACCAAGAAGTCAAGTGACTTGCCCCAAGGTCACACAGCAGGAGCGGCAAAGCCAGGACTGAAGGTGGAATGCAAGTCACGAGACAGCCAAGGTGAGGCGGAGCCAAACACTCGGAGACCCTCTTCCCACCACAGCCCTAGCGCCAGAGTAGCGGGGGGGGGGGGGGGGGTTGTCTTGTCATAGCGCCTTCCGTGGGAAGTGCTATTCTAGTTGCCAATTATTTTTTCAAATTTCAAAAATAATCAAGTATTTTCATTCAGAAAAACTCTGCATTAGATTTTATTTTTTAAATCGCTAATTTACTTAATAGAATATATGACTCAAAATGAAATTTAAGTGCCATTAAACACATCAATTTCCTAAACTATACACTCATTAATTGAGGTTTAAGTCATAACAGACAGAAACCACCTTAGTTGGAAGTCCCTTTTTTTTGGTATGAAAAATCAAATTTGCATTTGTAATTACTTATAAGGCTATAATTTGATGTTAATAATATGCTAAAATAGCAAGAGTGGTTTCAATTTTTTTACATGACATGTATTTTTAAAACTAAAAAAAGCGGAGGAGCTACCTAAAAGCAAACAGAGAAAGCCATCCTGGGATTTCACCGAGTCTTCAGCAACGTGATTACGAACGGATTTATCACGCCGGCCGACAACGGCCCCTGAGCTACCGTCTGTGAGAGGAATAAACCGCTGACACTCACGACAACATGGGACGTCTCGGACACACCACGTGACCAAACAGACACCAGCACCGGCAGCATGTACTTTACGACTCCATGCGGGAGAAACTCTAGAACGGGACAGACCAATCCACGGGCACAGGGAGCCGACCAATGGTCGCCTGAGGTGGAGGTTAGGGGGAGGACTTGGGGGCCACGAGAAGGAACTGTGGGGGTGATGGACAAGTCCCACACCTTGACTGCGACTTTTGACTTTTGACATGAGTGTCAAAACTCAGGACTGTACGCTTCGAATGAGGGCATTTTACCGCCCATAAATAAGCAAGGAAATCCTACACTCTCCTCTTCAAATCAAGTTAAAAATGCTCCAAGAAAATTAAAAACAAAAATACCAATCTGACAGAACAAACATTTGTTAATCAAGATTTTTTTTTAACCCAACTCGAAACCCTCCAACGGCTTCCCTTCTTCCAGGGCAAAGTCTACTCTGGTCCACGCCTACAACGGCCACTGAGCTAACGGACACCTCTGACCCCTCACCTCCCGGGAACCAGCCTGCTCCCCCGCTCCCCTCGCACCCCTCACCAGAGGAGTGCCGAGTACAGTAACTCCGCCACACAGCACTGGCATGGGCTGCCGTTACAGAAGGCTGCGTGCACCCCCAACACAAGCAACAGGGACTAATGATTTTATTGCTTAAAAATATAAGAATAAGCAAGTTTTCCTAGTATCTCATTTAAATTTATATAAGTGCCTCCTTTCACACACTGTACCCAGGGAATGGCCATAAATTATTACATCAGATTTAATCAATTTAATTAAAGCGTCTAGGTTTTTGTTTTTTATCCTCACCTGAGGACATTTTTTCATTCATTGCTTTAGAGAAAGAGGGAGAGAAAGAAACGGTGCAAGAGAGAAGAACTGATCAGCTGCCTTTCTGTACGTGCCTGGACCAGGGATCGAACCCACAATGTCAGCATGTGCCCTGCCTGACCTTTCAGTTACTGGACAATGCTCCAACCAACTGAGCCATCCTGGTGAGGGCAAAGGACCTAGTAGTTTTTTATTGGGTTGGCCAAAAAGTCCACTTGTTTTGTTTTTTTTTAGTATGATGGCTCTGGTAGTGCTTAGCTGTCTTTAACTTCATTCAAAACAATTGTTAGATTGCTTTGTAACAGCTGTTGTACCAGGTGCGTTTATAAAAAACTTGGTAACTTTTTGTGCAGTCACTTTAATATTGAAGATGGAAGAAAATACACAACATTTTCAGCACATTATGCTTTATTATTTCAAGAAAGGTAAAGACACAACTGAAACACGGAAAATATTTGTGCAGTGTATGGAAAAGGCATTGTGACTGATTGAACATGTCAAAAGTGGTTTGCAAAGTTTCTCGGTACTACTGAAATTTTGGCCAAATAAAGTTATTGGTGAAAATGAAAAATGTGTCTTTTACTTTACAGAAAAAACTAAATAGATTTTTTGGCCAACTCACAATGTGATCTTAAACTGACACTGGAGACCAACATTGCTTAATATTAAGAACATGTACTAGTGTCCTCAAAATAAGATACATATTATTGCTACAACGGGCTAGTAATCACTGTTACCAGCTCAAGACTACCAAGAATTAAACAGCGTTAAACTATTCAAATTCTATGAACAACTTGTTTAAACTAGCAATCAAGACTCGTAACTACTATTCCTGGGGCAAACAATGGGGAGGAAAAAATCAAACAAGCTCCAGTTTACAGAAAGAGCATTAACTTGTACTGTGTTAAGGAACGAGCAGGACTGCAATAACAATGAACAGATGGGGACTCCGAACAAGAAAATCTCACACACCGTCTCTGGCAAAGAACAGCGCGGTCAAACCGGCTGAGGCCCGCAAGAGCGCTCCCACGAGGCTGGAGGTCCATCAGGTTGTCCAGGGGAGGCAACTGTCCTCAAACACGTGTTAACCTCGACAGTGAACACACACACTACCGCATGCTTGCCCCTTATAGTCCAGTCTCCACGGCACAGTGAGCATGATGCTCTAAAAGTGGAAATCGAAGTGAATGTCACTGTCCAATGGCCTCCCACTGAACTTAGAATAAAACATAAACTTTTTTTTCCATGGCCTTGAAGGACCTCTAAGCCTGGCCCTTGCCTCTCAGCCCACTTTCCTCTTGGCCCCGAGTCCCAGATGCTAGCCAAGCTCCAGCCCCGGCTTGCTCTCTGTGCCTGGGACTAGCAAGCTCACTCCCACCTCGAGTCCTCCGCTCTGCTCTATTTTGTTCACTCTGCCTAGAATTTCCTCTCTCCAAATCCTCACATATCTGGTTCCTGGTTATTCCTTGGCTCTATTATTCAAGTATCAGTTATTATTATTAATGTGCTTGGCTTATTATTATTCTGTTGCTAATCACCTCTCCAGAGAGCCTTCTCTGATCATGCCACCCAGAGAACCCCCACCTCCACCCAGCGTTCCTGGGCACGCGGCCGTGCCGCACTGCCTCCCTCTACGCATGCGCGGGGCGCAGGGCTCAGCCCGCAGCGCCCTGGGACGCCTGCCGCGTGTGCAGGATGCGGGACGGGCTGAGCATTCACAGCAGTTCCGATAATGGAACTCTGGGTGGCTTATCACAATTTTCAGGGTTGGGTTTGCAACATCAAGTGATGAAAAGCTTCCTTTGTTATTTTGTTATATAAAACTTGAAAAGAAGTTTAGAAGGCTAAACTGCTAAGTTGCTTTGCTACTGGTTACTGGCAATACGATAGATTATTGATCAGGATACAGAGATGCTATAATCACATGCTACTACACTGACAGAAAGTTTCAAATATTAGTAACAATTTGAGTTATATGGATTCTTTTTAAAAAATTAAGCATGACTGTCAATTAGTAATCAAGGCCACTGTATTAAATCATTATGGTCAGAGCCTACATAATGGCATAGGCTAATTATATCTCAAGAAGCTGGAAGAATCACTTGGGGCTGCACCCAAATATTTCGGTCTCCCCTCCTCCAGTCACCTCATGGACTGCTCCCCCAACCTGAGTTTTCAATTAGATGCAGCCAGGTGACGAACCGGCCAATTACACATAAACAGAAGTGGCGTGTGTGGAGACAAAGCCTTCACCACCCTCAGCTCTTGAGCAACTCCAACAGCACACCCACAACGGATGTGCGCTGAGAACAAGAAACAGGCGCTGCTCCGTGGAGCCCCTACGCCCTCGGAGCCGCCCGTCTGGCGCCGCAAACACAGCTGCCCTCGCTGGCACGGCGGTGCGGCACGCCGAGCAGGAGCCTGGGCTCTGCGAGCCGCCCGGCCCGGGTGTGACCCAGCGGCCTGCCACTCACTGTCTGAGTGGGCGTGGGCAACCACGGCTGCCTCCCTGCGCCTCAGTGTCTTCAACCATAAAATGGCTCTCAAACCTGTACTTCCCAGAGTAGGTGCAAAGACTGGATTGGTAACAAAATGTATGTTCAGTACACTTAACGAAGTGCCTGGCGTGCTGGGTAAGCACTCAATGGACAGCACGTGGTACTAAACTCTAGCATATCTGCATTAAGCTACTGAGGGCATATTGGCATTATGGAACTCCACTCACCTTAGATGTCCTGTAAAGCATAGGAAGTCCTCATTTCATGTCAATAGGTTCTGCAACTTTCAGTGAAATGTTGTAAAATAAAGCCAGTTTTACCAAAGACCAAGTGACATAAGCAAGAGTTAACTTCCTAAGGCATCTCATCAACATTATAACAAAAAGGCAGTGAAGGAAAGGTGATAAGAAGCTACAAAGCATTCTCAACTCCGTATTCAATGACAGAGTCCTTTGTCCGGTTCTGGATTCTCCTAGACACATCTAGGGACAAGAGAAGGAAGATAGTGGACCGTCTTGAAGTTAAACGTTAAGGTGGGTGTGTACAGTGACTGGAGCGAAGGACACGGATGATGCAAACGGAGAGGAAAGAAAATGGACAGCGAGGGAAGAAGTACAGACTGCTCCTCCTGCCTGCCGACCAGGCCCGGCCCGCCTCAGCTGGAGGGACAAAGGCCCCCACGCAGAGCCGGGCTGGGTTCTAAGTGGGGAAGACAAGAGATGGGGAGAGAGGGGTGAGTGTTGAGTGGAGAGCGGCCAGAAGAGAAGGACGGACAAAGAACACGCGGGCGCCGGGGCTCCGGGAGCCCAGGGCTGGGGCGGGAGGGACGGCCTGGCCAGCGAGTGCACCAGGCAAGACTGGAAACACATCGACAACGCCCAGCAGTCCGGATGCCGCTTCAGCCGTCAGTGCTTCAGATGCAGGGGCTGCGGGCTCTGTACTCGCGTGTCCTCGGAAGGGCTCACTTGTAAACAACACGGCACGCTCGCTCCAAGGGTCCCTCCGTCCCTGAAACTCGCCTGTCCAGCACATGTAAATGAATGACTCTGGGTTACTGTCCTAGAGTCATCATCATAAGGGACAGGTCTGACAGCCAGCACTCACCAATGCAATGCAGGTCGGTCCCTAAAGTGGAAAACCTAATCCTAAACTCACCGCCAAGGTTTAATTTAAAAACCAGTCTGGTTCAAGTGAAAACTACTTTAATATCTAAATTTTGTGTAGTTATTTTGACACTTTCCAGCATTCATTGCTCATTTCCACTGGCTGCAAATAAGAATAAATACAAGAGATAAAAACATAAAATGTCCTGAAATAATTCTTAAATTTTAAAAATTACTGGAACAACTGTTGAAAAACACTCCTAGATTTTATGCCATGACCTAATAATCAGGACTAAATATCATGTAACTAATATTCCTCGAATAATGAAAATATAACTAAAGATGCTGAAAATTTTACTCATAAAAGGCAGACGATTTTTATAATACAAATGAAGGTTTCATTACTACCAGACCACTTAAACTGTACCCAAATCAGAAACGTGCTAACCATTAGGAACATGAGAGGAGCTGGTCCTTGACATTTGGCATCAAAGGCAGCCCTCCGCGGATCTGATATTAAAACTTGTCATAAGCAAAATGAAATTGCAAAAGAGCCAAAAAGTGAAATGATTACAACTCTTTTGAGTAGCATGTGGACTTCCTTGAAACTCAAGCTCATTTGCTATATATAAATGAAATATTAAAGCAAAAGCGTGAAGTGTCAAAGAAATAAAATAACAGAAATAAAACACTGCCAGCCAAATAAGATACAGGAACTAAAGTATCATGAGGCCTAAGGTGAAGGCTGTGGCCGCTGACGTGAATGACCTGAAGAGCAAGGCAACAAAACGAGGTCAGTATTTCAGTTCCACTTTGGAGACGTTCTGGGTCATTTCAATCCAAAGTCCAGACTCCTCTAACGACAGTCCCCGGGCCATTAGCACAGCAAGTGCCTCTGGGTGACAAGGTCCACGTGAAGGATCAGTCTTAGCCCGGGGAGACCCGTGAAGTCCATGACACGCACACGCACGAAGCTACGATGGGCGAGGACTGTGCAAGCCCGCTCTGTTCTTCGCCCTCCCCCATCCCCCCATTCCCCCATTTCAAAAACAATTTGTCTTCAAAAGCATGTCAGTAAACCTCCAACTTTTAAAATAATGGAAACCGTGTGCCCCATGTGTTCACCAGATTCATTTTTTATGACGTATGGCCCTTTGTATTAAAATAAACATATTTTGATAAAGAAAGTAATGAAAAGAAATCAAAGAATCCATTCCAAAATTTTCACATCTCTCAATGCAACACAGGACTGAATTTATTAAACTTGGCCACCTAATAAAATCGGACTTGTGATCTCAGTTACAGGCACCTGTAAATGATAAAAAGGTGTCCGAAGTTTCAGTTGATGAGACACAAAAAGGGGATACAAAATATTTTCAAGTCTGGTAGCTTTAAGCTAAGCACTAAAAATTACAGACTTCACATTCTTAAGTTTTGTCCTTCATATTTTTTTTAAATGTGGTTATAAAGATTTCAAAAAAGAATGGTTCTTTAAAAAAATGTTTCTGACACCTATAATTTTCTATAACTGTAAGTGAATAATATTAAGACCAGAAAATAAGAATCTTGCTTTAGGATATATTAAATCCACCGGTTCTACTTATCAGAAAGAACGCCCTTGAGGCCACAGAAATGCCCACGGCAGAACTGTTTAATCTCCAGGCAACTCCCCCCCCCCCCCCCCGTAAGGAGAAGCACAGGGGGCACATCTTCCATTTCCTTATCTGCCCTCTTGTTTCTACTCCACGAGCAGGTTTTTCGAGGACAGAACAGCTTAAAGCGTCCCATTTGATCAGTTTTGGTCTCTCAAAGAAAAAACTTCCCATCTTCTCCTTTCAATCAATGGGGATTTACAAAATAAAAAGTATTAAAAATGAAAACTTGGTGAGCTTCAAAACAAAAACAACACTTTAACACCAGAGTGGCAGGGGAGAGGTAAAAAAAAAAAAAAAAGGAAGGGAAGGGAAGGGAAGGGAAAGGGAAAGGGAAAGGGAAAGGGAAAGGGAAAAGGAGAAAAGAAAAGAAAAAAGAGAAAAGGAGAAAAGAAAAGAAAGCCTGAACTCAGATCCATAAGCATGAATGAGCCCTCTGCTCAGGGTCCCACAGAGATGCCAGCCCACGCCCCCAAACGCACCCTCCACAACAAATGCAAACTAGGGAGCAATGAATGCGTTAATGGCTTTAGGAACAGAAAGGAAAATCTGGGAGGAAATTAATGTGTGTTACTATCCTTTAAAAACCAAAAACTAGTCTAACATCTAGGTAATGTATTTGTATAAATTCTTACATTTAAACTCACCTGGTTCATTTTCAATTCCTGTTGTGTTCTGAAAAGATACACACAACAAAAACTTCTTTGATTACATGAGCCCTAAAAAGAAAAACAGACAATTGTAACATGTACCTGCCTACAAATTTACAGTGATTTAAACCACATACAGAACTACAGAGCTCGCTCAAAGGGCTACTCATAAAGCAACCCCACGCAGGTCCACTTCCACCTGTGCTGAGCGCTTACTCCACAGGTGTATTATCTACAATAAGACAGATCTCTTGCTCATCCTTACCAGGGACACATGGTACTCAGCAAGTGAAAGCAGACGCATTAGAATGACATCAAATTTTTGCTTTGGAATTGCATCATTCCCAAGAAGAAATGTATTAGCTTTGTTACCAGAAACGCAAAGCCTTGCTGGGTAACTGCAATCACATTGCAGTTATGCAATGTAATCTCCTTCTTTTACTGATACCGACACTGTATTAAATACAAATACAATTAGACCCCTTTACATTATTCCGTTTTTCAAGTTCCTGAAGTGGAAAGGTGGATTCAGTAACATTTTCATTAGGCGTTCTCTTTGAGGGACAGAACAAAAACCTTGTAGTAAAATGCAAATGGTTCGATAAAAGCTGTTTGGAAAGAACTACGATTAGTCCTTTAATTTTTTTTCTACAATATATTCATAGTATCATAAAATAATGAGAAGACAAAATCGTTTCTTACCAATGCATATGACATACTTGTTTCTAAATAATGACCTGTGAAGACGGTCACCTCTGCAACACACATCCTAAGAATGAGTTGAAGGCTTTCATTATACATGAAAATCATGCCACTTTAAGTGGCACTTCCACGGCAGTATTTTCTTTTTTTAAAAAAAGCTTTTATTTATTTTTAGAGAGAGAGAGAAACATCAAGATGCGAGAGAAACGTGGATCAGTTGCCTCTGGCAAGCGCCCCAGCTGCGGACCTGGCCTGCAGCCCAGGCACGTGCCCTGACCAGGAATCTAACCCGCCACCTTTCGGTCTGTGGGACAAGCCCAACCCACGGAGCCACACTGGTTAGCGATCCACTGCAGAAGCTTGGAGCGTGTACACAGACAGGCACCATTAAGCATACACATAGTTCTCCTATTTCTGCATGAACCTCCTTACAATTTCTCCTTCCTAGAACCCCGAGATGCTCTCACCTTGGAACTTTAGGCTCTGATCGTTAACAAACCAAAGAACATGTAACTCAATGGCAGTCTTCGCACTAGAAGAGATACTGCCCGCCCACTCTCGTGAACGGTGGTGCTCTGACGTTTTCTCCAGCTCGGCAGCTCAGCTTGGGGATTCTTCCTAGAGCTACTTAACCACACTCACCTGGTCACCTGTAGCAGTCGAAGGCGCTATCTTTAAGTCAGGGCCTGGCCATCAGAACTGGCTCTGATTCGTCCTTGGCACGGGGAATGCATTCCCTAACGTGCACCTTGTGAGACAGCTCAGTACGGCCAAACCAATACAGACTCGTAGGAAATACTCGGTGGATACAACTTCAGATAACTGGAGGTCAACCCATGACGTCCATTCCTTTCTCATATACATGGGCTTCTTGAACATGCAACCTACACTGAATGTAACTGGTCCTTTTCCATGATACTGGAGATCGTTTTCAAGTTGCAAATGTGTAACGGGGTGTCCAACAGTGACGAGACTAGTGGCCTGGGGGGTATGCCCGCCTGACCCCTCTACCACAAACGCCTACTGACCGCTCTAAGGTTCCCCTAGGAGAAATCTTGTGACATCGCAGGACCCCCGGAGCGAATAGAAGGTCAGGGTTTTCACTTGCCTTCTAAGTTTTAGAGGTGGATTTACTAACATTGGCCACAAGGTATTTACTCTGAGGAACAGAACAAAAAACATCCTGTAGTAAAATGCGATGTTTCAATGAAAGACCATGGGTGAAGAGCTACGGCGTTGCAAAGACAACGCTGTTCACCAGGACGGCTACAGCTCTTCCGTCCAGAGGCTAACGGTGGCAGGAGCGACTAACGTGACTTAGATTTAAACAGACTAATCGGTAGTTACAGAACAGTCACGGGGATGGGAAGTAGGGCGCAGGGAATGTGGCCAACAGTGTTGTAGTGCCTACGCAGAGTGCCAGGTGGGAACCTGAAATGCCAGGGACACTCTATAAAGTACATGACTGGCTCACCTCTATGCTGCACACCTGAAACTGGATGCAAAGTAATACTGAAGAGAGGCTGTCAGGGAGTAGGGTGGAGGCAAGCAGGCCTGTGAGGGGGCTGAGCACCCAACTCAGCAAGAGGTGACGGCGCCTTCACCCAGGTTGCAGAAGAGGTGTGTGGTGGGACTACTCCTGCACACACGTGAAAAACAGCCACAACTGGACGCCAGATTAGGCGCTGGGCAGGAAAGGGGGGAGTCGGGGGTCACGCTGGAGTTTTATCCTCGGCACACAGGAGCACGGAACTGCCGTTTTCTGAGACGCTGCCTCCTTTTCGTGTGCTTTTCATTTTGTTGTGTTTTTTTTAAACACTTTCTCCTTCCCTTCCCTCCCCTTTTGCAGTCGCTAGTTCACAGGCACAACTCAAACGGCGGAGACACCCTGACGTCTGAAACCACATAACTAAAATATTAAAGGGCAGTCATCCCGCGGAACCTCGGGGGCCAGGCTCCAGGACCCGGCCCCAACCGCCCACGGACACCCACACCCTCGGATGCTCCCGCTCCTGAAATAAAACGGCGCATCTGCATACAACCTGCGCGCATCCTCCCATGTAATTTAAATCCTTTCTGGATTACTCATACCTAATACGAGGCAAATGCTATGTAAATAGTTGTTCCACTGCATTGTTTAGGGAATAATGACAAGGGAAAAAAGTCTGTAAACGTTCGTCACGGGCCTGGCTCCATACTCCGCAGCACAGGTCAGCAACAACCTGACTTACTTGCCCTGAATATTCTCAATCCTTGGTTGGGTGAGTCTGCAGATGCAGAATCTTCGAATACAAAGGGGCAACTGTACTTAAAACATTTTATTCTCCTATTTGTTATCTCAATGAACCTCGACTTTTTCTTAATAAAAAAATTTACACTATAATTCAGATTGCTACATGATCAATAATCTCTCTGACTTTCTATACTGTCTGTTCCCTCTTTGTCCAAATAGAAATGTACTCATCATTTCTTTCCAGAGAAAAGAAAGACCGTAACTTTTTTTTTAAGAATTCACTATGTACCTGCAAGCTTGGCCCCTGTCAATCACTTCTAACCCTGATGGCTAAAACCAGACCCTCACTTTTTCCCTCCCTCTGGGCTCCCCACGCTGCCAGGTTGCGGATCTAAAACATCTCACAGGGTCAAAAGCACTGCGACCCCGACACTGACTTCTCTAATGACATTGTTTAAGTTCCATCTTGTGTACATCAATACTAAAAACAAGGGATGTTGCAACACAAGAACTGACGCTTTGTCTGAGGGCCACTGTATTCTGGGCTGGGCAGCTCTTCCTTCTGGGGACTGTCCCTCCCTCCAGGCCAGTGAGCAGGGCCCTGGTGCAATCAAAGCCAGCAGTGCCTGCACACGTTTTGTTTCTGACAATCAAAGACAGCTACCCACACCCCCAAATCCCGTCCCAGCCGAGAACCTCTGCACTGTAGACTCTAAAAGTAGTAATCGAAGTAACTTCCTGAACATTCCTCCAGCCCCGCAAAGCCCCCGCACAGCCCCGCACAAGTGTCCTGCAGCCCCACGTACCTTCCCCACGCAGCGGGGACTTCAACAGCACTGTTCTCACAAACCCACTTAACTAATACAGATCCCTCAAGGTCAAAGTTTTATCAAACGTGAGATCCCATCGGTGTGGAGGCAGAGAGGAATCTTTCCACCCATATCCCTGAAACTTAACAATTCTAGTGAATTTTTTAAAATGCAAAATAATTAAGCTCCACTGGTTTTCCAAAGGTAAATACTGAAAATCTTAAAATTCCTAGGACTTCTCTGACCCTGGCTTATGCCTTAGTTTCTTGTTTCTTCCTTTTTTTTTTTTTTTTTTTGTATTTCTGTGCCTGACCAAACCTTCTTGAATATTTCTACATAGCCCTCTCATGCCACTTGTTGATGTTCACCAGGTAAAGGACCTTAGGCAGGTCTACAAATACAGAGCATGTAACTATCTATCACCAGCTATTCTTTACTAATATCACATACTCCTAGAAAAAATAGGAGCTTGATCTTAATTTCTGCATATTAAAGGTTTTAATAATATACATGTACTTAATTTTTTAAGATATTTCATATTCTAGGACAAATCATCCTTACAAAAATTTAACTTAGTAATCTCATAAAGATGATTGGATTATATGTGAGAAATATCAATGCAGCAATAATAAAATGATGGTCTTTAATCAAACACTGGTCCCTTCAAGTGTCAGGACAACGTCACCAACTGTGTACGCAGCTGTCACCTGATATGGAGGCCCAGAAGCTAGAACACTGAGATAGGACCAGCCCTGCAGCCCAGCCTGTCTGAACCACCCACCCCCGTGAGAGGGCAGATGAACAAGAGACAGACACAAAGGGACAGTGACACACATAACAAGTTGAACTGTCCTGTCTGCCCTCTGGGGACTTGGAGAAACTACAAAACCGTATGACAGGCAAAGTAAAAGCAATTACATTTCTTCAAGACATAAGTCTGGGAGGGAGGACAGAGAGTTAGGAAAATAATTATTTGATTTGATTTACATATTCACCTCTAAGTCGCTGATACTATTTTATAATTATTCTTTTAGATCAGTGTAGATCTTTTGGGGTTATTTGTAAAATAATTAAATTTGCGACATTCACTTAGAAGTCACTAATATTAATTAATTTAAAATTACGTTCTGAAGTTACAAAAGAAGTCCACATTGAAACATGGACATAGAAGAAACTATTTAAATTTTGAGACTCAGGAAATAACATATAGCTTATGGACAAATAATAAAAATAAGAGAACTAATATGGTTATAGCATGGGCTACACGCAAAAAAAGTTTTTTAAAAAACATTTTATGAAAAGAGACTTGGGAAATTGATGGCCCACAACATTTAAACAATGGAATAGCACACGGCTGTAAAAAACAATGAACTCTTATGCTCTGCAGCAGCATGGATGGACCCGGAGATTATGATGCCAAGTGAGATAAGCCAGTCAGAGAAAGACAAATCCCACATGGTTTACTCACACGTGGAATCTAAGGGGCAAAATAAAACGACAGATAAAACCCGAGACACAGACACACGAACAGACGGACAGACGCTGAAGACAGGGGGTGGGGAGGACCGGAAGAGATGAGACCATGTATGGCACAACCACCGCCCCTGCATGCAGGCAACAACACGGCAAAGACTGGGGAGTGGGTGCTGGGCGGAGTGGGCCACAGGTGGGGCACGTAGGGGGCATCTGTGATAGTGTCAATGAAAAAAATCACCTTCAAGAAGTTTTATAAAAAAGAAGTAAAAGCAAGTTATATTGGCCATTTAATAAAGAATGTAGGAAACAATTTCTTCTTTAAAAAAAAACAAACTATGACCTACATAAGAAAAATGTTCTAGAACTATGTTAAGCAGATCTTTCATGTTAAATCAATACCAAGTAGCAAACACAGAGATGAATGAGCTATTAGTGGAGTAGATTCACAGTTTTTAACACTGTTTTTAATTTATCCTGACCAAAAGGTTCTTGCAATTCAGAAACTTCTGGAAAAATAATCTGACAGTCTAGAAAAATCTAGGGGGAGAGTCGAGGGGGATCCAAACTATGCCAATTTCTCAAAAAGAATTTTTATTAATGTGCAGACATAGCTAATGTACTGTTATAAAAAACTACCACTCACCATTCCTAACAGAAGAATGGAATCACCAAATTACAACCTACAAATTCTAGGTTATCAATATGAAAACATTTAGCACCTATTCACTGAATTAAGCAAAAGCACATAATTCATAAATATTGAATCTGCCCAGGAATTTGCTAAATGAAAAAATCATTTTCCTTTTCTAAAGTAACAAACACAATTTCACCATGATCATCTAGAACATCTAGTTTCATGCTAAAAAAAAAAAATACCCCCAACTTCCCTTTTAAAAGGCCAACTATATGACCACATTAAGTAAGCTAAAGCGGAAAAAAAAAAAATCAAGCCTGCCGGGCTCATCAGTGTCTGAATGGAGACGCCGTGGGGGTGTGTGGGGGTGTGTGGGGGTGTGTGCGGGGGGTGTGCAGAGGACGACACGGACGGAGAACACAGCCAATGTGTGGTGGCTGCTGAATCAGAGGGTGCGAACTCTTACTGCTGGAAACTGGCTGCTCATGTCTCTCACCCTCCAGAATGATCTCTACCCAAGGCAGAAAGGCAGTGGGTTCACAGAGCACGTCACACACGGGAATGGCCCTGCCTCCAGAGCATGTGCGGGACACAGAGACCAGCACACTCACCAGTAAGCCTGCGAGCCCTCCCGCAGCGATCAGCTGCTTTTCCTCCACAACACCACAGGCACGTATCCAGGGGCGCGACCCCCGAAACGCATAGAGCAGTGTCCTGGCGCAAATCTAAACACGGAAGCAGCGTTCAGCACTTGGGTCCAGGTGGGAGCATCTGATACAGACAACACGGTTTCCACATTAACAGGCAGGAAAAGCGGAGGGTCTGCTGTCCTGAGCGATTTTAAAGTGACAGAGCTCCGACGAGAAAATGACGCTGATGAGAGCTTTTGTTTGCACTAAGTTAAACCACACCGCTGTAAAATGTTAAGTAAGAAACCTGTGGATGTGCTAGGAAAGTACCATAAATCTAAATTTAGATAATGGCCCTCTCAGGGTATTTTCCTCCCCTACAACCTACTTTGCAAAAAGGGGGGAAAAAGATTAAAGGGAAATTTTTCAGAAATACTGCTCCAAGCCTCCACTAATAAAGCACTAGCTTAGAACAAACACATAGCAATTGCTAATTGTTTATCATGTACCTGGTTGGTGTCACGGATAGCTATTAACACACGCTCTCCCTTCTTCTTCTGATTAAAGTCACACGAGCATGTCATTGTGTTGTAGTGAATGTGTGATCTATTACATCGCAAAGTTCAGGTTCTGTTTAGGATTTCTACACCAATTCCCTCCCACTCCACAATGAACACTACCTAGTTTCTCCACAGAAATTAAAACACATTACTTTCACTAACAGTAGGATACTCTGATGCAAAAAAAAAAAAAAAAAAAAAGGTAAATTTTCCTGGATGAAGTAACTCCATCCTATCAAAATACTCCTGAATTAAAAAGTTAATTTCCTTATTTTTAGTACTAATTGCTAAAAAACACAGATGGAAAACACCCACGTGAAAAGGTGGGTGGGTGAAAACACATATGCCCCCCAGCCAGCCGCCGCTCTCTGCTGAGCGCTGTGCCACCTAGCCGAGATCACCACAGCTCCCAGCTCTCCTCCGAAAAGCTCGCCTTAACCAGCCGCCGGCTGCGTGCTCTGCAAAGTGGCCTGGCGTCCCAGAAGTTCCTATAAAACAATACTTCTCTAACATCTTCCCAAGTTAGATGCGTAAAAACGTTTGATATTATAGAAAACTAAACTGATTCCTTCCTAACCCTCAAATGCCAAACAAAATTTCTAAACCAAGATGCCACACGATACTTCATTTCACAATTCCCAAAATAAAATGTACTCTCAGTTAACACCTTTCCTGTTTTTCCACTGGAGTTGCTGATATGGATGTTACCTTTGTGGTTAAACACTCAAAATTCAGAGATTTTTCAGGAACCCTACGAAACACTTCTGAATTTCCAGAAAAGGAGACAAAAGCTTCAGCCAACACCGCACCCTGGCCCTGGCACCGGGCACTCATGTCATCACAGAGAGACCCCCTAGATGCTAACACAGTCGCTATGAGTGGCTGCTCGGAGCATCTGGGGGCTTTCCTACACAGAAATGTACACAGAAACTCATGCTCCACAATTGCACAGGACTGATAAGGGGCTTCCTGAATTCGTAAGTGAGCGACCTAAAGCCAAATCGGAAGTTACGCCAGACGGAGTGACAATTCACTCCACTTGGCGGAGGCGCCGGCATCACAAGGTTCTGCAGGCCTTCTCCCAAGCCTGTGAAGGTATTTACTATTTCGGGAGGGGGCGACGCTTCCGCTTTAAATAAAACCTGAGGTTTGAAATCTATCCTCTAAATATGCCACTGCTTCTGTTCTCAAGAACATTTTAAAATAGCAATGCTGATACATTTCTCTCCAGTTTGAGAAGCTCTTGTACGTACACGAGTTTTATTCTTTTAAAGCAAAGGAGGCTTCCTCAAAATAAATGATCTGCAGTTCTTGTTTCAAGGTAAAGATAAACGCCTCCTCATTTATGATAAAAATGAAAGACTGTCTCCCGGCGCCCTCGGCTGTGGGAAACCAGTGGGACTCCAGAAGAAACGCCCAGACAGCAGAGCCGAAGACGGAGGACGCGGCTTCGTGAACGCACAAGGGACAAGGGACGGGCGAAGCTGCCCCTCCAGCAGGTTCGGCAGGTGCAATGACAGACAGGAGAGGCCCGCCGTGGGGGGGGGGGGGGGGCAGCTCCAGGTCAAATGTAGACGTGACCCTGTGGTTAGGGCTCCCCAGGCCTCGTGTAAGGAGTAATTACCCCACCCATCCTCCCTCCGGACCCACTCTGAAATCCTGCCGGCCTTCAGCGAAGGATAGAAGAGGAGTCAGAGGCAAAGGCCATGGACGCCTGCAGGCCGGAGGCCGGGGAAGCCCTGGTTTCAAGACTGCCCATCAGGAGGGCAGCTGTCGCCACCTGGGACGGGCAGCCGCCTGGGACAGGCAGCGGGGAGCCAGGAGCTGTTTCAGACTGCGGGAGTGGCAGGGGAGTGGGCAAACCAAACCCGGCTGGCAATTCAGGAAGACTAAATCGACAGGGAAGAGGGAGGACAGGTGGGAAGAAGGCAGCCACGTCTTCCGGCACCGCAGGAGGTGAACGAGGACGGTGAGGATGCGTCCAGAAGGAGTGCTGGGGCCGGAGGAAGGACGAACGTCCTCCAAGGGCAGAGCAGCCAGGAGCGGGGTAAGGGGGCGGTGATGCGCTCTGTTTCAGGGACTGTGACGGGAGCCCGGACATCCCCACGGAAAGCTGCACCCTTCACATGGGGGGAAAGGCCCCCAGCAGTGGCCGCCCTGCTCTCAAGGCTGGGGGCAGAGATTTGCAAGGCTTCGGCCACAAGCAGGGACCCAGGGACAGAGGAAACCTCCACGGGGAGGAACACCCACAGAGAAGAGGAGAAGCGAGGAATCTGGCCTGGTGAAAGGCACGGAAGGGCCTAGGGAAAAAAGGTGCCCCTCCACCACGTTCGGCGGGGGCGGGGGCTGGGGGGAGTGCTGGGGCGCGGGGGGAGGGTAAGGCCAAAACGGCAGGCAGGCCTCAGAGAGAACTCGGAAGGGTTGCTCTAGACGGCTGTGCCACGTTACCCCTCAATACTTATTGTATTAGGAGAAATTCCTAAGGAAAAAAGCTATGTTTTTGAAAAACCTACAGCACCTCAAACTGCTTGCATTTTCTTCATCTATTCATCTCAAAACGTCCCAGTGAAAGACAGAAATGATCTAAGTCCCCAGTGCACAAAGAGGAAGAGGCCAGAGGGTGGCTGGCCCACCCCCGCCCCCTCCGCCGGAAACAAGGGTCTCTGGCTCCCTCCGCCGCAGCTTCACTCCCCGCCCCTGCCGGAGGTCGGGCGCAGGGGCCGAGAGACGGCGCTGACACAGGGTGTGTCCCCCCAAACAGGTGACCAGCCTGCTCCGTGGCCTCTGACAGGTGGTACCAGAGCCTCACCATCAAGAATCTGCACTCACCCCAAGAGCCCTCCTTTTAAAAACTCCTACTTTCGGAACGGACTTCCAAAGTTAGGCTTTCAGAACTGGGGCAAAGTCCCTAAAATAAGCCTCACAGGGCAGGAAACATTTAGAATGTCATTTTTACACTCCAGATGATGCCTAATTCGTACTGTCTTCAGAAGGTCCTGGGGAATGCACAGGGTTCATACTGACTCACGCTGTTTAGTATTTGGCGAATCTCAAAAACTTTTTCAATTTCTTTGGCATCATTTAAATTAGTGGAACATGCCACAGAACTTCCCCACCAGAGCTCAACAATAGTCTCGGGGGAGCTATTCAGAAGCACCTATGAAATCTGGAGGTTTCACCAACTTCCAGACAGGCAGCCCGCGGTAATCACACCAACAGTCGCACTTAGCTCTACACGTTTCAGGCGAGCTGTGCCAAGAAATAATTCAGCTCTTTCAAAGCAAAGCCTATCATATGATTTATTGCAGAGCTACAAAATACTCTTTTCACCAAAATGGCTGGCAGACGCGTAAGCTATTCAGCGAAACCTACCCCCGTGCACGTTCTGGAGGACTAATAAATAAATGAAAACACTGTCCGGGCACGACATGAACCAAGAGTCTACGAATAAATACCACGCAGCACTAAGAAAAACACTGTAAGCATATTTCACTCCAAACGAACCAGATTCCCTCTGCACAGTAACTCGCACGCCTCGGGGAGGCGGGAGCGGGGACGAGAAGGCCCTCTCTTTGAGAAAGAATATGGAAATGACACGTGCACTCATTCCAGTGAAGTGATGCAGATATTCGGTGCTTCAGAAAGCCACGCCATGAGCAAACAGTCCTACAATGTGTCTCTTTCACTATCTTTTATTTATCGCTAAGTTCTAAGGAAAGTGAAGAGCACTTATTCCACATTTAAACTCAATCTACACTATCCACACGCTTAAGGTTTACAAAGATGTGACAATGACACTTTTCCACCCAGGGGAAGTCGCACTGATGATGCAGGTTCGCGGGGAAGCTCAGTAAGTGATCTTTACAACACAAAGCAGTGAGTCCAAGTTACGTAAGCACTTCATGAGAAAACCTTATCTCCTCAGGATAAACCCATCACCTCTGGCACCTGTGAACTGGATGTTTTAGAAAAAGAAGAAAAAGATTTTATTAGAAAAACCAGTTTGGTCCCTACCATCAATCTTCAAGGGGGCGCTCCAGTAAGTCTCCCTTTCTGAGCAAAAGACAGCTGCATCTGAGCTACACCGTGTACTAGGTCACCGGCCTACGTTGTTCACGGTGCATCGACTCTATGCAAATGATTTAAATTTCCTAATAATTTAATCTACATAGTGGGGAGGCTGGTCCTACGTCACTGTCTCCAAGTTACCTCCCATTGCTTCATCCCACGCAACAAAAGGGACACCAAAGCAGAGCCACTGAAAGTGACCATTCAAATCAGTCATAAAACCAAACACAGGAAGAAACTTCACAGGCCACTAGTCCTCTCCCCGTCTTCCAGGTGGACTTCCTGTCCGCCATGCAGTCGATTCTGAGTTTCCCATAAACTGCGTCAGTGATTCCACCATCCAGCTACATGGGCTTTCCTTTACTGCAGCGGCCGAGAACTGGGGCGATCTTGCCCCTCAGGGGCATCTCTGGCAATGTCTGGAGACGTCAGCAGGTGTCCTGACTCAGGGGGCATGTCGCTGGCATTTCGTGAGCAGGGGCCAGGGATGCGGCTAAGCATCGTACAATGCCCAGGATGGTGCCCACCATGGAACCGCGCAGCCCAAGGTGCTGACAGTGCCAAGATTAAGAAATCCTGCTTTCACGGGACTTCAGCACTGCTCTTGGTAATGGAGTCCACAGCTTGTGGTCGCTCCGCAAAGATGATTGTTATGGCTCTAACTATAAACTTCTAACTTCAAAAGGAGCCAGAACACCAGCCCAGGCCTCTAACCAAATGCTGGCAGTGGGGACAGCGCGGCTGACGGGCACCCGGCAACCGCACAGCACTGCAGGCACGCGGGCTCCATCAGCAGTGACGCCTGTCAGGCAATGTCCCCGTCATCTGGAAACTCCCCGGATTGCCATGTAAGTTTGACAACTTTCCCCGACTGTCCCTTTCCGCTCCCCACTATGGCACTTTCTAGTGACAGCCGAGTTTGGGGGTTTTTTACTTTTCCCCTGAGTAAGTATTAAAAATAGCATGAAAAGTCAATTGAAGAGACAAAAATAGTAAATAACCCTAAGGTGCTTTCCATCCTGGAAAGTCTATGATTTAACGGGACATAAAAGGTTTGTAAATCAGATCTGGAACTTGAAAAGATCGGCAGCTTAAAGAAACAGCCCCACGAATAAATAAAACATCTAACGTCAAAGGATCATCAAAAGAACGTGTGTGCAGATCTATGCGTGTAACTGCACAGACCCAGCTCGGGGAGGGGGAGGGGGCTGAACCTGACGGGCTGGCAGGGAAAATCCATCTTTAGGGGCTAAAGAACACAATGCACATTTCACATCTCTTGGAAGAACACAGAAATTTAAAATTCACAACGGAAAAGCCTTTTTGAAACAAATCTTAATGAAAAGAAAATCTCGGGCAACAGAAACCTTACTAATCAATATGGAATTGATAAATAAGTCATGGCTCATTCATATATCACGGAGCCATGAAAAGCATACGGAGGAAACCTTGATGCCATGGACACACGTTCACAAGGTCTTAGGGAAGACAGGTCACAAACAATGCAGACAATACGATAGCAACCCTGCGTAAAACAGAAACACACATGAGTGAGTGGGTTTACATAAGAAACGCACGCACGCCGAGGGAGACAGTGCTCACGGTGGCCATCTCAGGCGCAGGAGCGGGGAAGGCTCCGCCTGGTTTCTACTCCTCCTCCGCGCCGCTATTTTCTGATTGTTCCACAGTGAGAGTCTCTTGCACTGTTTTGTCCATGCAAAACTAACACATCATTACAAATTTAAACGGTAATGTTTTAGGAGCTGTCTACAAAAAAAGAAAAAATCGGAAGATGCCAACTTTCCGAATTAAAGAAACCGGCGTGGGAGTCAACAAAAGCGAACCTCTATTGGGCATTATTATTACGTGCCTGGCGCTTTTCTAAACACTTCAAATGTATTAACGTTTCCCACCAAATCAAAAAAGATGTAAGAAAGAGACTGGAATTCCACAAGCTGTGAGCGAATATTCGTCCCACCAGGACTTTCCACGTCAGCTGCCACAGCCTGAAATGAGGGGCTTGGCTGTGGTCATCTTTACGGGGCCCCTCGGCGTCTGTAAGGAAGCTTCTAGAGAAAGACGCAGCAGCCGCATGCCGTGTCAAAAACAGAACCCTACTAAGAAGAACATGTGGCTGTGTGTCCCACTTCCTCCTCAATATTAATTCCTAACATGTTAAAAGATGTAAAGGCCTAAATGTCCCCAATGCTTGGAAATATAACTGATCAAAACGTTATGATGATGTTCGAACTCCTTCGACATCATTGTGGAGTGGTAAAACACTGAGGTTGCTTTCAAAACAATAAGCCCGCAGCCAACAAAAACTTAAAAAGATATATTTTAATCACCTTCTGGGTAGGACCATTTTAGTGTCTGATTTATGGGATCTGAGGACCTGGTGGGAGTCACCGAAAGGCGTTCCATTTCTAAAATAAAATCAAAACCTCCAACAACACTGAATGAAGATGAGAGGCCAGCATGGGTGTCCTCTTCGGGGACTTCACACAGCTGCGTCGTGAAGGCGGAACGTGGGCTTCCCGCTGAGCTGTGAGGTCGGTCCCGCAGGCCACCCGTGACACATGGTGGCCAGCCATGGCTCGGCGGTCCCCGCGTGGGCTGGAAGGAACAACGGCGGCTTGGGAATAAACCCTGACCTGTTAGGTCCCCTTCACGTCTCACTTGCCACCATCAAAAAAAAATAGGTTCGTGAATATGTTCATCATCAACAACAAAAAAATCTATAAATGCACGTTACGTTGAAAATAAGAAACGCCGGTGGGTCTACGACAGGGATATCAAGGGAGATAATTTCCAGGTTAGAGCCGCACGAAAACTATTTGCCAAGCACAAAGACGCAAGACGCAAATTAAGGCTGCAAGTGTGAAAGACACGCTCGGTTTGCACACAAAAGAAAAGCAGCAAAACGACTCGAAATTGGAACGGCCCCGGGACCCCGCGTGAGCCTCCTCCGGGGGGCCGAGCCTCCTCCCGGGGGCCGTGCCGCCGCCCGCCCCGCGCCGCCGCCCCGCAGCCCTCCGCGTCCCCCTCGCCGGGCGCGCGGCAAACCAACGGCGACAAAGCGAGCCCGCAACTTCGCCGCCGCTGGCCCCAAGGGCGGGCCGGGGTGCTGGGGCGCCGTGGCGGGCGATCCCGGCCGGAGGCGGGCCGCTCCTTGTTCTGGAACTCCCGCCGGCCCGGGACGCCCGGACCTCGGAGTGGGCGCGCCCGCCCGCCTGCCCGCCCGCCCGGCCCTGCGCGCCCGGGTCCCCGGCGTGTCGCCGCCGCCACCGCCTCGCGGGCAGGGACCAGGGTCCCGCCGCCGCGCCCGCCGCCGTCCCGGAAGTCGCCCGTGCCGGTAGCCTCTTACCTGCGCCCACCGCCCCCGCGCCTCAGAGCGCCGAGAGCAGCCGCCCCCGTCGCCGCCACCCCTCCGCACGCCCCGGCGCCCGCGGTCGCGGCGCCGCCATCTTGGCCCCGGTCGGAAGTGACGTCGGGCGGCGCCGGCCGCGGCCTCGAGAGCCTGCACCACGCGCGCCGTCGCGGAGCCCCGGGCCGCACGCGCCCCGACGCGCAGCCCGCGCGATGGCCCCGTCCGGCCGAGCAGGAAGAAAGCCTCGGGTCGCACGCCCCTCGACGACTCGCGCTGCAGGGCCGGTCCTCGCGGGACTCCGTGGAGCCCACGGCGGCGCCTCTGATTGAAAACCCCAGCGGCCAGCCGGTCGGACCGCACCGGAGGATTGGGATTCTGCGCGATTGAAAGACAGCAAGAATCCACAGCCTTTCATAAAAGGCGAGGAGGCAAAAATGGGTTCATCACTAAGGACCATCAACCCCATTCTTCGCTCATCTCCAGAGGACCAGTCCGGTTTAACCAAACAGAAGCAAAACTCCAAGAGGGCAGATGCATCTGTATTTATTGCCCGCCTGCCATGGTGCCTCGCACCATTCTAGGTGTTGTGGCTCTGGCACAGCACGTGACACCTCCTATGTAAATAAGCCCCTTTGAAACTAATTTACATACACGGACACACATAGAAAGCCTGGGTGCAGAATGCGGTCATGGATGTGAGTTGAGTTGAATTGGAGGTGTCTACTAGGCATCCAAGAGGAGATGGCTAGCAGGCAGTTGGAAAGAAGGCTGGAGGTGAGACAGAGAGTTGGGAGTTGTGGCGTAGGATGATATTTAAAGCCGTGAGCACTTCAGGTAAAGTGATGACCTGAGAAGGAAATCAGGCCGCACCCTAACGAATAGACACTGGGTTAGATGCAGGTGCGCCTTGGAAACTTACGGGGGTGCACACGAGTCCGTTTACGTAACTAGCGCAGTGATTTTTCAGCCGGCGTGCAGCAAGGATCTCTGAAATACGCAGTACCTGACTATTTACTCAGCGGCACTGACCTTTTCCCTTAGAATGACAAATTTTAAAAATTCCAACAGTCTACTCAACAACAGCTGTCCAGTGTGAATGAATCAAAATTATACTTATTTTTTTCTTGTCCGATTGGCAAAAAAAAATAGATTTTTTTTGGTATGCCACAGAATTTTAGTAATTAGTTTATGTGGGCCCTGAGATAAAAGGTTAAGAATCGCTGAACCAGGGTTTAAGCTTAAGAAAGAGCATGATGTCACAACACATTGCAAAGGGATGATGCTATAGCGGATGACCTGGTCAGGCAGAGTGAACAAATGAAGATTATCAGTAAATTTTACTAAGGCCTTAAGAAGTGGCAAGGTCAGCACAGAGCATAAGAAAAGAGCTCAATCCTCATGAGTTTGCCTATTCTGCTATTCCAGGGAGGAGATCCTGGATCCCCTGCCTGTCCCTAAAAGAGTGTCCTCTGCTGTGGGGCAGAGCACGCTGATCAGACTTTTCCACCCCTTCCCGGGACCGTTGCTGGGGAAACGTGGTCCATGCATCCAATTCACCTGAGTGCCTGCAAAAAGAAAGAAAATAGAAAGTCGGGGGACTCCACCATCCCACCCCCAGTCAAAACACGGATGTACCAATCAAAAATCTAAAAGAAAGCTCTATGCCATCTGGCATTCAGTAGAATGCAAAGGAGAATAAAGGAACATTAAGTTAGAAGTGACTCAGGGAACCAGAACAGATACTAGGCAGCATCGTGCCAAGAGAGGGTGGACAGAGCAGTCCATGGTTGTTCCCCCAGCGCATCTAAAATGACTGGGTATGTTAATTTCCTGGGGCTATTGTAACAAAATACCTCATACAGGGCAGCTCAAGTAACAAATGCATCCTCTCACAGTTCTAGAGACCAGAAGTCCAAAGTAAGTATCACTGGGCCACGATTAAGGCATCAGCAGGGCCACACTCCAACTGAAGGCTCTGGAAGGAAATCATCCCTTGGCTCTTCCGGCTTCTTGCGTCTGTCAGCATTCCTAGGCTCGTGGCTACACCATTCCAGCCTTCAAGGCCGGCATCTTGACGTCTCCCTCTGCTTCATTTCCACATCACCATCTGCTGTGTGTGGGCAAATTTCCCTCTGCCTCCCTCTTGCAAGGATACATGCAATTACATTTAGGACCCGCCAGATAATCCAGAATAATCCTCTCAAAATCCTTCGCTTAATCCCATCTGCAAAAACCTCTTGTCGTATGGGAATTAGGATGTGGACAAGTCTTTGGGGGTCACTATTTAGCCTGCCACACTGGATATATTCTCAGTGCTTTGAAATTCCCTGCCAATCAGACAGTGCGTGTTTTTCATCTGTATATTTTCCTTGGCCATATTTATATTTGCAACCTGTGCTATTCAGGATGACACATATGTTATCAAAATCCAAAAGAGATATAAACTATCATGAATACAATCATTACATAAATGTTTAGAATCTGTCTGATATGCTAAGTGTTACTCTCTCGCCTCTTTGAAAAGGCGATGTATATTGCTAAAGGAGGAAGGAAGGAAACAGACATTTCTATCACATTTCACGGGCCGTTTCTGTATTAAGGGATGGAAGTATAACATGCACTCTGTCTAAATCCATAGCGTGAATGAAACTCCACGCCGCATAGGTATGTCTCCTGCAGGTCCTGGCTGCTGTTGTGTCATGGCGTGCAGAACCCTTTCACAGAACGTAATCATCGTTCATCCCAGCACCCCGGTGCCCAGAACCGTCTGGCACATAGTGAGCACTACATAGATCGTTTTAAGGGGAGAAGAAAGTCATCTCCCCGGCTCTCCTGCTGAGGCTGGATTAAAGCTGATGTGTGGACCAGTGACACCGTGCACTGCAAGGCAGCTCACGGCTGTAATGGAAACCACGGGGGCTGGCTCAGCGCAGCCGCCGGGAGACCTGCAGCATCGCTCCTTAAAAGATAAGGAGGTTTTACAACCAGACTAAAGAGTTTACAATCGTCGCCAACAGGCATGTAAATGGACTTAAAATTCCCGGGTTGACCGCGGTTCTTATTCTCCACTGACTTGGATTCTGGGCATTTTACACAACTATCTTCATCTTCGTAGCAACGCCCAAGGGATAAGCGCTATCCTCATTTTATGGCTAAGGAACTGGAGGCCAGGAAAGGTTAAAGAATTTGCCTGGTCAGAACCAGGTTTTAAACCTAGACAGTGTAGCTTTCCGGTGAGCTTCAGGCTTAACAAGTAAACCATACTCTCTATACAGACACACACACACGCCCAAGGGCTGGACCAGGAGCTGGTCCCGGGGACTCTGCTGTCAACTGAGCTACTCGGGGTGGGCACTGGAACATTTGTTTTTTGTTAAATATCTGTGTAAAGAATCTGTTCTAAATACCCTCCATGGGAGGTCAGGCAAAAACATCTCACGGTCAGAAGAAGGGGGATTGAATGTCCCCTTTCAAAGAGAAACGGCATCAAATGAAATCACGTTCTGTTCAAGTAACACATCCCTTCCCTTTTGACACGTACTGACGGTCCCTGGTGACTGCAGACCGCCTTCGGCGAGGGCCAGGGTCTCTTCTCCCAGGCTCTCCCCCTCGCCCTCCCCACCCGCTGTCCCGCAGCCAGCCGTTCCCCAAGCCTGGACTGGCATGTGAGGGAGCCCTCCCACAATCCGAAGATCGGAAACTCAGATTCCGGGTTCTCTTTAGGAATGAATGAATGAAGTTCAAAGACAGAAGCTCTGAGGGTCAGAGATGCGTGTTACTGCCTAGTGGGCATTTGGGGCTGCATCGTTTCACTGTGAAAACTTCTACAGCCTCAAAATGTGTAGAGGGGCCTTAGCTGTGGTGAGGTTCCACGGCAAGGCGCGGAAAGGTGGGGAACTTCAACTGAGCGCTGGTCTGGCCAGCACCTTGTATTACACTACAACGACAACAACAACAACAACAACAACTGTTGCTGACTGTGGAGGGGCACAACTGGTGAGTGCCAGAGGCAGGATTCCAGGGCTTGTTCGTTGTCCAAGTCCATGATCTGTCTACTGGCCACACTGCTTTCCCGTCAGCCTCAGCGTCGCATGCTCTCGGCACTAGGAGGAGCACAGTGGGACAAAGACACCACCCCTGACCCCATCCTCTAAGAACTTAGATCTAGGGGAGCAGGCTGGACTTGCACCCCGAAGTATGGCAGAGCTGAATGTAAGGCCACCACGCCATCCTCGTGCCTCCCACGTGCTCCATGGGAGTTTATTCTGACTTTTTATTTCAATATTACTTTAAAAAAGAAAAGAAAAGGCCCTGGCTGGTGTAGCTCAGTGGATTGAGCATGGGCTACAAACCAAAGCATCGCAGGTTCAATTCCCAGTCAGGGCACATGCCTGGGTTGCAGGCCACAGCCACCAGCGACTGCACATTAATGTTTCTCTCTCTCTTTCTCCCTCCCTTCCCTCTCTAAAAATAAAATCTTAAAAACAAAAAAAAAAAAGAAAAGAAAGAACACCAACTCCCAGAGGCTAACATTTCTCACCAATTCAAATTAAGACCCCCCCAATAAATGTATTGCATTCTATAAGAAAATTCAGAGCATGACTTCTACATCTTTCCTTAGCACTTCTCATACCACATTTTTAGAGCCAAACCTGTTAAAAGGTTCAGAATTTTCCACGCACGTCTCCAGCAGCATCCGCTCCTGTGTCGGACCCTCCCGTGCAGCAGGTTCGAAGGCCGATGCAGTTTTGCCCCCGAGAACACGAGGGGGAGTGACTGTAGTGCTTACCTCCCCTGGAGGCAGAACGCACTCGCTACCACACCACCACGAGAGCATGAACAAAACGCACAAGCTGGCAACACGGACATAAGCAAAAATATCTTTGGGCAGGAAACAGCAAGCAACGCGAGGAGAAACAGAAGATAAGTGAGACGCAGGAATATGCAGATGACACTGAGGCAGGACATCCCCGGCCAGTTTTTGTTTCCCCAGGTGGGAAGCTCCTGTGTGTCCCTTTGCAGGGGCGTCTGTGGATGATCACGGCCCATCCGACCTACCCCCGCCCCCCAGCCTTCACCACCCCCTTGTATTACAGGAGCCCGAGCTTCTACCGTGCCACCTATGCTCTGGAAATGTTCTTCTCTTTGTTTTTCTTCTTCTTTTTTTAAAGACTTTTTTTATTTTTAGAGAGGGAAGGGAGGGAGAAAGAGAGAGAGAGAGAGAAACATCAATGTGCGGTTGCTGGGGTCCATGGCCTGCAACCCAGACATGTGCCCTGACTGGGAATCAAACCTGCAACACTTTGGTTCACAGCCCGAGCTCAATCCACTGAGCTACGCCAGCCAGGGCACTTCTCCTTACTTCTGATCTAGAATTCACTCGTCACCCCTTCTCCACCCAAATTCCGCCTCTCCTCGGAGGCCAGCTTTTGGATGAAATCTCCCTTAGGCGTTGCACGAGTTCCCGGGCCGGCTTTCACAACACACCACAAACTGGATGGCTTAAAGCAATGGAAATGTGTTCCCTCCATGTCGGAGGCAAGGAAGTCTGAAGTCGAAGTTTGGCAGGGCTGGTGCCTTCTGGGGACTCAGAGGGAGCATCTGTCCCATACCCCTCTTCCAGATCCTGGCGGCTGCCTTGGCATTCCTTGGCTTGCAGACTCATCACTCCGAATTTACCTCCATCCTCAAGTGGCTGTCTTCCCTACCTCTCTCCGGAAGGAACTTCTTATGAGAATAACAGTCTTTGAATGTAAGGCCCACCCCTCCCTTATGACCTCATCTTAGCCAATGATATCGGCACAGGCCACATCTCCATACGAGGTCCCGTTCTCTGGTTCCGGGTGGTCATGAACTTTGGAGAAACATCCTTCAACCCAGTGTGGGAGTAAACCCAACATTGACTGTTTTCTCTTTTTATAAATGCCTCCGCAGCCTCTACCCACAGTTTTCCACGTACGCATGCTCTGTTCCACTGTGATCTAATTACTTCGCGTGCACGTCTTAATTTCAAACCATATTCTCAGCCCCTCAAGAGTGAGAACAGAGCTGTGCGCACCTCCATTATCCAAACAGCAGGGGGCGCAGCGGTGGCTGATAAAGGACCTGTGCACTGCTTTGTCATCCGGCCTGTGGCAGACTCTCCAGCCACAGCTTAGCAAGAACTCTGGGCCTGCACATCGAATTCCCTTTTCTTCCCATTTCATTTGCCGGCGTTTCCCTGCTCCACCCCTTCACCCCAATTTAAACCCTCTGGTCATCATAAAATGCTTTGGCCTGCAATAGACATATGATACCTTTCCAAAGTTTCACAAACGGGGTCAGAGGCATGGCGTGTCTTCATCCCCGAGGTCATCATTTAAACAATGTAAGTAGCCATGCAGAGGCCACAGACAAGGTAGCACCTGCCAATACCTGCCGGGACAGGTACACTGAGTTCATAAGCGTCATCATCAACCTGTCTGAGCTGCTACTCAAAACCTCCCCGTACGCCGAGTTATGATTAACTTTGACTAACTGTAGAGCAATGGTCATCAACCAGGGTGAGAGCCTGCCCCTACGTGGGCATCTCCCAAAGCCTGGAGGTAATGTGGTTGTCACAGCCAGGTGGTGGACACCTCCGGCCCCTGATGGGAGAGGCCGCAGAGGTTGCCAAACATCTGCAACACCCGGGACAGCCCCTGGTACAACAAAGAATTATTTGGCCCAAACACCAAAATGCTGAGAAACCCTACAGTAGATTATTTGACATCTGATTTTCTTTTCTTTTTCTTAAAGATTTTATTTATTTATTTTTAGAGAGGGAAGGAAGGGAGATAGAGAGAGAGAAACATCAATGTGCGGTTGCTGGGGGCCATGGCCTGCAACCCAGGCATGTACTTTGACTGGGAATCGAACCTGCGACACTTTGGTTCACAGCCCGAGCTCAATCCACTGAGCTAGGCCAGCCAGGGCTGACATCTGATTTTCTAGGCTCACCGTCAGACATCAATCTACTCAGTTGGAACGTAGAACAAGGACTCATCAAGGAAAAGGAATATTTCTGAACCTTCTTTTTTTCATTACCTCCCCCATCCCAGAAGCTTTTTTTTTTTTTGGATATGTATTCCTAGTCGCCTCATCCATCATATAATTTTGATATCACAGGTACACAGTAATCTATTTGCATATTATAGGCATATCTGTGCTTTCTGTACAGTCTGGTGAAATGCTACGGCTATAGTAGGTACCAAAGAGCAATATTTGGGTGGGAAATACACTAATCTTTTACGCACGATTTTAAACAGCATTTTAAAAAGGGGCAGTAAAATACATCTATCATGGAATTGACCACCTTAACCATCTCAGCAGCCCGCCCAGGGGTGTTACGCACATTCATGAGGTTGTGCAGCCGCCGCCACCACCCGCCCCCAGGAATCCTCTCCTCCCGCAGAGCTGAAAGTCCACACCCACTGAAAGACCACTCCCCATGCCTCCCCGACCCAGCCCCAGGCAGCCGCCATTCTGCTGTCTGTCTGCGTGAGTTCGTAGCCGGCTTAGTTCACTTAGCATGATGTCCTTAGCGTGTTCATCCATGCTGTATGTAGGACATGTGAGAACTTTCTCCCTTGTTGAAGCTGAAAAAATATTCCGTTGTCAGTACCGACCATGTTTTGTTTATTCACTCATCTGTCTATGGATGCTTGGGTTGTTTCCACCTTTTCCTTAGGTTTTATTTGTTTTTTTATTAAATGTATCGGGGTAACATTGGTTAATAACATGACATAAAATTTAGGTGTACAACTTTATAATGCGACATCTGTATGCTCCGTTGTGTGCTCACCACCCAAAGCCTAGTCTCCTTCTGTCGCTGTATATCGGGCTCCCCTTACCCTCTTCATCCCCCCCAACCCCCCTCCCCCAGCTTTCGGCTGTTGTAAACAGTGCAGCTTGACCACGAGAGTGCGCAACTGTCTCTTCAAGATCTTGCTTTCAGTTCTTTTGGGCATGTACTCAGAGGCGTGATTTCTGGACCACGTGGTAACTCTATTTTAAATGTTTCAGGGACTAGCACACCGTTCTCCGTAGCGGCCGCACCATTTTACATTCCTACTGCCAGTCACAAGGATTTCCAATCTTCCCCGTCCTCAGCAACACTTAATTGTATTCCGTCTCTTTGATTTCAGTCCCCCTACTGGGAGCCAAGTGGTACCTCATTGCGATTTTGATTTGCGTGTCCCCAGTTGACAGTGATGTTGAGCATCTCTTCATGTACTTACTGGCCGTTTACGCACCGTCTTTGAAGAAATGTCTAAGTTCATCGCTCTTCTGTTTTTGAGGTTATGGCCAAGGTGCAGGAAGCTTCATCCCAGTGCAATGATTTTAACATTGATCGAAAATGAAAATACTGCAGAAAATTTTGATAGGCGAAACCATAGAAAGTTTTTTAAAAAAAATTAAGAGTAGAAGCTTAACTTTGCAATTTACATCATTATTTCCTTCTGTATTCTTCTTTAAACGTACCCCCCCAAATAGGAACCCAGAAGCACTACTGCTTTAGGGAAATGGTGGGAGTATCGTTTATTTTTTTATCAGGTTGATTTTTTTATCCGTTTTTTTTTTCGTTGTTGTCGTGGTTGAGTTGTAGAAGTTTTTAAGTATGTTCTAGATACAAACCCCTTATCAGACGTATGATTTGCAAATATTTTTCCTATTCCACGGTTGCCTTTTGGCTCATTTGATGGTGTCTTTCGATGCACAGATGTTTTTAATTTTGAAGTTGCCAATTTTTCTATTTTTTATTTTTGTTGCCTGTGCTGTTGGTGCTTTATCCAAGTCATCATTGCCAAAGCCAATGTCATGAAGCCTTCCTCTCCGTTTTCTTCTAAGAGTTTCACAGTTTAGCTCTTAGAAGAGCCTTCAAGGTTTAAGCCCTTGATAAGGCAAAGATTCAACTTCATTCTTACGTGTGTGGGTATCAGGTGTTCTTAACGTCATTTGTGGAAAAGACTGCCTTTCCCCCATTGAATGATCTTGGCGCCCTTGTTGAAAATCATTTGACCATACAAGCAAAAGTTTATTTCTAAGCCCTGGCTGGCGTAGCTCAGTGGATTGAGCACGGGCTGCGAACCAAAGTGTCACAGGTTCTATTCCCAGTCAGGGTACATGCCTGGGCTGCAGGCCATGACCCCCAGCAACTGCACATTGATGTTTCTCTCTCTCTCTCTTTCTCCCTCCCTTCCCTGTCTAAAAAATAAATAAATAAAATCTTTAAAAAAAAGTTTATTTCTGGACTTAAGATGGCTTCCAGATATAAATTTAGCTCTTGTGTTTTTTTTTTTTTAATTAAAATATCTACTCCAGGCTTTGAAAACTTTGGTATTTTGTTTTGTCTTTTACAATTTATGGATGAGAATTTTTCAGTGTTTTATGGCTAAGATCTTGTATTCCCCAAGAACCAATTTGCACCCCGTCGAGAGCTCACGGACTCTAATCAATAACACTCTGATTAAGGGGAGGAAAAGCTGCTCGGTACAAAGGTTGGATACATTGATCAAAATAGGGATGTTGCGTCCACAATGCATCATCCCCGCAATTATTTTTAATCATGAGTGCTGTTCACACCGAATGGCTTTCCTTTAAGGTAAGGACTGTGCTCAGCAGAGCCAAGGAGGCAGCACGCTCAGCAACTGACTGATACCCCATACCAGTGAGAACACGAAAGCTCTGCTTCCTCACTCTGTTCCCTGAGCTACAAACATCAGCAAACCCGGGCTCCATGTGGACCTGAGAGGGGCTTTGCCTCTTTCCAGATACATTTTCACCACTCAAAGCATAAAGATGGCACTAGGCAAAGCTTAATATCAATAAGAGTCTTTTCACGTATTCTACTCTGACAGCAAATGATTTAGGAGCAAGACTGAAGCCTCGTTCACATCCTCTTAATGCCAATCAGCATTTGGTCTACTTTCTAAGAAGCAGACCAGAGCATGAGGAAGCTGCATGCCCTGAGCAATGCATTTTAAACGTTCTCTTCTTCCGATGTGATTCAGATTAGCAATAGAAAATTATATCTCAATACTACCATAATAAAGGTGATTATTATAAATCATTTCTTGTTTACTCAGGTGCCACCACAAATCACAGTACCCCTGACCACTTTTTATAGTTGCTGTGATGAAATACTATGGCTATAGTAGCAGGGAATGTGATTACAAATGGATCTTAGTGTAAAGCTGGCTCCTATATTTCTTTTGTTTAAATATCTGTTTCAGTCTTTGAAAACTATTTTAGTGGGTTTGTTTGTTTGTTTGTTTTTTAAGAATTTGTGGTCATCCTGGCTGGTGTGGCTCAATGGATTGAGCACAGGCCTGCAAACCAAAAGGTGGCCAGTTCAGTTCCAAGTCCGGGCACATGCCTGGGATGCAGGCCAGGTCTCCGGATGGGGGCATGTGAGAGGCAGCCAATCAATGTTTCTCTCTCTCTTCCTCCCTCCCTTCCTTCTTTCTAAAAATAAATAAATAAAATATTTTTAAAATATATTTGAAAAAAAGAATTTGTGGTTAAGATTTTTAAAAAGAATTTGTATGGCCTTAATTATGATGCCTAATATCGCTGGACCTGATTTTTACAGCTGTAAAATTAAAGAGCTAGACCACACCTTTAAGATCTCTCCTGGTTCTAAAACCTATTATCCTGATTGGGTGTAGATAAATTACTCCAAGAGAGTTTCAAAATTAAAACTTGAAATTGACAACAGGAGGTATCTTGAGTTAAAAATAGAGTAGTTATGATATCCTTTGCTTTGTGAGAGACACTCTAAAAAACACATTTTATAAATATTAGTTTTTTTAAACTTTTGGCATTTTTCAACAATAACAACTATTTAGTAAAAATTATAAGTCAATTCACCTTTTTTTACAGGTGTCATATAGAGGCAATGTAAAACAACAGAAAGTCATGACATTATATAACTTGAGATTTTGTATTATATCTTCTTAAAATGTTGCCATAGAATCTGGACATTTGCAGTGAAATAGGGAGAAATTTCAGTGACAAAAAAACAGACTAACATATCTGTAAGAATATGTAAAATCTGTATATAAATATGTGTTACATAAAATATATATGTAATATAAAATCTTTGATATGAAACAGGAAAAAATATATAACATAAAATGTATAATATACTATGTATATATAAATATAAAGTCACCATTTTTACAAGAGAACAAGAAGACTTGTGGGGGGCTCCGCCCGTGGGGGCCCCCCACCCCCATCCACCACAGATGAGAAGAAGTCTACCAAGACATGATCTGCTTGGGGAGGAAAGGTGGCCGATCTCTCAGAGGAGAAGGGCCAAGAGCCTTTTCCTCAATGTCTTTTATTGGGTTCGTTTACCCAGGAATTCAGGTAAAGCTCATCACTCATTGCCGGGAAGTAAGGATCAAACAATAGATAACAAAGAACTCTGAGGGCCTATTCTGAGTCAGGGTCAAATAGCTAAAGAGCTGTAAAAACTTTAAGGAACAAACTTACTTCTTCCTTAGACCCTTATCATTCAATTGAGAGCATTCTAAACAAAGCAGGTTTCACAGGATTTTACATAGTCTGAGGCCTGATCACCTGGAGAACCCGCCCTTCCCAGCACAGGGCTGCACCACCCTCTGTCATTGTTTCAGACTTAGGTGGAGCAAGGGAAGTAAGGCAGCCAAAAGATTACGAGGTTTTCTCGCAGGCAAGGAGGACTCAGGTTTTGTCAAAGCTGAGGGGTGGGGGTCCATCACCCACTTCTGCTGTAGCCCCCAAAGTCCTTCCTTGGGGGCTTCCCACATGATCGTGCCTGTCTTAGGTAGTTCCCCCCTTGGGGAATCTTACCCGTCATTGGCTAACTGACCAAGCACTGGGGGCCAGGCAGGGTGAAGTAAAAGGAGCAGAAGCGGTACTCCTGCCAGGGAGATAAGCTTTTGTCTCCTTGGTGGCTTATGGTCCAAGGTCATTCCCTCAGCCTTGGCAGGGGTTACAGCTTCTGAAACCAGGCAGGGCAGTTCCCAACAGACTATAGCATATATCTTTTCTATAACACTCACCTTTATTATTGTACTATTGAGATATGGTTGACATAACATTGTATTAGTTTTAGGCATACAACATAACGCAATATTTTTAAAGATTTCATTTATTTATTTATTTTTATAGAGGGGGAAGGGAGAGAGAAAGAGAAGGAGAGAAACATGGGTGTGAGAGATAAATTGGTCACTTGCCTCTCACACACCACCAACTGGGAATCTGGCCCTGCAACCCAGGCATGTGTCCTGACTGGGAATCGAACCAGTAACCTTTCAGTTTGCAGGCGGTGGTGCTCAATCCACTGAGCCACACCAGCCAGGGCATAACACAATGTTTTTTTAGTTAAAACATTATTCCATAGTCTCCCCCTGAGCTAGAAGATTACTGAATAATAGAACAAAAGTTGACTTGATAACAACAGGGGAAAAAACTCTAGGTCTATAATGTATATTTTAACAAGTAGTTACAATTCTAAAAGCATAATCATAAAAATGGTATTATGAGAGGGGATTATTAGTGATAATCCCCTTACAATAATCCTTTCTGGCTTCATTGAATTTCTGCTGAGATTTCTGAGCAAAATACAGGGTCGGGCAAAAGTAGGTTTACAATTGCTTGAATGGAAAATAATACAATAATGAGTAAATAATAATAGAAGAATAAACTCCATGTTGTGCCTACTCACAACTGGAAACCTACTTCTGTCCCACCCTGCATACAAAGGACAAGTCATCAATGGCCTCACTTGTCTATTTCTACCTATTTTACAAAATTCCTATTCCACCTATTTTACAAAACAGTATTGGTGGCTGACACCCACACACTCAGTGTGGTAGGATGAAAAAAAGGCAAAGAAAACAGAGTGAAAGAGAAAACAATCTGAATAATGGAAGTTTCCATACAAGTACCTTAATGACCTCCTTATGGTCCAAACACACTGAATGTCCTACACCTGATTCTTGGGGGACAATGCCCCCAAGCTGGGGGAGGACAACAAAGTATAGATCAGAGCGAGCAGGTCTGCAAAGGGCTGAGGTTGAAATAGCATCGAGGTTGTGTCAGGGTTCCCCGGAGAAACAGAGCCAATAGGAGATGCATCTATTATGTCGGAGGCGTGTATAATATGCATACACAACAGGAGGTTAGAGGAGTGTAAAGACGGGTAGATATACCCGTATAGAGGTGCACGTCTTCTCGCAGTGTGGGCCAGCAGGCTCGAGGTTTAGGAGAGCCCATGGCCCAGACAGACGCAGCCGAAGGGGAGTCTGCTGAAGAAGTCTCTCTCCTTCTTCCTGGACGCCGGTGCTTTCATTCTCTCCAGGCCTTCAGCCATGGGGGGAGGCCCACCACGTGATGAAGAGCAATCTGCTTTACCCAAGATGTATCAACTGAAATCTCATCCAGATTTATCGACATGAACCTCCTCCAAAAACACCCTCCAAGGTGATACATACCATAATCATCACAAAGGTATAGCAGTACTACAAAATGGCAACTGATAGATACCAAACATTAATGGCAATGTAGCATTGGTACTTGCCTTCTTTTTAAAAAAAAGATTTTATTTACTTATTTTTAGGGGGGGGGGGGGAGAGGGAGAGAAACATTGATCAGTTGCCTGTCAGATACCCCCAGCCGAGGATCTGGTCTACAACCTAGGCATGTTCCCTGACCAGGAACTGAACCAGCGACCTTTCAGTTTGCAGGACAATGCCCGACCCCCTGAGCCACGCCAGTCAGGGCAGTACTTAAGTCTTCGTGGCAATATTAACTTAGATAGCACTACAGTCAAGTGGACTTCCAGTTTTTTCTATCAATTATTTCTGTGCCGGAGGCCATGTCTGTAGATAAGCTTGGTTTTTCACAGACCTGCAATGTCTCTTTAAGGGCAGCCCTCAGTGCTCGCCGCCGAATCTTCCGCATCTGGCTGCACCGCGTTCTTTTCACCGTGTGTGCGGACTTCCGAGGTAAGATGCTCCCTGTGCAAACGGGTGCACGCAAACAGAGAAAAGACGGACACGGTCATGCCATGAGACCCGGGAAAGTCTCTGTGACGGCCCCAGCACTACCTTACAGGGCACACGCCTTGTTTTTAATCTTTAAAGAGCATCATCTACCAACAGAAATAGATGTATTTTCACTACAGCACTCCCAAACTCCTCAAGGAAAGTACGTTTTTGCTCCGGCACGCACACAGGTGGGCATGCACAAGCGCACACACACCCACAGAGCATTTATCGGGAAACATTATTGTGAGATTACATGTAAAAGTAAAAAATGCATACAATTATAACAGCACATGCGAGCATCATTTTTCTCTTAACAGCCTTCTCTTGAGACTTCTATGGGAACAGACCTGAGGTCATTGGCCCTCATGTCTCCCCTTTCAACTTGCATTCTTCCCCTGTTCTCACCCCACTGCGCACGTGCAGATGCGCTGAGCCGGAGATGTGGCGAGACTGCCTCCTGCATCAGCGAGCCGACGCGGTGTCGGAGTGAGGGTCGGCGAGCCTGGATTCATCCGCTCCGCACGGGTTTATTAAGCACGGGGCAAGGTTCAGGGATTCGGTGGGCACCAGGCAGACCTCGGCCCTGCCTCCCCGGAATGGGGATTTACAATCTGCCCTTGGAGACAAGATCTATCTTGTCTGGAAGTCAAGGCCATCGCATTAAGTTCCTTTTCAGCTTCATCCACCTGTCCTCCCTTTCTCTGGCCCCTTGTCCCTGTCGTACTGGTTCTCTTCCCAACTTCTCAGGGGAAGCCCTTCTCCTGTGTGTCCACATGCTCGCACCCTGCTCACTCTTTCCCACCCCACAGGGGGGAGAAAACCCTCCCTCCTCCCACCCTCAAGAGCTCCTCATCCTCTGGGATGGCATTCGGAACTTTCTGCCTTGTAATGCTCATTATTTGTATACACGCCTTATCGCCCCGCTAGACCACGGATTACCTGGGGCTCAGGCCATTTATTCCTGCCACAGCGCCCCACACAAAAGTAGACGCTGCTTACAGGATTAATAAACTAAGGAATTCGTGATTTATTTGGGCAGATCACTTACCGTCGTTCAGTCTGATAGGAGAAGTGATTTGGGCCGCCAACACCGACATTCCGGCTCTGCAAAGTTTGCGAAGACTACTTTTTGTCCTGTCTTCCCATAAATAGTTGAGGACCTGATGAACCACGTCTCAATTGTATATGGGAGTCCGGATCCGTCACCTTGAACCGGAAGGGGCAGGGTAACCTTCCCTGACCCGTGGTCCCTGCCTTCCCCAGACCCAGGCGACCTTCAGGGAGGCAGTAACGAAGTGGCAATCAGCATGACAGTGGCCTCCCTGGCCTGCAGAAATCGGTCCCTCCCACGGCCCCTCCTTCCCACCTCCACTGTCCTCTGTTTTGGGGCTCTGCTGAGGCCTGGTGCTCTCTCCCCAGATCCGCCGCCGTCTGCCTGCCCAGCCTTAGCTCCTTGCGCCCCCAACAGGCCGAGTTACAGTTAGCACTTTTCCCCGAACCCGTCGTATGCTCAGCTCTCTGACATGTTTGCTCTCCAGAATGTCCTCTCCCCTCCCTGTGATGTGCAATGTCCCCAGATGTCAAGATGCCACTGATAGCCTTCTTCTTTGAGAACACGTTCCTGGCCTCCGGGTGGAAGCCCTCCTTGGGTCTCCCGAAATGTGTGTGTTTTTGCAGCACCTTCATGGTCACCCTCACCGTCTGGTTACTTGGCATATGCCATCTGCAGCCAGGAGGCCATTAGTTGTTCAAGGGTAGGGACTGTGTCTTATTCACCTCTCTAAACTGAAAGGTGGTGCCCTGGCTGGTGTGGCTCAGTGGGTTGAATACTGGCCTGCGGGCCAAAAAGTTGTCGGTTCGGTTCCCAGTCAAGGCACATGCCTGGGCTGCAGGAGGTTGGGTCCCCAGTTGGGGGCATGCAAGAGGCAACCAATCAATGTCTCTCCCTCTCTTTCTCCCTTTCCTCCCCTCTCTCTAAAAGTAAATAAATAAAATCTTTTTAAAAAGTGTAAAAATATAAATGGGGAAGTCATTCCGCCTCTTGTGTCGGTTTTGGACTCTGCACCTGGTTGTTCCTGGGTTCGAATCCTGCTTCAACCACATACGCAGACGAGTCATTAAACCTTCCTAGGTGTCAGTGACTAATAATAACACCAAAGGTATAAGAACAATAATGATTCTTGCCTCATGGGGGGCAGGTCATGAAGTTAGAGATGAGACGTATCACGCACTCACCACAATCCTTGTCACATAGGAGGGAGTTGCTCACTAAATGGAGATATCATTTCTGTCTCCTATATAGATATAGATATAGATATAGAGGTACAGGGCCTCACAGGTACAGAGCCTCACCTGTAGCAGGTACCCAAGCATGCTTCCGAAATGAAATGTGAGAGGCGGGATTCCGAGGCCGGTGCATCGTAAAAACCGCGTCTCTCCGAATGGGAGCCCGAAGGCTGTTCCCCGCCCCGGCTGAGAGCGAGAAGCCAGAAAAGGCTGACACTGAAGTGGATCTTGCCAAGGTAATAAAAATAAGTAAAACTATTAAACGTTTATTGCTTCTCTCAGCATTTCAGAGGGAAAAAAAAAGAACTACTTTAAGGAAAAAATTCTTTTGAAACAAAAACTTAAGAAGCAACATCAAACTGCCGGTTTATTATCCCTCGTACTTTCTTTTCCATTTAGAAACCAGGCAGGAAAATCCCATGCGACACTTAAAAATTTTGCATGCCAATTCAAAAAGAACAGAATGCGGGGTTTTTGTTTTTTCAAGGATCGGGTTAGGGCCAAAATTTCTCAGGCACCGGAGCTGGTGGGGACCCAGGTCTAGGCTGGCTGCCATTCTAACACGCCCCTGGGACGGATGCAGGAGCACGAAGCTGATGCTATCCTTGGCTGACAACACGATTTCTGCAGAAACTGTTTTTCTAATGAGAAGAAAGAGAGGTTAATCCCATCCCCAGTTTGGCCAGCAAGTTGAAAAGAGGGCGGTCACAGCAACGTGGCCACGGAGTAGACAGGGAGTCAGCTCGTGGGAAGACACATGTCACGGGATGACCCAATGACCTTGAGATGGAGCTCACGCTGGTCTCAGGGCCAGACTCTGTGCCTGAACCTTCATACAATCTAGAAACCTTCCCAAGGTCTAGAAAGCAGGTTGTCCCTGCCTTTCCCCTTTCGCCACGGAACCAGAGTCTATATGAACCCCCAGGTCAATGATTTAACCGCAGGGCCAGAGAGAAACACCAAATAGTGTACCAAGCAAGGCCACATACAGTTTAGTCCTGGGCTCTTGAGTCTACTATTTAGTCTGCATTAGGCATCAAATTCCACAAAGCACACTGTAGAAAACCTTAGGAGGAAATCAGGATTTTTAGGAGCTATGGTACTAATTCTTTGTACTAATTTGTTTTTTCCTCAGTGAACGCTATCACTGCATTTATTTTTATTAACATCTACATTTTCAGTGGTCGCTTGGTATTTGTCAATTTCATAAGTAACTAGCACTTTGCAGGTTCACCCAGATATTTATTTTTGTATGATATTCATATTTATGACATTCATTATTCTTTTTAATGTCTTTGCTCAGATCCACTAAATTTTAGTGTAATATTTTAACTTCAGAAATCAATACTAGCCCATTTAGTTTGAGTAATTCATTTTGTATTTTGATGCATAACTTTTAAAAAATGACTTAAATTATAATTGAATGAATGTGCACACCTGTAACCTCAGCATATTCAGAGGCCTGTGAGCCACAGCCCTTGCCTTCAAGAAATGCATCTTCAGTAAGTGTGGAGGATACCGGGCCAGCGGTATCCATTGCAGCTGCAGATGCTCATCGAAACATGAGAAAAACATGCACATGGACAACCGAGTCCGGTGGGGAAATAGGGACGAAACGGCTACTCTCTCTAATGGAGAGCACCTCAGCCACCCTCCCTAGGGGAGAGCTCCCCGTTCTCCCCCCAGCAGGCTTTTATTGGGTTCATTTACCCAGGAATTCAGGTAAAGCTCATCACTCATTGCCGGGAAGTAAGGATCAAACAATAGATAACAAAGAACTCTGAGGGCCTATTTTGAGTCAGGGTCAGATAGCTAAAGAGCTGTAAAACTTTGAGGAACAAACTTACTTCTTCCTTGGACCCTTATCATCTAATTGAGAGCATTCTAAACAAAGCAGGTTTCACAGGAATTTACATATTCTTTCTGAGGCCTGATCACCTGGGGAACCTGCCCTTCGCAGCACAGGGCTGCACCACCCTCCGTCATTGTTTCAGGCTTAGGTGGAGCAAGGGAAGTAAGGCAGCCAGGAGATTAGGAGATTTTCTCGCAGGCAAGGAGGACTCAGATTTTGTCTAGCTGAGGGGCGGGGGTCCATCACCCCCTTTTGCTGTAGACCCCAAAGTCCTTCCTTGGGGGCCTCCCACGTGATGGTGCCTGTCTTAGGTCGTTCCCCCCTTGGGGAATCTCACCCATCATTGGCTAACTGACCAGGCATTGGGGGCCAGGCAGGGTGAAGTAAAAGGAGCAGAAGCAGTGCTCCTGCCAGGGAGATAAGCTTTTGTCTCCTTGCTGGCTTATGGTCCCAAGGTCATTCCCTCAGCCTTGGCGGGGGTTACAGCTTCTGATACTAGGCAGGGTGGTTCCTAACAAGCATATATTTTTAGAATAATATGAACTCTAAATATACAAACACATATTTAAATTAGCAGTGATAGCAGCAAGACTAGTAACAAATGATTGCATTTTTGAGGATTTACTATGTGTTGTGTATAAACATTACCCTATTCAATCCCCGAGGCTGAAAATGGAGGAGGAACACATTAGGAAGATCAAGTTAGTCTGCCGGGACTGGTGGGGAGAGACGCCAAGGACACGGGCCACAGAAGGCTTCTACATGAGCTCCTGCTTCCAGTAAGTTTTATTTTTTGGAAGCCCATCGCCGTGACTAATGTGCACAGATCCGGGGGGATGGCTACCCCTGCTCTGCGGATGAAGAAACACCAGCGTACACAGTCTCCTATATACCTACGTGCTTGAATTTATGAGTTCGATTTTTCAGACATGTTACACCCCACCAGGCAGAACACACCATCTCTTTCTGCACATTTCTGCACATTTTTCAGGACATATGGAAAAAATATCAAAAAAAAAAAAATAGACCATGCATGAGGTCATAAAAGAAACCTCAATAAATTCCAAAAGAATAGTATCATATGTACCACACTGACCATGTTCTTCAGCTATATTTTAATACAACTAGAATTTAATAACAAAGGATGGCCACAAAATGCCATATGTCTGGAAAACGAAGCAGTAATAAGAAATAACCTGTACGTTGCAGGGGACATAAAAAAGGGAAATGAAAAAAAATTCCCCGAGCTGATGATAATGAAGACGCTTCCTTGGGGCGTGGATAACCCGGCCAAGACCGCGGCGGTCTCAGCAGTCGGCTGGGGCCTCTTGCTTGAGGATGAAACCACATGGCTTTTAACGCTGAAGCTACGAGAAATTCGGGTTTCTTTTTCCTAAAGGTTTCATTCATCTGTTTTCAGAGAGAGGGAGAAGGAGAGGGAGAGAAGGGTGGATTGGCCTCCAGGCCCGTAGGCACCCCTCGGGGACCAGGGACTGAACCTGCCACCCCAGCCCGCACTCTGACTGGGATCAAACCGGTGACCCCTCGCTCCGAGGGAAGACACCGCTGAGCCACACTGGCCAGGCAAGGAATTCGGGGTTTTTAAGGAGACCACACTGTGGTATGAGTGATCCGATCTTTAGGAGTGTCCTTTGTTTTCCCCTGAATCAGTCATTTCCTCTACTGAATGAAGAAATAACTTAATAGTATGTTATTGGGAATGATCTTGGTACCACGTCCAAATTCTTAACACAATAAGAAGAAAGCCTTTCCCTGCCCCCAGCAGCCACAGAGGAGATGGGAATTCACACTCGGCTCCCTCCCAGGCAAAGACAGAAATTTCCAGAATGAATGCGCTGTGCTGGTGGGGTGAGCCTGGGGTGGAGCACAGGGAAGAGATTTTTCCGGGAGACCCACCCATAATTTCTGGTCCCTGTTCCGGCTGCTCATTCCAGCTACCCCAGAGCCACCAGGTACTTGCTGTCGCTCTCAGCGGCACCGACTGTTGGCAAGGAATTCCTGGTCCAGTGTGGGAAGTGGACACGTGTTGTCCTCCCCCGTCAAGCATCACACCCTGCTTCTTGCAGCAACAGTGTCCTCACTTCTGGGGGGGAAATAAGCCCTCCCTCTTCCAGGCAGTACGGTCCACACAGAGGCCACCCTGAGTATGAGGGGTCAGTGCAGATCCAAGGCCGCCCAATGGGTCCAGAACTTCCCGGGCACAGTGATCGGTTGACACCTGGGAAGATGGATCTGTAATCGGTCTGTCTTCAGGGAGCTCTTTGCAGGGGCTTTTGTTGAAAAAGACATTCTCTGTCCTTCTGAGAGCATAGGCCATAAGGTATGAAGTCTGGAGCAGCTAGGGGTCATCTTCGCTGCCATGTAGACAAAGGCCTAGAATAAAGGAAAGTCAAGAAGTTAAAAAAAAAAAAAAAAAAGGAACCAAGAGTTGAAGAGGGACATTTGTGATGAAATTGTCTGGGCGCCTACATCCAACCATGCCTGAAGTTACATGTATCCCTGAACTTTCCGATTACACAAGCCAATACATTTATTTTTAAAGTTAAGCTAACTTAAGATTTATCACTTGCAAGACAAATAGCAATGAATGAAACATAAACAAACCAGTTGGACCTGTGCTCCGATCTTCAGTTGGACCTATTATCAGCAAAATGTGGGTCCCTTTCTAAAAGAGAAGGAACGGCATTACCTTAATTTTAAACCATGTTTCATTTGTTTATACAACAAAGAACTAGAACACAATTTAAAATACATTGACCTATACCTGGGGAGCTGGCTGTCCTCCAAAGACCACATTAAATACAGAGGCCGCCCGTTTCAAAAACCCCTAGTTGAGGTTTCCCCCTCATATCCTCATCCTTCCTTGCACGGCGGTCTTGCAGCATTCCAGTTCTCACGGAAGTATGGATCTGGAACTCCTTGGTCATGAGTCTGACGAAAAAATTTTAACCAGACAGGGGAACAATTAGACCTTCCTGTATGCAAACATAATGGCTCTAGCCCTGGCTGGCGTAGCTAGTGGATTGAGCGCAGGCTGCAAACCAAAGTGTCGCAGGTTCGATTCCCAGTCAGGGTACATGCCTGGGTTACGGGCCATGACCCCCAGCAACTGCACATTGATGTGTGTGTGTGTGTGTGTGTGTGTGTGTCACTCTCTCTCTCTGTCTTCCCTCCCTTCCCTCTCTAAAAATAAATAAATAAAAAATTATTTTAAAAAACCATAATGGCTCTTTCGATGGTTCGTTGACAAATTGTGGGGTGCTCTTCAATCCTGCCACCTTGACATTGGCCACCACGCACTCTCTGGGGATGAGATAGCCTTGGAAGGCTACGTGTTTCCTTTTTAGGCTACAATGTGCTTTGCAGCTTAAAAGTGCTCACCTTAAGATCACGTGGGCTTCCCTTTCCAGCTTGGGTTAGAGGGCTCTTGTTCTGGATTAAAATATATCCATGGGAAGAGGACCATTTGTGATAAAGTTTAGCCCCATTCATCTGGTGGCTGTCAAATAACCCGGGGCCAACATGGTAATCCAACACACAGTTTTAAAAACCATAAGCGTTTTGTTTAAAGGAATGCAGAGAGCAGTCCTTTTCCCGACAGCTAAGTAGGTCTCCCACGCTGTGGCTGTCAGAACTGGAGAGTCCGACCAAAAACAAACAAAACAAACGAACAAACAAACCATTTCTATGTCATAGTGAAACCTATTGCTGAGCTATTTCATTAAAAAAAAAAGGAAGAGGAAAGAACACGTGAACCCCAGGGCTTGTGGACATATCTCTAAGGGGTGAAATTCGGCAGCAGAAGAAACTAAATCGAACTGAATGTCATCACTCCTCGTCTAAGAGAAGCTCCTCACCCAACCGCCCTAACGCTTTCCAGAACACGAGGGTGTCTTCCGCACCAACCCCAGGATGAAGGCCCTTAACTACTCATCTAAACAATCGCCATGCTTTCCCTTTCTCTTTGCTTTATCCACGGCGGCCACCAGATGCTTTTCCTCCCTCTGGGTATTCTTGGTATTGCGGTTCTGAATTGAGCTGGGGCTGGCTTTGCCAGTTCTTTTTGGCAGGCGGCAGTCACAGGTGGCTCGGCATCTGGCGCCAGCGCCGTCCCACCTGGCCCTTCTCCCCGCGTTTCTATTAAGGACTCCCTGATCAGTTCTCACGCAGAATGGCCTCGAACTCTCTGCCTAAGTCACTTCGGCTTTGCTCTCTGAGCTCCCTGACGTGGTGCAGCAGTAAGAGCCTCTGCTCTCGGTGGCTGCGCCGGAAAGTAGCAAGGGCTGGGACCCCCTGCCTCCCCATCGCCCTGGGGCCCATGAGGCTGCATTTCCCACCCGGCCTCCTGTCGGCGTGCACACTGCGAATGGGTCCTCTACACCCCTGTCCCCGGTGATGGGCGGGGACCAAGGCCTCGGTTAGGCACCATCCACATCGCCTTCCCTCACCCCCACCCCCACCCCCAGCCTCGAGCGGAGGGAACGGTCTGCCATGTTCCCGATTCATGGAACTTTAAAATAATCGGGTGAGGCGGTGTTTTGGACAGATGGTGGGTGGTCTTTGCAGTTGCACCCAAATTTGTGACTTGACTCCCTAATTGCAGTTGTCACTTGTTTGCAAAGTCCTTGTAAGGACCAAGATAAAGGAGATAAGGCTCCTGCAACCTGGTGGTACTCAGAACTGAGGGTCGATTTCGAAAACACTGGTTTATTTTTTTTCTGTCTTTTTTTAAGGGGTAAAAATGACTTTAACCCGAATTTTTAAAATCGTCTACCCTTTAGGCAATCACAGATTGTCCGGGCATTTTAACTTGAGCACTGCTAACCCAGAATGTTCCTCCCCTTCTCCACAGGCAGCCCTGGATATGTGGGAGAACGCGCCTCCTTGTGGCCATTCAGAGAGTTGCCGTTAATTTCTGTTTCTCGCTCTTTTTTTTTTTTTTTTTTTTTTTTTTTAAAGATGCTAAATCACTTCCTGACCTAGACGCTGGGAGGTGTGTTAGGAGAGGGTTGAGGTCACAGGAGAGGAGATATGGAGGTTGCCTTCAAGGAGTTAGGGTAACCAACCATCCCGGTGTGCCCAGGATGGAAGGATTTCCTGGGACCCAGTGCTAAAATCCAGACAGCCCTGGGCAAACCTGGGTAAGTTGGTCCCCCAGGTTTATACCACTCACTCCGTTGCTGTGCAGAGACAAGGCCTCTACGGGGGTTAACATACAGGACTGGCCGTTTAAATGGACACAGGGATTGAGAAGAGTCCAGAGGAGGCCAGTGTCCTAAAGGGGCAGTGGAAACAGGGTGTCAGGCTACTAGCAAGTTGGGGGGAGCCGTTCACCTAAGGACACTCAGTCCTTCTACTGTGTCCGAACAGCAAAGCATGGGACACTGTGATCAGCATGGTCTCTCTCCTCTGGGACTTGTCTTCATCACCGAAAGCCCCACGCAGACTTATGAACTATCGGATAATGTTTCTCCTTTGGCAAGACAATTTAAAATGTTCTCCCTCCAGGATGCCATCCCACAGAGCCCAAGTGAGAAACTCGGGGTGTCCTTCTCATCCTCCAGGGCTTTGCCAACTTAAACATTATAAACGAACCAGAAATTAATATCCTCTAACTAATCGCTAGACAAGGGGATAATAATCGTGGTTTGGTCACGTGGTGGAGAATGGAAGACAGGCGCTGTGTGCCCGGTGGATACTGGGAAGAGAACCGAGGAAGGGAGGCTGTGTTCACCTGGCTGGAAATCGGCCAGGACCTCGGAGCTGACCCTCACCAATTGGTTTTGTTGTTTTGTTGTTTTTTTTTAAAGATTTTATTTATTTATTTTTAGAGAGGGAAGGGAGGGAGAAAGAGAGAGAGAGAAACATAGGGTGAGAGGGAGAGAGAGGGAAGAAATATCAATATGTGGTTGCTTCTTGTGCGCCCCCTACTGGGGGCGTGGCCTGCAATGCAGGCATGTGCGCTGACTGGGTATCGAACTGGCGACCCTTTGGTTCACAGGCCAGCGGTCAATCCACTGAGTCACACCAGCCAGGGTGGGTGCAAGTGTTTTAATGAACGAAACAGATCGACCTTCCAGCCTTTCGAGTCACTTTGCAAATTACCCAAATGCCACCCTTGTGGGTTCTTGAAGGTTGACTTTGCCCAGACTTGCCCAGATCCGTCTTGCCCAGGAAATCAAAGCTGATCCGGTCTTTACAAAGGCCCAGCTGCTGACAGCAAGCCTTCTGAACCTCCCTCCTGTGGGAATGCTGCCAATAGAAGCGTCTCAGGTGGTTATTACAGGCCAGTGATTTCCACTGGGGGTGACGTTGCCCCCAGGCGTGCATTGGACAATGTCCGGGGAAGTTTTGGTTGTCACAACTTGGCGAGTGCAGGTGGCACCTAGTGGGTGAGATCAGGGATGCCGCTGCACACCCTGCAATGACCGGACAGCCCCTCCGACAGGGAAGTACCCAGCCCCAAACATCAGCAATGCCGAGGCTGAGAAAGCTTGCAAGATGGCATCCAGCTGTCAGGTTCTTCTGGTCTCCCTTTACTCCGATTGTTTGACAAAGGCAGGAAAGAGAACATACTCAGTATGATGCTAGGAGACTGATAACTTCATCAATTTATTGGGAGCAACAGAAAGCACTGAGCTAACTCTGTTATCATAAATCAGGGCTGCCCCAGGGGTCAAGTTCAGCACCCGGTGTTGGTGGTCAAATCCAGACGACTGCCAACTCCAACCAAAAGAAAAGTGGAAATACAGAAATGAAGTGCTGTGAAAACTCAACGTGCAGCCACAAATCTGAACTAATTTACACACAGTGGCTTACAATCTACCTGATCCAGTGAATCATACTTTTTAAATTTTTTTAGATTTGTATTTATTTAGTTTTAGAGAGAGAGGAAAGGAGAAAGAGAGGGAGAGGAACATCAGTATGTGATCACCTCTTGCACGCCCTCTACTGGGGACCTGGCCTGCAACCCAGGCACGTGCCCTGACTGGGGATCGAACCGGTGAACCTTTGGTTCACAGGCCAGTGCTCAATCCATGGAGCCACACCACCCAGGGCTGAATAATATTAATGTCGTTTTAAAACACAGCCGACAAGGAAATTTAGATGATGAGACCGTGGAGTTTTGTAAGAAAGTACTCAAGTAAATAAAAGACTACAATGATGGGAGAACGTCAAAGGGATACATGACCAGTTCTCCCCCCAGCCAAAGCTGGAACAATCTGAACAGCACAATAACCTGGGTAGTGCTGGATTATAAATCAAAGTATAAAACAACCACGCATGAGTCCACACTAACATAAATAGATAGGGAAGAATAAAGACATCTATCCTGGGGTGAAGGATAAGAACGCTTTTTTATTTTTATTTGTTTAAGATGTCGACTAGAGACGTGTTAACGACGCAGTCTGGGCAGTTGCTGTGACCTCCTCTTATCGCCACCACCTCCAGTTTTTGTCGTCGTGGGCAAATTGCTCCTCTCTCTGAAGCCTCATGTTTTTTCATGGGTAAGGTGAAGATCCTAAGAGAATCTCCTCCGTCGCTGTGTGAGGACTAGATGCAGTCACTCCTGTAAATCTTCACACAGTGCTAGCTTGCATTTTACACCTGAAGGACTTTTTCTTTTCCCTCTGAGTTATTTGCTAAGGCAGCAAGGACAGGGGCTTTATCTCTGACACGTCGGCTCCTGCCACAGAGTGACTTTAAATGACCCAATCAACAGGGGGCTGTGTGAATGCCATCCAAACTGTGGCCCTACTGGCCACGGACAAGCCCTGGGGTCCTGCTTCTGAGCATGGAGTGGAGGAAGATGGGAGGCAGCAGACCCTCTCGTTGGTAGGAGCGCTGGCTTCGAGTAACTTCCTACATGTTTCTGTCTCAGACGGAGGCGTGCAGGTGGCCGGGGCTGCAGCCGTCTGACTCTTGGAGGCTCAGAGGGTGTGAGCTGCATCTTCTCACCTGGGAGCAGCAGGTGACCTGTGGAAGAGCTTCCTGTCACAAAGGCACTCAGCAGGAAGCGGGACTTGAACATCTCCGGGTCACGTAAGCCACGGTCATTAAAGGACGTTGTTTTAAAAGTATTGCAGTTTAGTTGGAGCCAACCACATTTTGGAAGCCAAACGCTCACCCATAGAAACGCCATTGTGCGTTGGACTCAGATACGTATACATTTCTCTTTTATTTTTAAGATTTATTTATTTATTTTTAGAGAGGGAAGGGAGGGAAAAAGAGAGAGAGACAAACATCAATGTGCGGTTGCTGGGGGCCATGGCCTGCAACCCAGGCATGTGCCCTGGCTGGGAATCGAACTTGCGATGCTTTGGTTCGCAGCCCGCGCTCAATCCACTGAGCTACGCCAGCCAGGGCTATATTTCTTAACATAAACAAATTACACCATGGGTCTGACTGTCTTTTTAAAATATTTATGCTGGATTCTAGGACCATTGTAGAACAAAAGAAGACTCCACCACCAAATTTTTATTGTGCGATAATGATCTTTTGAAATGCGTCTTACCTTCCATGGGGTAATTTTTGTTCCAGGGGGATTTTAGCCCTGAAGGAAATCTCCTTGGGGAACAAAGGCGCATTTTCTAGTTCTTAGCTGCTGCATCCGATTTAATCCCACCTCGTGGTGATCATCGTGAATTAACGCTGTGTGTGGTGGTTGTGCGGGCACACGAGATTTCCCAGGTGTGAGCAGGATCACGAAAGTGAGCTTTGTTAACAGCGTCAGAGCAGGCCAGCCGCCAGTGTCACAGTCGCCAGAGAAGTCCTTAATTCTGTCTGTCTGTCCGTCCACACCCAGCAAGACTGTCAGAGCCGGCTCAGAATGGGGTTGGTGAGTCTGTTTCAACTTCCAGGTTTTCGAGCACACTGGAGGTGATGTGGGGGGCTGGGGTCTTGGTTAGTAACTGCCCTCAAGGACAGTTAGAGGGCGCCTCAGGCCCAATTAGGGCAAAATAACAAAAACTGCTACATACGCACGAGTCCCGTGAAGGTTATATATTCAAGGGTAGTTTTGTCCAAACGCTACGATTTTTCATTCCCTCTCTTCTCCACCCCCCATCCTGGCTCTCCTTCCCCGGATTCTGACAACTGTGGATGCAAATCCCTCCTCGCTCTCTTCAGCGAAACAACACCCTCCAGCATTTTATATAAAGATGCCTGGGTCATTTAGTCAAGAGGGTAAAAATTATGGACTGTGAAGGCGTCTAAAAAGTGCTCGAGAAACTGAAGTGTAAGATTTCCTTATGACAAATGTTCTCTTTTTCCTGGCAAATAATGTCTTCATTAATTCTCACCACTAGCTGGTGCTAGGACCCCACTTAGTAAGCATCACGTTACAGTGAATCACCTGCAATCTGTCACCCGAAGTGGGTCAAGTGGGTCGCTGCTCTCTGCTGGACACTGTGCCCTTGTATCATTGCCTCGCTACAGGAGGAGGCGGGTCTTGGATCCCGCCCTGGAGGTCTGCCCCGCCCCCCCAGCCAACACTCACGTGGGTCTAAGAGATTTCCTTCTGAATGAGATCATCATTCAAGTCCTTTTCAACACCAGAATTTTCTGCTTTTGTTGTCACATCCAACGCATAAACTGGTCTTTAAAATATTCTTGAATCTTATCATATAAACAGTGCATTTGGGGGGGCGGAGACTTTGAAAACTAAAGTATCCTAATAAAAAGACTGACTCCTGGCCCTTGCTGGGGGGCTCAGTGGGGCAGAGCATTGTCCCGTACCCACAAAGCTGAGGGTTCAATCTCCGGTCAGGGCACACATCTAGGTTGCAGGTTCAATCCCCTTTGGGGCCACATATGAAGGGCAACTGATTGGTGTTTCTCTCTCACATTGATGTCCTCTCTCTCCTCCCCCTAAAATCAATACATGTATCCTCAAGTGAAGATTAAAAAAAAAGACTGATTCCCAGTTTGTGTTGGTCAAGTCCTCCTTGAAGGAAGCAACAGGGCTAGCCAGCCAGCCAGCCAGAAGTCTCTTTTTACCTTATCGTCTTCCCTGGGACTGTTTACACGTGGTATCATTGTAGCACTTACGTGTTTTCTTACGAGTCAGCACTACGCCCTGAATCCAACACCACAGGACTCTTGTTCTCTCCCCCACTCCCGTCTCATGTTTATATTTTTTGATTCACTTTTTTTCCTTTTCTTGTCTCGCTGTGTTTTCGAGTGGAGCTGGAAGACAAGCAGGTGCCCTGGTCTTCGCCCTGAGAGCTGAGGAAGGGCGCCCCCACCCCCACCCCATTCCCCCACTGCTGTGCCTGCTGCAGGTCTTTGGTTTGCTAAGCTTTATCATAAATATGCGTTGCATTTTAGCAAACGTTCACTTTTGCATCTATGAAACCAATCGTATGGTGTTTCTCCTTTACCCTCTGCACGTTGGGAATAGCATCCCTTCATTGTTTTAAGGATAAACCAGCCTGGCATTCCCGGTGCAACTGACCTTGCTCACCTCCTTTCATCCGTTTCACAGGTTTGCTAGATTTGGTTTGCTGATGTTTTTGTAGGAGTTTGCCTGTGTGTTTCCATGTGAGAGCGGCTGCTTCTTGGTTTTCCCTTGGCTGTGTTTAGGGGGGCAGGGTTCAGGGGATGCCTTACAAAGCAGAGTTGGGGAATCTCCCCTTTTTCTGGGAAAGAGTGTGGGGGGGGTCAAGTAACATCTTGTGTGAACATTCGGGGAAGGTTTGCAGTAAGGCCATCGGAGGCTGAGATTTTTCTTGGGGATTTCGTTTTGCTACCAAGTCAGTGGTTGTAGAAACTTTCAAACATGTTCATTCTTCTTCAATCATTTTCACTATTGTTTTTTTCTAAGAACTTGTCCATTTTTAACAATTTTCAAATTTGTCGTCCTATAGCTGTTTATCATATCTTATTTCCTATTTAATGTCTGTGACACCTGTAGTGTATTCCTTTTTTCATCCCTGATAGGAGTTATTTATGAATTCTGTCTCCTCTCTATTTTTTTAATCATACAGGTCTGACGTTATAATTTTCTTTTTTTAAAAAAAGATTTTATTTATTTATTTCTAGAGAGGGAAGGGAGGGAGATAGAGAGAGAGAGAGAAACATCAATGTGCAGTTGCTGGGGGTCATGGCCTGCAACCCAGGCATGTACCCTGACTGGGAATCGAACCTGTAATGTCTGGCTCGCAGCCCGTGCTCAATCCACTGAGCTACGCCAGCCAGGGCAATGTTATAATTTTCTTAAAGCACTAACTTTGGGTTTTATTGGATTTTTATTTATAAAAATAAATAAAAATCTATTTATTTCTGTTATTATATATTTATAATATATAAATATATATTTATATGTAAATATATGTTTATATTATATATATTTAATATAATAAATATATTATATATACATAAATTATATATTTATTTCTAATTATTTCTGTTTATTATTATTATTATTATTTCCTTCCTACCAATTTTTCGTGGGGTTATCTTTTTACCCCACGAACTAACATCCACTTCTAAATTGATTGCCACTTTAAAATAGCGATCACTTTGCTGGAAATAAATACCAGTTGCTTGACATTAATTCCATAGCTGATTTGGTCTAGAGCATAGTATGAAACAGGCTTAGTTTGACATTTTCGTTCTTCCTTAGGCTGATGAGCTTCCTTCACGTCCATGGCTATGAGTCAGCTGCCCTACCAAGGTCACTGAAATTCACATGAAAGGTCACATGGGGCCTTCCATGGTGGCTGTTTAAAGCCAGTGATTCACATTTCTGGAAAAAACGTACAGGAGTTCACGTTCTTCTGTCTGTCAGTCACTTCAGTTACTCTCACCGAGTGAAGAACAGCAGATTTCATAACCAAAAAAACACAGAAGAAAAGGTTTATTCCCTGATAAAAAATATGTTGACAATTTTATGTCTGGATCACCTTTCAAAACACTTAAAATTTTCACAAATTGAGCTTCATTGTATTACATTGTCATTACAAATTCTGCTTTTAGCCCTAGCTGGGGGGCTCAATTGATTAGGGCATTGTCCCATACACAGAAAGGTCAGGGGTTCAATTCCCGGTCAGGACACATTGCCTGGGTTTTCTCTCTCTCTCTCTCTCTCTCTCTCTCTCTCTCTTTCTCCTTCCCTCCCTCCCTCCCTTTCTCTCTCACTAGAATCAATGAGCATATCCTCAGGTGAGGAGTTTTAAAAAAAATTAAATTCTGCTTTTAAAAAGCATTGATATGAGTCAGAAATGTCGTTATTTGCAACACTGAATTAATTCATATAAAGCATCATCTGGCGTTTCTAGAAGTCACTCTGAGTGATTCCCCGCCATGGGGACCCGTCAGGGGCAGACAGTGTCTCACGGGCAATGTTTCGTGATGGGTGTTTCTCAACAGCAGACGTTAGCGTCTCCGTCCCGTCACATCTGGTATGTCGAGTTGCATCAGAAATTAAGGGGAAGTGGCCGTCTTGCCCCCTCAGATGACAAGAATAGTTTCCTCTTCCTGGCTTCCGACACCACTGTGTGTGGCAGACACTGAGCCCAGCATGTGAGGGGCCTAGTCAGAGAGCCCCGAGACAGAAGAGGTTGAGAGAGCGCACTGTCTCCCACAACATCGACTTCTAGCTTCTAGAACATTCTGAAGTCTTACGTCAGTGACAAGGTGCTCAAAATTTAAAACTGGTATTATCTTCCTTTAACGAAGGATATCCACTGAGCCAGAACATCAGTTATTTCAACTAAGTCAAAAACACAATCAGTCACAGACATTTGGAAAAAACTCCATCTGTCCCTCACAAGGATGTCAAGGTAATTTCCAAGTGGATCAAAAATATACATTTTATAGATAAAATCATGTAAGTACCATTAAAAAGGGTGAGTGGATTCTTTTTGTAATGTAGGAGTGGAGAAAAGCCTTATTAATTATAACTTGAAATCCAGATGCAATAGGAAAAAAAAAAGATGGTGAATTCAACTACCAAAAAACAAAACAAAACAAAACAAAGATCTTATAAATGGGGAAAGTACTGCAAGTAAAGACAAAAGAAACAATAAACAGGAAAAATATTTGTGCCTTATATTGTAGATAAGGGATTTATAGAAAGTGCTTCTAAAAGTGGAGAAGAGAACGTGATTTTTTAAAAATGGATGAACACACAGCTCACAGAAAATAAAAAGCAAATGGTCTTTCAAGATATGGAAAGATGCCGAAACTCCCTTGTAATAAAAGAAACAAGAAAACTACATTGAGGTACTATTTTCTCACCTATCCAAATGACAAAAATTAAAAGCTTTGACACCAAACACTAGAGGTAAGGGTATTGGGGACACAGGAATTCTCAGACGTTATCCATAGGAACACAAAATAATATAAACCCTATGGAGGACATTTTGGTAAAATCTAGCAAAAGTTTATATGCATTTATCCTCTTACAAGGCTATCCCATTTCTAGGAATCTATCTCAGTGATACATCTGCAAACAAACACGCATGCAAAAATGACATATCCCTAAATTAATCATTGCAACATTATTTGTAACGGTCAACCATGAGGAACGACCCAAACACCCTCAATAGGGAAGTGGTCAAATAAAGCATGAAAAACCCACACAGTGAGTATAACGTGTCATCAGAAAGGAACGAGGGCTTATCTCTATGTCCTTGGGTGGAGGGGAATACGGGACACATTGGCGGAAGAACTGAAAGTGTCACCTGCAAAACAGTGTATACAGTGTACCGCCTTCTGAGTAAAGAAGAAGAGGACATAGCAACACACACATGTGCACACACGCGCACACACGCAAACACACACCGAGCTTCCTCATATCTTCTAAAGGGAGCACGAGTACATACACCGGGGGCAGAACTACTGGGAAGAAGAGGGAGGGGATGAGACACAGAAGCGGGGAATGGAAACGAGGCCTCCCTGTATCTGTCGCGCTATAATGCTGTGACTTTGGCATCGGGAAGTATTTTACGTATTCAGAAAAGCAAAGCAAATCAAAAGGAGAAGGAAAAAAGCACTCCCCATAACTCGAAGACAAATCAAGAAAAGCACTAAATTATGTATCAGGTTGATGGTGGAGCACAGAGATGAAAGAGCCGTTTCAGGCGCCGCGTCTGGACTGGGCGTCATTAGGGGAATATCCTCAGGCTGAAAAGAACCACAAAGAAAGACAAGTTCATTCCATATTCTTTCTGTCGGTAGCAACCTTGACCTTGCAATTTTTGAAATTATTCTATGTGTGTTGTAGATGAATAAGCCATTACAGCGATAAAATTATTGTTTGGAATGAAGACTTGCAATATAACAGAAAAGACACACACATATAAACTTTAAAAAGTTCAGTGAACACCAATGACAAGAACTTCAAAGCAGAACTATCGCTGCAGATACTTGAGGGTTTTTTTTATTTTTGGAAAATATGTGTTTTCCAAACCAAGGGACAGAAGCAGTAACAACTCAATAGCAATGAACAAACAAGGCTTCTAAACAAACAGGCTTCTCAGAGAAAGAGCTAAGTCTGAATTGAAGGCAGGAAATGTGTGAGCCGATCCTGGAGCCCCTGGTGTCGGAGAGCAAGGATGCTTTCAAAGACTAATGGGGTCAATGTCAAAAAGCCAGCTCGCGGGGCTACCGTAGCCTAACACGGACAGTTTGGGCATCAAAAAGAAGGACTCGCTGACCAACACATAACAAATATGTAAGAATCAGTGAGTTCACAAGGATACTCAGAGCGAGAGCAAGAGGAAGAGAGAGTAGGAATACCAATAGCAGCTCAAAAAAATTCCCTGGGCACCATTGAAGCTATTATTGGAAGCTAGGGCACCAACTCTGTTATTCTGTGACAGATTAAATATTTGTGTGTTTTGTGTCATTGAGTTGGCTCTGCACACCTCCAAAATTCATGGAGCCTTTGGAGGTCTGTCTTTCTCTCTCTCGCTCCCCCCCGCCCCACACACACACCTTCTCCCTCTCCCTCTCTCTCCACCAAATAAGGGCACAGCAAGAAGGTGGCTGTCAGCAAGCCAGGAAGAGAGCTCTTACCAGACGCTGACTCTTCCAGGACCTTGATCTTGGAGTTGCCAGCCGCCAGAACTGTGCAAAATAAATGTACCATTTAAGCCACCCAGGCTGTGGCATCTTGGGATAGCAGCCTGAGCAGACTCAGACAAGCTCCCTACAGTGAGCATTGGTCATTAGAGGGAAAGAAAAAAGCATTTGTCCTGCCTGATGCACGTGAACTCTATTTCTGGGTCTAAAGAGCCCTAGTTGAGGAGGAAAGTTCTTCCTTACAGGAGAATTCCAGCTAATACATTTAGTAGAAATAATACAATATAAATGGGTTAAAATATCATGATTTTCAACTCCTAACTGAATAACTGGTCCAGGGATTAAATTGAGGCAAAACCTAATGGGGAATGAATGACCTCACGGAGGAGCAAGCAGCCCGCCATCCCCTGAACCCGCTGGCCAGTCCCAGCATCACTAAATGAAGGGCAACCAGATTCTGTGCCTTTGGGTGAGATGTGACAGAAGGTGCCCCATGTACAGAGTATAACAGAAGGCACCACTGTGACCCATTCTCGCCAAAGAGCCCAACCGAGTCTTTAAACATACCGTTCAGTGTACAGGAGAATCGGGGACAAACCAACCAGTTCAACGACTCCAGAAGAAAGGAATCGGCCCCAGCTGGTGTAGCTCAGTGGATTGAGCGTGGGCTGCAAACCAAAGTGTCACAGGTTCGATTCCCAGTCAGGGCACATGCCTGGGTTGCAGGCCACGGCCCCCAGCAACCGCACATTGATGTTTCTCTCTCTCTCTCTTTCTCCCTCCCTTCCCTCTCTGAAAATAAATAAATAAAATCTCAAAAAAAAAGAAAGAAAGGAATCGAACAAATGCAGAATGTGGGACATCCCGTAGAAAAAACGATCCTGTGTCTAAACAATCGAAGTGGAAGGAAAATGGGGTGAAAGGGGAGGAGGATGTCTAAATTATAAAAAAGACTTAAGAGCCATATAATGACAATCAAATGAAATGACTGAAAAATTAGAGTGTAGACTGACAGATCGTTCTTATTCAGGAATTCTTAATTTAAATATCTGTAGCACATCAGAGACTGTGGTCCAAGAATTCCCGAGGGATCCCAGAAGCCCCTTTTGGGGGACTCTCCTTTTAAACTGTTGGTGTGAAGCAGAACCTGCCCCACAAATTTTAACCAAAAACTGACTGATTGGATGCAGATGCGGAAGTGAGGGTCCAACTGTCCTCTGTTATGCAGGACATTAAAGAAATTTGCGAAAATGTATGGCAACGCCACTCTCCTCACAAAATCGCTTCTTGTTTGGAGTATCTAGTTCTTTTTCAGTAACAACGTGCTATTTACGTTACTAAAGCAATGGGCTTATGATTGCATTTTTAGAGGAGTGGATAAGCATTCATTTTTTCTCAGTTTTATTTTCTTTTTTTAAAGATTTTATTTATTTATTTTTAGAGAGGGAAGGGAGGGAGAAAGAGAGAGAGAAACATCAATGTGCGGTTGCTGGGGGCCATGGCCTGCAACCAAGGCATGTGCCCTGACTGGGAATCGAACCTGCGATACTTTGGTTCGCAGCCCACATTCAATCCACTGAGCTACGCCAGCCAGGGTTTATTTTCTAATACGGCAAATATTGTCAGACAGACCACAGAAGCAAAGGCTCTTTGTTGGTGCTCAATAATATCTGTGTGTAAAGAGATCCTGAGATCAAAAGTTTAAGAATTGCTGTGCTGGAAGAATCTGACCCCGTTTTCCTCCTAGCCTTGTCTTGACAAGCACGCAGCAGTCTTCGCACCAGCCTTTCACAGGACAATGGAGACGAGGACCGGTGTCTCAGAGGGAAGTGTCTTGACCGGAGGCCCCAGGCCTGGCTGACCTCCCCTGTCGCCTTGGGAAATCAGGATCCGTTCCCACGCGGGTTCTAAACCAACCCCCGGCCAGGAGAGTGAGATCCGTGATTGACTCAGTCCAACTGCTTAGGAATAACGGATGTTGGAGAGTCCACCATAGATTGTTCATTCTCTTTATAAATGAAAAAATCCATACAGCGACGACGGCCTGAGAAAGGCACAGCATCTTGTAGTGATCAGGCCATTCTCACTGGCTACAGCCACGTTCATTTCATGACCTCAGCCCTCAGGGATGGATGGGAGGTGACCACCAAGGAGCGGAGATCCGGGCACAGCAGCAGCGGGTGTCTCTCTGCCCCTCTGACAGCCAGGCTTGATGCTTCACTGACTGCTGGCGATGGCATTGTCCCATTAATGCAACTCTAATTGATTTCCTAAGGACATTGCCTCTGCATGCCAATCTGTAGCTGGTGACGATCCCCCACCCCGGCAGCAGGAAACGCTGTAATTTTCCAGAGCAACAGTTCAGCTGAAGAAATGACCAAGTGTCTCTCCCCTCAATGCACATTCAGGGACAAGAAAACTGTGTTTGCTTTGAAGAAAAAAATCGGGACCGATCACAGGTTACGTTAAAACTCCTCTGACAAATTTAGGAACGTGAATACATGCAAATATTTGTTCGGGTTCTCAGGGCTCAGTGCAAGGCTGGAGGCACTTAGCCTCAGGCTCTAAAAGATCCTCTTTGAAATCAGGATAGATGCGGATTGAATTTCACCCAAAGGTCAAACCCAGGGCCGTGCTGCCAGGCCACAAATTGCATTTTGAGGGCTCCTCGAGTGTTATTTCAGGAGGCGCCATGGTGCTCGTAACTCCCAGCACACCCTGATCTGTGACCAGACGCAAAGAGCTGTCCTTGGAGCCCCAGCTTCTACTGTCATTACTAGTGATCCTCTCCTTTTAGGACCTGGCTAATGTCCCTGGTAGACGCGTGACCTTGTTGAGAAGAAGACACATAAATGAACTGGAGGGTTGATGTTCTATCTGTTGATATTAGTGGGATCCAATGGCAAAACCGGGACTGTCTGGCTTCTCACTGACCCTTGCATGAAGACCCAAACCCTTACCATGTCCATGAGGCTGGGCAGGGCCTGGCCCCACCTACCAGCCCAGCGTCCTCTGCGGCTCCCGCCCCAGCCATGGGATGGGTTCCTCAAACCTGTCCTTCCTGCCTGAAGACTTTCCTACATGCTGTTCCCCTCACTGGAGTATTCCTCTCCCCCGTTATTGCCGGACTAACCCTACTCCTCCCTCAGACCCACCTTTAACATTACTTCCCTTCTGGGGTTCTCTTATCCTCTATGCTGTGTGAGTTAACTAGTCCCCAAGATTCCACAAATATGCCCCGGCCAGTGTGGCTCCATAGACCGAGTGCTGGCCTCAGAACCCAAGTGTCACTGGTTCGATTCCCAGTCAGAGTACAAGCCTGGGTTGTGGGCCAGGTCCCCAGTAGGGGGAGCACGAGAGGCAACACACATTGATGTTCCCCTCTCTTTCTCCCTCCCTTCCCCTCTCTAAAGATAAATAAATAAAATCTTTAAAAATATATATATAAACTTAAAAATAAAAAGATCTACAAATATTCCTTGGATGAGTTATCTGTTCCTGCATAACAAATTCCTTCCAATGTTAGCATCTTTAAAGAAAAAAAAACAATAAGATGTTTATAGTTTCTGTGCATCAAGAATTTGGGAGCAGCCCTGGCTGGTGTAACTCAGTGGATTGAATGCCAGCTTGTGAACCAAAGGGTCCTGGGTTCGATTCCTGGTCAGAGCACAGGCCTGGGTTGTGGGCCAGGTCCCCAGTTGGGAGTGTGTGAGAGGCAACCACACATTGATGTTCCTCTCCTTCTCTTTCTTCTTTCTCCCTCCCTTCCCCTCTCTCTGAAAATAAATAAATAAAATCTTAAAAAAAAAGAATTTGGAAGCAGTTTAGCTGGGAGGTTCTAGCTCTAGGTCTCTCATAAGGTTGCTGTCAAGAGGTCGGCCTGGGCTGCCAACAGCTGAAATGTTAACTGACCATCTTCTTCCAAGATGATTCAACCACATGACCAACTAGTCAGGGCTGGCTGCTAGCAGGACTCAGTTCCTCATCACCTGGTCTTCTCCATAGGGTTGCTTGAGCATCCTTCCAGTATGGCGGCCAACTTCCCCCAGGCAAGTGGTCCCAGAGTGAAAGCAAGAGGAAGCCACACAGACTTCGGTGGCTTAACCTTAACGGCATGCTCTTCCATTTCCATGATTTGCTGCTGGTGACGCAGGTCAGACCTACATATTGCGGGAAGGGGTCTTCACAAGGTGTGACTATCAAGGTGAAGGTCATTTGTGTGCCCAGGGCTACCCACCCTCCGAGTGTTAGGATCATTTCCTTGTGCTTGTAGCTCCAATGGGAATTTTGGTCCAGAAAAGGACCTTAGAGACCTTTAGTCCAGGCTCCTTCTGTCTGTCTGTCTCCTTGTCTGAAACCGAGACCCATGGTGGCAGCCGGTGGGGTTTCCCTCTGGTTACCATGAAGTGATCTTGGACATCTTGAAGGACACTACGGCTTTCTTGCCAGAAGCTCTTTGGTTTCCACAGCCTATATCAAGGACACTTTTAACTGATGAGATGTTTTGTTTTCAAGAAATGCAGGGTTTGGGGGCTTTAACATGTTACCTCTTTAGGGAATGAAGAGGACCCCCCTCCAGTTAAATAACACTTGCCAGCTGCAATCCCCCCCCCCACCCATGCTCATACTCTGTGTCCAGGATGCTCAGTTACCAGGAGTGAGATCCTCCCCAAAGTATAGGAAATAGAAAGGACCCAGCCTGTTAAAATGCCCAATTTGATTTGCACAAGGATTTAAAAGTGTTGCTCTCCTCTGTGCCGAGAAATGAACAAACAAGAAGGGTGAATGGAGAGCTTTGTACTTGAACCCAACTGTTTGTTACCAAGAAGGTCTGTGGGTTTGGTCGCATGCCTAGGTCTACAGATGCAGACAAAAAGACACATAGCTGGTGCAATGTGGGGTTTATTTATGGAGAGCGCTTTGGGCATGGCTGGAAGGTGGCACAAGGCTGGGACTCAGAGCCCCGTCACCGCCAGCACCTCCTCCAGGAGGCCCCCCAGGCTGCATGCTTCCTGTCTTGTGGCTCGCCGTGGCAGGTTGGAGACTTGGGCTGGGCTGAGAGTTGCTGGAGCTGATTCCAGGGCTCGGGTCACTGAGGACGGCCTGACCTGGGTGATCAAAGCTGCCCCTATGAATAGCCACGCTGTGCGTGTGGGGTCCTGTGGGAGAGGAGCAGCAGGCTTCAGTTAGACACAGGGGCGTCCCACCTTTGGGCGCCTCTGGGCCACACTGGAAGAAGAAGGGTTGTCTTGGGCCACACATTAAAATACATTGTGACATGTAATCACAAAAAACGTCTCATCATGTTTTAAGTAAGTTTACGATTTTGTGTTGGGCTGCAGTCACAGCCATCTAGAGCTGCCTGTGGCCTGTAGGCCGCAGGTTGGACGCCCATGAGGCTTGCATATCACACTAAAACGATTGAATTTGGAGGGTCGTCTAAGGGATGGCGTAGGGGCTCTTCAAAGATGAACCTTTTCCCCTGCCAGTTTTTCATTAACATTGCAATGCCAGACAGCCCAGTACAGCGAGTTCAAGTGTACGTGCCTGGTGCGTCAGTGTCCTGTGGCTGCCATAACCTGGTCCCACAACCTGGGGTGGCTCAGAACAACAGAATGTTAGTCTCTTACAGTCCTGGAGGCCAGAAGTCCAAACTCAAGGTCTCCCAGGAGGCGCTCCCAGTAGAGGCTCTAGGGAGGGTCTCTTTTGTTCCTCTTCCAGCTTCCGGTGGCTGCCGTTCCTTGGTCTGTGGCTGCACCGCTCCAGTCTCGGCCTCCGTGGTCCCATGGCCTCTTCCGTGTCTTCTCCAGTTCTCTGACCGAAGGATGCTTACTGGACTTAGGGCCCGTCTGGGCAACCCCAGGGTGATCTCATCTCTCGATCCTTAAAGTAACTCTATCTGGAAAGACCCTTTTGCCAAATCAGGTCACACTCACAGGTTCTAGGGACTTGGGCGTGGACATGTCTTTGGGGCCCACCATGGAGCCCACTGCACCCAGACACAGGTTTTCTTCCCCACACCCTGAGTCCCTTAACGTAAAGGTTAGGTACCATGACATGGGGGGAAAACAGTCTAACTGCTACCTATATCGCGAGGTAGAGTTTTCCAGAACCGAGCTGAAGGAGGAGGCTCAGCCACGTTTCTGTAGGCGGGCTGGCTGGCTGGCCCCGGGTGCCCTGCCAGGCAGCTTCTACCACCTCTCAGCCCATGAGCCCCCCACACTTCTGGGATTTGGGTCTGCTGTTCTCCCCAGGAAGAGCCTGGGCTGGACCCTCTGCCTGGCCAATCCCGCCCACTCTTCAGGCTCCCTCCTGAATATCCCTCCTTCCATGTCCGGGTGCCACTGGACCCCTTCCTCTGCAGCCATGATGTCCAGAGTTGGGGGCCACACACAGAGACCATTCGGGGTACAAGAAGATTTGAGAACTCTTCTTTATATTTACTTTTTTTTTCTTAAAAAAGAAAGAAATTAACCCTTTCTAAAATTCAACATGCAAGTTGACAGAGGTCCATGCATTTGTAATTTATAACATACATTGGGCTGCACATGTGAAAGTACCATTATGGGGCCAATTACTTTCCTACAGACACGGCAGTTTCAGGTGGTTCGACTGAACACTACACAGTGAGTGTTTGCAGAGTTTTCACTGATGGGAATCAAAATTTGGGATCTGTATAATCAAATCAGTGCTGTCATACCTTCTTATTTCTCCCCCAAACCAACAAACCAGAAAGGTGGAGAACCGAGCCTTTAATGTCTCTAGTCCCCTTCCCACATCCAGCCTTGCCCCCCTGAGCTAGCAGAGCTCAGGACGAGGCAGAAGCTTCCTCAGTTTGCATTTGGCATCTTGCTTGCCTCTTGGAACCTTGGGAAATATAAGCATCATAATTTGGGGTGCTGGTGCTGGACTACGAAGTGTGAATGGAGGCTGAGCTCAAAGCTAGCAGAAGAAACTCTTCTGTCCAGAATCCCGCTCTACCCCTCCTGTCTTACGCTGATGTCCCAGCTCCTTCTGTCAGTCCGTTCCCTGGAGGAGCCATTCCACACCCACCCAATAAGGAGCAGGGGAGCCCGTGAAAGGCCCCTGAAGCTCCACCTGCCCTTACATCTGAGCTCCAGGATCCCTGTGTGCTGGGGCATGAGCGACAGGCAGAGCCGTGGCCCCGAGGCTTTGGCTGCTGAATTCACAGTAGCCATGGCCTGACCTTACTCACCAGGAGAGGTGGCTGCACTGAGTAGCTGGGCTGCAACAAAGAGTAAGATGACATTAAACCCTATCCCTGGTCTGTGACCTAGACGTCAAAGTGCATGCAAGGAGCAAGTGGTGCGTCTGTGACATCATTTCAGGGATGCTGGGAGAGCCTTTATTCTAAAGATCTTTTACTACCTGTCTAGCTCCTGAAATTTGACCATTGGTGATATTCCATTGATTCTTAGATTTTTAAAAGGACTTATTTTTCTAGGTGTGAATAATGATTTCTCTGAGCAAGACTTTACATATATAATGCTTTATATTTGGGGCACAGGGAAAGAGCCACAGATTTGAGACCCCAGCTCCTCCACCTATTAGGGGGCCTGGGGTAATTCAAGCACCCCAACTCTTGGCTTCCTCACTGGAAAAGGGCAACAGTAATACCCACATTCCAGGGTTGTCGTAAGGGCTACATGTATCGTATACAGAGAATCTAGTGTGTCTCCTGGATGTGATCATTTCCAAACGAACGGTAACTCCTGCTGCTGTGGTGCATGGCTTTGTAATTCATAAAACACTTTCACACGCACTGTTTGCTCCAGATGCACGCCTGTGAACTGGGCTGGATTGTGTTATCACTTCTATTGTTACAGGTGAGAAAACAGGCGGGTAATGTGCTTTATGTGAACTGCAAGTCAGGTCTTCCCACACTGGACTCCGGGCTCTTTCTGTTCCTTGGTCTCTCCCCCTCAGGTGGGCTCACTGGCAAGCTGCTGAGGGCGGAGCCTATGATGGGGCCCGGACCAGAGGTCTGGGGGAGACAAGTGAACAAAGGCAGATGGGCAGGTGCCGAAGACATTCTCAGTTTTGCCATAACCACCCCTGAAATCCTGTTGCTGCGTGCTCGCCCCTCCGACAGCAGCCTGTAACCACCACCGCTGTTGTCAGTCAGTCCCTGTGGAGGAAGGGTGCTCCTTACTCCCAAACCAACCACAGACCCGAAGGACTACTTTCCCTGGCGAGCGTCAGGAACGATTAGAATAATTTCATCTCACTGTTAACATCTCTGGCGCAGTGCCTGACTCACAGGAGTTGCTCAGTGAATTACTTGTCGAATGCACAGTCAGTAGACATTGGGTTTGAGTCGCATTAAAGTGTTTCTGACGGGTCAAGGCCAGTGCTGAGTGACACGGAAGCATTTCGGGGTGAGTCACCGCAAGGGGCGGAGAGCTGGTCTACCTCTGGACTCCACTTGTCCTGCGAGGGCTGCCGCTGCCTATTGTTCTGGGCCACATTTCTTTCACCACGGGTTCCTCCAACATGAGTGAAACCCTGGGATGACGGGGTGGGAAGGTCCAGTCACATCTGTCGGTCACAAAGGAAGCAGGGTGGGGGGCCGCCAACCCATTGTTTGGAAGAATCAGGGGAATGGCTGAAGGTCGGAGTGGATGAGGTCAGCATTGTTCTCCACGGGGGATGGGCCGGACAGGCGGTGGGAGCTGCCCTCACCCTCATGGACGGGTTACTCCAGGGCAGGTGTTCGTTTCCAACGGCAGATGTAGCCAATTGCCTCCAGCTGGGTGGCTTCAAGCAACAGAAATTTATTTTCTCCCAGTTCTGGAGGCCGCAGGTCTGAAATCAAGGCATCAGCAGGCAGGCACATCTCCTTGTGAGGATGCCAGGGGAGCCTCCCGGCCTCCTCCAGCTCCTGGTGGCACCTGGTGTCCCTTGTCTTGCAGCGGCATCACTCAGATCCCCGGCCCACCCTTGTGCACACAGCACACAGCCTCTCCCCGTGTTGTCTCCTCTTCTCGCGAGAACACCAGCTGCTGGAGTCAGGGCCACCCCAGTTAACATGGTGTGATCTCGTCTGGAGACCTTTACCTTAACTGCCTTTGCAAAGACCCTTTCCGAGTAGGAACAGTTGCACAGAAACTGGGGTCAGAGCGGACACATTGCGGGGGCGGGGAGCAACCTTCGGTCCCCTACAGGTGGGGTGGGTGGGCCCCAGGCATTCTCGGAAAGGGATGCCGATGAATGATTTGCGGAGATTATCGAGAAATGCTCAATCAACATCAAGCCCATTTACCGAATGGGCTTCTTACCGAAAAGAAGAAAAGGTTGGGTTTAACTTTGTGAGCCTACAAATTGTTTTTCATTGCTTTCAGGAGCCTACTTCACACCTTTAGATTCTTTTCCTTCTACAGGGGAATGCCACGTGGACTGCCACATGGACTGATAGTGGACTGATATGCCACGAGAACTGATAGTATGACTTTCCAATATGATCTATCTATCACTTTGTACTTAAAGAAAATACTGACTTCGAAATTTACTAAGTTGGGTTTTTATTAGAAATAATGAACTAGCTCCAAACTATGCTTTCATTGAATATAGATGAGACATATCTATCATTTGGAAAAGAAATAGCAAATGTATTTCATTCAAAGGTTTTTATATTTTAAAAAACTCAGACCAAGTGGTCGTCTGAAGGGAAACAGATGCACAGGGACAAAGGCTGATTGTGAAGTGATTTAAATCCAATTAATTTAGAACTCCTTTCTGTGAGCGTCATGCTTGTTCGAAAATTGCAAGTAATTCCCAGCCGAGTCTTGCTATTTAAACATCAGGGGGGGAAAAATCAGCTCATTTTTACTGTTATTTTTCCTGCAGGACGAAACCCTGCTCTCTGGAAAAATGGAAGTTCTTTTATTAGGACCCCATGTGTCACAACATTGATGGGAGTTCAGAAATTCAGAAACACCCTAAATACCCGTGGGCGGGAAAAGGCGAAGGAGACGGGGATAGAACCTTCACCTGATGCTCCACCATCTGCACAGGCGCGTGGCGGCTCCGTGCCTCCGTGAGGAGGAACCTCCTGAACGTCATGGGCGTGGAAGAAGCCAGTTACAGAGAATGAGTCCACAGATATAAAAGTTGAAAACGTGTAGAACACTGCTTTAAAAATATTTTTTAATGTTTTTTTTTATTTTTAGGAAGGGAGGGACGGAAACATCAATCTGCTGCCTCCTGCAGGTTCCTCAACCTGGGGACCAAACCTGCCAGCCAGGCCTGTGCCCTGACTGGGATGAACCAGGTGAACTTGAGCTTTGCAAGGCCATGCCCAACCAGTGGGGCCACATGGGTCAGGGCACAGCGCTGTACCTTGGTTACGGATACATACGCATGAAATAAGATGGCAGAAAAATATACGTGCTTCCGCACGAAATGCACCCTGTACAGGGGAATGATTCCTCTGGGAAGGGGAGGATAAAGGAACCTGATGTCAGAGAGGACAATGTGTGCAAAGTTTTTATTTCTCAAACAACCAATTATACAGAAAACGTGAGAAAATGGTAGGGTTTGCAGGAGCTCGGTGGTGGGTGTAGGGGGCTTTGTTATTTCTCTCTGTATTCTTCTGTATGTTTCAAGTATTTTATCATTAGAAAAAGTTTCCTACTTTCCACTGGCTGAAGAGACTGTGTTTTTGAAACGCACTGCTGTTGCGCTTATAGGAAGACCACTGATTTTAGCAGATGCCACGCGGGCTGAGCAAAGGAGAGGAGGGCCTGGGACTGAGGCAGGACACCTGCAGAGGCCTTTCGCAACTTTGTAATTTTAGGCAACTGTTTGAACCTCCACTTCTTCACTTGCAAAACGGGAATAATCCCTGTCTCGCCTACTTCATCGAGATGTGTGAGAGTAAATGAGCTACAGTAACAGAAGGAAGGAGTGGCCGTTGGAATAATTGCTGCTAATGATGGAGCAGTTACTGTGTTCTCAGACAGGCACTAAGCATTCATTATTTACTTAAGGGGATGACAGCTATGATATAGGCATTATGTTCTACATTGGTTCATGTAACAAAACAGCGAGGTCAGGAGCAGATGGTGTTCCCAAAGTTCTTCCTTCCGGGACCACCCTCTGCCGGCAAGAAATGGGCCACAGATGGGGGGGGGCGGGTACAGCGGTACCTTCTCTCTTTACTGAGAGGTAAAAAGGGAGCTTTAGGAAATCCCACAAGGGGAGAGGGTGAAGACAAGCAAGCAGAGAGCCAGGAGGGGCAACCCGTAGGGTGGCATGGCATGCAAACCAAGGGACAGAGAAGGTGGCTTCAGGAAGGGGGTGCACAGAGCTGACGGTTGCTGTTGATTACTGAGAGCAAGACCAAAAAGAGGCCATGGCATTGACCAATGGGAGGTCATTTGGAAACGTGGACGGAGCAAGTCAGTGGACTGGGTGGCAGCTGGGTAGATGGTGGGAGGGAGATTGTGTGGGCACCATGACAGTTGGGACTTAATAACACAGTGCTATGTAGGAAGCAGAGTTCGCCGGCCAACCTGCAAGTGGTAACTCGACGTGGTTATCATCCTCAAAAGATCTGGCTCTCACGCTTATACTTCTGAAATCATTATTGCACGAGTCGAACAGTTTCGAGGGCCCAACTCCTGCCAATCTAACTCACAAGAAACTGATTGACAACACCGCTGCTAATTTTCAGTGAGTGAGATTCTTTCCCAGTGTTGGGAATACCTGTGCCCATGATTGACAGCACCCCCGTCCCAGCACTAAGCCACTTGGAGAGCTGAGTGTTCATCAGATGGCCATTGGCTGGTATGAAATAAGAACAAAAGGAAATGACTCATCCCGAGATGTCTCTCATCCAGGCCACGGTGGGACAGCCTTCGGGTGATCCCTCTCCCTATCCCTGGCCTCTTCACCTTGAAGACCACCAGTGCTCTGACCTTGAATTTTTTTCTTTTTTCTATTGATACTCATACCCTGAGTGATCTCATTCGTGTCATTACTAAGTACGGACAACTCCCAAATTAGGTCCCCAGCCAGACCTCTGACTCAAGCTCCAGATGCAAATATTTTTTGGTTCATGATTTTTTTTCCCCTCAAGGAGGTACCTGCTCCACACCCCCACCTGGACCTAGTACAGCTGTCTCAAATTCCGCATGTTCGACACGGAACACCTGTGCTTCCCTCTCACCCCCTGCAACATCCACAGGCTTCCCTGGCGAGTGGAGGGCAGCTCCGTGTTTCAAGGGCTCAGGGCAAAATCCTTGGACTTGTCGTGACGGCTGTTGTTCTCATGTCCCGTGTGCCATCCATCCGCTAATTCTGCTGACTTCCCTCAAAACATAACCAGAGCCGGGCTGCTCTATGCCACCCCCACTGCCATCATCTTGCTCTGAGTCACCCTCATCTCCTGCTTGGGTTGTCACACTGGCTTTTTAACTGGCCAGTTCCCAGCGGGAAGGAAGAGTGATTTTGTTTTCTTGGTGGGTGAGGGGGTGGGGGAGGATGTAAGTCGGATCGTGTCACTCCTCCGCTCAAAACCTTCCCCCCAATTTGCAAGAGCCCCCCACTCACTGACTTCGTCTCCCACATTCTCCCCATGTGGTCATTCTGCTCCAGCCTTCAGAGTTTCCTGCTCTCCCTAACCACGCCGCACACGCTCCTGCCTTGGGTCTTGGAGAGCCCCTGAGCCGGAATGCTTTTCGCCCAGATGCCCACGAGGCTCATTCCCTGCCTCTTCAAGAACCTGCTCAGATCTCCGCAAGGCCCTCCCCACCCCTGAGTCCACGCTGCAGTCCGTCCACCCTTCTCTTCCCCTCCCTTCCTCCCCCTGCCGTTTTTCTGCATGGCCTCTTCCACCCTCTCATTGTTCATGTCCTCTACGATTTGCTTATTTATTTCAGGAACAGTCTGTCTCACACTAGAATGAAAGCTCCACGTGGGCAAGGATTTGTGGATTTGTTCACTGTGTGGATTTCACTGTGCGAAATCCCCAATACCTAGAATAAGACCTGACAGCATTTGTTGAATGAATAAACAATCACGTCATTCCCGTCCCATGCGATTGTCTCTCTCCAGCAACCCAACATACCTAGTTGACCCAAGCGAGTGTCTCTGGTCCCTGGGTCTCCTTGGACAAACATCCACACCATACAGTCCCTTTCCAACTGTCCCTGTGTCATCCGCAGTCCTGCCCTAATTTATAGGCTGGGGGTGGGGAGCCAAAGAAAGGTTCAAGCTTTCTCCAGGCAGAACATTCTCCCCTCCCTGGGGGGACACATGGGGCATTGTAAGTGGTTTCCTTGTTCTGGCCCTCTGTCAGGCAGCCTCCGTGGTGGCATCCAGAGGGTGACATCACTCTGGAAACATCCCCCTCTGTGACCCGCAAGGAGTCGTCTCCTCGAAGGTCTGCACCAGTGGGGAGTAAGAGGCAGCAGGAGAGAAGGGGGTAGGGAAGAAAACAATGAGAGGAACAAGGTCTCAGGATCATGGACGGCGCTGCGCTGTGGCCTGGAGCACTCGGTGCAGAAACAGAACTCTCAGTGTGGCGCCGAGAGTCACGGTGTAGGAAGATGAGCCCCAGAGAGCGAACGTGCTGGCGAATAATGTTGCAGCCTGGCACTTGCCTGTGTGGCAGGGGGGGGCGGGGGGGGGGGGGCATGTGTAGGCCACGCCCCTGGGCTGAAAAAGTCCCATTCCTCACACTGCCCGGTGGGGCCGTCTTCCTTCAAGTCCTTCTCTACTCCAAGATTCTAAATTCATTCTGCATTATTGCCCAGCAACCATGGTTACAAACTTTGCATTTATTGAATTCAACACCGATGATCTGTGGTGCACTCTAACCTGATTTTAAGCTTCAGGAGGAGCAAGAGGAAATGCAGTCCCTTGGGGAATGCCAGGTTCCCTGACGCGCACAAACGGACAGCTGTAATCCACGGGCACGGGAGACCGTCCGGCTGCAGTGCAGAGAAACGGCCCTCCCACCCCACTGGACTTCTGAGCGCCGGCCACAAGCAGCCCCGAGCCCTGGACACTAAGGAAGTCGGATTAAACTAAAGATGGAGACAGAGGGGGATTCTGCCTCTTGTCCTCTCCCTGTTCGTTACAAGTGGCTCATGAAGCGGAACTAAGCCCTACAGTTCGACTGCTTCTCCCAGGTTGAAAGGGGAAAAAAAATGGGGGTTAAAACAAGGCTTTGGTAAGATGCAAAGAGTTAACGCCAGTGCCTGCTCCCAGATGGTTCTAATCACAGAGTGGATGGAGCTGTTTCCCTGACTTCCAGTCCATTTGGCAGCTGCAATACAGTTTCCAGTCCTGGCCCGCTGGGAGCTGGGAAGGGAGCGGGAGTTTACACTCGACACAGCGGAGGGCCGTTGCCTCTTGGAGGGACCAGGTGGCTGCGGTTAGCTTTCCGCTCGAACAGAAAGGATTTCTGAACCACCTCACTAAAGACCTTGTGAGGTCTTAGGGAGAAACCGTGGCCTAAAAGGGTTAGCGGTTGACTCATCTGGGGATGACAGCTGTGACGTGGAACAGGACCTGGATCCTGTTCTTTTCCACGACACAGGAGAACACGGCACCCAGGAACCCTGACTTCCGGCAGATCCAACACTCTGGATTGAACAGAAATGGAGTGTTTGCTAGAAGGAAGGCGTAATTCTCACAGCTCTCCGGGTCCCGGCATCCAGCCTTTATGGGGTGGGGATGGGATTGAAAGGGAGGCCACGCAGGGCAGGGCGTGGCGCTGGAATGCTCACTGAGCAGTGCAGGTGGGGGTGGGGAGCAGCAGATGGATGACAGAGGGCCGGAGGCAGAGAGCCTGGCCACTGTCATCTCCAGACCAGCAGAGCCTCCGCAGCTGAGAGCCAAGGAGCACTGAGAGTGCGCTGTGCCAGGAGCAGGAGCTCTGGGACAGGCTCCCAGGCCCACAGGCGGAGGGAGCACCCTCAGCCAGGGTTATACAGCACCTTCTATTCCTGGGCAGCCAAGCCCAGTGCACTTAGGGTCAGGTTCTCAGGGAGGGTCTCAGGGAGGACAGGCAGAAGGGGTGGCCGCCCCCTCCCCTGGCTCCTCAGTGCAGAGAAATCGGGACAAAACCCAGTTAAACCGTTAGGACCAGAGAGAGCAAAAGAAGTCCCAAGGTGCCACTTGCCCTCTCACCCCATTCGCCTGCTCGACCTTGACCTCTAGGTGAAAGGCATAGTTGTGTTTTTTCCCCATGGCTGTACTTCCTATGACCATTTATCATTCGCTCCCAGTCAAGTCAGAAGGCAGATGTTGACGTAATTGATAAGCTTATCCAGAGATGCTCTGAAGGGTGACCCCGGCGTGACCGACATTTCTAATCAAAGCTCTGACTCAACGTGCGTGGTACGCAATCATCTGTTTTATTTTCAAACACGCCCACACTGCGTTGAGCATCAACACAGACGTGGCGAAGAAACCCGCAGCCCGGTCCCAGCAGGCCGTGGGTCCAGTGTACGACTCGGGGTGGACCACTGCTGCTCACGGTGAGAGAAGGAAGAAAAGGGAAGATGCAATATGGACACGCAGTATATCCCCAGCTCCGGTTCAGGGGTCTGAGTGACGAACCGGAGGGACGGTGAGCTCCTAAAGCTCTTCCACGCCCCCTTCTCTCACTCAGGTGCTGCTCAGCTATGGAACGTGGGCTGAGGGACAGCTGGACTTATGCAACAGTAGGACACACTGTTTAAAACAACATCCACCCGCCACTGCAAAAAAAAAGGCGGGGAGGGGGAGCAGGCTGTGCTTTCCGACTGACAGTTTACTTTTTCCTGTTTTATGAACGGGCACAAGTTTCCAGGACGTCATGACTGTGTGACCACACTCACAGACGTCTGCTCGGTATAAGGACCTTTTGTTTCGGGCGAGGCGCTCAGCTGACCTCTGGGGAGGAAACGCAGCCGGACCGAGCCGGATGGTTCTAACACCGAACGGCAGGCCGGGCTCCTAGATTTGGATCTTTTCACTTACGAACCCACAGAAACACGTGGGCCATGCCATGAAGACTGAGGATACCTTCTGTTTTTCAATCCAGCTGCTTTTTACAAAAAGGAACATTTTGCAAGGTTATTTTTTTGCTCCCCCTATCTCCCCCCCGAGGCAGAAAGGAAATGCTAGAAAACTGGTAGGTTCTCCGTCCCACGCCAGAGGCACACAGAGGGTCTCTGTCTGTCGGGACCACCCAGGGTTCTCGGTTTCTGGAAGACTCCGGGAGCCTCTGCTGCCTCTGGGCCTCTCTCTAGCAGCCTCCTGGGCCATCATCAGGGCTGAGACCCCCACTGTCCAGAACAAAGCAGCCAATCGGAAGGACTTGCGTCACGGGAGGAGAGGAAGCCACCCCTGTAACTCCCCAACATCCGAGGGAAGCAGTAGGTCAAGGGGGACAAACCTCTGAGCCATCAGATCATCCCTGGAAGCGAGGGGAAAGCAAGCCCACAGGCTGCCCCGGGGCCTCGTGGTGAGAATTTACATATTACCCAAGTTGAGACTTTTCTACTTGATTATTCATACCGAATCAGTCTTTTCAAGTAGACCAAACTAGACTGGAATGTCTACATTTCAACCGGACATTGCAAAAGGCCCATGCCATTTGCTGACACAGTGCTAGACCCAAGGACTCCATCGGTGTAAATATTTCCAGATTCCTTTGCATTTTAACAATAACAGAGAACGGTCGGAACGAAGATGTGATTACAGTTTCTAACATCGACGGAGTTATGTCGTCTCTCTTAGTTACAAGTCAATTTACATAGTTGTGCTCCCTTTTCTATGCATTTTTTTTAAAAAATCACCTTTTCCAAAATGTATCTTTTAAAAAAGTTTCTCAAAAGGCAAACACTTAAAAGGAGCGAGTCTTGGGAGTCATCGTTCCTTCGGTTACTTCTGCAAGCGGGGGGATCGCCGTGGATTTTGAGTGGGGTGGCCAGGCATGTCCACGGGTCATCTTCTCCCGCCTGCTCGGGGACGGGGGAGGTCGGAAACTCTCTTTTAAACGTTTTGGCAGAAGGGCACACTTCTTCAGAGCTTTAGGGCCTGTGAAAACAAAGGGAAGGGTGACTGTCGCCTCTTTTACTGGCACCGTGACTAGGAATCCTGTGAGTCACGTTCCTATTGTCCTTTTGGGGTGTCCAACCCAGAATGGCTGTGAATGCAGCCCAACACAGAACCGTAAATTCACTTAAAACCGTTTTTTTGCTCATCGGTTTTCGTTTAGGTTTGTGTATTTAATGTGTGGCCCAAGACAACTGTTCTCACAGTGTGGCCCAGAGATGCCAAAAGGTTGGACACCCCTGTTCCAGTCTGGGAGCCTGACACTCTTCTTTCTAGATCATTCCTCCCGCGTGCCAGGTCCCTGCACAGCCACGCTCGGATTCCCAGGCATCTCCAAATACAGAAATCGGCAACTGCATTATGATTCCTGTCCCCCAGCCTCCCAGATCCATAGCATCTGCCCTGTCCCTGTCCCTATATACTCGGTCATATATCATCTCTCCAACAGAAACAAGCAAAAGGTTCCCCCTGGCTATGCATTTGAATGTTCTGAATTCTTAGGGAACTTTAATGAGGAGATAGAATGCCTTCCTTTCACCAACAGCCAATGCCAGGAGTGCACTACCACGCGTGTGGGTGTGTCCAGGGCAGGACGGACAGAGGGTCCGCATCCCAGTAAAATTCCTCACCAGAACGGACGGAGCTCTGGCCCTGCAGCAGATGGCCCTCTGGAGACCTCTCAGCTGTGACGACTGGGAGCAGGGTGACTAGGTGTCAAGTTAAGACTGGGTTTGGGTTTTCTCTCAAGTCAGGTAGTTGGGAAATTAAGTCACGAGGTCCAATTTGGCTAGAGTTCCAGGGGAGTCAACAACGAGTCACCTCCAGCTCTGGCTGTCTTTTCTCAGAAATGATAAGGTCTACCAAGATGCGCATTCTTCTGGGACAACTTCAGACGTAGTACTTCTGGGGGTACGGTCCTCTGACCAGGACCTCCATCTGAAGGTTCCCATGGGTTCAGAGGCCAGAGCGCTGTAAGTGACTGCCTCCACTGACCTATCACACGGGGGTAAAGTTATTTACTTACGAGTACCTTCCTGACATTTTCCGCACGACCACAATGATGAGTCCGCCGACGAAGCCAATGGCTAGTAAGACCCCCACTATGATTCCGATCAGGGTCCCTGTCGCCAAGCCATCTGAGTGAGAAGGAAAAACCGTGAGCCCTCGCCAAACAACACACCTGCGATACAACGGCCACCGCCCCGCTGTGGAGTACAAATACTGTCCCATGCTGTTTGTTCTGTATCCAGCTTTAGAAGAGTAGAAACTGCGGGCTGTTCTAATCCCATTTAATGACTTCTGGGTCTCAGGGTCAACGAAGCATACCACGGGTACTGAGTGGCTTCACAGTTAATTACTGCGTGGCATTTGTGTACGGCTTTGAAATCAGACCCCTTTTCGCTCCTAGCTAACAATGAATTGTGATCTGACACCCTTCCCCCCCAGTTGCCACCAGGCAGACACACTTATTGGTGGTTTGCTCCTTTTCAAACACAGGCAATTCCCCTCAAAGAAGTTTGAAACCTCTTCCCGGAAGGCTGTCTATTCCGCGCTTGCTGGCTCCTGTCCAGAAAAGAATGTAATTCATCACGAAGATGAGGTTCAAAGAAACCTTCCCTTTCTTTTTTTTTAAACCCCCAAAGAATATTTTGATACCGAAATCGAGCTTACCTTTCTCCACTGTTGTCTGTGTGTCTTCTGTAGAGAGAGGTAATGATATAGAATTATTAGGATTTAATAACTATAATTTCACAATTGGCACAAGATGCATTTTCCCTAAGTGGAAGGTGGCAAAATAAAAGCAAAGATAATTTCTTAAATAAACTGGGTCAGGGAATTTTTAAGCAAGCTGTGACACGCTCCTGTCTTCAGAGCCATCATTATGGAATTTATGAACACTGGACGCCTCTGGGTCCTCAGTACCTCCATGTACTTGACTCCTATCGACTTTCAAGGGCAGAGTCAATGTAACTGGCCCACAGAGGTCTTAAATAAAGGGTCAAAATGTTTCAGAGCCTAGGGTAACAAAAGGATCCAAGGCTGTTGATTCTTGGTCCATTGTCAAGATCATAGAGCCCACTGTGATGAGGTCCATTTTGAAGAATTTTCATTTTGAGAGCAATACGCTCACGTTTCGGAAGACGTGGGCAAGACTGGGACCCGTCTTGTGACATTACAGTAATTCCCTGCCTTTTCTTTGGTAGCACAATTGACATTGACATCTTACAGCTCAGTTTAGTGAGAGAATACACCCTTTCTGTTGAGGCCACTGTGATTTTAGGATTTCCACCTGCAGCCAAACCTAGTTTAATACTGGCAATGTGAATATTTTCATTTACCCATCACATAGGTATCAGTTATTTCCTTACAAGTACCTTCGTGTAAGTAATACAATTGTGGGCTTCTTGCAGATAATTCTACACAATTCTTATGTAAAAAATGAAGGTGTTTGGTTTCTCCCATCAACCTCTTTGTGTACAGAGAGTCCTTAACTCCTCAGGGGTCAGGGCCCGGGGGCGGTATTTGTGTACACAGTTTGCAGAGGGAGAAAAGTCAAGGCACCGTGGTTTGGTGATGCGGTGGAGAGACGTTAATCAGCCAGGCCTTCCCGACAACCTTAGCTCCCAACTCGCAAACTACAGATGGCCAACAGCTTCCCTAGTCAAAGGTGGAACTCAGCTGGCCACCAGCAACAAGCTGCTTGCTTTTTTCTAATGGTTGGGTTTGAAAAAAGCCACCCGCCTTGTACCAAGGCTGTCTTCGGAAAGATGCCTTTTCAAGATGGTCCCAGGGCAGGGGGCCCCAATCCCAGCTCTCCTTGTACGAGCAAGGCTCGTGGCTCTGATGCATCATCTACCCAGAGCTCAAGATGCAGCATCACCATAAAACGGTGGTCAGGAAAGGGCTGGACATGGGTCCTCCCGGTCACCCAGTCAACTCCCAGAATGTCATCCCCAGCTGCCAAACACCAGCAGACACAGGTGAGTCATTCGCTTAACGCAGTGGCTGCCACTTCCAGCCTCATGACATGCCATCATCACCATCAGTGACACCATTGGTTAGAAAATGCCAAAAACAAAGTTTATGGAAGATTCCTCGCTAAATTGGAGCTTATTAGTCCTGTACTCCCTAGCTCCCTCCCAGTTAATTACTTGACTGGGATCACAAAATGTGTCATATGTGGGAACATCAGTGACCTTGGGCGTTTCACAGGAAAGACATCTGCTGCCCTAATAAAAGTAGCTCTTAAAAAGCCCCAGAGCTTACGATCACATTTTAGCTCATGTGAACATTTCCTGGGACACTGATATTTAAGTGGAAATGTACTATAAGTCACACATTTTGCAACGGGGTGGGGTAGGGGCCTGGACAGAAGAGTAGCCATGAGTATTTTCCGGGCAATTGAGAATTTCTTTTTTTAAGGATTAGGAGAGGTATCCTGGGATGACAGAAAGAATATTTGACTTGGAATTTTCTATTTCCTTTCCTGTCAATTCGCTGTCAGCTCATGTTGCAAATGATCAGTTTGTCTCACATAATTTAAGACTCTTCCCAACGACAAATGATACTGACGATACTTTCCTAGCTTTTCGGTTTTCTTGGTGCTTTGAATGTTAACCATTTCTTCAGCATCTTGGAGTAACCCTGGGGCTTTATTTTCCAAGCACTTTTATGAAGCTTTTCTTTTCTATTGCGGTAAAATATAGATGACACGACATTTTCTGTCTTCACCATTTTTGTGTACAGTTCAACGGAAGAAAGTACGTTCATATTGTTTTGCCATCACCACCATCATCCGCCTGCAGGAGCTCCTTCCCTCTCGCAAAACAAATGTTATATACCCACGAAACCTTGACTCCCCACCCCCTCCGCCCCCCAGCCCCAGGCGACCGCCCTTCCACTTTCCATCCCTGTACCTTTGACTAGTCCCCGTGCCACATCTAAGCGGAATCACACCACATGTGTCTTTTGGTGACTGGCTTATTCCAGTTAGCATAACGTTCCAAGGTTTACCCATGTTGTACCACGTGTCAGAACTGTGGTACAGTTCTGTCAAAAGGAAGTGTCTTCCTTTTACAGGCGGAATAACATTCCATTGTAGGTATTCGCCACATTTTGTTGATCCGTTCAACTGCTCATGACTACTGTGTTTTAGCTATTGTAAAGAATGCCTCTCCTGGCTGGCATAGCTCAGTGGATTGAGCGTGGGCTGAGAACCAAAGCATTGCGGGTTCATTCCCAGTCAGGCCACGGCCCCCAGCAACCACACATTGATGTTTCTCTCTCCCTCTCTTTCTCCCTCCTTTCCCTCTCTAAACATAAATAAATAAAATCTTAAAAAAAAACTCTGATTGTTTAAAAAAAAGAATGCTGCTATGCACATGGGGGTACAAATAGAAAGCATTTTGTAAAAATCCTCAGGCGTATTATAGATTTTATAAAACCAGATTGGTGTGGGGGTCTGGAAATGTATATTGACAATAATAACTTTCTGGGTGTTCAGTCGTGCATTTGGCTTTAGGGGAGGCCTTTGGGTATACTTTCATTTAAAGCTAGAAATACCTGTCTGTGATAGATAAGATGATTTTTATGAAATAGCTCATTGTAGCTACTGCAGGGTTAGCTCCTTTTCTCTCCCACCCCTATCTGCTACAAAATTAGAGCCTATTTTTAAAGAAAGTTCTAGGAACAGGAAGCTATCTCTTTCTATTGCCGAGTCATAGTGGCAATGACCTTTCCTCATGCTTCGCAGTGATGGTCCAAACCTCATACTCATGGCAAAGACCCAAGGTCTTGTCCACAGCCTCCCTCCAAGGTGTTCCGTTCACATGACTGACTGCAGGTGCCGACTGTGCGTGACAAGTGCGACCCCAAATCCTGGCCACACTGCTTTAGGAAACATCCTTGCTCCTGGGGTGCAGACATCAACTCATTGTTCAATGGTAAATAGCAGTATACAATCTATTGAGATTCCCATAGGTTGGCTGAGTCTTATGCTCTTGGGTGAAAACACAAAGTTCTCAGTGTAGCATTTTATCAGCTTAGGGTCAGGAACATGACACCAGAGGCTACTCAACTTGCCTGTGTTGGGGCATCATCACCAGCTGTCACTCAAGGTAAAGAGCTGTGTTCAGCAACCCAATAAATCAGATTTGATTTCGTAACCTCCTCCACCGAATCCTGAAACTACCCCATAATTCACAGTTCACTCATGTCTTCCAACATGTGCCCTATTGATTGTTACATTTGTTCATGGTTTGGGGAATGTACTGGTCACGCAAAACAAGGTCAGTGCCCATCGGGGTGACCGGTGTCCTTACCCACTGAGCGACTGGTGGCCGCCGGCAAGGTGGTGGCGCTCCGGCTTTCTTCCTGGCCAGGGACCCCGCTGCCTGCAGTCGGCAGGTCCTCTGTGAGAAGGTCTGTGTTCTTCGTGTTGGTGGGCACCTGTGGGAGAAGTAAAGGAAGCAGGACGGAAATGGAACACTGTTTTAACATACAGGCACTGTCTCCTAAGAGGAGAGAATGTAAGGGGGCATCAGTATGTAAGACACGTGACGATATAAATGGGAAGTGGAAACAAGGAAACAAACAAACAGAAGAGTGGGAACAGGAATACAACCAAGCCAACTCCATAAATGAGTGCCAAATGTTTACTTCAATGGGTCTGAATTCTTCGGAAAATATCGGATCTCTAAGCTTTGAATCTTTTTCTTCCTTGAATTGGAGGGGCACGTCCTCCCTGCAGCATGTTGGGGGGCCCATATTATGTTCTTATCATCCTTCACTGCCCTCTCCCGCTCCCCAAGACAGCTTACTAGGTGACGGCCCCTTTAAACATCCCATTTACTCCACACAAAAAACCCTATGAAATAGATCCTACTAGTGCTATAGTATGAACAAGGCTTACAGAGATCAGAAAATAAATCCACACTCACATAGCCAAGGAGAGACAGAACAAGACTTGGAAGAGCTTCCGTTGACTCCAAAGTTCATGCCAACGTACAAAAGCACTCATTCAACAAATATGGTCCTGAACATAGGCAATGAAGGCAAAAATAGATAAATGGGACCGTATCAAACTTAAAAACTTTGTGCATTGGAGAACCCAATCAACAAAGGGAAAAGGCAACCTATGCAATAAACTATTTGCAAATCATATTCTTGGTAAAGGTATGAAGCGCTCCTACAACTCAATAACAAAAAAAATATCAAATAACCTGATTAAAAAATGGGGAAAATAGACATTTTCTAAAGATAATACACAGTGGCCAACAAGCAGATGAAAAACTTCTTAGTATCACTAATCATCAAGAGGATTGCAGATCAATACCTCAGTAGCATTACTGCCTCATAACTGTTAGCATGGCTACTATCAAAAGAACAGAAAATAACGTGCGAGCAAGGCTGTGAAGGAATCGGAACATCTGGGCACCGTTGGTGTCGGTGGAAATGGTGCAGCCGCCAAGGAAAACAGGACAGAGTTTCCTCGAAAAAAATGAGAAACAGAGCTATCATCTGATCCAACAGCCCCACTTCTGGGTGTACACCCGAAAGAATCAAAAGTGAGGTCAGCCCTGGCTGGCGTAGCTCAGTGGATTGAGCGCGGGCCTCGAATTAAAGTGTCACAGGTTCAATTCCCAGTCAGGGCACATGCCTGGGTTGCAGGCCATGGCCCCCAGCAACTGCGCACATTGATGTTTCTCTCTCTCTCTCTTTCTCCCTCCCTTCCCTCTCTAAAAATAAAAATAAATAAAATCTTTAAAAAAAAAAAGAAAGCGAGGTCGGCAAGAGGTGTTCGTACACCATGTTCATAGCAGCACCATTGACAATAGCCAATAGCAACCCAAATGTTCATCAGTGCTGAATGCATAAACAAAATATGGTATATACATATAAAGGAATATTATTCGGCCATAAAAAAGGAAATTCTGACACATGCCACCACATGGATGAGCCTTCAGGACATTATGCTGAGTGAAACGAGCCAGTCACCAAAAGACAAGCACCGTGTGACTCCACTGATAGGCGGCACTTAGAGGAGTCAAAACCATGGAGACAGAAAGTACGATGGAGGTTACCAGAGCCGGAGGGGGACGAAAAAGGAAAGCTATTGTCTGAGCCATTGTATAGTTTCAGACTTGCGAGATGGAGACATTCTGGAGATCTGTTGCACAAGGTGAACATACTTAACACCACTGACTTATAGGTACACTTAAAAATGGTTCAGATGGTACATTTAATGTTACGTGTCTTTTAACACAATAAAAGATATGCTCATGGGTATCTCCTATATGCTTAGCATGGTTCTCAGCCCTGGGGATATGCCAAAACAGGGGCCGGCATGCTTTTCCGTAGAAGGCCAAATGGTAAGCATTTTCATTTTTGTAGACCATTTGGTCTCCGTTGCAACCAACTACTCAACTCTGCTCTTACAAGTAGGGAAGCAGCCTGAGATCATTCTCAACTGAACAGGACCTGCAGTGTTCCAATAAAACTTTATTTACAAAAGCTGGTGGTGGGCCAAACCTGGTGAATCGTTTGCTGACCTCTGAGCTAGAGAGTAACTCCAGGGGGTGTCTCGGGAGGGAGAAATAGGGTTCCCTCAAAGGTCGAAGTGTGGCTTCTAGACCTCCTCAGTGTCTCCCAGAGCCTGGCATCTCGTCTTAAGCACCCATGGTAGGTGCTGAAGACACCTCTGAACTGACTAACATTCATCAGGTTGGGAATGTGTCAGCTGGGACTTCACACAGACTATACCAGCGTGCTCTGTTCATGGGTTCGAGTCTGTGGGTATTACCAGCCACAAGAAGACAAGAAACTGCGACTCCATGTCTAAAAACTTTTATAGCAGTGCCAGTGTGCAAGGTCCAAGACTTTCTTGTATTGAAAAGTAGGTTGTAACCCTTGGCTGGCATAGCTCAGTGGATTGAGCGCAGGCTGCAAACCAAAGTATCACAGGTTCGATTCCCAGTCAGGGCACATGCCTGGGTTGCAGGCCACGGCCCCCAGCAACCGCACATGGATGTTTTTCTCTCTCTTTCTCCCTCCCTTCCCTCTCTAAACTAAATAAATAAATAAATAAAATCTTTAAAAAAAATTGCTCACTGAAAAAAAAAAAGAAAAGAAAAGTGGGCTGTAATATATCAAACATCTACAAACCTACTTCCTTACCAGTTTGAGAAGCCCGGTATATACTCTCAAATCCCCTGTGATCAGCACACCAGCTACCTGCTAGCTGGATGAAACTGGGAGGTCCCTTTTGTTGCAAGCCATGTAACAATTCCTTCCTGTGGTGGCCCCTGTTGATTCCATATACTTAAATATATAAATATAAATATAAATATATATATGTGTGTGCATGCACACACACATCCTTGCATGTGATTGCATGCCTGCAAACCGAAGCCTTCTCTCCCCGGGCCACTCACCGGAGCTGTCAAGCCAGCAGACTCGGAGGGGTCTCTACTGGCACCTGGAGTCACTGCGTCATCTTCCACACCTGGGTTCACCGTGCCACCTTCTGCACTTAAGGTGGTAATGTCATCCTCTGGCAGGACTGTGACGGCTGCGAAAGAAAGACTGAGTCAGGGCTTACGGTGGAAGCAGTGTGGGCAAACCTAGAGGAAGGGCTACAACCAGATGACTTTTTTCCCGTTTCTTCTGGGGATCTGTTGTTGTTATTTTTACCTCCCCTGCATACCACAAACCGTTCTCCGTGCCGTACCTCTGGCTGAGGGACGGCCTGGTAGTCGCCATTGCCAAGGAAAGGGAGGTGGAAATACACAAAGGCCAAACAGCCAGCACCTCCCCGGGATCCCACCGAAGCCCCTGGAGCAGAGGGATGCACCTCTTTCCCATTCAGTAACAAGTCAGATTTTCCCTGGTGTCACTCCATGGGATGGATGAATGTTTTCGGGTTAGTAGAGTATCAATTAGACCTGGAAAAATTCTGAATCAGAGTCACCTCGAAAGCGCTCTAACACCGCTTTTGCAGGCTCTATCTCCAACCTACCGAACCAGGACGTGCAAAGGCAGGGTCCCAATCTTCACTGCATCAAGCCTGCTCTCCGTTTAATTTCGAGGCTGCTGCCTACAGGACCGATTAGAAGCACTGGCTTTGACCGCTGCCCTCAGGGGTTACATTGAGTTCGACCTCTTATTTTACAGCTGGGTTAACGTCTACAGGGGAAAGTCAGTGATAATATACTTAAGGATGCCAGAGATCACTGAAAGACCTCTTTGTGCACTGAGAGGTATACCAACAAGAGACCTTTCTACCCCCGCCCCAGCCCCGGGCTCCCGTGCATGAACCCTGGATGAATGAGGAGCAGGGGGGGTGGGTAAGGCGGAGGGGACAGCAGGACGAACAGGATGAATTCCACAACTGGGCAGAGAACAGATCACAACAGTGGCCTCTTCATCCTGTGTCGCCACAATCTGAACTCATCACCACCAAGCCGGAGCACCATCTCAACTCACCAAATACCCCTTCTTCGGTCGTTAAAAATCTGACTCACTGGCCACAGGCTCTGGCCCCAGACACAGAGGAGCTCTGGAAATTCCATGACTAAGGACAGTCGCAAAATAGGAGAGCACACGCATCCCAGGACCAGGAGGGAGGGGGCGCGTGGGCACTGCTGTGAGTGCGTGATTGAAGAGCGGAGTGCGCATTCAGGCAGTGCCCCAGTTAGCGTGCAGACTTCAGACACTGTGTTCCTCTCGCCGCTTCGCCGGCCCAGCCGAAGGCACTGCTGGTAAATATTTGATCACATCCCCTTTGCCGGTGCACAGACGGAGAGGGCCTGCAGAGGGAATCCGTTTGTTCTCTTCGAATCTGGAGTCTTTCTGCAGTGGCTTTGGACGGACCTCCTAAGTACGTGCGTTTATTTTTCATCTGGGTGGCAAAAGACTTTCACCAGTTAGCACCAACTGAATACCTCAGTGCATGCCCATGGTTAGCCTCCCCTCTGAGCCATTGGCTGAGGTGGGGGTGGGGGGCAGGGTGGGGGTAGTCATTGACCCCCACCGGGATTTATGGCTGTGATGTAGGCAAATACTGAATGTCGTTTACTGAGCGCAAGGGGAAATATCCCTTTGCCGGTCGAGTACTCCTTATTTTAAAACAAACAACAACAACAACAACAAAACCCTGAAGTATCCTATTTTCTTTTCTTCTCTCCTGCTATGAACTCAGTTAACAAACCATCAACTTTAAACATGTTTCCTGAAACTGTTGTTCGGCGCAGTCACTTACTCTGGGGCATCCTCTAATTTTAAACAACAAAAACAAACCACCCTCGCTTTAACAAAAAAGTCACATATTGAATGAAGTTGGCCAGAGTTCCCTCACAGAAAGTTCAGTTCATTGAAAGCGTGCCGATAAAAATTCCTTCTGGTCCTTTTCTCCGCTCGGCCCCGCAGAGCCAAGCACCAAAACCGCTCTGAATACACAAAAGGCATTTTATGAATGACGCTCGTGATTAAGATGCATGTCCTTTGTCCCACTGCCCTGGCATTCTCTTTGCTCCCTGGGAAAACTGATCTTTAACAAGAGATCCTCAATTGTCTCTCCCCTTATTTTGGCCGACGGCTCGCTCGCCTGGGCGAAGGGCTCTCCCAGCGCAGCTGCCGAGTCTCCGGCCAGCGTTTGCCAGCCTCCTCCCTTGAATGGTGGAACTCAAACCATGTACTAAGGATGCCTTGGGTCGCCTGTCCTTTCTTCTTTCTAGCACGTGTGCGCACGCAGGCAGCACACGCAGCTGGTGATGTAAGTGTCGGGATGAACCTGCACCGACAGTGTCGGTCCGAAGATGTGGGCAATTGTGCTCCAGTAGCATCGCTTCCTGTCCCACCTAGCCTCACCCCGAGGCGGCTCAGAACCAGTGGAAGTTTCCAGATTCGGTGGCAACCCATCCACTGACTTTGGAATTTTTTTAGTGGGGAGGTGTTATTCTTTGCAAAGCTAGGCCAAAGTGTATACTACCTCTGAGAAGATGTAGATAAATCCATTTCACCTTAGGGTTCTTCAATTTGAGAACAGATAAGAACTACTACAGAGGTGCTTATTGGTATGAAGGTGCTAATTATGAATCATTTCCATCTTGGCGTTAAAGCCTACTATCTCTAAAGAAATTATGCTAATTGGCATACATTTTGGGGGTGGCATTTCTTTATAAATAGTTCAGGATTTCAATGCAACCTACATCACGCTGTTATTGTCACTGTGTGTAACATCCCAAATTCTTTTTTTTTTAAAGATTTTATTTATTTATTTTTAGAGAGGGAAGGGAGGGAGAAAGAGAGAGAGAAACATCAGTGTGCAGTTGCTGGGGGCCATGGCCTGTAACCCAGGCATGTGCCCTGACTAGGAATCGAACCTGCAACACTTTGGTTCACAGCCTGCGCTCAATTCACTGAGCTACGCCAGCCAGGGCTCCAAATTCTTGATACAAACCTTCGAGTAAGTGTTTTCAATCCTTCGGTTTTATTTACATTTCTTTGATCTGTAGTAGTGAGTTGTTTCACCTGTTTGTCGGCCATCAGGAATGTCTTCTTTTGTGACCATTTTTCTCTGATGGTATTCATCGTTTTCATAGTTTTATAGGTGTCTTTATAACCTTAAGAATACAGTCTCTGGAATAAATGCTGACACATTTGTTTTGCTGGTTGGCATCGGCACCTCTCTTTTGTGACTGGCGAGTTTTGTCACTCATCAAATTCATTAAGCTTGTTTCGTCCCTTTGATGTGACAATGACCAACCCTACCTTCAAGGTTATATATAAGTATTCACCTTACACTTCAATTTCTGTTTGTCTTGTGTCGGGACATATGATTTAAAATGGGGATATAACTTGATTTCCACCTCCCAAAAGATTAGGCTGTCATTGCCACAACCCCTCTTGCCAACACTGCTTCGGGACTAGCTCTCGTTGGGACAGCGTCTTCTTTCTAGCAGCCGCGTCACGGTCGAGGGAGGAGCCTCTCAGCACAAGGACCAGCTGACACGGCCCGAGACCTGCCGGCTGCCCCCTCTCCTACTGCCCGGCCTGCCAATTCTTCCCAGAACACATCCCCAAATCTTGGCTCCCCTCAGTCCCAGCCATCCCTCCCTCCTCGCAGCAGCTGCCCGCCGCCAGGTTAATTCTGTGCCAGAAATGCAGCCAGCACCAAACCGGGCCCAGACAGCGGGAGGATGGGTGGGCTGCTAGAACACACAGGCCCTGAGGTCTGTCCAAGTTGAAGGTTCTGCTGAACACCAGAGGCACAGCTTTGTAACGAGACCCCGCCCCCCCCGTTGTTCAGCCAGGTGCGGTCTATGCACTGCCTTGTGGACGACACTGTCACAGCGGCCCCGTGCGCAGTTAGTTACACTGGCATTATCATCTCCACTTATCGGATGAGGGAAGAGAGGGGTCGGTGCTCTCCTTGACCAGACTTCAGTCAGGCGCCTCTGAGCCCTGTTCTCCGTGAGGCTGTGACCTTGGGCGTCTGTGCTCATCCTTGAAGCAAAGTCCAGTTTCCATGAGAACCCTGCTAAGTCAGTTTACAGAGACTCCCCCACCCCTGATATCCGACCAAGTTCCCCACCCGCCTCCTTTGAGGTCGAAGTCCTTGGCCTGCCTCTAGCAAGGATGCCCCTCTTCGTGGCGACTCTCCACCCACCAACCCCCGCCGCCCCCACGACACTGCTCTGTGGCTGTAAGTCCCCGGCTCCTCTGTCGTGTTCAGAGCTGAGCCCTCTCTCTCAACGCCGAGAGCCGCCTTGAATGAAGTGTCCCAACTGTGCTAACAGGTGTCAGCATAGCTTCTTCCTTAACAACATCGGAAGTGAAATGGTTCACCGAGTTTGCCTGGTTGGCGAGTGCTCACCCGCGCAGACCCAGAAGCTTGTCTGGACCTTGCCATAGGCAGGGAAGCCCGCTCACTGCCCCCTGCCAGCTCCCCACAGCCTCCCCTTGGGCCCCATCCTCCTCCTCACCCTCTGGCTGCCAGAAGCCACGGCTTCCCCTGGCGTCTCACCTCCCCTTAAGAAATCCCATCTTGCCCTGGCTGGCATGGCTCAGTGGATTGAGCTCGGGCTGGGAACCAAAGTGTCCCAGGTTCGATTCCCAGTCAGGGCACATGCCTGGGCTGCAGGCCATAACCCCCAGCAACTGCACATTGATGTTTCTCTCTCTATCTCCCTCCCTTCCCTCTCTAAAAATAAATAAATAAAATATTAAAAAAAAAAGAAATCCCATCTTGTCAGAACTTCAAATCTGCGTATGTCGTGACCGCAATCTCAGTCTCCTCAGATCAGCCCCTTTCTGGGACGAAGGTTCCAGAAGTGGCAGCTCAGAAGGAAGGTGTGATTCGCTTTAAAAGGTGGTGGCTCTGTGAGCGGCAGCTCTCATCTTGGCCCTACGAGTGCAGGCAGCAGCAACAATCGAGGCTGGAACCATGCCGAGCTTCACCGGAATATCCCCAGGCATTACTGTGCACCTACTGTGTGCGCTGGGCCCCTTTCCCAGCACTGGAGGCAGAGGAGTAAACAAGGCATGGTCTCCACTCTTGTGGATCTGGGTGTTACTGGGGTGGGGAGATGGTGGGGTCATAGCAAGCAAATAAACCAGGGAAATCTTAAGACAGTGCTCCTCCATCCCCTTCAGATCTCCGCTCAAAGGACACTTTCGGGGAGCCCTGCCCCCACCATGCCAGTGAAATCACTACCTGCCCCCTGCTGATACACACTGGCCAGAGTACTTGCCACTCACTGTGCTGTATGTTTACTAATTGCTGTCCCACAAGAACACACACTGTTTTAGCTCAATGTCCCCATTGCCTAAAATACCTGGCGCATAGGAGACACCCCATATGTATTCACTGAATGAGCGCGTGAGCCGCAGGCAGGTGCACAAAGCCCAGAACGAGCTAGGGGCCCTGCACCTTGAGACACGGGGAACGGGGGTCAATATGGCTGGATAGTGAGACACAAGACAGAGTAGGGGGTGGTGCTTGGTGATCGCAGGGGTGGGGAAGGGAGTATACATACTCCATATGTATAAGGGGGATAAAGGGTCATGGAAAAAAACACAATAAAAAATAAACTATCAAAAGAAAAGGAAAAGGCCCTGGCTGGGATGGCTTAGCAGATTGAGCGCTGGCCTGCGAACCAAAAGGTCACCGGTTTGATTCCTGGTCAGGGCACATTCCTGGGGCTCACACCAGGTCCCCAGTTGGGTGTGTGCAAGAGGCAGCCGATCAATGTTTCTCTCATTGTCTCCCTCCCTTCCTCTCTCTCTAAAAAGAAATAAAATCCTTTTTCAAAATTATTGCAAAAAGAAGGAAAAGCCTGGGAGGGGTGGAGGGCCAGTCCAGTGGGGCTCTGCAAGGGGTTTCGATTTCAGCTGGAGGGTGAGAGGAAGTGGTAGCACTCGAGTCCGGGAGGCGGCTCTGGGTGCAGCATGAACGGTGGGTGTGTATTGGCACTGGCGCTGGGATCGGCCTGGGACCGGGGACCCCGTAGGCTATTTCTGTTGTCCAGGCAGGAGTGGGTGGTGCTCGCACCAAGACAGTGGCAGTAGGGAGGTGCAGAACTGGCCAGGAAGTGTCTGGGAAGTGCCCAAGGTCATTGCCCACCAATAATGAGGAATAAAGACAAGACATCGGAGCCAAGCGTTCATTTTACCGCCTGCAGGCGCTCCGTCGGTGACAGCGTTGAGCTGGGAGTCCCAAGTGAAGCAGGATGTTCCTGGCTGGTGCCACATCCTCCCCTGGGCTTCCCCTGGTTTCCCTAGGACAGCCACGGAAAGTCCTCTGCGTCAATTTAGATAAAGATTCTCAGACCGTCTCTGTCTCCACGTGAGGGGAGCGCAGCCCGGCCACTCTCTGCTGACCTGAAGCTTCAGAATCAGACAGCTCTGAGCCCCCTGGACAGCGTTTTCTCTTGAAACAGGAAAGTTGACTTTAAAAATAAAGAAGACGCAAGCTGAGCTAGCCTTGGGGTTTTGAAAAGCCAAGGGATTAAGGTGTCTTTCACATTTCCTGTTTTTTTCCTACCATCTTTGGCTGCTCCTGCATCTAAATACACAAATAAGCCTTTGAAGAGGGTTGACTACATGGGCTTGGAATGATTTCTGTGGCCACTAAGAAGAAGAATCTCTCTCTCTCCCTGTTTCTTACAACATCCTAGGAAGTTCTGGTTTTCCCCTCTAAGAGAATTAATAAACATTTAGATCTAGCAACCCCCTCCCAGTTACTGGTGGAATGAAGTAGTAATGCTTTGCGGGGAGGGTCAAAACATCTATTTGAAAACCAAAAATAGAAATGTTCACTTCTGTTCCTTTGTCCAGATACAAGCTTTTGGGTATTACTTCTCTATCATGTTTCAATATTGTGCTCAGAAGCTTGAAAATCAATGCATCCCAAACTGGAGGAAGATGTCAATCCGCAACACTTTCCAGAATGCTGAAGGGCACCCAGTGTAATCACCGAGACGCTCAGACCTTGGTACCAGCCTGCGTCTCACAGTTCCCAGCGTCCTGCTGAGCTGTGTGATTACCACGCAGTGGGTTCCTATCTATAATGGGAAGAAAGGTGCTGGGACTCTGCTTCTATTGACCACATCTCTCCAGTTACTCCTCATGCCCTGCAGACTTGCCCGTCTCTCGCCTTGTGTAGACGCCTTTCTTTGAAATATTAAAAGCCATTCCCTGGCCCAAGGCCATGTGCCGGACCCTCAACTCCTCCTGGCAGACCTTAGACTGTGGTCAACACAATCACTGGCGCGGCCGGTGGGCTTTGCCTTCACCCTCACCTCACCCTTTCCAGGGATCCTGGTGGACTGCTTCCTGGATCAAAAGTTTGGCTGGTATAGCTCAATGGATTGAGCGAGGGCTGCAAACCAAAGGGTTGCCAGTTCGATTCCCAGTCAGAGCACATGCCTCAGTTGCAGGCCAGGTCCCCAGTAGAGGGGCACACAAGAGGCAACCCCACATTGATATTTCTCTCCTTTTCTTTTCCCCTCCCTTCCCTTCTCTCTAAAAATAAGTAAATAAAATCTTTTACAAAAAAGTTTGGCCATGGAAAAATCAAGGGACCTCCGAGAAGGTGTGGCCCTGCCGCTCAGTCCCACAGAAATGACACACTTAATTTTCCTCTGGGCAGCAAAATGCTACCGAAAGCCCACACTGTCCCATAACCCCAGGCGCTGGCACCGTGGCACACACGGCAGGCGTCCACTGAGCAGCTGACTAGAAGAGTACGCCTACAGCCAAACCCCTCCCCCCCGCTCTGGCCACCACGCCACACCGTCCTCGCACGTCTCGGTCACTTTTCCTCAAGTCCCTCCACCCACATTCCTTTCTGTGTCACACAGAAGGGGCTGGAGTGGAATTGAAGCTGCCCTGCTTGCGGGCTTCTGGATGCCTGCGGGTTCACCCTTCACCTCCATCCACACCCTTCCTACTCTTCTACCTGACCCAGGTAAAGCACCTCTTCCTTCAGAGCCGCCCCAGGTGCCAGGAGAAAGTCATCTGCCGAGCTAGTGCAGGACTTCCTAACACTGGTTACTCCCTGCCCTCTCCCTACGGTCTACAGGCGTCTTCGGGCCACGTGCCACTGTGCCGTGGGCTCCTGCCCGGCCAGGAGCCCAGCCTCTGACAGCGGAGCGGTGGATGAGTGCATGAATAGTCATGCTTTTCAGGGTCCCCCGGGGTGACTCAACTTAGCCACTCACCCGCAATCACAAACAGGGCTCAGACCTCCTCAAATAGTCCGAGTAGAGGCTGTTGATTGTAACCTCAGCCGAGATTACTCAACCTGGGGAGAGGTTTCTCTCTCGACCAAGAGCGGAATGTTCTCGGTGAGAGGAAATGAGCTCACAGTTCTGTCGACTGGAATCAACACCTGTGCAATAACTTTTCGGGGCCTCACGGGGTGGAGTCCCCCTGCACGAAGGGCTGCCCGCTAGCAGAGACAGCTTAGGGCTTGAATTACCAGACGACTAAAGCCCGCTTTAGAAGTGCTGCCCCCAGCAAGGCATCTCCCCGGTGTGGCGGACTGTTCTGGGAAAGCACTGGCCATCTGCTGGGAAACAGCTCCCGAACCCCTCCCGGCCGTCAGCTGAGCAGGCCCTGGTGTTGCAAGAGTGAAAAGAGAAGCCCCTTTGGCTCTGACCTCACCGTCCGCCCATGCGGCTCGCAGACTGCCCAGCTGTGCGCCCAGGAGGATGAGACCTTCAGGAATGTGCAGAATGTGCTGTGTTTCCACGGGCCGCCCTTGGCCTTGATCCTAAGCCAGGCTTGAGAGTTTGAAGTGTGCTGCGGTAGGTTTTTTGCTGTTTTTTTTTAACAATTGTTCTCAGCTGGGGGGATCTCTGTGACCCTCCTTTGCCATCTCTCCCCTCTTGTTCCAATCAGTGGGCCATTCAGGCAGCAAACGTTGACGCCAGGGCTTTTATTTCTGATGTCATTTTAGTTGAGTCTCTCCCCAGGTCCCCATCGGCCACCCCAATCGTGTGTCTTACTATTACCCCAAACTCAGTGCCGGTTCCTAACCTCTCACCCCTCCTACCCAAGTTCTATCATGCGCTTTTTTTTTTTTGTCATTCCTGCCCAAAGATGTGGGTCGCTGAGTTTCTTCGCTCTTCCTCCTGCCAAATGTTTACTATGCAGAAACCATGTGTTTTTTAAGTGCTGAAGATGACCTAGGTCTTCCTCTCTTCTCTAAGGGGCAGCATGTACACAAAGAATTAAAACACAGTGAAAAGATTAGCCAAGCAATCTCGGAAAAGAACACAGTAGGACTCACACATCCCGATGTCAGCACTTACTACAAACCCACATGAAAAACCAAGACCGTGTGGCCCTGGCACAAGCATAGATGCAGAGATAATGGAATAGGATGAAGAATCCAAAACTAGCCTTGGCTGGCGCAGCTCAGCGGATTGAGCTTGGTCTGCGAACCAAAACATCGCAGATTCGATTCCCAGTCAGGGCACATGCCTGGGTTTCAGGCCACGACCCCCAGCAACCGCACATTGATGTTTCTTTCTCTCTCTCCCTCTCTCTCCCTCTCTCTCTCTCTCTCTCTCTCTCTCTCTCTCTCTCTCTCTCTCTCTCTCTCTCTCTCTCTCCCTCCCTTCCCTCTCTAAAAATAAATAAAATCTTTAAAAAAAAAAGAGTCCAAACCTAGAATGAAGAATGAGCAATTGACTTTGAAGTTGCCAACATAATTGAACGGGGAATCAACTTCTCAACAACTGTTCCTGGGACCAGTGGGTCATCCACCCACAAAAGAATGGAGCTGGGTCAGTCCGTCACACCATGGATAAAAATTAACTCCAAATGAATCAGAGACCTAAACGCAGGAGCTCAAACAATGCAATTGTTGGAGGAAAACATAAGAGTAAACCAAGGCAACGGCTTCCTGGGTGTGACATCAACACTCTAGGCAACAAAAGAAAAAAAATAAAATAACATAGACTTCATCAACATTTTAAAAAGTCATGCTTCAGTGAACACTATTAAGAAAGTGAAAAGACAACCCACAGAATATTTGCAATTCATACATCTAATAAGGGTCTAGGGTCTAGGATTCAGAACACATCAAGAATTCAACAATAAAAAGACAATCCGATTTTGAAAGGAGAAAAGGAGATGAACAGGCATCTCTCCAAAGGAGATGTAACGTTGGCCAATAAGCACATGAAAGGATATTCAACATCTTCAGTCGTTAGGGAACGCAAATCAAAACCTCCATGAGAATCCAATTCATATCCGTTAGGATGGCTGGTGTCAAAAACAAGCAAACAGAAGTTAGCAAGTGTTTGTAAGGATATAAAGAAACTGGGACTTGCTTTCGCATTGCTGGTCGGAATGTAAGCGTGCTGCAGCCACTCTGGATACCGGTTGGCAGTGTCTCAAAGAGTTAAACACGGGGTAACGGTGTGGCCCGGCCATTCCACTCCTAGATATACACTTGGGAGAAATGAAAGCTTATGTCCGCACAGAGACTTGCACATGGATATTCTTTGCAGCTTTATTTAGAACAGCCCCAAACGTCCATCGGCTAGCGAAGGGATAAACAGTCAGGTGGTCTGTCCATACAGTGGAATGTTATTCAGCCGCTAATGGTTTGGGAGCTTGGAGGAGGGGAGTGATGAAAATATTCCAAAGTTGGCCCTGGCTGGTGTGGCTCAGTGGATTGAGCACTGGCCTGTGAACCAAAGGGTCACCAGTTTAGTTCCCAGTCAGGGCACATGCCTGGGTAGCAGTTCGGGTCCCCCCCAGTGAGGGGGGGCACACAAGAGGCAACCACACATTGATGTTTCTCTCCCTCTTTTCCCTCCTCCCTACTCCTCCATCTAAAAAATAAATAAATTTTTTAAAAAGAAAAAATATTCTAAAATTGACAGTGGTGCTGGTTGCACAACTCTATATTCATACACTAAAAACCACTGGATTTGGTCGGTGTTAAAGGGGTTAATTCCATGGCATGTGCGTCGCATTATCAGCAACATTCTTTATCACAGGGATGAGTGTCGTAAGAGGCGAATAACAAGAAGCCAGGAAATGAAAGACGAAAAATTTTGGGAAATCCTGGGCAGAAGCCTTGCTGGCCCTTATTCCCCCAAAGGTCTGATGTCATCGGTCCTTCTGTGGTTGCCAGCCACCCTCAGTCTCTTCCTCCTGACTCGTCCCATACACTAGCCTCTGTCCCTCCTGGTGCCATTGTCACTGATTTTCTTCCGACAGCCACTATTGACGACCTGCCCACTCCCACTTTCTAGTATTGCCTACAGAAAAAGGTCCACCTCTCCCACTCAGCATGGACTCCTGCTTCCCGGACTTTCCTACCACTCCCCGACTCCACGGCCCTGACTCCACCCACCTTCCCTGCCCCTCCCGGCCCTCCCTGGCCCCTCCTGGCCCTTCCCACCCAGACCTCGGTGCCCAGACCTCTTCCCGTGTAACTCTGAGTGTTTTCATCTGCCGGGACCCCTTTCCCTGCCTGACACCTTGTCCAACCCACCTCACCACGTTCACAGCCAAGACCTAGTCCCATCGCCCCTATAGGCATTTTTCCAGCTCCCAGCGGCCACAGGACTCTCACGTCCCAACTCCTCCAGCAGATACCAAATGGTGTGAGCTGCTCTGGACACGCTATTTGCCTCGCGTGTTCTCTTACGATTACAGGATCCCGGTCCTTGGGTCCCACACGCATCCGCTTCGCCACTCTTGGTGAGCTGCGATCCCACTTTGTGCTCCCTCTCCAACTCTCAAAGCTCTCAATGGTGTGTATTTTGTACCTGCTTTAAAGGGGGCAGGGACCACACCCTTCCATTCGGGACCCCCGGCACCATAGTTCTTCAGACTGAATTACGTGTCTAGCAAGCAACAAGCGTTGGTGCTGCTCGACAAGGTACTTGAGGAAATCCAACAGCTGACTTTTCGGGGCGTCCTTGGCTCCCTCACCCCTAAGCACAGCTGGCTGTTGTGTTCAGTGGTTAGAGGCGTGGGCTCGGGGGGTGGGCTGCCTGAAGCTAAGGCTCACCATTGCCATTTGCTCGAGCTGAGTCTGTGTGTGAGTTACTAAGCCCCCCCCCCCCCCCCGAGCTTCTTTTCTCATCCATAAAACGCAACTAGTTGCTGCCTGGGAGGTCCATGGAGCAGATCAAGGGAAGCGGGGCCTGGCCACGTGCTAAGCGTTCAGTACACGTTAGCGGTTGTCACAGAGTCACTGCCGTGAACACCCTCCACCCAGAACCCAGTTCCCTTAGCCTCACAGATTCAGAAGCTCAGTCTCATTAGGGGGCGGTGCGGCTCAGGGGGCCATGTGTCACATGACCCCAACTCACCAGGGGCCGGGAAACCCAGTCGTGTATTGGGAACAGGAAATCGTTTCCGATGCTTTATCCAACGCATGCCTTTCTCAAGGGCAGACTACCCGAGACATCATTCCGTGTTATGTAGGGTACAGGAGCAGGGCGAGGCCGTCGGGGGGGACCATTTCCAGACCATGACAGAGCAGGCACCTCTGACTCATCACAGATTCCCTGTCCCTGAGATCAGACTCCCCAGCCCCAGCCGATGTGACATCTTGCCTACCAGCTGCAAGCAGGTACAACGTTTGCCTTGCCTGACTCGCAAAGCAGTTTCTCAAGAAATAGCTGTTAAGTAAAAAATGGAGTCCTTGGGCAAGGCAGGTTGGACCTCGCCAAACCCTTTGGCGAGGGTTTCTACTCCCTGGGTCACCGTCACCTGTATTGTTCAGCGGTGCTCTGTCCTCCCAGAGGGACACACCTTGATGAATTGCAGGAAACACTCCACTCTCCTCGGTCACACGTTTACACACACTCTCGCATGCCCCTCTGCCCCGCTCCCCACCCGTTTTCTATGTAGCTGGCATTCCCCGGCAGGCTGCAGAAGCCACAAGGGCAATTATGATCCCGGGACATTCCCCGCAGCTGGCGGCTCTGGTCCCCTCTGCACAGGGGTCAGGAGCCCACCTTCCTCCGGAAAGCTGACCATCCTCTGGACAGTTGTGTTGTTCTGGGTTCTTTCCCCGCCGCCGGCATGGCATTGAGCGCGGCCCGAACTGAAACATGACATTCCAGTTTGCAGGTCCATGGCAGACCCCTGGGTGGATGGAGGTGGGCAGGCCTGCAGCCTTCCCCCTGGGCTTGGCTTGATTCCAGCTGGACTGTCCTCAAAGGACACAGCGCTCTCCTACGGGGCGAAGGCTCCGAGCCAGAAGAAAGAGAGAGAGAGAGAGAGAGAGCGCCCGCCCACCCAGCGCATTGAAGCTGAAGGGAATGCCTGCCCTGACTGGACCCCATCCCCGAGCAGGCTGGCTGGTGGGTGCTGGGGTGAGACGCAGGGAAGGAAACAGCCACCTCGTCTTCCTGCCGTGGATGAACTTGGCACAATTCCTGTTGTTCCCCCACCGGCTCCATCTCCGAGCGCTCGGATGAAACGCCTGATCGCTTTCCTTTCCCAGAGTTTTCAGGAATCAGCAGGGAAACGATTCGAGCGTGCAATCGAGAGCTGCTGTACGCTTTGCTCACCCCGTGGGAATCCTGGGGCTTTTCTCAGTCACCGTTTACTTGGCTTTAGAAGTACCTGCCTCGCCCGCTTCGTCCCCGGTTCCCCCGTTCCCCCGACCACTCAGTTCTCTTGCAACAAAAACACTCTCACTAGCTGTTTCCTGGAGGGGTGGCAGGATCTTATTCGGACTTCTCAAGTGAGTGTTGCAAGGGTGTGCTAAGTGTTTGAGCCTTCTCTCTCTCTCTCTCTCTCTCTCTCTGTCCTCCCCTGTAATATTTGCACAAGCTCTAACCTGGCATGCCTATGCTCAGACGCCAGAAATATGACAAATATTCAGATAAGCCCATGGAATTTTAAGCAAGGTCTGCTGCTGCGCTAGTGAAGAGTTCAGAGAGCTTTACGATGGTGGGTGTGCACAGGCGTCTGCACCCGACACCTCACCCAGCCTGAGGGAGATTCTGTATCGCCCCTGGGAGGGCGGGGCAGTGAACTAATGCATCCCACGGTGATGGGCTGGGACAGCATCCTTCTCAGAGGAGTGTTGTTACATGGAATGAGCAGCCAGAGGGGAAATAAAGGCAGGAAGGAGGGAAGCCCTTGAAATTCTATGTATCTTTCCAATGAACTGGGAAAGAAAGCCTTTGCAACTCTGCTTTCATCCCAAAGCCCGAAAGGCGCCCGAAGCCTAAAGGAAGAAGCCCGGTAACTCCTTCAGGTGCTCATGCCGCCGGCTCCCCCATCACCACCCAAAGCTGGCACCACCTTTACCTGCCAATCAGTAGGTAACTTCTCCACCCACTCAACTTTTTAAGTCTTCAGGACAAAGGGCTTGGCAGGTTTGGCGCTCTTGGCCAGAGCTCTTGGCTCTCTGGCCGCCTGGCCAGGCCACCAGGCCTCAGGCCACCTGGCTTCTGGCCGTCCCAGCCCTCACCACCCCTGCACACTCGCCACACGGGCCTTTCGCCACCCTTACCCTGCTTCACCCTGAACCTGTGCCTTCCAGCTCCCCACCCCCACCCGGGCTAGGCTCGGTCTCTTCCACCGAGACCGGGTCACCCATAAACCCTGCTTGCGCACTCACAGACTCACTGATCTCTCATTCTTTACTGCGTTGGCGAGAAGAACCCAGTTTCTGGGAGTTTCTCCTGTAAAAGGAGTAGGGCAAATATTTAGTGTAAAGAACTTCTTCTGTATACCTCTTAAACCTTTGGGCTCTCCTGTTTAAGGAACTTAAAGAGGGGTTAACCTTTCATTTCAACTTCAACCTTTGTGTGTTCATGGGGTTCTCTCTCTCTCTCTCTCTCTCTTTCTCTCTCTCTTTGGTTTAGCAATATAATGTAGCAGAAAGAGCTCGGGGTTGGGAGTGAAACCCATTCCTGAATCCCAGTTCTGGCGTCTTCTGAAGGTAATAACATACAATTTAAGGAGCTGCGATGATTACAGAGGCCGAGGTGGGGAGTGGGAATGGGAGGGAGGCGGTGTCCCTCCCACTTGGCCAAACCGTCCCCCGTGACACCGAGGTTGGGGTCTTCACAATTCTCTGGTGTGGAGTGACTCGCGGGCCGCTGATTGCCGAGGCCAGAGCAGGAGAGAAGGGGCCTCGCGCCTCTGCTCAGCCAGGGCTCCTCCCTGCGCGCCCTGTCCTGTGTTAGTCTCATGCCTGGGTACTCCTTAAAAATGTGTTTTCTGTGCTAAGTGCTGTTTTGGACTTCCTGCACCGGTGCACTGGACAGGCCTCCCTCACCAGGGCTCTCGCAGACCTGGCCTTTGTGAAACGCTCGATCGGAGCCCTGAGCAGCACGGAGAAACTCTCAACAACTCTCGAAGACTCCGGGGCCTCCGAAACTGGCAAGCGTTTCGGGGAAATTTGCTTGCTGCATGATTAATCCTGGGTGGACTGGTCCCGGAAAAGCACATGTGGCTTTGCAGCAAGCAGCAGCCTGCAGAATTCCACCAAGCCAACGGAGAGGCCCGGACGTGCGGGTCGTGGATGAAATTTCAGAGCAAACGGCGGGGGGCCGGGGTGGGGGGGGAGCTGACGACTGAGGAAATGCCAGATGCGTGCCCAACGGAGCAGCTTTGAAGCCCCTGATATCCTCTGAGACAACACCCGGGGCCCAGCTTCTAAAACCAACTGGGATCACAACGCTGGGTGAGGGAGGCCCCTCGAAGGAGAAGGGTACTAGGAGAAGGATGATAAAATTCATCCCCATAATTACCCCCAGCCCGGCTCCGCAACAGACAGCCAACAATAGCTTAGCTCAATGAAGTTATTCATCCATATGCAAGTTGCTTCACTCATTATCCTCAGACAAAGCCCCCGGGGCCTCAGCTCCTTGCCAGCAGGCCAGCAAATCAGCATCCACACACAGCCATCCCCTCCCACCCGCAACCCGGGGGAGGGGGGCTTCTGCCTTTAGCAGTCCGTGGCTGTGTTTTCAGACTAGGTTTACGGCCACCCTTCAGGAGTAGCTTTGACACTCAGGAACCGGCTTCAAGGTAATTACAGCTAACCCTTCCCTGGGAGCAAACGGAGGATGTGCCCAGCTGCCAGTCTTCCCCCCACCCCAGCAGGGCTAGGTGGGGCTCGGTTTGGGGACCTCCCACACCTTGCCCTGCGGAGCACAGAAGGCCGTCATGTTGCACGCTGTCTCGCCAAAAAGGAAATGTGACTGAAATGCAGAGTCGGGCCCATGGCAGCGAAAAGAGAAGTGCCCAAGATAGGGCCACCACGAGTGGCCCAGGGGCCTGCAGAGAGAGTCACTCCCGCTCTCGGAAGCAGACAGTCGCGCAGACGGTCTGCACGGAAGCGCTTCACCCCCCCAACCCCGGATCCTTTCCCCAGGGCTGGGTATTTTTGTCTTGGCGGGGAGTTACGGAAGCCTAGGTCAGGTCCATTCCTCCTTCAAGACACTCCCTCCCAGGATTCTTCTGGAACGGGGAACTACCCCGATCCTGACTTTGGAAAAGGTACATTTCCCTGTCAGAGCACAGCTCAGCCACCTCCAGCTCCAAAGAGCATTCCTTCGATTACAATTCCTTCCACCGGTATTTAGTGAGCGACTACTATGCACCAGACTTTGTTTGGGCCCCGGGGATCAAGGCTAAGGCACAGCTGTGTCCTTGGGAGTTTAGAGTCTTTGGGGAGAAACAGATAATAAAAACCCAAGAAAAGAAATAAAATATTGACACATGTTTGAGGATGCCACCGACTGGGCAGAAGGAGGTGAGGGATGGGGGACTGGGGGGGGCTGTGTGAGGAAGAAGAGGGGAGGGAACGGAAAGATGCAGACGACCAGGCAGGCGGAGCCCCTGTCATCCGATCGAACGCATTTCAAGTCCGAGGAATCACCAACGCTCATGTGGTCACTGGCACTGCTGGCCAAGTTCAGCCCGGCCCCAAACCAACTCAGTAAACCTCAGGCTCCCGGCCATCCTTCGTCATCCCCTCGTGCTGCTTGCGGGGCCGTCCACTCCGTCCTTCCCACACACACTGTCCTCCACACAGAGGGTCCCGGGGCCTCTTCCCACCCGGCCCGGCGCATGGGGTCCTGAGTGTGCCTGACATGTGGGCGTCTGGCGTGTAAGACTCGGCAACCCCGAGACAGACACTCACTGCGCTGCACGAGGGGAGCCCTCCCGGCGCCCCAGCACTCCAGACCGTCCCTCCCCATGCCCTGGGGCCAATCTCCCCGGAGGCCACGGGCATCCCTCCTGGGCACAGCCCAGTAGGAAAGCCCCGTCCCGGCCACGGATGGCTCCTTGCAGTCATCCGCCACCCTATCTCTGCTGAGCTGAGCAGGGCGTGACAGGAGTTGCGCTGTCTGTGAGGGGAGACCCCCCACTGTTCCCCACTTTTGCCGGCTGTGGATTCGGGGGCCCCTCCTCGCACCCGCTCAGCTCTTTCTTTGGGACCTGGCACCAGCTAAGCCGCAGCCTCGCCCTGTCCCGGGCCCTCCAGGCGGGCGTGCGCGCACACTCCGGCTCCCCCTCTGCTCCCCTGGGCAACCGCAAATACCAGGCCCCGGCACCCCAGCAAGTCCCGGCTCGCTGGCCCCCAACAGCAGCTGCAGGGCGGCGCTGGCCCCGCGCCTTACCTCCGTCTGCCGGGACCCAGAGCAGCGTTCTTCCCAAAACCAGCAGCAGAACTGGCACCTTCCACATCCTTGCAGCTAGCTTGTTCTCTATGGGGCGGAGCAGCGACTCCTCTCCGTGCTGGCGGAGGGGGAGGCGGGGGGATTAAAAAGCTCCACAGACGGGCACAGGCCCTCCGCTGGCCGAGCCGGCGCGAAAGAGGGGAATGGAATGCGGGGAGCAGAAGTCCCAGCGCAGGAGGGGGCCCCAGGCTTCCTTCGCCCGCGGCGGTCGGCGGGGCAAACTTTGCACTTGGGAACTTCGGGACTGAAGTCAGCATTTATCCCTCCCAGGGAGGGCGGGAGCGCCCCGCGGTAAGGTGGTCTCCGTCCGGGGCTCGCTGGGACCGCCCTCCCGCTCTGTTTGGCCAGCGCTGAAGCGATGACCTCAGGCCAGGTTTAAAGTTACAGGGCCGCTCGCCGCTGTGGGGGCCGCCGAGACATGCGGGGGAGCCCGGCCCCGGCAAAATTGGCTTGTACTGTGTTCCCCAACAGAAGGGAAAGGGGGCGCACGGAGTACGCGGCTTATTTATTTTTAATTAACTTCATTCTGTTTTTTAAGCGCAAGGCACAAGCGCTAGGTTTTTCTTCTCATGAGAAGTAAGGGGTTCCTTGTGTGCCAGTCATTTCAGAACCGAGCACGGGATTGCGCCTGTAAATATTGAATTTGATGGCTTAAAAAAAAAAAAAAAAAAGAGTGGCCATCCTCATCTGAGCTGGCCAAGAGGAGGCTCCAGCCCATAAATTGCAGCTTTGTCCAGGAGGGGCAGGAGGGGGTGGGCTCCCGGGGGGTGGGGGGCTGCCTGAGAAGTGGTGGGGGGAACTTGGCAGGGTTGGTGGCTTTGGCATTTTGGGGCGCAGGACGGTGGTGCTAGGGCCCGAGGATGAAGCCTGCGGCCCACCCGGTCCCCAAGCCTGTGCCCACCTCCAGCCGGGTGGGGCCCCTTCTCCTTCTTCAGCCCTGGAATTTGCCGGCAATCCCCACTCTTCTGGGTTAAGCAAGCTCACCCTGACCCCAGGTGCAGGATGCTAGCAGCAGGAAGATAACTCCGAGTTTTGACTTTATTGCCTTCTGAACTGGTGAGATTTCTCTCTCTCTTATTTTTTTTTTTTTAGAAGAGAAGTTGGCATGGTGGCCTCTGCCCCACTCCCAGATGCCGGAGACTTCATTCAACGAAAAAACCTGAAAAACAAGTGTCTTAGAGCTCCATACTGGGGTGAAAATTGGTTGTTCTCAGATCTTTATCCGAGGCTTAGTTATTCAAATTTGCTTTATCGTGAGGATCACAAGGGGAGACTGCCATAAAGGCCCAGATTCCTGGGGTCCCCCTGCTCATGAACCAGGCCCTTTGGGAATTCGTATTTCACGCCAGTGTCCCTGGGAGACTGGAGAGTGAGGAGCCAGGAAGGTGCCTTGGTGAGTGCACTAAGGAAACAGACGGAGGGCTGCCTGCACACCGTGGCAGAGCAACTGACGGCCAGGTGCAGTGGTCACCAGGGCGGGCCTTCCGGGCAGGGGGCAAAGCTGGGAAAACAAGGACTTCGCCCCCAGGGTGGCCTTTGCCCCCTCCTGGAGACAATGTCCAGGCCTCATTGTGTCTCAGCCCCAGGCCCAGCAGAGCAGCAACACCAGGTGGGCCACCCCAGAACCAACTGCAGTGACTGAGGACCCCCTGCCCCGGGCACTGACCAATCAGTAAAGATCATGACCTTTCCTGGAAGAGCACACCTGGAGAACTGATGCACAGTCCACTGAACCCTCCCCCGAGACCGCCCCTGAGATTCCAGCCTGCAGGAGAGAGATAAAAGCCTCAAGATGAAGGACCCGGCAAGCGCCCTCCCTCTGGGAAGCAGCCCCAGCCATTCCCTTCCCGTTTCCTCCCCCCACTTCTTTCCTTGTAGGTGCGCGTCTCCTAAACGCCAAGGCCACTGGCAGCTGGCAGTCTGTCCCAGGCCGACCCCCTGAACCTGTCCCCAAAGCCGCCTTTTCTCCACCTTGCCAGTGAGCAAAGGCAGTCTGGCTTGGGCTCTCCTGTTGCTTTTTCTGTGCTCAGCCCTTCCCTGTGTCACTGTCCCCAGCTCTCATAAACGCATCCTCACAGCCACCTGGACTCGTGTTGTGACACTTTCCTACACGGAGTCAAAAACCCACACCGTACACCAGGCAGACCCACTCAAGGCCCGGCCCCTGTCCGGTAACACCTGGAGATCTTGTCTACAGGGATGTTTAGTGCCAACGAAATGCGGGTGCAGCCTCCTGGGTCTGGGGTGGGGCTGGGGGGCTCTGCTTTGCCAAAGCCCTCCGAGGCGATGCCTGGTCCTGGCCCCGGTGCCTGAAGTGAGGAGAGGAAGGGCACTGACCGTTCAGGGGGCTGAAAGTGTGAAGAGGAAACTGGGGATAGAGAGGAGAATCCAAACCGACTCGCCCATCTTGCCACTACCATTTATTACGATCACGGCCTTTTCAGCAATGCCTGCTGCACGGACAGACCGCATGGTGCAGGTATTGCCTGCAGAGTCTGCTACACGGGGGAGAGATGCACATCCAGCCCGCAGGCAAGGAGAAAGGAAAAAGACCACCTTCTCTTGGAAGTGGAGGTGAAATGAAGCCCAGGTGGGAGATGGGTGAAATGCAGCTCATTTAGAGGGTGACTGAGGTCAGGTTATGGTTGAAGGAGAGGCCCCGACCCCCTGCCCCAGTCCCTGTCCCCCCCCCCAGGAACTGGTCTAGATGCTACCAGGTCAGTCACCTGACCTCTGGTGGAGGATGGAGGAGGAGTAGGTCACAGGGTGTTGCCTCCTGTTGGAAGCCATCCTGGGGGACGGGCAGAGGGGTCAGGACTCTGGAGTCTATGGAGAGGGTCCGGGTGCTGTGGGTTCGAGTAACTGGACAGAGAGGCTGGGCCTAGTTGGGGGACCTTCCTCAGCAACGCAAACAGCAGAGTTGAGAGGAGGGACGACGGGCTCGGCACAGGTGGGAGCCAGGGCGCACCTGAGCGACTCGGGGTAGGTAAAGAGGGGGCAGTGAGCTGAGTGGGGGCTGGAAGCCTGAGACCAGCCCAGAAGTGGAGAAGACGGGAACAAGTAGGGAACGTGCCAAGATTCCTCCATCCTCGAGAAACAGCCTGTGGCCCTGAAGTGGTGACGAGTGAGGTAGCAGTGACATTTGCCCCGCACCCCAGGAACTCTAAGAATCCAGCACTATCTCACCGACGCCTCAGAACCACCCTGCGTTAAGAACACTAATAAATAACACTCGAGTTATGAATGAGGAAATGGGTTTCCAAAGCAAAGTGGTCTCCAAAGGAATGTGCATCTGATTGGCCAGCGTGGGGCCTGAGCATCTGATTGTCTAGTGTAGAGCCTGAGCATCTGATTGGCCAGTGTGGGGCCTGAGCATCTGATTGGCCAGCGTGGTGCCTGAGCATCTCATTGTCTAGTGTAGAGCTTGAGCATCTGATTGGCCAGCGTGGGGCCTGAGCATCTGCATGACTAATAAGTTTCCATGTGCTCCCGCTGCTGGTCCTGGGGCCCTACTTGGAGAACCATCCATGGGTTTAGAGACCGCACACATGGTATGGAGTCGTCCAGAAGTGGTCATGGCAGGACTAGCGCTCTCCTGCTTGAGGGTCTGGAGGGAGAGGACTGTACGTCACTTTCAGGGAGCAGGAGCCCCCCTCCCCAGGGTGGGGGAGAAGGAGAGGAACCTGGGACCATCCACGCTGCAGGGGAGGGGGCGTTCCCGTCAGGATCTCCCGTTAGGAGCAGGACGCCCAGCTTCCCCAGGCTGCTGGGGAAGATTTCTCCTCGTCTTCCCTGGATTCTTCTGGACACGCCCTGCTCCAGAGCTGAGACGGTGCCTGACGGAACAAATCTCCAATGGTAAAGGCGCCGCTGTGACTCGGAATCAGTCACGCACGTCGGGGTCTGAGCTGGGCCCAAAATGAATTCAGCAGAAACGGGACGAGGCTGGGCATGGGGGTGGGGATGGGGGGGCGTGGCCATGGGGCTGAAGGGACCCGTAGCAGCTTCGTTTGCTGGAAGAGGCCCCCAGTGTTTGGGAATCAAAATTCGGCTCCACGGTGGCCTTGGGCCACACAGGCCCTCGTTTCTTGCCTCTTTAAAGTGGGCGTGTGATCCCTGCTCTGGAGGTTTCTGTGCCCAGCAAGGAGTGTGACAGCCGCGCTTCTCAAAACACGCAGGAGGTCCGTGTGTTCCTGTTTCATGATAAAAATAGGCATTCATTCCAGGGAAGGTGGCAAACAGGAAAGCAGAAAAACGGTCCCATGCCCAGATTTTTGTTTGTTTGTGTGTGTTTGCAACTTTTTATTTTGATATAAATTCAGACTGGCATTGAAGCTGAAGTAGCCGAAGCGCCCCACACACCCTTGTATCCAGCTCACCAGTGTGCTTCTACGTTGCCTGTGCGCTTCCTCCCTGTCTCCATATCAATACACACCCGAGTGTCGGTCGTATTCTGACTCACCCGAGTGTGACGCCTGCCCGCCAGCCCTCCCTGCCTGGGTGTGAATTCCCCAAGGGCAGCCTCTTCCGGGTTGCCACAGGAGGAATTGCAAACTCACACAATTTAATATTAAACCCACGCTATTATTGTCTAATCCACACTCCATATTCAAACTTTGACAATTTCCCCAATGATGCCCTGGATAGATTTTTTTTTTCCACCCCCAGAATCTGATCCAGGGTCGCACATGGCCCTGGCTGTCATGTCTCCGGAAGAATCCAGAACTCTGCCTCGGCCTTTCTTTGTCTTTCTGGAACCTGATGCGTTGTGAAGACTGCAGGCCGGCACGCTTTGTAGACTGTCCTTCAGTGTGGGTCTGCCTGACCTCTCCTTCTGGTCAGATCCAGGTGTGCCTTTCTGGCTGGATGTGGCGATGTGCCTTCTCAATGAGGAGGCCAGGACGTCAGTTCTGGTCTTATCCTGAATTTGGAACATCCTTACCCGCACCCTTAACGGCATGTACGCAAAGCAGGGAGAGGCCTCGTTTTATGTCCGCACCTGGGACGAAACCCCCCCCCCCCAGAATGGGGCAGATAAGGGGCTGCCTTTCTTTTACAATTGGGAGAGGGGGCATGGCGAAGGTGCCTCCTTCTCCAGAGAGTTACGGAGGAACACTTCCACACGTTGAAGACTGGAGAAACTGACTCCTTTCTGGCGTGCCCCCCGGGTAAATCTGTGTGCTGCCCCTGTTTGAAGGCCGCCGTCCTGTTCCCTGCCGGGCTGGAGCTCCTCCCGGCATTATGGCCGCCTCCCCCCTCCCGCTGCAGTTACAGGACTGGGCCCCATGTGCACGGGTGCTTCATCTCTGCAGCCCCGCCTCTGGAGCATGCTTGGTAAACGTTTGTGGACGGACAGCTTGGGACCCACCCCCCAGCCCAGCCCAGCCCAGACACGGAGTCAATGTCACATAATGAACCACGCGCCAGCCTGAGTCTGAAAAGAATCAAAGTACAAGAGGCGGCTGGTGTGACCTCTGTGGGCAACGCCCCACATCTCGGAGGCCCCGCCTCCCCTCGGCACGCTGGCTGACGGCTGCAGTTCGTTCGGAGAGATTCGTTCCCGAGCCCGAAGGCCAGTCGATCCCTGTAGGACGCAGGCACGCCTGGGAAGGGCAGCCCATAGCAGGGCCGGTCTCACCAAGTTCCAGGTGCACGGGTTCCTCTCCCTTTCCCGAGAGCAGGTGTTGATAAGGTGTCAAGGGCGCTGGTTTCTTAGACATTGCCGAAGGGGGCGGCACAAGACACTCGGGCCCCTTTCCTCGTGGGGTTTGGTCAGGCGGCAGCTCGGGGCTCCTGCTGTCTTCCGCTCACTGTGGTGACTCGCGGACACCCTCATTCGGGAACACCTGAAGGGTGCCCAGCACTGCCCTGGGCACTCGGGGGCCCCCGTGGCCACGATGGCTCCCAGGCGTGACTGGGGCCAGTCGTCCTTGTCCTCTTGCTGTCCTCGCCGAACCTGACACACGTGTGGCGTCCGCTCCTCGGCCCACAGCCCGCTCCCGGCCCCCATGTTGGCAGAGGGAGGCTGCTGAGCCCCCCTTGCCAAGGCGGGGCCCCGGGGCTGTCTCAGGACAAGGAACAAGGTGTGACGCCTGCCTGGCTCTTCCCTGGTCTATTAAAAGCAGCAGAGCTTTTGCTTGAAGGAATAAGGACAACATTCAGCTCCGTGGATCAACAGGCTTCTGTGCGCCGTGTCCTCCTGGGGAAGCTGTGGCCTCTCTGCTGGACGCAGAGTGGGCGCCACAGACGCCAGGAGAAGGGGGCTGGGACCTGGCCAAGGGTGTGAGCGCCCCCTTCCCCGGAGGGTGACGCCCCCACGTTGTATGTCCTAAGTCTGACCTCCGCTCCACACCGCCCCGAGGAGATGCAGAAAGGACTCACTCAGGCCGCTGGCAATGTTTCCCTCGCAACAAATTGCTTCTTTACGTACCTCCCTTCCCCCACCGCCCCCCCAAAAGTTGGCTGAGCCCAGCCCCTCGGTTTACATGCAGGGGTGTTGGATGGTTTGAAACAAAAAGGTCACTGATGACTTGAATGGATGGGGGCAGAGTCAGTGTTTTGTTTTTCTGTTTTTGTTTTTGTTTTTTGGATCAACCCTGAGCTGCAACGGGCGGACGAGCCCTGGGAGAGGCTGATGTTTTTACCCTCCAGGCCGACACGCACAGAAAGCTCCTTTCAGCGGTGTGTGCGGAGAGGGCTTCAGGCTTCTGCGTCCGTGCACGCTGCCCAGCTGGCTCCCTTCTGCCGCGGCTCACTCCTTCTACCCCCGTGACTTCAAACTTTCACTGTATTTGAAAAAAAAAAATAGGAGCAGCCTCGGCCCTGCTTGGAAAGCCATCTGAATGAATACGTCTCCGTGTGTGGGCGGCTGCAGGTCAAGCAGGGACACGGGATGAGGATGAGAGGCTCGTGTCTCCACGTTGCTGTTCTCTCAGAGGGTGGTGGCCCAGGAGACATCAGTCCCAGCCTTTCTGTCCCTCAGTGTCCCTGGGTGGGGAGTGGGCTTGTGAAATGCTGGTGGGAAGACGTGGGGTGTCAGGGAGAACGCCCACCCATGAGGCGTGGCTGTGCCCCAAAGGCTTGAGCAACTTCCTCGTGTCTTCCGCCAACTCCTGCCCTGGCCACGTGCTGAGGACGGGGACAGCGGACGACCACCACAAACCAGGAACTCCCTGCCCAGAGCAGATGGTGCCTCCCCCAGAGGGGACGCCTCTGCCCGCCTCCCTCCACTGGGCTCCATCCCTGGGTTTTGCGAGGGATTCTTCCACCGAATCTGTTCTGTTGACATCCTGAATCTGTTTTGATCACCACTCAGGAATCTAACTTGAAAATTCAGACTTTAGCATCTGCCAAGAGGTGGGTTTGGCCATGATAGGAAAACAGGAAAAGGCTTAAAAAAATTAATAAAGCTGAAGAAAACAGTTTTTATGTCCGCAGCCCAGTACGCAAGGCGGCTGGTCCCCACCCCATCCCTGGCCGCCGTCAGATGTCACAGGGGCCCTCCTGGCACGGCGGTGCGTGGTTCGGCTTTCCCGAGAGGGGTGAGGGGCACAGGGGAATTTCTGGGAGGTGTTCTTTTGGAGGGGGGTAGCTTTTTCCTCAGCCGACCTGGGGGACCCGATCATCTTTTTCTCTCTGGCATGGCAGCCACAAGTGACAAATGACAGATTGCCGATTCTCTCATTCCGCAACCGCCCGTTGGACAACCCCCGTGTGCCAGGCGGTGTCCTAGCTTCGGGGGCGTGGCAGGGAACCAGGCAGCCAGGCGGCTGTTTGGGGGCCTCTTACAGTTCTGGGGGTGGGGGCGGATGATAGGGATGGAAATAAACAAGGAAAGCAGAGGCTGCGCCGTGTGTTTGAAAAGAATAAAAGAGGTTGTTGTGCCCCCCACCCCCGTGCCCAGTGGGGTACACGCCTGCACACCCGAGGCTGCACGGGGCCACCAAGGGGGCGGGAAGTGGAAAGTGTGTAACTTTCTCAGGTCCTCAACCAACACGTCATCCTCTTTGCTAAAGCGGATCTCCCTCCCCCCACAACCCGCCCCCGTCCACCACTGTTTTCCTTCCCCTTGGCTGTGGGCAGACGAGCCTCTGAGGCCTCCCGGATCACCAGGATGCATGGCCCAGGGAGGTGACAGTCCTCGAAGGGCAGAGAAGGGACAAGTCAAGATGCTGGCGTTGGCGAGCCTCCTTCCAGTGAAAGATGAGTTTTCTGTCTTGTCCTGGCATGTGGATAGTTCCTCTTCCTGAAAAACTGTGTAAAGTTTTCCATTACAGTTGGCATTCAGTGTCACATTAGTTACATGTGGATTGCACAGTGGTTAGACATCAGTGAAATTAGGAAGTGATCACCCCATTAGTCTAGTTATCCACCTGGCACCAACGTAGCTGCTATAACGCTATTGACTGTATCCCCAATACAAGTAAGAAGAATCAGGATTCTCAAGAAAATGTATAATAACTCGTCATTTTGAACCAAGAGGTAGCATCTTGACAGAAGCAACATTCATTCGGTGTAACTGACTGAGTTAATACAGGGCACTGGGTGTGAGAATTCGGTTTCATGGAAGAGCATTCCCACGAATTCTGCGAGCAGAATTCGCAGCTCCATGGTTTTTTTGTGAAAATAAGTATATGTGATTTCTTTATTTAGAAATGCACATATTTATCCCTTTACGCGATAAGATAAAAATCAAGCTCTGTAAATACATTGGCAAAGGCGTCCGGAATGGAGGGTGTTTTCACCTTCCCAGCTGGTTCTTGAGTCAAACCATTCGAACACGGTGCCTCCAACGGGAAGCGCGCCGGGGAGAGGCGCAGGCACCTCCCAAGGGCTGGTGGCGTGTGTCCGGTGCGCTTCCCGGAACCTGGAAACGGCTCAGAGGACGCCATGACGCTCGTTTTTGCAAACCTCTCTCATCCGAACTGGGGTTCCCAAGCACCGACAGCTCCCATACTGATGTCTGCAGGCAGAAACCGACTTCAGCTCCAGGCTCCCGCGTCCAGCCGCCCGCGGGGCTGTTCTTTCTCCGTAGGAAGTGAGAGGAAAGAGGGCAGAAGGCGTGCAGAGGGGAGGACAAGAGGAGGGCAGAGGCCCCCTGGGCCCCTTGGGGCTCCGTCTGGGGTCGGAAACCCTAGACCCCCGGAGAACAGAAGCGTAGATGCTCTGCTTCCGGAAACATCCAACAGGATGCACAGAAAGCAGGTGACAGGGTGAGACAGGTGCCCAGCTAGGCGACCCTGAAACGGCCCAGCTGGCTCCCCAGTGTGAAGTCCCTCGTGTCCCCTCGGTGGAAAGAGTGATGCCAGCAGGACGGGTGGTCCTGCCTGAAGCCCAGCTCAGGACCAGGAGACCGACCTCAGAGAGCAGCGGCCTTCCAACCGCAGCACAAGGCAGAGCCACGGAGTGGTAGCAACAGCAGACGTCATCAATCCGTGACGTCAGAGCAGGCACGACCAATGACAGCACCAGCCCATCAGCAAGAAAGAGAGGCCAGAGCCTGAAGGCCCGCAGGACGCCCCAGGACACAGCAGAGTTGTCACAGCCTGCGTATGAGCCACAGCCCCGCCCCACTGACCCCTGCACCCAGATACCATTTAGGGAAGGAAACCCCGGCAATCTGAGTATTTCCCCGAAAGAGAACGGGAGCACCTTAGGGAGCCGCTCGAAACCGAAAGAGATTGAGTCAGCGATCACCAGAGTAAGTTCCTCTTCGAGGCCCAGCGTCAGGGTCACCGTGAGTTCATCTGCTTAAAACACAAGGAGAACTTCATCCCCACCCACCCCCGAAGAAGTGTTTGCATTCTGACTTCTGCTACAAAGTGTTTTTCACCACATTAAATACTAACGAATCACATAGTGAAACAGTTATTCTTTTTTACATTGTCCTTTATAAAAAGATTTAACAGCTGATACATGCTGAAAATACAACATAAGTTATCAAGCAGCACAACGAAATGGACACGTGACCTCACTGCACGCTCCGAAAACAAAAACGCCACCCACCGCCAGAGCTAACGGCATCACGAATTTTGTATTTATCCCCCGCCTTTGGTTTCCTTAAGAGGTTTATCACATATGCACATATCTAAGCAATAATTAGTAGTTTGCTTAGCTTTTGAACAAAAAAAAGGTTTCCTAAAGTATGTTGTTTTTCAGCAACTTCTGGCTTCACCCAGACTTCGGCAGTTAATATTCGCCCCGTTGTCACACGTAAGCCTAGTGTGTCCACTCTTCTCCGCCGCGAAGTAGCCCGTTGCGTGGAAATACCTCAGTTCATTCGCTGTCTCCTTCTGATCAACCGAAAGTGTTCACTTCAATGGCGCTCAATGTGTCAGGGGTTTTCAAAAGTCCTATGTAAAAAAAAAAATTCTTGCCGTATGCTAAGGTCATAAAAATTTTATTTCAGGATTTTTTCCGGAAGATTGAAACTTTTGCCTTTTGCATTTAAGCGGCTAACCCACTAGGAATTGACTTAGAGTGTGGTGAGTGTGGTGTGAAATGAGGGTTCACACTTCCTGGGCACCACCCCGTCCAGGCGGATAACCAGTGGTCTCTGGGTCTTTCTCAAAATCTGTCCCTCACAGAACTGCTATGTCTCCTCTTCCCATATCAAGTCTGCACGTAATTAGAGGCCTGTTTTGTGGCATTGGTTAATGCGTCTGTACCTGCACCACCAGCCCATTATTTAATCACTATAACTTTGTAATAAGTGTTGATACAGGATCAGGCGCATGCCTGCACCCTCACCTGGCAACCCACTTTTCCCCGCCCTAAACCGCTTGTTCTAAGTGAAGAAGGACTTCCCCCCTAGGCCTCTAGGTGGCGCTAGTTACTGCCCTCTTTGGGAGACTGAGAAAATCATCGCTCAAGTCATTCTCTATGCTCTGTGGTTCGGAGGAGTAACTGGGTTGAGGAAGGCTCTCGATTATTTTAAGAGCATCGCCCTTCTTTCATATACATTTGGAAATACTTCCCAATTTTTTCAAACACACAAACACTGTTGGGATTATGATTGAAATTACATCAACTTGATGGATCAGCTTGGAGACACATAATATCTTCACCTTGTGAACTTCCAACCACAATACGGTTTTTATTTGGAGTTTAAAAATGCCTTTCAGAAAAATTTAAAAATGTTTGCCTGTTAACTTCTTGTTCACCTTTTGTTATAGTTATTTCTAGGTACCTTCGATGTTGTTGCAAAATAACATTTTTTAAAAACATTAATTATTCTCATTGGTGGCTTGTGTCTAAAAACATGATTGATTTTCATGTGCTGACCTCATTTTCTGCCATTTGGCTAAACTGTTTTACTAATTCTAATAATTAGGTCTGAAAATCTTCTAAGCTGTCTCTTGGCAGATCAGGATGTTACGTAGGAATGCTGGCACTTTCGTGTTCTAGTCCCTAAGCTCTTTTTTCTTTTCCTTGTCTTATTGCCTTGGCTAGTATCTCAACACAGTGTGAAATGGAACCGGGGGGAGGTGGGCCTCCATGTCTGGCTCTTTATTTCCAAGGGGATGCTTCTAAGGTTTCTCCATTTAGAATGATTCTTTTTATAGGCCATTCCCCTTTATTCCTAATCTGCTGAGAGTTTTAAATAATGAATAGGTATTAACTTCCTCAAATGTGGGTTGCGCATCTACTACAATAGTCATATGATTCTGTTCTTTAATTCACTAAGGTAAAATTGCTTATGAATTTTTCTCATGTTAAACTACTCTTGTATTTTTAGATTACATCCCACTTGGGGTTTTTTTTTTTTTAACTCTTTTATAGATTGCTGATTGAATTTGGTAATATCAGCATTTGTTTTACAATGTTGCATCAATGTTCCTGAGTAAAATTGACCTACAGGTTTCCTTTCTAGCACTATTATTTTTAATAGTGTATTTTCACTGTATTTTTTCTTCTACCATTTATCTCCTTTATGCCCTCTTCCACCTCCACCTCCACCCCTTCCCCCTGCAATCACCACACTATTGTCTGGGTCCACGAGGTCTTTCTCTTTTTTGCTCGACTCCCCCCTCAACCCTCCTGCACCCCCATTCCAGGGCTGGTCCTCACGCCATCTCCTGCTCACACTTGCTGACTAGTCTCCTTCTATTGTCAGTTTAATGTCCTCTCCCATTCCCCCACCAGCCTTGGAGGTTGTCCTTACTTTCACAGAAGCCTAGCAACCGCACAAGTATTATATTCAGTGTGATCTTTCCAGGGTCAAGTTCTAGCCTGGTGGGAGGGTCCTTCAGAAGCAAGGATTTGCCTTTCTCCCAAAAGAGCCATTCAGTTCCTTTTTAGTTGTCGTATGTGTCCAGAAGAAAGTCTGGATGGCATGTCCCCGTGTCCCTGACACCTGTTCAGAGTCAGAGACTTCCCCGGCAAGGATATCCAGCCAGAAGTTACAAGCACTGTATTTGTTTGCATTGTCATCTTACGGTTACATTCTATGACGGGAAGTGATACTGGATTTTCCTTGACTGCCATGTACATTGTCTCCTTTACAGAGGAATACATTTATATATGAAAATGATTCGAGGTAAAGAAAATGTTAAATAAACCATAGTATAAACTGTAGCCAAGCATTGCAAACCTCACAGGAGAATGCGGGTTGGGAAACACTGGGGTATGCGTTCCCAACTCCTCAGATCCCCTGTCCCCACTAAAAGCGTCCCTCCTCAGCCCAGCCCGGGTGCACCCACCCTCCTCCCAGTGCCCACAGCCTTGTGGCCAATCCCTCTCAGCCTTTGTCCTGGTAAGGGCCCCCTTCTCCTGTGCCACGCCCCTCACTTACTCAAGACTGAAGCGATCTTCTGGAGAATAGTCGAGTAAAACCCAGACCCAGGTCTGCACGGGGTAAGTGATTCCTTACACCACTTTGCCTCCCCAGGAGTCCTTGCCTCCTCCCCACGTCTCCCCACACACCTCGCCCTGTGTCTCCCATGGAATCAGTGCTCTCGTGGCCGCTGGAGACTGGGTTTGGCCACGAAAGTGAGTTGGTGCAGCCAGAAGGATGCAGCTGGCAGGGGGCGGGGCGCCCTGAGCATCTTGTCTCTTGGCCTTTCACTTGTTTGTGTCACAAACAAACAAGCTCTGGGCTTGTTTCTAGGGAAGTGCAGGGCAAACCCAACCCCGTTTCCTGGTGCTTGACACCAGCAAGCCGCCGGCTCTGTCAGCCGTGGGACATTAAGGGCGCTGGCTGTGCCCTCCTCCGGCTTTGCTAAGGCCTCACCGACAGCCCTTGTTTCAACCACGGACGCAGCATCAGCAGAGGCGAACCGGGGTGAGCAGGCGCAGCTCTGCACTGAAAAGGAAGCCACTGCCAGGCCCGGGCTTCTGCCTTTGGGAAACTAACGACTTACTTTCCACGATGTTGCTCCTCTCTTCAACCTCAAGTGTATGCCTCAGGCCTGGACGACGCATGGTGGGGACTAGATTTTCCCTAGAACTTACTGTGGCCCAACAACTTTACTTATGTGGGCGTTCTTTCCTTTTTTTTTAAGTCAATAGTTGGTTTTGAATTCATCTATTTTTAAAAAATATTTACTGAACAGCCTCTCTAGCACGGGGTTTAAGAACAAGACTGTGGAGTCAGACAGGCTGGCTTCAGATGCCACCGCCGCCACCTGCCGCCGATGTGACCACAGGCACACGGACATCTCCGAGGCCGACCTGCCTTCTTCCCCGTGACATGGAGACAGTGTTACACCTGCTGCAGGGGTTACAGTGATGGGAGGAGGTCACTCCCGTGATGGAACGTGCACACCTGCTAGGTACTCAGTGCTGGATGAGGGTGGTGGCAGCGGTCACGACAGTCCTGGCACACGTCACGCACCGTGTGGGGTTCTGGGGACACCAGCGTCAAGGAGAAACATGCCCTGCCCACAGGGGCTCACGGGACATCCAGCAGGGGTGACAGGCAGCGATGGGACAGAGAGCCGACGGAGCCAGGGGCGGCGCTGGTGAAAAACCCACTCCGGGCCGTTGTTCCCGTGAGGGTGGGTCTGCTCGAGGGGCCCTCCAGGCCTTGTGGGGGTGGGGGGTAGACACGCCCGTGGCCGGGCAGAAGGGACGTGTTGCTGAACCCTCCCGGCTCAGCCCCCTCTCTCTGCAGAACGTCTGTTCTCAGCAGCCCCACGTGCCAAGCCTGCCTGGCCCGCGGTGGCGCGGCGGTTCCCCAGCCCCACCCCCCCCCCGCCCCCGTGACCAGGCAACTCAGTGCGTCTGTGTCAGAGGTGACGTCTGAAGAAGCCCCTTGTAGCCGCACGTCTTATGCCACATCCTTCGATGCAGGGTGTGTGGGTTTAAGGCCCTACTTTTGTTCTCCACGTTACAACTTTTCTGTCCACGGGGCAGGCAGCCTCCACGGCGGTGCCCAGGGAGCGTGCCCGGTGCAGTGCCGTGCGGCGTCAGGGGTGGTCAATAGGACCGTGAATAGATGGGAAAAACGACTCCGGAGGAAACCAGCAACCAAGCCCTGGGCCCCCACGTGGCCAGGGACGCAGCTTCCTGCTGACACCGAGTACGTGAGCTCCGAAGCAAATCCTCCAGCCTCCACCGCGCTTTGAGCTGGCCCCAGCCCGGGCTGACCTCTTGACCACACCCTCGTACGACACCCTGCCTCATCCTCACCCAGCTCGCTGACCCACCCCCAGATTCCTGACCCCCAGAAACCGGGACCGGAAGTGCGTATTGCTTGGAAACGCTGCTAAATCGGGAGATAACTTGTTACACAGCAACAGAGAAGGGATACAGCCCATTTCTCCAGTGGGGGGGGGGTCAGGGGTGTTACCACCTGGCCCCCCCACAATTCCCACAGATGAGAGGGGTCTGAGGTGGAACAGCCAGCAGGCTCCGTTCTGCTTTGGGAGGAAACAGAGCAGGGTTCTGGCTCAGCTGTCGGTCAAACCATTGCACAGTTACTCCCCGCTGCTTGACCCCGAGGTCAAGCCCCCTAATGCGCAAAGCCTCAGGTCTTACTCAGCGGGTGAAGGTAGTACCGTTTACCCGGTAGAGTTGCTGCAAGGACTGGGTGAATCAACGCACACCAAGAACATAAGGACCAGCACTCCCGCCTATGCTGGCTGTTAATGCGAATTTGTTCCGCGTCTCTTCTCACCTCGAACTCGCACGAGGCGCGGAGGGACCAGCCTCCTCATCCGCCCCTCTTCACGTTCCGTACCCCTTCCCGCCCCCCCCCCCACCACCACCGTGGAGCAGGGACCAGAGGGGAACCTCAGTTTGGAAAGCGAAGCGGGGTGTGCTTCTAAAACAGCGAATACGTATTTGCCCCAAACCTCGCCCTAGTTTGTGCGCGCCACAAGGTAACGCCCCCGCGCCGGGCAGGAATGCACTGGGACAACCAGCTCCACTCACCGGCTCGGTCCGGGGACGCTCGGGACAACGGGCCCCCTTCAGAGCGCGTCCCTTTTTTATTTCCAGGGAGGACAGAGTCTGATTATTTTATCGGGAGTCCTTCCCAAGTGGGGCCTCCCGAACAGACACCCAGGCGCTCGAAAGCAAGCGGGATGTCCCCGGTATGAAGTTCACAGGCTAATTTTAAATCTCCGGGCGTCCGTCGTGTGTTCAGCTCCAAATTACACGGTGGCTCTGCGTTTTTCTTAGACCTCCTCCCTGCTGCAGGTAGAGAAAACAGCCCCTGTGGAGGGGCCATAAAGAGCCGTCTGAGGTCTCAGTGTCTCTGTCCTTCGCTGGCAAGGCCCGTCCGTCTGTCCAGGAGAGTTTCCCATCCAATGCGGCGCAGTGTGGCCGTGCTGGGGTTGGGGGACGCCCCAAGGCAAATAACGGCTCGGGTTAACGGAGGCCACCAGCCCCAAAGGCCCTCCGCAACACCAGCCTCTCCCGCAGTTCACTCCTCCTTCTGGCTAAAATGTTCAGGGTCCAAATCATCCCATTTTTCCTCCAGTTTTGTGGCGGAGGGGTGGCGGGGGGGGGGGGGGGGGAATCACTTTGGGGAACATGCAATATCCATCCTGGCCACGAGAGGGCGCGACAGGGCAGCATTCCTGGGGGTGGGGGCGCTGCCGCTGGGTGGGGAGGGACCGTTGGCAGGTTCCTTCCCGTCTCCCAGGATGAGGCCTGGAGACAGGACAAATATAGTGTAAACAACAGTCAGAGGCTGCAATTTGGGTGTCACAGCCTCAGGTGCCAGCTTCTTCCCTTTCTTTTCTTTTCTTTCTTTTTTTTGCCTTTAAAAAAAAAAAAACATCCAATGAGAGGGAAATGAGCTGCGCTGGGAAATGCAAGCCTCCTTCTGCGGGTCAAGGTCTGGGCTCAGATTCTCCTGCTAGGAGCAGGGCCCTGTTCCCTTGGACGTGAATTAGTAAATTCATTCACTCACTGGACAAGGAGATATTGAACAGGCACCACCGCGCGCCTGACACTGGGATGGACGCGGACACACAAAGGACATCCCAGTCCAGCTGGGGAGGTGGGTGCCGTCGGGGGGGCAGAGCCAACCTACGTGCCTGGCCTCACGGAGGGCGTGGCTTTGGAGGTGGAGTTGCGTGATGACCCCGGGTGCAAGGCAAACAGAGATCCCGAGGATGCAAGGCACCGGGAAATCTCCGCTAGAGGGGAGCGGGTGAGTGAAGACCTTCGGAGGTGGCCGACACCCCTGTGGGCCCTTTGGGCCCGTCCATACCCACCACCACCATCTCCGCCTTTTACCCTGGGTCCCGCTTCCCCTCGGACCCACTACAACCAGCCTGCACCCAGTGGCCTGTAGAATCTTTATAAACGCTAACCGCATCAGGTCCCTCCCTCGTGCCACGCCCCCAAGCATCCCCTCTCCTGGCTATCAGAGTCTGCCCCATCCCCCTGCCTGACACTCACAACTTTCTGACCCCTTCTCCTGCCTTTGGCCCTCCAGGCACGCTGGCCTTTCTCATTCTGGAGCGTGCCAAGGCCTCTTACACCGCCTGGTCCTTCTCCCCAGGCCTGCTCCTCGGGGGTGGACCCTGGCAGTCCACCACACAGGGCCCTGCGCCCACAGGGCCCCACGCTCTGCGGCACCATCTTCAAATCCTCGGTGGGTCTTGAAGGAGGCCCCACACTCTCATCTCACCCGGGACCCTGTGAATCACGTGGCCTGCCCTGCCTCTAAACAGAACGCTTCGCCGGCGTGTGGCCTGTCTGGCTCTTCCAGTCACCTGGGTCTTCTCATCTCAAACGCCACCTCCTCGGAGGGGCCGTCCCTGGCCACCTGTCCACAGGGCCCCGCCTGGTCTCCCTCAGTCACGGAGCTGTGGTTTTATTTTCCGCACAGCCGCGCCTGTCTGGGAGGACCTCACTGTTTAGTTCCCTCCGTGTTTGCTGTCTGTCTGCTCTTGCTCTTGCTTCCTGCCCCCTGGCCATGTCCCCGCCGCTCAGAGCACAGAGCGGGCCCTATGGGTGCCTGAGTGGGGCTTGGTGGAGGGTGGGTGGGTGTGAGCCCGAAGGGGCGGGGCCAGAGGCCATGCGAAGAGGAGGCTTGTTCTCCTCTCGTCTAAATCTCTGCTAAGCACACTTGTGCAGACCTAGGCAAGGCCGCGCCCCGCGGCCGCACCAGCTCTGCCCAGCCCGTGTGTCTGCTACTTGGCTGTCCTTCCTGGCACGGAACTGGGGGAGCAAACTCCCCTCTGACGTCAGCCGTTGATCCAACCTGGGTCCTGAAGCCGGAGGAGAAACAACTGGCACTTTCACTCCCACTTGAGCCCTTCAGATACAGCCCTGGAGACGGAGGGAGGGCGCAGCAGCCAGCAGGGCTATTTATAGCTTCTCGCGCTTGGCAGCTCGATTCAAGTTAAGTCGGGCTTAAGTTATTGGCCGAGTGTTTGCGTCTTCAGGTTAGGATCACCCGGAGCCCTCCTGGGGCATCTGGGACCACACAGCTGCTGCGTTTTGCCACCAGATGATGTTTCTTCTCTTCTGAAACTTCTCCAGCGAGGAAAAAATGGCTGAATCGAGGCTACGGTTTCGGAGACGAAGGGTCACGTTGTCCTGGACGCTTCCCATCGTTCAGTGAAAAGTGTGGCTTTACCATCATCATCATCATCATTGTGGGTGGTGGTTGTCGATTTACCCAGAACTGGAGGGCTGTCTCCCTCCCGGACAAATGGAGACTTTCATGCCATTAATTCAAGAAACCCTTATTGCCCTGGCTGGGTAGCTCAGTGGCTTAGAGCGTCATCCCAGTACTCGAGGTTGTGGGTTCGATCCCGGGGAGGGCACACATGTGAGAGTCAACCAGTGGACACGTGAATAAGAGGAGAAACCAATCAATGTTTCTCTCTCTCTCTCCCCCCTCCCCCGATTCTTCTCTCTCTAAAAATCAATTGATCGATACAATGTTTTTTAAAGATTTTATTTATTTATTTATTTTTAGAGAGGGAAGGGAGGGAGAAAGAGAGAGAGAGAGAGAGGGAGAGAGACATCAATGTGCGGTTGCTGGGGGTTATGGCCTGCAACCCAGGCATGTACCCTGGCTGGGAATCGAACCTGCAACACTTTGGTTCGCAGCCTGCACTCAATCCACTGAGCTACGCCAGCCAGGGATACAATGTTTTTTTGAAAAGAAATTCTTATTGAGTATTCCCTCTGTCACAAGCAGAGTGTGGTACCTGCAAAAGATAATAATGATGGTGAACTCAACTGTTAACCTCCAGCCACTCCAAGTCAGGCGCAGGAGGAGAGGCCATTATTCCCATCCGACAGCTGAGGGATCGAGTCCTGGAGGAAGGGGAAGCCACATGTGCAGCCGCCCGGCTGAGACGTGGACAGGTGGGACCGCCCCTCTCTGCGCCACACCAGCCGCGCCCAAGTTCAGGAGCACCCTCCACCCCATCATGCCTCGCAGGGGCTGTGCTGAGACAGGAAGAGACTTCACAGCCTAAATCCTTGGGCTTTGCCTGCAGCCTCGGGCTGAGTCTGCCAGCACCAGTGAAAATGAATCACCGTTCCACCACCGCCGCCCTTGTCTTCCATCTTCGCAGAAAACCCTGTCTTCGGGCCCTTTTTTTGGCTCAGGGGCTGGCAGGGCTGCCGCCTGGAGATGTGCAGGCTGCACACCGTCCACCAGGGGGCGCCGTTCACATAAACTGCCGTCCGTCCCCTGAAGCAGTGCAAGGGCTTAACTGTCCTCTTCGGGTTCAGCAGCCGGCAGTTGAGATTTATTGCCTCGATGAAGTTGTTCAAACTAAAGGGGGTGAGAGGGTAAGGGAGCTGGAGAGAGGAGGAGAGGAGTTGGCAAGGACAGGGACAACCTGGCCAGGTGTGGTTTACCGTCAACCGCGCGGAAGCTTTGAAAAGAAAACAACAGTGGTCATTTTTTCCCCTCTGCACACGTAACTTAAAGTAACAAACACTTATCGTCGCACCAGATATGTGGGTCAGGAGTCCAGGAGTGGCTTACTGAGCTGGGTGGTTCTGGCTCAAGGTCTCTGTGGAGGCTGTGGTCAAAAGGTCACCGGGGCCGCAGGCGTCTGGGGCTGGACAGCCCACTTGCAAGCTCGCCTAGGGGGTGGTTGGCAGGAGGCCTCAGCATTTCGCCACGTGGGCTTCTCTCCAGACGGCCTCAGTGTCCCCGCCACGTGGCAGCCGGCCTCCCCCAGAGAGAGGGTTTTGAGAGAGAGAGAGAGCAAGGGTGAAGTCCAAGATGGACGCCGCAACCTCTTCATGACCTAATACTAGAACTGAGCTGCCTGCCATGAGCCATGATGTGTCATGGAACCCCCTCCGGACAGTGTGGACTGCGCAGAGTAGCAATGCCAGGAGGGGGCCCTTGGGGACCACCCTCGGAGCTGCCTGCCACTCAGCGGCAGAACAAGAAACTGGCATCCTTAGACATTCAGGTTTCCAAGCGAGGGACCGCACGCACCAGCTTGGGCTCCCTAGATCCGCAGGCCTTGGGGGGGGGGGGGGGTGTCCCCAGTCACGCTCTTTCACTCCTGACACGTGATTCATGTCCCCTCTGGTTCCTTTCCGGTTGGGCTTGGAGCAGTGGGGTCTTTGCCTTATCACCCACTCGGCCTCGCCCAAGCGGTCATGAAAGCCAACAGACTTCATACGTGGTTTGCACTTGAGATCTAAACAGTGAACCGGAGAGAAACGTGCAGCCCCAGAGTATGCCACTTTGGCGTGGTGACCATTTGGGATTAGAGGTGCTTAAGAAACAGCAGGTGCAAGAAGGACACTCTGACCCTTGCTTGTCCCCCTGAAAGTGGCAAAGAAATCCTCCATGTGAAGGTTCCCTCTCTCTGTGCCAGGAAGGCAGGGGGCATCTTATCATGGAGACAGGGAACTCAGGGCTGGGAAGGCTGGACAAACAAACCCGGTTACTCTTTCCCTAATTAGCAACTCCAAACCCACACCCTTTGTTTTGTCCATTCTTCACAAACTTATTGTTTCTTTGCTCAGAAGATATAAAGCAGCCCTGGCTGGTGTAGCTCAGTGGATTGAGCGCGGGCTGTGAACCAAAGTGTCTCAAGTTCGATTCCCAGTCAGGGTACATGCCTGGGTTGCAGGCCATGACCCGCAGCAACTGCACATTGATGTTTCTCTCTCTCTCTCTCCCTCCCTCCTTCCCTTCCCTCTCTAAAAATAAATAAAATCTTAAAAAAATTTTAAAAAAGATATAAAGCTGCCTGCGTTGGTCACATCTTTTGAGCCCCACCTCTTTGGGGCTCCCGCGCCCATGAAATAAAGTTTGATTTTTTTTCCCTGTCAATATGTCTTGTGTGTGAGTTTAATTACTAGAGCAGCCAAAGCACCTAGAAGGGCAGAAGGGAGAATTTTTCCTCCATGACCACTGCAAAAGTTGTGACCTGTCTCTCACCCCCCGAAGAGACTCTTGTGAACGGAACCTGTTAGAACGTGGGGCTGTGTTTGCTGCATGTAGCCGCTGAGATGGTTGCTGGCGTTATTGTGAGTCTGGTTTACGTTAGACCTTCGGGCCAGGTGTGGAAGGGGAAGGATAGAAAACCCAGAGTCACCCAGACCCGGTTTGAATTCCGGCTTTGCCACCTCTAATTCACGGACATGAGTAAGTTCCTTAATCTCCTTAAACTTTACTATTGCATCCAAAAAAAAAAAAAAAGTGGAGCTAATAATGTCTAGATCACAGGATTGCTGTGGGAATTCCATTCGACACCCGATGAAAGGGCCTCACCTGGTGCCCCAAACTTAGAAACCACCCAGGAAAGGGTGGTTGACAGTGAAACTATTGCGCCAGCGACAGAAGTAACCCTAGGTTACTTCACATTTTTAAACGTAATTTTTTTATGGCAAGAAAATGGTCAGCACCGGCTATAAAAGCGATCATGTTGAAAGGGTTGCTGCAGTCTTAGCTGTAGTTCTATTACATCCTAAAGCTTATGGATCTTCTAAGAACCCATTTTTGCAAGGAAGGTAATGGGGAAAAGCTGATTTAGGTTATAAAAATTCCAATTTGCAGGTAACTTTCCAGGAACATATCTCTTTCCTAAAGGGGGGGGGGGAACATGTGTCTCTGAGGGGGGATGAGACGTCCCCTTGACCCCCTCCTGCTCATTCGTTCCCTCACAATCAGACCATGAACACCATCACCCCAATACTTCTTGCTCGGAGCGTCTCCTCTGCAAGCTGCTTCCTCATCAAAGGCACTGTTTTCAAGGCAGCACTTTCGCTTTTTCGCTTTGTTCAATGTGCATTGTCATCTGCTCAGAGGACTTCCTCCCTAAGGTCTGTGCTTCGGGATATTGAAAGTCGCCACAACTCCAAGGCCACAGTCACCCCGCAGCGGCTCCTGCATACCTAATCAGGAGAGGGAGATGGAGCATCACGATGAGGAACTCGGTTTTTGCTCTTACAGGGCTCGGGATGAAGCTGGCAAAAAGGCCTTAATTCACCCTCTGTGTGTGTGCATGCATGAGCCTTACATCTGGGGCTGAAAGGTAGGCCAGATGTCCAGAGGGACTTTGTTTGAAGAGCCTGAAAATGCAATGGGAAATTGGTAATTAGGTGTCACTTCCTATTAAGCATTTCCCCCTCACCTCTTCCCATTCTTTCAGGTGATGAAATCTACCCTCTACCGAGGTCATCTGGTCCTTAAAGAATTGGATGGCTGGCCTCCTAATAGGCAATGGTGAGTTCCCAGATTCAGCATCTCTAATCTGATTTGAGTGGCCCTGCCTACGTCCTTCCCCTTTGACCCTGTTAACAATTAAGAGCATCTCCACGAGGAGCCAGCCACATGAGGATTAGAGGCGAGTGACTGCTGGGAACCATGGACCCACGCCAGTGGCTCAGATTTGTGTCTTCCAATGCCCTTCTCTTCTCTTGAGTATCTACCTGGTCCGGGGCTGGTTTCAGGCTCCTTGTGCACACAGAGGGTGCTCCATAAATGCTTACTGACTGAGGCGGTCTTTACACACACACACAATTAGCTCATCTAGCTCCATCTGTTCCTTTTCTTGAGTAATTTTAGGCTTACCCACGTCCACTCCCCTATGGTCACCTCTGAGGCCTGCAGCACTGTGTTCACCAACAGGCCCAAACACACCTGGTCTGCACGCTGCCGTGGACAGAGCCAGTCTGCTGGCCACAGGAGAAGCCACAAATCACTGGCTCCTCCCAAGCTCTGATAAGCTTGTCTACTGCAAAGAAGGGCCATGAACAGGCAGGAGTCTGGAATCAGGCAGTTGATGGGGAGGGTGGGGGTGGGGGGAGAAAGTACCATCGACATGCAAACAAAGCTTCGTTTCGTGAAAACACCTGAGCAGTCTTCTTGAGGAATTCACAGCCCCCACTGTACAGAGCGCAGAGCTGGGAGTAGAAACAGTGGGGGTTGGGGGGGTACCCAAGTCACAAGAGGCGCACGCAGGGATGAGCACTAGGCCTAAGGAGTCGTCACTTCAGAGCTAGTGGTGTGTCACCCTGGTGCTCTCTGGGAGGGGACAGAAACCAGAGGTGGGTGTGTTTCTTGGGACTCCTTGAATTCAATTTCTTGTATTTTTTTTAAAGATTTTATTTATTTATTTAGTGAGAGGGGAAGGGAAGAAGAAAAAGAGGAAGACAAAAATCAGTGTGGGAGAGATACAAAGGTCGGTTGCTTCTCTCACGCTCCCAACAGGGGACCTGGCCCACAACCCAGGCACGAGCCCTGACTGGGAATCGAACTGGAGACCTTTCGGTTCACAGACCAGTGCTCAGTCCACTGAGCCACGCCAGCCAGGGCTTGAATTCAATTTCCAATATTGTGAGACTATAAACATCTACTTATCCATTGTACGTTTCCTCTATTTGGTTAACATTACTCAGAATTAGACATCGATACGGGGAAAGACCGCAGCGGACCCTGTTTAGTGTCTCCGGTGTGTTTTCTCGGACACCAAACAATTCTTGGGTCCTCCGAGCGCCAACTGCAGGCCAGGCGATTCAATTCGATCCTGCCTCTACCCACCAGGGGGCAGTGTCACTTCCCACAGGCGAAAGGCCTCAGCTCCACGGCGCTGCTCTCGCTGCAGACACCAGGTATAGGTATCGATGGGGTCACCTGAACTTCCGATAGACCAGCTGCGAATCAGGGCTTCCCCTGACTCCCTCCTCAGGTTTGATTATTTGCTAGAATGGCTCACAGAACTGAGAAAAATGCTTGGCTTCAAAATAAAAAAAAAAAAAAGAAAGGAAATGAAAATGCTTGACCCCTATTGACTAGTTCCTTATCGAGGACACAACTCAGAAGTCACCAAAGAGAAGCTGTGCGCAGGGCAAGGCAAGGAGGGGCCGCCCAGGGCTTCCAGCCCCTCTGGCAGCGCCCCCCTCAGGGGGTACCCCCCAACCCGGCAGCTCTAGGCATTGACCTGCTCAGGAGTTTTTATAGAGCTCGGTCTCCAGCCTCCCCCCTCCCCGGAGGTCTGGGGTGGGACTAAAGTTCCTACCCTCTAATTACTCAGTCTTTCTGGTGACAGGTCCCACACTGAGTCATCGCATTAGCAAAAAAGTAAGGTGTGATCTCAAGGGGCTCGTTATGAACAACAAGACACCCCTATCCTTCAGGAACCTCCCAGGGTTTTAGGAGCTCCGTGCCAGGAATGGGGACAAAGACGACATATTTCTTTATATGATGCAGTAGCCAGAGGTGATCCTTCCAGCCCAGCGCCCGCGCGTCTTACACGGGGAAGGTTTTTCTCAGTGTTTCCACAGTGTCCCCAAGACGTCTTTGAACCAAAGGCACTGACAGCTGATCTGAGACTGAAACAATAATGACGCTGCTGGTTCCCGAGGAGGAGGTAGCCCTTGTTGGCTGCTGCTGTTGTTTTCAGAGTCGCAGGAGACAGAAAACCCCACCCAAACTTCAAATTGGCTGAAGCAAAAAGCAGGACCCTATGGGCCGGTGGAGCCAAGAGGCCCCGAGAGGCTGCACGGCTTCTCACTGGCCCTCCACGCTGTTCCACGGGCTCCACGCTGGTTGAGGGTCCTGCATGCGCACAGGAGGTGCCTAATAAATGCTCGCTATGGTCACAAAACGGCTCCGGCAGCTGCAGGGACCACACCCTCACGCTGCGCCCTTTCAGGGTGGAAGAAGATGCTTCTCTTAAGAAGGTCCAGCAAAACAGTAGCTGGCGTCTTATTGGAGCGACTGGGTCACGTGCTCGGGCCTGGCCCAATCACCGGAGATGGGGTGGAGTCTGTTAAATAATTCGGCGCACTGTTCAAACAGTAAGGCAGACGTATGGGGCTTCTCCGGCGGTGTTTTGCTGTAGGGGTGAGGAATCGAGCTTAAGTCCTAGAAAAATAAATAAAAAAGTGGGAATTCATAACCAGGCAGCAGGATGGGGAGTCAGTAGATGGGAACTTACTAAGAGAAAACTGTTTTATCAGGGATTGGCGGGATTCTAAACTGATCTGATGGGATTCTTGCTGCAGGCCGGGCCAGGGCGGTCAGACCTCACCTGGGGCAGGGGCGGGGGGAGGGGGGGAGGGCGACTGAATCAGACACTGAGGGTGGGGGTTCTGGCTAACTCTGGGCTCGAGGACACGCCCAAGGACCGCCTAGGCCTAGCGGAAAAGTGGTCCGAACAGAGTCTGATCAAGGGGAGAGTCGTTGTCAGATCGGTGCCCAAAGCAGAAGGCTGCGCACGGGGAAGGGCTGAAGTCGCCTTCAGGAAAACTAATGGGACAAGGAGTGAAGAAGGGACGGCGAGGTGACAGTCACAGCGTTCCACTCCGGGGATGGAACCAATGACCCTGACCTGCAGAGCCATGGCGCTCGTCTCCTGGAGTGCCGGCGGGGCAGATTAATGCGGGTTTGTTTCATCCGTTTCCCCAGCACGGCCACTAGTTGGAGAAAAAGTGCCCCAGGAAGGGACCTGAGACATCATCTAGCCTGGGGCCTTCTTTCGGAGAAGAGACGGAGGACGGAGGACGAGAGAATTCAGTGACTTGCTCAGAAGGACCAAGTGAGCTGGAGGTTGCTCTGACTCCTCCCTCACGCTGGGGGTCAGGCCGGGCTGCACGGTGCCCCCTAGTGGCGAAGTCCACTCAGAAGGCATGCCCTCGGTTCAGCTGGAGGAACGCCGCCCTGCCATCAGAGCTTTTAAAAATGCTTGTACGACACCCAGGGATCCGTCCACCAGACCATGGGACAGAGGTGAAAAATCAAAGACAAGCGTGGGCGGGGGATCGAGTTCCCAGCACTGGTTTTAGAGGTTTAGTGAGCCTTTCTCAAACGTCCACGGCCAGATTCTGAAGCATTCCGTAAGACCTCTGTGCCCTACCGTACACAGTTCCTCTCTCTGGGACGTGTTTCCCTTGCCTGCAACAGCTTCTCCACCTGCCTGTAGAGCTCCTATTCACCCCTCAAAACCTTGGTCGGCCGTCACCTCTTCTCTGGCCCTCGTCCGGTCCCTCCCATCCAGGTGAAATTATTCCCCTCCCCCTCTGGACCACTGTATTTCATACACACCTGTAATATTGTATGGCGTACAAATGTTTGCTTACATGTCTACATACCACACTGAGCTACCTCCTGCCGAGGTATCTGAGGGAACCACATCTCATCTGCCTTTTTACCCCAGCTCCTTGGCACACAGGAATTCACTACAGTTTATATTCTAACCGGACTGAGCATTTTTGGGCCTCAAGTCTCCACTGTCAAAGGAGGATGAAAGTACTTCCCCAGCTACCTTTAAAGGTTGTTTAAAACGAGAATGAAGGGACTAATAAATAAAAATACCTTGATCAAAGGCATGAAGGTCACGCCCAGGAAGCTCATGCGTGGCCTGAGCACCTGGCCACTCAGCTGGACATGAATTGACCTTATTTGGTTCGGGAAGGGCTTGGGGCTCCTCTGAGCCTTCGGCGTCGTCTCTGTGAACTTGGACGTGGTTGGGGGTCAGTTAAGGACAGTGATCAAGAGCTTGTGACTGTCTAAAAAGGTGACCCCTCCCCCCACCTTCCAGCCCCTTCTCCTGCTTGTTTTATTTCTTTGTGCTTCCTGCTCTCCGGCGTCACCCAATGTACCTGTTTGCTTGGTGAATGCCATTCTGTGGCAAAGGCGGCTGGATGCCTGCCGGAGTCCACTCCAGCAGATCCAGGAATTCCCAGTGGAGGGACGGCGTGGGCGGAGGAATGACGTGAGAGGTGCAGTTTCAAGCTCAACAGCCAGGCATCTCTGCTGGGCTCTTGAGTTCTTTATTTGTATACAGTTGGGTGTGTACATGTGGCATATGTGAAAGCAATCAAAATGAGATTCTTAAGGCATATTTGCTTTGTCATTGTTCTGCAGAAAATATGACACAGATACAACAGGAAGTAGCTGTTCACTGCATATTATTGTGCAAGCTTTCAGCTCCTAATCTTTGCAATTATTCAGTGACACGTTTTACCACTTTATATAACACCTTAATTCCTTAAAGCTTAACTTAATTTTAATCTATATATTCTAAAGCCACGACCTGGGCACGTCGCTGGGCACAGGACTGTTTTGGCTCACTGGCAAAGGCCATGCAGAAGGCTTTCATGCTCAGTGTGGTTACTATCTGTCTCTCACTTCTCACTCCAGCGCCAGAACCCTGTCGTTCTATGCAAGTAATAATCTTTGTGTTGCTCAGTCCATTCGGCTGCTTGCCATCTACCTTGGTGTTGATGCATCTTTATTATTTGTTTCCATCTTTGATGTCTGACTTTTTTAGGCAACAAACACCATGGGGGCCCTGATCGCTTATGCATTTCATAGAAGGGGAGTGTATAATAATCTTTCCAATATTCATTTATATTTACCCATCGTGTTCCTTTATGATAGATTCTGGTATAGGGTAAAGGGGGATCAGTGGGCCTAGGCGTTAGAGGGGGAACAGACCGTGGATACTGGTACAATGCTGACCAAATGTGCTTTTTGAATCTACTTCTAGTTCCCGGAGCCCTGGTTCTAAGGAATTGTGTAGTAAGGGTGGGTGTAGGGGCTTTTGTAGGGAGTAATCTGAGGAATCTTTTCCATTCCCACTCTTTGAACTCCCTAACCCACTCAGGAGGACACTCTGGTGGGGAGTCACTCTCCAATGAGCTGTCATTTTCTTGCTTACTTCTGAAGAACTGTATTTCTTCTGTGGATTGCCATTTGTCCCGGTCCCATGGTAAATCACACAGACCCTAAGCACGGGTAGTAACACAGTGATTAAGCAGAGGAGGGCCAGGCACTTCCCCCGCCGTGTCTGCTGTGCGGACACACGGCTCCCTCTGTGACTGTGTCAGACAGCAGGGCTGGGCTGGCTCCCGGCAGATGCCCACCCAGATGTGTTCTCCCTTCCTCCTCGGCCCCTGGCCAGACCCCATTCCCTAGCCCCTCCTGAACTTGGATGTCACCTTGGGACTCGGTTTCATTCGCAGAAAAAAATTGAAGTGACAGTCACCTCCCCCCCCCGAGTCTGGGCTTTAGCAGACTAGAGGTGGCCGCCCATGCTCCCTCCCACCTTCCTGCTGGTGACACGAGGACGTGGCAGCCACCCAGGTCCACCCACGCAGAATGACTGTGTCCTAGGTGCTCAGCAGGGCGGTGACTTGGAAGGAACCTGGGTTCTTCGTTTTTTGTGTGCACTGCAGGGTTCCTAGTGCCTAGAATACCGTCTGGCTCCTGGTAGGCGCTCGGGCTAATATTCGCTGCATAGACGAATGGAACCAGACTGCCCGTGTTTGCGTCACTGACAAGCCACGTGGGCTTCAGCCTGCAGACCTCAGTTTCCTCACATGGAAAATTCAGAGTGTGCCCTGGCTGCTGTGGCTCAGTGGGCTGAGTGCCAGCCTGCGAACCGAGAGGTCACTGGTTTGATTCCCAGTCCAGGCACATGCCCGGGTTACAGGCCAGGTCCCCAGTCGAGGGCATGTGATCGATGTTTCTCTCCCTCTCTTTCTCCCTCCCTCCCCTTCTTGCTAAAAATAAATGGAATCCTTAAAAATGAATAAAATAAAATGCAGACAGTAATTGGACCCACTTTTCGGGTTATTGAGAAGATTAAGATAATGGATTTATAGCTGATCGAGCAGTGCTTAGCACATAGTAAGCACTCCGTGTCAGATACCGTTATTATTGTTGTTGCATAAACGTGTTTTCTGACGCTTTGGAGGCCTTCAGAAATACTGAAAACGAGTTCACGTTAAATTGGAAGGAACCGCGGGGGAAAGAAGCCGTGACCCCTTGGCTGGGAGGCGCGTCTACATCCACCCTCCGCCGACCCAGAGGCAGTGGGTTCACCTTTAACAGTTCCTGTCATGACCCCACTGTGAGGGCTCTGGGAAGTGCATGCAAATGTATGCAAATCACATGCAAATTCACACACAAACAGCCTCCTGTGTGCCTCCCCATTTACTAGAAAGAATGCTCGGGGCTTTACACTACAGCTTCGGGGTGTGTCGGCCTCTCTATCTCCCTTCGCAGGAAGGCCCCACCTGGACGGGAGGACGGAGGTGCTCTGCGACCGGATGTGTGCGGCTGGTCCAAAATAAACTTCAAAATCCCAGGCTCCGAGGCCCCACATCCAGCCAGCCGGTCCATTCCATCGGCAGCACCGAACCACCTACCATTATGCTGGCACAGCACCCTTGGGTCCACAGTGCTGCAGAGGGAGCTCAGGAAGCTCGTTCCAGGGTGTGAAATGCCCACCGTCCTTGCAGCTCGCCGGCTGTGCAAAGCCAAGTGGCCGGCGAGCCACCTGAGTCACGGATTCTGTGGAATGAACATGGACCCATGGCCAGCCCACCCACCTGGCAACTGCTTTGAGGATCCACTGAGATCATGGGCGTAAAGGAGCTTCGCAGTCTTGTCAGTGGCTAATGGGAACTCAGGTCACCATGAACATTCCTGTGTGGGGGAGAGGGTGACCCTGGAGTGAAACCAGGGACCATCCAGCAGTGTGTGTGGGATCTGTGGGGTTGAGTTAATCATTCTGAAGCACAATTGCAGAGACCCGTATCCCTCAAGCATTCCAGCACAATCCAGACTTAGGATATTTTGTCCAAATGCCATTTCATATGGCTCATCCCCCACTCATACACGCATGTGCTCCTTCGTTCATTCGGCAAAGACCGTGAGCACCGGCCCCGGGCAGGGCCCTGTGCTGGAATCCAAGATTCAAAGACAGAAAAGACATAATACTTGCTCACAAGGACCTCTGGCTTCTCACGCCAGAGCTGACTAACAATCCAGCAGGGCAGACAAACGTGTCATCAATAAATGCCACCGCACACGTAAGGGGCAGCGACAGAAGCTGGGAAAGTGAGAGATGCCAAGGAGGAAATATTTGGCTGCACCCGTGAAGGTCAAGGCCACCTGGAAAAATGCAAGGTGTCTCCAAGGGTGAGCCTGAGCCTGCCAGGTGGACCGGCGGAGGGAACTCGGTGTGCCAGGGTACAGGAGCATGAAGCCACATGGCCGTGTGCTCCGAGATCTGACTCGGAAAATACACTCAACGGGGTCAGGAGACACCTGCCCCCAGTCACGCCTGCCTAGGCGTCCCTGACTCCTCCAAATGCCTGTGACATTTATGAACCCACGGGGCTCGTCTGGCAGCTGTCGTATACATGGCGAGTCCTTGAATTGCTTGCTGGCTGCTACTGTGTGTCCCCTCTCTTCAAGGAGCTGGTGAGTCACCTAAGAACTGAGGCCATCTATTCTGTCTCCGTCTCCCTGGGACCCAGCTCAGTGCCTTCCTGGTGCATATTAAGCAGGCAACAGACATTTGTAGCTGGAGGTGTCCAAACAGTGACAGTGTCTGGATGCTACCATGGACTGAGCACACCCTCAGGTATAGTGCCACATGCTAATTTTCACATCATGCCTTTTCATCCCCACTGCAACCCTATGAGGTGGGTACTACGAATGCCCATTTTACAGATGGAGCAACTGCGGCTTAGAGCGGCCACATCACTTGCAGGAGAGACGTGGCCTAGAAGTGATGAGACTGGGACCTGCACGCAGGTGGACTCGTCTCACGGCGGATGCTTTGAGCTCTGACTCTGTCCGAGTTTACTGCCCGGATATCAGTGCACGTGATGAGACAGTGTGCCTTGGAGTTTTACAGATTGACACCCAAGCCCTGAGCTCCAACCAAATGTGGTTATTTCCTCTTACGGCTGCCTCCTGTGCCACGGGCTCCTTAAGCACGGGGCTGTGACTGCTCCGTCTTTGTGTCCCCATGCATATCAAGGTACCTAGTCTCCCAGGATGGAGAATGAGGGGACTAGAAAAGTGTCCGGTGCAATTCTGGAAGGCTCCCTGGAGGAAGCCAGGTTTCCTTAAACCGAACTTGGAATGTGCTAAGAGGCAAGATGGAAAGAGAGTGTGTGTCAGGCTCAAGGGCAGACACAATACAGCCATGTGTGGGGGCTGTCTGCTTTCGCAGGACTAGAAAGGAACTAGTAATGGGTTTGGAGGAGCCCAAACTCCCCGACTACTCCAGGGCTACAGCTGGAGCGCTTGGGATCCTTTCCCTCCGCAGGAGCAGAGCCAAGGCCCCCTTGTGGGGGGGGAAGGGGGCGGGACGAAGGTCCGTGCTCCTCCAGAAGAGACAGACGGGGCATCGCCAGGTGAGAAGCCACTGGGAGCCACTGAGAAACTGGTAGCCTACTTGAGAAGCCTCATTTACAGGTAGCAACTAGTTAATTAATTAACCATTTCTTGAGTACCTATCACATTCTGGGGCTGATTCTAGGACCTTGGACAGCATACTGGCCCCCATAGAAGTGTCATTTTAGTGGGGGGAGGGAGAGTAACGAAGTCAACCAGCAAACAAGCTAGGTAATGTCAGGGGTAAGAAAGGCTTTGAAGAAAATAAAACAAGGTGGTGGCATAGACAGTGGCCAGGACAGGAGGTCAGAGAAGGCCAGGCCGAGGAGGTGACCTTCAGGCCGAGGAAACCTCCGTGACCAAATGGCACCAACCATGCCAAGAGCTTGGGGAAAAGAGCTTGAGCCAGAGGGCACAGCACAGACAAAGGTCCCGTGGTGGGACAGTGTGGTAAGTTAGGCTGGTGCAGGAAAGGGCCAGAGGGGCTGGAGGGTGGTGAGCTCAGAGGGGCGTGGTCCAAAGTGGGGTGGGAGGGGCCTGTGGGGCCAGACCACTCAGGGTCGGCCAGGATGTTATCTCAAGAGCTGAAGTGCATTAGCTAGCTATTGCTGTGTAATGAGTGACCCTGAAATTGGCAGTTTGACACAAAACTCACTTTGGATCTCATAGTCCCCATGGGTCAGGAACCGGAGCAGGCCTTTGCTGGGTGCTCCACCTCAGGGGCTGTCACAGATTGCAGTCAAGGCCTGGGTCAGGGGTAGGCATCTCAGTACTAGACCGGGAAGGCTCCGCTCCAAGCTCACGTGACTGTTGTCGGGATGCAGCCCTTCACTGGCTGTCCATCTGAGGCCGTCCTCCAGTTTCCACGTGCGGGCCGCTGCAGTGTGGCAGCTCGCCTAGTGGAAGCGGCCACACCAAAGAGGCCAGGGGGAGGATCTGACGGCTAGCCAGAAGTCGCCGTCTTTCATAACCTAATCGCAGAAACGGCATTCGTGTCATTTTGGTCGTATTTCATTCATTAGAAGGAAGTCACATGACGGGTCCCGTCCCCATTCAAGGAACACCAGCAGGTGGGGTCCAATGGGGGGGGTCACCTTAGAAATCTACCTGAGGTGTCTGACAAGGAGGTGACATGATGGGATGTACCTGTCAAAGGATCCCTTGGGCTTTCTTAAGCATCAGGAGGGTGAGTGGGGGTTGGGCAAGAGCAGCTGCAGGAAGGCAGTGGGGACTTCGGTAAAAGATGATGCCGGTGGGGACTCAGGAGGGGACTGTGGAGGGGCTGAGAGGGAGAGCCGAGGGGCCTTGCCCACAGGCCAGAGGTAGGGACCAGCGAGGAGGAAGCGGATAACTCCTGAGCCGGCTGTGGCTGTGACACGTGCCTCCTGCCTGGGGAATGACCGTGACTTTGACTCTCCGGATGTGTGCTGAGATTTTCTCCTCCTGGGAGAGACAGGGCGGCACTAACCCCGTCCTCCCCCAGCCCTCCCCAAGGTCACACATTTGCTTGCTGGCTGGCCAGCATGCGGAGCACCAGCCGTGAGCAGAGAACAGATCTCTCCGGGTGCCAGGCTGAGGGGCTGACCCCACGGCCTCAGCCTCATTAGTCTGCCCACGCCCAGACCAGCCAAGCTGGGGGCGGGGCAGGGGGCGGGGCAGAGGGCGGGGCAGGGCCGCCCACCTATAACCACAGAGTCCGCGGAGGGCTAAGGGGTGTGTCCTTGTCTGTTTTCCCTGCCTCGGGTGCAAATACGGCTCAGGACAGGGAGATTTACTCAAACTGGCCCTCGCAAGGTAGGGCACCCCCAACACATAAATTCCAGCGAGACAGACACTTACATTCTTCACCTGAAGAATGCCACCTCCATGAAATGTTGACCTGCTACAGGTGAAAAGATAGAGGACTTATAACTCTGTGGCCACCACGCATTGTGACAGTCCCACTGCCAAGCCCTCGATAGACAGCTCACTTAACCCTCCGAACGACCCAGCGGTGCAGGCTCGAGTGTGCCCCGCTTCCCAGACGGGGAAACTGAGGCTGAGAGGGAACGGGAGGGCCAGGACCTGACCCCGGCCTGACTCGAAGCCCAAGTTCCCAGCCACTACCACCGTCCTGCCTCCCGTTTAGGCCCATGGAAGATTCATCTCCTGGTTCCAGGAGAGGAACTAAGGGCAGGAGCTCCTCTTCTAAAGAGCGGCCCCGGCTTGCCAGAGACGAGCAGGGCAGGGGTGCACTTTCGGGGGGCTCTCACCACCCCACAGCCTAGCCGGGAGCAGACGAGCTGAGAGTCAGGATTCAGCTATCACGGGCGCAGGCGGCAGAGGGGGCCCCCTGGCGGTGGCGGCAAGGAAGAGCAGTGGGCGGGAACGCGAGAGTGGGATTGGGCAGTTAAAGGGGTGAGGGACAGAGACACAGCTGTCCCTGAAGTGGAGAGCCTGGTCCCTCAAGTGAAGCAGCCCCAGACAAAGGGCCAGAGTGCACCCCCTTTCCTGGCGGCCTAGGGGGTGTCCTTATGCCTCCTACCTAGGTCAACCAGGGCCTCATCACGGTGACACCCACCAGTAACCCAAATGACGTCACCAAGCACCAGCCACCCTCTTATCATTCAAGTGTCTGCATGTAAATTCAGACTCCTGCATATACCACACTGGTGACCTCCTGTTCTCAATGTAGGCCCCAGGATTTTGGCTAATCTAGAAGTCGGTCTGGCAACCAAAGAAGAAAACCTTATTATTACTGGATTGTGTTTGCTTATGGGGGCCAGACCCCACGTGGGGGGGTTCCCGGGGACCACTGTCCACCTCGCTCTCCAAGTCCTCCCGGGGAGTCAGACCTGGGCCACCTCTACAAGAAGACGGGAAGCGCTGGGGGCTGGGGGAGCACACAGCAGGCGGAGGGGGCTGAATCCAGCTTGGCCAGCCCAGGGCGGGCGCGATGCAGCTTTGAAAACATCAGGCAGCCTCCGGTACTGGCCACATCCCTGGTCTGAGCCTCTTGAATAAGAATCTCAAACGGTGTTGACTCAGAGAATAAATACAGACACAGGACTGATGATTATCACTTCTCCGCCTTTGGGCCCAGATCAAGTGTGGACAGAGCTGATGAGCCAGTCTTGTCACCTGCAGTGTCTCCTGTCAGGCCTCTCGTCACAGCCCCCCTTCCCTTCCCGGGGGAGGGAGCAGGGCACGTGGGGCCGCCGGGGTGTCGGGCTGCCTGTGTTCTATTTCCGGCAGCTGTCACCAGCTTGCCCGTGCGACCTCACTGAGGTCACGGCAGCGCCTCCCTTGCTGGGGGAGAATCAGAGGTGGCCGAGCCTGCGTTTTCCCAAAGATTGGGAATCCTGGAAGATGGGGGGGCCTCCTTGCTCCCCAGGAACCTTGGCCACGGCTGATCCTGCTGATACTAATGTTTAAAAAAGGCTTGCCTTTGAATTCAGAGGACTCTGGGGGGACACTCAAAGCAAGAAGCACGGCGTTGCTGCCACAGGGAGATGCCCGGCCTCTTTGAGAAGAAGCCTGCGAGATCCGAACATTTTCCAGCTCCGTTTCCAGAGCCCGGTGTCTCCACAGGGGCCTCTTGCCATGGGCAGGAGGGGAGACAGGAGGCATTTTCTCTCTGGTGTCAAGACGAGGCCATCAAGGCCGAGAGTGGTACTTCTCGACGTTTTTATGACCAGGGGCCCCTTTTGTTACTTTACTACCACGCACCCCCTGTTTGCAAGGCCTTGCTAAGTAGATGCTGTGCGTTTGCAGAGTAGAAATTCAGCTCTGTCTTCATTCTCCAGGGTCGCCCATGAGCACCCGTGCCCGCTCAGCACAAAAGAACAGGGGCTGCCCCGGAGTCCGCTGTGCAGAATGGCAGCGTTTACTCTGGGTGACTTCCTCCTAAAGGCCTAGCTCTCAGCGGGTTTGTTTGTTTGAAATCCTGAAAAGAGTTTGTCTTCAAGGGGCCCACGGACCCCAGGCTGGGAAGTATTCCCCAGAGAAGCCCAGTGGCCCAGGGAAGGCACTGTGGTTAGTGGTGGGGCCAGGCCCAGGTCCAGGGGCCTGCGTCCCAGGCCCCGTCCCCGGCCAAGCAGCCCACTGCGCAGGGCCGTGCACAAACTCAGACACTCAGGCACGCTTGTGCAAGATGGCAGCCCAACCGAACACAGGGGCCTGGAGCCGAGATGCTGAGGGCCCCCCTGCTCCCCCCGACCACTGCAGTGAGCCTCGGACACCAAGCCAGAGACTGGGAAGGTGGAAGGCGCAGCAGATCACCCCAGGGTGCCCCAGAGAGCTGCGGCAGGCAGGACCCGTTCATCCCGCCAACTGCCCACGCTCGGTCTGACTCTGCCTGCGTGCATCCCGTCAGCACGTGGGCACTCCTACCACTCTGGGGGGGACTCACACCACGGCTCCAGCGCCTGTCTTTTCAAGGACATGAGACCAGAGAGGGGGCTGAGCCTGTGCCGCTGGGAAAGACCAGGGCTCACGGGGGACCCTGGAAGAGGAGGGGACACGAACAGAAGCCTCAGGAGGTCTGGCGTGGAAGCCTGGCGTGGAGGCAGGGAGAGCACAGCAGCGCTCCACCCCCTCTGCAGGGCTCTCGCTCACTCAGCCTCCCTGGAGCCGAGGGCTTAGCCCCGGAGGGAGGCCCAGGTTTTTGATCCGTCGGAAGGCATCAAGCCTCCCGGTGCCTTCGGGAAAAATCTGGGGCTTAGCTTTGCAGCTTTAGAGTCTGCGTCTCCACCAATGCGCCTCCCTCCGAGCCCGGGGCTGGGGCAGGGCTCCTAGGGGCCTGGCGCCCAACAGCTGTTCCCTGGGTTATTTTGGTCCAGCTTACCAATTCCAGGGTGTTTGGACCGAAATAGCCGACAGCTTGGTGGCCCTGTGGGGACCTCCCCTTAGAAAAGTTTCTGAAATGGGAGGTGGGGGAGGAGGAGTTTGGCCTGGGGGTGGTGAAGAGGGAAATCTCGTGCCTGAGGCTAAAGTGGCCACGCCTTGCTGTCCTTCCGCCTGCTCCCTCGCCTGGCTCCCTTGGGGACCGACGCTGGGGGTTTGGTGGGGGAGCGAGTGCAAGCTCAGAGGGAAGGGATCTTTTTATTATTTGGTTTCTTGACTCCGAGGTCCTCTCCCGCAGCTGGGGACGTACCTATGACTTTTGCCCATTTCGCAGATGGGGCGCTGGAGGTCTAGAGGAGCGGAGGCGCTGGTACTGAGCCGCCCACCCCCCCACCCCCCGGTCCCAACGTGGAACCCCCGACCCCAGGCCACAGCGCCTGCCGGTCGGGCCCCCGTACACACACCAGCAGCAGGTTCTCGCCTGCGGCTGCCAGGTCCTGACGAGCTCCGGGCCAACACGGAAAGTGCTGACTGGTCCTGGCCTTCCTTTGGGCCACAGCAGAGGCCCTGGTAGCTGCTGGCCTCGCTGAACTCGCCTGCCTCACTGAGATGCGGGTGGGGCTGGGGGAGAGGGGGAGGAAGACCGGTCACCCCAGAGTTACCCGAAGCCTGCTGACGCCCTGACCAACCCCCCTGAGCAGCCCGGGGCGCGGCCCCCGGGAGTTTAAGGGGATTGCCCAGGGCGCAGAGCCAGTGACCCGGACTACGCTCCCTTTGGCAACAGGGGTGGCGCGCGGGGAGCGTGCCTTTTGCATCTGGCAGGCGCCGGGGGTACCGGGCGCAGCGCCCTGGAAACCTCCAGGGTTCGGGGGGCGCTCGGTAACCGAACTTAGTCATGGAAAGCTCCTGGCCGAGCGCACAGGGCGGATCTTTTATCCGGTCCCAGAGGAAAGCTGTCCGGTCCGGTTGGGGCCGCGCTTGCGGCTCGCGTCACTCCCCTGGGATTTAACAGCGGGTTAATTTCCCGTCCTGGTCAATCCTTCTGGAGTCCCTCGCCCCTCCCTCTCCGGCTGTCCGCGCTCCGTCCCCTCCGCCTCGGGCTCCCCCAGTCCGCCCGCGCTACGCTCAGTCGCCCCCGCGCGCCCCGGCGCACGCCCTCCCTGCCTTGACCGCCCTCAGTCTCCCAGCGTCGGGCCGCCGGCCCCGCGCGCAGCCCCGCTCCCGGGCTCGTCCCGAGAGCCGCGCCCGCGTCGCCGCGGCTGGCGCGGATCCCCGGCCATGCGCCCCTGCACCGCCCCCCGCGCCCCCGCGGGCGCCGCCGCCGCCGCCGCCGCCGCGCTCCGGCTCTGCAGCCTCCTGCTGCTGCTCCGGCCCGGGCACGCGTGCCCCGCGGGCTGCGCCTGCACCGACCCGCACACGGTGGACTGCCGAGACCGCGGGCTGCCCAGCGTGCCCGACCCCTTCCCTCTGGACGTGCGCAAGCTGCTGGTGGCCGGCAACCGCATCCAGCGCATCCCCGAGGACTTCTTCATCTTCTACGGCGACCTGGTCTACCTGGACTTCAGGAACAACTCGTTGCGCTCGCTGGAGGAGGGCACTTTCAGCGGCTCGGCCAAGCTCGCCTTCCTTGACCTCAGCTACAACAACCTGACCCAGCTGGGCGCCGGCGCCTTCCGCTCGGCCGGGAGGCTGGTCCGACTGAGCCTGGGCAACAACCGCCTGGCGGGAGTGCACGAGGCCGCCTTCGAGACCCTGGAGTCGCTGCAGGTGCTGGAGCTCAACGACAACGACCTGCGCGGCCTCAGCGTGACCGCCCTGGCCGCGCTGCCGGCGCTGCGCACCCTGCGCCTGGACGGGAACCCGTGGCTCTGCGACTGCGACTTCGCCCACCTCTTCACCTGGATCCAGGAGAACCCGTCCAAGCTGCCCGGAGGTGAGCCGGTGCGGCTGGGCGCGGGGGCTGGGCAGGGGGAGCGCGAGAGGAAGGGAGCAGCGAGGCCACCGCACGCAGCCCAGGAGCCCCGGGACTCGGGTGGATCCTGGAAGAGGTCTGGGTGCTCACGAGCGCCGGCCCTGGAGGACCGTGGCTCCCCAGTGTACCCCCCCCCCCCCGCATGATCCCAGCCCTCCCAAACTTTTCCTGGGACTCCGCTTGGGGGGGAAAGGGGGCGGGGAGGGACACACCCGGATTCTCCAGCGTTTCTGGGTCCTGATGCTGTACCCTTCCCCCAGTTTCTCCAACGACTCACTTTCCAAACTTAAGAATCGGCCATTTTTTTTTCTAACACCCGTGACCGAAATCATCTCGTGGGCCTCTGTGTCCTAGTACTGGTGGGCGGGGGTATCGGACAACCCCTTGTAAGTGGAATTCACCCTCCCACGAAGGGAAGAGCTCAGCGCGGTTCTCTCCGCCCTGGACGCGCAGGCAGAGCCGCCAGGCAGTTGTAAGAACTCTCCAACGGCGTCCAGAGGCTGAGCAGCGCTGGCTCTTCTGCGGGAAAGGGGTGAGGATCTTTCTGGTAGGGAGTCAGGGCCGCTCTCGGAGAGCCAGTGGTGGCAATGAGAATCTGTGGTTCTGTGGCTTTTCAGCCCAGAAGTGAAACTGCTGAACTAAAACGTGGGCTGGTGCTTCCTTAGCTTCCCCCCTGGGTGCTTTCCCGGTGGTGACACGGGCGTGCAGATCCACCTGCAGAAGGGAGCGGAGGGACACGGCCGCCAAGGGGCCCGTGACGGCCGGTGGGAAAGAAGCAAAGGCAGCGCTGGGAAGGAGGGGCCCTCAGCTTCCACACGGATGGACGGGCCCCAGACTGGGAGCAGGCGGAGTGTCCTTACCCGCAGGGAATCCCAGCCTTCCACGGGCAGGCGGGCGAGCATGTGAGCGTGGGACCCAGCAGCGACCTCCAGAGCCTGGCTGCACCTCCAGCTTGTCCCCGAGGCTTTGACAGGGGAGGACCCAGAGCTGTGTGGCACAGGTTATACAAGGTGACAAAGGCGCGGAGTTAGCTTTCCTGAGTCCTCTTCTCCTCCCTGCCCTGGATTCCTGCGCTCACTCGTTCATTCCGCACTTGACCAAGCACGCGCCGCAGGCTGGCAGATCACTCCTCAGCAGACGCAGGCCCCTCCGCCGGCACTTCAAGCCCAGGCAGGCTGCTGTCCCCTATGAACAAGCCCTCCAGTGACCTGACCTGCAGGGTGCAGAGCCCCCCACCTTCAGACTTTGCTTTCACTCACCGGCCTGGCTGCCCAGACCTTCCCCACCAGGAGCTGCCCTGGGGACAGGCTTGTCCCAGGGCAGACACATCACCGTGGAGTGGGGGTGTGCCTTGGTTTGATGGTTCCTGCCCTTGCTTCTCGGTGGTGGTGGCCTCGGCAGCACGACCCCCCGCTGTCCTCTGAGCTGAAATAATCGCCTCTCGGTGTCATGCTCGGGGCGGGCTACGTGTCACGGGGTCAGGGTCTGTGGGTTTCGGCCTCAGTTCTGCTGTGACCTTGAACAGGCCGCCTCTCCTGCCGGCCTCCCTTTTCTCATCTCAGAAGTCCTTTGTTGACCTCTGAGGTCTCTCCGGGGCCCTTGATGTGGAGTCTCAAGACACAGGCTCGAGTCCTGCCTTGCAACTGGGTGGCTCTGGGTGGGTCGCTTAACTGTCCCTGAGCCTCGTCTTCCTACTTGTGAAACCGGGACGTGGGAGGCCGTGTAGTTAGTCGTCTGACCGGCTGATTTTCGGGACTCACACCGGATAAAGTGGGTGAGAGGAAAGGGCGGTGTGAGGGTAAAATGCCATTTTTCCTGCTGGCCAGGATCCTCACAGAATGCCCACCAGTTACATCTCAAACCCCACCTGCCTGCCAGGCCCTGACTCACGGCTCCCTGGGGGTCCCTGGGGGTCCTGGCCTCGGCTCCTTGCAACGACACTTCCCTTTTCTGAGGGCAGACACTTGAGCGCCTGGTTTGGTCTGGGGGGGAACTCATTGTCTCACTGACAAAATAAACAGCAGTTCAGACAAAGGGACAAATGCTGACGCCCGTCTGGAGGTCACGTGGGTCCTTTCTCCCGGTGACTCCAAGGTGACCCTGTTTCTTTTTCTTTAACAACGAAAGCAATGCTCCGGCTTCTCTCCCGAATGTGCAAATCTTTCGCACTCTCTAAACAACGAAAGCAGTTTTCTGTCCTCGGCCGTAGAATGACAGGCTCCGTGTAGCCTCGGGAACGGTGGGAGAGTATCACAAAGAAATGAAAGCTAAGAGGGAAAAGAAAGAAAACTACCCAGAATCCCACCACTGTTGAAGAGTTTTCCTATTTAATTAGGCTTCATTGTTTTTACACACTGATGCTGTGTTACGCATCTTACTCCTGACGCGGTGTCTGTTGTTGAGCTGTGAGAGTTCCCTGTCTTTGCGGTTCTTGGAACATTTAACTTCTGAGGGCCCTGTCTCAGGTCATTTTATCCACCAATCCATCGAACCTGTCTCCCGTGGATGGAAGCGTGGGGTGTTGCCTTTTATTTTTTTGTCCACAAACGATGCTGAACTGAGCACCATCACACACACACACACACACACACACACACACACGTGAAGCTTACGGAAACCGCTGCCCATTCCCTGGGGGTGGGTGCTCTGAGGCGGGAGCTCAGGGTGGAAGTGTCTGTGTATTTTGAACCTCGGGGTGCATTTTGCCCCATCACACCCCAGACAGGGGGCACCGCTGGCAGGCAGAGAGTGGCCCCCCCCATGCCCACACCTGTCCCGGCTCCGCGAGGCACTCCTGGTGGACGTCTGACTGGCCGAGTGACCACGTGTCCCTCTTGCTGTGATGGGTGTCGCGTGTTCGGCTGCACGCTGAGCGAACATGTTGCACTTATACCCCGAAGATTCTTGTTCCCCGCAGAGGTTGACCGAGGTCTCACTCCTGCCTTTGACAGGCCCGTACACGTCCCCTGTGCCCCAGGCCACTGCATTTTAAATTTGTCTCTTAATTGGAGTTGAGTCCCAGGGTGTCACCTTTCTCCCAGTGCCTTGTGTCCAGGGCCAGGTGTCGGCATTTACGGGCGCTGTGGCCTGGCGTTCCGGCAGAGAGGCAGCTGCACACCTGACCCCAGGCTGCCCCCTCTGCCCTGTTTGCTCCCAGAGAGCTGCTCCCCAGTCCTGCTGTTCCGTCCCCAACCCTCGCTCTTTCTAAAAATGTCACCTTCGTCCTGTCACTCTGTCAATTCACTCAGAGGGCGACCTTACTGCTGGCTAACAGGGGACAGTGGGCCTACCTTCCTGCCCATCCAGGACAGCCCAAGCACCCAGCTGGGGGTTTGTTCTGGGGAGGCCAGTACCACTGTCAGCCAAAGGTGACCGCTTGCCAGGCGGCCAAGATACCCGAAGGGTTAAGCCCTTTCAGCCGAGCGTCTGTCCCATCCCTGCTGTCCCAGAACCTTGGAAGGCTGCGCCACCTTCGGGCGGCGGTACCTTGACGGCCTCCGCACCATGTGGGAGGCAGAGGCCGGAGCCCAAGCGGCCAGGAGACAGAAGCGAGTCCCGTAGAAAAATGACTGGAAGGATGTGCGTCTAAGTGGTGGCGGCGATTTTATTTCGTTCACGATCAGCAGACTATTTTCTAGAGAAGTGTTAGGTTTATGGGACATTGAGCAGAGAGTGCAGAGTTCTGGTACCTCCCCCCCACGCCGCTCCCCCAAAGACCCCCTATTATTATTGGCATCTTGCGTTATCCTGGTCCTTTGGTTACAATGGATGAGCCAGTATTGATACATTTCATTAAAGTCCCGAGTTTACATTATGTTCACTCTTTGCGATGTACATCCTTGTGGGTTTTGGCCAGTGGATACTGTTGCGTATCACCATCACAGTGACGTACAGAATAATTTCACGGCCCTAAAAATGTCCTGTGCCCCGCCTCTCCCCTCCCCTCCCCTCCCACCTGCCACCGGGGACCCCTCCCAGGGAAGCACTAACCTTTTCTCTGTCTCCATAGTTTGGCCTTTTCCAGAATGGCATATAATTTTTTATTTCTTTTTTTTTGCTTCTGTGTGCTGCTTGACACAACGGGCAGGCATGGTGTCCGCCCCCTCCCACTGTTTTCTGGTGCAGCGCGCACCTGCTCCGGGCCTCTGGCCCTGCATCGCTCGGGCCTCCGTTTCCATGGGCACCGCTCCCCTCTGACCCCGACCCGCCTGCCTCCGTCTTCCAAGGACCCTTGAGGTTTCACTGGGCCCCCCGGGACAGTGCAGGAGGAACTCCTCATCTGAAGATGCTCAGCTTAGTCACAGCTGCAGAGTCCCCTGTGCCACATAAGGTGACACATCCCCCCCCCACCATACCCCCGGCCCCGCATTCTGGGGATCAGATGGGGACATCTCTGGGCGGGGAGACGTTATCCCTGTCCCGCCTGTTTCCCCACCTGTGAGAGCAGAGGGCCAGGTGACCTGGGGGTCCTCTTTACCTGCACAGGTTGGTCCTCATGACACCTCCCTGCAATATCTCAGCCTGAGGTCACTTCCCAGGAACCCACAGCTCTGGCCCCAGTGAGGACAGTTGTCACAATGCCAGGGCCCCTGAAAACCTCGAGGTGAAGGTGACTGCCCCCAGGATCACATGCATCTGCCCTTGTCCCCTGCCGCCAGGAGAACCAGACATATAATAACAACAACAACGACCACACCCAAAAAAACCTGTTTCTGACTTCCCGGGAAAATCAGAATTGCTTTTGTGCATAAATTATTTCAGAATCATTCGGGGTCACAGAGAAAGCCTTACGGGGTGGAGGGGACGTGCCGGCTCTCACAGGGAAATGCCCTGGTGTGGTTGTCACCAGCAGTACAGTTCGGGGACCCGCGGCCGTGGGGAGCAGAGGGACTACCGGGCAACCCCCGAGAGAGGCGGCCTCCCGCGTGACAGGGAAGGCTGAACCGGGTCCGGGGGAGAGGGGGAAGGTGGTGTTGCTCAGCAGGGGCGGGCAGACACCAAGCCTAGCTTCCAAGGCTCGGATGAAACTGTGCGCTGCGGAGTTCCAAGGTGAGCGATACCTGCGTGAGCCCTATGCATCCTGAGGGCACCGGGGGCGGTCCTGGAGAGGGCTGGGCTTGTTGGCAGCCCCGCCTTTCCATCAAGACCCTCTCAGAGGAGCTGAGTGACGTCGGGCAAGTCTCTGCATCTAAAATCTGCCCCACAGCTGTACACCGCGTTCAGCAGCCAGAGGGCGAAGCAGCCCGAGTGCCCGGTGGTGGGCGAATGGGTGAGCAGAATGTGGTCCATCCGTACAGTGATGTGCCTGCCGTTCAGCCTTAAAAGGAAGGAAATGCAACCTGGAGGGACTTTGAGGTACCTGTGCTGAGCAAAATAAGCTATTCACGAAAGGACAAGATTCCGCTTGTCCGAGGCGCCTTGAAGCAGCCCAGTCCACCACGACAGGAAACGGAGTGGGGGCGGCCAGGGCCGGGGTGGGGGGCGGTGCAGACCTGGGGAGTTAAGGATTCATGAGGACAGTGTTTCAGTTTTATAAGCGGAAATTGTCCTGGAGGCGGACGGCGGTGATGGTCGCACAACAATGTGAATGTTCTTTTTTTAAAAAAAGCTTTTATTTATTTACTTTTAGAGAGAGGGGAAGGGGGGGAGAAAGAGAGAGGGAGAAACATCAATGCACAAGAGAGGATTAGTTGCCTCTCACACGCCCCCAGCTGGGGATCTGGCCTGCAACCCAGGCATGTGTCCTGACTGGGAATCGAACTGGCGACCCTTCGGTCCGCCAGCCAGCGCTCAATCCACTGAGCTACACCAGCCAGGGCCACAGCGTGAATGTTCTTAATACCACTGACTGCATACTTAAAAAGGACAAAGATGGTAAAGTTTGTGCTATGTTATTTATGGTGTTTTATTTTACTACAATTTTAAAAAACGTAATGTGAGTAGGAAACCAGTTGCCTTCCAGCAGGGCCTCTCGGCCCCAGCAGTACTGACACTGCAGGCCGGCTCACTCTCCACCTTGGGGGCCATCCCGTGCGCTATGGAATGTTTACAGCACCCCACCCAGTAGCGACAACCCCAAACATCCCAGACATCCCCCAGTGCTCACTGACTGCCGAAATCACCCCCGTGGGGGACCGCCGTCGCAAGGGCTGCTGAGGAAGAGGGTTAAATGAGACGATCATGGTGCCACGTTTATCCCAGTTCCTGATCAATAGCGGTCTTGACAAACGACACTGCTTCCCTGTAGGAGGGGTCCTCCTGACCAACCCTGTCGTCGGAGGGGACCCACGAACACGCACGCCCCTTCTCACTCCCAGGGCATCCATGGCGCTTCTCCCCGCTGCCCAGTGAGCACGCAGGTAGAGATTAAGCTGGGAACCCGGTGCTCGGAAGGGCAGGACTGGGGAGGGAGCCACCACCGTGTCTCTGAGCACCCAGGGGCGGCACACAGTGCCGAAGGCCGAGATCTGTGGGAGGCACCGGACTCGCGGGGCCGGTCTCCGGTGTCCTCACGCTGCTGCGCCAGAAGAGTCTCTCTGACCAGATCACCCATACTAACTAGACACGAGTCGGTATCCCTGGCCCTCGGCCCCAGCCCAACTCAGAGCCGATGTCTGCTATTGATGATTGGGGGGAAGGGGGCAGTGGTGGTGGTAGAAACGGCATCGTGACAGAGAAGGTGGCGGAGGAGGTGATGGATATGGGGGAGGCAGACATCACGGTGGAGAGATGGTGGACACGGGGGAAGCGCTGGAATAGCCGTGGCAGCGACGGTCCAGATGCTGGCCGGGAGGGTGACATCGGTGGGGTTAGGGATCACACATGGCTGCCGCCCAGAAGATGGAAGTGTAAGCCCTCAGTGGCCGTCTCTGCTCGTTTCTGAACGGTGCTTCACTGTGCGGATGGACCGCATTCTGCTCATCCATTCACCCACCAACGGACACTCGGGCTGCTTCGCCCTCTGGCTGTTGAGCTCGGGGTACAGCTGTGGGGCAGTTTTCAGATGCAGAGGCTTGCTACCAGGGAGGACAGGTCGGGAACACCGTGTCACAGGTCAGTTCATTTTCCATGCTTGGCATGTGACTGATGTCGGCGTCCTGAGTTTCAGGGGTGAGAGCTGGGCTGGAGTGGGGGACAGCAAGCACAAGTCACAGGCCTGGGAGAGGGGGCTCCCCAGTCTGGGTGGCCCTTCCACAGACAAGTCCTGGGGAGCCAGGACCAGGCGGGAGCCTTGGACCCGATGCTGCTGGTGACAGGCTCCTCCAGTAGAAATCAGCTGATCGCTTAATCAGGAGAAGTGCCTGCTGGCTGAGACAGGGAGGGCGGCTGGGGGGGGGGGGTGTGCCCTGCGGGGGCAGCCGGTATTTAATGAAAGTGATCGTGGGGAGCAAAGGTCAGCGCTGCTGGAAAGCAGAGCTGGTGTTCCCCGGCACCTGGCCCCCCCCCAGAAGCAGAGGAGGCCCTGCACACCTCGGATGCCCCCTCGGACAGCCTTCCTGTGCAGCGCCCACGACTTCTCCAGGTGCTCGTGGTTGACTGAGAACCCGGTTTGCACTCCAGGGGCTACAAGACGGGTGTGAAGGCCGTGGGGAGCTCCGGCTGAGGGCAGCGGGACCAACACCCAGTGGTCCCTGGAGAAGCTCTGTGTGGGTCCTTCCTTCGGGGTGTGGGGGGGAGAGCCCCACGTCCTGGAGTTGTGGCTCCAGCAGTGACTTGGGTAAAGGTCAGCCACTCTGTCCCCAGCAACATGCCTTGTCACTAGGGCCTTCCCACACCTTGGGGAGACTTGGAAGCTCTTAGGTCTCGGCAGACAGTTCACAGAAGAACAACCCAAATGGCCAATGAGCACACAGCGTACCACATTCGGCTCTGCCGGTCACCGGAGAAATGCAAAGTAAATCAACAACATGGCCCTGGCTGGCGCGGCCCCTTGGTTGGAGCGGCGTCTTGTAAACTGAAAGGTCGCAGGCTCGATTCCTGGTCAGGGCACACGCCTCGGTTGCCGGTTTGGTCCTTGGTTGGGGTGCGTGGGAGAGGCAACCAATCGATGTTTCTCTCTCACATCGATGGTTCTCTCCTCTCTCTCTCTCTCAAATCCCCTACCCCTCTAAAATCAATAAGCATGTCCTCAGGTGAGGAGCAAATAAACCAACCAACCAACCAGCCAGCCAGCCAACTAACCGACAACATTGCTGTTTGATGACTTACCAGACTGGCAAAGATGGAAAGTGACAAAAAGCCATTGTTGGCGTGAGTTCGGGGACTCCCTCCTACAGACTCCACCTTGTGGGAATATCTTGGGACATCATTAAGAACGTACTCGTGGCTGCTCCTAGCAGCTTTGCTTCGTGTAAGGAAAGACTGCGCACACCCCGGGACTGGGCAAGCCACGCTTATCTACTCAGTGAAACACCCTGCAGCCGTCCCAACGGATGTTTGATAACCACATCGGTTGGACGGAAAGGCGTTCCGGGTCTGGTGAGCCGCCGAGGGGCAGAGTGTATTTCCACCTGGAGCATTTACGCCCACACAGAAAAATCCACCCTGGTGTGCGTGTCAGACACGTATTCGTGAGTCCTTTTACCTCCTTTTGGCTTCTGTTGATCCAATGTGCACCCAGGCTTTGAAGGCATACTCGGTGGAATGAGGAAAACAAAGACATTTTTTTTAACGACAAAAAGTGCTTAGGAGAGCCGGTCGCTGAGCCGGGCTGGGCAGCTCCCCAGAGGCCAGATCAGGGAAAAGGCCCCGAGAAATCCTTGGCCGCGGGCCTGCGCATTATCCAGCGACGAGAGATTAATCCCAATCTGCCTTCCGCTGTGTCACCATCTATTTCAGGAGAACGGCAGCTCTTCCCTCTCTCCAGCTCAGGTGTCAGCTGCTGGGGAGAAGTCATCAGTCAAGGGGACAGAGCCTGGAGGGGTGGCAGCAGGCAGGCCACCGAGCCACTCTGCACCAGGCAGGTGGCCTGTCTCTTCCACGTGTGCCCTGGCAGAGAAGGAAGAGGTGACTCTGAGGGCAAGGAGCAATGGGCCTGCCTGGCTGGGCAGGAATGAGCTGGAGCCCGCTCTGCTTTGGCAAAGGGAGAGGAGAGCTGAAGGGAGACCTGTCTCAGGACAGAAGGAAGGAACTTGGCTCCCCACCAGCATGTCCGTCCCCTCAGCCTCCTCCCTAGGAGAGGGGGCGGGCCATGCTAAATCCTTCCCACTCTCTCAGGGCCCTGGAGCTGCCCAGCACGTGGCTTTGGAGGACAGCTGGCAGAGCAGGGTGATTTGTGGCTGCCCACGGGGGCTGACAAGACCGGTGTCCAGCCCATCCTTGAACTCTGTTTGCCTGCGCTCCATGGGTTGGGCCTTTGGGAATAAACAACAGCAGCCCTCTCTGGCTAGTGCGAGCAAGGAAGGGACTTATTACAGGGATGTCAGGTAACTCGCACATTGGAGAGAAGGCTGGGGAGGTGGGCTCAGAAAAGAAGGAGGCAGCTCTGGGGTCTAGAAGGCAGAAAGCAATTGACAGCTTCTCTGGGGTGGAGCTACGGGCCTGAGTGGGCCCGGCCATCTTTTTGGTCCATCCACCCAAGATGCAGTGTAACGGGATGGGGGGACTCCGGCCCAGTGTGAGATGGGTACTGAGCCCCTGACCGGGGGAGGGCTGTGCGTGTGAAGAAGGGTACAGCAAGGCGTACCCAAGGGGTGAGAGGTGACTACTCAAAATAAACCTGGGAGAAGCCTCCGCATGAGGAGAGGTGGAGGGGGACGAGCCGAAGGTGAACAAGTGACTGATACACTAGGACGCCTGTCGGGGGCTGGACGGCATCTGCCAGAAAGACGTGCTCACCTCCTAACCCCCCGGAACCCGGGGCTGTGACTTTGTCTGGGAGGAGAGTGTTTGCAGATATAATTCAGGACTGCGAGAGGAGGTTGTCCTGGATTTCGGGTGAGCCTTAAATCCAGTGACAGGTGCCCTGACGCGGGAGCAGTGACAGACAGAGACAGAGGGAAGTCTGGAGGACAGAGGCGGAGATTAGAGGGTTGCTGCGGAAACCGGAGAGCTGGCCCCCCCCGCCCACCCCCGTGCCCCCCCTCCCCAGAGCCTGAGGCAGACAAGGAAGCGGTGCCCCCCCCACCCCCCACCCGAACTCGCGGAGGGAGCCGGCCTGGAGGAGGCTCTGCCTCCAGACTCCGGGTTCTCAGAGCTGGGAGAGAACCGATGGGCGGTCGTAAGCTAGCCGGTCTGCGCTCGTTTGTCACGATGGCCCCGAGAAACCAACACAACACCCGAACCCTTTAGGATGCCCTTTTATATTCTTTCGGCTGAGGACTCTGGGCCTGGGCCACCCTCGGAGGGAGCAGGGGCTCGGAACCCGGTTTACAGGGTCCTTGCGCAGCTTTCGGGTAACTCGACCCACTGGGTCTCAGGGCCCACGCCGCCACCGCGCGAGCAGCTATAAGGCAATAGGGGCGGGAATGGCTAAGAGCACGGCTGTGGCCTCGGACTGCCTGACTCCAAACCCCGGCCCCTCCGCTTCTTACCTGCACGACTGCAAGCACAGGGCGGACGGAGCTCTTCCGTCTCCCCACCTGCACACCAGGGTCAGGGTACTTCACCTGCAGGCCTTGTGAGTCATGTGATTGCTTGCAACTGCTCAAACCTGCTTGTAGCACCAAAGCGGCCCCAGAGGATGTATAAACGGAGGGGCCTGTGTGTTCCAGCACGACTTCAGTGACACGGGCCTGTGGGAGGGCCAGGGCAGGGGGCTCAGGCCCAGAGCTGCAGGTTATGGAGCTGTGGTGCTGAGGAATGGAGAAGCAAGGCCCCAGGTCCTTTGTCCACTGCAGAGTGGGACGGCGCTGCCCAGACACGGCCCGGGACCAGCAGCCCTTCCGTCCTTTGCAAAATGAGAACGTGAGGGCATTGCGGCGCGTTCTTCTTAAAATCAGAGGTGTCGATCCCTGTTGAATGAGGCCCTGCCCTTCTCAGCTTTCATGGTGCACAAACGTCCTCTCGTAGAAGACGATGGTGCGTGTTTACTGTCCTACCCGAGCTCCGCCGGCCGGCGAGGCTGCCCTCCCACGCCTGCACCTCGGAGCGTCCAGGAGCCTGGCTCCTGACGGGGCGGCCGGAGGCTGTGCTGCAGCCTGAGCTCCCCAGGGGCTGGAGAGGTGGAGGGCATCCTTCTAGAAGACACTCTTCAGGGAGGGAACTGGTCCGAGGCCCCAGGTGGGGCTGGTGCAGCCCTGGGTCTCCCCGCCCTGCCTGGCCCGGAGTCTGGGTGGGGTGGGGTGGTGGCTGGGGTCCGTCTCTGCTCAGCCGCTTCCAGGGGAAGTCATTTGATAGCTCAGCTCGATCATCTGTAAAATGGGGGTCATCGCACTAGGCTCCTCGCTGAATGGGCATGAGGATGAAATCGGCCAGAAATTCTCAACCTTTTCCATCTCATGGCATACACAAATGAATTTCTAAAATTCTGTGACACATCAAAAAATATTTATCTTGACAATCTGACCAAAGGGAAATAGGTATAATTTTCATTCATTCCTACCAGGCAGCTATTGTTGTGTTGGCTGTTGTCATTTTTTTTTTAATTTGACCCTCTAAGGGTAAAGAGGTCATGCCCTCACGCTCTCATTTTGTGAAGGACGGAAGGGCTGCTGGTCCCGGGCTGCGTCTGGGCAGCACCGTCCCACTCTGCAGTGGACAGAGGGCCTGGGCCTTGCTTCTCCATTCCTCAACACCACAGCTCCATGAGCTGCAGCTCCCGACCCTGACTAAACAGTCAGGTGTTGCATGCTTTGAAAATCCTTGCGACGCGCCGGGTGATAATTGCTGGAATACGCTGACGCAGGTGAAGCCCTAAGAGCAGCGGCCGGTGCGTGCAAGATGCCACATAAGTGTCTGCTTTTGTTCGCTGACCTTACCTCGGCCGCTGAGGAGATGGAGGTCAGAGAAGGAGGGAGAACATTCCCGATCAGGCAGGAGGATCTCGGGGGGCACCCTCCTCCCCTCCATGGGCCCCACCCCTCTGGGCTGCCTGAGGACCTCTCGCAGTATCATTACTTGTGTCTGTACCCTGGTGCCCTCCTGTTAGACTTGAGTCTCTTCTTTTTTCCCTCCCTCTCCACCTCCCTTCCTACCTTCCTTCCTTCTTTGTATGTGTGTGTGTGTGTGTGTGTGTGTGTATACCTGGCGTGAAGCCTCACTCATTCTGTTTAATGCACGAAGCAAAGGAAGCTGTTTAATAACCAAATGGCTAGATGACAGCCAAGAGTAGCCCGGCCTTCAAAGGCCCGGAGCAGTGGGGGGATTCTGCCTCTGTCCCCAGCCCCCTCCTCGGGACACGAGGCACTGTCTGCAGACATTTTTGGCTGTCGCAGTGGGAGGGGACCTGCTCCCGGCCTCTCGTGGGTGGAGCGCAGGGGTCGCCATAAACAGGATTCAGTGCACAGGACAGCCCCCCGTCAAAGGGTTATCCCACCGCGACTGTCGGTTGTGCGGAGGCTGAGATGCCCTGGTCTGAAGTAAGATTCTGCAGGAGAGAAGAAAGAACCCCAAAGTCAGGTCACCCCAACTCCTGAGCTCTGCGGCGGGGCCTTGAAGGGGCCTTTAGAACGCCCGGGCCGCCGTGCCCTGCCCCCTCTGCAGGCCCAGCTGACTCTCTGTCCGACTCTCCTACCTCCCAGCGGCCGGCCCTTGGGGAGCCCTGAAGACCCGTCAGGTCAGTGCATCTTGTCACCTTGGCGCCATTGGGTGCGTTCCAGAGCCTCCCACTCCGGAGCGGGGTGCTGTGGGGCACTGTTCAAACAAGCCTGTCTTTTCGAGCCACAGAGAAATGGGAGGTGACATTTCCTAAGGGTGGCACTTTGTAAAAATGCCAAACCTAATCCGAGGGCACAGAGAACACTGTGGAAATCAGAACTGGCAGGAGGGGTGGGGGCGGGGCTGGCTCTGGAGCCGGGGTTGTTTTACTGTGCCTGTTGTCCTCGTCAAAGAAGGACTTTCGACAATGTTTCTCTAGGTAATAATGACTTCCGATGGCTCTGAAGACAGCAAATATTACCATGGCTTTACAAATGCCTGTGTTTCATGCCCCTCATTGCCGTCCACGTTGTTGATTTCCATGGCATCTTTGGCTGCAGATGAGTGGATATTAAGACAAGGCAGGTCGACTGATTTTTCCACTTTTCTTTTTTTTTTTTTAGATTTTATTTATTTATTTTTAGAGAGAGCGAAAGGGAGGGAGAAAGAGAAGGAGAGAAACATCAATGTGTGAGAGATGTATTGATTGGTTGCCTCTTGCATACCCCCAACTGGGGACTTGGCCCACAACCTAAGCATATGTGACCTGACTGGGAATCGAACCAGCAACCTTTCAGTTCACAGGCTGGCACTCAATCTACTGAGCCACACCAGCTAGGGCAATTCTTCCACTTTTCCACTGAAGAAAAATATGTCCAAAGGGAAATCCCAATATAATGCTGTCTTAAAGCTCTCCTGTTCTGTTCAAATGCATTTATTTTTTTTAAGATTTTATTTATTTATTTTTAGAGAGGGGAAGGGAGGGAGAGAAACTTCAATGTGTGGTTGCCTCTCACACGTGTGCCCCACTGGGGACCTGGCCCAAAACCCAGGCATCTGCCCTAGACTGGGAATCGAACTGATGACCCTTTGGTTCCCAGGCTGACACTCAATCTATGAGCCACATCAGCCAGGGCTGTTCAAATGCATTTAGAACACTCAAAAGAAGTAAACAAGAGTTTGGCTTCTTTAAGAAAAAGGAACAGCTGTAAACCATAATCAAGAGAAAGCTGGGCAAACTTGCAGAACTGTGGTCCAGCTAATCCCTTGGGTATAGAAAGTAGGCACTGATTCTGGGAGAGGATGGACCAAGGGTCTGGTTGCTAGGCAATGGTTCCCATGGGGAGGAGAACATCATGGTTTGGCTATTGACACATAAAAAAATGGGCCAGGGCAGAAGAAAGGACAAAGCTCAGCCACTCCTCCTTCCTCTTCTCTTTCTGATCCGGAGAAGGAAATATATGCAAATGAAGACCCAAAGGGTGGTTGCGGGTTTGCTGTGCAATTAGCAGGGTTGCTCTCTGCAGGACAGAAACAAGCTAATTGGCGCCGTGCACAGAAATCCTCTCGACTTTCAGATAATGCTGGAGAAGGGTCGAGGGTTAGCTCTTTGAACCCGGGAAGCAATGAAGAGGAGCAGTTGCAGGTTTCCCTGAGAACTGAAAGGAAGCCCAAGGGAGCAGAGATTGCAGGCAGTTGCGCTTAGTGTCCAAATGGTGTCCTCGAGTCTCTGAGAAGCTGTGTTGCTGAAGACAAACCATGCACACTCTCCGAGCTTCAGTTTTCTCGTCCATAGCTGACGTATTGACGGCAGCTAACCTCAGAAGGCGGTTGTGCAAATGAAGAGTTAATGTCTGTAGCACTTAGAATAGTGTTCGCCATTAGTAAGTGCAATATGAGTAAGAGTCACTACGATTCTGCGTTTCTCTCTTCTTCCAGGTAAGAAGCAGAAGACGTGAGTTCTTTATGTATTTTACTATCATGTGTTCTTTTTCTGTCTGAAGTCTGCAAAATCCTGGCAGCAACTCGACTTTGTGTATGGTTGTATCAGTTGTGTATCAGTGGGGATGTGTAGACTGTGCTTGGTAACAAACATGAACACAGCTTCCGTCCCGCAGCAGCTGCCCCACCCTCCACCCACCATCCCAGAGGCTGGGTGTTACCAGGTCTGGGTTAGAGAGGTCTTAAACCCTAAACAGATTTTGCTGCCCTTCCATCGGCACCCCGAGTACCAACGCCCTGGAGGAGGCCAAGGAAACCTGACACATTCTGCTGTCTCCCGTGGTGGTGGTGGTTCTGAGGCTTTTAAAAAAGCTTCAACTCCATGCCAATCAACTTCTCCGCCACTTTGGTCCTCGGGTCTGCCCCAGGTTCCTGGGCACCCCCTTGCCCAGTGGTAGGCAGCCCCGGGCCGCAGCCTAAACCTGTCTCTCGTTCTGTCCGCCTCCTTCTAGGCCTCGAGGAGATCCAGTGCTCCCTGCCCCTGGAGAACAGGAGGGTGTCCCTCCGCGAGCTGTCGGAGGCCAGCTTCAGCGAGTGCAAGTTCAGCCTCTCACTCACAGACCTGTTCATCATCATCTTCTCCGGCGTGGCTGTGTCCATCGCCGCCATCATCTCCAGCTTCTTCCTGGCCACCGTGGTGCAGTGTTTCCAGAGGTGCACCCCCAACAAAGACGCTGAGGAGGAAGATGAGGACGAGGACGACTGAGCCACCCCTCCCACTCCTTGCTTTCCGGAATGCACGTGGGTGGCTCCCCTCCGAGAAGAGAGGGAAATGGCAAAAGGAAAACGACCCCGCCAGTGCCCAGAGCACAGAGCGGCGCTTGCTCGGTGCCTCACACCCAGGCGGGCACAGCGGGCCGGACCTCTGAGCTCAGAGTCTGGAAGCTGCGGAGCCAGGAGCTCAGGAAGGATTCCTGGAGGAGAGGCTGCCTCTCTGCCTGAGGTGTGTGTGTGTGGGACATGACTGAGTCGGGCTTCATAGCCACTGGCTGAAAACCATCCTAGGGGATATGAGACTAGCAGCTCTTGCCCACGAAGATGATTTGGGGATGTCCATGTCCCTGACCTGGCCCGGGAGACCACGCCACGCATCTCCTTCCTCCCAAGAGGCAGCAGCTCAGACCGTGGGGGTTGGGGTCTCCGGTCCCTCTCCCGCATTTGGCTAGAGTGGCACCGAGGAGAGAGCTAAGAACTGGCCACAGGGCGTTTGTTGTTACATTTCGGTGAGCGGGTTGGGAAAACTTTCGTTTCCGGAACTCAGACCCTGATCCTTACCTGTACAGGCAGCAATCCAAAGAGGAAGGACAGGTGTTTCGTTCAGTCGTCAGGGCCTCTGCTCAGAGTTACTCTTCCCTCTGAAAGTGTTTCCCTTCCCTGTCCCCGCCCTCGGCCCCCTGAGTCCCTCCTCAGCCAAACAGCACCTGGCCGTTCTCTGTGCTGGCCCCGTTCCAGGACGTGTGCTAAAACCTTCCTGGTGGCCAGGCTTCCAGAAAGCAGGTGGCATCAGAGCCACACAATGGTACCATATGACAAACAAACGAACTGGGACTTGGCCTCTGAAAAACCTCCATCCCTGGCCCTTGGGTGTGTGTGTGACCATTTTTTGGAGCCTAGGCTGTGACAGGCAGTGTTTTCCAGGGTTGGAAGGCAGCAGGCTGCTCACAGACAATGTTGAAAGAACGTCCGTCCAGGGCCCAGCGGGTTAATGCACGACAACATGGGGCAAACCTTCGGGGCAGCAGCCCTGGGCCTTGCTGGGTCCGGAGTTCGGGTGAGGGGCTCAGGGGAAGCTCCAGGGATGCTGCTGGGCATTGCATCTCCATTGTTCCTCATAATACACACATGTGTCTGCCTCTGTCGCTCCTTTCCATCTTTGCTTCCACAAAGAATTACTGAGGGTTTGCTGGGCGCCAGGCATTGACTGGGAAAGACAGGCCCCTGCTCATGTGGACCTCCTTTTACAAGTGGTGAGGAGCACCTTGAAGGGCATAGATGAGGTCTTGTGACAGAGTGACCGGCAGAAGGCATTCAAGAGTGGGCAGCTGGGCCCTGGCCAGAGTAGCTCAGTTGGTTAGAGAGTCCTCCTGATACACCAAGGTTGCAAGTTTGATCCCCGGTCAGGGCACATGCAAGAATCAACCAATGAACACATCAATAAGTGGAACAAAAACTCTCTCTCTTTGTCTCTCTCCCTCCCCCCTTGCTCTCTATAAATAAATAAGTAAATAAATAAAGTGGGTAGCTGGATATATTAGGGCTCACTAGAGAAACAAAACCAACAGAGGAGATGTGTAATCTATCTAGCCATCCATCCATCCATCCATCCATTCATGCAGAGAGGTTGTAAGGAATTTGCTCACACGCTTTTGGAAGCTGAGAAGTGCCGTGATCTGGGGTTGACCAACTCGAGAGCCGAGAGAAGCCGTTGGTCTGGCTCTAGTCAGGTCCAGAGGCCTGGCCACCAGGTGCGGTTCAGTTGGAGGGCAGGAGAAGACCCCGGTGAGGCAGGCGGGCAGAGCATGGAGGACTGTCTGCCTTGTGCAGCCCACACATTCTAACGCCGATCTCCTCCAGAAAGATCCTCATACACACACAACAGAAACAACACATCCCTGGCCACCGGGCAGCCCAATCAAGTTGACGCATAAAATGAACCATCCCACTGGGGAAGGGCTTTGATTGGGTGCCTTGGAGCTGAACCCTGCCTCCTTCTCTCACCTCCTTGCAGGCCTCCCTCCCTTCTTCCACTCTCTCTGCTCTTCTTCCCCACCCCTGACACTGGAGGAGACTCTTGGCAACTCCTTCGAGCCTCCAGCATGCTTCTTGGCTCCAGGGCAGGAGACCCCTGGCTGGGAGTCGCTTTCTTCTCCCACTGGACAGATGGGGAAGCAGGCAGCCTCTTCCCAGACTCCAGGCAACTCCAGCGGCTGAATGACCACCTCCCTAAGCTCCGCCCTGAGTGCAGGTAACGCTTCCATTGAGGAAACCACGTAGGCAGACTGCAGTTGGTCGGTCATCCTGAGCCTCCAGGGGATGCTCGAGTGTCAGTCTAAAGGTTGCAGCCATTATTTACACCTTGTTATGAGAGAAGGTTCCAGAAGAAGGTTTCAGATCAGGAGAGAAGGGAACTCCACTGACATGGCGCCCCCTGGAGGGAAGATAAAAGATGACAGGGAGGGCCAAGCGCTCCCAGGCTGCGAGTCTGAGACACAAAACAATCCATAGCGTTGGCACCTCCCAGGCCCAGCCGCAGACTCAGTGGAGCAGCGGGCGGAGACTTGTGTGGGGCTGGAACGCTGCCTGTCATCACAGTCTCCGCCCTCTACCCCTCGGAGCGGCCTATCAGGACCCAGCTGGGCCCCCAGCAAAGTCACACTGTGTTTCTCCCAGGATCCTGGCAACAGGGTGTCCCGAACTGTGGAAATAGCAGAAGACCCTGTTCTAACAGGTTCTGGTGAATGAATTTCCTCTTAACGAGACCATTTTATTCCTCATCTGCATCAAGGGGCTCCTTCTGGTCAGTGAGCGCGGACCCTGCAGGGCATAGGGGGCCAGCGGTCACTTCCCGAATGAGTGAGTGACTTGGGGAGGGGCACCCCAGGCTTTCTGAGCACCAACCAACCATCATGTCTGCCAGCTGCACCCAGCTTTGGAACGAACACAATGCTGAGGAAGAGGAAGAGGAAGAGCTTTACAATACAGCCAGCAGAAACCGTCGCTGCCTGAGTGTAAAGTTTCCGTGAAACACTGGGGACGCTGGGGACAAGTGGGACGCCCACGGGGTATGCTGACCAGGAGCCACAGCTCCACTGGGAAGTGGCCCTTGAGGCGTGACAGGGCACAGACAATAAGCGATGGTTCGGGGCTCCCTGACTTGCAGTGGGGTCTCCAGCCACTATTATGATTGACCATGGCAATGACCATGCTCTACGGCAGCAGACAGCCTCCAGTGCAGCAGCCATGGCCCTGGGATCTTCACGAGTGTCATTCGGGTCTCGGACGTCAGCCCCCCCCCCCCCCCCAGAATCACCCTTGTCGCAGCAGCCCATATTATTTTCCACACGGCATGCACCACGATGTGAAATTATCCCACTTCTTCGTTTATCGTCTGTCTCTCTGGACCAGAACAGGAGCTGCCCTAGGGCAGGAGCCTGGGTGGTCTGTGTCGCCGGTGGTCAGAGCAGTGCCTGGCACTTAGTAGTGGCGCAACGAGATAGCACGGGCTTGGAGCACAGACCAATGAGTTCCAGGCCCCACACTAGAAACGCTACAGACATGAACTCCATTCGGGCATCCTCACAACTCCTGGCGAGAGCTGCCATCGTCCCGATCTTACAGATGAGGACCCCGAGGCTCAGAGAAGGTGGGTGGATTACAGTGTGGAGGGGGAGGCCCTGGCCGCGGTGCTCTGACCGCTGCACCGCTGCTCCATCCAGCTGCATTCCCTTCTCTGGCCAGCAGGGGCAGTGTGGAGTGGCCCGTTTCCTGGGGCTGTGCACCGGGCTCCAAGAACAGCAGCCTGCACTGGCTAGGCACACCCAGAACGAGTTTCCTTTGAGCCTCACATCCACCGTCTTGGACCCCAGCAAGAGACTCAAAACCATCAAAATATCTTGTCTCAGGGTCTCACTCTCGCTAAGATCTGAGGACCAATGATTGCAGCAGCATCACAAATGAATTCATCTTACTGTGGGGACAGTGGGTGGCACCAGGATCCTTGGACCTGGGCAAAGGGTCCCCACTCTGGCCCTCCTCCAGCTCTGCTCTTCCCCGTGGGGTGAAGAATCTGTGAGGCCAAGGACACCCACCCAGCCAGAATCAGTGCCCTCTTCCAGAACATTCTCCAGGCACTTGGGATTTCAGAATTTTCTGCTCAACTGTCCCCAAACTTGGGAGTGAGCCTGTCTTGCCAGCATCCCTCCTCCAGAGGGGACGGAGTGGCCAGGCAGTAGATATTGCTGGGGGACGTGAGCAGGGTTTGGATGTGCGGTCTGGGGTGTCCACATGGGGGAGCACAAGAGCCCTTGAGGCGCAGGGTGGAGCCAGGGCTGGGGAAGGAAAGGGGCAGGTGTCAGATGGCTCAGCCCACACGCCAGATTCCGGGGAATGCAAGAATCATCATTTAACCCTGGCCTTGCCATTCATTAACAAGGCATTTTTGTCAAGGTAGCTGAGTAGAACATTTTCTTTACCGGTTTATCTTCATTTGTGACTTGTGAATGTTTTGATATGGGTGTGTGAAGGGTATTTGTACTCTGTCCTGGCTCTCCAGATGGGCCTGGGTACCAACCACAGCAGGGACCCAAGGGCAGCCACACATCCTGGCGGTGGCCCTGGGACCACGCACCACTTCTGCCCTGCAGGGCTGGTCAGAACGGGCCCTTATACAGAAAGGCTGAAAAACGTGCTCACACCGGTTGCTCCCACCAGTGATGGAGAAGGGTTTTGCATCAAGCAGCCATGCTTCCCTCTTCTCCTCCTCCTCTTCTTCCTCCTCTTCATCCTCCTCCTCACCCACCCAGGGTCCTTACAGGTTCGCATGGCCAACGTTACAGGAAGGAGTTCTAGGTGCAGCCAGAGTCTGGGGCTGGCGGCATTGCCAACTCTGTTAAATTTAACTGGACCCTGGAGCGTATCAAGGCTCCAGGTCTCTAACATACCCCCCCCACCCCACACCAACCGAGCCAGCCGTCAGCCCTGGACCTTGGCCATGAACTCATTTCTAGTGGCTTCCGGTGCCCTCCAGAGTGAAAGTAATTTATTATTTGCAAAGTGGTCTTAGTGGTACCCAGCACAGGAAAACCTCCCCAAAGCAGACCCCTGTGGGTTTCGTCTGCCTGCAGCCAACAAGGTAGCTTTGTGTTTTAAGACCCCAGGCCAATAAACACACATCCAAACTTTACGTTGTTTTTCCACATACATTTTGTGTGTGTGTGTGTGTGAACACTGTTGTCTGCTATTTACAAATGTAATCCATTTTTGAAAGCATGCCTTTTCGGGGTGTGAGGTTATTATATTTTGGCCTTGGGAACAAATACAACATGTTTTATGGTGCAACCTCACACCCATGTTCAGGACCCTGAGCCGTGAACTCCTTTGCTCACTGGGGCCCCATCGGAGCCCGAGCCGGGAGCTGGTGTTCCAGGAACTGCTCTTTCAGGGTTTACCGCTCAGTGCAGAACCTCCACCCCCATTCAGGCCTCTGGTCATGAATAATCGGAGGGAAGCAACCCCACGTTACCCAGCCTGGAAAGGAGCCTGGGGTGTGGAGGCGTGGTCAGACTCGCAATCAAGTGTCCACGCTGTCCTCCTAGCTGAGTGCCCTTGGCCATGCCCTGGACCCTCTCGGAGCTGCAAGCCCTCCTTTGTGAACAGGATAGCACTGACTTCTTGGCAGTGAAGTGAGGGAAGGGACCACCCGACAGCCGTGGTCCTGCCCCGCCTCCTTCAGAAGCCCAGGGGCGGGGCATTCGTTCCCAGGTGCGCGGAAGAACGTGGCCTCCGAGAAGGGGAGCCTCTGAGCTGGAATGCCCGCACCAGAGAACGGGAGTCAGGAGCCGGCGGTCTGAGCACCCCCGGCATGTCCCCGGGAGGGGGCTCGGTTCTCATCTCTACCACTGGGCGATCTGCCCCCAGACCCGCCGCCGCTGGCCTCCCGGGCCCACCCGGGTGCTCCCGGGTCTGCACAAACGTCAAGGCCGCTCTCACACGCGGGTCCTGCACATCCCTGGGGCCGCTCGCCAGGAAGACAGTGGAGCCACATGAACAAGGACTCGAGTGATGTCGTCTTGCTGGATCCCGCCTGCCTGACTGCGAGTCCGTAAGAGCACACCCACACCCCCAACCCACAGACACTGAGTACAGCTGGCCCCCCAACAACTCGGGGTTAGGGACGCCGACTCCCACGCAGTCGAGAATCTGTTTATAACTAAGCACTGTGTTGTGGTCCAGTGTGAGGTTGGTTGAATTCACAAATCCAAAACGTGGGGATATGGAGGGCTGACCATGTGCATTTATTGAAAAAAATCCACGTGTAAGTGGGCCCGTACAGTCCAAAGCAGTACTGGTAGGAGTCCCACGTACTTCTGGGGGTGGAGTCTCTCGGGCTTAGAACCCAGTTTGAACTGGCGTCCACTGAGTGTCCATTGTGTCTGCTGAGGGTCCACCCTGCTGGGGCTCTTGGGCTCCCTACCCCCGCAGCCATCCCACCAGGTTTTGAATTCCAAAGTGCCAGTCCCAGAGGGGACCCCACAGGTGACCTTCCTGTCAGCCCTCACACACCCCACAGGGACACTGTGTTTCTGATGGACACAGGGACACCACCCACCCCGCGGGGTCAGACTGATCCCTAGGCCGGGCTTAGCACCACACTTCCTGAGATCTCCCCAGTTCCCTGAAAGTCAAGCCTCTGTTTTTTCAGATTTCCTGCCACTCAGGTTTATCAGTGCGAGCAAACAGGTTCCCCAGGGCAGGGCCGTCCCGTCCTGCAGCCATGGCAACCGCCAGCTTCCACACCAGATCCAGCTCAGGTGGGACAGGAAGGGAAGTGGGCTTCGAGGCCACTCAGCAGCTCCGATGCTTCCCACTTGAATGGCCGGGCTGGTGCGGGGTCCGGGGGGCGGGGAATGGGGGTTGGGTGGGGAGCCATGAGCTCCCTACACCCTTCCGAGCTACCAGGGAAGGTGACAAATGCAGGGGTGGGACATCCCCACTGTGGGGCTCTGAGCTGGCACCACGGACATCTCCTCCGTCCCCTGTGTCCCCACAGAATCCTCTGTCCCCAGAGATACCCTCTAAACCGTAAGCTCCATGAAGTCAGGGCCTGCGGGCCGCTGTCACTGAATACCAACCTCAATTCTCACACACTCACTTGTCACCACCCTCAACTGCCGCAGGGACAGAGGAACACACACTTGCCTGTCAGAAAGAGGGGTGCACCACGTGGTCTCCCTCCCTTAGGGAAGGGGGTCCAAGCAGGTAAGGCAGGGTCCCCACTGAGGTCACGCCAGCGAATTGCAGAGGGCCCACCAGCACTGAAATGGCTCTAACAGAATATTCTCAAGCAGTATAACCTGGGTACTAGAATAGCAGAGTAACAAAATATCCTAGCAGAGTCCCGCAGCACTCCCTTTCTGAGTGTTAGGAGGGTAGCGGAGCTGGGTGTGCCGCTCACCTGGCTGCCCCTTAGGCTGTGTGATGCTGCCGTGAGTGGTCCTGCTCCCGTCCCTGTCCCCACCGCTTGCTCACGCCCTTCAGCCCCTCGGCCCCCTCCAGTTCCCCACACAGGGCCCCCTCGACCTGGCCGTCCCCTCCGCCCAGAATGCTCCTCCCCTCCATCTTTGCTTCTCCTTGTCATCCAGGTCTCAGCGCAAAGGTCACCTTCTCAAAGAGGTCTGCCCTGCCCGTCCCCACTAAAGAGACCCCCATCTGTCACCCTCTAATGCATTGTCACCCCGTGGCACTCCTTCATGGCTGTGTGGGTTTCCTGGGTCCTGTTGGCCATCTTGTGTATTGTTTGCTCTCTGTAGATGGCAACTACGAGAGTGGGGTCCATGCTTGGCTTGTTTCTCCTGCATCCCTGCAGCCTAGATCTGCTGCGGGCTAGGCAGGAGCCTGATAAACACTGTGAAGTGGATGAATGAGGTGGACGGATGGGTATGTGCGTGAATGGATGGTGGGTGGGTGGAGTCATTAGTGAGTAGGCGAGTGGGTGGACGAATGGATGGGTAGGTGGAAAGTTTTCTACCCTTTCCCAGGACTTGAAAGCCACCCATAAAGTGAGAAGAATGCAACCAAGGAAGGACTTACAAGATACACTGACTGCATTGAAGGAAAATGCCTCTTCACCTCGCAGGAGGCACGGTTCTGAGCCCGGGGCTGCTGCGATGTCAGAAACCACCTCTGGGGTTTCCTCCCTCAGCAGCCGCCCATCTTTGCTGCAGCCCAGAAGTTCCCCCTCAGCCGCAGCGCGGGCTGCTGACTGCAGACGCAAACCCCCGGACTTTGCACCTTGCCTTTGGTCTGCAAACCCGGAGAACAAGCCCCATCGGACCTCTGTGTCCTGTTAGGGGTGGAGGCTACCCTCCCTCCTCTCTGGGTCCTCCCCCGCCCACCCCTGCGACCTCCTCTCCTCTGCACGGCCAGCCTTGGCATCTGTGACTGGGGACTGAGTGATTTCCATTTGTGACCATCTGACCCCTAATTACTTCCATTAATTACTTGGACAGGCTTCCCCTTGCAAAAAGGGCTTAATCCCAGGGACGACAGAAAGGGATGGCCTTCACGTGTCCTTGCCCACCACCTGCCTCTCGTGGGAGGAGACAGTGTCCCAGGGGGCGCATTCAATTTTCCAAGGACTGGCTCTCCGTGGAGGTCAGTCCGTCACGTGACGAGTTCCCTCGAAGAGCTTGCTCTGTCGCTCAGCCTGAATCTTCTAAGGAGCCTGGCTGCTGGGGGGGGGGAACAAAATATGGACAAAAGTGTGATAGCAGGAGGGGTGGGGGGGGGCGACAGGAGGCCTGGATTTGCAGCCTCGGTGACCTGTGGCCCCCACTCTGACTCCCAGCCCAGAGCAGCCCAGCTCCGGCACAGCATAACCACCCGCAGCACCCACCCCCCTTAAGCCACCACCGCACACCCCTGAGACATCCTCAGTCCTGTCCTCCAGCCCCCAGGGAGAGTGCGACAGGCCCCCGGGTCATCGGGGTTTGCCCTTCTCCCTCACCTCCCCAAGCTGTCCTGCCTAAATCCCCCTTGTGCTAGATGCTCCTGACCTGTAATAGACTACTCACTCATTCATTCATTCATTCGGCGGCTGTTAACCCTTCACCCCCTGGCCTGGCACTGGCCACACAGCGGCACCAACACACACAGCCCTGACCACACCCAGTTTTCTACCAGCAAAGACAAGGAAAACAAAGGATTCCACAGACATTGATGAGTCACACCAGGAAGCGCCAGGCACCTACGGAGCCCAGCTCAGCGTGAGGGGCCAGGAAAAATGTCTCCGGTGAAAACTAGCAACTTCGTCCATGCCCCTGCACCGGAGGCGACTAAACTCTAGCAGGGGTCCAGCAGCAAAAGGCTGTGGTCTGAGGGTGACCCCAGCCCTCAGGCTGTCAGAAGAGTTCCTGTTCGTCCCAGTTAAGCCCTCAATACCCCCTCAACTGTGTCCCTTCTCATCTGCCATCTTTAGACCCAGGCAGTCCCGTCCAGGTCCCTCTGTTTGTCCTCACTGCTGTAAGCAGATGCTCCCGTAAGACATAGGAGGTCTGGGGACCCAAGAGAGAGGTCGGGGTGTGGGAGTAATAGCGACATGGGAGGGGGAGGCAAGGCACTGCACCTGGGGGCGGGCAGGGCTCATGGCCAAATGGACTCGGGGCATAGCCCTTTCCTCTGGCCCTGGCTGGCTGCTGAGGCCCAAAGACTTCTTCACACTGGGGGAGTGGGTGGAACCCCAGAGCCGGGAGCACCCAGCACACCTCAGAAGACGGCCGTTGGAAGCAGTGGCTTTCCATCCCAGCAGAGTCCTTAAGAGCCAGGCAGAGAGGAACTGGGCCTGCCGCGTTGTGTCCCAGCAAGCCATGGGAAGTTCCTGAGCAAGGGCATGGTCACCCCGGGGGGAAGCTCTGCAAAGCAGGATGGATCCTGACATTTCCTGAATGTCCAGGCTCCCTGCTGCCTCTGCAGCCCCAGTGCGCTGCCTGGCAGCGGTGGGAGGGCCCCTGGGGGAGAGGGAGGGGGAGGGCTGCCCGTCGCTTAGACAGAAATAGTCATGCAGCCAGCTCCTGGGAATTCCCTGGATGTCACATGCCTACTGTAAAGTCCTCCCCCATCCAGGGCAGGCAGAGTTCAGGGGAGCAGGGGGGCCCTTGGCCGTGGGGGTGCTAAAGCAGCCACCAGCTCCTTACAGGAACCAGTGCTGATGGGCACCCTCTGTCTGTGTCCATCAGGACTATGGCAGGCTGGCCAGTCCCCAGCGAGAACAACCCTGGCTTTGTAACCCCGGCCGCGACAGTCTGACCAGTACCTTCCGAGTGCTTTGATGAATGGCGCCCAGGGATTTTTTTTTCTTATGAAAAGGGAAGATTTTCTAAGATGAGCCACAAAGGAGACAAGCATAAAAGGCGCTCCGCACAAGGCTTCTGGAAGGAAATCTCTGCCTTCACGCAGCAGAGTCTTGATTCCCTTGAGTGACAGGACATTTCTTTAAGGAAGCCGAACAAAGAGTGTATAATCCTAAACCCCGCCTGTTTCTTTCCCCATGACCTGCCTTTCAAAATCCAAATAAATAGGGTCAAGTTCAATCCAGGTCCTCCCAGGAGGGGGTCATACAGGTCCACAGGCCTCAGCCAGCGGATTTCTTTTTTCACATCAGTAACTCCAAAAGGGACTTGGAACTGCCACTTCCAACCGCTGAGGTGGCACCCCCTGTGGAGATATGATAAGGACCACCCCTTACCCATCACCGGAGGGTGAACTCAAAGCCCTTAAATTGGGCTGATGTCAACCCCCTCCCAGTACACAGAACAACCCCAACGTGGGCACGAGGTTTCCTTCGGGGGAACTTTATAGAAGCAATGGTTGCACTACATTGAGCATGCCTGTACCAAATGCTACTGAATGGCGTACTGTAAATGATGAATTCTGTGTGATGTGTGTGTCACCTAAATTGAAAGGAGAATTCTGCTTCGGTGTTGCAGACACGGAGCGGATCGATCGAAATCCAAGGTCGGTGCGCTGGCAGCCCTGCCCTCCTTTCTGCGGGGGTCTTGGGCGAGGAATATATATAGAGCAGTGGGGGAGCGGGAGCCAGCGGGGTTCAGCCTCTGCCCTAGAAAAGAAATGAAACACGCTTGGAAAAAAAAAAAAAAAAAAAAACAAGAAAAGAAAAAGAGAGAAACAAACAAAAGCAAGGAACACCTTGGTGTCTCCTTGGCAGACTTAACCTCAAATCCCGCTTCCAATGCGTCCAGGCCTCCGTGGAGACGGAAGACAAAGGAGCCTGTAGGCGGCTCGCCTCTCGGATAAAGATCATTTCTCACAAGATGATAGCTGGAGGTCCCACCACAGAGAAGACATCTCTAGGTAATGGCAGCTTCAGGGTCTAGGCCCACCTGGGCAGAGGCCCTGATCTTGACCTGAAATTCCGTCTTTTGGGGGCCACATATCTGCCCACCCCGCCCCCACCAGGAAGCCTCATCTGTTGGTAGGACTAGGAGCATTGCCTGGGAGATGCTTTTCGGGTCCAGTTTTCTAGGTGTCCCAGACTGCCCTTTTCTGGACATCTCTGCCTGGGGCAAGTTGGAGCTGCCTGTGGTTTTCTTGCATAAGTGACCCTTGCTTCCATCACTTGCTGGTTCCTGAGGATGGGCAAGAACAGCGGCTGCCTTTGACTGGGGCCAGGCTTCTGCCATCTTCTGATTGGACGCTCTGACCATGTGCTGGCATGCCCTCCTGGCCCCGGTTCCTTTGGTCATTCATGCCTGGAGCATCTTCTGTGTGGCTGATTAGCACTGCGTAGTGTCACAAGGGCATCTCTGTGACAATGGCATCTCTCCTTCCATCATTCTTAGGAGAATGACCTTACAAATGCACTGAAAGGCTTATACTCCAGACGAATGACAATGAGCGTTATTTAATCACTGCTACTTTATTTCCCTGCCAATTTGCTGATGTGAATAATGAGACACAAAGAGGCGAAGTGACCACAGTACAGTAAAAGAGCTGGCTAATGGCACCGCAGGGTCAGAACTCTCCTGTGTCACCTATGATTGGGATTGGTCGTAAGTAACAACACACAAGCCAACAACAACAGAATCCGGGTAGCAGTGACAGGAACAAGACAGTGGCTTACTTCTCAGATCAGGTGGTCAGTCAGGACTTTTTGGATGCTCTGCAATTCCAGAAACCCAAAATTCCTTCTCGCTGGGGGTCTGCCATCTGCAGCACCTGGCTTCTACCTCTCAATCCAAAATGCCTGCCTGAGCTCTGGCCATCACTTCAGCATCCCAGCCGGCAAGAAGGAGAAAGAGAATGGATGAACACCGAGCTCCCTCTTGAAGGGGCTTCTTAGAAGTTTTACATGACACTTCTGCTTCTTTCTTATTGGTTTGAACTCGGTCACCAGGCTGCAACTCCTTTAAGACAGCCAGAAAGGAATCCATGGAGCAAGAGGGTCATGTGACCACTAGAATGTTGCTTTATTCACTAGGGAAGACATGGAGACTGGGTACTGGGAGGCAACTAGAAATCTCGCATACATGAGTTACATCTGTTTCTCTGGAAATTTCGCTCCCCGCCCCCCACCCCCAACCTTAGTCTCAGTCATGACCTGGGACTGGGGCTCTGAGCAGGGACTGAACTGAATGTTCAGTTGATCTGCATTTTCTGATTCACCTGCTCGCTAAAACGTATTTGCAACCCTAAAATCAACACCCAGGGCACTTCCACAGTCATTCACGGAGCCGCCTGTGCTCGGAGCGGCAAAACGGGAGTCGCCAGACGTGTGGCGCACTCCCTGCTGACGTCACACACAGTGACGCTCCGCCCTCCTGTTCTGGCTCTCCTCCTGCAAAGAGCCTGTGGACTACTTAGTGGCACGTTTGGGGCACTTTTTGTGCATTTTGCTGGTGATTTTGCTGTTTACAACAGCTCCCGAGCTCAGTGCCGAAGTGCTGTCTCCTGTTTCTAAGCCCGAGAAGGCTGCGAGGTGCCCCGCGGAGAAGATACGTGTGCTGGGTGAGCTCCGCCGAGGCCTGAGTTGGAGCGCTGCAGGCTGAGGGGTCGATATCGTAAGTCATCACCCCAACACAAAAGGAAGGAGACGTCTTTGAGCAGAAACATACATAAACCAAGGTGATGCATTGGTCGGTTAACAAAGATGTTGTGACCAGAGGCTCAAGGAGCCAACTCTGAGTTTCCCCCAGGGGGCAACGTTCGGAATTCGCTAACCCAGCCTTTCCGAGGCTTTCTGGAACGTAACTACTGGGAACAACGAGACCTGACTGCGCGCGCACCTCTCACAAGGTCTTCACAGTGCTCCTGTAGAGCAGGGAGCCGTTAAGCTCATTTGATGGAAGGGAAAAGCAGCTCGGAGAGGCTGGGGGCCACCCTAACACTGGGTGGCTCTGCTGAGCAGAGGAGCCCTGAGCCCCCTCCCTCGCCCCTCCAGGCTGGCTGGCTCGGGGCGGGGAGGGGGGTTGCTGGCTCCACTGTAGGCGGGCGGGCGGACAGTTATATATGACTGAGCATTGATTGCTGCTGTCTCCCCCACCCCCTCCGCCTGCCTCGCAGACGGCTGTCATCTTTCATCTTTACCCAGAGCCACAGCTGGCCGCTTCCACCCCCCGCCCCAAGAGATGGCCAGCGAGTCCCTGCACACGCAGCCCCCGACGGAAAGAGCAGAAAGACGTCCGCCATGGGAAAAAGTGTAAAAGCAACAGACGGCAAACGCAGGAGCTTGCGCGGCTGTGTGCGGAGAAGAGGACTCCGCGGGAACGCTGGGGTGGGAGCCAACCAGAGCCGCCGCGGGACGCTGAGCCTGCGGCGGAAGAGGACGGCTCTGGATGGTTCTGGGTAGCGGTACTTCCGGTCCTTGCGGCGCTGCCTCCCGCGTGCAATGGGCCGCCTGCCCGTTGATTTCCCGAGGGGCTCGCCCACCGGGGATGGACCGTGCGGTGAGGGTCCCTGCCAGAGCTCCACCAGCACCATCTTCCGAGGCAGCCCATTCCCCTCGGGCCCCTGGAGGTGGTAGAAATCACTACTGGGGGGAGGATCACAGGTTGGGGGGGTGGGTCACAGGTAGGGAAGTCGTATTCCTCAGGTCACTTCTAACCTGGTCAGTTCAAGGGGGACTTAGAGTCTCCAGTCCACGTGTTATTGGAAGAAACCGACCTTTGAACCCGCACTTGCCACAGTCCCACATCTTCTCATTCGGTGCTGAATATGGAGACAGGGGCAAGAGGAATGGCCAGTTATTACTCCTCAAGTCTCAACAACGACGTGTCCTGAGCACCTACATGGGCCAGACCCGCGATCGCTGCTGGGTCAACGGTGACAAATAAGACAGGGGAGGTCTCATGCCCCGCCCCAGAGCTGGTCATCTAGAAAAAACAGAATATTCATCATTACGAGTGGTGATATATTTGGCACGGAGAGGAAACCAACAGGGCGGTGATGGGGAACGGTAGAGGTGGTCAGGGAGGGCTTCTCTGAGGAGGTGACATAGAAGCTGAAACCTGGAGGAGCGGAAGGAGCGGTCCGGTGAAAAGTGATGGGGTAGGGGTGGGGTCGGCAAAGCATTCCAGACAGAGAGGAGAGGTCCCCTGCCTGTCTCCTGCCGCCCCCAGAGCCAAGGTTGTGTGGCCCATGGCGACTCCTACACCACGTCTCACCCTTGGTGGTGGGACATTTTACCCCATAGAGAGAAAGGCCACCGCTGTCTTGTTTGGAAGTGAGTTCTTGTCCCCTGCGATATACTGCTGTGAAGGGTGACAGGCCTTTGATTTATCGCGTGCTGGCACCCTGGCGGTGGGAGGCCAGGCGGCACCTAGACAGAGCTGAGGCGCGTTCCGCCCAGCCGCCCCGCGTGCACGCTCACTCAGGAAGCAGCAGCCGCCGCTGCGGCGAGGAGGGCGCTATCTGTCTGAGAGAAGAAGCATTGTTGAGAAACCAAAAGGGTTTGGCCAAATCCACGCGCAGAGGGCTGTGGGGTGGGGAGCCAGCTGCCAGCTTAATCGCCGTGTTTATCACATTCGAGCAGGCCCTCTTGGAGGCCGCCCCAGGAAATAGCAACATGGCAAATAAATTTTGAGCTTCTCTGGGAGGGAAAAAAAAAAACCCATAATGCACACCATTAACTACTTTTTAAATAGTGTTTCTTGATTATCCCAGAACACAGACTTGAACCTCCAGCGGTATCCACATTAGGCAGAAGGAAGTTGTATTTAAAATAAAAAAAAAAAAAAAAGCCTGCTCACATCCAGCACAGACTAGAATGCTCCAGTGTCTAAGACTTCATTCGGTCCGTCTCTCCTTGGAAAGGGCATTCGCTTCCTTGAGGTCATTTTCCTTTTACTTCCCTGTCCCCTAGCGAGCGAACCTGGGGATAAAATCCCTTTATCTCCTCTCCTTCCTGTCTTCAACTCGTTCCGCGTCTGATTGGCTTCCTTGTCCTGAACGCAGACTATCAGCCAAAAAAGTCACGGATTCGAACCAGACAAGGTGAATGTGTAGGTGACTCTCTGTGCTAACTAAAGGATTAAAAATAATGCACGTCTGCCTGGCTTCAGAGCAAAGGGACAAAAGGAGGCAAATCTTCCGAACGTCCTGTTCCCTCGCTGCCCTCTTTCCTCCCGAGGAAGAAGGGGCCTCCTGAGGTGGGACACTGCTCAGAGAACAAGGCGGGTAGGGTGGGCCAGAGTCACTGCGCTAAGGTCTCCCTCTAGGGGCCAAGGAGGGATTTGCATTTTCGAGGAGGGTGAGTCCTCCGACCGTACCCACAACACCGTGGGTCACGGACCTGCTCCGACAGATTCCACTGCCCCGTTGGAAGCTGGTGCCAGGCCCAGCCCGCGGTGGAAACTTAATGGAAGGCTTGTCACCTGGGGCCTTGGAGCACACGGAGCTGCTGGGGACGTGAAGGCAGGCCACTGTGTCAAGTGGAAGGGAAAAAATGGCACACTTCAACAGCGAGCTGACTTTCAGACGGCCTCTCCCAGTGCTCGTGAACACACACACACACACACACACACACAGAGGGCTTGAGTGAGAGCCAACGCCCTCCACGGGGCATGGTTTTCCTCAAGTGTCTTCTTGAAGCCCTGCTGTCCTTTCACACTTTGCAGCGGCGACAGCACCCAGGCCCCGAGTTCCCGGAGCCACTGGCGTTGCTGTCACAGTCTTCTGGCCGACAACCCACTGTGCATCTCCTGGCCACTGAGGAGCCGAGCCCACCGAGCCGTCTCTTCAGCGAGAAACAGGTCTGATCAGTATGGGGGACTCAGAGTCCCGTGCAGACACCTGTACTGGGCACACCCGTCCCCAGCGGCTGGGAGTGTTGATTGCTAGTGGCCCACGTCTTACAGAGAGTCACCCCCATAGAAGTGAAGCCCCCCCTGTCAGCCCGGCCCCAGGCATCCCGTGAAACCAGCCTCTGGCCCCCAAGTGGGTCCTACGCTGTGGTGTGCTCCACATTCTGGAGCCTCCTGGGGGTGCAGGGGAAGTGGGGTCCAGCTGGGACCACAGCCTTGCTAGGCTCCTTTCCCTGCCCTACCCAAGCCGCTCCTGGTCTTCTCCCAAGAGCTCCCTTGCCCCCAGCCCGGTCAATCCCATGTGCCTGCACCCCTCCCTGGGCCAGGCTCTCCTTGAGAGACCGACATGAGACATTCAGATACGCAGGTGCCCACGAGTGGCAGCCACACTGACCCACACAGAGAAAGCTCTCCATTATCCTTGCAGAAAGGGTTTGCATCCGGGAGCACGCAGCCTGATGACGAACATCTAGGACACTTCCTCATCACGTCGGGGGACCACGGTGCTGTTCCCGGAGGGGAATGAGTGACCCCTCTCACAAGGAAGCTCTTCCACCAGCGATGCTGTCCGAGCAGCTCAGGGCTGGGTATTTCCGAGGAGGGTGGCAAGGGAGACCGAAGACGGCCAGGACCCCGACGGTGACAGCATCCTTTGGGAGAGGAGACCCAGCAGGGGTCTGAGTCCCTCCGAATGTCCCCAGACCCAGACGGCTCCGTGGAAATCTCTGTAGTGGCACTGCAGATGGGTTACCTGTGTTATACCTAAGGGAACAATTCTGGCATCAGAGAGCATTGGTGGAATCATTTAACTTCGCCAGAGGTGTCTGGCCAGGGTGACGTCTTATCAGTTCAGAGGTCTGTTGGTCAAGGGCATCTTCCAGGAACAGACAGCGAGTGTCATGATGAATGGCACCTTAACAGGAGCCCGTGGCCTGTGTGCCCTGATGGGTCTGCTAACACTGCTGTCATTCCACGTCGAGTTAAGGGTCCTAGCCAGTTTTATGAGAAAATATGAAAGAACTAAGAGGTCTGTGTTTAAGGCGGCCATAAGTACTTCCCGAACAGCAGGAGTACCTGGATGGACTGACCATCACCTTGACTGTAGACCTTGTTCTCTTAATGTTTTCACTCAGTAGTGTGTTTTTAAGATATAAGAGCAATCCTGGCTGGCATAGCTCAGTGGGCTGCGTGGGCTGCAAACCAAAGTGTTGCAGGTTCCATTCCCAGTCAGGGCACATGCCTGGGTTGCAGGCCATGACCCCCAGCAACTGCACATTGATGTTTCTCTCTCTCTCTCCCTCCCTTCCCTCTCTAAAAATAAATAAATAAAATCTTAAAAAAAGATATAAGAGCAACAGTAACAATAGTAATAGCACTTGCTCTGTGGCCAACACCACTGCCACTCGGCAAGGAGACATCATTATGATGCCCATTTTATGGGTGAGAAAACCGAGGCGCAGAGCGACGAAGCCAGCCCTGCAAGGTCACGCGAGGCCAGTGAGCACTGATCCAGTTCTGAACCTCAGTTAGTCAGTCTGGTTCTGAGCCTCTGCTGATACCCGGAATACTGTCCTCGCCCCTATATGCAAAGGTTCTGGGGGCCCTATTTTGTCCCGGTTGGAAGGTAGCTAAAGTTTCTGCACCGCATCTGACATCTAATATGCGTTTTGAGTACATGCCACTTAATTTTTCAAAGAATCTTTCTGAACACGAATATGATTTGATTTCTATGACATTCTTTTCTGAATTTTTGAGGCAACTGTGGTTTCCCTCCTTTAGCCCGTCAGGGTGGTAAATTATACGGATAGTTTTCAGAGGTTTGCTTTATTGCTGAAATGAACTTCACTTGGTCATGATAGATTACTTTTTAATACATGTGGACTTCGTTAGCCAAGTTAGGAATTTTTGCCAAACGGGCCTGTAATTTACAACACTCTCCTCCTCATGCCCTTACTCCGTGTGAAGCGCAGGGCCCGGCTGGCCCCACGGAATGAACGCACAGCTGTTCCTACCCTCCGTGTCCTGGGACGTCTCGTGTGGGACAGGAGCTGCCCCGGGGGCTCGGAGAAGCACGTGGAGGCGGAGCTGCGGGGAGGGCGGGCTCTTTGGCTCCCAGTCCCGGTTCTCTCTGCCCCATCTACTCCAGAGTGTGTTTCTTCTTGCACAAATGTTGTCATTTCCCGTTTCTCCAGGAACTTTTCCTTTTGGTTTTGATGTTCAAATTTATTAGCCTGTTGTTACTCTTTTTATTAGAATACATTTTATTGTGAAAAATACATACAAATGTAAGGCTAGACCATAATATATACACACATAAATACATATGTACATGGTTGGGAAATGATAGTAAAGTGAAGGACCAGGTACCACTTACGGCCACTGTCTCTGGTCGCCTCTGCCCCCGACCCCCCACCTCTGCCCCCACCCCCACCTCTGCCAATCCCATCTCCCTCCCCTTCTTCCAGTGATTTAATGCAGGAGAGGTTTATCCCAGGAATGCAAGATTGGTTCAACATTAGAAAATCAGTCACTCTCACTAACCATATCAATGGAATAAAAGCAAGAAAACACATGATCATCTCAATAGTGCCAAAAAAAAGCAGTTGACAAAATTCAATGATCTATTTGTGATTTTTAAAAACCTCTCAGCAACCTGGCTGGCGTAGCTCTGTAGATTGAGCGTGGGCTGCAAACCAAAGCATCGGAGGTTCGATTCCCAGTCAGGGCACATGCCTGGGTTGCAGGCCACGGCCCCCAGCAACCGCACATTGATGTTTCCCTCTCTCTCTCTTTCTCCCTCCTTTCCCTCTCCAAAAATAAATAAATAAAATCTTTTAAAAAAATAGTGTTCTTAAAAAAAAACTCTCAGTGAAATAGAAATAAAATTTCTCAATATGATCAAAGCCAGTCTCAAAAAACCCTACAGCCGAATTCCTACTTAATCATGAAGAACCGAATGCTTTCTCCCGAGGTCAGGCACAAGGCAGTGAAGAGAAAGAAAAGCCATACAGGTTGCAAAAGAAGAAGGAACCGCTATCCCCACAAATAGTGTAAACACCCACAGATGAAAGCGTACAGGATCCACACCAGAACCACCAGAACGGACTGAATTAAGCAAAATCACAGGCTACAAGATCAATATATTGTATAAAAATCAATTGTGTTTCCATGCTAGCTGTGAGTTACAAACAGTTGGAAATTGAATTTGAAACCCCACTTATGAGCTCATCCAAAAGCATGATGGGGCAGGTGGAATAAAGTGTGTTCAGGACCCAAACATTAAAAACTGTAAAGTAGGGTAGGAAGAAATTAAAGAGTTCCTGAACAAATGGAGATGGCATTTTTACGCACTGAAAGACTTCATGTGGTTAAAATGTCGATTTCCCCAAATCTATAGATTCTGATCCTAATCAAAATTCCACTAGGCTTTATTTGGTAGAGTTGACAGGCTTCTTTTGAAATGTGTGTGGAAATGCAAACAACTTTGTGTAGCCTTGAATCAGTTTTATAAAACTATAATGTTTTGGAAGACTCACACCACCTGATTTCATGACTTAGTAGAAAGCCACAGTAACCGAGAGCGTGGCGTCGACACGCAGGTTAACGGAGCAGAACAGAGAATGCCCCTGCGTAAGGCAGACCCCCCGCATGCGTGGTCAGTTTCGGTAAGGTGCCAAGGTGATTCGATGGGGAAATAAAGGTCTTTGCAACAAATGGTGCCACAACCACAGAACATCCACGTGGGAACAACAACAACAAAAAACTCACTCCCGCCGTACATAAAAATGAACTGGAAATGGGTTGTATATCTACATGTGAAAACTAGAGCTATAAGACTTCTGGAAGACAAAAAGGGCTTTTAAGGGCAATGAAATGACTCTGAACAAAACCACAACGGTGGGCACGTGTCTTCATACATTTGCTAAAAGCCGTAGACTGTACAATACTGACAGTGAACGCTAATGCCAGTTACCGGCTCCGGGAGGTAAGGGGGTGGCGGGGTCTGCCCAGCAGTTGTATCAAATGGACCACCCGGCGGGGGATGCTGACGGTGGGGAGGCCGTGCGTGGGGATGGGCAGGAGATCTGTGGGAACTCTGTCTGCCTTCTGCTCAATTTTGCCGTGAACCAAAACTGCTCTAAAAAATAAAGTCCACCTTTAAAAATGTAACGGTAATCCTTCCAGATCTAAAATTTTATTATTCTAAATGTTTTTAAAAAGAAACAATTCTTGGTCATTGATCTTTAAAATCAGTTTCAAAGTTTGTTTTGAGGCTCTGAACCAAGTTAGACATTTTTTAAAAAAATATCTACGTGCACCCTTTAAAAGCACTAAATTTCCTTTACCCTTTAAAAAGGCAATTTGTATCTTTAATACTTGCACAAATCACAACATAAATATGCTCAAATAGCATCTATATAATAGCAGATTTTTTTACTTTTATTTTTTTAATTTTTTTTTTTAAATTTGGTGTTTTTGTTGTTGTTGTTGTTGGAAGAGCAGGTATTTTTTAAAAACAGCACGGCCCTGCTTGCAACACTAACATGTCACCCAGTCTGACCAGCAGGTGGCGTTTGAATCCTACAGCTTGGAAATTTTTTCCTGCTAATCACTGGGGATAAATCCAATCTTTTACATTTCAAAGCCCCTCTCCCCCTACCTCCCTGCCCCTCCCCCCAGGCCGACTGCTAGGCCTGTTCGGGAAATCGTGACCTTTGGTGGCTGAGGTGGAAGCCGAGTTCCATTGCATGCCCTGTGCTCTGCTCTCTCCACGTTCTGATGAGTAGAGGATAAGATTGGGGGGGGGGGGGGGTGAATGCTGGGGGCTTCTCCTGGGAGGGAAAAAGAAGGAAAAATCCACTGCCCTCAGCATGCACCATCTCGTAGGAGCCTGCAAGAACCCCGTCAGCTGAGTGGGCTCCAGGATCCTCATTTTGCAGGGAAACTGAGCTTCGGGCCTGAGGTCCCCTCCCCGCCCCCAACAGCACCAGCCCCTGCATCAGCTGGGGTCCTCATCCGGCTGCCCTTTGTGTGGGGTGTCCTGTGATGGGTTAACTCTGTGTCAACCTGACCCCGCTAAGGGATGCGGAGATCAGTGGAACCAATCCTGGGCGTGGCTGAAGGGATTAGCATTTGATTCAGTGACCAAGCCCAGAATCTCCTGGGGCCCAATGGAACCGAAAGGGGAAGGAAGGATGAATTCTCTCTTCTTGGGCTAAGATGTGCCTCTCCTCCTGCCCATAGACATCGGAGCTCCTGGCTCTCCCGGCTTCCACCTCCAGGACTTCTACCCGCTGCCCTGTGTTCTCAGGCCCTTGGCCTCAGACTGGGGGTTACACTGTGGGCTCCCCACCCCCCGCCCCCAGGCCTCCGGACTTGGACTGAGTCACACCGCCAGCTTTACAGTTCTGTCGCCAGCAGATGGCAGATGATGGGACTTCTCAGTCTCCGTGTCTACACGAGCCAATCCCTGAGCTGAATCTCCCGCTGGTGAGTCCGCAGAACCCTGCCCGACAACACAGTGGCTCAGCCCAAGCCAGGCCATTTCTGTGACCCATCCTGACACACTGATTTCAAAGCATGCTGTTCTAGTCTTCCCCGAGAGGGAGTGCCGGGAGGCCTTAGGGGAGCAAAGTCAATGTCTCATCGATTTGACCTAGCCCCCCAAAAGGTTATACTTGTAACACGGTGTAGAAACACAAAGAAAAAAATGCTATGTGCCCAAATAATTTTACCATGTTGCTAAAAGGAGTGTGATGTTTTTACTGGCCACATGCAGGTCCATTTCAGAAGCACGGCGACCCACCAGGATGACAGGCGTGGGTTGGGGAGGCCCGGCGGCTCGGTGCATCTGCAGCATGGACCACTCCTTCCAGACTGGGGGCCCTGCCCGGTGTGGCGAATCCCCCTGGCACAGCCAACGGCCGGGGACTGAGGCTTATGGGTCCGCCCGGAGAAGCCTGACAAATGCTCATGTCCAAGGTCACCGCCTGAGTCCGCAGGGAGGTCCCCTTCGCTGCGGGGCCTCCTTGGCCACTTCGTGTGTTCCAGTTGTGTGAACCCACCGAGCGGCCGAGAGGAGGTGCGAGAAGCCCCAGAGAGAAGGGAAGGGCCTGAGGGGATGACACAGACGCCGCCGGGAGCCCTGCAGCCGCACCGCATCCCAGCGGCTAGGGTTCCTGACCCTGACACCTCAGCGCCCTCTTTCCTTTTCCTCGGTACCTGGAGAGCCCTGAGGCGTACACGGGCGGGGGGGGGGGGGGGGGGGACACACGACACAGGTTAACCTATCATGGAGAACCAGACTGTAGTCATGGAAATTTTCTTTATTTCCGACCATTTCTTTAAAACCGTCCACCCCAGGGTAACTCCCACCCATGCATCGAAAGCCCAGCTCCCCGCTCCGCAATTCATTCACGTGTCTGACTCTACGGGACACTTGCCACCTCATGTCCCATCAAGTCTCCGACATTTGCCCCTGCACACCTGAACCCTGGCCGGACCCCCTCCCTTTCCCCTTTCGCACTGAACGCGTGTCTGCAACATGGGCGTGTGTCCCCTGTCTGCACCTGGGGCCTGGGTCTCAGCTTCGCGGTGCCCGGGAGAACGCTTCTGCTGGATGCACCCCACTACGCAGGGTTCTCACAGGAGAACACAATGGGCTTCAACTCAGAGGACACCGGCTTGCCGCAGTGAGGACAGGGGTTGGTGCTGAGCTGGATGGTCCTGGACTGTCCTAAGTCCCTCAGAATCCCTTTCAGCTCATCGCAGATCTGGTCAAATCTCTCCAGGTCAAGAGCCCCGTGGGCGTCGTAAGTCTCCAGAGGGGCCGGGTACTGCTCGAGGCTTAGGCTGCGCAGCCCGGTGGTGTGGCGCAGCAGCTTGTCCATGGCAGCCAGGGACAGGAGGTTCCCGGACAGGTTGAGGGACCTGAGCTGGTGGCAGCGGCTCAGGGCAGGCACAATGGCCTCCATGTAGACGTCCCTGATCCCACAGTAAACTAAGTCCAGGTCCTCGAGCGTGGCCGTGATCTTCTCCAGCAACGCGGAGAGGAGCTCAGGATCCAACTCGGTCAGGCAGACGCCATTCAGATCCAGGTTTATGAGCTGACAGAGGTTCGGGCACTGGTACAGGCGCACCATGTCCAATTCCGTGAGCAGGGTATCTGTTATGGACAGGGCCTCCAAGCGGGTCTGCAGGCAGCTGGGGAGAGACAAGGCAGTTAGTTCTGGGGGGGCGGGGGGCAGGTCGAGGGGGCCTCCGGGTGACAGAGGACCGGTTTGTCCAAGTGCAGGGTGGCTCTGACCATCTGATGAAGGCCAACGGCCAGGACACCCAGTCTTGCTTCAGGTGGAGTCCTTTCACTTTCACTTAGGTGACTGGGTCAAGTTCATGAACTCTCCAAACCTTCCTTTCCTCACCTGTCAGGCAGAGCACTCCACTCAGGAGGATGGGTGGATATGACGGAAAATACCGGAACATGCTTAGGGGGCCTGACCGCGTCTCGATCAAGCGTGAGCATCCCTGAGTCTTAATATTGGGGGATAAAACCAAAAACACTCTCCACTCTGGCTCCCTTCTGTCCACGGCTGGGGCCCCAGGTGCGGGGATACCCGGGCCACGTGAGGCTAGTTCTTCTGAGGCAGAAAGGACACACCTGGGCACACGCTCCTGCCACACCAGCTGGGCGGGCCAGTCTGCGGGGGTTCCCCGCAAACCATCTCTCACTTTCGGTCACCCTGTGCACCCCTGCTCCCCAATCTCCAGAATCACACATTTCCCATCTACTCCTCGCCTTCCCCAGAGCACAAAACCCCTTCTCCCAGACGGGGAGGTGGAGACAGGGCCGTCCGAGTTCCCGCAGTGGGCAGGCACGGAGCTCTTCTCTGGAAATGCTCCATCTCACGTGGCTTCTCCTCTTCACTCACCTCTTCGGAAGTCACCTTCATTGAGACATGTCTCCCTAAGGAGGCATTTACAAGCCCACCCTCGCTGGCTCGAGCTCCCTCTCCCATTTGTCCCTCCTCCTTTCTTTGGGGGGTGGGCTACGTGATACCACCCTTCAGAGCAGCAAATGAGACAAAACGCTTGACATCCTGCCGCCACGCTCCCTGTCCCACAGCTCACCTGAGCAGCTTGTCCAGATGGCCCGTGAGAAAGGCGGGAGATTCCAGGTAGAGGTCCCGCAGGTGCTGCAGCCGGAGGAACTGAGAGGTGAACCTGAGGATATGGAACTCCTCCACCCGCTTCTCCTCCTTGGAGGCTGGCAGGTGGATGTGGGACAGACAGAGGCTCTCCACGTTAGTCATCTGACCCAGGTAAGAAGCAAACGTCCCCAGGCTGGACAGGTTCCAGGGGCAATTCACATACACCTCCCGGATGCAGCTCAGCTGCACCAAGGCCAGGGACTTGATATTCCTGACGGGCACTCCCAAAATCTCCAGCGTCTTACAGCACAGGTGGAGGGACCTTTCCCTCTTCTTGGCCCATGAGATGACGTAGGTGAGGAAATGGTCCTGGATCCTATTGCTGAAGCGAAGGTCTATGAACACCTCCAGGGCAGCCAAGGGCTGCTGCATCTCGGAGCTGCCTTCAGCCCCACCCTCAGCCCCAGGCCCGGTCTCAGAGTCCTCCAAGTCCTCCGAGTCCTCCAAGTTCTCCTCGGCCCTGGCTGCAGACCACCTGCTCCAGAAGTGCTGGCCGGTGTCCCGTAAATCCAGCACCCGCAGTCTCCACCTCCTGCAGGGGAAACGGGGGCACTGGCTGAGATGCTCTTCGGCCAACAGAATGAGAGCGGATCAGAGTGAGCCTGAGCGCCTGAGAGCTTGAGGCAACGACTGGACTCCACCCCCACCCCCGAGCTTTCACTCTGCACCCCAACATCCGTTCCTCCTGTGCCCTCTTCTTCCCTCTCTGCGTTGTGTGTCTCCATCTCCTTCCCCTCCACACTTCCTGGCCAGCAGGGCTAGTGCCTTTAAGTGCCACGGGGAGGACGCAGGGCATGTTTTTTCGGGTGCCCCTGCCTTGTAAGCGGGCCTCCAAGCTTCTCCGAATGGCCCTGTCACCCTCAGAAACCTCTGGCCCACCCCCTCGGCCCTCCATCCTGCCGGGCCCCAGCTGTCTTCCAGGACACCCAGGAACCTGTGGGGCTCCCTGGATCGGCCTCACCTGGGGCGAACCTCCTGGGCAAGCAGGATGTCGAGCCCGTCGAACACAGCCTCTAGGATCCTGCCCTGAGGCGTCCTCATCAGGCTCCCCAGAGGGAGGTAGTGGAAGGGCCAGGCGCACACCATGGCCTTCAGGGATGCCCTGTGTCTCCCCAAGAAGGCCTGCATGAACAGTGGTGGGAAGATGTCGGCGGGCAGGCACTCCAGATCCCCGACAGACAACGCCCTGTCCCTCAGCAGGCTCTGGCACGCCAGGTCCAGGAGTCTGTGTGGGGTCTGGAAGCTCATCTTCGTTCTATTCCGGAGGGAATCCCGTGGACACGTCTAGAAGACAAAGCATCCCTGTCAGGACAAGCACTAGACCCCCCAGCGTCTGACCCCCGCCCCCTTCAGAAGACTCATCTCAAGGCCAAAGCCACCCCCTGGTGACGGTGATGGCGAGGGCCTCAGTTTACCCAGCTGCAGTCTGCCCCTGCTGGCCCCAAACAAGCATCTCAGAGGCACCCACATCTCTGATTCTAGTGCAACAGGGAAGTGGAGATGGAGGAGCCTGAAAGCTGGCCCCGCCCTTCTGGAGGGGAACTGGCAGACCATTGGTTGCCCCGAAGGGACGGAAACAGAGACGTCATGAGGCCCAATCAGCCTCCGTTCCCACAGTCAGCCCACTGGGGGAGGTTGAGAAGACGCCCCTCAAATGCATGCCATTCATAGTTAACATTTTAAAAATATATTTTATTGATTATGCTATTACAGTTGTCCCATTTTCCCCCTTTATTCCCCTCTGCCCTGCACACCCCCTCCTGCCTCCATCCCCCACCCCCCGCCTTAGTTCATGTCCATGGGTCGTACGTATAAGTTCTTTGGCTTCTACATTTCCTATACTATTTGTAACCTCCTCCTGTCTATTTTGTATCTACCATTTATGCTTCTTATTCCCTGTACCTTTTCCCCCATTCGCCCCCTCCCCCTCTCCTCTCCCTCCCTGCTGATAACCCTCCATGTGATCTCCATTTCTGTGATTCTGTTTCTGTTCTAGTTGTTTGCTTAGTTTGTTTTTTTTAGGTTCACTTGTTGATAGTTGTGAGTTTGTTGTCATTTTACTGTTTATATTTCTGATCTTTTTCTTAAATAAACCCCTTTAATATTTCATATAATAATGGCTTGGTGATGATGAACTCCTTTAACTTGACCTTATCTGAGAAGCACTTTATCTGCCCTCCCATTCTAAATGATAGCTTTGCTGGATAGAGTCATCTTGGATGTAGGTCCTTGCCTTTCATGACTTTGAATACTTCTTCCCAGCCCCTTTTTGTCTGCAAGGTTTCTTTGGAGAAATCAGCTGACAGTCTGATGGGAACCCCTTTGTAGGTAACTGTCTCCTTTCCTCTTACTGCTTTTAAGATTCTCTCCTTATCTTTAGCCTTGGCTAATGTAATTATGACATGCCTTGGTATGTGCTTCCTTGGGTCCAACTTCTTTGGGACTCTCTGAGCTTCCTGGACTTCCTAGAACTTTATTTGCTTTGCCAGATTGGGGAAGTTCTCCTTCATTTTTTTTTTCAAATAAGTTTTCCACTTCTTGCTTTTCTTCTTCTCCTTCTGGCACCCCTATGATCTGGATGTTGGAACATTTAAAGATGTCCTGGAGGTTCCTAAGCCTCTCCTCATTTTTTTGAATTCCCATTTCTTCATTCTGTTCTTGTTGAATGTTTATTTCTTCCTTCTGGTCCAAAGCATTGATTTGAAGCTCAGTTTCCTTCCCGTCACTGTTGGTTTCCTATACATTTTCCCTTATTTCACTTTTCATAGCCTTTACATTTTCTTCTATTTTGCGACCATACTCAACCATTTCTGTGAGCATCCTGATTACCAGTGTTTTGAACTCTGCATCTGATAGGTTGGCTATCTCTTCATTGCTTAGTTGTATTTTTTCTGGAGATTTGATCTGTTCTTTCATTTAGGCCATTTTTTTTTTTTGTCTTGGCACACCTGTTATGTAGTAAGGGGTGGAGCAACCCACATGGCTGCGTTGTCTCAGTGCTGCATGTGGGGAAGGGCTCAGGGAGGGAACAATGCTGCTTGCTCAGCTCTCAGCTGGCTTTCAGTCACTCCCTCCACTAGCCACCAGCAAATTGGGCCCTTCTGGTGCTGATTCCCAGGTGGGTGGGTTTGTGTATGTTCTAGGACCCTGTGGGTCTCTCCGACGAACTCTCTGTAAGGCTGGGAGTTTCTCCTGCTGCCGCCGCAACCTCCACAGGTGTTTTCAATCAGAGGTTTGAGGCTTTATTTCCCTGCGCTGGAACCCTGGGTTGCGAGGTCTGTTTTGCTCCCCAGTTGTTCCTCCCAGTTTATCTGCCCGTGAATGTGGGACTGCCCCGTCCGCCAGCCACCACATCACCCGACCAGTCCTCTACCTGCCACCTTGCTGAGGGTCCTCTCTGTCCGACTGCCTGTTTCCGCCCCTCCTACCGGTCTGGATGAATGTTTCTTCTTTAACTCCTTGGTTGTTGGACTTCCATACAGTTCGATTTTCTGTCAGTTCTGGTTGGGGTTTTTTTTTTTGTTTTTAAATTTGTTTTTGTCCTTTAGGTCATGTAAGGAGACACAGTGTGTCTACCTACACCTCCATCCTGGCTGGAAGGCCATCTTTAAACTTTTTAAATGGGACAAAAAGAAACCCAAAATGAAACGAAAACCATACATGTGAAAATGAAAAGGAACAAAAGAAAAAAGAAAAGAACAAAAATGAAACAAATAACAGAAGAAGAAACACACACACACAAAAAAAATAAAATTGGCTCAGTTAAGATATTTAAAAATAACAAACCAAATCACAAATCGAAATGCTTGGGATTTGAGCAAAACTACACCTAGAGGCAAAACGGAAGACTGAGATCTGCTGGTCTGCAAAGACAGAAAAGAGAAGGCCCGTGTGCCACCTCAGGCTGCGTGTCACCGTGGGAGACCAGCTGCCTTAGGTAAGAGGGGCCGTCACCAGTGGAGCGGGCAGCTTACCTGCGCTGACGAGGTTGGCCGGGCGCTCAGACCTCAGACCCGGTGGAGACCCCCGCAGGGACTCCAGACGTGAGTTTCTGTGTCTCTTCTTGGGTGTCCGAGGCTTCTACAGACCTTTGTAGTCGCACCTTCCCCTTTTCAACGATCATCACCCAATCAGAAATCAATACCTAATTAGATCCCTCAATCTCTAGCCCTTAACCCTGATGGGATCTTTCCCTTCGGCCGGATGAATTGATTGGACCAGACATTCGCATAAGGAAGGGAGAGAATTAGGGAGGGGCAAGGTTCAGGGCTGAGTTTTGCTGACCGCCCGGCGGTGGTCACCCTCGGCGTGAGCCAGGGAAGGGTACGGTCAGCTCCTAGCTTCGGTCAGGGGGAACACAAAATCGGAAAGCATCCCCGTTGGGGGATCTCTGGCCACAGCAAAATTATCGAAATGTCCCAGGGTTACAACAGCTTCGGGAGGACGATGGCACCATCCCCAAAGAAAAGAAAGTAAATGTGTCTGGGCCTGAGGTTGTCACTTAGGCTTCCTGTCTGGAAACAGAGCAGACCCTGAGCTCACTCAGGGAGCAAGGGACATGCCGCTGAGGTCCGGGTGGTCCCCGAGACCGCTGGGCTTCTCCGGAGGAGGTCGTGTCAGAACCGCCCCGGGAAGCCGGGGTGGGGGCTGGGCAGGGTGGAGCCAGGCCATCCTGAATGACCCAAGGCCACCTAACAGACGGGGCCTTCCTGGGAGAGAAGAGGGTCTGAGAGGCTTCTCCCTGGGTGAGTTGAGACACTAAGAGGGGACAGGCCGAAGTGGAGACAGTGTCACCCTTGAGGGCAAAAGGGAGGGAGGTTCTGTCTCTGCCCCTCCCCAGAGGATGATGGGATTAGCTCAGCAAAGTGCAGAGAAGATGAAGGCCTGGCAAGTCTCAAAGCCGGGCCGCTGACCGAGGTCATTATCATGTCTGCAGCAAAGGAGTTCAGTGTCTCTTCTGCCTTCATCAGGCTCATCCCGGGGCCGGGACACAGCGCCCTGCTGGACTGTTGGCCACTCGTAAGCTGGTGTCAAGTTGGCCACCAGGGGGCAGGCTCGTTCCACCAGAGGGCGGAGCTCCAAAGGGGCTGGGTTCTGCAGTCCAACCAAGCCTTGGGTCCTAGCAGAGGGGACAGCTGCCCTGTGCCGGGGAGTGGGGGGCGGGCTCTGACTCAGGTCTGAGTTGTCCTCTGTGGCCTGGACTGTTTTCTTGACTCTGTCTATTGTCTTCGAAAGTTGAGCAACAGCCCCCAACGTGCATGCCGGACTTATTCCGCACCAGTGGCTGGACTCAGTCATTTTCTCTGCCTTAGAGATGATCACTGACAGAGGAAGAGAGAGATTTCCGGGGGGCGGGGAGGGGGGAGGGGTGGACAGTGGTTTCTTCTAGGCCCCGCGGCCCGACAGTGGTGGAGGCAGAATTCTAAAGCCCGCCTGTCGGTCCCTGCTCTTGAATATGACACCCTGCGGTCCTGGCGCCGGGCAATGCGCTGCTCATTTTAATGCTCTGTAATAACATTCTAGCGCCATGGGCTCCGCTGCGGCTGCAGGAAGCCTCAGGCAGCACCAGATCCATAATGCACCACGCTGTTTGCACGGCAGAGTCTGCTACCACGAAACACCAACCCGCCCAGATAAACCAGAGGGGCTCAGCCTCCTCCGCCAGGCAGAAATGACTCTTCCGACCCCTGCCTTGGGACACTGGCGGTGGTTGGCAGTGGTGACAGTCAGCAGGTCCCGCGCTTGGTTCCCCACCATAAATATTAACTCAACTTTTCTCCTGCCATTTGTTTTCTTGATTATTTGCTAGAATGTGGTAGCAAGTGACCCCTACCCCTAAAAATGTGAAAAAATTTCATAGAAAAATAGCCCGATCCATTCATTTTTCTGTTGTTTATCTGTGGTTGGTTCGTTTTGGTGACAGGACAGCTGAAATGCGCCGATGGCAGTGGCATGGGTGGGTGGCCAGGCTGTCACGGGTGTGGAGGCAGGGAGCCAATTCCCTCTCTGAGGCTGGCCAAGGAGTCGAGGGGCTCATCTCTGCTGAGTCAGGAGTGGGGAGACGCTGAGCCCTGGGGAGACTGTCTTTAGACATCAGAGTGGTTGGGGCCTGGATAGAGAGGCCACCCCCCCCCCCGGGGCGGGGGATTTAGGACTGTGAACAAAAAAAAAGGGGGTGGAGGGGCTCTGTAATAAATCTAACCGGAAGTAACCTCACGGGGTGGGCTGACCGTACATTGCCGCCTGGGCAGGCCGTGGTGGGTACTCACACCCAAGGCTAGCATGCCTTAGGAGTGCCTCTTCTTCAGAATTGGGGCCACAGCACCCTCAAGAGGGCACATCATCCTGTTAACGACCCCATCATCCAATCCCCACCCTGCTTTCTCCCACCTTCACGTGAGTCTCCTTACAGCGCCCCCTGAATTCCGAAAGTATAAAAGAAGCCGCAGACTGTCACCCTGGGAAGCCTTTTCCCCAGTCCGTGGAGTCTCGCTCCCATGTTGCCCGTTCTTACTGCGACAGGAAGCAGCTGGACGGAGGGGCTCACCCCAGACGGAGAACAGGAGGGCCGTTGCAAGTGGGGCAGAGCATGGGTTCACAGAGAAGCTCCGAGAGACAAGGGTTCACTCGTTCGCCCAGCCAGCGATTAGTAAGCACCCACTGAATACCCGGCACTGTCTCTACAGTAGCGGGTGCAAACAGTTGGGGAGGGGGCGTAAGGCGGAGAGAGGCTATTCACAGGAAGGCTCTGTGGTTCCAGCACGGACAGTCCAAGGGGGCAGATCGGGGAGGAGCTGCTCGCAGCCCCGGGTGGCCCCCACAGCAGGTGGTGACGCACGTGGCAGGGGACTCCATCCTGGGCGAGGACGGCCCCCGAGTCTGTGTGCCAGGGGTCCGCATTCCCTCCCAGCCTCTCACCGAATAACTCCCCATCCCCAAACTCCTACAGAGATCTGAGAGTTAGGAAGGGGGGGGCAGACTCTGCATGTCTTCCCTTCCTCTGAGCCCTGGGGTTCAAGGGCACGTCTGCGGGGGCAACGACACACCCGCTGGACTCCTTCTGGGCTGCCCTCCCCGTGAGCCCATGTGACTATTCCGTGGAGTTTTCAAGAAGCGTCTTGGAGTCAGATTTGTTCCTCCCATTGGATCAGAGACTCCTGGGAGGTATACACCCAGCTGTGAGGGCTTGAAGGAGTCCCATGGCCTCTCTGGGCCTCAGTTTCCCCTCCGGTGAAACGAGGGAGTGGAACTTAAGGGTCCTTCCATCTCTTCTAACAGTCTTACCTTCTGCACACACATGACACGCCACCATGTCAAAGAGCTTTAATTGTGGGATGGGAAAGGCAGGAACCACGGGCGTGGAGGAGGGGCGGGAGCCCTAAACCCAGACCGTAGTTCTGAGGGCCCCTCCCACGGGCTGGATTCGGAGCTCGGGCTGTCTCTGCAGTGCCTCCCGCCCAGCAGGCCCCACGGTGCGGTGCAGTGGGTCTCCGGTTGGTGCTGCCTGGGCCACCCGTGGCGGGGGAGGGGGGGAGGGGGTTCTCAGAAACGTGGGACAGGGTGCAGGCGAGGGGGAGGGACTGGGATGGCGTGCTCCCGCCGGGACAGGGCACACAGCGGGGGCCGGGGGTAGGACACAGTGTAGACACTCTCTCTCAGGCCAGCCTTGGGAGGGAACCATCCCTGCTTCAGCCGCTCGTAAAGTCCGTAGTTTGTAGGGGGAGCTGCGAAAGGAAGCAGGTCCAGGGACTCAGCTGCCAGTGCCCGGGAGGGAAGGCAGGCTCTCGTGGGCGGGCGAGTGTTGGCTTGGCCAGCTCGTGGGAGCCTCGGGCTGCAGAGCTCCCTGTGTACTCACAAGGGACCGGGAGGCCTCGGAGACGTCAGCCCCATGACCTGCTTCAGGGTGGCGCCACCTGCTCTTGGGTAACTCTCCCACCCCAGCAGGGGAGGGAGCAGTGTGGGCTTGGGAGGTGAAGAAACCCTTGCAAAAAGTCACACAGAGGGACAAGCAGTTCACCCTGTGACCTATGTCCCATTGCGTTCATTGAAGGGTGGGACTGCCAAGAGAGGAGGCAGAGGCTGCGGGGTAGCTTGAATCATAAATCGGACTAAGCTACTCTCCCAGGTAAATTCCTCCAAAAAGCCTTGGTGCTATCTTGGAGCTACCCCGACCCTGGAACGCTCGTCCCCCTAATCCCTGCTGTGGTTCCCTCATTCTCCACTCAGTTAAAGCCCAGCCCTCACTGTCCCACCCACAGGAGATCCAGGAACACCCACTTCACTTTCTAGCCTCACCTGTTTTCATCAGAGCTCATATCCCAGCGCAAAACTACTAGATCTTAGGATATCTTCCTCCTCAATGGTGTCTTAATTGTCAACCAACTGGAGTGCCAACTCCCTGAGGGCAGAAGTCCCTCCCTGTTTGTCCTTGCTATGTGTCCAAAGGCCCAGCACCTGGACCCTCGTACTAGTCAGGAAATGAACGATCGATCCAAATGTGCAGACCCATTGCTCCTGACACCTGTGTTCTAGGCAAACCTGCCGCTTCGGGGCACGGGTAGGGCTTTATCCCACTGCCAGCCTCGTCCCAGTGTGAAGGGGGAGAGGATGGGGGGCAGCCCTGGGGGCAAACAGGACTCCTCCCCGCATCGGCTCCTTCTAATGCTCCCCTTGAGCCAGAGCCAGGGCCCCCTGGGCACGTCCTTCTGCGTGAGCTGGGCACCCCTCAGCCTTGGGCAGGTGTGGGCCCCTTACAGCCGAATGCCGGGGGGGGGGGGGGGTCTAGAATTATAAAAATACCCAGAAGAGGGAAGTCGGATCTCTCTGGAAGCCACTGCAACTTATGTTTGCCCCAGCTGCGGCGTGAGGGCAGGCCCGGGTTGTAATTGTGCCGGTTGTAGTGGTCGTCGTACGTGCTGATCAGGTGGCGGTGCGACGGCTCCTGGTGGTGGGTGAAGATGTGCTTGTACGGCAGCCCCTGGCAGGACAGACAGAGCGGCCTGTTACTGGTCGGAGCCAGGCATCACCTGCCTGCCCTGGTGAGGGCGGATGTGGCTGTGTGGACTCCCGGGGCCGCACGGGTCCGACCCGCCCGGACGCAGCTCCCCTCCAAACACACGCCTCAGCTCAGCTGCGGTCAGTTCTCTGTACGGGTCACCCCCTGCTTCTGCCCAGTCATAGAACTACGGGGGCGCATTCACATGAAAGTCGGGACCCCCGGCTGAATGGGGAGGGTCACCCCGTCTCGTCGCATGCCCCTGCGCACTGAAGCTGTCCCCTTTCACTCGTCACCCCAGTCTCCAAGTGCCTGTCTCCAGGGCCAGTGAAAGCTGAATCCGGAGCCTGGCGTCTGCACCTTGTACTTCCATCGGTTACCACGGGAAGCGCCGGCGAGCAGCCTGCCTCTGCGCGGGATTTACGGCGACCTCAGCTGGAGGCTCGGGGAGGGGTCCCTTTGGTGGAGAGTAATTCATGGGGAGAAGAAAGCCGTGTTCTCCCGGCTCTTGGACGTGTGCCTGAATCAGAGCTTTTCCTTGGACAATTCCTGGGCCCCGGACAGGAATCTGGGGGGACTGGACTGATTTACGGGGGAGGAGAAGGTCGATTTGCACGCCCGTCCCCCAGTCTGGAGCACGCGGAGGGGTCTGTGGCTGCTCCCGTCTGGAAACGCTGACTGCGCCCCATATTTCAAGTGCCGGCCCGTAAATAAGTCCGATCACAATGGCCGGGGGAGACGGGGGGGGGGGGGGGGGGGGGCGTGGGCGCAGACAGGCAGCCGGGGTTCCCAAGGTCTCCGTCACCAGGCGCCCAGAGCATTCCCAGAGCCAGGGAAAGCCAGCCGAAGAGGCTCCCGTCAGCCAAGGGCAGTGCCGAGGGGGACAGGACAGAGGCCAACAGGCGTTTCCTGGCTGTTTCTCTCGGTCTGGGGCACCGCCCCGCTGGTTTCATCATGTCCCCAGGATTTTTTGTTTTCCTCAGCTATGGTAAGGTGACCGACGTACAGACAACTGCCTTTGAGAGGAAGGCTTACAGGTCCCCAAAGAGGGGGCATGCCACGCCATGCCACGCCACGCAGGGCCACAGGGGGGAGTGCCAGGGCGGGCCAGGGGCAGCAAAGGAAGAGAGAGTATGGCCCAGGGAATGGGCAAGGCAGGGCCGGCTGGTTTGAGAAGCTTAGGATGGCGCAGTTTGACTAGTGTCAGAAGGCTCTGGGCTACAGGGGTGCCTCTGGCTGCGGGTGCCTGCCCTGGAGTGGCCTAAGTGGGGGACAGTGGCTAGGTGAGTGAGTGTCAGACAAAGGAGGTGGCTGTGGAGATGGGCTCGGATGGTGGGATTGCGTCCCTCCCATAGCAAAGCATCATAAAAGAGATGAAATAAACAATGTGATGAATACTCCTGCCTGGGAGAAAAGCACAGGAAGGGGTCTTCCCGGGGGGTGGTGATAATCTCAGCTCTCCAAGGTCCCCTTGAACAGCCATCAGCATTTGCCTAAGGGGTCCTGGAGGCGGGGGGGCGGAGGGGTGGTGTGCAGAAGGAAGCCCGAGAGAGCTGACGAAGAGCAGCCGTGCAAACAGGCCATTCAAGCTGCCGATTGCTTGCTTCTACTCCGTGTGTGCTGGGGGGCGGGGGGCTTGTTCTGATTTTAACAACCATGTGCGTGTGTGTGGTCAGCCCTCCACCAAGGCCTGTAGCGGGTCCAAAGGTCTGAGAAAGGGCAGCTCATGGGCGTGGAAGACAACGTGAAGTGCCTCGTGTGCACGATGGTCGGGGACTGGACGCCCCGATCGTGGGTTCTCACTTTTGCCTCCTTATGTTAAAGTGCGTCTGTGGCTTCAGTGCTCACCAGTGGTGAGGTCGGCAGCCCCAGAGCAGCAGCCGGGTCTGAGGGTGCCAGCACAAAGCTGAGCTCCTGGCCCTCTCTGGAGACCCTGACATGGGGACACCCCTTGCTTGATTTTCAGAGCGGGCCCCTGCTTTGTCCCTTAGCTACACAGCTTCAGACATGACACGCACCACCCCTGGGCACATTTATGGGAAAATGAGCATGCCGAGCTCAACAATCCCTTTCAGCCCCAAATGCTCCCATTCTGACAGACGTCCACCCCTCGTCCTGTGCCTCCCTGCCCCCCACCCTGCCTTCAGGCAGGTGGAGGGTCCAGCAGGGGTATTGGGAAGGGGGCATCCTGAGGTTGCATCCCCCTGCTCCCCGTTCCACATGCCTAGAACACAACATGCCACAGACACCCAGGGAGAAGGAGCTGAACTTGTCCTTGACTTTTTAGACAAAAGAACAGGAAGCTGGGGCTTAGGTAACACCCAAACGCTGTCATCCAAACCTCACCGCCACTTGTTTTGGGAGCACCTCACGTGATCCCTCACCTTAGTTCAGTGTTAACCATGCTCATTGCATGTTGCCTACAGCCTGGGCCCGTATCCTGTTGGAGAACTGTGGAGGGGTGGGAAGATGAAGCAGGAAGGGGCTGGGGTGCAGGGCGGGGGAGGCTACCAGCTTCAGACTGCACAGACCTCTGCTCACCAGGTCATGTGCCACCTGCAGCCCCTGGGCTGGGGACAGCACAGACAAGCCTACTCCTATGTTCCCAAGAGGACACTGGACCCAGAAGCAGCTGCCTGGTGGGGCCTCTGAGCCCTGGGGAAGGGTGCAGCCTGAGTGTGGGGCCCTTACTTCCTCTTACCTCAATTCTACTCCTCCAGTTCCACCTGGAGACCTGGTCCGGTCTGTAGCCAGGGAAGGGAATGTACTCTTTCCCGTAAATGGACTGGAGAGTCTTCTCAGTGGCCTTGGTGAACTGGAAAAAAATCAAATTTTCAACACAACGTCTGTGACCTCCCTTCTCAAACTTCTGCTGCAACCCCTCACCTCCTGGGCCATCCGAAGCCGGGCAGGGAAAGGGTAAATCAGGACCCCACACAACGCAGGCTTAATTCTGTCCCTTCGCTTCCAGTACCAGAAAAGGAGTGGGCACCCCACCATCCAGGACCCTGGCGACCGGTCCCTCGCTCATCTCCTCTCTCCCTGCTCCTCCCCCGTGCTCACCTCCTCCCCTTCTTCATGCTCACTCTTTCCAACTCACTCTTTTCTGCCCTTCCCCCATGATATTATGGTTCCTGGTTGATATTTTACATTTGTATTGTGGTAATGTACCCATAACAAGATTTACCATTTTAGCTATTTTGAAGTGCATCATTCAGTGACATTAAGCACATTCCCTTTATCGGGCAACCACTACCATTGGCACCGCCCATTTCTAGAACTTTTTCACCATCTCAACCCAAAACTCCATCCCTATTCAGCAACTCCCCCCCGACCTCTTCCTCAGCCCCTGGCACTCACCATTCTACTTTCCATCTCTGTGAGTTTGACTACTCAAGGTGCCTCTTTTAGGTGGGATCATATAGTACTTGTCTTCTTGTGACTGGCTTATTTCACTTAGCATAGTGTCTTCAAAGTTCACGGACATTGTAGCACGAGTCAGAATGTTTTCCCTTTTAAAGGCTGAACAATATTCCATTGCACATATATGCCATATTTTGCTTATCCATTTATCCACCGTGGAATTTTTTCTTCCCTTTGGCTACTATCAATAATAGTGCTATAACCATGAGTGTGCAAATATCTCTCTTAAAGACCCTGCTTTCAATCTGGTGAGGGGTTATAGAGCCAGAAGTGGAATTGCTGGGTCGGGTGGGAATTCTGTGTTTAACTTGGTGAGGAAATGAGCCATACTGGCCGCAACAGTGGTGGCACCACCTTACACTCCCACGAGCAGGGCACAACAGTTCCTGTTTCTCCACACCCTCACCAACACTTGTTATTTTCTGTTTTTTTTTTTAAAAAAAGATTTTATTTATTTATTTTTAGACAGAGGGGAACAGAGGGAGAAAGAGAGGGAGAGAAACATCAATGTGTGGTTGCTTCTCACACACCCCTCACCTGGGACCTGGCCCGCTGCTCAGGCAGGTGCCCTGATTGGGAATTGAACCAGCAACTCTTTGGTTCGCAAGCCAGTGCTCAATCCACTGAGCCACACCAGCCAGGGCTATTTTCTGTTTTGTTTTGTTTTTGTTTGTTTGTTTGTTTGTTTTTTAGTAATAGCCATTTCAGTGGGTATGAAGTGGTAACTCATTACGATTTTGATTTGCTAAATAGTTCTTTCCCTAATGAGTAGTGACGTTGAGCATCTTTGTGTGTGCTTATTGGTCATTTGCCTGTCTTCTTTGGAGAAATGTCTCTTCAAGTTCTTTACCAGTTTTTAATTGGGTTGGTTTTTGGTGTTGAGTTGAATGAGTTCTTTGTATACTCTGGATATCATTTCTTTATCACATAAAAGTTTGGGAAACATTTACTTCCATTCTATCAGTTACCTTCCCACTTTGTTGATAGTTTTCTTTGATGCATAAAAGTTTTTAATTTTGATGAAGTGCAATTTACCTATTTTGTTGTTGTTGTTGCCTGTTTTTTAGTGCTATAGCCAAGCAATGATTGCCAAATTCAGTGCCATGAAGCTTTTCTCCCATGTTTTCGTCTGAGAGTTTTCTAGTTTTAGGTCTTTACCTAGGTCTTTGATCCATTTTTAATTTATGTTTGTATATAGTGCAAGGTAAGGCTCTAACTTGATTCTTTTTCATGTGGATAGTTTTCCCAACACCATTTGTTTTTTTTTTTAAATAGTTCTTTCTTATTGAGTGGTCTTGGTATCCTTGCTGAAACCATCTGATCAGATATGTGAGGGTTTATTTCTGGGTTCTTTATTCTACTTCACAGGTTTATGTGCCTGCCTTCATACCAGTGCCACACTCTTTTGATTATTGTAGCTTTGTCCTACGTTTTGAAATCAGAGAACATGAGTCCTCCAACTTTGTTCTTCTTTTCAAGATTTGTTTGGCATTCAGAGTCTCCTGAGATTCCCAATGAATTGTAGGGCAGTTTTTAAAACTTGTGCAAAAAAAAAAAATCCTAGAGATTGCTTTGACTCTGAAGATGGTTTGGGGTAGGATTGGCATCTTCACAGCATGAGGTCTTCCAGTTCATGAGCACAGGGCGTCATTTCATATACTGCCGTCTTCTCTTATTTCTTTCAACAACGCCTTGTTTTTAGTGAGTAAGACTTTTTCTTTCTTCAAGTTTATTTGAAGTATTTTATTCTCTTTCATGTTATTATAAATAAAATTGTTTTCTTAATTTCCTCTTTCAGGTCGTCCACTGTTACTGTATAGAAATGCATGTGATTTCCGCATGTTGATTCTGTTCCCTGCTATTTTGTTGAATTTGTTTATTCATTTTAACAGGGGGCAGGGGGTGTGGTTGGGGGGTCTTTAGGGTTTGGTGCACATATGATCATGTCATGTAGAGATGATTTTACTTCTTTCTTTCCAATTCTATGAATTTTATTTCTTTTTCTTGCTCTGGCTGGAACTTTTAATACAGTGATAAATAGAAGTAGCAAAACAGGCATCCTCATCTTAGAAGAAAAGCTTTCAGTCTTTAACCTTTGGGTCTGATGTTAGCTGTGGGCTTTTGACGTACAGCCTTCATTATGTGGAGGGAGTGAAGTACTAAGTAAAACTCACCAGTGAGGCTATTCAGTTCTGGGCTTTTATTTTCTGAGAGGTTTTTGATTACTAATTTAACTTCCTTACTAGTTACCAGTCTATTTAGATCTTCTATTTCTTCATGACCAAACATTTTCTCCCATTCTGTCAGTTGCCTTCCCACTTCGTAGATAGTTTTCTTTGATGCATAAAAGTTTTTAATTTTGATGAAGTGCAGTTCAATATATACTGTTTCTCTTTGCTTCTTGGAACATTTTTTTACTTAAAGTTTTTTTTTTTATGATGTTAGTATTGCCACTCCACTTTCTTTTGGTTACTGTTTGCATGGGATACCTTTTCCTACCCTTCCACTTTCAACCTGTGCATGTCCTTAGGTCTGAAGACAGTCTTATAGACAGTCTTTAGTTATGGGTCCTGGTCCCCTCCCCACCCCCATTCTGCCGATCTATGTCTTTTGATTGAGAGTTTAATCTATTTGCCTCTAATTACTGTTAGAGGAGGACGTACTTTTGACATTTTATCCTTTTTCTATATGTCTTACAGGGCTTTTGTTTCTCATTTTTTCCATTATTGTCCTTTTTTGTGTTTAATGGATTTTTTTGTAAGTGATACATTTTTATTTCCTCTCATCTCCTGTTGTGTATATTCTGGAGATATTTTTGTAGTTATCAAAAGCATTACATAAAACATTCTAAAGTTATAACATATCTTAAATTGATACCATCTTGACTTAACTCATATATAAAAACTTTGCAGCTCCACCCTCTCCCACGTGATATTATTGATGTCACAAATTACACATCAACATATTGGCACCAATTAACATGGACTTATAATAATGTTATGCATTTGTTTCTAAATTCTATAGGAAATAGTGGAGTTACAAACTGAAATTATTATAACAGTGGCTTTTATATTTGTCCACAGATTTACCTTAACTATAGGTCTTCATTTTTTTTTTTTTTTTGGCTTCAAGTTATCTAGCATTGCTCCATTTCAGCTTCAAGGATTTCTGTTGGCTTTTTTTTTTTTTTTTTTGCAGGGCAGGTCTAGGGGCAATGAGCTTCCTCTATTTTTGTTTATCTGGGCATGTTTTCCTTTGTCCTTCATTTTTGAGACCAGTTTTGCTGGCTATAGTGTTCTCAGTTGATAGTTTTGTTTTTGTTTTGGAGCACTTTAAATATGTTGTTGCCCCACTGCCTTCCACATGCAAGGTTCCTGTTGAAAAATCTTCCAATCACCTTATAGTCTCCTTTACACATGGTAAGTCATTTTTCCCTTGCTGCTTTCCAGATACTTTATGTCTTTGACTTTCAACAGTTGATTGTAATGTGTCTCTGGGGTGGTCTAGTTGGACTTATTCTGCCTGGAGTTTATTGTACTTCTTAGATTTGTAGATCTGTGTCTTTTCTTCAAATTGGGGAAGATTTCAGCCATTATGTCTTCAAACGATCTCTCTGCCCCTTTCATGCTGTCTTTTCATATATAATGTGTATGTTGATCAGCTTGATGGTATCCTACGAGTCCCTAGGCTCTGTTTACTTTTCTCCATTCTTTTTGCTCTTCAGGCTCAAATATTCCAAGTGATATTCCTTCAAGCTCTCTGATTCCTTCTTCTGCTTGTTTAAGTCTGTGGTTGGATATCTCTAGTGAGTTTTTCAATTTAGTTATTGTATTTTTCAGCTCCAAATTCTTGTCTTGTTCCTTTTTATAATTTGTATCTTTTTATTGAAATTTCACTTTGTTCATATATCATTTTTCTGTTTTTCTTTACAGTTGACCCTTGAACAATGTGAGTTTGAACCGTGTGGGTCCACTTATATGTGGATTTTTTCCAGTAAGTACTATAAATGTATATTCTCTTCCTTATAATTTTCTTAGTAACATTTTCTTTTCTTTGACTTACTTTATTGTAAGGATACTAATATGTATTATGATGTATTATATACAATCATCCAAAATATGTGTTAATTGCCAGTTGATGTTATCAGTAAGGCTTCTGGTCAACAGTAGGCTATTAATATAGTTAAGTTTGAGGGGAGTCCAAAGTTATACGTGAATTTTTGACTGCATAAGAGATGGGCCAATCCCCCTAAGCCCTACATTGTTCAAGAGTCAAATGTAGTTCTTTGTCCATCTATTCTTCCAGCTCCTTAAGTATATCTGAGATAGTTGCTCTGAAGTTTTTGTCATATACTTCTGATGCCTGTGTTTCTTCAGAGATAGTTTCAGTTACTTTAGTTTTTCTGTTTGAGTGAGCCATGTTTTCCTGTGTCTTCATATACCTTAAGATGTTTTGTTAAATATTGGGCATTTGGAAAAAAATAAAAGCCACCTCTCTGGAGTCTGAAGGGATTGCTCAGGCAGTCCTTTTTGCCCTGGGATCTTCCATGACACATATCCACTCCTCACACAAGACCACGCGCACTCAGATCTGAGAATGGCCACCAGTCATGTCCGGCCAGAAGGGTGGTGGATGCTAATGGGCTCCATAAAAGCAGCCTTTTCCAGTTCTCAGAAATCACCACCCATCTTCCTACACTTACACCAAAGCTACCAAGTCTATCACCCTTTTTTCCTTGGCCCATTTCCCAAGAAAATGTGAGGATATTTAGATATCCCTGCAAAAATGTAAGTGGCTCAGTGTTGATAGCCAAACAGGAAGACATTCCATTTTAAGTAGGCCAATTCAGGCAAAGTATTTTGCAATGACCTCTGAGGAACACAGAAATACCACGAGCCCAATTGTTTTGAAAGTAGAATCTGAAATGGGCAGGCAGCAGGGCAAGGGGTGGAACAGGTGCCAGCAAACAGCAGCTCATCCTGGTCATCAACGCAGGGAATGTCAAGCCTACCTGGGCAGGTACCACATTCTAGTAAGGGCCAGGCCAGGGAGAGCAGAGATTCTTCAAATCAAGGTTCAGAGCCCTGGCTGGTATGGCTCAACTTGTTGGAGCATCATCCCATACACCAAAAGTTTGGGGGTTCGATTCCCGGTCAGGGCACATACCTAGGTTGCCAGCTCAATCCCCCAAAGGGATGCACATGGGAGGCCACCAGTCGATGTTTCTCTTTTGCCCTTTCCCTTCCTCTCTCTCTAAAATCAATAAAGATATTGATTTTAAAAATCAAGGGTCAGAAGAATTAGGGACAGGAAATATCAGATGCTTAGAAAGTCTCCACTGAAAATAGTACTATGAGGCACAACTATATTGACACACCTGCTATGATATTTGCAACATACAGTGGGGACCTTGAGGGTTGCTTGTCTGTAACTCCCGATGCAGCACACAGACACCCTACTGCCGTATTTTAAGATGGTCCTTGATTTGAGAATAGTAATGGCTTCACTCCTGCCTCTCCCTGCCTGTCCTCCCTCTGAGCACTGTCTACCTTCTGTCTTTCCTTACCTTCTTCCTCTCTTCCACCCAGTTTCCAGTGAGCACGTGGGTTGAATACTTGCTCTCGATCTTCCAGCTGGGAGTGTTCAGTGACTGTGGGTTCACTGCGGTCAGTAACTGCATGGTGAGCCTCCACCCAGGTGTCTTTGACTTGACACAGTTTACGGTTTCGGGAGCAGGGAGATTTTATGACATTGCCGCGTTTGAGTGCCTTTTATTTTTCTTCCCAGACACCCTTCTGAGCGGGTGGTCAATGACACCCTGCCAACTTCACAGAATAAAAGGGCCTCAAGAATCCATTTTCAGGCTCCAGGGAGAGGTGAAGTGATCTTGGATTCCCTATTGTTGACTGTCTCCGTGGTGATAGACTGAGTATAAACAGGCTCCTTCAGGGAGCAGCTGATTCTTCAAGAGCAAAACTGTTTTAGCTTGAAAGCTCAAAATGTTGTCGTTGACAAGTACTGTTTGTCATTTTCCTTGAAGTGACAGATGTACTTCGGTCATTTCCAAGCAAGTATCTGCCAGATATTCCAATCTGAATAATTATGGTTTGTCTGCCAGTCATCCCTTCAAATAAAAATGGTACTTAATTGAAAAGGATCCAAGCTAGCCTTGCTCACAGCTCAGCCGCACACACAATGCTCCTTCTCCAGAGAAACCTTGTACATGCGCGTGCAACAGCAGAGCCTTGCTCACCCTCCTTCCCCTTTCATCACACTGCACATTAAAAAGACATCTGCTCGAGGGTCTAGATTTAATAAAATCAATAGGAATGTCCTTGCGCTGGCTGGTGGGGCTCAGTGGGTTGAGCATCAGACTACAAACCAAAAGGTCACTGGTTCAATTCCTGGCTAGGTGCCTGGTTGGGGTGGGCGAGAGACAACTGATCAATGTCTCTCTCCCTCTCTTTCTCCTTCTTTCCCCTCACTCTAAAATTAAATAGGGTATGTTAAAAAAAGAATGTCCTTGATGAAGATGTAAAAATGAACTGAAACTGGCATTATCCTTACTTTACGGCAAGTGTATGGTGGTGGAGATACGGCCACTTGCACAGCTAATGGCACTGCCTTGATTCACACTCAGGTACTGGCAGTTTTACCCCCAGTGCTTTTGCACGAACAGTGGAAACTTCAACATTGTGAACCAGGACAAATAAGATCTTAGTAGTGTGGGCGCTAGACACACAACGAAGTATACAGATGATGTACCATAGAACTGTGTGATTCAAACCTATGTAATCTTATTAACAAATGCCACCTCAATAAATTTAATGTTTAAAAAGGGGGAAAACTCAATGGCTATTCCATTATATTGTCATTTGAAATAGAATGCTATTTAAATAATATTTATTTTTACGTATATTTTATTGATTACACTATTACAGTTTTCCCATTTTTTCTCCCCTTTATCCCCCTCTGCCCTGTACCCCACTTTCCTCCAGCATTCCTCTCCCCTTAGTTCATGTCCGTGGGTTGTACATATAAGTTCTTTGGCTTCTCCATTCCTATACTATTCTTAACACCCCCCTGTCTATTCTGTACCTACCCAAATATGCTTCTTATTCCCTGTACCTTTTCCTCCACTCCTCCCTCCTGATAACCATCCACGTGATCTCCATTTCTGTGATTCTTTTCCTGTTCCAGTTGTTTGCTTACTTTCTTTTTGGTTTTCTTTTAGGTTCCGTTGTTGATAGTTATGTTTGTTGTCATTTCACTGTTCATAGTTTTGATCATCTTCTTTTTCTTAGATAAGCCCCTTTAACATTTCATGTAATAACACATAATCACATTTCATGTGATGATGAACCCCTTCAATTTGGCCTTATCTTGGAAGCACTTTATCTGCCCTCCCATTCTAAATGATAGCTTCGCTGGATAAAGTAATCTTGGATGTAGATCCTTGCCTTTCATGACTTCAAATACTTCTTCCCAGCCCCTTCTTGCCTATAAGGTTTCTTTTGGGAAATCAGCTGACAATCTTATGGGAACTTCTTTGTAGACAACTGCCTCCTTTCCTCTTGCTGCTTTTAAGATTCTCTCCTTATCTTTAATCTTGGGTAATGTAATTATGATGTGCCTTGGTGTGTGCTTCCTTAAGGCCAACTTCTTTGGGACTCTCTGAGCTTCTTGGACTTCCTAGAAGTCTATTTCCTTTGCCACACTGAGGAAGTTCCCCTTCATTATTTTTTTCAAATAAGTTTTCAATTTCTTGCTCTTCCTCTTTTCCTTCTGGCACCCCTATGATTTGGATGTTGGAATGTTTTAAAAAGTCCTGGAGGTTCCTAAGCCTCTCCTCATTTTTTTTGAATTCTCGTTTCTTCATTCTGTTCTTGCTGAGTGTTTATTTCTTCCTTCTTGTCCAAACTGTTGATTTGAGTTCCAGTTTCCTTCCTGTCACTATTGGTTCCCTGTACATTTTCCTTTATTTCACTTTTCATAGCCTTCACATTTTCTTTTATTTTGCAACCATACTCAACCATTTCTGTGAGCATCCTGATTACCAGTGTTTTGAACTCTGCATCTAATAGGTTGGCTATCTCTTCATTGCTTAGTTGTATTTTTTTCTGGAACTTTGATCTGTTCTTTCATTTGGGCCATATTTTTTGTCTCGGTGTGCTTGTTAGCCTGTTACATAGTAAGGGGCAGAGCCTTAGGTATTCCCCAGGGCAAGGGAGGGGTTAGAGAGGGGACAATGCTGCTTGCTCAGCTCTTGCCCCACTTTCAGTCACTACCCCTACTACCCACAAGCAAACTGTGCCTTTCTGGTGCTGATTCCCAGGTGGATTGGTTTGTGTATATTCTAGGACCCCTTGGGTCCTTCCAACAGACTCTTCTGTGAGACTGGGAGTTTCTCCTGCCACTGCAACCCCCACAGATTTTTACAGCCAGAAGTTCAAGACTTTAGTTTCCTATGCTGAAACCCTGGGTTGCATGTGCAGTCTGTCTCACTCCCCAGTTGTTCCTCCTGGTTTATCTGCATATGAATGTGGGATCACTAGGCCCACCAGCTGGTTCCTTGTCATGTGTTCTCTCTGCCCCAGCTGCCTGTCTCTGCCCCTCCTGTGAATCTGGATGAATATTTCTTCTTTAACTCCTGGGTTGTCAGATTTCCACACAATTCAATTTCTGGCAGTTGTGCTTGTGTTTTTTTGTTTTTATTTTATTGAATATATTTTATTGATTATGCTATTACAGTTGTCCCATTTTCCCCCTTTATTCCCCTCCATCCTGCACCCCCCTCCTTCCTCCATCCCCCTCCCCCCGCCCCGCAGCTTAGTTCATGCCCATGGGTCATACATATGAGTTCTTTGGCTTCTACATTTCCTATACTATTCTTAACCTCCTCCTGTCTATTTTCTATCTACCATTTATGCTTCTTTCTGTACCTTTTCCCCCATACTCCTCCCTTCCTGCTGATAACCCTCCATGCAGAGTAAAGATATAACTTTGATTTTCTTTTTCTTACGTAAGCCCCTTTAACATATCATATAACAAGGGCTTGATGATGATGAACTTCTTTAACTTGACCTTACCTGGGAAGCACTTTACCTGCCCTTCTATTCTAAATGATAGCTTTGCTGGATAAAGTAATCTTGGATGTAGGTCCTTGCCTTTCATGACTTCAAATACTTCTTTCCAGCCCCTTCTTGCCTGCAAGGTTTCTTTTGAGAAATTAGCTGATAGTCTAATGGGAACTCCTTTGTAGGTAACTGTCTCCTTTCTTCTTGCTGATTTTAAGATTCTCTCCTTCTCTTTCATCTTCGATAATGTAATTATGATGTGCCTTGGTATGTTCCTCCTTGGGTCCAACTTCTTTAGGACTCTCTGAGCATCCTGGACCCCCTGAAAGTCTATTTCCTTTTCCAGGTTGGGGAAATTCTCCTCCATTATTTTTTCAAATAAGTTTCAATTTCCTGGTCTTCCTCTTCTCCTTCTGGCACCCCTATGATTTGGATGTTGTAACATTTAAAGATGTCCTGGAGATTCCTAAGCCTCTCCTCATTTCTGTGAATTCTTATTTCTTCATTCTGTTCTGGTTGAATGTTTCTTTCTTCCTTCTGCTCCAAACACTTGATTGGAGTCCTGATTTCCTTCCCATCACTGTTGGTTCCCTGTAGATTTTTTTTTTTTATTTCACATAATGCAACCTTCATTGCTGCCTGGGTCTCTTCTATGCTGTTGAGGTACCCAGAGAGTTCCTGGAGCATCTTGATAACCACAGTCAGAACTGTGTATCTGATAGGTTGGCTATCTCTTTGCCTCTTGGTTGTATTTTGTCTGGAGCTTTGATCTGTTCTTTCATTTGGGCCATTTTTTTTTATCTTGTGTGCCTGTTATGTAGTAAGAGGCGGAGCCTCAGGTGTTCATCAGGGTGGGGCAACCCACATCCTGTGTTGTAATGCTTTACATGGGGGAGGGGTCCAAGAGGGAACAATATCACTTGCTCTGCTCTCTGCCCACTTTCAGTCACTTCTCCCCGCTGCACATAAGCAAAGTGGGTCATTCTGGTGCTGATTCCTGGGTGGGTGGTTTGTGTACCTTCTAGAACCCTATGGGTCTCTCTGACAAACTCTCCTATGAAGCTGGGAGTTTCTCCCCCTGCCACCTCAACTGCCTCTCAAGAGTGAGAGGTTTGAGGGTTTATTTCCCTGTGCTGGAACCCTGGGTTTCTCAGTCTGTCTTGCTCCCCAGTTGTTCCTTCCAGTTTATTCACATGTGAATATGGGACCACCCAGTCCACCAGCCACCACCTTGCCCACCCTAGTCTGCCAGCCACTGTCACAGCAAGTCTTCTTTGCCTGGCTGCCCAACTCCACCCCTCCTACCAGTCGGGGTGAGTGTTTCTTCTTTGACTCCTTGGTTGTTGGACTTCCATACAGTTCAATTTTCTCTCAGTTCTGATTGTTTTTTTGTGTTTAAGTGTGTTGTTGTCCTTTTGGTTGTGGGAGTAGGCACAGTGTGTCTACCTATGCCTCCATCTTGGCTGGAAGTCTTCTGCTTTTTTTTTTTTAATTGGTTCTTATCCTTCTTTTGGTTGCATGAGAAAGTGAAGTGTATCTACCTGCACCTCCATCTTGGCCGGCTGCTTATAATAATATTTATTTATAATTCCTTAAATTAAATTTGTACTTCCCTTGAATAACAAAAAGCAGACTGACTTTAAATGAACAAACAAAAAGAACTGTTTTTATTTAGAAAATAGTTCTGATCTTGCCTCCCTGAAGGAGGTTTGGGGATCCCCTGGAAACTCTCCATTATTATATTTCAAATATTTCTTTCTCCTCCTTTTTCCCTTATTTCTAGGGTACCGGTTCCATATTTGCTATGGCTTCTCACTGAATTCTCATGCCTCTTGCCCACCTCTTCTATATTTTCTCTCCTTTTGTCTCTTTGTGTGATTCTGAATAGTTTCTTCTGACCTATATTCCAATTCCCACATCCTCTCTCAAGTGTGTCTAATGTGAAATAAAACTCATCCATTAAATGTTTTACTTGATGTGTTGTATTTTTCAGTTCCAAAATGTCTGTTTGATTTATATATGATATATTTTCATATGTATATAATGTCACTTTTCATACTTCCAAAGTTATAAATTTTTTACCTTCTGAATTTTCAGATTCCTACCACATTTTGCCCTCTAATTTTTCAAATGTTGCCTTCCAAATTTTAAAATTTATAGAATTATAAATCTATGGTTTGTATTTATAAATATATTTATATAGATTTTATCACCTTGGACATAGTGAACAGAGCCATTTTACTATCTGTGACTCCTGTTTTTTCTCCTTTACTCTTATTTCTGTAGGTTTTCATTGATAGCTCTTCTCTTCTCACATGCCTGGTACCTGAAAAATTATTTGCAAAAATAATGGGAGGCTTAGTATGATATTATCTTCCCTCAGGGATGATGGCCACTTGCTTTTCCAATCACCCAGGGCCATTAGGAATCAAGGGTCCCTTTAATTCAGTTTAGGGGTGGACATTTTCAGTCACGCATGCTCACACTCCTGTGTGCTCAGCGCTCTGCTGGAGGAACCACAGCAAATACCATGAGCACTCCCAGGAGGAGGGTCTGACCCCTCTGGGGGTAGGGAGGCTTCCTAGAGCCGGGGATGCCTAAAATAAAACCTGAGAGGTGAATGAGGAATTGACTTCCCTCTGGTCCAGTGTGGCCTAGAAACACTTCTTAGAGATGGCCAATCAGTTTGGAGTTATTGCACAAGAAACCGAAGGGTGGTGGATGGCAAACTTGGAAATCAGACACACTTGGCTTCCACTTCCATTTGCACTTCTTACCCAGGCCTTGGCCAACTCAACCTTGATTTTTACATCTATAAATTGGGAGCAATTATCACGTACTTCATCAGATTATGAGAATTCAGGGAGATGTCACCTATCAAGCATTTTCTAAAATGCCTGCCACATGTATGGATGGGGTCAATAGACATTCAATCCTCTCTTTCCAGTGTGCTGAACCAAGTTTATTTTAGTAATAGAATCCATTCCTTACTCTGAATTAGAGGAGTGTATTCAGAACATTGGGGCAGCAACATCCCAAAGCTAGTCATTCTAGATTCTTTTTGAATAGAGGATTCCTGAACACAAAAGCAGCTTGTTATCTTCACCAGATGCCCAAGAGTCAAGATTTAATAAATACCCCCATGTATTCACTATAATTACCCCCATTTCAAGGCAAGAAACCTGAGGGTCTGGAGGTGAAGTAAATGCTAGGCCTCTGATTGGCTCCAGACCACAGTCTTTCATCCCTCTGCCTCCTGGGAGAAGCCTTGTGATACAGGAGCAACAAACCCAGAATGAGTCTTTTCAGCTTAAAATTAAAGACAATCTGTCCTTCCGTGTATGTAGACAGGGAGCTGTTCCATAATAGCAGAGATGGACCCTTGAGGGTTTTGCTAAAGACAAGAAATGCTTTGCAACTGAACCCTGGGACCTCCCTTATCTAATTCAACCACATCCTACAATTTACAAGACACTCAGCTGCAATATGACGACCATGGTGGTCTGGCCAGGGAATAGAGTAGGCTCTGGCCACCCTGGGGTTGGAAGAGCCAACTTTTTTAGATGGAGACAAGAATGTCAGAGGCAACAACCCAGTAAGATTTTAGCCTGCCCTGACTCCTCCACTGACTCTTGTAGAGGTTCATTTGAGCTAAGGAGCTTTTCCTTCTAGCATATAGACATGCCATGCCAACTTGGTCCCACCTTGTCATTTGTTAAGCCAATCAATTTTCTTTCTGCTCTTGGGATTGGTGGCTATGATCCAACCACTTCTCTCCCAGCTGAGATCTGCTGGAAAAAAGGGAACAGGACAGGCATTTGGGGAGACTCCAGCCTCCCATCCCCTTCTTGAATCCATCACAGAAAATCACATGTGCAGAACAGGGCATCTGTGGACCTTAGAGATTTGTTTTTAAAAAACTGGAAAGAGAAAAATATGTCCACCACGAGAGAATGGCTAACTGTAATGTAGCCAGACCATGGACTGCTATGCAATAGCTAAAAAGAATGGGGAAGAGAAACCTGTATTGTTTCCTAGGCTAGATTTCTTTTTCTCTTTTAATTTTATTTTAATCATTGTTCAGGTACAGTTTTCTGTCCTTTACTCCCATCCCAGCCCATCCACCCAACCCACCCCACCTCCCTCCCATTTCTGCCCCCCTCCCTAGTTTTTGTCCATGTGTCCTTTATACTTATTCCTGTATACCTTTCCCCTTTTCCCCTGAAATTCCCTCCCCTCTCCTTTCTGGTCACTGTCAGCCTGTTCTTTATTTCAGTGTCTTAGGTTATATTTTGCTTATTTGTTTGTTTGTTTTGTTGATTAGGTTCATGTTAAACGTGAGATCACATGGTATTTGTCTTTCACTGCCTGGCTTATTTCACTGAGCATAATGCTTTCCAGTTCCATTCATGCTGTTGCAAAGGGTAGGAGCTCCTTCTTTCTCTCTGCTGCATAGAATTCCATTGTGTAAATGTACCATAGTTTTTTGATCCATTCATTTACTGATGGGCATCTAGGTTGCTTCCAGCACCTAGCTATTATAAATTGTGCTACTATGAACATTGGGGTGCATAGGTTCTTTTGGATTGGTGTTTCAAGGCTCTTAGAATATAATCCCAGCAGTGGAATTGCTGGATCAAAAGGCAGATCCATTTTTAGTTTTCTGAGAAAATTTCATACTGTTTTCCATAGTGGTTGTACCAGTCTGCAATGCCACCAACAATGCACTAGGGTTCCCTTTTCTCCACAACCTCTCCAACACTTGTTGTTTGTTGCTTTGTTTATGATGGCCTAGGCTAGATTTCTAAGACATATCATTGAATGAAAAAACACAGTGGCACAGCATGTACAGAATTATTATTCTTTTGTATAATGATATATGGCAAAGTCATCCCATAAAATAATAGTCTATATTTTTTATGAGTACATATCTGTGTATGTAAAAGCACAGGGACAAGCTCTGAAGGATAGGAAGACCCTAGTACCCACCCCCCCACACACACAAAAAAGGAAAAGTGGATACATTCAGATAAAAGGGAATAGAGTTTCAGGAGAATAATCAAAAGGGACTCTGTCTTATCTCCAGCATTTGAAGGTTTTATTTAAAAGACTATATTTATGTATCACTTCTATAATTTCAAATTAACTTTCAAAAGGTAGAATGGACATGGAAATATGATTGAAATTGTGGCAGCTGTCATATTGCCCAAAAATATCTGTTGTCCTATCTGGGGAGGAGTGTGCTTCTCTGTCCCATCAGCATCAGGCTTGCTCATATGACTTGCTCCAGCCAATGCAAGGTGAGCAGAAACCGTGAGCCTCACTTCTGAGAAGAAGCTTGGGGAGCCCATGTGTGACCCGCATGTTCTTTTTCCCCCAACCATGAAGCTGGAGATGTTTCAACAGAGGCTGCTGCCTTCAGCCTGGATCTCAGATCAGACACATATGGTGCAGAGCTGCTGCCGACTGGTGAGGACTGAGTAATGTTTAACATGAGCAAGCAATAGACCCTGGCTGTCATAAGCCACTGAGACTGTGGGGCCATTTGTCACTGCAGCAGATCCTAACCTTTACTAGCCTATACTAGCCTAAGGACAGGAAGAGCAAGCAGTCACTCTGGAGTAGAGAGTACAGGGGGAGAGGGAGACAAGGTTTGGGGTCAGAAAGGCTGGGAGGTCCTGGATGGGGGCGATCCTGAAAGGGAACTGAGGGAAAGATCAGCAAAGACTAATTTTGCCCATTTTTCAACTTTGTCCTCAGACCTTGTTCTCCATTGCCTACTACTGACCCAAGGCCACAGTTTGGGATGCAGTGCATTGCCCTTCATCAAATGGCACTTGCCCTGGGCTAGCTGGCACATCTTTCCAGGGAAGTCCTAGAAATTTTCTGAGAAAACTCCCAGAGTGTCTAGGTCAGGAAGTGCGTGGGTGTCCATCTCCCCTGACCTGTGTTAGCTGGGCACTTCAGCTGTGCATTCCTGGAGGGACCTACAGTTAGTAACTACACAGTCACTCACACTGAGAGAAGGTACAGTCAAGTCAACAAAGGAAACCGTATGTCACAATGCTTGACTCTGCCAACCTGACTCAGACAGTCGTTGATGCCTACCTGGATGGAAAATGATTCACATAAGGTTATGTGGCTCAGTCATGTCTTTCACTTTAAGTCTTTCATTTTGAGTGAGGGGGAAGAAAAGAGTTAATGGGCCCTAAGGCACAAAGAAAGGGGCTGCTGTTAGACAAATCAGGGTTGCTCCACCCAGCATCTGGGCCATCAGGTGGCCCTGGACAAATTAGCTAATCAGCTGGCCTTGAGCTACACAGGAAAGAGACAGGAAGTGAGTGTTGTTATTAATATCTCTTGGCCTCAGTTTCCTCATCTGTAAAATGGGCTCAAGGATGCACACTTTGTAGAATTCGTGTAAGGAGCATATGAGTGTGCTAAAGGACCCATGGATTGTGTATCCAATAAAGACTATACAGAATAAGACCTGCTGAATGAGGAGGCAGGAGCCTCCCCACACAGGGTTGGAAGGGAGCTCCCTCAGCATCCAAGTTCCCCCTTTGGGGAAGTGATATCTCAGCATTATTTTGATTGAATGTGCAGTTTCAATACACTCATACAAAGGAAGCAAAACTTCCATACACTTTGGCTCAGGATGTACTTCAGCTTCTGTAGTAGAGTGAGTGTTGATGTGAGGTAAGTAGTCCTGCCCTCCCAAGTACTCAGTTCAAGACCCAGGTGGAGTTGACCCCCACCTTCCACTCCAGGGATGGCATGGGACATGCATCTGTTCAGTCAGAACATTCCATTCCATTGCTTGTGGCAACTGGCTCTATCATTCAGAAAGCCCACAGAGCCATAGAGTTGTAACTCGGTTTCTGCTGGGACAACCAAGAATGAGGCAAATCCATAGTAAAGCCCTGGCAGTGTAAGTATGCAGCTGGTCAGGGCCACCATGGGCAGAAGTGAAAGAAAATTAAACAGAGAGAAGCACAGAATACAGGAAAGAAGAAAAGGTAGCTGATGGCATTGTTTGAGTTCCTGCACCACACCAATTCTCATTTATTCCACTAGCCAACACATTCTCTCTGGTTTAGGTCAATTGGAGTCAGTTCTGTGTCTTAGAGCAGAAATAGTCCTCCCTACACATCTTAGTTTCTCTTGGCTCTCCCTCAGTTTCTCACTGTACACATGGTTGAGTTGGGTCAGAGTCTGTCTTCATGGGTCTCTGATTCAACACAGAGACCTTTCCAACTCCTCTCTTCTCACAGTCCAACAGCTCCATAGCTCCCCTAGTCAGTGGCTCTGGGCTGTCTTCATCTGTCCCTAGCAGTCCACAATCACAGAAAGTTGTCTATTCAGTCCTAAGTCTTCCAGCTCAGGCAGTTGAGACTCTGAACTCCAGAGGAACAGCACGGAAAGTGTCACCCTGTACCAACAGGAACACTGTGGGGCCAGTTTCTCCAGCTCCACCCAGCAGTCTAGAGCATCAGAGCCACGCCCTCCTAGCCAGATTGGAGAGGGCCAATGGATTGCACATGGTGCCTCTGGTTGTGTCCAAGGCCAGCCAAGTGAATGCTCCTGTTGCACACAGACTGGATCAGCCGGGGCCATCGGAACTCAACCTCAGGGTGGCTGTGGGCAACCCTTACATGTTCATTCACTCTCTTGCTAATGGCCAGTGAAGAGCATCTGCTCAAATTTTCCCAGTGGTGCACAGAGATAGAGAGCCCCACCCTCCCCCACCACACCTGTCTCACCTTCTGCTTTCCCTCCAGACATCAGAGAAACATGTACTCTGGGATTCTAGAACCTGGAGCAAGAAAAAGATGGCGGTCTCCCCACCCTCCCTCGCCTCACTTAGCATCACCTACATCAGCAACAGAGAGCCCCATAGGGAACTGGTTGATAGTGGGACCCATGCTCTCATAGCTCCAGTGGGAAGGAAGGATGATCACAACCCCTTTAGAAAATGGACCATGGCATTTAGAATATCTGTGGAGCAGGAGAAGTAAAGGTAGCCCCTCCCGAGCAGGTTGAGGGCTCCATGAAAACCATCCTCCATGTGGTGCCAAGTCACAGGGACTCCCAGGTCCTCCAGTCTCTTCTTATACAGCAGCGAATCGTCCCGGAGAGGGTCATACTCACAGCTCACGATGCAAGCTTCCGGGAGCCGAGACACTACTTCATCTTCTGCAATCAGGGGCATATCCATCCAATCCAGAGCATGGTGTGTCTCCAGGTAAGCATCCTCGTTATGGGGCACAAGGGGTACTTCCTGGTAGCCTCTCTTCTTAAATCTCTCTGGGATGTTTTCTGAGCCCAACCACTTTCTGTACTTCTCCCACACTTCAACAGGCAAGTGGGCACGTTTCATAACTACGCTTTTCCAAGAGGGGTGGATGTCCATGTAATAACAAAAACAGCGGAAGGCAAAATTCCTGCTGATCAGGGGGACATTTGCATTCTGTTGGTAGGAGGGGAGTTGGAAATCTACTAATTGAAGAGCAGCATAGACCAGAATCTGGGCACGGATCTTGGGGAGATCTGACCAGTCCATAAGTTTTTGACACACTACTGCTGCCATTCCTCCTCCAGCGCTGTCACCACAGACTACAACCCTGGCTGGATCCACCCCGTACACATCCAGGGACCTGAGGAAGTGGATGGAGGCCACAAGGCAGTCTCTCACAGGTGTTGGAAACTTATGCTGAGGCGCCTTGCGGTATCTGAAAAGGAATCAAGGAACATGGTTTACACTCATCACCATGGCAGAGCCCAAGACACCTGTGTGTTGCATTCATGAGCCCAAATTTCTTCCATTAACTTCTCTTTCTGAACCCTGAGCAGGTAGACTTAAGGTCTAGGGCTTAAATGAGCTGATGGAAATAAAGTCACATGGTGCATGGCCTCAGTAAGGACAGCTGCTATTTCTACTGTCTCAATGCCTATTTGGAGGACGGGCTGTGATCGCCAGAGCCCTGTCATCCCATTATTGGTCAAGAACTTAGCTATCAGCAGCATGAGCCCCATCCTTCTCAACCTACCTGATGGTGCTGCCATGAGTCACACCTGTTCCATATATTATGGTTTCATTTATGAGCAAGCCCTGGGTGGTCTGGGTTTAGATTTTAAATACTGCTGCCATGCTCACAGGTGTTGTGGCCTCCAGGTTTGGAGGCTAAAATACCACCCATGCACCCTGACTGATGTGACTCAGTTGCTTGGGTGTCATCCTGCAAAGCAAAAGGTTGCCTGTTCAACTCCCAATCAGGGTACATGCCTGGTTTGGGGGTACAGTCCCTGGTCTGGGAGTTCTAGAGGCAACCAATGGATGTTTCTCTCCCTCTCTCTCTCCTTTCCTTCCCCTCTCTCTAAAAATAAATACATAACATCTAAAATATGTATATGCTTAAATACTGCCCAGGGCCACAATAACACATGGGTCCCTCCAGATCAGCCACCCCAACTCGAGCCCATGGCTTCCCATTCAGTTGGCTGTCAGCAGTTTGCCAGCCTGGCTTTCCTAGACTGGCTCTGCCATTTCAAGAGTCCAGAAATCTGGGTTTTGGCAGAAACTTTACCATTTTAAATACTAGACTCTAAGAAGAGGGGGTTTGGCTGGCTAGGTGGCTCAATTGGCTGGAGCATTGTCCCATTACTGATGGATTGTGGGTTACATTCTTTGTCGGGGCACTTATGGGAGACACCCAATTGATGTTTCTGTCTCACATCGATATTTCTCTCTCACATAGATGATTATCTCATCCCTCCTTCTTTCTCTAAAATCAATAAAACACGTACCCAGGTGAGAAAAATGGAAACATGCTTTGGGATCCACACAGCTTCTGCCAGCCATCTCCATTCTGTTGCCCCTATTCTTCACTACCTGGGATGCCAACGCTTAACTCCTGATCCCTGTCTACTTTGGAGTCACAAAATAACTTTCTTGCAGATATCTGCTAGTACAGTCCACTGAGGAATACTTGCTTCAGCACACCCAGGATGCTAAGACACATAGGGCCACCAACTGGGTCAAGATTTCCATCCCTCTGCAGAAATGGTTTGAGGCCAGGAACTATAAAGTGAGGCCCTTCTCTGAGTCTCTTCCCCTCATCCAGGACTAACTTCTGTACTTTTTACTCAACTAGCTGCACCACAGGAAAGCTGGGAATGTAGCCACACCAAGATGCTGGCCACTGATATTTCTTCATGGCATGTGCACTTAAACAAACCTGCATGAAAAGTGTGATCAGCAAAAGCTGCCTCCCCACCCCCAGTGTGGCCATGTGTCAGGCAGGAGTGCAAGGCCATTCCACTGCAGTGACTGCTCCTCATACACATGTCCAGGTGGCCTGGCACGGATCCCCAGGGAGTGCCCACCAGGTCTCTCCTGCCCCATGTCCACCAAGACCTCTTCGCCTCTCCAGGTCACTGAGTGATTCTCCCAGATCAGTTAAGACAGACAGTGAATTTTCCATCTTTCTCACTTCCTTAGATGCATCTCACCAGGGTGATGCTTCCTCCTGAGAGCACTTGGATGTGATGTGACCACAGTGTTTGCAGTTGTCCTGGTGCCTGTGCAGGACACCCTGGGCATTTAGTGGAAGGAGGTGCTAAGTGTGCAGACCGTGCAGGGCTGTTCTGCTCAAGGAAGACCAGCCCACCCAAAAGGGCTGTGCTGTGAAGCTCTGCAGCTGATCTGCTTAACTAAGCCCACTCCCCAGCCAGCTTGCAATTGATGCCATGCATAGAATGACCCACTGAAACACACCCACAGGCTGCCCACAGGAAGGAGTGCCCATGCTCTGCCTCTGTGTCTCTGCCCCTTCCTTCCTCTCCTCCTCGCTGGCTGCCCTACTTCCCCTGTCCATCTGACTCCCTGCCAGTCTGAGTTCCCACCTCCCACCCCATCACTACAGGGCACAGCCTCTTTTCTTTGCCTTCCTCACCCTCCCCTTTACTCACCCAACTGCTACAACCACAGAGTCACTCTCTTTGGACAAACGACAGCATATCACATGGTAGGTTTCTAGAAAAGAAAGGTTTTAAAATTGACTAAGAAGGCTTAGTGGGCTTCCTTAGCCTATCATGGGCTGTCCCTGCTCTCTGCCAACTACCATGGACAGCGCTCTTGGGTCCTGACTACTGGTTCACAGCACGTGAGAAGCTGTTTGGCCACACACTAGAGTGCTTCTGTGTGTGAGCTCTGGATTCAGACCCAAGTTTGAATCTCTACATTGCCTCCTCTTCACTTGAGCTGAAGGAGTGTGGGGCACATCGCTTCTCTCCCTGAGGTTCAATTTTCCCATCTGTGAAATGGGGATAATGATAATCATGGGGTGGGGCAATGAGATAATGTGCATAAGGGGCTTCCCCCATGCTGCCACGTAAATACTAACATTAAGAAATATTCATTAATAAATATTTGCTGTCATTGTCATTTCTTATGCAGAGAATACCCAAACCATGGTTTCATTAAACGTGCTATTTTCAAAGACTACCACAATTGATCCTGGCATTCCGCAGACTAGAAAGAACCATAAACGTGATTTCCCCCCTAATTCCTGCAGTTGGGGTTGAGGAATTAAGATAACAAAATGAGCTCAATTGTTAGTTTTTTCCTCTCATTAGTTTTTCTCAAATCTTTGGACCTCTAGTCTCTTTATACCAGACTTTATCTCTAAGCAATACCTGATATGAAACCAAACAATGTGTTTTAGTATTTTCGTTTTTAGAAAATCCTCATTTCCAGCTCAGTAGTCACACAACATTGTGAAGATACTAAATGGCACTGATTGGTACACTTTCCAATGGTGAATTTTATATTCCGTGAATTATCTATTCCATTTCATACGCATAGACAGATGCTACAACTTTTTGAAAGTGTGTTAGGTTGCTTGGCTTTTACTAAACACCCACATTTGTACCTGTTTCAGGCTAACCAAAGGAAGTCCAAAGGGCATTTTCACTTTTTCCAAAAAGGTAAGAAGATGAAGAAGAACAAGAAGAAGAGAGGAGGAAGACGAAGAGAAAGAAGAATGTGAACAAGGAAAATAGTCTTCAGGGTTTGTGTAGGAGGGAGCCCTTACAGAGCCAGTGCCGCACCCCCACCACCAGCCCTGGAAGGACAAAAGAGGGGAACCAATCTGCCTCCCACCACACCTCCCGAAATCACATGCAGCATCCAGTCCCAGAGCTCTGATCTGGGCCTCTGAGCATCTGGGCTTTATCCTGGCTAATTGGGGGCATCCATTAGCTAGGTGTCTCCTAGGGTAATTGCTTCTTAGCTTTACAGCACTTTGGCTTAGGAAAGGTGTGTAGAGACCCTACTTTCACACTGTGAGTGAAACCTGCATCCCGTTACGTCATAGCAGGGAAAACCTGTGTAGACATATGCATAGATGCACATGGATATTCCATGCATGCCTCCTTACTTCCAGAAAGAGGTCAATACCTGCCATACCTTGGCCACTGAGCAATCAGGGACCCGCTAGGGCCCTGGTGATCCCTGCTTGTAATGGGAGCCTTTAGATGACAGGAGGATGACAGAAGTGCTCCACCCACCCCGCTGTGAGGCTGTCACACTACAGGCCAGGCCAGAGGGAAGAACTCTTACTCAGGCTCTCTATGATGGTCCCACCACCATGGAAGAACAGGATGCCCCTCCGGGGAGTGCAGGAGGACATCCTGGGCTGGTACACCTTCACTGGGATAGTCCCAAAGCGGAGGTCCTTGACCACCACATCTGGGTCCTGCTTCAGGGGTGGTAGGTCATGTATGAAGGAGACAAATTGAGGCATAGAGCAGATTCCCAGTTTCTCAAAAATGGTGCCCTGTTGGTGAGAGAAGAGGAAATGCAATGGGAAGGATTTCAGGGTGTCACTGCTTCATGCCACTCATATGTTCCACAGATGGCTGAACCCATCCCTCCCACAGAAAATCCCAGGGCCCCGGGCCCCAGCACCAGCCAGGTCAAACCCCTCTCACCAGGACAGCACATCCCAGCCCTACACCAGGTTTGTGGCCACCCCTGAGGGACCCTGTACCTGGAATGACCTGCAACACATCTTTGTAGAAAAAAACAGATCAACACATTGGAATGAGGGATGTTTATGGACAGCTTCCTCTGTGTCAGGCCCTGACACTCACACTCAACTCACTGCCTCCCCACAAATGCTAGGAAGTGGGGACTATTATTACTCCCCATTTTGCAGATGAGGAAACTGAGTCACTATGTTTGGGAAACTGGAGTGTAGACTATGAACATCAAGGGCAGGAAGAGTACAGGAGCAAATCATCAGCTCCTGTAACTCTGACCTGGGTGGGAGAATCCTCCCGATCCTGGGTTCCTCTCCATCAAGGGTCTCTCACGAACACTGGCATTTGCAATCACTTGTGGTTATATAAGAGACCAAAGAAACGTGTTTTCTCTGTGCCGTTTCTGCCAGCCCTCTGGAGCGGCACAGCAAATCCTTACTGCCAATCTTGGCATGATCCTCACCCCACCCATCCACAGGGGTCTCATTAAATTACACCCTCCAAGAGGAACAGGTAGAACCTGACTACTGACAGAAGCAGGCTTCCGTCTCTCCAAAGCAACAAATATCTACTTTGAAGTCACATCTGTAGTTTTGCTCATGGTACCGATTTATGAATTTGCTAGCATGTCTCTCTGTTTTGGCGTCAGCCGCTAGGTAGAAACGGGGACCCAAAGATTCACAACAACTCCTTCCTGTCTTCAGGGTTTGAGAGTGCGGCCAGTGCTGTAAGTGGGGAAATCAGGAGGTGGGGCCACAGACGGGAGCAGGCTTTTTTTTTTCTGAGAACAGAAATCATTCTTTAAATTTTGTGGCTATCAATCCATTCACCTTGCCAAACCCTGAGAATTGTTTGAGAACCATGTTTACCTAACAGGAATTATTCTTGATTCTTGTTTGAAAACTACTGACAGCCTCTACCACCATGATATTAGTATTCATCCAACTAGAAGCTTCTGGTATGTTCTCCCCACTCTCCTCACCAGGAGGGAACAGAGAAAACACGCGACTCACCCAGGTCACAGACAGCTGGAAGAGACAGTGCAAAATCCGCAGTATCGCAGGGTGGCTGATGGCTGCAGGGATGTCTGTAGTGAAGAAGTGGCTACAGATGACCCACAGTCCCACCCCCATGAAGAACACACAGGCTGCCCCCAGGAGGACCAGCAGAACGACCCACATGGTGCTGTTCCCACCAGAGAGGAGGCCACGAAGAGGCTGGGCTCAGCACACACCACTTGGAACCGGCTATTGGGCCAGCAGAACACTGATACTTATATCACAATTGGCCTTCCCCACTTCCTCATGTGCCAAAAGAATTGGTCCAGCCCAGGTGAGTCACAGATATGTTACTAACAGAGAAGCCCACAGACAGGAGAAAGGGGCCCCTGCAATCTGACCCAGCTGGGAACAAGACTTCCAAGGTTTCAGTTTACATCCTAGCACTGCACTGGAAATGACCTTGAAAGTCACCTGGGACATCAAAACATGATCCCTCCCCCTGCCCTCTGATTCCCTATTCCACCCTGACCACCCATGCTATTCCTGAGTCTGCTGAGGAGGCCCCAGGACCTTTGCATTTACTGTCCTCTTACTGTCTCCATGGCAGCTAAGCTGAACCTCTCCCCTGTTGCCGGGCTCTGCTGACATGTCCCCTTCTGAATGAGGCCATCCCTGGTGACCTTATTTAAAATCGTAACCCCCCACCAGCAGTCCAATGCCAAACTCCACTGTACAAACACACATATACCTGCTTACATTGTCTTTGTGGCTTTTACTATCAACTGAGATAACACATACTTCATACTTGTTTGTTTATTGTCTACAGAATATAAGCTCCACTGGAGACAGGAATTTTTGTTTTCCTCTTTGCTGTATCTCCTGAGGGGAGATCCGGGTTTGGTACTGAGCAGGTTCTTAGCAAATGTCTGTTGAATAAAGAAATGAATGAATAACACTGTCCTTTTCCTTATAAAGCAGGAAAAAAATGAGCTCACCATCTTTACAGGTTGGGTCAGAGACTGCTGTCAGTGTTCCTCATCCTTCCTCATACATGGCAAAGCCCCATGTCCACAGTAGTGATGATGACATCTGTCCTACCACCCCACTCCGAGGTCACAGTGGTGGGTCTCACATGGGGGGATGTTGCCCTCCAGGAGCCATCTGGCAGTGTCTGGTGATATTTATGGCTGTGACAATGGTGAGGTGTGGGAGCTGGCACTGGCATCTCATGGGTAGGAGCCAGGGTGCTGCTGAGCATCCCACAAGGCACAGACAGCTCCTACAACAGGAAGTTGTCTGCTTCGACATGTCAACACTGCTCAGGGAGGAAAACCCTGAGTTGGTAAGACTTGGGATTGAATTCTGGCTCTGCCAAAGGGCAGCGTTCTGGATGTGAGCAAGTTACTTACACTCTTTTACCCCGGCCCATGTGGCTCAGTTGGTTGGGGCATCCTCCTGGAACCTAAAGGTTGCAGGATCTGAATCCATGCCCCCTCTCCACCCTCTCACCAGTGCTGGGACATTTCTCTAGCCAAAGGTAAGGAGTCTGAGTCTGCTCTTTGTCCCAGACAATTTGTTTTCCATCTTGGCCCACATTTGCTCATATGACTTTCATAAGAGAAACTTATGTTTTCCTGTGACATGTAGACATATGCAACATTGACTTTTATATGTGGCCTGGTGCAGAGATTCTAGACACGACCTGTGCACTGTCAAGGATAGGCTCCCCTGACCCCTTCCCCTCATCTTCCTCTTCCTCCTGTAGCAAGTCGGCCTGAGAGCTCCTGCTCTCCTCTTGGTCAACACACTCCACAGCCATGACTGTGAGTGCCACCCACACACATGACACCTTCAGCTCTAAGTTGCTCTAGGGTTTCAGATTCAAATAACCAACTGCCCTCATGACCTGCTCTTCTCTGTCCCATTTTTCTCCCCTCTCAGCATTGCACCACCATGGTTTCTGCCAGAATCCCTACAATTCTCCATGATTCTTCTCTTCCAGGTCCTCCCTAAGCTGTTGGGTCCTGGCTAGACCCCAATCATGTCAATATTCATCTTATTAAGTATTCTCAGTCCTTAGTCCAGGGCCAAGTCCTCAGGCCAAGTCCAAGGGTTTCCAACAACCCACCATAATCCACATACCATAAAGCATGTAGCAACCACCAATGAGAGTACCTCTCTCCTCAAACCACTCACATTTTAGTAACTTCCAATCACACAGATGCTGAAAATACCTGAGAACTCCTTCCTGTAAGACAGATTGGGTGAAAATTCACACTCATTGTATAGATATAACTCACAAGCTTATTCTTTAAGAAATTCAATTCTCCTGAAAAAGAAAATTAGGGTGCATGAAACTCACAGTCAGTGTGGAGCATGGGTGAAAGTAAGCTGGTTTCATGAGGCACAGAGAAAACACAGGGCACAGGGAGTGTTAAGCACAGACTGTGAGTAAAACCGGGGCTTAGAGACATGGGAAGAAATGGCATCAAGTGTTCCAGATACAGAGTAAGCAAGACAGCAACTGCACAACATACTGAAAAGAGAGTGTATAACAGAATGTTTGGAAGGGATAGAAAGATCAAGTGTTAAGTCATGAAAATGCCATGTCTGGATTGACAGCCACATCATCCTAATGGGTCACCAATTAGTGACACCCAATGTGGCCCCACCCTGGCCACTCATGTCCTTCCCAGTGAATGCAGATAAAATTCACATTTACTCTGCAGACTGAGAAAGGAGCTAGTGCTGTGCCCAAGGATGCCTCCTCTTGGTTCCCGTCAATGGAAGATGTGTGTTGGTTCCATGCCCCTTTCAACTGTGGGAACCCCTCTGGTCCTCTTAACTACACCAGCAGAGGGAAAGGTGGATGTGGCAGGGAGAGGGGACCTGTGAATATTGCATTACCCAGGGTAGACCAGGTATGACTATTCCCTCCCCATTCCCCACTGGCACCTTAGTCAGTGTGGGCTGACTCTCCCATCTCCTTCCCCTTGCTTCCTGCTTGTCCTAAGTGAACTTAAACCTTGTGACTAGAACATCTGAGTTTGGTTTGTGAGCCTGTTCTATTCTCTTCTCCTCCCACTCCCCTGCTGCTATCCCTCCATGTGATCTCCCTTTCTGTGGTTCTGTTCCTATTCTAGTTGTTTGCTTAGTTTCTTTTTGTTTTGTTTTAGGTGTGGTTGTTAATAATTGTGAGTTTGCTGTCATTTTACTATAGATGTTTTTTTTATCTTCTTTTCTTAGATAAGTCCCTTTAACATTTCATAAAATAAGGGTTTGGTGATGATGAACTTCTTTAACTTGACCTTATCTGAGAAACACTTTATCTGCCCGTCCATTCTCAATGAAAGCTCTGCTGGATAGAGCAAGCTGGGATGTAAGTCCTTGCCTTTCATGACTTGGAATACTTCTTTCCAGCCCCTTCTTGCCTATAAGGTCTTTTTTGAGAAATCAGCTGACAGTCTGATGGGAACTCCTTTGTAGGTGACTGTCTCCTTATCTCTTGCTGCTTCTAGGATTCTCTCCTTCATTTTCACCTTGGCTAATGTAATTATGATGTGCCTTGGTGTGTTCCTCCTCGGGTCCAATGATTTTGGGACTCTCTGAGCTCCCTGGACTTCCTGGAAGTCTATTTCCTTTAGAATGGGGAAGTTCTCCTTTATTATTTGTTCAAATGGGGAAGTTCTCCTTTATTATTTGTTCAAATAAGTTTTCAATTTCTGGCTCTTCCTCTCCTTCTTCTGGTACCTCTATAATTCGGATGTTGGGACGTTTAAAGATGTCCTGGAGGTTTTTAAGCTTCTCCTCATTTTTTTGAATTCTTATGTCTTCATTCTTTCCTGTTTGGTCGTTTCTTTCTTCCTTCTGGTCCACTCTATTGTTTTGAGTCCCAGTTTCCTTCCCATCACTATTGATTCCCTGTGCATTTTCCTTTGTTCCTCTTATCGTAGCCTGCATTTGTTCATCTAATTTGCGACAAAAATCAACCAATTCTGTGAGCATCCTGATCACCAGTGTTTTGAACTGTGCATCTGAGAGGTTAGCTATCTCTCGGTCACTTAAAAGTATGGGTTCTGGGGCTTTGATTTGTTCTTCTGTTTGAGCCATCTCTCTCTCTCTCTCTCATTTTGTTTTCTTTTCTTCTTCTTCTTCTTTTTTTTTTTTTGGTCTGGTGGCACCTGTTACAGTAAGGGGCAGACCCTTAGGTGTTCACCAGTGCAGGGCACTCCCAGTCACTGGCTTGTGATGTTGTTTGTGGGGGCAGTGTCAAGAGGGAACAATGGCAGTTGCTCTGTTCTCTGTGGGACCTCAGTCCCCTCTGCTGCTTCCCCCAAGCAAACTTGGCCCCTCTGGTGTGAATTCCCATGTGGGTGGGCTTGTGCACACCATGGGACCCTCCAAGGACCTCTCCTGTAAGGCTGGGTGTCTCTCTGTGTGCCTCAACTCCCTCAGGTGCCCTCAACCAGTGTCCTGAGGCTCTATTTCCCAGCACTGTGATCCTGGGTTGCCCACACTGCCTTGCTTTACCATTGCCGCCTCCCTGGGTCTTCGAGTTGCCGGTTGCCACCACTGGGCAGGGGTCTGCCAGCTGCCACCTTTGCACTCAGGGTCCACCCACTGCTGTCTTCTGTGCCCTGAATGCCTTACGGGCCCCCAGTTGCCTTACACACCCAGTCCCACCACTCTCTGCTCTCCTCACTGTGACCCACACCAGCCTGCTTGTCTCCACCCCTCACACCAGTCTGGATGCACGGTTCTAACTCAACTTCTTGGTTGTCTGACTTCCATTCAGATCAACTTTCTGTCATTTCTGGATGTTATTCTGTTTTTAAATTGTTGTTGTCGTCCCTATCTTGGTTGTGTGTGGAGGTACGGTGCATCCACGTATGTCTCCATCTTGGCCGAAAGTAGCCAACACTTGATATTATCACTATGTTCCATTTTATCCAACCTGATGGGAGTGGAGGGTTATTCCATTATTGATTCCTATGTGCTTTTGATCATGTAATAGCTATAAGTATATAACATAGTGGTGCATAAACTGTATAGCAAATGTCAACCCAGCAGGACAAAACAAAATAATTCCATTATTGCATGAATATTCATGCGGCAAACCCATGAACCTTTATATACTGAAGCAAAGAAGGGAAACTCCCTTCTTTGGAGATGGGAAAGTGAGTGTTGGTGCCCACCCAGTAGAGTAAGCGTTGGTGTGAGGGAAGTAGTCCCGCCCTCCCCCATCATCAGTTCACGTGCCATGGGGAGTTGTCCCCACCTTCTATCCCAGGGATGGCATGGGACTTGCATGGGGTCACCTGGAACATTCCATTCCCTTGGTGGTGACAATTGACTCCATCATTCAGAAAGCCCATAGAGCCACAGAGTTGTGACTCAATTTCTGCTGAGACCACTGAGAATGAGGCAAATCCATCATAATGGGCCTGGGACAGTGTAAGTACCGAGCTGGTCAGGGCCACTGTATGCAGAAGTAACAGAAAATTAAACATAGAGAAGCACAGAATCGAGGAAAGAAGCAAAGGTAGCTGATGGCATTGTTTGAGTTCCTGCATCACACAAATTCTCATTTATTCCACTGGCCAACACATTCTCTCTCGGATTTCATCATTATGAGTTGGTTCTGTGTCTGAAAACAGAATTAGTCTTTGCTACACTCTTTGTTTTCTCTTGGCCCTCCCTCAGTTTCTCACTGCAGATGTGATTGAGTTGGGTCAGACTCTGTCTTCATGGGTCTCTGACTCAGCACAGAGACCTTTCCAACTCCTCTCTTCTGACACTTTGCCTCCAACAGCTCCAGAGCTCCCCCAATGAGGTTGCTCTGGCTGTCTTCATCTGTCCCTAGTGGTCCACCACCATGGAAACTTGTCTATTCAGTCCTAAATCTTCCAGCCCAGGCAGCTGAGACTGTGAACTCCAGGGGAACAGCAGGGAAAGTGTCACCCTGTACCAACAGGAAGACAGTGGGGCCAGTTTCTCCAGCTCCACCCAGCAGTCTAAAGCATCAGAGCCACACCCTCCAGGCCAGATTGGAGAGGGCCAATGGATTGCACATGGTGCCCCTGGGTTTGTCCAAGGACAGCCAAGTGGACTCCCCTGTTGCTCACAGATTGAATCAGCTGGGGCATCAGAACTCCACCTCAGGGAGGCTGTGGGCAACTCTTACATGTTCATTCACTCTCTTGCTAATGGCCAGTGAAGAGCATCTGCTCAAATTTTCCCAGTGGTGCACAGAGACAGAGAGCCCCACCCTCCCCCACCACACCTGTCTCACCTTCTGCTTTCCCTCCAGACATCAGAGAAACATGCATTCTGGGATTCTAAACCTGGAGCAAGAAAAAGATGGTGGCCTCCACACCCTCCTTCACCCCACTCAGCATCACCTACATCAGCAACACAGAGCTTCTTAGAGAACTGGATAGTGGTGGGACCCACACTCTCATAGCTCCAATGAGAAGGAAAGATGATCACAACCCCTTTAGAAAATGGACCATGACGTTTAGAACCCGTGTGGAGCAGGGGAACTGAAAGTAGGGCATGCTGAGCATGTTGAGCACTCCATGAAAACCATCCTCCATGTGGTGCCAAGTCACAGGGACTCCCAGGTCCTCCAGTCTCTTCTTGTACAGCAGTGAATTATCCCGGAGAAGGTCATTTTCACAGCTCACGATGCAAGCTTCTGGGAGCTGAGACACTATTTCATCTTCTGCAATCAGGGGCATGTTCATCAAATCCAGAGCATGGTGTGTCTCCAGGTAAGCATCCTCGTTATGGGGCACAAGGGGTACTTCCTGGTAGCCTCTCTTCTTAAATCTCTCTGGGATGTTTTCTGAGCCCAACCACTTTCTGTACTTCTCCCACACTTCAACAGGTAAGTGGGCACGTTTCATAACTACGCTTTTCCAAGAGGGGTGAACATCCATGTAATGACAAAAACAGCGGAAGGCAAAATTCCTGTTGACCATGGGGGCGTTTGCATTCTGCTGGTAGGATGGGAGTTGGAAATCTACGATTTGAACAACAGCATAGACCAGAATCTGGGCACGGATCTTGGGGAGATCTGACCTGTCCATGAGTTTTTGACACACTACTGCTGCCATTCCTCCTCCAGCACTGTCACCACAGACTACAACCCTGGCTGGATCCACCCCGTACACATCCAGGGACCTGAGGAAGTGGATGGAGGCCACAAGGCAGTCTCTTATTGGCGTTGGAAACTTATGCTGGGGTGCCTTGCGGTATCTGAAAAGGAATCAAGGAACATGGATTACACTCATCACCATAGCAGAGCCCAAGACACCTGTGTGTTGCATTCTTGAGCCCAAATTTCTTCCATTAACTTCTCTTTCTGAACCCTGAGCAGGTAGACTTAAGGTCTAGGGCTTAAATGAGCTGATGGAAGTAAAGTCCTCAGTGCCTGGTGCATGGCCTCAGTAAGGACAGCTGCTATTTCTACTATCTCAATGCCAATTTGGAGGATGGGCTGTGATCACCAGAGCCCTGTCATCCCCCTATTATTGGTCAAGAACTTAGCTATCAGCAGCATGAGCCCCATCCTTCTCAACCTACCTGATGGTGCTGCCCTGAGTCACACCTGTTCCATACATTATGGTTTCATTTATGAGCAAGCCCTGGGTGGTCTGGGTTTAGATTTTAAATACTGCTGCCATGCTCACAGGTGTTGTGGCCTCCAGGTTTGGAGGCTGAAATACCACCCATGCACCCTGACTGATGTGACTCAGTTGCTTGGGTGTCATCCTGCAAAGCAAAAGGTTGCCTGTTCAACTCCCAATCAGGGTACATGCCTAATTTGGGGGTACAGTCCCTGGTCTGGGAGTTCTAGAGGCAACCTATGGATGTTTCTCTCCCTCTCTCTCTCCCTTCCTTCCCCTCTCTCTAAAAATAAATACATAACATCTAAAATATGTATATGCTTAAATACTGCCCAGGGCCACAATAACACATGGGTCCCTCCAGATCAGCCACCCCAACTTGAGCCCGTGGCTTCCCATTCAGTTGACTGTCAGCAGTTTGCCAGCCTGGCTTTGCTAGAACTTCCCATTTCAAGAGTCCAGAAATCAGGGTTTTGGCAAAAACTTTACCATTTGAAATGCTGGACTCTAGAAAGAGGGGGTTTGGCTAGCCATTTGGCTCAATTGGTTGGAGCATTGTCCCATTACTGATGGATTGTGGGTTACATTCTTGGTCGGGGCACTTATGGGAGACACCCATTGATGTTTCTCTCTTACATGGATGATTTTATCATGTCTCCCTTCCTCTTTCTCTAAAATCAATAAAACACGTACCCAGGTGAGAAAAATGGAAACATGCTTTGGGATCCACACAGCTTCTGTCAGCCATCTCCATTCTGTTGCTCCTATTCTTCACTACCTGGGATGCCAACGCTTAACTCCTGATCCCTGTCTACTTTGGAGTCACAAAATAACTTTCTTGCAGATATCTGCTAGTACAGTCCACTGAGGAATACTTGCTTCAGCACACCCAGGATGCTAAGACACGTAGGGCCACCAGCTGGGTCAAGATTTCCATCCCTCTGCAGAAATGGTCTGAGGCCAAGAACTATAAAGTGAGGCCCTTCTCTGGGTCTCTTCCCCTCATCCAGGACTAACTTCTGTACTTTTTACTCTACTAGCTGCACCACAGGAAAGCTGGGAATGTAGCCACACCAAGATGCTGGCCACTGATATTTCTTCATGGCATGTGCACTTAAACAAACCTGCAGGAAAAGCATGATCAGCAAAAACTGCCTCCCCACCCCCAGTGTGACCATGTGTCAGGCAGGAGTGCAAGGCCATTCCACTGCAGTGACTGCTCCTCATACACATGTCTAGGTGGAATGGCATGGAGGCCCAGGGAGGGCCCACCAGGTCTCTCCTGCCCCATGTCCACCAAGACCTCTTGACTTCCCCAGGACACTGAGTGACTCTCCCAGATCAGTTAGGACAGAGAGTGGATTTTCCATGGTTTTCTCACTTCCTTAGATGCATCTCACCAGGCCAGCCCTCCCTCTAGAGAGCACTTGGACATGATGTGACCACAGTGTTTGCAGTTGTCCTGGTGCCTGTGCAGGGCACCCTGGGCATGTAGTGGAAAGTGTGCAGACCGTGCAGGGCTCTTCTGCTCCAGGAAGACCAGCCTACCCAAAAGCTTGGCAGCTGATCTGCTTAACTAAGCCCACTCCCCAGCCAGCTGGCAACTGATGCCATGCATAGAATGCCCCACTGAAACACACCCACAGGCTGCCCACAGAAAGGAGGGCCCACGCTGTGCCTCTGTGTCTCTCCCCCTTCCTTCCTCTCCTCCTCGCTGGCTGCCCTGCTCCCCCTGTCCCTTAGACTCCCTTCTGCCCCAGTCCCACCTCCCACCCCATCACTCCAGGACATAGCCTTTTTCCCTGCCCTGCCCACCCTCCCCTTTACTCACCCAACTGCTACAACCACAGAGTCACTCTCTTTGGACAAACGACAGCATATTGAATGGTGGGTTTCTGGAAAAGAAAGGTTTTAAAATTGACTAGGAAGGCTTAGTGGGCTTCCTTAGCCTATCATGGGCTGTCCCTGCTCTCTGCCAACTACCATGGACAGAGCTCTTGGGTCTTAACTACTGGTTCACAGCATGTGAGAAGCTGTTTGTCCATACACTAGAGTGCTTCTGTGTGTGAGCTCTGGATTCAGACCCAAGTTTGAATCTCTACATTGCCTCCTCTTCACTTGAGCTGAAAGAGTGTGGGGTACATCTCTTCTCTCCCTGAGGCTCAGTTCTCCCATCTGTGAAATGGGGATAATGATAATCATGGGGTGGAGCAATGAGATAATGTGCACAAGGGGCTTCCCCCAACTGCCACGTAAATACTAACATTAAGAAAAATTTATTAATAAATATTTGCTGTTATTGTTATTTCTTATGCAGACAATACCAAAATAATTGTTCCATTAATCTCCCTCTTCTCACAGGCTATCGCAATTGATCTTGGCTTTCCACAGACTAGAAAGCAGTATAAAGGCATTTCCCCCCCTAATTCCTGCAGTTGGGGTTGAGGAATTAAGATAATAAAATGAGCTCAATTGTTAGTTTTCTTCTCTCATTAATTTTTCTCAAATCTTTGGTCCTACTGTGTGTTTATACCAGGTTGTCTCTAAGCAATACCTGATGTGAATCAAAATGGTGTTTTGGTGTTTTCATTTTTAAAAATTCTTATTTCCATACCAGTAGTCACACAACATTGTGAAGATACTAAATGGCACTGACCGGTACACTTTCGAATGGTGAAGATTATACTCCATGAATTTCATATGCATAGAGAGGTATCTCCCACTTTCTGAAAGTGTGAGTTAGGCTGCTTTGCTTTTACTAAACACCCACATTTGTACCTGTTTCAGGCTTACCAAAGGAAGTCCAAAGAGTGTGTTCACTTTTACCAAAAAGGTAAGAAGATGAAGAAGAACAAGAGCAAGAACAAGAAGAAGAGGAAGACAAAGAGGAAGGACGTGAAAAGGGAAAACAGTCTTCAGGGTTTGTGTAGGAGGGAGCCCTTACAGAGCCAGTTCCCACAACCAGCCCTGGAAGGACAAAAGAGGGGAACCAAACTGCCTCCCACCACACCTCCCGAAATCACATGCAGCATCCAGCCCCAGAGCTCTGATCTGGGTCTCTGAGCATCTGGGCTTTATCCTGACTAATAGGGGGCATGTATTAGCAAGGCACCTCCTAAGGTAATTGCTTCTTAAATTTATAGCACTTTGGCTTAGGAAAGGTGTGTAGAGACCCTACTTTCACACTGTGAGTGAAACCTGCATCCTGTTATGTCATAGCAGGGAAAACCTGTGTAGACATATGCATAGATGCACATGGATATTCCATGCATGCCTCCTTACTTCCAGAAAGAGGTCAATACCTGCCATATCTTGGCCACTGAGCAATAAGGGACCCGCTAGGGCCCTGGTGATCCCTGCTTGTAATGGGAGCCTTTAGATGCCAGGAGGGTGACAGAAGTGCTCCACCCACCCTGCTGTGAGGCTGTCACACTACAGGCTGGGTCAGAGGGAAGGACTCTTACTCAGGCTCCCGATGATGGCTGCACCACCATGGAAGAACAGGACGCCCCTCCGGGGAGTACAGGAGGACATCCTGGGCTGGTACACCTTCACTGGGATAGTCCCAAAGTGGAGGTCCTTGACCACCACATCTGGATCCTGCTTCAGGGGTGCCAGATCATGTATGAAGGAGACAAATTGGGGCATAGAGCAGATTCCCAGTTTCTCAAAAATGGTGCCCTGTTGGTGAGAGAAGAGTAAATGCAATGGGAAGGATTTCAGGGTGTCACTGCTTCATGCCACTCATATGTTCCACAGATGACTGAACCCATCCCTCCCACAGAAAATCCCGGGCCCCCTGGCCCCAGCACCATCCAGGCCAAAACCCCCTTCCTGGCATGGTGCATCCCAGCCCTACACCAGGTTTCTGGCCACCCTTGAGGGACCCTGTACCTGGAATGACCTGCAACACATCTTTGTAGAAAAAAACAAGCCAACACATAGGAATGAGGGATGTTTATGGACAGCTTCCTCTGTGTCAGGCCCTGAAATACAGTCAACTCACTGCCTCCCTCTAATGCTAGGAAGTGGGGACTGTTATTTTCCCGTTTTGTCGATGAGGAAAGTGAGTCACCATGTTTGTGAAACCAGAGTGTACACTGTGAACATCAAGGGCAGGAAGAGTACAGGAGTGAGTCATCAGCTCCTGTAATTCTGACCCAGGTGGGAGAATCCTCCGGATCCTGCATTCCTCTCCAGGAGGATTTCTCATGAGAACAGGCATTTGCAATCACTTGTGGTTACATAAGAGACCCAAGAAACGCAAGGTTGGCAAATCCTTGCTGCCAACCTTGGCGTGATCTTCACCACCCCCCACCCACAGGGGTTTCATTAAATCACGCCCACCAAGAGGAACAGATAGAACCTGACTACTGACAGAAGCAGGCTTCCGCCTCTCCAAAGCAACAAATATCTACTTTGAAGTCTCATCTGTAGTTTTGCTCATGGTACCAATTTATGAATTTGCTAGCATGTCTCTCTGTGTTGCCATAGGCCTGGTAGGTAGAAACAGTGACCCAAAGATTCAGAACACCTCATTCCTGTCTTCAGGATTTCAGAGCACGGCCAGTGCTGTAAGTGGGGAAATCAGGAGGTGGGGCCACAGAAGGGAGCAGGCTTTTTTTTTCTGAGAACAGGAATCATTCTTTTAAATTTTGTAGCTATCTGCACATTCAGCCTGGGAACCCGACAAGAGGTTGAGAATCACAAGTTACCTAACAGGAATTATTCAGGTTTGTCAATGTACTGTCAACCTCTACCCCCGTGATATTAGTATTCATCCAACTAGAAGCTTCTGGCATGTTCTCCCCACTCTCCCCTTAACCCTCACCAGGAGGGAACAGAGAAAACACTCGACTCACCCAGGTCACCAACAGCTGGAAGAGGCAGTGCAAAACCCGCAGTCTCACAGGGTGGCTGATGGCTGCAGGGATGTCCGTAGTGAAGAAGTGGTTGCAGATGACCCACAGCCCCACCCCCACAAAGAACACACAGGCTACCCCCGGGAGGACCAGCAGAAGGACCCACATGGTGCTCTTCCTACCACAGAGGAGGCCACGAAGAGGCTGGGCTCAGCACACGCCACTTAGGACTGGATATTGAACCAGCAGAACGCCGACACTTATATCACAACCAGCCTTCCCCACCTCCTCATCTGCCAGAAGAATTGGTCCAGCCCAGGTGAGTCACACACATGGTTCTAACAGGCCTACAGACAGGAGAAAGGGGCCCCTGCAATCTGACCCAGCTGAGAACAAGTGTCCCAAGGTTCCAGCTCACATCCTGGCACTGCAACTAGAAATGGCTTTGAAAAAGTCACCTGAGACATCAAAACATGATCCCTCCCCCTGCCTGCTGATGCCCTATTCCTGTCTGACCACTCCTGCTATTCCTGAGTCTACAGAGGAGGCCCCAAGGCATTTGCACTTACTGTGACCTGTACAACAGTCTTTCCTCAAAGGCAGCTGAGCTCAACCTCTCCCCTACTTTAGGGCTCTGCTCACCTGTAAACTTCTGAGTGAGGTCATCCCGGGTAACCTTATTTAAATTTGTAACTCCCCACCTTCATTCGAATGCCAATCCCCACTGTACACACACACACACACACACACACACACACACACCTGATTAGGTTGTCTTTATGGGCTTTACTATCACCTGAGATAACAAGTACTTCACTTGTGTGTTTATTGCCTGCACAATATAATCTCTGCGGAGACAGGAATTTTTGTTTTCTTCATTGCTTTATCCCCTGGTGCTAAATCCGGGTTTCATACAAGGCAGGTGCTTAGCTAATGTCTATTGAAGGAGGAATGAATGAATAACATCATTGTTTTCATTATAAAGCAGGAAAAAAAGAGCGCACCACCTTTTCAGATCAGGTCAGAGACTGCTGTCAGTGTTCCACATCCTCCATCATTTATGGCAAAGCCCCATGTCCACAGTAGTGATGATGACATCTGTCCTACCACCCCACTCCGAGGTCACAGTGGTGGGTCTCACATGGGGGGATGTTGCCCTCCAGGAGCCATCTGGCAGTGTCTGGTGATATTTATGGTTGTGACAATGGTGAGGTGTGGGAGCTGGCACTGGCATCTCATGGGTAGGAGCCAGGGTGCTGCTGAGCATCCCACAAGGCACAGACAGCCCCTACAACAGGAAGTTGTCTGCTTCAGCATGTCAACACTGCTCAGGGAGGAAAACCCTGAGTTGGTAAGACTTGGGATTGAATTCTGGCTCTGCCAAAGGGCAGCGTTCTGGACGTGAGCAAGTTAGTTACTTACACTCTTTTGCCCCGGCCCATGTGGCTCAGTTGGTTGGGCCATCCTCCTGGAACCTAAAGGTTGCAGGATCTGAATCCATGTCCCCTCCCCACCCTCTCACCAGTGCTGGGACATTTCTCTAGCCAAAGGTAAGAAGTCTGAGTCTGCTCTTTATCCCAGACAATTTGTTTTCCATCTCGGCTTACATTTTGCTTATGACTTTCATAAGAGGAACTTGTGTTTTCCTGTGACTTGTAGACCTAAGTAACATTGACTTTTATATGTGGCCTGGTGCAGAGATTCTAGACACAACCTGTGTACTGTCAAGGATAGGCTCCCCTGACCCCTTCCCCTCATCTTCCTCTTCCTCCTGCAGCAGATCAGCCTGAGAGCGCCTGCCCTACTCTTGGTCAACACTCCCCACTGCAATGACTATGAGTTTTGCCCACACACATGGTGCCTTCAGCTCTAAGTTGCTCTAGGGTTTCAGATTCAAATAAACAACTGCCCTCATGACCTGCCCTGTTCTGTCCCATTTTTCTCCCCTCTCAGCAGATTTCATCCGCTTTTGTTTCCACCAGAATCCCTGCAATTCTCCACGATTCATCTCTTCCTGTCCACCCTTACACCACAGCCCTCCCTGGTCTGTTGGGTCCTGGCTAGATGCCAATCAAGTCCATATTCATCTTGTGTAGTATCTTCAGTCATGGCTTCCTAGTCCTCCGTTTACACTCTCTTTAGAATTTGGAATGATGTTTATTTGTGTTTCCTGCTTTTTCCTGTCTCTCCAAGGACATCAGCATTCCAGGCTGGAGCCATGTCTGCTCCCCTCACTAGGGCACCCCCAGTGTCTAGCGCACACTGTAGGTGCTCAACAAATAATCATTGATGGAGAAATGAATGCTATCACATGACCTGGGGAAATGGTAACATGGAAAGTGTGTCCTCTCTCTCTTTGGTGGTTTCTTGTAGAGGCTGGTGGAAGTGAGAGAGGATGAGATTGCAAAATCCCTGAAGTCAGCGCCTACGAAATCTGAGTGAAGTTTCTCTCTTGGAAACCCTGTTTGACTCAAATCTCTTTAGATTCTGCAGCCTCCCTCTCCTCTGTTAACCCAGGTTCCCAAGGGGCCTTGACCGCTTGGTAGGGAAAGTTCCAGAACCCAAAACACCATTACTTCCTTTTCTTTGGATGAGGCAAAGGAGACTGTATGTTTTCATTTGCTTTGTTTAATTATATTTTGTTGATATGTTATTACAATTGTCCTGATTTTTTCCCCTTTGTCACCCTAAACTCAGCACCTCCCACTCCCTCAGGCCATCCCCCCACCTTTGTTCCTGTCCATGCGTCATGCCTGTAAGTTCCTTGGCTACTCCCTTTCCTATACTGTCCTTTATATCCCCATGGCTATTCTGTAACTACGTACTTGTAATTCTTAATCCCCTCACCTCCCACCCATTCTCCCACAACCCCCTCCTATTTCTTTATCTTTAACCTTTGGCATTTTAATTATGATTTCTCTTCGGATAAAAAGGAGACTGTGTGTAAGAAAGTGGTTTTTCCATATTTGCGGCAGACAGAGCTGGGATTCAAACGCAATTCAATGAAATCTGACTCCAAGGCCAAGTTCATCGGCTTCCAACAACACACCACAATCCACATACTACACAGCTTGTAGCAACCACCAATGAGAGTATCTCTCCCCTCAACCCACGCACATTTTGGTGACTTCCCATCACACAGATGCCGAAAATACCTGAGAAGGCCTTCTTGTGAAACAGATTGGGTGAAAACTTTCTCATTACAAAGATATAAACTCACAAGCTTATTCTTTAAGAAAGTCAATTCTCCTGAAAAAGAAAAGTAGGATGCATGAAACTCACAGTCAGTGTGGAGCATGGGTGAAAGTAAGCTGGTCCCACCAGGCACAGAGAAAATACAGGGCACAGAGAGTGTTAAGCACAGACCGTGAGTAAAACCGGGGCTTAGAGACATGGGAAGAAATGACATCAAGTGTTCCAGATACACAGTAAGCAAGACAGTAACTGCACAACATATTGAAAAGAGTGTGTACAAACAGAATGTTTGAAAGGGATAGAAAGACCAAGTGGCAAGTCACAAAAATGCCATGTCTGGATTGACAGCCACATCATCCTAAATTGGTCACCCACTGGTGACACCCAATGAGGCCCCGCTTGGCCACTCATGTCCTTCCCAGTGAATGCAGATAAAATTCACATTTACTCTGCAATCTAAGGATGGAGCTAGTGCTGTGCCTAGGTGTTCCTCCTCTTGGTTCTAGCCAATGAACTAAATATTTATGCTGGTTTCAAGCTCCCTCCAACTGTGGGAACCCCTCTGGTCCTCTTAGCTGCATCACCAGAGGGGAAGGTGGAAGTGGCAGAGAGAGGCGACCTGTGAATACTGCATTACCCAGGGAGGACCAGGTATGACTATTCCCCACCCCCATCCCACTGGCACCTTAGTCAGTGTGGGCTGACTCACCCATCTCTTTCCCCTTGCTACCTGGGATGTTTTAAGTGAACTCAACTCTTGTGACTAGAACATCTGAGTTTGGTCTGAGAGCCTGTCCAGTGACCTCCAGAATTCCTTGCCTAGAAGTGTGTGGGGCTATTCCTGCATCAGGAGAATTTCCCAGAGTGCACATGCGTGATGGTGAACAAAACTGTGAACTAGAAACTCCACCCTCACCTTCTTTGTTAGGCTTGTGTGCTGTCCTACCTACCCCTGGGTCCTCTGCCCACAAATCATCTCCTTCCTCCACGATCGGCATTCCAGAGTGGCATCGCCATTTTACAACGCCTCTGGCAACAGACAAGCAATCTGCTTTCTTGGGATCCTTGCCAACACTTGATATTATCACTATGTTCCATTTTATCCAACCTGATGGGAGTGGAGGGATATTTCATTATTGATCCCTATGTGTTTCTGATCATGTAATAGCTATAAGTAGATAACATAGTGGTGCGTAAACTCCATAGCAAATGTCAACCCAGGAGGACACAAGAAAAGAATTCCATTATTGCATTAATATCCCTACAGCAAACCCATGAACTTTTACATAACTGAAGCAAAGAAGGGCAATAAGTATCCTCATTCCCATTGAAATCTGAACACACCAACAAGTGAGCTCAAGTCAGATGTGGCTGCCAAACAAATTACAAAAACAATTCTCAGTTTTCCTAGCTGTGTGGATATTGGAATTGAATGAAGGTAAAGAATTTTGGGCATGTTGATAGGATGGATAGACTGGGAGATGAAACTGTTCATCCATTCACTTACTCCCCCCACTGATCAGTACTTGTTGAGTAACTACTATTTACCAGCAAAGGGGGTGCTTCCTCTCTGCAGCTGGGTGAGGGAGGCAAATACCCTGCCCCCTCTGGGGTAGAAGATGATGTTTCAGTGGGGCTGGGAGGCACCACCTTGGGCTCCAACAGCCTCAAAGGTCAATACCTTAGGGTCCTTGATCCTCATACTGTCATGTACAGAATAGACAGATCAGGGCATGGAGTAAGTCCTCAACTTTTCAATTATGTGCCCCTGTTTGAAAGGGAGAAGCAGGAGAGAGATAACCTTGCTGGTGTTAGGATGGAGCCATTCTTTCCCCCACCTGGTGCTGCCCAGACTTGCTGCCTGTGTCAGGTGGGAATTCTCCCCTGGCCAGTGATTACAGAAGCTGCTCCAAACACTCTGAGAAGTAAGATGGGTGTGAAGAAGAAGGAAAGAAGAAATATCCCTCCTTAACAATTTCCTCTTGGCCTCTGTACAAAGCACCCTCAGCCCAGGGAATGCTGGTCCTATGCTGACTCTGAACTCATTCCTGACTGCCCAGCACCTCAGTTCCAAGGTACTTTGGTATCTTCCTTTCTTCTTCATTCATTCATTTACTAAGCATTTGAGGAAGGACACGAGTTTCTAGGCCTGGGACCCCATGATCCACATGATGACTTTCATGGACCGCAGGCATGTTTGCCTTCCTCCACCCATAGTCCCTAGAAAAGCCCAGGGGCTGACCCAGAACTTGCCCTTGACTTTTGCCCTTTGTAGCACAGGCTTTGAGGCTTGAGAGGCCTGTATTCAACTCCCACTTCTGCCTGACACTGTACAGTTTCTTTGCAGTTCTTTTTCAATGAAGGGAAGGATTTAATGTAACTTGAAGGTGTTGTAGGTGGATGCCATGATTTATGTATGGAAATCACCATAGAATGCGCTCTGCAGAGGCTATCAGCCTCTCCTGTGATTTCTTGAGCATCTGCCATGTGCCCAACAGGAATTCAGCTTTTCATTCTATAAATGTGGCAAACAGAATGCTCAGGGATACAAGGCCACAGTAAGCCTAGGGTTCTGGTAAGCTGAAATGGGAAAAGGTGTGATGAGCACCTGGTGGCCACAAACACCCCCCAGAAGTTAGAGCAGGGGAGTTGACCCTAATTGGCTTACATATACCTGTAGGCCCTCCCTGTGTCTTCGAGGCAACACCAAAGGCCTTGGGATGTCCTCAAGGCCCTATATGACCCCCCACCCCATAGCACTCTCTTTCGCCATGCCTGCCCTGTCCCTTGCTCACTCTGCCCTAGGCACACCAGCCTCCTCGCTGTATCCCAAACACCCCACCCTCTGGAGCACTCTTCTTCCAACACCCTCTTGTGCCTGCCTGCTTCATCACCTCTCATCAACTTTCTCCCCAGCCACGTCTTTCCATCACCTACCTGCCTTTTCTCCTCCACACCACCCTGCCACCTAGCACACTGTCTACCTGAGGGGCTGCTGAGTGCGTTCACTGGTTGTCCATCTCCCCTATTAGCAGGTAAGTGCTACTTGAGGCCTTTGTCCTTCCCCTTCCCCACTGTATGGGCAGAGCCGCAAACAGGGCCAGGACAGAGTCTGGCTTCAACATGTATTTCTCAAATGATAAAAACTCTACTGCTCTACGTTTATAACCTGGGAGCTTTGTGAGGGCTGTGTTCCGCGCTGGCTCAGGGCATCTGTGCATCTTTGTATTTATTTCCAAATACTGGACAATGGCCTTTCCTTTGCTTGTGTTCTTTCTCAGGGCGCTCTGAGGACAGAGGATTTCTGGAACCTTGAGCCAGGATTGGGCTGGCCAGGCCTCAGCCTCCCTGGCACTCATTTCCAGGTCCCTTGCCCTCATGCCCCCCATTCAGCAGGATTCCCTGCTGAGGTCAGGTCCCCGAAAAGGCTGATCTAATGCAAGTCTCATTAATCTAAGTAAGTGAGTGGCCATCGCTGGCATGTAGCCAAGCTCCCAAAATGAGATTCCAAGAAGGTAGAGAATAACAGCAGAATGGAATCAACTCCAACTTGGATTTTATCAGTATCAACAAATGAGAAATCCAATAGGGAACCCATTTTATAAGTGAGAGCACCAAGGGCCAGAGAGGTTAAAACACTGGTTCTGAGCTACCAGCTGGCCACGAGTAGATTTTGGGCTCAGTTGGTGGCCCCATTTTACCCCATTTACCCCATTTATGCCAGTTACCCCGTTTCATTTATTTTATTTCTATGATGAACGCTCCAAGTGGGTGTTATCCTCCCCACCTCCTGACATTTATGTTTTCTGCTGAAAAAGCTAAGACACAACGGAACTCAAGGATATCTGGCAGATAGAGGACTTGAACCCAGGTGGTGGGCCTCACCCCCACAACGAAAGCCACAGGGCTTCCTTCTATTACCCCAGTTTCTCAGCCTCGGCACCATCCACACTTGGGAAGGGAGGGCTCTCTTGTGGGGGCCGTCCTGAACACTGCAGGATGTTAAGTAGCATCGCTGCTCCCTACCCACTAGATGCCAATAGCACCTTTCCTGCCCTGATGACAAAAGAAGTCACCAGACATTGTCAAATGCCTCCCGGGACCTAACTCACACTCCCCACCTCCAGTTGAGAACCACTGCTCTATATCATGACCCCTCTGACCCTAACACTCAGGATGTATCTTAATGTGGACCCACAACATGGGAGCCCCCGAAGGACACCCATCCTACTTTGCTTCCCTTTACTATAAAGAGGCACAGTGTTCCTTGGTGTGTAAATGCAGACAGAGTGTTTGGATCATGTCCTGGCTCTGCACCTGAGTAGCTGTTGACTTTGGATGAGTTGCTTGATCTGCCAAAGAGAAATGATAATCAACACACAAAGACAACTGTAGGGGATTGGAAGATGCTGCCCCACCTATGGCACCTTGTATAACGATGACTGTGAGCTGAAGACCCTTGAAATGCAGACAGCCAATGAAGCTCTCTTCTCTCCCCTCATCTGCCTGAAAGTAGGGCAACAATTTCCCTTCATAAAGATGTCTCCTTCCCCTTTCTCTGACCAGGAAGGGCTAAAGGACACAACGGTAGACTCTTCAGCCCAAAGGTGACATGGAACAACCCTCACTAAAATCATCCCTATCTTCCATCCACTCCCTCCGTATCTTTATCTTCCCACAGTTTTTGCCCCTAAAAGTCTAACATCCTTTTCCTTTTCTAGTCCCTTCTCTACAGATTTCTTGTTCTGTGTCATCTGGCATAAGCTCTCAGCCTAATGGCTTCTTTCTAGAAAGAAGGTTTTCATTTCTCTCTAGAAAGCTCTCTGTGCCATGTAAAAATACTATTATCAAGTGAAATTTTTGTGCCTTTTCTCCTGTTCATCTGTCTTTTGTCCATTTAATTTCCAGGGCCCCAGAAGCAGAAACTAAGGAGTAGAGAAAGGGTTTTTCTTCTTCTGCGTCACAAGAGACAAACTTCTCACTGACAGCAAGGCTTGCCTGGGAGACAGCCAACCCTGATGCTGTGTTTCCTGACCAGGGATTCTAACCATCCAAGACAGACAAGCAACCAGCAGCTCCAAGGTCTGCCCCAGTGCACTGCACTCCCCCTCTCCCACTGAAGGCTCTTTCCTGACCAATGAACGTTGTGCTTTAACAAAGTATGAACTTACAGGCTCATTCTGCCCCACCCAAGCAGGACCACCACCTACTACAATTTCTAACATGTGTAACCCCCAATTCCTTCCCACCAGCATGCTCCATGTGTTTCCTCACTGTTGACCACTCCCTGGCCTGACCAGTAAAGACATCCAGAGTTCACTTTGATGGTCATGGTACGGGCCATTGTCTTGCCATCAGCAAGTGCTCAGCACAGAGCCAGGCACATGGTGAGTGAGTGTCCAGTGAACATTAGCTGGTGCTGGTAGGACTCCTTGGTGGCCCTGTGCACATTGCTCTCCCTGGTTTTCTCTTATCTCATCTGAGGTTCCAACTCCCTTACTGGGACAGAGTCATCAAAAACCCCAACTTCACCCAGGGTATTGTTGGCAGGAAGATGCACTGCGGAAGCCAGCCCTTGACTGGGGGGCTGATGGGAGGAGGGACAGGGGCAGGGATGAAAGTTTCACCCAGGACGCACATGCTGACTCCCGGCCCTGGCACACCAGGAAGAGAGGAGGGCCTCTGTAAGGTGACTCTGGGGCTCTTGTTCTTTGACAGTGAGCACAGGAACACTGTCCCCTGGAAAACACTTCATGTAACCCTCCCCCTGCAGACCTCATGAGGCATCAGGTGACTCAGATGAATCTCTTCCCAGGAGGCAGGGGTACTGGTACCTTGAAACCATCCCTTTGTAAAGGGTCAGATCTCTTCCTGGGAATGCCTGGTCCCTAGAGGAGGGGAGCCCTGGCACGTAGCCCCAGGAAACAGACTGGAGAGGGGAGCCTTTGGGGTCAAAAACCCAAACCCAGGCTGAGCTTTTTGGATTGCAGCACTTGTACCAGGTGCCTTGTGCTCTTGTCTCAGTTGGAAAACCAGAGGTAAGAGAGCTGGCCGGTGGGCCAAGTTCAGCCTGGATGAGACAGAAAATAAATCCTAGTTGGGAGGCATTCTTTCCACCCCATTTTCTTCCCTCCTGTCACTATTCATTGGCCTGACCTTCTCAGGTTAAGAAATCAGCTTCATAAATACTCCTTGTATTAACCATGTTTTGTTTGTTTGTTGGTGTGTGTCGGGGGGGGGGGGGGTAGGGCCCCACTGACCCAGAAGGGACTGTCCCTCCCCGTGTCAGTCAATGCCTAGACAGGGAATGAGAAGAGCCCACCTGTAAGTGTACTTTCCAAATTCGAACAGACTGACCCAGAGCCCACACCTCCAAACACTCTCTCTATGCATCTGTCCCCCTCTGGGCCACTACTCCCTGCCTTTGTCACCCAGGGCCAGGGACCAAACCACTAGGGAGAGTATCTATTTCCCGAGCCACTGAAATCATTCAAACCACCCACCCCTGAGTTGTGTACCCTGCCTCATCTGTTCCTTCCATGGAGACCAGCTCTCCTGGCTCCCCCTGGTGTTTCCCATTCAGACTGCCAGCCAACACCAGGCAGAGGTCTGGGGCTTCTCACCCAGTTTCCAAACCTAAATAGGCTTATGGATCCAGAGCCCCTGGACTGAAGAGGAGACCAGGTGCCCTGGAGGAAGGCATCTGCATTTTCTCTCAAGTGTATGCTGCCCATCCTCCTCCAAGTCCTCCCTGAAGGGATCTGCCACCACTGCCCACAATGACTCCCTGGATACCTGTCCACCTGTCTAAGGATTTCTGGGGTTTTGTAATTTATTCTTGTCTTTAAAGAAATTTATTCATTGCACTTGACAGACAATATTATATTAATTTCAGGCATACAACATAGTGATGACACATGTATATAGCTTGTAAGGGATCACCCTGAGATGTCAGCACCCATCTGACACCGTACAGTTATTGCCATATTAGTGACTATATTCCCTGAGCTATTCTTTCCATCCCATGACTGGTTGTATAACCAGCAGTTTGTATATCTGAACCCTTCCCCCTTTTCACCCATGCCCCTAAACCCTTCCATCTGGCAACCATCAAAATGTTCCCTGTTGCTATAAGTTTGTTTCTGTTTGGTTTAATCCTTTATTTTGATCTTAGATTTCACATACAAATGAAATCAAGTGATATTTGTCTTTCCCTGTCAGACTTACTTCACTTAGCGTAATACCTTCTAGGACTACCCATGTTGTCACAAAAGGCAAGATTTCATTTTTTTATACGGCTAAGTAATAATATTCCATTGTGCACATGTACCACATCCTCTTCATCCTTTTCTCTCTCAACGAACACTTAGGTCGTTTCCATGCCTCTCCTATTATTAATAATGCTACCGAGAACATAGGGGTGCATGTGTATTTTTGAAGTAGTGTTTTTTGGGATTTCTTCAGATAAATACCCAAAAGTGGGTTTGCTGGGTCACATGGTAGACCACACTTAATTTTCTGAAGAACTTCCACAGTGTTTTCCCCAGTGGCTGCTTCAACTAAAATCCCAACAGTGCATGAGGGTTCCCTTTTTCTCCACATCTTTGCCAATATTTGTTTGTTGATTTATAATCGGCCTGATATGAATAAATCCAAAGTTGGCCAGTGGATTTTGCTCTATGCCAAGTTACAGCACAAACATTCAACTGAAAGCCAGTTAAAGGTGTTCACAGGTTCCATGTGCAGTCAACTTGGATCTTGGTCTAGAAAGGCCACTGGCCAACCAGGAACAGAGTCTCCTGAAGACCAGGTAGGGCAAGCATGGGAGCCTGAGTCAGGCTACTAAAGGAATTTTTACTCCTAAGGGCAGGTGGTCAGCTTGCCCAGGGGTCCTTGACATCTTTTGTCCCTACCATGTACCTTCACTCAGGATGTACTTTGGCTGCTGTAGGAGAGTGAGTGTTGGTGCCCACCCAGTAAAGTAAGTGTTGGTGTGAGGGAAGTAGTCCTGCCCTCCCCCATCATCAGTTCACGTGCCAGGGGGAGTTGTCCCCACCTTCTATTCCAGGGATGGCATGGGACTTGCATGGATGGAGTCAGCTGGAACATTCCATTCCCTTGGATGTAGCAACTGGTTCCATCATTCAGAAAGCCCATAGAGCCATAGAACAGTAACCCGATTTCTGCTGGGACCACCAAGAATGAGGCAAATCCATCATAATGACCCTGGGACAGTGTAAGTATGGAGCTGGTCAGGGCCACTGTATGCAGAAGTGAAAGGAAAGTGAACAGAGAGAAGCACAGAATAGAGGAAAGAAGCAAAGGTAGCTGTTGGCGTTGTTTGAGTTCCTGCCCCACACCAATTCTCATTTACCCCACTGGCCAACACATTCTCTCTGGTTTAGGTCATTTGGAGTTGGTTCTGTGTCTTAAAGCACAAACAGTCCTCCCTACACATCTTTGCTTTCTCTTGGCCCTCCCTCAGTTTCTCCCTGTAGACGTGGTTGAGTTGGGTCAGACTCTGTCTTCATGGGTCTCTGACTCAGCACAGAGACCTTTCCAACTCCTCTCTTCTGACACTTTGCCTCCAACAGCTCCAGAGCTCCCCCAGTCAGGTGGTTCTGGGCTGTCTTCATCTGTCCCTAGTGGTCCACCACCATGGAAACTTGTCTGTTCAGTCCTAAGTCTTCCAGCCCAGGCAGCTGAGACTCTGAACTCCAGAGGAACAGCAGGGAAAGTGTCACCCTGTACCAACAGGGAGACAGTGGGGCCAGTTTCTCCAGCTCCACCCAGCAGAGCCATGAGCCATGCCCTAGAGCTTCAGAGCCATGCCCTCCTGGCCAGATTGGAGAGGGCCCATGGACTGCACATGGTGCCCCTGGGTGTGTCCAAGGACAGCCAAGTGGACTCCCCTGTTGCACACAGCCTGGATCAGCTGGGTCATTGAACTCAGCCTCACGGAGGCTGTGGCCAACTCTTACATGCTCATTCACTCTCTTGCAAATGGCCAGTGAAGAGCACCTGCTCAAATTTTCCCAGTGGTGCACAGAGACAGAGAGCCCCACCCTCCCCCACCACACCTGTCTCACCTTCTGCTCTCCCTCCAGACATCAGAGAAACATGCACTCTGGGATTCTAGAACCTGGAGCAAGAAAAACATGGTGGTCTCCCCACCCTTCCTCGTCCCACTCAGCATCACCTACATCAGCAACAGAGAGCTTCTTAGAGAACTGGATAGTGGTGGGACCCACACTCTCATAGCTCCAATAGGAAGGAAGGATGATCACAACCCCTTTAGAAAATGGACCATGGCATTTAGAATCCGCGTGGAGCAGGGGAACTGAAAGTAGGGCATGCTGAGCATGTTGAGCACTCCATGAAAACCATCCTCCATGTGGTGCCAAGTCACAGGGACTCCCAGGTCCTCCAGTCTCTTCTTGTACAGCAGCGAATCATCCCGGAGAAGGTCATTTTCACAGCTCACGATGCAAGCTTCCGGGAGCCGAGACACTATTTCATCTTCTGCAATCAAGGGTGTGTTCATCAAATCCAGAGCTTGTTGTGTCTCCAGGTAAGCATCCTCGTTATAGGGCACAAGGGGCACTTCCTGGTAGCCTCTCTTCTTAAATCTCTCTGGGATGTTTTCTGAGCCCAACCACTTTCTGTACTTCTCCCACACTTCAACAGGCAAGTGGGCACGTTTCATAACTACGCTTTTCCAAGAGGGGTGGATGTCCATGTAATAACAAAAACAGCGGAAGGCAAAATTTCTGCTGAGCAGTGGAGTCTTTGCACTCTGCTGGTAGGACGGGAGTCGGAAATCCATCATTTGGACAACAGGATAGACCAGAATCTGAGCACGGATCTTGGGGAGATCTGACCAGTCCATAAGTTTTTGACACACTACTGCTGCCATTCCCCCTCCAGCACTGTCACCACAGAGTACAACCCGGGCTGGATCCACCCCGTACACATCCAGGGTCCTGAGGAAGTGGACGGTGGCCACAAGGCAGTCTCTCACTGGCGTTGGAAATTTATGCTGGGGCGCCTTGCGGTATCTGAAAAGGAATCAAGGAACATGGTTTACACTCATCACCATGGCAGAGCCCAAGACACCTGTGTGTTGCATTCCTGAGCCTAAATTTCTTCCATTAACTTCTCTTTCTGAACCCTGAGCAGGTAGACTTAAGGCCTAGGGCCTAAATGAGTTGATGGAAATAGCATCTCTCCCTCTAGAGAGCATTCGGACATGATGTGACCACACTGTTTGCAGTTGTCCTGGTGCCTGTGCAGGGCACCCTGGGCATGTAGTGGAAAGTGTGCAGACCGTGCAGGGCTCTTCTGCTCCAGGAAGACCAGCCCACCCAAAAGGGCTGTGCTGTGAAGCTCGGCAGCTGACCTGCTTAACTAAGCCCACTCCCCAGCCAGCTTGCAATTCATGCCATGCATAGAATGCCCCACTGAAACACACCCACAGGCTGCCCACAGGAAGGAGGGCCCATGCTCTGCCTCTGTGTATCTCCCCCTTCCTTCCTCTCCTCCTTGTTGGCTGCCCTGCTTCCCCTTTCCCTCTGACTCCCTGCCAGTCTGAGTTCCCACCTCCCACCCCATCACTCCAGGACACAGCCTTTTATCCCTGCCCTCCCCACCCTCCCCTTTACTCACCCAACTGCTAAAACCACAGAGTCACTCTCTTTGGACAAACGACAGCATATCAAATGGTAAGTTTCTAGAGAAGAAAAGGTTTTAAAATTGACTAAGAAGGCTTAGTGGGCTTCCTCCACCTATCATGGGCTGTCCCTGCTCTCTGCCAACTACCACAGACAGAGCTCATGGGTCCTGACTACTGGTTCACAGCATCTGAGAAGGTATTTGGCCATACACCAGAGTGCTTCTGTGTGTGAACTCAGATCCAGACCCAAGTTTGAATCTCTACATTGCCTCCTCTTCACTTGAGCTGAAGGAGTATGAGGCACATCCCTTCTCTCCCTGAGACTCAATTTTTCTTATCTGTGAAATGGGGACAGTGAGTATCATGGGGCGGGGCAATGAGATAATGCACATAATGGGCTTCCCCTGTTCCTGCCACGTAAATACTAACATTAAAAAATACTCATTGGTAAATATTGCTCCTATTGTCATTTCTTATGTAGACCATACCCTAGACATGGTTTCATTAATCTCCCTATTCTCACAGGCTACCACCATTTATCTTGGCATTCCACAGACTACAAAGCAGTATAAAGGCATTTTCCCCCTATTTCCTGCAGGTGGGGTTGGGGAATTAAGATAACAAAATGATCTCAATTGTTAGTTTTCTTCTCTCATTAATTTTTCTCAAATCTTTGGTCCCCTTGTCTGTTTATACTAGGGTTTTCTGGAAGCAATACCTGATGTGAAATGAAATGGTGTTTTAGTTATTTTCATTTTAAAAAAATCCTTATTTCCAACTCAGTAGTCACACAGCATTGTGAAGATACCAAAATGCCACTGATTGGTACATTTTCAAATGGTGAATTTTATAATCCGTGGATTTCATACATATAAATGAGTATGCCCCGCTTTTTTGAAAGTGTGTGTTAGGCTGCTTTGCTTTTACTAAACACCTACATTTGCACCTGTTTTTGACTAACCAAAGGAAGACTGAAGAGCATTTGCACTTTCACCAAAAAGAAAAAAAGAAGAAGGTGAAAGGCAAAATTTGCCTTCAGCTTTTGTTTCTTAGGGAGCCTTTATAGAGGCTGTACCCATCACCTCCATTCCCATCCCCTGGGGGTTGGCGAGGAGGAGGGGAAAGAAAGGCTACCAATTTCCCAAAATCACACGCAACATCTCAGCATCCAGCCCCAGAGCTCTGATCTGGGTCTCTGACCATCTGGGCTTTATCCCAGCTTATTTGGGGCATCCATTAGCAAGGCGTCTCCTAAGATAGTTGCTTCTTAGCTTTACAGCACTTTGGCTTAGGAAAGGTGTGTAGAGACCCTACTTTCACACTGTGAGTGAAACCTGCATCCTGTTACGTCATAGCAGGGAAAACCTGTGTAGACATATGCATAGATGCACATGGATATTCCATGCATGCCTCATTACTTCCAGAAAGAGGTCAATACCTGCCATACCTTGGCCACTGAGCAATCTGGGACCCGCTAGGGCCCTGGTGATCCCTGGTTGTAATGGGAGCCTTTAGATGCCAGGAGGATGACAGAAGTGCTCCACCCACCCCGCTGTGAGGCTGTCACACTACAGGCTGGGTCAGAGGGAAGGACTCTTACTCAGGCTCCCGATGATGGTCCCACCACCGTGGAAGAACAGGACGCCCCTCCGGGGAGTGCAGGAGGACATCCTGGGCTGGTACACCCTCACTGGGATAGTCCCAAAGCGGAGGTCCTTGACCACCACGTCTGGGTCCTGCTTGGATGGCAGTCGGTTGTATACAAATGAGACAAATTGGGGCATAGAGCAGATTCCCAGTTTCTCAAAAATGGTGCCCTGTTGGTGAGAGAAGAGGAAATGCAATAGGAAGGATTTCAGTGTGCCCCTGCTTCTCGCCACGCGTGCCTTCTGCAGATGGCTGAACGCATCCCACCGGCAGAAAATCCTGGGCACCCCCTCCGCCCCAGCACCAGCCCAGTCAAACCCCTCTCCCCAGTCCACAAACCCCAGCCCTACAAACCAGGCTTCTGGCCCCTACTGAGGGACCCTGTACCTGTGATGTCCTCCATGCCCACAGGGTCCCTGTTCCAGCTGGCATGGGTGTGACATCTCTTCCTAGGGAGCCCCTCCAGGACCACCGCAGCCAAAGTGGCCCACCCAGCATTTGTTTGCTATTTTTAGATGTGATAACTTCATTGTGGTTATGTTTTTTAAAGGGGGGATGGAATTTAATCTTATGGAGATACCTTCAGAAATATTTTTGAAAAAAATAATCCGATGTCCGGGACCCATTTCATAAAGCAATGGGAATGAGGGACAGGTTGGGGGCATGGATGAAGCAGGACTGGCCAGGAGTCATGAGTGTCGGGGAGTAAGGACTTCTTTTACTGTTGGTGCAGGTCTCAAAATTTCCATCCTTACAGTAAACACAGGGGGCATCTCCCCAGGCACTGCCTCTGCAGCGGTGCCCAACCTGTGCCAGCCGCACCTCAGCTGGTCATGAAGCCCACAGCCTGGCAGCAAGCTGGTTTGGAATACATATGTAGGGTCACAAAGGAAGGAAGTTTTATTTAAACACAGTTATCAAAATATTGATACATTACACATTGAAGTAAATGTGGGATGTAACCTACATTGGCCTGTTAAGTAGCGCCCTAACTAGTGAGATCTGGTGGCTGGTCTAATATTGTCATCCTCTGGAAGGAACACCAGGCACATGTGATTTTTCATAAATCCTGCCACAGCTGTAACATGCTTGGAAAACATGGGACTTCTCTTAGTGACAAAGTCGCAGCTACCGCTATCACAGCTGTGGTGGGTCACCTCATTGTTGATGGAAGGAAATTCTGTATTTCCATCAGAGGTTACATTTACCCCATCCAAACTCATAGACCCTTGCCCTGTCCCCCTTGGGAGTTTGGGGAACCCCCTTATGAAGCCCTTCCACACCCCACTGCCCAGTCTCAAATTCCTTACCCCACTTGCCCCTCGGTAGACCAGGTAGCTTGTGTGCTGCTGTTTCCCATCCCCCCATAACTACTGCCCACCCCTGCAGGAAGACTCTGGAATTTGACCTCTCGCCATGCCTGACTCTGAGAGTAGAACCGGCCAGTGGCACATAGCAGTTGTCCAACACATCTTTGTAGAAGAAACAAATCAACACATTGGAATAAGCGATGTTTAAGGAGAGCTTCCTCTGTGTCAGGCCCTGACACTCACACTCAACTCACTGTCTCCCCACAAATGCTAGGAAGTGGGGACTATTATTACTCCCCATTTTGCAGATGAGAAAAACTGAGTCACTATGTTTGGGAAACTGGAGTGTAGACTATGAACATCAAGGGCAGGAAGAGTACAGGAGCAAATCATCAGCTCCTGTAACTCTGACCTGGGTGGGAGAATCCTCCCGATCCTGGGTTCCTCTCCATCCAGGGTCTCTCACGAGAACAGGCATTTGCAATCACTTGTGGTTACATAAGAGACCAAAGAAACGTGTTTTCTCTGTGCCGTTTCTGCCAGCCCTCTGGAGCGGCACAGCAAATCCTTACTGCCAACCTTGGCGTGATCCTCACCACCACCCATCCACAGGGGTCTCATTAAATCACGCCCACCAAGAGGAACAGGTAGAATCTGACTACTGACAGGAGCAGGCTTCCGTCTCTCCAAAGCAACAAATATCTACTTTGAAGTCACATCTGTAGTTTTGCTCATGGTACCGATTTATGAATTTGCTAGCATGTCTCTCTGTTTTGGCGTCGGCCGCTAGGTAGAAACGGGGACCCAAAGATTCACAACAACTCCTTCCTGTCTTCAGGATTTCAGAGCGTGGCCAGTGCCGTGAGTGAGGGAAATCAGGAGGTGGGGCCACAGACGGGAGCAGGCTTTTTTTTTTCTTTTGAGAATGGGAATCATTCATTGAAGTTTGTGGCTATCAGCCCATTCAGCTTGCGAAACCCTGACAAGAGGTTGAGAATCACAAGTTACCTAACAGGAATTATTCAGGTTTGTCAATATACTGTCAACCTCTACCACCGTGATATTAGTGTTCATCCAAATAGAAGCTTCTGGTATGTTCTCCCCACACTCCCCTTAACCCTCACCAGGAGGGAACAGAGAAAACACTCGACTCACCCAGGTCACCAACAGCTGGAAGAGACAGTGCAAAACCCGCAGTTTCACAGGGTGGCTGATGGCTGCAGGGATGTCTGTAGTGAAGAAGTGGCTACAGATGACCCACAGCCCCATCCCCACAAAGCACACACAGGCTGCCTTGAGGAGGACCAGCAGAAGGGCCCACATGGTGCTCTTCCCACCACAGAGGAGGCCACGAAGAGGCTGGGCTCAGCACACACCACTTGGAACCGGCTATTGGGCCAGCAGAACACTGATACTTATATCACAACCAGCCTTCCCCATTTCCTCATGTGCCAAAAGAATTGGTCCATCCCAGGTGAGTCACACACGTGGTTCTAACAGGCCTACAGACAGGAGAAAGGGGCCCCTGCAATCTGACCCAGCTGGGAACAAGAGTTCCAAGGTTCCAGCTCACATCCTGGCACTGCAACCAGAAATGGCCTTGAAAAAGTCACCTGGGACATCAAAACATGATCCCTCCCCGTGCCCTCTGATGCCTTATTCCTGTCTGACCACTCCTGCTATTCCTGAGTCTACAGAGGAGACCCCAGGGCATTTGCACTTACTGTGGCCTGTGAAACACTCTCCCCTCAATGGCAGCTGAGCTCAACCTCTCCCCTACTTTAGGGCTCTGCTCACCTGTAACCTTCTGAGTGAGGTCATCGCGGGTAACCTTATTTAAAATTATAACTCCCCACCCACATTCAAATGCCAGATCCCACTGTACACATACATACACCAGCTTATGTTGTCTTTATGGCTTTTACTACCATCTGAGATAACACATACTTCACTTTTTTTGTTTATTGTCTGCAGAATATAACCTCCGCAGGAGACAGGAATTTTTGTTTTGTTCTTTATTTTATCCTCAGGGACTAGATCTGGGGTTTGGTACTTAGCAGGTGCTTAGCTAATGTCTATTGAAAGAGGAATGAATGAATAACATCATTGTTTTCATTATAAAGCAGGAAAAAAAGAGCGCACCACCTCACCTTTTCAGATCAGGTCAGAGACTGCTGTCAGTGTTCCACATCCTCCATCATTTATGGCAAAGTCCCACGTCCACAGTAGTGATGATGACATCTCTCCTACTACCAACTCCGAGGTCACAGTGGTGGGTCTCACATGGGGGGATGTTGCCCTCCAGGAGCCATCTGGCAATGTCTGGTGATATTTATGGCTGTGACAATGGTGAGGTGTGGGAGCTGGCACTGACATCTCATGGGTAGGAGCCAGGGTGCTGCTGAGCATCCCACAAGGCACAGACAGCCCCTACAACAGGAAGTTGTCTGCTTCGACATGTCAACACTGCTCAGGGAGGAAAACCCTGAGTTGGTAAGACTTGGGATTGAATCCTGGCTCTGCCAAAGGGCAGCGTTCTGGACGTGAGCAAGTTAGTTACTTATACTCTTTTGCCCCAGCCTGTGTGGCTCAGTTGGTTGGGGCATCCTCCTGGAACCTAAAGGTTGCAGGATCTGAATCCATGCTCCCTCCCCACCCTCTCACCAGTGCTGGGACATTTCTCTAGCCAAAGGTAAGGAGTCTGAGTCTGCTCTAAGTCCCAGACAATTTGTTTTCCATCTTGGCCCACATTGGCCCATATGACTTTCATAAGAGGAACTTGTGTTTTCCTGTGACTTGTAGACCTAAGTAACATTGACTTTTATATGTGGCCTGGTGCAGAGATTCTAGCCACGACCTGTGTACTGTCAAGGATAGGCTTCCCCTACCCCTTCCCCTCATCTTCCTCTTCCTCCTGCAGCAAGTCAGCCTGAGAGCTCCTGCTCTCCTCTTGGTCAACACACTCCACAGCCATGACTGTGAGTGCCACCCACACACATGGCACCTTCAGCTCTAAGTTGCTCTAGGGTTTCAGATTCAGATAACCAACTGCCTTCATGACCTGCTCTTCTCTGTCCCATTTTTCTCCCCTGTCAGCATTGCATCACCATGGTTTCTGCCAGAATCCCTACAATTCTCCATGATTCTTCTCTTCCAGGCCCTCCCTAAGCTGCTGGGTCCTGGCTAGATCCCAATCATGTCAATATTCATCTTATTAAGTATTCTCAATCCTTCCCTTCCAAATGATTTAGGATTTGCAATCATATTTGTGTGGTTTTCCTGCTTATTGTCTGTCTCTCCAAGGACATCAGCATTCCAGCCTGGAGCCATGTCTGCTTCCCTCACCAGAGAATCCTCAGTGTCTAGCACACTGTAGGTGTTCAACAAATGATTGTTGATGGAGGAATGAATGGTGTCATGTTGTGGCGGATACCGGCCAGCAGTATCCATCTGTGCTGCAGATGCTCGTCGAAACATGGAAAAACATACACAGAGACAACCAGGTCCTGTGGGGAAATAGGGACAGAACGGCCACTCTCTCTAGGGGAGAGAGTGTGCCGTATCCATTCCCAAGCAGATTTTTATTGAGAATACAGACTTAGTTTGTGGATTCACAGTCTGGCAGAAAAGATCAAAAGAAGTAGGTGACTTATACAGGTGCAGACAGAACCCCTGCTGTAATTCTGGGCAGAGATTGGAGTTTTAACATTTGAAAGGAGTAACAAGGCTCAAAGGGCAGTTTTGGTTTCCTGTCTGTGCCTTCAAATTCTAATCTAATAACATCCTCCAGCAAACAGATCTCACAGGATCTTGCATTTCTATGTCCCAGGCCTGATTATCCCAGGGGGCCACCATTTCTGGTCTGGGCTACACCGGCCCCTGCTATTTCTGCAGGCCTGAGTCAACAGAGGAGACAAAAGCAGCCAGGAGACTTGGATTACTCACTTCTAAGAACAAGGACTCAGGCTTTGACAAAGCCGAGGGGGCAGGGGTTGATGTCCATCACACCTTCATTTCCACAGCCCTGAGTCTCTTCCCAGAAGCCTTCACGTGATCATGGCTGTCTTGGTCAACTCCCTCCGAGGGAAATCTTACCCGTCATTGGCTAACTGATCAAGCTTAGGAGGTCAGGCACAGAACAGGCAGCGTTCATACCAGGGAAATAAGTTTTGTCTCCTTAGTGGCTCCTGGTCCGGAGGTCTCTCTCTCAGCCTAAGTCATGGGGGGGTTACCGCCAGGCAGGGCAGTCCCCAACATCACGTGACCTAGGGAAATGGTAACATGGAAAATGTGTCCTCTCTCTCTTTGGTGGTTTCTTGTAGAGGCTGGTGGAAGTGAGAGAGGATGAGATTGCAAGATCCCTGAAGTCAGCACCCACAAAATCTGAGTGAAGTTTCTCTCTTGGAAACCCTGTTTGACTCAAATCTCTTTAGATTCTGCAGCCTCCCTCTCCTCTGTTAACCCAGCATGCAAAGGGGCCTTGACTGCTTGGTAGGGAGAGTTCAAGAACCCAAACACCGTTAGTTCCATTACTATGGATGAGGCAAAGAGGCTGTGTTTAATGAAGTGGTTTGTCCACATTGGGTAGCAGACAGAGCTGGGATTCAAAACCCATTCCGTTGAGATCTGACTCCAAGGCCAAGTCCATCGGTTTCCAACAACCCACCATAAGCCACACACCATAAAGCTTGTAGCAACCACCAATGAGAGTATCTCTCCCTTCAACCCACTCACATTTTAGTGACTTCCCATCACACAGATGCTGAAAATACTTGAGAAGGCCTTCCTGTGAGAGAGATTGGGTGAAAATTATCACTCATTGTAAAGATACAAACTCACAAGCTTATTCTTTAAGACATTCAATTCTCCTGAAAAAGAAAAGCAGGGTGCATGAAACTCACAGTCAGTGTGGAGCATGGGTGAAAGTAAGCTGGTGTCATGAGGCACAGAGAAAACACACAGCACAGGGAGTGTTAAGCACAGACTGTGAGTAAACCCAGGGCTTAGAGACATGGGAAGAAATGGCATGAAGTGTTCCAGATACACAGTAAGCAAGACAGTAACTGCACAACATATTGAAAATAGAGTGTATAAACAGAATGTTTGGAAGGGATAGAAAGACCAAGTGGTAAGTCACGAGAATGCCATATCTGCATTGACAGCCACATCATCCTAAATTGGTCACGCATTGGTGACACTCGATGAGGCCCCACTCTGGCCACTCGTGTCCTTCCCAAAGAATGCAGGTAAAATTCACATTTACTCTGCAAACTGAGAAAGGAGCTCATGCTGTGCCCAAATGTGCCTGCTCTTGGGTCTCACCAATGGAGGATGTATGTTGGTTTCAGACCCCTCCAACTGTGGAAACCCCTCTGGTCCTCTTAGCTACACCAGCAGAGGGGAAGGTGGATGTGGCAGAGAGAAGGGACCTGGGACTATTACATAATCCAGGAAAGAGCAGGTATGACTCTTCCACCCCACTGCCCTGGCACCTTACTCAGTGTGGGCTGACTTACAATATAATAGAGCTGGCCAGTGGGCCAAGTTCAGCCTGGATGAGACAGAAAAAAGTCCTAGGTGGGAGGCATTCCCCCCAACCCATTCTCTTCCCTCCTGTCTCCTTTTGTTGGCCTGACCTTCTCAGGTTAAGAAATAAACTTCATAAGTACTCTGTGTATTAACCATGTTTTGTTTGTTTATTGCTGTGTGTGTGTTCTGCTGCTTTGACATCTGCAGCCTTGTCACCCAGAAGGGACTGTCCCTCCCCGTGTTAGTCAATGCTTGTACAGAGATAGCCAACAATGCACCTGTAAGGGCAGTTTCCAAATGCAAACAGGCTGACACCTGGAAACACTCCCTCCATGCATCTGTCCTCCCCCGGGCCACTACCCCCTGCCTTCATCACCTAGGGCCAGGTACCAAACCACTAGGGATAGCACCCATGTCCCAAGCCACTGAATTCATCCAGACCACCCAATCCTCAGCCTGTGCACCCTGCGTTGTCTATTCCTTCCATGGAGATCATCTGCCTCTGGTGTTTGCCACACAGACTGCCAGCCACACACCAGACGGAGGTCTATGGCTTCTCACCAAGTTTCCAAACCTAAATTGGCTCACAGATCCAGAGCCTCTGGACTGAAGAGGAGACCAGGCCCTCTGAAGGAAGGCGTCTGCATTTTCTCTCAAGTTTATGCTGCCCATCCTCCTCCAAGTCCTCCCTGAAGGGATCTGCAGCCACTGTCCACAGTGATTCCCTGGACACCAGCCCCCCTCCCTGATGATAACCCTCCATGTGATCTCTATTTCTTTATATCTGTTTCTGTTCTAGTTATTTGCTTAGTTTGCTTTTGTTTTTGTATTTTTTAGGTTCCATTGTTGATAGATGTGAGTTTGTTGTCATTTTACTGTTCATGTTTTTTATCTTCTTTTTCTTAGATAACTCCCTTGAACTTTTCATATAATAAGGGCTTGGTATTGATGAACTCCTTTAACTTTGCCTTACCTGGGAAGCACTTTTTATGCCCTTCCATTCTAAATGATAGCTTTGCTGGATAGAGTCATCTTGGATGTAGGTCCTTGCCTTTCATGACTTCAAATACTTCTGTCCAGACCCTTCTTGCCTATAAGATTTCTTTTGAGAAATCAGCTGACAGTCTGATGGGAACTCCTTTGTAGGTAACTGTCTCCTTTCCTCTTGCTTCTTTTAAGGTTCTCTCCTTATCTTTAATCTTGACTAATGTAATTATGATTCACCTTGGTGTGTTCCTCCTTGGGTCCAACTTCTTTGGGACTCTCTGAGCTTCATGGACTTCCTGGAAGTCTATTTCCTTTGTGAGATTCTCCCTCATTATGTTTTCAAGTAAGTTTTTCATTCCTTGCTCTTCCTCTGGCACCCCTATGATTCGGATATCAGAATGTTTAAAGTTGTCCTGGAGATTCCTAAGCCTCTCCTCATTTTTTTGAATTCTTATTTCTTCATTCTGTTCTGGTTGAATGTTTTTTTTCTTCCTTCTGGTCCACACCGTTGATTTGAGTCCCAGTTTCCTTCCTGTTACTGTTGGTTCCCTGTGCATTTTCCTTTATTTGACTCTTCATAGCCTTCACTTTTTCCTCTACTTTGTGACCATACTCAACCATTTCTGTGAGAATCCTGATTCTAGTGTTTTGAACTCTGCATCTGATAGATTGGCTATCTCTCCATCACTTAGTTGTAGTTTTTCTGAAGCTTTGATATGTTCTCTCATCTGGGTGATATTTTTTGTCTCAGCGTGCCTGTTAGCTTGTTACATAGTAAGGGGCGGAGCCTTAGGTAACACCAGGGTGGGGCAACTCACCTAGCTGCTTTGTGGCACGCTATGTGGGGGAGGGCTCAGAGAGGGAACAATGCCACTTGTTCAGCTCTTGGTGGGCTTTCAGTTACTTCCTCCACTATCAATAGGCAAATTGGGCTCTTCTGGTGCTAATATCTAGGTGGGTGGTTTTGTGTACATTCAAGGATCCTGTGGTTCTCTCCAATGAACTCTCCTGTGAGTCTTGGTATTCCTCTGTCTGCTGCAACCCCCACAGATTCTTTCAGTCAAAGGTTTTGAGGCTTTATTTCATCTCAGTGGAACTCTGGGTTGCATGGTCTGTCTCGCTCCCCAGTTGTTCCTCCCGGTTTATCCACATGCAAATGTGTGACTGCCCTCTCTGCCAGCCGCCACCTTGCCCATTCCTCCAGCCACTGTGTTGCCCCACATCCTCTCCACCCTGGCTGCCCGTCTCCACCCCTCCAACCAATCTGGATGAATAATTCTTCTTTAACTCATTGGTTATCAGACTTCCATACAGTTTGATTTTCTGGCAGTTTTGGTTATTTTTAGTTTTAATTTAATTTTGTTTGTTGTCTTTGTTTTGTTTGTGTGAGGAGGCAAAGTGTATCTACCTATGCTTCCATCTTGGCTGGAAGTCCAGAATAACTTATTGACTATATTTCCTATGCTACTCTTTATATTCCATGACTGTTTTTATAACTGAAAATTTGCAGATCTTAATGCCTTCCCCTTTTTCACCTAAACCCCTCCCATCTGGCAACCATCAAAATGTTTTCTGTATCTATGAGTTTGTTTCCGTTTTGTTTATTAATTTAAGTTTTTTTAGATTCCACATATAGTTGAAATCAGATGATATTTATGTTTCCCTGTCTGACTTACTTCACTTAGCGTAATACTCTCTGGGTCTACCCATGTTGTCACAAAAGGCAAGATTTCATTTTCTTTATATGGCTGAGTAATAATATTCTATTGTGTGCATGTATGAAATCTTTATCCATTTTTCTCTCAGTGAACACTTAGGTCACTTCCATGCCTTTCCTATCGCAAACAATATTACAATGAACATAGGGGCACATGTGTATTTTTGAATTCATGTTTTAGATTTCCTCAGATAAATACCCAAAAGTGGGTTTGCTGGGTCATATGGCAGATCTACATTTAATTTTCTGAAGAAACTCCAGCCCCTGGCTGGCGTAGCTCAGTGGATTGAGCATGGGCTGTGAATTAAAGCATCGCATGTTCGATTCCCAGTCAGGGCACGTGCCTGGGTTGCAGGCCATGGCCGCCAGCAACCGCACATTGATGTTTCTCTCTTTCTCTCTTTCTTTCTCCCTCCCTTCCCTCTCTAAAAATAAATAAATAAAATGTAAAAAAAAAAAAAAAAAGAAACTCCATAGTGTTTTCCCCAGTGGCTGCTCCAACTAAAAATCCCAACAGTGCATAAGAGTTCCCTTTTTCTCCACATCTTTGCCAATACTTATTTATTGATTTGTAATCTGCCTGCTATGAAGAGATCCCATGTTACTCATTGGATTTCACTGTACCCAAGTTTAAGCACAAACATTCAACTGAAAGCCAGTTAAAGGCATTCATGGGGTCCGTGTGCAGTCAATTTGGATCTTGGTCTAGAAAGGCCAGTGGCCAACCAGGAACAGAGTCTCCTGAAGACCAGTAGGGTGAGTATGGGAGCCTGAGTCAGGCTACTAAAGGAATTTTTACTCCTCAGGAGCAGGTGGTCAGCTTGCCCAGGGGTCCTTGACATCTCTCGCCACTTCCCTGCACCTTCACTCAGGGTGAAGTTTGGCTGCTGTAGGAGAGTGAGTGTTGGTGCCCACCCAGTAGAGTAAGTGTTGGTGTAAGGGAAGTAGTCCCACCCTCCCTCATCATCAGTTCACGTGCCAGGGGGAGGTGTCCCCACCTTCTATTCCAGGGATGGCATGGGACTTGCATGGGGTCAGCTGGAATATTCCATTCCTTTGGTGGTGGCAATTGGCTCCACCATTCAGAAAGCCCATAGAGTCATGGAACAGTAACCCGATTTCTGCTGGGACCACCGAGAATGAGGCAAATTCATCATAATGACCCAGGGACAGTAGAAGTATGGAGCTGGTCAGGGCCGCCATGTGCAGAAGTGAAAGGAAAGTGAACAGAGAGAAGCACAGAATAGAGGAAAGAAGCAAAGGTAGCTGTTGGCGTTGTTTGAGTTCCTGCCCCACACCAATTCTCATTTACCCCACTGGCCAACACATTCTCTCATGGATTTACGTCAATATGAGTTGGTTTGTGTCTGAAAACAGAATTAGTCTTTGCTACACTCTTTGCTTTCTCTTGGCCCTCCCTCAGTTTCTCCCTGTAGACGTGGTTGAGTTGGGTCAGACTCTGTCTTCATGGGTCTCTGACTCAGCACAGAGACCTTTCCAACTCCTCTCTTCTGACACTTTGCCTCCAACAGCTCCAGAGCTCCCCCAGTCAGGTGGTTCTGGGCTGTCTTCATCTGTCCCTAGTGGTCCACCACCATGGAAACTTGTCTGTTCAGTCCTAAATCTTCCAGCTCAGGCAGCTGAGACTCTGAACTCCAGAGGAACAGCAGGGAAAGTGTCACCCTGTACCAACAGGGAGACAGTGGGGCCAGTTTCCCCACCTCCACCCGGCAGTCTAGAGCATCAGAGTCATGACCTGCTGGCCAGATTGGAGAGGGCCCATGAGATTGCACATGGTGCCTCTGGGTGTGTCCAAGGCCAGCCAAGTGGACGGAAGTTCTGTTTGCCCACAGCCTGGATCAGCCTGGCCATCTGAACTCAACCTCAGGGAGGCTGTGAGGAATCCTTACATGCTCATTCACTCTTTTTTAAAAATTATATTTTATTGATTATGCTATTACAATTGTTTTGATTTTTCCCCTTTGCTCTCCCATCCAGCAACCTCATTCCCTCGGGGAATCCCCCAACCATTGTTCATGTCCATGGGCAATGCATGTAAGTTCTTCGGCTGCTCTGTCTCCTATACTGCACTTTGCATCCTCTTGGCTACTCTGCAATTACCTATTTGTACTTCTTAATCCCCTCACCTCTTCACCCATTCACCCCTCTACCCTCCCATCTGGCAATCTTCCAGTAACCAACTTTTTTCTCTTCCTTTAAAATTCTCTCTTTATCTTTAACCTTCGGCCTTTATTATGACGTGTCTTGGAGTGGGCCTCTTTGCATCCACCATAATTCATACTCTGTAGCTGTCTACTGGGTGGGCCAGCCTTTAGGTTTCCCAGGGGGTGTAAGCCAAGGTCAGTCCCCACCTGTGTTTTTGCCCAGAGCTGCCCTTCCTGAGCTATAAAGCAATCTGAGAAGGATGCGACTTGTGCTGGGCTTGGAGATTCCCAGGTGAAGCCAAGCTGTGAAACTAATCTGGCTGCTGCTAGTGCCCAGCCTAGAGCTCCCTGAGGCCAATTGTTGCTTGTTTGATAGGATTTAGGAAGCTGTGAAGCAGGAAAAGCAGCTTGGGTGGACCCCTAAGTTGGGTGGGGCGGAGTCTCTGGGGATCTCCAAGGCGGGTCAAACAGTGTTAGCCACGTTGATGGAGTCTCAGATTTACCATCAGCCTCCCAGGTCCACAGCAGGGGGGCTCAGGAAAGGGACAGCCGTCTCTGCTCACCCTGATACCAGACACTTCAGCTGCTCCCAGTATGCCACTGACTCCTTTCAGACTGCCACCCAGAGCTAGAGCTCAGAGGGGGTGAGTCTGAGTAGTTGAGTCTGTGTGTGGATTTTTAAAGAGGAACTGCTCGGGGCTCCAGGAGTTTCTTCCACCAGCTCAATCCCCACCTGGTTTTTGCAGCCAGAAGTTGTGAGGACTTGTCTTCCTGGCTCTGGAACCCCGGGCTGGGGGCCCTGGTATGGGCCTAGGCCTGCTCTCTCCTGAGATAACCCTCCCGAATTTTTACCCACCACACGTGGGCGAGAGACCAGCCCGTTCCACATCTGCGAGACCTCCTACCAGTCTCGACGGACATGGTTTCTTTAACCCTACAGTGGTCAAACGTCCATTCCACTCGACTTCTGAAGGTTCTGAGTGGTGGTCATTCTGCATTTCAGCTGTAATTCTGATGTGGTTGTTTGAAGAGGCGGGCCACGTTTGTCTATGCCTCTGTCTTGACCAGACCCACACCTTCTTCACCCACTTGTCTCTCGGGGAACACTTGGGTCCCTTTCCTATCGTGAATAACGTCACAAGGAACATAGGGGCATGTGAGTATTTTTGAATCAGTGTTTTGGGTTTCTTCAGATAACTACCCAAAAGTGGGACGTCTGGGTCCTGGGGCAGCTCTGTTTAATTTTCTTGAGGAAACTGCACAGTTTCCCATGGTGGCTGTCCCAGTTTACAGTCCCAACAGCGCAAGAGGGCTCCCTTTCCCCCACATCTGTGCCAACACTGGTTGTTTGTTGATTTATTGATGACAGCCATTCTGACAGGTGTGTACACACCAGTTTGGAATTGTCGCTTGTTCAGCAACAATGCCGCGGCTTCCCCCAGTCACGGTGGGGACTCACCGTGGTCAGGTGACCGACAGAGTCTTGCCTCAAGTCCAGCTCACCCCATTGGCCCGTAGACTTGGACGCTTATGGTACCCCTGGTCCCTGAATGTAGAATTGGAACAGACATACTGGGAAGCTGGCAGAGTTCCCTCATTGGCTCCCTGACCTCAGAGATGAAGGCCGTAGGTCAGGAAGGATTAAGCAAAAGGCCCTGGGTCGTTCCCAAGAGAGTAAACCGGAGGCAGAGCACGCATCCCCCAGGGAAGAGCAGAGAGTAATGTTACCGTAAACGACATAAAACAAGCACCCATCGCATCCCAATTTCACTCACCGCTTTGGAACGTGCGGAAGTCATCCATCTTGCAGAATGACTGTGAATTATCCTAAACGTGTGCCGTGACTCCGACTGCAGCTGCTGGCCCAGCTGTGGCATCTCTGTCGGAGCACTCGAACACAGCCCCTGGCACTGCGGATGCAGCCCCCGAGCTGGCCGAGGTGTTTGCCTCCAAGGCGGGTCGGGAATTCCAGACCCGTTTGCCTTTGTCTGGCAGGGCCCACGGTACAGCCTTACAGCCTCGCCTCAGGCCTCGGCCCATCGTGCTTTTGCAGGAAGTAGATAGTGTGCTACCTACACACACAAAGTGTGTGGAAGTCAATAGTGTACAGAGATCATGATCGTGACATTCCGCCAACCACCACGCTGATGACCAGCACGACACGGAGCCGGTTGGGTCAGAGAAGCACAAAGCAGCAGGTTCTGCAGAGGCCGTATCAGCCGGGGTCCAACCAGGGTGCAGAAACAAGGAGTCAGAGATATAATGAGCAGCCACTTCTCCCAGGGCAACACCTTATTGCAGAGGGCCCGGCCATAGCTAACTGGAAGGGACGCCGAGGGGGCCCTGCTGCAAAACCGCCTGAATGGTACCAAGGGAAGCAGCTGGCCACTGGGTGTGCGGGCCATAGTGTGCGGCCAGGGCCGGGCACGGGCGGTGTCACTCCCTGCGGGACCCACAGGCTGGAGAAGCTTCGAGCTGCAGGCCCCTGTTCCTAGAGAAACCATGAATTGCCGGAGTCTAGCCAGGGGTGCCCACCAGAGCCAGGAAGATAACCCTGTCCTTCGTCACTGCTCCTCCAGCAGTCTTTATTGACAAACCTTATCACTCTTCCGGGTGGTAAAGGGGAGACATGTAAAGAGTGTGTCAAGAGCTATAAACTAGCCCTGGCTGGTATAGCTCAGTGGACTGAGCCCAGGCCTGCGAACCAAAGGGCCACCAGTTCGATTCCCAGTCAGGGCACATGCCTGGGTTGTGGACCAGGTCCCCAGTAGGGGGCGTGTGAGAGACAACCACAGATGGATGTTTCTCTCCCTCTCTTTCTCTTTCCCTTCTCCTCTCTCTAAAAGTAAGTAAATAAAATCTTAAAGAAAAAGAAAAGAAAAGGAACCACAAACTAGGTCTGAGGTTCTCCTGACTTGCCAACTAACACGTCACCCTGTTCCAGCTCCACGGGCACGTGTCAGGAAGCATGAGCTACGTTGCCTGGATTCAGAGACGAGGCAAACAGAATGCGCCTCATGTGAGCGTTGATTCCCCTTGCTTCTGACACCCCGTGGGAACAGCACAGAAAACGAAGTGCACACAGGAAGTTTGCGTCTCCGCGGATGAACCTTGACATTGGAACACTCAAGTCTTTTAAAGGAAGCAAATCTGCCTGGCCTTTCCCCTTATTATTTTTTGTTCTTCCTAAGTAATACACTTTATTTTTAGAGCAGTTTTAGGTTCACAGCAAAGCTGAGCAGAAAGTACAGAGCGTTCCCACGGACCCCTGCCCACCCCCCCACAGGCAGGCAGCGTCCCCGCACGCTCAACGTCCTGCACCAGGTGGCACCTTGGTTATAGTCAAGGACCCCACACATCTTGTCACCCAACGGCCATGGTTCGCACTAGTTTTTGCCCTTGGTGTTGGGCATTCCAGGGGTTTTGACACATGGATAATGACACATATCCACCATTGTATTATCCTGCAGAACAGTATCACTGCGTCGAGACTTCTGTGCTCTGCCCATTCCACCCTCCCTCCTGCCTCAGCCCTGGCACCCTCTGGTCCTTTTCCTGTCTCCAGAGCTCCACTTTTTCCAGGGTGTTGTACAGCTGAAGTCGTATAGGATGCAGCGTTTGCACACTGGCAATATGCGCTGAAGGTTCCTTTCCATGGCTTGATAGTTCATGTATTTTCAGCACTGAATAATATGCCATTATGTCTGGATGGACCTCCGTTCATTTGACCCCTTCGCTTACCAAGGAACGCCTTGGTGGCTTTCAAGTTTGGCCATCGTGAACAAAGCTGCTATAAACATCTGTGTGTTGGTGTCTGTGTGGACAGGTCTTCCATTTATCTGGGTAAATACTAAGGAGCACAATTACGGCATCATCTGTTAGGAGTACATTTTGTAAGAAACCGCCCAACCGCCTGCCAAGGTGGCTGCACTGTGTTGCATTCCCACCAGCAATGAATGAGATCCCTGCTGCTCCATGGCCTCGCCAGCAGGGGGCGTCTCCGAGTTTTGGATTTGGGCCACTCCAGCCGGTGTGGGGTGGTGTCTCGTTGCTGTTTTCGTGTGCAGCTCCCTGAGGACATGCCGCCTCGAATGTCTCTTCGCAGGTGCATTCGCCATCTGTTGGTACTTACCTTCCTTGATGAAGTCTTTTAAAAAACAGGTTGTTCATTTTGTGTTGTCTCGTTCTAAGACTTCTTTGTGTGTTTTGGATAAGAGTCCTTTATCAGATAGATGCGGCCGTTGCAAATACCTCCTCCCAGTCCGTGGCTTGTCTTCTCACTGTCTTCACATTGCCTTTCACAGAAATGTTGGCTTTTCATGAAGTCCGGCCCAGAGTCCTTTCTTGCATGGAGCCTGCCTTCGGAGTTGTACCTAAAAAGTCACCCCCGTGCCCGAGGTCACCTGGATCTTCCCCTATGCTATCTCCTAGGAGGCTTGTAGTTTTGCATTGTATATTTAGGTCTACGGTCCATTCTGAGTTACTTTTGGTGAAGGAGGTCAGCTCTCTGTCTAGATTTTTGGGAATTTTTTTGCATGTGTTCCGGCGCCATTCGTTGAAGAGACTACCTTTTCCCCATCACGTTGCCTTTGCTCCTTCGCCAAAGATCAGCTGGCCGTTTTAGCTGGCTCTACCTCCTATTCTATTCCTTGACCCACTTTTTCCCCTCTGCTACCAACATCACGCTGAGCTGGCCACGATGGCCCTCTCCCGCTCAGGAACACGAGACAGCGCTTCTGCCCGACACATGGGGGTCATTTTAAACAGTGATGTCATGGAGAAAAAGCACAAAACTGCAGAAGGGGTGGCGCCAAAGAGACCTGCTTACAGCAGGAGAGAGGAAACAGGAAGGCAGAGCCTCGCCCCGCCTTGTTCAGCCTCTGACGCGAACGTGAGCGCCAGGCAGCTCAGAGGTTCTGCCAACCTGTGCGCGCGCACGTCTGCCAGCGACTGCGGAAGCCCGGCGATATTAGTGTCGAGGCGACCAACAGAATTCAGCAATCCGGTGCGTTCCCAGATACTGGTGCGCGGATGACAAGGGTTGCCTGCACCGCTTCTGAGCAGGGAATCTCACCCTCTCTGCAAAGTCAAGTCCGAGGCTTCCAGGCTCCTTTGGGGGCCAGAGCAAGAGAAGGTCCCGGAACGCGGAGCGCGTCTGTGCCGCAGCTCCCCGGGAACTGCTGCTGTTCGGCAACGCCTCACTACCATGCTGTCTTTCCCCTCGGCCTTCGATGCGTTAAGGGGGCAGCGGGTGAGTTCGCATTCCCGTTGGTGGACATGGTGATGAGACAAAGGGAGACAGCGACACAGCCGGCGTAGTCTTTTTACAAGAGATGGTGCGAGGCGGACAGGCTGCCGTTCGGTTGCTCTGCACGCGCCCGACACTGACTTACTGGCCCTTTAAATATGGATCCTGGGGCACGTGCCTCCCCTGCCTCACTCTGTTGCCATCTGCTTAGAATGACCCATCCCGGCCTCCTCCGCAGGGCCGGCGCCTCCTCATCGGGTGGACGGGCCTGGGCTCAGGTTCTACCTCCTGGGAGAGGTTTTCTCTGATCGGGAAGGTGAGAGGAGCAACCTGAGTCTTTCCCTGGCCCTGTGCTCTGTCCCTGCACTCTGTCCCTGCGCCATCGCCCTGTCTGTCTAGTTCCCTCCTGTTTACCCTCGTCAGAGTGGGCTCCGTGGAGACCCTCCTGGCTCCTTCTGGCTCTCCCTTGGGTCCCCGGTACCTGGAGGACAATCTGACACAAAGCAGGTGCTCAGTGAATATTGACTGAACAAGCCCCGGTTCTACTTTTAGAAATAACATCATCACTCCGCAGAGGAAAGGCGCCAGTCCCAGACAGCTCTTGGGGTGCTCCCGGGAGCCTCGGAAAGGGAAGAGTGGGTTCAGACAAGGGTGAGGCTAGTAGACAGGAGATAGTTGACTTCTAAAAACGGGAGAGAGCACGGTGCTGCAAATGTAGATATTGTTATCTCCACCACCAGGTGGCAGCACATCCCAATCTCGAGGACATGTGTGTAAGGGAAGAAACCTTCCTCTTTACAACGGGTCAGTTTTCCCACGAGTCTGTCCATCCATCCATCCATCCATCCATCTATCCATCCGTCGCCACCCATCTGTTTGTTCATGAACACATCCTTACATCCGATCATTCGCCCATCCATCCATCTAGGTAGGGCCAGGCTTCTGGGATATGGCAGGGAACAGATCAGAGTCTCCGGGGACTCCAAGCCCAGCAAGGTGGTTTGGCGACTTAGAATTCCACCCTGTGCCAGGGGGTGATGTTTTGAGCCCCGTTTTGCCGTTGAGGACACCGGAGTTCAGGGAGGCTGAAACCCGCCCAGATCTCATGTAAGTGGGCAGTGTAGTGGTCCAGGGACTCCCTGCCCCTCTGAAGGGCTCTGGGTCCCTCCCTCCCTCCCTCCCTCCCTGGGGACAGGTCCGTAGCTGCCTTCCTGGGATGCGCTGGGGCTGTGTGGTGGCACCTGCCCCCTCCACTGCCACCCCGCACAAGGAGAAATTCTGGGACACCAACTCCTGGGGAAAATGAAGTGGGGACTGACAGGATGCCCTGGCCTCATGGGACAGTGGGGATCCTTGACCCGGCTTGCCCTCCCCACCCCATCCCACTCCCTGGGCTGCAGCCCAAGGCCCCTGTGGTGTAAGTCAGCCCTTACAGCCTGCTGACCCAGCCCTGCAGCTGACCCCTTGGGGACACTCCCTTGAGCCAAGAATTCCGAGAATTCAGGGGGCAGGGCCCTTGAGAAAACAGGCATGTGGCTTACTGCTGCTCGGGCCAAAGCAGTATTTCCATCCTGGCCTGGGAGGGTTCCTCCCTTGAAGCCGGTTCAACCAGGCCCACAGGGGCAGGGCCGGGGCCCTCCTCTGCCTCTCCCTGCGCTCCACTCTCGGCCGGGGAAGCCTGGGCAACGAGCTGCCCTTCAGAGGCGAGCAGTGAAGAGGCAGTGTTGCCTCAAGTGGAAACTTGGTCAGGTTTCAAGTTCAACAGAATGCCTTCCTGATTGAGTCTGACATTTACTGAGCAACCGCACAAGGCTTTTCCAGCACCCACCTAGGCGTTCACAGACACTAAGGGGTAGCAGCAGAATGGACATCGTGCCCATTGGACAGGTCAGAAAACTGAGGCACAGAGAGGTTCATTAACTTGCCCAAGGTCACACAGCAAGTGAATCACAGAGCAGGAATCTAAACCCGGGGAACCTGACCCCGGAGTCTGTGGTCTGACCATGGGGTGTTAAAGATGACACGGAGGGGTGTGGGGGGCATTACCTTTGATTCCCCTACTCTGCCCACCGTCAGGTCCTGCGACCCCTTTTAACGAGGTTAAAAAGGACATCACAAGGGGTCACTGGCACCATTTCCTACAACACAGCGTCGATAGCCCCTGGCGAGCCAGGGTCCTGTCTTGGGTGTGACGAACCGTAGTGGAGGCCGGCGCGGGAGCGCCTGCAGTTGCTTGGTGCCGCCGCAAGACGGCAGCACTGCTCGGGCCGGAACTCCTTGGCAATGTAACCTTAAAAGCTCCCTGTCTGGTGAGGGGACCTTAGCGGGGCCGGGCCTTCCTCCGAGAGCTTCATCTACGACATCTCATCAGTCCTCCCTCGGCCCCTGAGTGTCCCGGGTTCCCAGATGTGGAAGCGGAGCCTCAGGATCCATGAGAAACGTCCTCCAGGTAAGGCAGCTGGTAAGGGGAGGAGGCGGGTGCATTCATTTCCTGCGGCTGCTGTAACCAATTACCACCAATTTGGCTTAGAGCAACAGAAATTTATTCTCTCACAATTCTAGGGGCCAGAAGTCCGAAAGCCAAGGTGCAGGCCTGCCACACTCCCCCCGCAGGCTCTAAAGGGGAGTCACTCCTCCAGCTTCTGGTGGCCCCAGGAGCTCTGGGCCTGGGACGGCAGACCCCTCCGGTCTCCGCCTCTGTCATCACATGACTTTGGCCCCATCTCTGTCATCTCTGTGTGTCTGTCTCCTTGTATAAAGGCACCCGTCCTTGGGTTGGAAGTCTGGTGGGAGAAGCTAAGATGATCCAGATTTTTAGCTTAATCATACCTGCAAAATCCTCTTTCCGAGCCCTGGCTGGCGTAGCTCAGTGGATTGAGTGCGGGCTGCGAACCAAAGTATCCCAGGTTCGATTCCCAGTCAGGGCACATGCCTGGGTTGCAGGCCAGGGTCCCCAGCAACTGCACATTGATGTTTCTCTCTCTCTCTCTCTCTCTCTCTCTCTCTCTCTCTCTCCCCCTCCCTTCCCTCTCTAAAAATAAATAAAATCTTAAAAAAAAAAAAGAACTCTATCATGTCATGTCAATTCTGCTTGAAATAAACTCTTCACTTTAAAAAAAAATCCTCTTTCCGAATTTGATCACATTCTAGACATTAGGATGCAGAAATGTCTTTTGGGGGGAGGGGACAGTGTGACTGCCACCCAGGCTTTTCAAAAGCATAGTGCTGAGCAGGGGTACCAATGCCTAGGATTCTAGCCCCTAGGAGGGGCTCCTGCCCACCCCAGGCGGAGCTGAAGACACACAAGACCCATGTCCTCAAGGTGCCTGGTCCCATGGGGCCCATATGCAGATAGGTGTTTGGGACTTGTAGGTGCTGGGGACAGGGAGCCTGGGTGGTCTTTTCCCCTCCAGTAGTTTCCCCAACCCCCTCTACCCTGCCCTGAGTGACGCCCCTGATTGCACGCTGCCCCTGCCTTCGCCTGGGGGACCTCCCCGCAGCGGGAATCTGGTTGTGTGACCAATGACATGTCAGGGGGGGGGCGGGGTCTGTGCCAGCACCCCATGTGGGGCCCCCGCGGCTTCATGTTGTGTTGTTTTTGAGTAACCACTTTATCGAGATGTAACTCCCATGCCGTACAACCCACCTCAGCGCGTGCAGGTCAGTGACGTTTAGTGAATTCACAGTTTAACACTCCTCGCCGAGGTCACCCTCGGCACACTGTCGTCACCCCCGGAAGAACCCTGTACCTATGGGCTGTCTCTCGACCCTGTCCCCAAACTCCTCCCCTCCCAGGCAGCCCCCAATCTACGTTCTGTCTGGTGGGTGTGCCCATTTTGACACCGTATATATATCATACACGGTCCTTAGCGTCCAGCTTTTTTTGCACAATGCACATGGGGTCCATCCATGTTGTAGGTCAGGACTCATTTCTCCTTATGGCTGACTGTCCCAACGTAGAGACGGGGCCACTTTTGTCTTACCCATTCACCGGCCACTGGGACATTTGGGTTGTTTGTACTTTTTGTTTTTGTTTTTGTTTTTTTTTTTGGCTACAGTGAATACTTCGCTGTGCATATTCATGTAAAAGGCATTGCGTGAACACGTTTTCAGTTCTCTCGGGTAGATTCCTGGGAATGGAATTGCTGGGCCAGATGAAGACTCCATGTTTAACCCTTTGAGGCCCTCACGGGTGTTTCACGAAAGGCTGCCTGCCCCTCGCCAGCCCCGTGACTTCGGCCTGGTAACCCGGCCTGCCCGGGCCTCAGTTCTCTCGCCTGCAGCGCGGGAATTGACTCAGAAAATGTTTGTACAATGTCTGCTATGGGCGGGGCCCTGCTTGGGGTTCCGGAACGCAACAGTGACCTCAGCAGACAAGTTCCTGCCCTCAGGGGCTGACTTCCGATGGAGGGACCCAAGTAATGAACAGAGAGCAACTTAAATACAGTAAGTCCGATGACAAGTGCTACCCAGAAAAATAAGGCAGAGAGAGAGAGAGAGAGGAGGTACAGAAGGAGGCCCAGGTAGTGACACGGGGCTAGTAGGGGTGCCAGGAGATGTCCTCACCATCTTGGGAATCAATTCCAGTGAAGGGAGCCCCAAACCATCCTTTAAATTCATTAGGAGCCCAGGGCGGTGAACACACACAGGAGGGGATGAACCGCTCTGCCTTGGGGAAATCTGGGAGGGCTCTGGGAGGAAGCGACATTCAGCAGGGCCTTGAAGTTTGGGTAGAAATGAGGAGGGACCGGCAGATGGCAACCCCTGACCATCAGGGGCCCCGTGGGTGGCTTCTGCGCTTTCTCAAAGGCCAGGCTGCCTCTGGGAGGGCCAGACCTGGTGAGCGGAGGGCGGCTCTGGCGTTTCTCCTCAGCCCTGCACCCTCCCCGTCCACAACAGCAGCCTTTGTTTCCTTCCCGGTGTGGCCTCCCTTTCCAGATCACTCCCGCCCCCCTCCCCAGGATGCCGCACCCATGGACCATGGGGAGCTAACTGGAACGTGTGAATCCAGGGGCAGGAGAGCAGCAGAAGGGGGCAGGTGGCTGCCCTGCTCCCCAGGCAGCCTTGGGGGAAACGGTCTTGGCGCCTGGCCCTCCTGGGTCTCGGGTGAATTCATAGTCGTTTCATTCACTAGTTAATTCGTTCACCAGGGGCTTTCTGCCCATCTCCACTGTGCCAGGCGCTGTGCTGGGTGCTGAGGGCGCCCGATGACTCAGACACCCCTGTGGCCCTCTCGCTGGGAAAGGGAAGCCAACATGGAAGTAAGCGTGAAGTAAAATGCTCCCAGCACCCCGATAGCGTCTTCCTTGGGTGCAACGCCAAAATCGTGCGAGGTCTTGGGGGCCAGACGCAGGGCTGGCTGCTTCCCTGCAGCCCTGTGCAAAAGAAAAATGGAGCCCTGGCTGGCGTAGCTCAGTGGATTGAGCGTGGGCTGTGAACCAAAGCATCACAGGTTCAATTCCCAGTCAGGGCACATGCCTGGGTTGCAGGCCATGGCCCCCAGCAACCGCACATTGATGTTCCTCTCTCTCTTTCTCCCTCCCTTCCCTCTCTAAAAATAAATAAATAAAATCTTTAAAAAAGACTTAAAAAAAAAAAGAAAAACGCATCCCCCTCGTCCGCAGATCATGAAGGAATTCAAGTTGCAGGAGTAGAGCATTAACATGACGTGGGGCCTTCGAAGCGTGGGGCTGGCGTGTCCGTGTGAACCTCACACTCGTGAAGCCCGCCCAGCCAACGCCCTGCAGAAGCTCCCAGCCTGAGGCGAGATTCGAACAGGCTGTTCCGGCTCCGTCTCCCTCCCGTGTCTTTCTCTGTGAATTGAGTTTGTACCTGCCTCTTACATCAGGTTGTCGTGGGCATTCGGTGAATTATACGTGAATTATATTGATAAGTCTGTCAGAACAGAAACTAGCATATCATGAGTCCCTAAGAAATAATAGCTATTATCATTCCAATAGGTTTAAAAAGGGGGAGCAGGGCCAGGGGGTGAGGGAGGGGGCAGCTCCAAGAGTAGCTTCGTCAGAAGTGGTAAGTCAACTGAGCCTTGAACAGTGAGCGCGTGCCCCCCACAGACAGAAACACTGTCCGATCGTGTCCTGATTTGTTGGACTGTTACGGTAACCACCCCCTGCTCCATGCTGCGCATTATGGACTTGTTCACGTTCATTTATCTTCCCTGGACGCACGTCCTCTGGCCCACAGACTCTGGGGCCAACCACCTGGCTGCCCCTCCTCCTAGCTCTGTGACCTTTGCCCCTCCACGCTCAGTTTTCCCCACCTGTGAAATGGGTATGATGACAATACACACTGCAGTGTGTGGTTCTGAGGATCGTGCACAGAACGCCCTGAGCATGGGCTGGCCCACAGGCAGAGCTTTTTGTTGCCATTGGAAGGGGGAACATCTGGAGGGACCCGGGGCGGCAAGAATGAGCTAAGATCACTCGGAGGGGAGACCTACAAAATCCCTGACTGGCGTGTTATTCTACTCTGGCTGCCGTGACAACACTCCACAGCCCGGGCAGCTAACGCAACAGGTTTTGCTCTCGAGGTCTGGACACTGAAGGCTCTAGGTAGCGGTTTGGCGTCTCCGGAGGCCTCCCTCCTTGGCCCGCAGACGGCCGCCTTCCCCCTGTGTCCTCGCATGGACTCTGTCCAGTGTGCACACACACCGCTGGGGTCTCCTGGGGGCCGAAATTCCTCTTCTCGTAACGACACCAGTCGGGGTGCATTAGGAGCCCCCAAAGAGCCTCATTTTAGCCAGATCACTTTCTCAAAGATCCCGTCACCAAATAGAATCGAATTCCGAGGTACTCAGGACGAGGGTGCCAACGTACGGATGGAAGGGGAACACAGCTGAACCCGTAGGACCGGTGCTCTTGGGAAATGTCAAGGTCGTGGGAGACGAAGAAAGGTAGAAGGCCGGATTGAAGGAGTCAAAGGAGGCGTGACGGCTACATACCCTGTGTTCCTCTGGACCGGATCCCGGGCCAGAAGAGAACTGTTTGTCTTCTGTTACAACGGATGCTGGCGACACAACTGGCAAAATCTGAATAGGCCCGTGGATTACGTAACAGCATTCTATCAATGTCCACTTCCTGGTTTTGATATGTGAAAAAGTGCTGCTGTTATGTAACAGTTCTTGTTTTTAAGACACATACGCTAAAGTGTTGAGTCCACAATGGTCTCTCAAAACAAAAAATAGAGGATAGCTAGCTAGCTAGATACATGGTTGGTGGATGGATAGATGGATGGATAGATGGATGGATAGATGGATGGATGGAGAGAGAAAACAAATGTGAAACGTCAACTAATGTGTGAGTGAAGAGTCCATGGAAATTCTTGGTTCCATTTTTGCAACTTCTCTGTGCGTCTCTTCAGACCTGCGGTTCAAAAGCTTTCAAACACTGAGGTATGACAACCGAGGCCGCAGGTAGCCATCGGGGACGCACACCATGGTGGGGACAGGGGAGGGGGAGAAAGACCCCTGTGGAGTGTCAGGCGGCCCCTCTGGTCTCACGACAGCCCTGCGAGGTCGGTCACAGAACGCTCGTTTTCAACCTTAGGAGACGGGAGCCCCAAGGATGCGACCTGCCCAAGGTCGTCCCAGGTTTCCTCGGGCAGCACCCACGCCTGCACCCACGCCCAGGTGGGGCAGGCAACACTGACAGTCACTCTGTCCCCCCTTTGCCACCCCCCCCAAAGCAGCCTCACTGAAGGTCCAGCCCCTGCGGGGGGCGGGGTGGGGGGGGGCATGGTAAATCATCCCTGGCTTTACAAACCTGTGGTTTCCTCTGGCTCCCCAAACTTCAGGGGCCGTCTCAGCCCCTTCCGGCCCCCCCAGACGGGCGGCGCTCGGGGGAGAGGAAATAAAGCCCCAACGTGATCCGAACAAAGTGTTTTTATAAACCCATGAAAAGAGTCCTTATTAGAAAGACTTAGGCGGGAGGCCGGCGTGGGGGCTGTGCCGGGTCTGATGGCTTCTGCAGGCTCCTGGCAGGCGGCGGTCATTAGCCGCCGCGCTCTGGGCAGGCTCCGAGTCGGCTCCCCGTCACGGGATTTTATGGGATTTGCGCACAGAACTTTCCTACAAAGCAAGGTATTATAGGGCGGATTAGGCGGTTCCAAAAAGCAGAGGTTCTGGCTCCCCTGTCTGATTTTTTTAGAGCCTTTTTTAAGAGGCCCCTAGTCAGGGGGCTCCGTGGCCTCCCCCCCAGAACTCCTGGCTCCCGCCGCCGGCTCGAAAGCAAGCGTGCTTGTGCAGAAAGATCACCGAGTGGGTTTTTCCTTGGGACTTTAAAGGCGTTTAAAATGATGGGAATCACATGTACTATGCTATCACTCCACCACGGTCCCCCAGAGACTGGGAGCATTCTGATGTGCTTCTTCCCGTCCTCCCGCTGCGCGGGCCCGTGCGTGTGGTTCGTGCAGGGCATGCCCGGGACAGGAAGACCAAGCGCCCGGGCAGGGGGACAAAGGAGCGGAGAAAAGGACGCTGAAGGAAAACAGCTAACTCTGAATTCCATACCGGCCACTCGCGGACTCCGTGACCTTGGCCGAGCTGCTTGACCTTCAGTTCCACAGATCCAAACAGGCAATACAGACTCCCTCAAGGGGCCCGTGTGGATTAAATGGAATTAAATGAAACGGCTCCGAAGCATCCCGTGTGCCGCCTGACACACCGTAAATCCTGGCCAAGCAGCGACAAAGGAAATGCGGATCGGTACCTCAGACTGGTTCTCTCCCAAAGCGGCACCACGCTGGCCACACAAATCTGTGTCCTGACGCTTTCAGGGTCTCGCTGTTGTGACTGTGGGAAAACAGGCTTCTACTCCCAGGAGCTAAAAAAAAAAAGAAAGAAAGAAAGAAAAAAAAACCTATACCCTGCTCTTTTTTTTTTTAAGATTTTATTTATTTATTTTTAGAGAGGGAAGACAGGGAGATAGAGAGAGAGAGAGAAACATCAATGCGTGGTTGCTGGAGGTCATGGCCTGCAACCCAGGCATGTGCCCTGACTGGGAATCGAACCTGCGACACTTTGGTTCACAGCCCGTGTTCAATCCACTGAGCTACGCCAGCCAGGGCTATACCCTGCTCTTTAGACTACATTTTTAACGACATGGTATGTTGTCAACATCGTGTGCATGTGTAGGGGTGTTCGTGGTCTTTTCCTCTGCAATCGACTGCCCCAGTGTGAGCCCAGCGTGCACCTGACAGGCTGCACCACACCGTCCAGTAGATCTGATTATACGGGGTGCCCCAGCGCCGCCGCTGCAAACAGCACCATTTGGACAGGCTACTGGGCCTCTCTGGACCTCGGTGTCCTCGCCCGCTGAACTAGACGGCCCTGGTTCTCCCGCAGTCGGTGGCTGCAACGGCTACCGAGCTAACCCCATGCGGCATCGTGGTGCCCTGGGCACTCGGTAAAGATGTGGTGATAACTGTGATCACTCAGCTTCTTGCACTCACAAGCCCTGATCTCCACATGAGGAACAGAGGCACTTCTGTCTGTCTGCTTCCTACTTGTTTTTATAAACGGATGAGTGCAATCAGTATGCAATGAGACACTGCAACAATCGCCCCCATGGGGCTTGTCGACAGTGGAGCCAGGGCTGGCAGGCTCGGGGAGACGGGAGGCCAGATGTGGCCAAGGAAACCGAGTCCAGAGGATAGGGGGTACGTGTGTGAAGCCGAGGGCCTCACCTCTGTCGCATCCTCCCGCCCCCTCCGAAGGTGTGGACGGGGCCCTCTGGGGCATCTCGGAGAGCCTTCTAGTAAGTAGCAGAGATGTAACCGGTTTAGGGGTGTCCACTGCCGAGAGGCAACGGAGGGGAGACACCAGGGTCCCAAGTTAGACCCCGAGAGTTCTACGTCCTGCTTGACTGTGCACAAGCCTGTGGCCCCAGCAAAGTGACTCAACAGCTGGGGGGTCTCAGCGTCCCCATCTGTTAGGACTCAAGAAGATACTACTTCTGAGGGGCTAGGAACGGCACCCAGGGGTGCGGTGAGCGCTCGGTGAACGTTAGCTCATCCCAATGACTTCAATCCGCGATCGCGCTCTCACGTCTCATTGCGTTTCTTTTTCAGCTCCTCAGGGAAACCGGTCTCCCTAGTGACTGTCTGTTTCTCACCGTGGACATGACCTTGGTCGGTCCCCACAAACGCATCTCCAGAAAACAGATGATTCCCTGATTCCTTAGGTCTTCCTAGATTGATGTCTGCTGGCTTGACGGTGGTGGGCACCGGCAGGGATTGGCGGACCGCAGTGCACAGGGCGAGGCTGGCCCCGCCCCGCTGGCCCCGCCCCACTGGCCCCGCCCCGCTGCCCCAGCTGGGGATTCCGGAGAGTAACGGGAAGGGGACCCGTCTTTGTGCGGCCCGTGGTCGCAGGGGATGACGGGAGACAGAATTCCACGGAAAATGCTCTCCTGTGTGCGGGAGGTTCGCGTGGTCTGGAAGGAGCCTTCTACCTGCTTTTTGATCTTTCAGGTTTTTTTCTAATGCGTCCAGTCCTATTAGCCAGGCCTCACCAAGGAGAAAAGGGGCCCTTCTGAAAAAATGTTCTGAATTAAAAGAAAAGGCATTTTGTGGGATTTTCAAATGTCTCTGACTGTTGCCGACCAGTGTCCCCTCCCCACAGGGATTTTCCCACTTGTCTGAAGCCTGAGGTCCCCTCTCTGCGTCTCAGACAACTCACCCCCCTCCCCCCAAGGCGTCCATCCCCACAAAGACCCTCCAAAGCAGTCCCTCTTCAAGTGCACATAACACCGGTTTCTGCTGGACCAGGCGGTTCTGCAAATCCAACCCTCTCACTCAACGTTGCCAGCTGGTTCTGCTCAGAGCAAAGTAGCCAGTCGTCCAGCAAAGCCATGTGTGCATGTATGTGCATGTGTGTGCACGTGTACACATGTGTGCAGCACACCAAGTCACCGATATTAAAATCCTGCCGACAGGAGTGTCCTTTGAGGAAAGGCCCCCCCTGAGAGGCCCCTGAGCTCATGCTCATGGCAGCAGGGCCTCCAGGGGTCACTGCCCACCTGCCAATTACCTGGTCGCCGTGGCCACCTCCCCTGGACACCCCACGCTGCCTCCTCACGGCTGTCCCTGTGCGCGCCCTTGCTTTGCCACAGGCTGCTCTGGACCCAGCAGCAGAGCGCTGCTTCCAGAACACGGATCCCATCCGCCTCCTCTGCTCCTGTGGCACAGAAAGTGAGACCGCAGTCACCCCGTGGCCTGTGTGGCCCTCCCCTGGCACTTCCCAAACTTGAGCACGTGCAGGAAGTACCTGGAGGTGGAGGGGAAGAAAAGGCAGGAGCTGGCTCAGGGGGCCTGGGCTGGGGCCTGAGGTTCAGCATGTCCTGCCCACCCGTGCCAGATGCCCCTGATGAGCCCCGAGGCCCCAAGGGGAGCCCCCCACCTATCTCCTTCCCCCGCCAGCCGAGCATCCTCCTGCCTCTGGACTTCCTGTACCTCCTTTTGGGGTTCTTCACCCAGATTTCCTCAGGTTTCTCTCCCCACTCCGTTCAGGGCTCTGCCCCATTGTCACCTCAGGGAGGCCTCCCCTGGTCACCCTCCATAAATAGCTGCCCAACCTCCTGACCCCCATCACTCTGTCCCCACAGGGACCCCATTTCTCTCTGCCGTGACCCTGCTTGTATTCTTCCTGGTCATCTTCTCCTTCTGCCCACAGAGCAGGGACTTTGCTGTCCTTCCCAGGATGCTGTCTCTCCAACATCCAGGACAGGGCCAGGCACAGAGCAACCGCTCAGCAAGTACGTGGTGAACGCACAAGTGAGTGAATGAATAAGTGCATGAGTGAGTGAGTGAGTGAGTGAATGCATGAATGAGTGAGTGAATGCATGAGTGAGTAAGTGAATGAGTGAGTGAATGAGTGAGTGAGTGAATGCATGAGTGAGTGAGTGAACGAGTGAGCGAATGGGTGAAGGAGTGAGTGAATACATGAGTGAGGGAATGAGTGAGTGAGGGAATGCATGAGTGAATGCATAAGTGAGTGAGTGAGTGAATGAATGAATGAATGAATGCATGAGTGATTGAATGTGTGAATGAATGAACGAGTGAGCAAATGAGTGAATGCATGAGTGAGGGAATGAGTGAGTGAATGCATGAGTGAGTGAATGCATGAGTGAGTGAATGTGTGAATGAATGAATGAGTGAGCGAATGAATGCATGAGTGAGTGAACGAGTGAGCGAATGAGTGAAGGAGTGAGTGAGTGAATAAATGGAGATACACATTTGAAGGATTTCACTACCTTTGCTCCCCAGGCTTTGTGTCAGTGACTCAGGGTCTTCACTGGGTGGACCACAGGTCTGACTTCACTTATGAAACACAAGTTAAAGACGAAATTACCAATCACAAGATGGTGACCTCAGAGCACTCACCCAAATGCAGAGCCCTTCTGACCTCGGGGCGCTGGGCCACCACACGGTCACACGCTCTCCAAGCCACCACCCACCCTCCAGCCAGCCACCACCCTTGAAAAGCTCCCAGTCAGAAAACCAGTGATTACAGTGCAGTGTGACTGTGCTGGGAGGGACGGAACTGTGGGGGCCAAGAGGAGGGACCCCAAGGCCAGCCTTGGCTGGGGACAGGGACATCGGGGACTGAGGGGGGAACTGGGAAGAGCTTCCAGGAATAAACGCCACTTTGCAAAAGGGTTAGGGGTTTACTTGGCCAGGGAGAAAAGGTCCCAGAGAAAAGGCTGCCGGTGGGTGTGGGGTGGAAGGTGCCGGGCCACTCGGGGAGTGCCCAGCCCAGCTGGTCAGCCCAGGAGCACCGCCAAATGGCAGCCGTGTGGCTCCGACTCCTCAGCAAGACTAAGAGGCCCTGGCCAGCAGGGGCCACCTAAGAGCTGGCATCTCTGGAGCTCTGGTATCTAATCCTATTGTCGTTACTACCCTCCCTCTCCCAGTGAGGAAGCTGGAAACGAGGGCTGGGATGAGGCAGAGCCGGGGTCGGAACCAAAGCTGCCAGAACCCCAAGCCTGAACTGTTGGTGGCCAACGGGCACCGGGTGCTCCTCAGACGGGTCGAGTCAGACCAGATCCCCATTCAGCAACCTTGGTACTTGAATTTGGCTGAGAAAGAATTCAGAGCGAAGACTCAAACTAGAAGAGAAAGTGTATTTGGAAGGTCACAGAGGTAGAAGGAGTGAGCCGTGGAGGAAATGGGCTCAGGAACAAGTCACAGAGGCAACAGAGGGGCACTCAGAGCTCAGGGGAGAGAGAGGCAGGGAGACCCCGCCAAGGGGGCGGGCTGGGCACAGGCCGCACTGGGCCCTGCTCTGGAGGGCATTTATCTGGAGGACTCAGGGGCGATCCCAAACGGTACTCATCAGCTTTCCAGGCGTGTCCTTTCAGGGCCGTGGTGTCTACTGATTGGTCCACACCAGGGCCACAGGTTATTGGTCAACGTACATCCTGATTGATGTCTGTCAGCCGAAGCGTTGCTCTGTGTGGTTTTCTGCTTCTCTGGGCCTGCAGCTGACACACATCCGAGGCCCAGACGTCATCCCCAGGGGTCGATGCTCAAGGGAGTGGTCGTGCAGGGGCCCGCATGCCAGTCCCACGAGGTCACTCTTTGGCCTCTTGTTCCTCCTCCGAGGAGGTTTGCCACAGGCCTGGTGACAAGCCAGGGGAGGAAAGGTCAGGGAGGGTCTGGACCACGTGACCAGTGATATTTATGAAAGGTCGGGGCCCTAAACCACAGGACCAGCGATACACTAGGGGAGGAAAGGTCGTCGGGCAGCGAGGTCCTTGCTTTCCCAGTTCTGCCCGTTGCTAGGCACCTGGGGCTTTCCACCCTGGTGACCTTCTGTACCTGGCCCAGCGTCCTAGCCCTGCTCCTGCCGGCTGACTGCGGACCACACAATCACCCCGCACGGCTCCACTCCCCTCCTACCTGTCTTGCTTCAGCCTCCGTGGCCTGTCTGCCCCTACAGGGGCCGCCCAGGTTGAGGGCTGGAGGCTGGCTGGTGGATGGGTTGAAGGGGTGAGTGAGTGAAGGGCACCCCTGCTCCTCCAGCTTCCTCTTTCTTCCCCACTAGGTGCCTGTGAAGCTGAGGAGAGCCACCAGCCCAAGACAGTGCGAAGGAGAGATGGCTCCTGTGTGGGGGTGGAGGGGGCGGGGTCAGAGGGGCAAGGAAGCCTGTGTGCAGGATGGAAATGAGGAGGTGCCACGGATGGGCAGCTCTGGGATGCTCTGGCACAACCACTTGCCCTTGGACTCCTGCTCCCCCATTGCTCCCACCCCGGATGCTGGTCCCAAAAGCCCAGGCCGGGAGCCCAGGGACCTGCCTGTTTGATGAGCTCCCTGAGTGATTGATCCTGTGTGTTGTGGGGGAAACCCAAGCCTAAAGCAGACAGAGCTGAGCGTTCGGCCACGGTTCGAAGCCCACCTCTATCTCTTAGCTGTGTGATCGTGGGTGACTTTCATTTCTCCAGGCCCCGGATAAGTAGATGGTAGAAGGCAAGGCTTGAGGCCCATGGATCTGTCCAGTTCTCAGCGGAGACGGTAACTAGGAAAGGGCCCGGTTAAACGACTGCACGTGAGCACTGGTGTCTTCGGCACTGGGGATGCAACAGTAAGAAAAAAAAAAGATGGGGCTTGGCCCTGGGGATGGGGGGTGGGAGAGGACTGGCGACAGCCTGGTGGCCCATCCGGCAAGGGTGGCTGTCTTGGGGGACCACCTGTAATCCTGGCACTGGCTGAAGGGGGCCAGGAGGCGGCTCCGCCCACCCTGTGGAGCCCTCCCACCTCCAGCGCCCACCCTGGGCTGGGAGAGCTGAGTCATGGAAAAAGTTAGCTCCTCAGGCTGTACCCTCCCTCCCTCCTCCATCAAGCCCACAAAGGCTCCTTTCACTTTTTTTTTGGGGGGGGGAGAGGGGACAGACTGTGGGGCCCTCTCCCCAGGCTGCGATGTGAAATTTCAAACTTCGCCCAGGAGTTACATCCCCCACCCCCTGCCTCAAAGGAAACTAAGGGGGGAGGAGATACCAAGAGCAAAGGACCTGGGATGGGGAGAGGGGGGAGGGGTGGGAGGGGCGTGTCCCCTGCAGTTCTTGCTAAAGCCAGGCCACAGGGTCCCTCCAGGCTGGCTTGCCAGCCAAACTGTGCACCCTATCCCCACTCCCCCCCTGCCCCCCTCAGTGCCCCTTGCCCTCATCTTCCTGGAGAGCTTGGAGGGGGCTCAGAGGACATGACAGCCCCTCTCCGGAGCAGCTGGGGACGGAGAGGCCGGGGGCTCACAGGGATGCCAGACCCACAAACCCACATCCTGAAGGGGGAACCAGCAGAAGAAAATCTGTCTGCTTCCCCGCCACAGTCCAGTCCCACCTCCTGTTAGCACTGCCCAGCACTTTCCTTTTCGCTCTGATTTCAGCCCAAACCAAGATGGTTGGGAGAAGCAAGGGGAGCCCCTGCGTGGCCTTGCATGAGTTACTCAGATTTGTGGAGCCTCTGTGTCCTCCTGAGAAATGGGCACAGGGGCACCCACCTCCCTGGGCTATGCAGGGGATTCAGTGAGGATGTGTGTGAAGGGTGTGACGGGGCGAAGTGCAGTTGGGGTTCTCAGACTCCTTCCCACTCCGGCGGAAATCGTTAGGTAGGACCCAGTGGTCACCTCGTTGGTCCAGCACCTGAGCAGGGTGGGGGCCGCTGGCTGGGGATCAGGGAGTTACACTGCTGTGCGTATGGGTTACTTAACATCCCTGTGCCTCAGTCTCCCCATAAAGCAGCGGCTGTGTGTGTGGAGGGCGGGGCTATGTGATCTTCAGGAGCCTTTTGAGACCTGGAAGGTAAGTTGGCTGGAGGCTGGGGCAGCTTGGAGGCACAGTGTCGTGTCCTGGCCACTAGGCGGCCTCGAGGATAACAGATGGGATCAGGCAGCGCGCACCCCTTCCAGCTCTAGACTTTGTGAGCTGTCTTCTTGGCAGGCCTGGGCCGGCACCAGCCACCGCGGGGTGGGAGAGGCCTGTCTCTCCAGAGTTAGGGTCTCTTTTCCCTTTTTACAGAACTGCAAGGGAGGAGGCGGCAGCAGTCACTCCGACGGAGTCCTGACTTTACCGGTGGCCCCGGGTGGCCGGGGAGTCCAGAGAAGGCAACGGCAGGCCTGCCAGCCTCCAGGCCCTATTCTGGGGGGGTTGGATGGAGGCAGAAGGGAGCCTTGTCTTGCGCCTCTCTGCTCCCTCCTGACTGAATGGGGTGGCTGAGAAGAGGGACCCGGTCTGGATTCGGATCCCTCCCTCCTGCCCTTCCTCGTGGGGTCACCTGGCAAATGGGGGTGTTGGGACCCCACTGCCAGGTCCGTGGGAGATTCAAAGTCAGAACAGAAGCTCTCAGTGCAGGGCAGTCAAGCCCCCTCTCCCAAACCCTCCTCGCTCTCTCCGGATAACCAGTTTCCCTCCCAGTTCATCTGGAGGGAAGACCCTCCCCTGTAGAACTTCTCCCCAGATCTAGAGGGTCTTTGCTGTGGAGGAGGGGGTCACCCCCAGCCTCACCTCCCCAAATGAGAGTTTCTCAAAAGGACTTTCTCTGAGGATCCCAGCAGCGTCACCAGCCAGAGACCATCGGACAAGCCGAACCCGGTGCACCCAGCCGGGCTGAGGAAGAACGCAGGGGGGGATGAGGCCTGGACACGTCTCCGTGCAGAACCGCTGCCCCAGATTACAGGGCAGCTCCCTGGCTTCCTCTCTCTCCTCCTGGCCTGGGCCCATCAGGGGCAGCAGGAAGCAAGTCCCATCAGCACTTTTAACTGGGGCTTCTCTTTAGTGAGTCACCTCCCAGACTTCCTGCAACAGACAGCTCTAAATAGCTGGGTCCCACCCTCCAGCAGGGGTGGCGTTCTTCATGGGGGAAGACGGGACGTTGCAAGGTAGGGTGCCCAGCTAGGGCAGCCCAAGGAGACCCAGAGACACTGCAGCCGGCACTGCACGGAGGGGGACCCTGGTTGAGGACGTTTTGTTTACAGGCTTTTGTTATTAAGGAAATTGCTGTCAGTCAAGGTAATTCTAGCCCAGATGAGCAATAAATACGCTCCCACCTAATCTTATGGGGATTTTATTGGCACCTTGGGGGCAGAGGTTCCTCTACTCTGCCCACCCTTTCCCCTCACAGCAAAACCCTGCTCCCCAGCTGTTTCCCCCATCAACGTGAGAAACTCGGAGCAGCTTTAGAAAGTGCAGTCCGAGTGAAGACACAAGACGGCCGGGCAAAGGTCGGGAGTGGCTTCCTGGTCCTACCTGCAGGCAGGGGGATGAAACGGATAACTTGAAATAAACCCTGGGCGACCTGGTTGGATCAAGGCATGCGCAAGCTCCCCCAGGCCTGCCCGGAACGCAGGGGCAAATCACCTGGTCCCCCAGGCGCCCTAGCTCGGAGAGACCGCGTCCCGGACAAGGAGGAATGTCTGAAGGAGGGAGCCGGTTCGCAGGAGTCGATTCCAGCGTGTTCGAGTTACGCTGCGAGCCCTCGGAGGCACCGCCGGCAAGTCCCGGCTTGCAAAAAGGGGAGCCAGTCCGGGGAGAGCTCGAGTCGGAGCGAGCCCGAGTGCGCGCCCGCGCTCGCGCGCGCGCGCGCCCCGCGACAGCGCAGGGGGAGGGGAAGCAGCGGCAGCCACTCAGAAGAACGGGAGTGAAGCCTCCGACCAACTTTAACTGTCAATCAGAGTTAATGGGGTATTAAAAAAAATGGGGGGAAAAAAGGCCGCCCTCTAGCTCCGCGCCGCTGCCGCCTCGGGAGCGAATGAATAAGGCAGCGCAGACCCGGGCGTCCGATCCACGCGCGCTCCATACCCAGGCCCTCTCCAAGTTGGAAAGGACAAAAAGAAGGCAATAAATGCTAACGAGGGAGAGAGAGGGAGCCGGATCGAGCGGCAACTCCCAGACTCTGCTGGAAGAGAGAGGGAGGGAGCCGGAGAGAGCGAGCGCGCGCGAGGGCGAGCCATGCACGTAAAGAAACTGACACCCGGACCCCCCACTTCTGCTGCACGTTGCTGGCAATCAGAGCGCGTTTAAGCAATTTCCTGAGCCCAAGAATAGCAATGAGTCGGGAGACTTTCGCGGGCTGAAATTGGGAGCTCCAAGCACTTTTCCCCCACTTTTTTTTTTCCTGGAGAAGGGGTGGGGGTGCCGCTACAATTTGGAAACTGCTTTTTTTTTTATCTTGCACTTTGAAACCGCGGGACTGTGGCGGGGTGCGCGCGTGTGGTTGGTGCCCTTTTTTTTTTCTCCCTTCCCCTGCCTAAACTCCTCTGTCAGCCTGTAAACATTACCTGCGAATTCCCCAGCCGAAACGGCGGCTGGGGCAAGAAACTTCTTGTTAGAACTTCCCACCTCCGGCTTCTCCTCCACCCGCCTTACTGTCCCAACCTTCTGAGACGCTTTTTCTCCTCCCCAGGAGGATTTATCTTTTTTTTTTTTTCCGTTCTTCTTTTTCTCACCCGGTGCTTTGCATTGAGAAGAAGTGATTTCAAGAGTGGCCAGGTGGGACGCCTCTCTCCCCCTCATTCCGTTTATTTATATATTTTTTGAGGTGTTTTATTATTTTTTTTTCCATTCCTGTTCGGTCCGGGGAGTTTCGCCCCACGCCCTGCCCGGCTCCGCGGCGCGGAGGATGGTGTGGAAATGGCTGGGCGCGTTGGTGGTGTTCCCTCTGCAGATGATCTATCTGGTGGCAAAAGCAGCCGTCGGACTGGTGCTGCCCGCCAAGCTGCGGGACCTGTCTCGGGAGAACGTCCTCATCACCGGCGGCGGCAGAGGCATCGGGCGCCAGCTCGCTCGCGAGTTCGCAGAACGCGGCGCCAGAAAGGTACGTGGGCAGTGCGAGTCCGGGGGGTGGGAGCCGGAAGGTGAGAAGGGCCCCCGGGGGCGGGCGCCCACCTGCTGCGGCGGCTGGAGCCCGCGCCCGGGCGCCGAGAGTCGCCCGCCGCCCGACCTCTCTGCGCCACCGGCGAATGCTGAGCTAGTCGGTTTCACCTTGTAAATTTCCCGGGCGCCGGGACTGTCTGTTTTGGCAAGTCCCGAGCTGATCCGCTCCTTGAGGATCGGTGGCTGGCGGGCCGCTCACCCCCACCCCGAAACTTAGGAGACCCACCCATTTCCCACATTCCTCCCTCCCGGAGGAAGGTGCCGCGTTCCCCCTCCTCACTTCCCCTCTTTGCCACCACCCTGGTGAGTGCAGGGTGTGTGCGCTCCTGGGGAGAGCTGGGAGCCAGCGCCTGCTAGCTGGCTCTTGGTATTTTCCTTGGCAACCCGCTTCCCAGCCCCAACCTGGGCGGCTGAAGCTCTGGCGGAGGCACGGAGAGAGGGGGCGCTTGGTCTGGGTTTGAAGAGAGGGAGGCGGTCTTGGATGGTCTAGTTTGGACTGACGGGCACTCGCAGGCCCAGGTGTTTGGAAATCTGGAGCGAGGGACCCAGAACGGCAGCTGATAAAGAGCCCTTGTTCTTACCTTCAACCCTGCCCCCCCACCCCCCACCCCGCCGCCCTCCTCAGAGGGGGGATCCTTTTCTCCAAGCTCTTGCCTTTAACTTTTTGGTAGCCCCGGCACCTCTTCCCCCAGTTCCCCCAGACCCGGTGCGGGAGAGTGGGGAGGGTGAGCAGCCGGCTGTCACCCAACTCCGACCCGAGCCAGGCTGACTCACCCAGCCCTGTGAAGAGGAAGAGCAAAAACAGGGAATTCGTTTGAAACTTAAACTGTTGAGAGCCGGGGGTGGGGTGGGGGTGGGGGGTGAAAGGGCCGGCAGAGCCAGCTGATCTGACAGGGGGCCACATACCTAGGAGATTAAGTAAATATGTACTGTAGAGGACCAAACCTGCATGTAATTCCAGGTTGCTTTTGTTTTGTTAAATACTGCCCTGAGATTTACAATTCCTCCGGGGTGGCTGGGACTGGGACTGAACTTTGGAGCCGCAGCTATCAGCCAAAGCTGATTGCCATTAACTCTTCCCTCGCCGGCCAGCAGGGCCCTGTCCTGGCCCAGCGAGCAGGGGTCAGCTGTCCGGGGCTCCTGCCTCTCCTTGGGTGGTTTGGACAGCTGCTTGACCTTGCAGTTGGAAGGGGAGTTCGGAAGTGGTTTTAACCCTTGGACACACGGAAAAAGGAGAAGTAACGCTTGTTCTCAGTGGTTTCGTTTCTTTGGGGTGATGCCCCCCTGGGGAAGGACTCCCAAAGCCCTTTGTGGAGGGGGATCAGGAGGGCAGATGAGGGTGCCCTTGCTGGGGGCCGTGGTTCCGGGACAATCTCGTGTGATTGTCATTCCTTAGCTGTCTGCACCCCACAGAAACTTCTCTTCTGACGCTTCCAGCTGGCCCAAGTCCTGGGTCTCTTTTACTGCGCTTGTAACTGGCTGCAGTGGGCATAGGAAGGACTCTTTGAGTCTGTGTGGAAAAACTTGACTGACTATAAACAAGCCTAAACTGAAAGAAGGATGTGACCCTAGGGGGGAGGAGGGGAGAAGAGTGCAGAGAGCCCTGGGAACCGCGCCCACCTCTCTTAGAATGGACCTGCTTTTCCAGGGAATCACCCCAGGGCCACTCAGAAGTATGTCTTAAATTGGTGCCTGGCCCCAGAGGCCGGGTGCATGGGTCCTATGAGACTCCCAGTGCCACGCACCCTCACGTCTGTCCTCGGAGCAGTCAGGATGCCTGGGAGCAGTCAGGATGCCCAGGAGCGAGCGCGCCCTATCACTCATCACTGTCTGACCAATTACTGGAGCTGCTTTTTAATGAGCCGTCCTCTCGCTGCCACCGTGGGAAATTTGGAGTGGAGGCTTCTGGCCTGAGTCCTCCTGGGGCCAGGGAGAGGGCCTTGGGACAATCTCCAGACCTAGGGGTGTTTGGGCCCTGAGGAGCAAGTGTTTGCGGCGTGGGGAATTTCTGGGAGACTGCTCAGGGGGTCGTGTGCACGGCGTGGGCTTTGGGGCAGCCCTGGAGCGGCCAGAGAGAGCTGGGGGAGGGCCCTGCCCAACCCTGCAGCCTGTGGTGGGGTGAGACCATCAAGCTGAGGGTGACTCTCCTTCCTGGGGGGGGAGGGGGGTAGAGGCTGCACCTGGGAGTGCTTCTGGCGTGGGCTTGGGTGGGATTGGACTCGGAGGGGAAAGGCCCCCCCAGAGAGAAGGAAAGAAAGAAAGAAGAGCTGAGTCTCTGTATAGAGCTGGCACATTCCGGAGAGGTCTGTTTACTTTTCAAGGGGGGGGGGGGACAATCCAGTTTCACATAATGACCTTGAGTCAAAAGGGATTTGGCAATATTTGTGGGCAGCAGTGTGCCTTAGGCTGTAAAGGTGACCCAAATAAGAGTTTTTCTTAAAGGGACACAAAGGCTCCGGGAATGGGGAAGTCCCCCACCTGGAGGCAGGTCTCCCTCCCACCAGGTACCAGGGTTACCGAGGCAGGGCCCCCGGTCATGGTTAGGGTCTCCAAGGGGAAGGCTTTCCTTTTCATTTTCCACGTCCTCCTGGAATTCCTCCCACGCAAGCATTTATAGAGCATTTGGGCCCATCCCTCTACCTCCCTGCCCCCAAAGGCTCCTGGCTAGGCAGCTGGCCCAGCTTCCAAAGTCTTTGACCTTGACAGGGCTTTAGCAGGAGGAGGGGGAGGAGGAGCGCACTGTTTGTTTGGAAGCGTTTGCAGTGGCTGTTCCAGCCTTCCGTCCAGTATGAGGAAGTGGCCGGACTGGCGCTCCGGGCGTGACTGCAGGCCTGCAGAGGCAGGGGCCGCATACCGGGGCCTGACCCCTCGGTCGGGGATGGGTAGAGCCGGGACTCAGGGATGTATTTCGGGGGGGAGGCGGTGTGAGAACGGGCCCACAGTGGCTTCTGCCGTGCTGTTCTTGAATTTCTAGTGCATGGGTCTATAACCCTGTTCCTAACGCAGCCGGCCGGGAACTAACCTCCTGTACAGATTTGTGACTCCTGTGCCCCATCACATCCACTCAGCAAACGCCATATTCTTCCCATTCCAGCCCCGAGGGCGGGCCCAGGCCCAGCTGTCCCATCTCCACGAGACCTCAGCAAGCCTGCCGAGTGTACCTGCCAGGTGTTGGCGTGGCTCTGGGTCCTGGTTGGGGGTGGGGGAGGGGTAGAAGGATGGGCCCAAGCTGTATATGGACTCCAGATTCTGCCTGCGTCTTCTCTGTCTCTCTTTGTATCCCTGTGTCCCCTCCTCTTCTGCCAAAGACACAGTCATTGGATTTAGGGCACGTGCCAAGTTCACTGTGACCTCATCTTGACATCCTTAGCCAATGACATCCCCAAAGACCCTCGTGGACAAAAAGGGGGCCCCTACGCAACCTGACAAGTGCAGGGGAGGCCAGCACGGCGAGCCCTACAAACTCAGATGGAAAAGAACCACAGAGGAAGGTCCGGACGTAAACTTGTTAGCTGAGAGCAAGTCATGGTGGAGGTCGCATCCTAGACTCCTAGCTCCCTGGACCCTGTTAAGTGAGCCTGTCCGTTGTCATGTTGCGTCTAAGGGAACAGACCCGTGCAGTGGCAGAGTCGTCTCCTTGTCAGGCCCCTCAGGGCATCCCGCCACACGGAGCAGAGACCGGGGGCCCTCGTGGTTGTCTCGTTGCCGGAGCTCCAGGTCTGCACGCCGTAAATGTCAGTCTAAACTGCCCTGTACACCGACCAGTGTGAAAGGGGCATGTGTTCCTCTGCTTTGCTTTTTATGCAGCCCCACAGATTCCCCCACTTTGCTTCCTCCAGCCCCCTTAGTCTATCACCAGTGGATTTCATGTAACCCTCCGTACTCTTCTCCTTTTTATTTTATTTTACTTATTTACTCTTAGAGGGAGGGGGGGAGAGAAACATCAATGTGTCAGAGATACATTGATTGGTTGCCTCTCACAGGCATGTGTCCTGACTAGGTATCGAACCTGCGACCTTTTGATTCACAGGCCAGTGCTCAATCCACTGAGTCACACCAGCCAGGGCATCTTCTCCTTTGATTCTGATGTAACATAAGCTACAAAACTGCCATTCTACATGAGCCATTTTCTGCATCCCTTGAGACTTTGCTTCCCAGCAATTGTGCTCAGTTTGGCTCAAATAAACTCAAAAAAGTTCTCTACAGGCTGGGAAGTCTCTTACATCAACACTCTACTTCCAAATAAGGCCACTTTCTGAGGGTCCAGGTAGACATGACTTTGGGGGGGCGGGTGCGCTAATCAGAGGAAGCCCAGGGGCACTGCTCACCTGCTCAGGGAAGGCTTCATGAGGGAGGCGGCCTTTGAGTGAGCCTTGAAGAAGCTCAAGAGCTTCAACCAGAAGGAATGCGAGACGGGAGGGCGATGCAGGTGTGAGAAACCACGCGACCAAAGGCTGTGTGCACCTGGCTGAAGTTGGGGGAGGGGGGTGGAAGGCAAAGACAGAAAATATCACAGGACTTGAGACATAAGCAGGGAGTGTGTATCTCAGACTCCGAGTTCGGCCAGTCCCGATGAGAAAAGAAAAAAGGAGGAGAGGCGAGGGGTTCGAGCAGTGATCTTGTGGGACCCAGAGCCATCAGGGCCAAGTCCCTGCATGAAACAGTCGAAACGTAGTGAAGATCAAGGAGGCTAGGGTGGCTTGGGAGACAACTTCTCCCTGAGCACAGCCTTTGCCGGGAATTTCTGGGAGGAGCACCGGGCTCCTGTTTGGGAGCGGGAGGGCAGGCCACCTGTCCTACCTGTGGCATCTAGGGAAAGCCTTTCGGCCAGCCCCAGGGTTTCAGACAATGGGCCTTACAGTTTGGCCCGGCTCTGGGAACAGACAAGCACCTCCCTCTTACTGCCCCGCCTCCTTCCCCTGGGAACAAAATCGGCCACATCCAGGGCCGTGCCCCCTGTGGCCTGGCTCCCCTGGGCAGGGGCGACAGAGACTGGGCTCTAGGCCGGGCTCTGCCGGGACCCTAGAAGAGTCGATACCTGCTCCGGGCTGCAGCCAAGAGGCACACCTATGTGGTGATCAGAGGGGACCCAATGATCGCTGAGGTCCCAGCCCGCTCTCACGTGTAGCCATCCCAGAGAGAAACCTATTGCCAAGCTCCCTGAGGTGCAAGGAGCCTTTGGCAAAAAAAGAAAAAGAAAAAAAGTTTGTCCTCATTGCGGTGATCTTAGCCTTGTTTTGCTAGTCATCAGATTCCACTTAATGAAAACTAAGCAGCTCTGTTACAAAGCGCACCCTCGGTGGGCAGGACCACCCCCCGCCCATTCCTGAACCACCTCCGCAGCCACCAGGTAGCCATCTGCCAGAGTGGTTTCTTCTCTCCTGTGGACGTTAATATTTTCAACCCGTAGTTTTCAAGGGAATGGGGGGGTCCGAGTTTTCCAACTAGCACGTCAACCAGAACTTCCTGCGTGTTATCCGAAAACCCCCAAATTGAGTATTTGGGCTTCGGAGAAGGCTCGCTGGGTCCAGACCACGGGGCCGGAGTCGCCGAGTCCGGCTTTGGTCTGCCCGGCCCACCCGGTGGTTCTCATTCAGACTCCGGGCGCTTCCGAAGGCCCCGCCCTTCGAAGCCGGGGGCGTTGCTGACCCCTGCGCAGAGCGCCGCCCGTCTGCTCCGCGTGAAGGCTCCTTCCCGGCGTCTCTGGTCCATCTCCACCTTCTCGCTGCCCGAGGTGTGCCCGAGGAAGTCATCTGGGCCACATTCACGCGCACCTAGCTCTCAGCCTCCCCCTCTGTCCTGGAAAGAGAGCTGCTCGTTGCACTCACTGCCGCGTGTCCTCCAAGGCCCGGCCCCCGCCTGCCGCCTTCCCGATCCGGCAGGGTTCTGGCCATGGGCGTGCGGAGGGTTCAGACCCGAACGCCCGTCTTTATCTTTGAGCAAACGCACGACCACGCCTAGAACGTTGTAAGGTGTCCTCCTGGGTGGCTTTAGAAGACATAATCTAACAAATATGCCAAGTATATAAGGTATTTGAAAGGGAATGCTGGAGACATTCCGATGAGCCACACGGGTCAGGAAAGAGGTGAAGCCAAATGAACAGCGGAGACGCGAGCCTCTTCAGACGCGGCGTTCTCAGGTGTGCGTGCGTCTGCGTGCATCTGCGGCGTCTGCTGCAGGCCGGCGGGCGCCCTGAACACGAGGCAGGGAAACGAGCACACGCCGGGAGTCTCGGAAAGTGGGGGGCCAGGTGCCACGACAGGGTAGGCAACGGAGGGCTGATGGGACTCCTTAAGTCATTCAACAAACGTGCCACACCCCTTCCGGGTGCCAGGCCCCATTCTGGCCACTGGGGACAGAGCGGGCAGCGTTGCAGACAAACATCCCCACTGGAGCTGACCGGTTAGTGAGGGGCAGACAGGTAATAAACTGGAGACACGAGATGGTGCGTTAGGTCGTAGCGAGTGTGAAGGAGAAGGCAGAGGAGGCCAGGCCCACGATGAGACCTTGGTGGGAGAGGCGGCGCAAAACTCCAGGCAGAGAGAAGGGGAGGGGCTCTGAGGAGAGGAACATGCCCTGCCCTGCTCCCCCACCTCCTGCGCTGCCTCCACCCCCTGCCCTGCTCCCCCATCTCTGCCCTGCTCCCCCACCCCCTGCCCTGCTCCCTCACCCCTGCCCTGCTCCCTCACCCCCTGCCCTGCTTCCTCACCCCTGCCCTGCTTCCTCACCCCTGCCCTGCCTCTACCCCCTGCCCTGCTTCCTCACCCCTGCCCTGCCTCCACCCCCTGCCCTGCTCCCCCACCCCTGCCCTGCCTCCACACCCTGCCCTCCTCCCCCACCCCCTCCCATGTCCCTCACCCCCTCCCATGTCCCTCAGTTCCACCCTGCTCCCTTATCCACCACACTCTCCCCTTCATTCACTATGTTCTGGCCACACTGGCCACCTTGAAGTTCTCCCGAGATCCTTGGGCTCCAGTACTCTACATTGCTGCAGTGCTGTATGTGAGTGTGGTACTGTGCGTGACTGTGGTACTGTGTGTGACTGTGGTACCATATGTGACCATGGTATTGTCCGTGACTGTGGCACCACATGTAACAACTGTGCTCCTGTACATGCATGCACAGTGCTTTATCACAGTCATTGCTTTGCCCCAGCCCAGAAGCAGGTGTGGTCAGCCGCCCACTTCTAAGGTGCTGGTGAAGTGAGGTGCCCAGGATGCTGGGCCTGAGTCAGATTTGGAACCCAGGATTCCCCATTTAAAAACTAGGGCCTTCCCTGCCGGAAAAAGAACTCAGCCTGGGCCGCTACCCCGGTCGGGGTTATGGAGAGGTCGAGAGACACGCTGGGAAGTGCTGGGGCCTGGTGCATGGAAGGTTCTGGAGAGAGGGTGATAAGCAGTGCAGCAGTCAACAGGATGGGGCCAGGACGCAGTGACAAGGACTTCGACAAAAACATTTTTTTTTAAACCCCTGAGTAGCATTATTTGCATACAATGCCTGGGCCCCTGGCCAGAGGATTAAGGTCGTCGGTGGGGATCAGGCTGTGCTCTGAACAGCTCGCTGGTGGGCCGGGACACGGCGCAGCTGCTCTTCCTGCCAGTCGCCGCGGTCCAGTCCCTCACGTGTGCAAGGAGCACACGCTAACTCCTTCCAGACACACCTGACGACACCACGCTGGAGCTTTTCAAGTGATCAGGGAGCTCGATAAGACAGAGAAGGCAGAGATCATTGTAGACGAAGAGAAACCTTGGAAAAGACTTCTTGAAGGGGGTGGTGGCTGAGGGGGTTGCAGCGAGTCTTCAACTTCTGCTGGTTATAGAACCCTCTGAGGACCTGGGGAGAGTACAAAGGTTGCACCAAGACACACGTTTGTGTGCTGCTGAGGATCCCCCACGCCCGCCCCCACGCCTGTCTCAGGCACCAGGTTCGACAGGCCTGGACTAGATCTGACCGAAACCTGTCTAACTCCTTCCAGCCTGGATTTGGGTCCTGGACTGGAGCTTAAGTCAGTGGCAGGGGACCTTCCAGTGTCCTGCGGCACAGAAGCCAGGACCAAGCCTGGGGTGGACAGTACGGAGTTGGAGCCGGGTGGTGCTGAATGCCAGCGAAGGCCACCCAGCCCGAGCCTTTACGACTGCACTTGGCCGTGCCCTGCTCCGGGGAATGTGACCTTGAATTCCCTGCCAGCGGGGCTAGAAAAGCATTCGGATCAATGAGCCACATGGTCACTTTGTCTGCACTGAAAACAGACCCCTGGAGGGTGTCCGTAGGGGAGCTGTCTCCTGTTTGCACATCCTGCTTGTACACCCCGTGGGCCATCCGAGCCCCAGCAGCCCCCGAGACAGACCCCAGCACCAGCCGAGGTTCTTGAATCATATTACCAAACTGTTCCAGAGCACCTGGGGGGCCCCAGGCAGGTGGGACCATGTGGAGGTGCAGCAGAGTGGGTTCCAAGCCCCCCTCCCCCCTTTAACTAGATTGGCTTCCGTTCTGTCCATTCCGTAGCTCAGAATTCCAAGTAAGATCTGGGTGTGTGTTCGTGAAGAATGCCACAGACTGAAAGAGAAGAAAGAATAGGCTTGAAAATAACTGTGCTGGGCCCTAGCTGGTGTGGCTCCGTGGACTGAGGGCTGGCCAGTGAACCAAAGAATTGCGGGTTCAATTCCCAGTCAGGGCACATGGCTGGGTTGCAGGCCGGTCCCCAGTGGGGGACGCACGAGAGGTAACCACACAATGATGTTTCTCTCCCTCTCTCTAAAATTAAGTAAATAAAGTAATTTTTTTTAAAAAAGAATCACGCTGGGAAGTCACTCAGGACACACCCCTCTCCACGCTGGTCCTGTCCTGGACCGGCTGAGGGTTTTCGAGTTGGGTCTTTGACCGTTGGCTCTCTCTCTACTCCAGGGTGAGGAAGCTTGTGCACTGAGGTGACCTCCTCTCAGTTTGTGCCTCTGGCCCTCAGGAGAGGGGCCCCACTCCCACCCCGAGCACATGGAGCCCCAGGCCCCACTCGGCCCTCAGCGGGGGCCCCTCCGTTGTCACTAGGGAGCCCTCATTACTCACCCAGAACTCAGACAGCTCCCCACGGGGACCCAGCCCAAACCCAGCTCCCAGCCGTAGGAAAATGTGACATGGCCTATGCAGTCCCACAGCCAAGGGCTGGCCCACAGGCCGTGTCAGAGCCACCGGGATCTCTGGAGGGGCAGAGGCCGGGGTGCTCGTGTCATCTGCGCTGCAGGCCAGGGCTGCTGGGAGCCAGCTCCTGTCTCACAAACCCCCGGGGGCCTCCCAGGGACCCGCTGTGTGGTCCTGGAGACAAGGAACTTCATCTCTCTGAGCTCCATTCCCCCCATCTGAAAAATGGGGGGGTGAAGATGCGGTGAAATGACATGTAACACTCCCGGTCCACCATGAGAACGTTTGCACAAAATGGTGGCTCCGTCTAGTGGGGGCTTGGGGGGTACAGGGGACACCCCCAGCCCCGGCTCCACACCTTTTGTCTGTCGGACCAGGCGCTCTGCTGGGCGTGAGGGGCGAAAGGCACACAGCCGCTGGCCGGACTCGCCCCGGGCCTGGGATTCCCCCGGGAGGAAAGGGGGAGCTCTGCCCGGACCACAGAGGCCCTCAGGAATTTCAGCTCTTGACCCTTTCTAGAAACCCGTGGGAGGGGATCATCTTCGCACAGGGAGGGCTCAGAGCCTGGTGGGGGACTGCTGACAACAGCCCCTTTCTCCACGGGCAGGGGCTGGTCCAGGCAAGGCCCTCTGCGGCCAAAGGGTGGGGGCCGGCCCAGGGTGGGACCTCTGCTGCGTCCCGGCTCGCCACCCACCCCCAACCCCCACCCCCCCACCAGCCACCCAGCTGTCCCGACGTGGGCATTAGTCATTTTCATCTCTGCGGCCAAGTAGCTCAACTGGACAGGGTTGGGCTTTGGTGAGGTCAAAGGCATGGGTTACCGTGGCAACTCACCACGCGTTGTGGCTGCTTGTTGTCATGTGTCTTCATCAAAAGACTGTAAGATCCTCAGGGACAGGGGACATATCCTCTTAACTCACTGAGTGTCCTAACCACAGTGTGCGGCACATGGTAAGCACTTAATTAATGTTCGTTGCCTGAGCAAATGCATGGCCGATCCATCACAGCTGGTGGAGGCCGTGTTTAGTGAGCACCTACTACAGACCAGGGACTCTTCCAAGCAATTTACAGTCATTTCCTCCCCACAGTGAGTTCTGTTATCTTTTCATGGGTCGAGATTCTGAGGGTCACTAACTTAAGATCACGCGGCTTGTTAAGCGACCAAGTAGGACTTGAACCCAGGGTATCTGCTCTTGAATCAGTGAGTTTCGTCACCTCCGGGTCCTTCTGTGAGACAGCACCGCCGTGTCAACAGCCCCTAGCCTAGCGGTCTGTGCTGTACGTGCCTTTAGCAGCCAGGGAGTCTAAACGGATCAAACGACATTAACTCCTGCTTTCCTGACGGTGGGTCCGGAGGGTCCCCTGGGATTGGTTCGACAGCTCACGTGACCGGAGGCCCCTGGTAGGTCCGCTCCAGGGGCTCACGCGATGTCGTCGGGGCTCCGCCTCTCTCCACCCAGGCCCTCTCTGCCAGGCGGCAGATCACATCCGTCCCTTGCTGCCTCAAACCCCCAAGCTCCCATTCAAGTGGACAGACTGGTGTCCTCCACCCAGCAGTCCCAGAAGGGTCCAGGACTGGGCGGCCCTGGCTGTGACTGGGTCGAGCCCGAAGGAGTTGCTTGTCATGGTTCGGTGATTGATGGGCCGGCCAGCTGTGGCTCCCGGGTTTGTCTCTGAGCCAGGGGTGCTCCAGCCCCAGCCAAGCCACAGATGGTGCTTGCAAGTGAGAAGGGGGTCTTCTGGGGGGGAACCTGGGCGCCGTTACCAGGAGCAGGGCGATTGGGTGCGGGCGTCCAGGCCCCCTTCTCATGGAAGGACACTCCAGTTTTCAGTCATCCTGAGAGGGAACTTTCAGGACACGCGGGCCTCCCTGTCGGCCCGTCCTCCGGGTCCAGTCCTGCCCACCCCATCGGGCCGCTCACTGGCTCTCGCGGGTCAGAAGAGATGAGCTCTCCCCAGTGCAGCCGGAACCGCCCGGCCCTTGGGCAGGACAAACAGCTGCTCAGAGCGGCCGGACAAGCTGTCAACAGACCTCCTGTGTCATTTTCTCCTGGATTTGAGGCCACTGTGATGGGACAGGAGAAAGAGAGGCCCTCTGCTTAGGTCGCCTCCTTCCCCGCTGCAGGCAGGTGAGCCAAGGCAGCTGATACCGGGCCCTTCCAAGGTGGGGTCCTTGCGAGCTCCCAGGACCCAGGGGACGCAGTCGAGGCAGGCCCCTGAGCCGGTCATGGGGAGCTGGGGCCAGTGTGACCACAGAGGTCAGCCTGACCTTCCCTCGGACAGGCAGTCCTGCCAGACACCACCCGTGTGAGGTCAGGCCACCCTTGGCTCCCACACCCCATGTCCTCCCATCTCACTGGGCAGAGACGGGGAGTGTCACCTCCCGGTGAACCCCAGCAGAGGGGGCGGGGGCCTCCAGGCCCCCCAGTGCGGGCTGGGTACGCTGTGTGCCCTCCCAGGGCTCACACCTCCTCGGCCGGCAGCTCCCTTGCCTTGGTTTGGGGGCCACCTCTCGAGTCTTCATGTTGACAGGTGTGTGTGTGTGTGTGTGTGTGTGTGTGCGAGTGTCCGTGTTTTTCTTCCCCAAGGAGTCGGTGTAGAATAATGACCCAGATTTCAGCTCAGGAGTCAACCAACCAAAGTTTCTAGGCTGGCTTTTTCCATTCGATTGCTGAGTGGCCCAGGGCGAGTTACTGGGCCTCTCGGAGCCTGCTGCTTCATCTGTAAAGTGAGGATTCGAAGAGACAACGTATGTTAAGTCCTGAGCACAGGGTGTGTGGGTCGCAGCGCACATTGTCCTTGCCGGTGAGGCTGTGGGTCTTGTGAGACTGTCCACTCCCGCCCCCTCGTGCTCTGTCCACAACAGGCTTTTCTTCACGACAGGAAGGGTTCGTTTTTCATGAGGCTGATGGCTTAGCGTGGAGACCGGCTCTGCCTGCGAGAGCCCAGGCTTGGGGGCAGACCCGAATCTCACTCCCAGCTCCTCTGGCTGGTGGCCTTGGACCCGTCGTCCCCCAGGCTCCCCACAGAAGCCTCCTGTGGCCCCTCCAACACACGACCGAAAAACAGCGCACACATTCGTTCTCTTGCCGTTCTGGGGGTCGGAAATGCGGCGCGGGTCTCGGGAGCTAAAACCAAGGGCTCAGGGCTGCCTGCCTTCGGGAGGCTGTAGGGGAAAGTCCGTCTCCTGGCCTTTCCTGGCGTCCAGTGCTGCCTGCAATCCTTGGCTTGCGGCCCCTCCCTCCATCTCAAGGCCGGCAAGCCTGCACTGCTCTGACCCAGCGTCCACGGCCACATCTCCCTCTAACTCCCGCCTTCTGTGTCCTTCTCCCACCGCTAAGGCCCCTTGTGATGGCACTGGCCCATCTGGATAATCCAGGATCATTTTCCATTTTAGAGTCAATTGATTAGCCCATTTAATGCCACCTGCAACCTTAACTCCCCTTTCCCACGTAAAGTAACCTATTCCCGGGTTCTGGGGACGTGTGGGCACGGGGGCGTCCTTGGGGGAGGGCACATTCTGCCAGCCATGCCCTCGGAGCCTGGTTTTGGAAATGACAGTGCTAGTCCCGACCTCCCAAGGCCGGGGGACGATTCCAGGAGACTTCTGACCCTGCAGGCGGCCAGGGGCTCGGAAAATGCTGCTTGGGTCTGCCCTGAGCACCCGCTGAATACAAAGCTGTGTTCCAAGGGCCACCCAGAGTCGTCAGGGATGGACGATGTCACGGTTCCTGCCGCAGAGCAGTTGGCAATGTGACCAGGGCAGCAGGACGTCATCGGGGTGGGTTCGCCCTTGGAGAGCAACGCAGAAACGGAAGACTTTCATTGACCCCGAACTGGGTGGGCAGCTGCTCCACAGAAGGGAGAGCTCTGGGTCAGCTGGAGAGATTCCTCTTGGGACGAGAGGGAAGGAGGGAAGGACATGCAGGGAGCTGTCCTAGGTCGCAGGGACCAGGGGGGCATTGCAGGGAAAAATTAGGGTTCCAGGTTCCATCCCCGGCCTAGCTGGGAAGATGGACCAGTGATGGTCAGTGACACTTGGGTGTGATGGGCACTTGGATGGAGCGACCGATGAGCCAGACTGTGAGTCCAGGGCGTGGTTTCCAGCCAGTCTCTGAACTGTTACTAAAGTTCTTCCTACACACTAAAAGCCACTCACAGGGAGAATCCAATTTGCTCCTCAGAGCCACCCTGTGAGGTAGGAACTAGGACTGACCCCACTTCAAAAATGAGGAAACGAAGGCTCAGAGAGGTCAATATTTGCCTAACATCACACAGCACACACCCCGTCACGCAGTTTGAATCCAGGCAGTCCAGCTTCTGGGGAAGAAAGGCTGGAGATGGCGAGGACCGGGCTCTCGGGTAAGGCATCAAGGACGAGGTGTTTGGAAAGCGGGAGATGGGAGAGTCTGGCCCCTTCCAGGAACCCCAAAGGCACTGGGCTGGCCAGAACTGTGGGCAGAACTGTGAGCGGACAGTAGGGGACAAAGGCCGGGCCCGGCTTGGCGGAGCATGGCGGCCACGCACTGGAGTTTGGACTTGCTTGGGAAAGCACGAGGGAGTCCACGCAGGCTTCCCACAGGAGGCAGGACCAGACAGGCCGAAGGAAGCGGGGGGGCAGCCTGACCCCCCGAAGGTGGAGGATCCCTGTGGACCAGCAGCCGCGCTCTGCAGGGCTGGCATGGAGGGGAAACCCCGCCCCGCCCGGCTTCCTGGGCTGAGGCCCTTTCGGGTTTGTTCCCAACATCCTGGCCTCTGCGGGATGTGCTGACCCGGCCATTTCCCGTGGCAGTGGCCTCTCACTTCCCCTGAACCCCCTCACCCCCAGCCCTCTGGACCCTGATCCCCAGACCGATAGCGGGGTGCCAGCCACCAGCCGGGCAGAAGGGTCCACTCAGTGGTGTTTGACCTTCATCCAGCAGAGATTAAACTGATTCCGAATTAATAGCCACAGGGCAGTTACCCCGGCGCAGCTGGCAGGTAATTTAAAGCTTGTCCTCGGGAGGCCGGCCCATAAATTATGCTTAATGAGTTGGAGGTCTCCCCGGGACACGGCAGCTCAGGGACCTCCCTCCGGAGTTCAGATTCAGGTAGGAGGGGCACGCTGCAAGACACCCTGAAAAAAGTCTGCCTCTCCTCTCCCCAAACAACAGCTGTGTTCTCACCTCTGCCAGCAGCTCCCAGACGTGTCACCGGGGTTGGGGTCCCGGCTTGGCCACTTCCTGGCCGCGCCCTTCACATTTCCAGGGCCTCAGTGCCTCCCCTTTAAAAAGGACCAGTAGCTCAGGCCCACAGCCTCTGAAGGACTTGCCTAAATGTGTGGATCCAATGAAGGAGAAAAGGATCTCAGAGTCTTTTGGGTTGCAGAACCCATCTCCAGGGATCGTGGGTTCCCTGTCCAGTTTGGAGGAACCTGTAAATAAATGCTAACGGTGGTGGCGGCAACTGTTTGGCGATTCCTCTCGCCCCTGACTCGAACGTGCTTCTGTGTCGACTGCTTTTGCTTGCGGGCAGGCAGCCGGCCGTCTGTCTGGGGTGCCCGGTCTGTCTGGAGTGCAGTGTGCAATGCCGCATCCCCCAGTGGCCGGGCTGCCCAGGGAAGGGGCGGGAGGCCGAAGCGGCGTTCCCTCCCCCAGGGTACTGCTGTTGAGCGGCCTCTCCGTGTCACCACCGCCTGGGCCGGCTCCCTGGCTTTGCGACCTGTGCAGTCTCCCAGGAACCCCCCCCAGCCCAGAGGGGCCCTGCTGGTTCATGCCCTACTGTTCTGCCGTCTCGACATTCTCCGTCATTTTGGAACTAGGGGCCTGAGTCTTCGTTTTGTGTGGGGCCTTGCCCATGATGTGGCTGGTCCTCCGCACAGCCCTGCCACGTGGGTTGTCAGCATTTTCCCTCCCGAGGTGCCCTCGAGGGGCACTGTCACCTGTTCCACAGGGGAGGCAAAGTGATTTCATTCCTTTGTTCACGTACCAGGCCAGCTGCTGGGCTCGACGGCCTTGGTTCTAGGGGTGTGTGCGTGTGTGTGTGCTGGGGAGGAAGATGGACAATGAACAAGCACATGACTATGAATATTTCAGTGACAGAATGTTCCAAAGACAATAAAACAGGGTGACAGGAGGGAGAGAGATTTAAATAGCAACTTTAGCAGAAGGGAAGCTGGTATTGGCTCTGGTGTTAAGCTGCATCTGCTACATTTTGGGGGTGTTTTTCAAAGACTTGGGGTCATTTCTAGGTTCCTCTGACCCCCAAAGGACCTGAGCTGGTGGGGTCTGAGTGGAGCAGCCAATGGGGAGGATCCTTGGGCCCAGGAGACTGTTTACCCACATGCCTCGACAGCGGGCCTTTCCACACTGAACCTGGAAGGCCCAGTCTGGAGGGGCAGGTGGGTGAGTGCAGGGTCTGCCTTCCTTTCTCTGAGCATCCCCACGTCCTAGGGGCCAGGCCCTGCACCCGAGGCTCCTGAGGTTTCTAACTAACCCTCGCAGCCTGGTGAGGGTGCTTGGACTTGGGACCTTCCCCACTTTCAATTCTCCCCGCTTCCCCAGCGGGAGGTGGTGAGGCCCAGAGATGCCAAGTGACTCATGCAAAAGTCACACAGCAAATCAACTCCAGAGCAGAGCACTGGCCGGCCTGGCCCCAGCCAGGCTGCCTTCCATTCCCAAGGGCAGTTCAGGCTCCAGGGCTGCCAAGGGCATGCGGTCCAGGACCGCCCTGGGAGATCCCTGGAACAGAGGGTGGCCCCCTGCTTGGTGGAGGGGGGCGTGGTTGGCTGGGACACTCTGGCATCTGGTTATACCTAGAGGAAGGGCTTCCAGCATCTGCTTCACTGAAGAGAAATGAACTTCCCAGAAAGCCGAGTGCAAAGGCAGGCACTTCCCCAATCTGGCGGGCAGAAAGCCCAAAGCTGACCCCGGATGCCCAGCCCCGGGTTTGGGGGGTGCCCCCCCCAGGGAGGCACAGGACGGGTCCCTGCTGCGGAGGCTGCTCCCCACTGGATGGAAGCTGCCAGCCCCCAGGGATGCTCGGGAGGGAGGAGGGCGGCCCTGCTCCAGCTGGGCCAGTGCCCACCAGGGGGGCGGCGGCGGAGGGCGTCGGGACGGTTCACGCTGCGGCCAGCAGACTGGCTGCGTGTTGCAATGTCTGGTGGCGTTTGCAGCATCCTGTCCGCGTGTGCAGCTGGGGTAACCTCAGGCCGGCGCGGAGGAGCGTGTGTGGCTCGCAGGCCGCGGCCCGGAGGCTGCTGGCACCTTGCATCTCATTTACAGCTCTGGGTTCAGCGGCAGGTCAGCAGCGCCTGACATCACCGCGTTTGTTTACCGCTCTGCAGGAGGGAGGAAGCGAGGGCGGTCCCTGCAGCCCGAGGGGGACCTCCCCCCCATCCGCTCCCTGCCCCCAGTCCTCCCGCCCTCCACGCCCCAACCCCCCTCCCCATCCTCAGTCCAACCCCGCCCCTCCCCCTCCCCTGTCCGCACCCCCAACCCCAGCTCCAACCTCCCCATCAGCTCCCCAACCCTAACCCGGCGCCCCTCCAAAACACCCTCCCCCCTCTCACCCCCCACCCCCCCGCACCCCTACCAGACACCCTGCCCCACCTCCTCTCCATCTACCTACTCTTTCCATCCCTTTCCCATCCGCCAAATGGGATCCCGGCCCAATCCCCACCCAGGACTCCAGCGCAGCCCCGCCCCATCCCCTCCCGACCCCGGGCGCCCCCACCTTCCTCCCGCCCCTGGGCCCACTTTCAGAAAGACTTCCTGGAGCCGCCTGCCAGACCCGTTGAGGTTTCGCCCAGCGACTCCTCCTGCCACCCCCTCACCCAGCCCTCGGAGCGCAGGCCGGTCTCCCGGCGCGGCGCAGGCCGCGGCTCCTGACTGTCAGGGCCTGGGTTGGGATGGCCGGCCCCTTTGTTATTGGAAACTGATGTGTTTACCAGCGGCGCTAGGTGGGTAGCTGGCCGGCTGGGCGGGCATCCAGACACCTTGGCCTGGGGAGGCTGCCCCGGCCACCTGGAACTGTTTCCTCACGCTCGGCCACCCCGCCCCCTCCCTCCGCGTAAGCCCAGGGTTCTGGAAGATGGAGGGACCTGGGGGTGGGAGGCGGGGGTCTTTCTCTTTCTCCACACCTGGAACTCGGTCCACAGCAACCCCTTTCTTCCCTGTTCTCAGGCCACACCCTGTGGGGTCCTCCTTCTGTGGCAGCCCAACCCTGCAGCCAGACAGAATCTCCTCTTTCCCATCACCTCCGCCCCGGGGCCCCGGCCCCTGCCTTGGACCACGTCTGCCACCTGCCACACAGCAGCTCCTCTGGGCCCCTGCGCTGCCCTGGTTCCCACCCCTCCCACACCTCCAATTCCACAGTCAGAGCTTGCCCCAAACCGGAGTCAGGGGCCATCACGGCTCTGTCCGTGACCCTCCCCAGGGCTTCCCACCACTGGGGGCAGAAGCCCCAGACCCCAACCTCCTGCCTGTCTCCCATTGGGCTCCACCACTTGGCCTCCTTGCTGTCACCCAACACAGGAAACCCACTCCCACCCCAGGGCCTTTGCACTGGCCGTTTCCTCAGCCTGGAACGGCCTGGAACCTGGGTGTCACTGCCTGCTTCCTTCCCCTCAAGTCTCTGCCCAGTTGTGACCTTCCCTGCCCCCTCCCCCATCTGCATGCCCCTTGCACCCCTTCCCGAGCTGCCTGTTTCTTCCCTGCACTTCTGACCACCTCTACGTGCCATATAGTAGAGTGTCCATGTGCTCATCGTGACCCAGCGTCCGCATCCACATGGGAACGCAAACTCCGGGAGGGTGGGATGGATCTGTGTGTTTTCTCCACTGAATCCCAAGGCCTCTCAAAGCCCAGCCGTGAGTGAGTGAGTCCAGGCGTGAGGGAGGCAGGACAGGGAGCAGTGAGGGAGCTGGGCTTTGGAGTCCAGGTTCAAGGGCTGCTGGGAAACTTCTGGCAGGGCAGCTGGCCTGAGTTTCCTAGCCTGGCTGAGCCTCATCCCCAGGCCAGACTTCCAGCCCCATTGCTCGGGGTGGCAATACTGAAGTGCACCCTGCTGGAGAGTGGTCTGTAAGTACTGGCTCTCCTCCCCCGTGGGGAACCCCCACCTCCAGGCCACCTGGGTTCTCCACAAAGGGCAGCTCAGAGGGAGGAACTGGGGTTAGACAGAGGTCATGGGGCTTCAGCCAGTAGCTCTGACCGGAGCTTCTCCAGCCGGGTATTTTTCCCAGCGCGGTCTGCAGGAGCTGCGGCCCTACAGCCAGTCCAGTGGGCTGGAAGCGTTTGTGAAAAGAACCATCAGCCCCCGGGTTTTGGGGGTCAGAAGTGAGAAGCTACTCTGGTCTCCCTGGATCAGCCTTTGAGACAGTTCCCCTGGAGGGTCTTCCCAGGGGGCCCAGAACTGAAAAGGTGCACAAGAACCACACGCAGGAATGGGATGGGGACTTAACCCAGTTGTCACACTCGGTTCTGAGCACCTGCTCTCGGCTGATGGCGACGCTGTTAGGGTTTGAGCAGGGGTGCCCTCTCCCCTCCGGGACATGTCCATCTCCTCGGGGATGGGCAGGCACGTGCCTCCGACCCTGGAAGGGACCTAAGGAGGCAGGGACTGACGGCAGCGCTATTCACAATTGCTGGAACTTGCAACCCGGCGTCGTTTCACAGGAGATGGGTAAATAAACGGCGGTCTATCCCCACGATGGGACGTGTCTAAGCACTAAAAAGAAGGGAGCTGTCAAACCGTGAAAAGACGTGGGGAAAGCGTACGTGCGTATGACTACGTGAGAGAACCCAGTTTGAACAGGCTACCTGCTGTGTGATTCCAATCCTATGACATTTTGGAAAGGGCCGAACTGCGGAGACAGTAATGAGATCAGCGGTTGCCATGGACGGAGGGGGCGCGGAGCCGGGGTGAGTGGGCGGAGCCCAGAGGGTTGCGGGGCAGTGGGACGCTCTGTGTGACCCTGCGCCTTGCGTACACGTCATTACGCAGCGTCCAAACCTGGGAATGCCCAACACCAAGAGGGACCGGTGTGCACCGTGGACTCTGGGTGACAAGGACGCGTTAATGCCGGTCCATCCAGGGTACCCGACGTTCCACTTGGTGTCGATGCGGATCGTGGGGGAGGCTGTGCGTGTGGGGGCCGGGGTGTGGGGGGCATCTCTGTACCTTCCACCCCATCTCGCTGTGAACTTAAAACCGCTGTAAAAAAGAAACTCTATTAATAAAAAGTTATTTTTGAAAAGCAGGGCTAGGGCTGGGAAGCGAGTGTCTGCGGGGGTGGGAAGGTCTCTCTCGGGTAAAGGCACTTGAGCAGAGCCCATGAGAAAAGGGCGTGGGAAGAGGGCTGCCTGGGGGAGGAGGACGGGGGGCGGGGAAGAGCTGGTGCAAAGGTCCTGAGGGAAGCGGCCCGGGAGGACTGGGAACCGGGAGCCAGGCAGTCCAGGGTGGGGTGGGAGGGACTGGGGGGCGCCGGGCAGCTGCGGGATTGCAGAGGTCGGCTTGGCCTCGGTGTAGGAAGAGGGGAGAGGGTTGACCCGGCCGGGAGGTAACAGTGGTCTGGGGGAGAAGAGAGCTGGGCGTCCGCCGTCCTCACCAGTCTGACCCCTCAGCCCGTGCAGCCCCCAGGCGCCATACAGTGGGGTTAGGGCCATCCCTGTCACCTGCTCAGTGAACACTTGGCCAGCGAGTCCGTGTGCCACCCCGGAGTGGGGCGGTGGCATTCCCTCTGACCCTGGGAGGGGGACGCCTTGCCATCTGGTCCTTGTCATTGGCCTGTGCTCAATGACACCTGTGCCTTGAATGGATGTGTCCTGTTACGGGCCCAGCTGGCTCCTACAGGTGGAATACAGTGGCCGAGGGCCCAGGCTGGGCATCAGATCAAGCAGGCTGGAGTCCGACTCCCCCAGGTACTACCTGAGTGACCCTGGGTATGTATCACAAAGCCCCTCCGTGCCTCAGTTCCTCATGTGCAATGGGCGTGACACCACCCTCCCGGGGCTGCCAGAGGACTGGGTGAGACACAGCCGTGGGTGCGGGTGCCAGCTGGGTGCAGGTGCCAGCTGGGTACAGGCAGGGGTGGGTGCTGGAGGTTATCCTATGGCTCCCAAGGAGCCAGCTCCAGGCTGGATGTCACCCAGGAGGATGTCTTGGTCCCACTCAGGCTGTGGTCCGGGGACTGTGGGGGGACAACCCCACAGGCTGACACAGAAGGACGGAGCCAGTGTGAGTCTGCCCCTCATAGCCATGTGGAAAAGCCCTGCGTGCTGCGTGGGCAGCTCGGCTGTGCAGGGACAGGAAGGCGAAGGGGGAGCACTGCAGCCCATCAGAGAGGCCCTGCAGTTTGTGTCACCTCTGACACCCCGGGGTGACGTGGGTCAGCGCCCCTGAGGCCACACCAGGGGCAGGGGGCGCACGGGGGCAGGGAGGGTTTGGCTCCCGCATGAGAGGAGAGGCGGAAGTGTCTCAGGGTGGTGCCCGAGCACTGTCGCCGTCGCTGAAGGGCAGTCTTTGGAAGAGGGGCTGGCAGGCTTGCTGGGCATGCATGCCGGGGGCAGCCGGCCCTCCCAGTGGGTGAGAGCTAGAGGCATTCTAGTAAAAAAAATAGCTTCGGGGGAGAACAAAACAAAATAAAAAAATGAGCTTCTGCCCTGGAGAGTGACGGAATCTTTGGAGAATGATTGTTCTAGAGGTCTAATAAAACTACCACGGCACTGGATGGCCTGGGACCCGTGTACCCCGCCCCCAGCCCTCGGCACCGCCTTAGGGTCCTCACTGGAACCCCCAGGCCTCCCCCCCCAGAGCTCAGCTAGAAAACCTCTCCTACTGCAAAGCGTTCTCAGTGGCTGGCCCGCCACGCTGCCGGATTCTGCCTTCCTGGGCCGGGGGTGTAGCTGGGGGAGGGTGTGCCGAGTCAGGCGGAAGGATGGGAACGGAGAGGTCTCTAGGACTGTGTGGTTCTGCCCCAGTCAAGGCCGTGTCAGAAGCAGAGACGACCCAGAGGGGTCACCCAGGCACCCAGCAGCCCGGTGACTCCAGTTTTGTGGGGGGTGGGGGGGTGGGAGGGATCTTCTGGGAGAAAGGTTTACTCCTGGGGTTAATAATAGCAATAATAATAGCTAACATTTGTCACGTCCTTTTTCATCCTCCCAACCATCCTTCAAAGCGGATGCTTTAATAACTTGAATTTATAGAGCGGCAAAGGAGGTTTTCCAAGCCCGGGTAACTCGTAAGGGGTGGATCAGAGAGGCCAGCCCAGGCAGCCCGGCTCCGGGCCCGTGTTCTGGGCCACTCCACTCGAGACGGGGCTCTCTTGTGGGAAATGGAGGGGGATGGGGGTGGGGGAAAACCCAGCATTCACCTCGCACTGCACGTGTGTCCGTGTCTGAAACAGCGCCTGCCCACACACGCGCATCCACTCGCCCGCGTCTCCCCGGCACCTGCGCGAACTCCCAGTGTGGACGCCCCAGTGGTTGGTTGCTCGTTTGCCCTCCTCCGGCCACAGGGGCAGCTTTTCACCAACGTCGCCGGCTGGCGGTGCTGGGAGGACAAGAGCTGTGCTCCCTCCAAACTGTGACCGTCCACCCCCCGCCCACCCTGCCGTGGCTTGGGGTCTCCGGTGGGTATTTTCTTTTCTCCTGAGAAGCCAGCGCAGCACTGCTGTGGTCTGTAGCACGGGGCCCAGGGGACGAGCGCTGGCCCGCCAGAGCCCTGCCCAGGGCCTTGGGTCTTCCCAGAGCTGCCGATTATAAACAGATGCTCCTCCAGGGACCAGGCGGCTCACGTCGCTGGTGGGACCGTGCTCTGCAGCTGAGCTCCAGCCGTGAATGTCAAGTCCAGGCCTGAGTGTGGGCCCCTCTGGGCGAGGAAGGCGAGGCTGGGTGGGGGAGAGCCGGTTCTCTGGTCAGCAGATGTTCCCAGAAGCCTCCGGGGCCCAGCGCCACGTGACAGTGTTAGCTCTCTGCCTGGTACTCAGAGACAGTGGTACTCTGTGCCTGGCCCGCGCTGGGTGCTGAGGTCACGAGGTGAGTAAGCAGTCCCTGACGGACCTCGTGGGGGAGGCAGGGGGGCTCACCCACAGGCCCAGCACCCCCACATCTGTGCACAGTGGAGGTGCAAACCAGAGTTCGGGCTGGCGGTAGGGAACGTGAATTCTGAGCCATGCTGCTCTGCTTACTCCGAGCGGTATGACCTTGGGCAAGTCATTCTACCTGTCTGGGGGTTACCTCCCCCATGAAATGGAGAGAGTCACCGTCTCCACATGGGATGGTGAGGATGCGAGAAGAACGCACGTGGAGGTACTCAGCACCACACCTGGCCCACGGCAGGTGCTCAGCAGATGTTGCCACGGTCGAGGGTTGTACGTAGTGAGGCTGGAAGGAGCAGCCTGAGAAGCCTAAGAGCTGAAGGGACCTTCCAGCAGGGTTCTGCGGGATGAATAGGAGTCCGCAAGCATACTTGGCGTTTATCACAGAGACAGACAGCTCGTGCTGAGCACAAGCTAGGGTCACAGGGAACCCACAGTGGGTGAGATTTAGCCCCTGTCTCCCAAGAGACAGGATGTGGACCCAGCAGGGTGTTGAGGGCACCCACAGGGCCAAGTGCACTGTGGGAGAGCACGCACGCCCCGGGAGCTCTGGGGCCCCTCGAGCTCCCCCATCATTCACTGGGCAAGGGGGAGAGAGATGCCAATGGGCAGTGGATGGGAGCCCCACTCCCATGCTGCGGGGGGGCAGGGGCAGCAGGCATTGGGCCCGCGGCACTGAGGCCCCTGTGCGTGAAGGGTCCGTCTCCCTGGGCCCGATCAGCTGAGAAAGCTCGGCTCCGCCTCCCTGGCTCAAGATCATAAATGGCGGCACTTGTCCCTTAGAGTCCTTGCTCCTGACACGGAGGAGCATGAGGAGGCCAACGACAGTCAGCCATGACCCCACCCCGAGACATGCCCTGTCCCTGTGCATTCTGGGGCCCCCCTCCACCTGCCTCGTTTGTAGCAGGGAGACTGTCCTGTGCAGGTAACGCCGCACCTTCTGGTTTCCGGAGCGTTAGCTCCCGGGGTGTATTCCGTGCCGTGAGCACTCGTCACTCTAACGGCTGCAGAGGAGGGCAGGCTGAGAGGCTGCGCCGTGCTCTTCTAGGCTCTTCCTCCCCGTGGGAAATCACGGGGTGGGGGGAGGGGACTTACTGAACACTTAGTGGGTGCCAGCTTCGGCACACGCAGTCTCCATGAGACCGCGTGAAGGGAGGAGATGGCTCCTCTCCTGCCGGCAGAGGGAAGGATGGTGACAAGTCTGGGTTCACACCCCGGCTGTCACTCAGCTGCTGTGTGACCTCAGACTAGGTGCTTAGCCTCTCTGAGCTGCAGTTTCCTCATACCGGGAAGTAATGTAGCCACCCCAGAAATCCCCCGATTTCAACCGAGCCCCCCATTTAGTCTTTGTCCTGCTCATGGTCGTTCGAGTCCGATGGTTTTCTCCTTCCTCTGGGTCTTCCTCCCCGGGAACGCGGGCCCCCGGAGGCAGGCCCGTGTCTGCTCCGTGTTGCTCTCTGTCGGCTCCCGAGCACCGGGCACGGCGCCCAGGCCGCCGGGGGCCCTCTGCACTGTTCTGGTGAGCAGATGGGCCATCGTCCTGCCCGGGGCGCAGCGTGAGGCTTAAGGAGGACCGGGTGGGGAAGGGCGCTGGGGTGGGGACACGTGACACAGGCCCAGAACTCTTAAAGCTCAGAATACCCCTCGGTGCCTCGGGGTTCAGGGGTGCCTCTGTGGAAGACAAGGACTCTGGGTTTGAATCCTGCCTCTACCACCCACCCAGGGGGACTTTGGACCTTTATATCCTACAAAAAGTGGACAACAACAGCCTTCAACTTGGGGGCTGTGCGGGGGTTCCGGCTGGCTGTCACCTCTGTCAGGATGGCTCTGGGGGGGCGGGGGAGGGGCTGGAGCCACGCCTTGGCTGGGAGGCCCCGCCAGGGCAGGGCGCCTGTGGCCGGTGTGGACCCACCGCCCCCAGAGGTCACAGGTCGGGGCCTACCGCTCCGGGAGGTCACAGGTCTTTGCCCTCCCTCTGACCTTCTCCTCCCCAGCCACAAGGCTCAGGAGGACAGAAGCCAACCGTTTGCCCCAGAGGGGAGGGCAGGCCAGGAGGTGTTGAGCTACCCTGAGCCCTTATTTTACAAACCCAGCTTAAGAGCAAATCCTGGGCCGCTGACCCTCCCCAGCTGCTCCCTGTCACGGGAGTTAATTAAGAGGAGGCTCTGCCTTGGGTTCCCAGGGCTCATAAATCTGCCCCCTCCCCGGCCCACCCGCCCCATGCTCCTCTCGGACCCCCGCCTGCCTCCTGTGGCCGGGGTCTCACCTGCGTTGTGGCCCTGGGCGGCCTCTTCTCCTGTCTTCTCTCCAGGGCCGGCAGCAGGCCATTCTGGGCAGAGGCCACCTGGCGGGCCTGCTGAGCTCTACCAGCCAGGGTCCTGATACCCAGCCGGGCCTGGGGGGCAGACTTGAGGGAGATGAGAGGCCCAGGGAGAGACAGCGGCCACAGCCATTCCCATTTCCTCCACTCAGCTCCCTCGCCGTCTGCCCTGCATGGACCAGCCCTGGCCACGCCGCCACCATGGAGATGCACCGGGTCCGAAGATGGGAATGCGAGTGGCCTGGTGGCCCTCGGGGACTCTGAACCTCCCCCCGAGGGCCTGGGGGTGTGTCACGCAGCGCTGCACACACACACACACACACACACACACACACACACACAGACTGTGAGGCCCATGCACGCCCTCCCCGCCCCCCCCCCCCAGCCTCATTGTTATCTGAGACTAAAACCCCTCCCCGCCCTGCTTCCAGGGCCTCCGCCTCTGACCTGGCTCCTGGCCTCGAGGCTCAGCCCAGGGCGGTTTGAGGCTCTGGGGAACCCCAGGTCTTGTGGGCCGCTGGTCTCAGTAGACTCTGTGTTGAGGGTCCTGAGACCCTGAACAACTCCATCAGGGAAGATGGAACAGCTTCGGCCTTAGGCCATTTAACTGCTTCCCATGCCACCCTACCTGGGCCCCAGAACTTCCATTCATCCGTGCAACAAAGAGCACAGGCTGGCTGGGCACAGGGTGAGAAACGCACAAGCCGGAGTCAAGGGCCTCAGGCCCCAGCCCCACGGGTTTGGGGCAGGGGGGTGGGGCTCTGAGCAGAGGCCTGAGGAGGCCAGTCCTGCAGCCACCAGGGGCATCCTCCACAGAGCCTCTAAAGGAGATGGCCAAACCTCAGGGTGCCCCGGGGGCAGGCCCCGCCCACAGAAGGCAAGGGGTGTGACTTCACTTCGCCTCCGGCACCCCAGCCCTGAGTCCATCTTCGGCTTGTCCTTCCAGCCACGTAGGCGAGGCTGGCCTCCCGGGTCCCCTGACTGTCCATGTCTTGGGCACACCACACTGGGGCTTGAGGCCCCTGCCCCCCTTGCTGCACCTGGGAACTTGGGGGTCCAGGAAGAATTACTCTGGCCCCACAGTCCCCGGGCCCTCGGTGCCCCTTTGCTGGAACCCCATGCACACCTGTTTGTGCCGAGAAGAACCCAACACGCCCAGAAGGAAGAGCACCCATCTGGGCTGCTGCCCTGGACCCTCTGCGGTACCATTGGTGCTCCCAGGCCTCTGGACCCATGCATCTTCCAACAAGCCCCCTACTTTAAGCTCCGCCCCTCTGACAACTTGCCCCGAAACTCTCCGAGTCCCCAGCCTCACCAGACCCAAGGGAGCTGTGCCAGCTCCAGGGTCCTGCTTCCCTTCTGTGTTGGAGGCGGGATGGGGTTAGGCAGGAGAAAGGAGGCCAAGGATCACCTTCACTCACTCAGATACACTCAGAGGATGATGGGTGGACATGGGTGTATATGGATGGATGGATAATGGATCGATGGATGGTGGGGTGGGGTGGGGTGGATAGAAGGAAGGAATGCGGGATGATGGATAGATGGGAGAAAGGATGGACGGACGGACAGACGGGGTGACCAGGAAGGGTGGAAAGGAACGGGCTGGCACTAAACTGCCTCCCCAGAGCAGACGCTGTGTCTAATCGTCCCCGGGAAGAGCCTCCCCGGCCTGGCCTGGAGGAGCATCCTAGGTCTGTTTGCAGTTAACAGACAAGAGAGGGTCTCTTGGAGCCTGTCTAATTGCAGCTCGTTTGCCCCTGCTGGGCCGCTGGGTCAAGGAGAGGCCCCGAGGGCGAGCTCCCCATAACCCATCCTGTGGGTCAGGACTGTAATTAAAATGAACCCAGTGGCTGGACCAGGTGGGTTTTCCAACCCGGCTTTCCCAGAGTTGTCTTAGCGGTTGAGAAAACGCTTTTATTTTCCTTTTGAAACTACTTCAAATGTTTTTTAAAACTCTAATAAAAAAAATCAAATTCACCAGAGACCACAACACCTTGGTGTGTCCCTACGAGCCCCACCTACCTGGGGCCCCGGCTGCCTGAGGGAAGCTTCTGAGATCTCAAGGTCAACAGCTGGTCAACTGTCACTACTAACAACTGCTAATCAGTGGGACTTTGCTGCCCTGCCGCTCTGCCCTGCCGTTGCCGCAGAGCACATTACAGAAACCAGCTGCATTCCGGCCCGAGGTCATCGGCCCTCCATCTGGAACGCCCCCTCGAAGGCACCGCCTCCCCAGCACAGCCTCTCCGTCTCTTTAGTTGCTTTCAAAGTGAGAGAATACAGACTTGGACCTGAAACTTACTCCTTGTTTCGGTTCCACACGTCGGGGTTTCCGTGTTGGGTTTTATTTTTTTTTTAATATATTTATTTACTTATTTATTTTTAGAGAGGGAAGGGAGGGAGAAAGAGAAAGAGAGAAACATCAATGTGCAGTTGCTGGGGGTTATGGCCTGCAACCCAGGCATGTATCCTGGCTGGGAATCGAACCTGCGACACTTTGGTTTGCAGCCCGTGCTCAATCCACTGAGCTACGCCAGCCAGGGCTTGGGTTTTATTTTTAAAGGAGGCGTTCCACTGATGCTTTTAAAGGGCAACAGAAGAAACAAAAACAGACCCATCGGCCTAATCCCCAAAGGAGCCTCTCATCCCTTCTCTCCCTGCTTGTCTCCAGCCCTGGCCTTCCCTCCCTCCACGCCCCGGAAGCTGAATCTTAGTTGGGGTCCTTAGTCCCACCGCCCCCAACCCTTGTACCAACAGGGGCCTCTCTGGACCCCAGGCCACGGCAGGAGGAGCTGTGTCGTCCTTGCTTAGGTCAAGGCTGAGAAACAGCTGGGCTTCTCTGCTGAGCCTTTGTGGCCGGCCATTCATAAAATTGTCCAACCCTTTTCAGAATCCATTTCTGGGTCCTGCCAGGGTCGCCTCCTGGTGTAATGAGTCCTGGGTTTATTAACTGGGGGGGGGGCAGTTTCCTCCTCGGCGGGAGCCTGGCTGCCTCTCTTCCCGGCCCTCCTTCCGCGTGTGACCGCGTGTGACCACAGCTGGGTGAAGGCTGGGCTCACCCACCGTGCGCCTTGTGGCCCGAGCCTCCCATTGCCATCTTGTGGCTGGCGTTCCTAAACCTGGCTCTAGACCTAACTGGTGAGAAAGCCAGGTTGTTCCTACCTGAGAACCTTCTGGAACATTCTACGAAGGAGCTGGGCAATTGCCTCTAACTATGTAGGATAACTGGATTGGGCTGGGAGGAGGCGTCCTGCTGGAAGGAGTGTGTAAGACTGGCAAATAACCCGTCAATGGATCAGTCAGAAGTGGGCTCAGAAATTGTGGGTTCGCTTCAGAGTGGGCCGGACCCCTGTAAAAAATCGCATTATTCATTTGCTTTGCATACACTCTCTGGATGGAACGGGCTTGTTCAGTGCTGTCATGCTTTCCTTCCAGATCGTTCTCTGGGGCCGGACGGAGAAATGCCTGAAGGAGACGACGGAGGAGATTCGGCAGATGGGCACGGAGTGCCACTACTTCATCTGTGACGTGGGCAACCGGGAGGAGGTGTACCAGACGGCCAAAGCCGTCCGGGAGAAGGTGAGCGGCCTGGGAGGGTCCACCCTCAGCTCAGCGGGACACGGAGAATAGCAGCCTGAGAGAACCTTCTCGTGTGGCCTGGGACATGGCACTGCCGGTGGCAGAGCGGCTGTTTCCAGAGTGTCTCTGAGGGCCCTCCCGTGAGGCTGGCCCACGCTGCGTGTGGGCATGCGTGTGTGTGATTCAGGGGGCAGGGATTGGGTGTGTGGGTTGATCCCATGACCGAAGTAACCATCTCTTGTCCCCTTTGGAATTTAGACCTGGTGAGTTTCTCTCTCCTAGGCCCTGGGGCCAGTTGGGGGGCGGCGGGGGCGATACCCCATTTCTGTCTGGGAAAACCCTGCCCCTGACCCCAGCCATCCGTGTAGACTGAGTGTGCCCGTGAGCTCCGAGGGTGCAGAAGCCGCCTCGACAAGCACATGGTGAATGTCCACAGCTCTTACGTGACAATAACCTCATTTATTACAAATGTGCCATAAATTATTTCTGATCCTCAAAACGACTCTGAGAGGCTCATTAGCTCTACCTTACAAACCACGGCCGATGCTCAGAAGGGTGATGCGGCCCCAGGTCACATGGCAGGGTCCCACCCCCGTAGGGCCCAGGCCCCTGGGGCTGCCCTCACGGAGCGCGCGGCCCGTGTCCGCTGCAGGTGGGCGACATCACCATCCTGGTGAACAACGCCGCCGTGGTCCACGGGAAGAGCTTGATGGACAGCGACGACGACGCCCTGCTCAAGTCCCAGCACATCAACACCCTGGGCCAGTTCTGGGTGAGGACCCTTCCGGGGAGACCCAGGCCTGGGCTGGGAACGTGAACCTGTTCCTTCCGTCTGGGGGGCCCTGTAAGGGAGTAAGGAGAGGCTCCCCAGGGCTTGGGGTCAGGTCGGGAGGGATGTCCAAGGACAAGGTGGCCGGACAGAAGGAATGACTGGTGGACTTCCTGTGGCAGGCAGCCCTCGGCCCCCTTCTGACCCGGAAGGGCTCCGTCATCGGGGTTGTGTGTGTGTGCAGGGCTGCCTGTCCTCCCTGAGGTGGTTAGGGGGCTCTGGGGGCGCGGCTGCTCCCCACTGACCTCCCTGCCCGCCCTCAGACCACCAAGGCCTTCCTGCCTCGCATGCTGGAGCTGCAGAACGGCCACATCGTGTGTCTCAACTCCGTGCTGGCCCTGTCCGCCATCCCCGGCGCCATCGACTACTGCACCTCCAAGGCCTCGGCCTTCGCCTTCATGGAGAGCCTGACCCTGGGGCTGCTGGACTGTCCGGGCGTCAGTGCCACCACCGTGCTGCCCTTCCACACCAGCACCGAGATGTTCCAGGGCATGAGGGTCAGGTCAGTGAGCCAGGCCCCATGAGCGGATCGGCAAGGCAGGAGGTTCAGGATGTGCAGAGAGAGCACAGATACACGAATAACCAGGAGCCCTTTCCCTTTGGCCGTGAGGTCCGGCACCGGATTCCCCACCTGCAGGATGGTGGGATGCTACAGAGGTGTGGGGTCCCGCGTCCAGGGCGGAGAGCGCTTCCGAAGCACCAGTGCGTGCAATGGGGTACCACCCGCTGTCCGAAGAGAGCGGAGTGCTGATCCGCTCTCTGTGTGAATCTCAGAAGCGTTACGTTAAGCCAAAGAGCCAAAGACAGTAGGGTTTTATTCTGTGTGATTCCATTTGTATGAGGTTCTAGAACAGGCCAAACCGGGCCGTGGCGATAGAAGTCAGAACCGAGCCATCCCTGCAGGGGTGGGGCGAGCCTGCAACGGAGCACGAGGGAACTTTCCAGGCTTCTAGGAACGTTCTCTCTTCGTGACCGGGGCACTGGTGACATGGGTAAAAACGAACCCTACTGTGTACACTTAAGGTTTAGGCCCTTAGTTGCATGCACATCACAGGCACTCGGCTCGTGCGTGCCGAGTGGGAGTCCCTCAGCACAGCTTCGTGGTGATGACCGGTGTGGTTTCAGTGGTCAAGAATCAGGACACCTGGTTCTGGTCACACCTCACCTGTGCGCAGCCGGGAACTCCTGCGCCAGTTTTGTTCCCTCTCTGAGCTTCACTTCGCTCGTGTGCACAACGGCGGAAATACGATGTTCTTGGTGGGGGTATGGGAGAATTAAAAACAACACAAGTAACATCTAGAGCAAAGCCCGAGGCACGCCTGATGCTTGGGAACAAACCCCTTGCTCTTGTTGTCCTTACGATAAACATCTTCATAAACGCATCTGTTGTTCATCTCGCTGGCAGACTGTCCCCTCAGTGTGTCACAGAAGTTTCCATCTCCACCTGACTCGCATGCAAATTATCATAGATTCTGAATTTAGAGGAGGCTGGATTAATGACTGTCAATGTTCCGAGTTGGCTCCCTCTGCCCAGGAGGTCTTGCGTTGGTTTCTTTTCATCCGGGCATACAGCAAGTGCTTAATGAGTGCGCATTGGATGGAAATGCAGCAGCGGCAATCTTAGTTTTAACAGGGCGCCTGGGTGCAGAAGTGGGCGGGACACTGGCAGACCCCACCTTCCAGCACTTTAAGATGGAAATGCGAGGTTTTCCTCAAGTCATTTTTCCACAGTTGAGAGTGTGGGCCCAAACTGCCTGTGTCCCCTTGGGCAAGTCACTTTTCCAGGCTCCAGCTTCCTCCTCTCTGAGAGGGGGTTGAGAAAAGTGCCCCCTTCCTTCTCCACGGGTTCGATGCTCCTGTGGGTGGATAACCACCCTGCCTGGCCGGCAGGGAGCTCCAGCAGGGGTGCCCAACCTTTCGGCATCTCTGCACCCCACTGGAAGAAGAGTTGTCGTGGGCCACACGTGCCACAAATACATTAGGACACGTAATCACGCACACACACACAAAAAATCTCGTAATGTTTTAAGTGAATTTACAATTTCGTGTTGGGCCGCATTCACGGCCGTCCTGGGCTGCAGGTGGCTCGTGGGCCGCAGGTTGGACACCCCTGCTAGACGGAGGTTGCGTACCTGTGAGCACGAAGCCCCGAGGGCTAGGGAGAAGACTGGTCCGAGGGTGCTTGGTGTTGACGAGTGCCTAGCCACCTCCCACTTCCTGAAAAAAAGGAGAAAAGCATTGGCTTCCTCCCCAGCCAGGCTTAGCAGCTTCCCAGGGTGGAGGGCGGGAGGCAGATGTTTAGGGCAAAATTGACGGGTTTCCCGGCAACAGTGGCCATATAGTTGGGTGCTGTTATTCATGCACGGCCGTTGCCTGACCTTCGTGTTCCACCCTCGCCAGACGCTCTACGAACTCTACCGCCTTTGGCCGCAGCACCCCCGAGAGAGAGAGCTCGTGTCCCCATTTCACAGACAGGGCGCTGAGGCTCAGAGACGCAAAGTGACTGGCCCAAGGCCACACAGATGGCGACTGGCCGGGCGTGCTTCCCCCAGCGTCTGCGCCGCCTCCGTGGGAGTGAGGAGCTGGTGGTTCCCAGATGCCCCTCCCACCCGCCGTGGAGAGAAAGGAGAATGGGGCCCCTCGCCAGCTTCTCCTGCAGTCTCGCCCGGGCCCTCGCCTTCCCCCCCGCCCCCCTCCAGTAGCAGGACGGGCCCAGGCGAGGCCTGGAAAAGCAGACTGTCTGAAGGGTTCCCACACTGGTGAGCTGCCTCGACACGCTCAGCCCCGAGGGACCCTGGAGGCCGGCCTTCCTTCCGGACTGCAGGCCCCTGGGACCTCAGAGGCATGTTGTGACAGCAAAGGAAGCGCAGGGCGGGGGCTGAGATCCGTAGACTCTCGGAGGCCAACCCAGAGGGCGTGGGGGGCCGGAGAGTTGTCCTTCGCTCGGGGTGGCTCCAGACCCAGGCGACTCACCACCCTTAATCCTCCTGGTGCAGGGCGTGGGGGGCCGGAGAGTTGTCCTTCGCTCGGGGTGGCTCCAGACCCAGGCGACTCACCACCCTTAATCCTCCTGGTGCCAGAACAGCTCACAGGCACTTGGTGGGACGGAGGTCAGAGCCAGCAGCCTCTGCACTGGGCCTCCAGGCCCCAGAGGGGCGGGACAAGCAGCGCGTGAGGGGGGGCCTGGGGCTCTGTGCAGGACTGGTTTGAATCCCTCACCCCCCACCCACGCCCCAGAGCCTCAGTCTCCTCCTCCTCTGTGAACGGGAGTGAGTGATCCCCGGTGCACACTTCACACGGGCTGGGCCCTCGGGGAGCGGCATCATTCTGTAGGTCTCAGGTGGGATGCCCGCAAACTGGCACCAGAAGCCCCTGACGTCGCTTATTCGGTCACTTGTTCGTCTGTCCACCCATAAATGTGTCCGTGAACCAGGGGGCCAGTGGGCAGCAGGCTGGGCAGAGAAGGGCAGTCTCCGCAGAGGCCCCGCCTCCGGGCGAGATGAGCAGGGGACCAGCCACTCTTTCAGCGCCTGTTCATTCAATGAGCATTTCTTCTATTTTTTGAAGAACTTATTTATTTATTTTTAGAGAAGGGGGAAAGGAGGGAAACAGAAAGGGAGAGAAAAACATTGACCAGTTGCCTCTTGTATGCACCCCGGGGACTGAATCCAAAACCCAGGCATGTGCCCTGGCCGGGAATTGAACCCGTGACCTTTTGTTTTGGGGGACAATGCCCAACCCACTGAGCCACACTGGTCAGGGCTCAGCAAGCTTTTTCGGAGCTCCTAGTATGTGCCGGACCCAGCCCACAGGGAATACGCCGGAGCAACCCCACCAGGCCTCTGCCCTTGTGGGGGTCAGTCTGAGGGGCAGACAGACAGTGAGACAGTGGTCTCACCGACAAGGACACGGGCAAACAGGCAAGGCCATTCTGGATGTTAGCACAGTGAAGCAAATCAGCAGGGGGACGAGACTAAAGGCCACTGTGAGTGGGTGAGCTGAGATGCCCCCCGGAGCAGGCGCTGGGAGGGAGGGGCCTGGCCGGTGGGCCAGTGGGTGAAAGACCCTGAGACAGGAAGGAACTTAAGTGGCAGGAACCGAAGGATTGGCTGGGGCGGCCGGAGCAGAGTGAGAAGGGGAGGGAGGGGCCAGGCGGTGGGCATTGCCACGCCCCCTCCCCGGGCACCACAGGTAAGCCGGCTCTGGAGCTCTGGGAGCCCGGGGAGCGATGGAGCCCAGGAGGCTCGGTGGGCAGAGTGAGGGAGTGGGGATACCCTGACACGTCTGGGGCAGAGGGAGGAAGAGAGTGAAGATCCCAAACAGGACTCAAGTCTCTCAGTCTCAGGGAGACACCAAGGGGATGACCCAGACCTGTCAGCCACGGAGGCTGTGGGTCCTCCCAGGGAAACCCACAGATTCTCTTCTGCCTCCAGGTTCCCCAACCTCTTCCCACCTCTGAAGCCAGAGACCGTGGCCCGGAGGACAGTGGAGGCCGTGCAGCTCAACCAGGCGCTCCTGCTGCTCCCGTGGACGATGCACGCCCTCATTATCTTGAAAAGGTATGGGGCCGGGGAGAGCGCTCAGGGCCAGGCTCCAGCCAACCACTGTCTCTTCTCCTGGAGAGGAGGCCTCACACACACACATACACACACACACACGATTGATTAGTCGTGTCTGCGGTGGGCACACACGTGCAATCCATTAGTCATGTCTGCTGTGGGCACAAAGACAACAGTGGTGGCTTGCATGCAAGGGTTTCTGTCCTTAATTTGGGGCAGCGGTTCTCAAACTTGCTGGTCTCAGGACCCCTTTACAGCCTTAAAAATTATCGAGGCACCCAAAGAGCTTTAGGTTATGTGAGTTGTATCTACTGCTGTGTACTGTAGTAGACATGAAAACAGAGAAGAAATTTTACAAGATTTATACATGTGTTTATATTTACAGTATTATTCATAAATAACAATAAAAATCTGTCAACATAAATGATTTTTTTAGTGCAAAGTCAGTAAATTTTCAAAAAAGAGAAAAGAATGTAGCGAGAAGAATGGCATTGTTTTACTTTTTTTTTTTTTTTGCGAAGCTCTTTGTTGTGTAACATAATTGAAGACAACTGGGTTCCCATGTCTGCTTCTGATTTGCATCTGTTGTGATGTCACACGTCCTTTTCATCTGTGTAGCCTCTGGCACACTCAGGCGTACACGTGTGAGAGAAGGAGCGAGAAAGCACATGACATCTCAGTGTTGTTATAAAAGTAGTTCGACCTCGCAGAACCCCCGCAGGGATCCCAGGCACCCCAGGGGTTCCTGGGCCGCCACACTTTGAGAACCACTGCTCGATTCTCTCTGTCGGCCCCAGGCTTCGGGAAGTTTCCCCTAATGGGGAAGACAGAGCTTCTGATGCCGATGTCTCGGGATTCATGGATACGTCACAGCGCTGGTTGGGTGGGGCCCCCAAGGGCAGACCCCTAGGGGTGGTAGGCGTATAGGAGGAGAGGGTCCTCCTCCAGAGTCTGCCCGGAATTGCATTCTTTAGAATTTCCCCGACTTTGGACAGTGAACCCTTTCCATCGGAGTCCCATACCAAAGAGGCTGCTCCATCCCACCCACCCACGGTCGTGCTCCTGGCTCCTCTGGGCCCCCGGCTGTCTCCGGCCCCACCCCCTAGCTGACTGAACCCCTCTGATCTGGAAGGCCTTTTCGGGAAGTGAAACACCCCAGTTCCTTCACCGGACACCGACTCCCAGGAAACCAGCTTCCCCTCTGGCTGCAGGTCACGTGGGCTCCAACCATGGACACAGAAACCTCCTGAGGGAGGGGACACACTAGGCAGTCCTTTCTCCTCCAAACTCAAAGCCCTTTCAGAGAAACAGAGCAGAGGACAGAGGGGGGCGGCGCGGGAGGCACGTGAGGGCACAGTGCGGCCTCCCTTGGTGCATACATACTGACCGTTGCTCTGAGATGCTCCTGGCTGCCTCCGTGCGTCCCCAGGAGAGCAGGGACTCAGGCTGGCACCGAAGCCAGGCTGCCACCTCCACCTCAGGGAGCTGGTTAGAAGCCTTTCCTACATTCTAAAAAAAAAAGCTGGTTTGTCTAGAACATCCCAGCACTCTGAGCCCAGTAAGCTCCCAGCCCACATTTTCTGTTCTGTCCCCTGCAGCTTCCCCACGGGGAGCAGAGGCCACCCTCCTCCCCATTCCCTGCATTCCACCTTCTCTTCACCTACCCCAGGAGAAATCTTTACAGGCTCAACACAATTGCCACCACCTCCAGGAAGCCTTCCAGATTGCCCTCGCTGGAAGGGGGACTTTGCCATCTTACACCCAGTGTGGGCCAGGGCCCTTCAATTTGATTCAACAAATGGACTGAGTCCCTCTCATGCCTGGCCCAGTGCTAGGGACCGAAATCAGGGGTGACATATCCGCCACGAGGTCCCTCATGAGCTTGACAGGTAAACAGTGAGGACAACGCCAGGGCTTGGCGGGGAAGCAGTGGACTGAGGAGCCCGAGGAGGGGCCTGGCTGGGCGTGAGTACGGGAAGTGTCCCTGCAAGAGGTGACGCCCAGCCCCTGAGTGCTCAGCCCCACACAGTAAATATTTGCTGCATAAGTGGCATTTGGAGTTCACTGATCTCTGAGATACCTGTGGGCCCTGAAATGCAAAGAATGTGGCTTTGACAGCTTATTTTTCCTGCCTACCCTTTGCTTTGTGAACAGTCATTTGTCCACTTACTCGAAAGTGCTTCCTCCATGGAGGGGTGGGCGGGGGTGGCATGTGGGCGTCCCCCCACTACGCCATCTGGGCGGCCACTAGTGACCCAGCGGCTGGTCCCGCACCCCACTGACCGTCTTTTCTTTCTTTCCTCCTCGCCCTGCCCCCCAGCATCCTCCCACAGGCCGCCCTGGAGGAGATCCACAAATTCTCAGGAACCTACACCTGCATGAACACTTTCAAAGGACGGACATAAAGGCACGCTCGGAAGCCACGGAGCCTGCGGGGACTGTGGCCACCTGGGCACACTTCTGTGGGGTGAGCAGGGCTGCCCCCTCCCAGGGAAGAACCCGCCCGCCCCCTAAGCCAGCCACAGGACCTTTGCACAGGACGGACAGGCATGACTCTGACCCCCATGGGGAGGCAGGAAACCAGCCAGCAGCCGTCTTGACGCTTTTGTACATTTCCAATTCTGTAGAGTTTATTGTTAAATCGCTTCTCAAGTCTAATCAGCCTCAGCAGCGTGCAAAGACTATTTTCTGGGGGGGGGGGTCTGGGTGCAGAGGTGCTCCCCCGTCCCTCCAGAACCCACTCATCCTCAGCTTCTGCAAACCGGTGGAGCGGCAGGAACGAAAAATAAAAGAGATGGCTTTTGCGAGTCCCTTTGTCGCAATCCTTGGCCCCTGGTCCTTGGTGGGCAGAAGGGAGGGGACCTGTCCCAACCACAAAACCCCATCCTTTGCAAGAGAATCGGTCTGTTTGGGGTCCCAGCTGCCAGGAGTGAAATGGGTGAGAAAGAGCTCAGGAGAGGTGTCAGAGCCCGGGCCTGGGTACCCGTGGTCCTTGCTGACTCGGCCCTGCTCCTGACAGCCATGGGTTAGGGGACACTTTGCCTCCCCACCCACTTCCCTGAATAGCCCTCTCTCCACCATCAGTTTGGGAGGGTGGACCCAGTCTTTACTGAGTACCCACTCCCCACCTAGCACACGCTGGGTGCTAAGAGGAGAATGTTATTGAGAAGCCAAAACTCTGAAGACCTCCAGCACCACAAGGCCAGCACTAAGGGGGTGCTCTGGGCCCCCTGTGCACAATTTGATTGCAAAGGATAGAAGGGGAATAACAAAGGAGGGAGGAGCCTGGGAGGGGCCGAGGAGACTGACACGGGCTCAGCCAATAGGAAAAATGACAGCCGAGGAGAAGCGGGGAGAGAGGCCCCTAGCTCCTCTGGGGTGCATTCTCCACTCCTGCAGCAGCGTAATGAACCTGACCTTGGGCACAGAGCACAGGTAGACCATGGAATCTCATCTAAGTAGCCTCTGTCTACACAGCTCTCATGGGAGGAAGAGAGTTCAGGGAGGGGAGCAGGCAGCGAGAAGGCCACACACGCAACGGAGGAACTTCCTTCCCTGAGCGCTGCTTAAAGCCTGTAGGTACGCGCCACCCACACTTGAGGAAGATCAGCCTCACAGCCTGGATGATTGGTGGTCAGCCTGGTCCGTGGGCAGAAATGCCAAGTCATGACTATGTCCACTGTTTACGGAGTGCCTCCCGAGGCCCGCCGCGTCCCGAGGCGTAGCACTCCCCTGTGATTGGCCAAGGTCCCCGGCAGCTGCTAAAGACGGCAACACAGCTCTCGGGGACCCCTTCGAGGACTTTCAAAGGCCACAAGGTGTTTTCAGCCAGGATATGACCCCCAGGTCTCATGCCACCTGCCCCGGGAGGGTGGCTGTCGCTCTGCTCTGTGTCGCCTCCACGAGGGGACCCTGGCTGACGGAGAGGCCTCCTTGGGCGTGGACGATGTCCTCCCATGGCAGAGGTGGACTCACCTGACCACCCGCACATGGACTCGGAGAGTTTCTACTGGGAAACAATGCGTCACTTCACTTGTGTTTCATTGGCCAGAACGGGTCATGTGGTCAAGGCGGCCATGGATGCAGCCGGGCCTGCAGTCCTCACGGAGGAGTGCTTGGGAGTTGGGACCCGTAACACAGTCTGTCGCACAGCCGAAGATGTGCCTACGAGCAGAAGGAAAAACTGAAATGCAGGCCTCGGGGAGAGTTGGCAGACGAGGCCGCCCTTGGGGTGACGTGGTGGCCTCTCAGGGGTCCACACCAGGTGCTGAGCAGAGGGCCAACGAGGCACTGACCCCTTTTTTTTTTTGCAGGGGGGTGTCAGAAGGACCGTTTTGTGGGTGAGGAAACAGGCTCAGAGCAGGGAAGTTGCGTGACCGGGTCTGTGGGGCCATGAGAGCCAGGGCCAGGATTTGAACCCGGTTCTACCTGACCCCCCCAGCCCCCTCATCTACTGCATCACCTTCATTTTGGTCCTGGGGGACAAGGGCCACCAGACTGTGGGGGAGCAGGGGAGAAAGGTGCTAACGGGGTCCTCCTGGCGCCCTGGCCAGCCTGCTGAGGTCGGGCCCCGAGTGTCCACAGCCACACGCATCACCCCGCACGGGGACCTCAGGCCACCACAGCGGGCCCCTGGGCTCAGCCTGCCCCACCGCTGTGCCGGCGCGCAGGCGGGGCCTGTTGCTGGCGCTCCCGGGAGATCAGCTGGGGACAGACCCATCTCAGGGAGCAGGGCTGGAAGAGGAGGAGCCCCGACTTCTCCGAGCATTCCTGAGCAGCAGGCCCTCGCCGGGCCTGCGCCGCGGTGCATGCGCCCAGTCCCGGCTCCGTGCTCACGGCCTGGCCACGGGCCAGCCTCCTGGAGGGGGTCCGACGCCTGAGGTTTCCGTGAAGTTGCATTTGGCCTGCAGGCCTGGAACGCGGTGAGGACCCCAGGGGTCTGAGGGGGCATGGGCCCGGCCAGCCCTCCGCAGGGCCCACTGGGAACACGGTCTTGGTCTTGGCCGCAGTGGGGCCTTGTGGCTGCCCAGAGCCCCAGGGCCCGGTCCCACCCTCCCCCCTCCCTCTCTGATTGGACACTTTCAGTCTTTTTCTGGATCTTTTCCCAGAGGAACCAGGGAAAAAGCCTTGGGCAGATTCCCAGGAGGCCCATCCTTGCTCCTCCCTGAGATGGTTTGGCTGCTTGGAGAGCTTGCAGAGGGAGAGGTGAGCGCTGGTTCTGTCCCTCAGGCACAGCCCCGCGGAGCTCTCGGGTGCCCCAGACCCCACAGGCCAGGGGTGTGCCCGCCCTGGGAAGCAGACCTGGGCCCTGGGAGACGACCTGGTTGCTGTGCCTGCCAGGGGGCTCCTCCCCATCGCCAAAGAGAACCAGATCGCAGGGAGACACAGGCCCAAGCCGCGCTGTGACGTGGTTCCGGGCGACCAGGCTCTCTGGCCTGACGGGTCGGGAGTGGAGTCGTGCGGCCACCGGCCTGCTCCCTGGGCCAGGGTGTTCTGAGAGGTGGACTCTCTCCTCTTCTCAGACCGAAATGGCGGCCAGATGCGACCAGAGTGACAGAAGGTGTTTCTGGACTGACCACAGCGCCCCCACCCCCAGCTCTTCTGATGGGCACACGGCCCACGCCCCTGGGGATACCCCAGTCTGATGGGGGGCCCAAAACAGAAGCCAGGTCCCAAGCAGACACATGCTGCTGCCCAGGTGCTGAGCAGCACAGAGGGGGGAAAACAGTTATGGGGGGTGGGCGGGCAGGGCTCATTCAGGGCGCCAGGGGGGCTCGCCTGCCCACCACGGCCTCTCTGGGGCTCCTCCCCCTCAGTGGTCTGCCCCGCCCCAGAGCAGAGTGGTACAGGCATTGGAGTAAGAGCTCAGAGGTCTGTCCGGGAAGAGACCGTCTATATGCTCAGGCGAAGCCAGGCCCTCCGTGTCCCAGTCCCTCGATGCAGAAGGAAGGCCAGAAAGAGCTTGCGGGTGCCCTGCCACACTGCATGCCCTCTGGGTAGGGCTGTCAGGCTGTGATCTGATTGACCGCACCCAACATCCGCTAACGCACTCCTGTACGGAAACCCCGGGCTGCCTGCTGCGGGCCAGAGCCCAGGCCTAGGGGCGGCTGCCCCTCCCACCTCCCACCTCTTCTGCTTGCCCTGAGGCCCCCAGCTTCCAGCGACCCAACGGGCACTGAGTGCCCAGCTGCCGCCAGCCCACCGGGAGGCTGGGAGTCTCCCCGAGGCAGAGGACCAGGTGTGTGGGGGCAGGGACCCAGACTCTGGAGTTCCGCCTGCTCTGTGACCCCCTCCCTGTGTGTGACGTCACCTCTCCCACCTGCAGGGTGGACAACCTGTCCCTGCCCTCCTGTATCCAGTGCGAAGAAGCCTCTAGAAACTGGAGGGGACGGTGTGATGCTGGCAGTTCCCATTGCTCGCTCCCCGGCCCCCGCTGCCCCCAGGACACCTCTCGCTGCAGGAGAGCCGGGAGGTGACCCCACTTGCCCGCCCACCTGTAACTGTTTTCTCCCCTCCGTGCTGCTCAGTGCCTGGGCAGCAGGGTGTGTGCCCCCTTGGGACCTGGCTTCTCTTCTCTGTCCCCCGTCAGACTGGGACAGCCCACCTTGGCCTGGGCTGGGGGGCAGGGTCCTTTGAGGCCTTGCAGACTCCCAGCTGGTCAGTGTGGGCGGAGGCCGGGCTGAGGGAGGCCCCTGAGGAGGGCAGAGGAAAGGGGCCGCATGGGGAGGTGCTTCGCCAGGAATGGAGCCCCGTCTTCCAGCACCCGTGGGGCAGGGTGGAACACTTCTCTGGCACCTCTGCCGTGGCTGGCCGTGGGCAGGCCCTTTGCGCCCAAGTCTCTCTGTGCTCGGGGTGAAAATAAACACAGAAGTTCCATGAGCAGTCACAGCCGGGAGTGGCGGGACGGCCACCGCCCTGCTGGGAAGCTGCTCTGGGTACGGGGATCCCTCAGGTGCGTGGCCGGGTGCAGAGGCAGGGCCCTCCAAGAGCCACCCACACGAGCTGTCGGGAAAAGCCCGACCGGGTGGCTCGACCTGCCTCTCCCCACCTCCTCCAAGGAGTGCTGGCCAAGTGCACAGCTGGGCGACCCCGGGTCAGGACTTCTCTGGACCAAGGCCGCAGGGAGGGGCTCTTTCTGCGGGGATGCCCACGGCCCTGTGCTCACGCGGGCAGCCGCCGAGAGGCCCCCACCACCCACCCGCACCTACAGGCACCACCGAAGACGCCCCCTGCCTCCCGGAAGCGCGTCTCTGCCTTCCACCTCCGCCTTGCGCTCATTTCCTGCATCCCCCCACCCCGTCTCTGCACTTGCCACGAGGACCGGCTGCATGGAACAGCTTCAGGGACCTACAGCTCACACGGCACTCGGAGGGTGTGCGATCCGATGAGCTCCGCACCTTCCCGGGCTGCGCAAATGTCACCACGACGTCTTCGGGGACGTGCACACAGGCCGTGGTCTGCTGTGTGTCTGGCCCCGGGTTCGTCCTGAAGTTGCAGCTGCGTTCCTCCCCAGGCGGCACACGGCCTCCCGCTGTGCGTGCACCGCGTGGGCACGCTAGCCCGGTCCCGTCTCCAGGGATGGTCCGAGTCAGAGCCCTTGTTCCTTGCTGTGCTCCCGGCCTCTGCGACTCTCTCTTCCCCCCTAGACGGCGAGCTCCAGGAGCACAGGGCACCGAGGGAGGGCAGGGCACGGGCGACACTGGGCAAATACTTCTGTCCCAGTGCAGAGGGACAGAACCTTCGTCACAGGCAGCTGACATCCGTGTCTGGCCTTCCTCCCAGCACACCTGTTCTCCCTCCGCCTTCCCTTAGGCGTCCAGACAGGGCCCAGGAGTGGGAATAAAAGACAGGCGTTTGGTGTTACACGTGCTGGGCGGGCCAGCGGGTTTCTCACCAACGCCGTGGGCATTTCCGTGGGGAGGAGTCTCTGTTGCCCCGGGAATACCCACCCAGGGCACTCCTGGCTGTTTGGTGGCATCCCTGCCCCTGTCCCTTCCCCTTCTCGTTGTGACAACCAACAACGGTTCTGAGAGTGTCCCCCAGGAGCTAACTCGCCCCCACTCGGGAACCCCTGGTCTACATGCATTTTCAAGTGTCTTTTACATCACAGCCCAGAGCATTGGGACTTGACCTTGAAGAGCAGAGGAGTCTGAGGCCCAGAGAGTTCGGGGGCCTGAGTACAGAGCAGGGATGTGACGCTTCCGCCCCCAGGGGAGGGCCCTGAGCCCCCCAAGCAGGACGCAAGAGGCCTCCAACTGCCCCGGGGCCTGCTTCTCCATTTAAAACTCCCTCGCGCCGCCCTCCTGGTGAGCACAGCCAACGCTGCAGAGTTCTCCGGGCCGCCTCCCCCCGCCCCCCTCAAATCCTTATCATTCCTTTCATTTTTCAATGTTCACGAGACAAAGGAAATCAGCACTTGGAGGAAGACACAAGCTGTGTTTGTTCCTTAGCTGCTGCTGAGATGTAACCGGATCCCACTTGGGGGGGCCACTCTGGGGCCACGCGCAGAGCCCGGCTGTGGGCACGCTAGCGTCCAGAGCCCGGACGCACCAAGAGGTGGACGAGGCAGAGGTCCCCCCAAACGCCGCGGTGGGGGCCCATGGCAATGGGCTTTGTGTGGGAGCAGGCGGACTGGGTTTTGGCCGGGCCCATCCCTGCTCAGCCACGCGGGGGGTCCCCAGGGGCCGAGGACCAGTAGATGACCGGTGCAGCCAGGGGCCGTGGAGCATGCAGAAGGGGAGGAGGCTGGACTTGGGGCCCAGCGACATCTGGCTCTGCGGGACCTGGGGCAGGTCACTCACCCTCCCCAAGCCTCTGTGTCCTCATTTCTAGGGTGACACCAGTAGCCTGGTCCTCCGTGGGGTTTTGTTGTAAAAATCGAGTAACATACACAATGAATGCATGTATGCTTGATGTTAATAATTAGCAATTCACAGATGAATAGGTGTGTACTGTTACATGTGTTTTATAATAATTATTGTGTTATTCGTGTGGTTGGTATACCTGCCAGACCCTCAGTGCTTCCGGTGTATTTGACAGTGATCTCCCGCCAACACTTTACAGGGAACAGAGGCAGAGAGAGCTACAGCCGCCCACCCAGGGCTCACGACACAGCCAGCGACGGGCAGAGCCGGGATCCGAGCCTGAGAGTCGGGCGGCAAAGCCCGTGTGCTTAACCCTGGGTTTTCCGGCTCCTTGACTGAGAAGCCTAGTGAGGCTCCTCGGAGGCTCCCTAGATGGGCCTGGAAAGAGAATGGAGTATAACCCCGTCATCGTTGTAACCCCATGCTGCCCGCTGGCCGCGCAGCTGGGCCTCTTCCTGGCCCATGCACGTCCCTGGTGCCGCCAGATTCCGACACCCCTGGGCCCCCACGCACTGCTGGTCTGCTGCAGGTGGCCCCGGGCAGGCCAGCCTCAGGCAGCCAGCTGAGGCCCTTCCATGACCAGACACGTTCAAGGTGCGTGTCCTTCCAGAGCTCGCTGAGGTCTGCCGGGCCCTCTCCACTGTGGGCCCAGGAGGGAGGGAGTGCCCTGGCCCATCCTCAGACTGACTGTCTCTCTCCCTCTCTCTCCCCGCTCCCCCAACACCCAGGGCCTGGCGCAGAACCGGTGCCCACGGCAGGTCGCTCCCTCTTGCCAATTCCCGAGCCCCTAAAATGTTCCTCGCCCTCTGCCAGGTGCTCTGGGGACCCTTTATTCACAGGACGCCCCCGGGGGCGTGCACAGCGGTGAACAGGCAGGAGCCTGCCGGGCGCCAGCCAGGAGGTGGAGTTCCCTTCCCGCGTTTTCCCCCGCGCCCCCTGGCCCTCCGCCCCTCCCCAGGCCGCCAGGGGCGGGCAGCTTCTTGGTCCAGGTTCCCAGACAGACGCTGCCTCTACCTAGAGTTTCTGGAATGGACGTTGGGTGCTCAGAGTGGCCTGGACAATCAAAACCCAGGCTTGAGACCTGGGCAGAGGCTGGACCACAGCCCCCAGTCCTGCCACGGGACAGTCTGGGCCTGAGTGACCCTGTGGCCTGGGACACTCCCTGCTGTTACCACTGCTGGAGAGAGCCCTCCCCACCCCCCGACACGCACACTTCTCAGTATCACTGGTTTGAGTCAAAGGCTGGGGGGCATCTGACGGCAGAACCCAGGCCTCGGCAGCCGGGAGTGGGGAGAACACACAGGGAGGCTGTTTGTCAGCGGCATTCAGTCCGGAGTTGTCCTGGAGCCACCCTGGGCCTCGGACAAGGGCTGGTGCCCTGGCCGGCAGACGGCTCCCCACGGGACACTGGCAGACTCCCTGAGTAGCAACAGGTCCCGCCCACAACTCTTGCGTAGGCAAAAGGAAGGAGTCATTAGTTCACGTAACTGGAAGGCCCAATGATAACTGGTTTCAGGTATGGCTGGATCCAGGGGTGCAAGCCGTGTTTCCAGTTTCTATTTCATGTCCTTCAGTTCCACATCCTCTGGGCTGGCTTCACCCTCAGACATCTTGTTCTTAGCGATGGCAAACTGGCCGCTCAACTCTGGACCCACACCCTCCCAGGTTCAAGGTGAGCAGAAAAAAGAAAAAAAAAAAAGACAGTTTCTTTCTGGTCATCCAGCGTTAGTTCTGATTGGCTTGATTTGAGTCACATGTCCACATGCGAGCCAATCACAGTGGGCAGAGAAATGCAATGCTCTGATTGGCCAGTCCAGAGTCATGTGGTCTGTGATTACAGCCGGGGAGGGAATCACCCCACTGAAACCCCTGGGCTGAGAGTTGGAGAGGGGTGGTTCCCTGAGCCCAGGGGGTGCGCTGGCTTGGAGAAGGGCTAAAGGAATCTGGGTAGCAAAATCAGCTGTCGCTGGAATGGCCATGGGTGGACGTCCCATCCTGACTTGCCTCTGGGCCTTTCAGAGTGACAGCTGGTCATGCCTTGATGGGCAGCCCCGAGTTCCCAGAGGGAACTTTGGCCTCTCCTGACTGACAGTTGGCCAGTGTGGTGGCAGGCAGTTGGCAGCGCTGCTCTTGACTCCTGGCCCCTCCTGACTGGCAGGCAGTGGGCGCCCGGGGGCGGTTGGCTGGTGCGCTGCTTGGCACTTGACTGACTGGCCCTGTCTGGCAGTCCCTGGAGGGGCTGCCCTGAGTGGGGGAGGGAGGCAGATCTGCTGGGGTCCAACCACCCCCCTCCGCCTCTGCCCCTCCTGGCTGCACCGCTTATAAAAGCCTTTTGTCCCCAAGTGGTAGCAGGGGCTCCGGTCCAGGGGAGCAAGAGGCTGTTCGGGGCCAGCAAAGCCTTCTGGGAGCCAAGGACAGTGGCTCTGGAATGCAGGGAATCGGGGACTATCGGAAGGGGTGCACGGTTGCCCCTGTTTACGCACTGCCCTTGAGCTTCCCACAGACGGCTCTGAAAGGCCCACTGTGGTCAGGCACTGGTGGGGTGGGGGGTGGCAGTGAACTTAGCAGGCGGAGCGTGTGTTCCCTGAAACTCCCGCCCTTCGGGGAAGAGGAGCCCGACTGGTGTGATGGTGCGTCGGCCGTGCGGCGAGTCAGACGGGGCTAGGACGGCCCTCCTGGGAGTGAGGTGCAAATGGAGGCCCTGAGAGTGTCCTTTGGGAGGGTCCGAGAGAAGGCCCAGCCCAAAAAGTGTTCCAGGGGACAGAGGAGAAGGCACAAGCAGCTGCAGGACAGGGCGTGTGGGCAACAGGCCACCACGCTCTGGGCGGCCAGTGAGGCCAAGCTGTGGGGGACGCAGTGGGCCTCGGTAAGGGTCCGGGCGGGACCTTCTGCCCCGGGCAGCGACAGGATCAGATCTACGCTGTAGACGGGTTTTCCAGACTCAGGAAGAGCCGACCGTGGGGGACACGGGCAGAAGTGGGGAGCCATTCAGTTATGTAGACACGGAGGGCGGTGGCCCAGGGCAGGAGGGGGGCTGCAGAGCGGTGGGCGATTCGCCCGGTGGCTGCAGGTGGGACGGGCCGGCCAGGGAGCTGCGCCACACCCTTCCGTCCGCACGCGGCTGCCTGCCTGGAGCTCCCCCAGGGGGATCGGGTCAGTGCCCGGGGGAGGGGCTCCCGTCAGCACACAGCCCTCACGTGTACACGCCCGCACCCACGCGCACCGTGACGGTGGGCATCGGTCTGATGGAGAAAGTGGAGGAAGGTCACTTGGAGATGCAGGGCAGGGGGCAGGGGGCAGGGGGCGGGACGGTGCGTTCTTCCCGCACCTCTGTGTCTTCGCTGGTCACATTACCACGCAGCGCTGTCCCAGGGCTGGGAGAGGGTTTCCGTGAAGCGGGGAAGAGTGGAGGCTCTGGGGCCAGAGCGGCCTGCGCCGGAATCCTCGCCCCGCCAATCGGCCACCAGGAGAGCTAAGGAGGGTGGCCTGGCCCATCCTGGCCCCATCTTTGGGCCACAAAATGGGGCTGCCACGTGGATTGTGGGAGATCACACGTGCCTAATGCTTGGCCCGGCGCCGGGGTGGCCGTCCTCTGCTCTCCACCCCTCCCTGCCCCCGCCCTCCTTCCCCCACCCGTCTCCCGCTGTCCCCTCCCTCCACGTCCTCGCCACACGCCAGGAAAAAGGAGGCCAAGACGAGGAGGGGTCTGCATGACCACCCCCGGAGAGGCCAGGGCCGGCGGAAGGCCACCCCAGGGCCAGGGAAGGAGGCCAGCCCCTCTCCAAGACCGGCTGGTCCGTGCGTCCGGCTCCTGCCCCAGGCCAGGATGACAGATGGCCCCGAAGGGAAGGACACCGTCTAGGGAGCAGCTGTGTGTTTGGCGGAGGCCGGCAGGGTGGAGCGCCTTCTGAGGGCTAGCCCGGCCCGGGACGGGTGTCTGGGGGCCCGGACCTCGCCAGCAGCCGGACTGCATTTTGGTCACTGAAGACGGGAGGCTTGGGCCATAAATCACTGCCTGGCAGGGCAGCCCGCCTCTCCCCCAGGGCAGCCCGTGGGCCTGAGGCCTCCTCAAGGCCAGCGTGTCCCCCCGCCTCCCGGCGCGGGCGGGAGGTCTGGTGGTGGCTTGGAAGCCCGGTGGGGAGGCGGGGGGAGAGGGGCGCGGGGTCTGGGGGCCTGGGTTCAGAGCAAGGTTAGCCAAATAGTGGATAAATTAGGCGAGGGAAACAGACAGCATCCCTCGCGGTGAACTTTTCACCCAGCTAACCTGCTCCTCACCCACTCTCAGGTGGCGGCAGCCCCACCCGTGGCTGTCGCCTCTGGGGCGTGGTCCCTGGGCTCCTCCCCGCCAAGCACATGGCTGCCACCCCAGGGGAGGGGCTGCGGCCGGAGTGCCCAGGCCAGGCTCCCAGGCCGCCTGGTCTGTTTAGAAATGGGCATTTGACCCAGGCTGAAGCTCAAACTTGGGCACTATGGCCAAACCCCACCCTCTCTCCTCTCCTCACCTGGAACCCTCAGCCCGGTCCTGGCAGACCTGGCACCTGCCTTGGACAGAGCCATTGCAGGAGGCAGGCATGACTGTCTCATCCGAGGTTGGCCCAGGGAATTCAGGAGAGTTTTCCAGGGGGACCCTCTCCCTGCCCCTCCTTCTCTACGCTTGTTTGCAGCCTGAGCAACTCCTTGGGCAACCAGCTCTGTCTCCAGGGAGCAAAGGGAGAGGCCCTCCCCGGTGGCAAAGCGGGCTCCGGGGGCCCCCCAGCCACAGCCACCGCCCCAGGCTCCCTGCCACAATCAGGCCTGAGCTTTGGTCACCGAACCTTCTCTGAGCCAGGCCCTGGGGACAGAACCGGCCTCAGGGGCCATCAGGCCACAAGCTGGGTTCCCAAAGAGGAGGGCATGGGGGCTGGCCCACCCCAGGCAGGGTCACTGGCCATCTCCACCCACCACCCCGTTCCCTGGCCAGCCTACATGCATGGCTGGTGCCCAGAAAGAATGTGTGACCGGAAGCAGGGGCGACCTGAGCCAGGAGCGGAGGGCGGGTGATCCCCGGGGGGACACGCAGCACACCCTGGGGCAGGCCCAGGGGGTCACCTGCCGTTCACTCCCTTGTGGGCACGTTGGGGCGGGCACCTGCGGCGTCCCAAGCACTGGCCTGGAGCCGGGAACCCAGAGAGCGAGCAGATGGGGTGCCCAGGAGCTCACAGAGTGGAGAGCCTTGTGTGGGAGGGGTGCGGAGAGACGGACGGACAGATGGACAGGTACACAGCCGAGCACAAGGGCGAATACCAGGCCGCGACTGGGGTGGTCGGCAAGGTCTGAGGAGGAGGTGGCGTCTGAGTGCAGGTCAGGATGACGAGGAGGGGACAACCTGTAGGAGGAGCTCTGCGGGGCGAGGTGAGAGTTGGATGGGCCCGAAGCACAGGGCTGACGGGCAGTATCAGAGGCCAGGCCAAGGTCACAACCTCAGAGTTGACCTTGACCTTCCTGGTAGGTGGCCTTGTTGTCAGCTCAAGGCACCGCCGCCTTCTGACAGGGTCACTGGCCGGTCCTACACACCACAGGGGGCTGAGAACCGATGACGGGGTGGGTGGTCTGGATGGAGAGTCGGCTCTGTCACTTGTCACCTGCGTGACTTGGGCGCCGAACTTCTACCTCAGAGCCTCAGTGTGGGTTTCTGTGAAATGGGAACTCCATGCTGACCTTCCCAGGGAGTAAGGAAGAGCTCAAGGGGCTGGGGAAGGAAGCTGTCCTCCAGGGTGAGGCAGGGAAGAGGACCAGGCTTGCAGCTCGGCAGCACACCCAGAGCTGGCGGCCCCCTCCTCCCGGCCACAGGCCCTTGGATGCGGCCCACTCACCTCAGAGCAGATGGAAGCCTGGCCGCTTCTGTGCCGCCCTCTGACCCCTCCCTCTCTCCCTGCACGTGCTCACAGAGAGGTCGGCAGACGGGGAGCGCTGGGGCGCTGCGCCTGCCCTCCCGCTGCCACAGCCCGAGCCTCCGTGGAGAAGCTGCCTGGGCCTTCGCTGCCCCCAGAGCCGTCTTTCCCATTAGATGAAGGTTTCTCGTTTCAGGCCAAACACCGCTGAGAACCTGCTCCCCTTGGGCTGTGGTCCGAGGAAAGGTGTCAGCCACATAGACCGTCATCGGCCCTCCCACAGGCGGCAGCCTGGCAGCCAGTGGACAGGGACGACTGGGTGTCGGCCCTGTGGCCTCACCCTGCAATCCCAGACCGGGGCCTCGGAGCCAGAGAACCTAGGCCCAGGCTGGACACAGAGACCCCCGATCCCAGAATCTCCCGGGGCTCCATAAGCTGTCACCCCTCTTTTGTCCTCCACCGTGAAATTAGCTCTGTGTTTCCTGATTAGAAAAAGAGTGTACGCTCGTGAGTTTTCGAGATGAAAATAATGGTACAACACACTTGGGTCTCAGGAGCTCTCTCCCTGTGCCCGTACTGCTTCCCCTGGCCACCCAGGACCACCAGGTTTGTCACGGAGGAGCGCCCGTCCGCTGCATTGAATGAGCGGACGCACACATGGATGCGTGTGTGCGTGGGGAAACTTGCACGACCCTTCAGGGGCAGCAGACTGCTTGAAGAGGAGGTCGTTGTGGTCCTCAGCAGCATCCCGCCCCCGGGGAAGCAGGTCCTCCTGAAAGCTGAGCCCACAAACAGTGGGATTTCCCTCGGGCCCGCCGCCTGTCTTTTCCCACAGTTCCCTGGCCAGGGGCTTCCCAGAGCAGATGGTCTGACCATGGGCTCATTGTTTTAAAATATTTATTTAGTATTATTAAAAAGATGGTGTCGTGACAAGAAAGAAAAAAGAAAAAGAAAAAAAAAAGAAAGAAAATGCTGGGCATTCACCCGAGCAAGGGCGCATTTCCTGCCCACAGATGGTCCCAGGACCCAGCTCAGCACAAATTTGTAAGAAGCTGCAGTTTTGTTTTGTTTTTAACTTATGTTTACAATGTACAGTTTCTACTTAACACTTTCACAGACATTTTCTGCCGTTCTGCGTAACCTTTAAAATTCTCACATTAAAGGTCATTTCAAGGGCTTCATACTATTCCTTCGTGGATGTATAGGTTGTGTCCATTAATTTTTTGTTTCGGGTCTTTTTATTTTTATTTTTATTTTTTTGCCACTGACAATCACCCCCCTGCACCTAGTTTAGCAGCTGCGGCTGTCTGCATCTTGTAACCCTTTTTTCCTCAGGATGAATTCTAACAGAGGCTCATGGGGACCAAGGACATAAAGAATGGGAGGGCTTCTTCCCTGGGTGTCCCCCCATTTCTTTTCAAAAGGCGACACCAGTGTACAGGGCGATCAGCAGCGGAACAAGGACCAGACCTCCTCCTCCGCCCGCGGGCCAGTGCTGGGCGTGGTCTAAACGCACTCCCTTGCTAATGCCGTAAATACAGGGTCCGGCACAAATAACGCCCCTGTTTTACGACAGACTCTTATTATAAACCCCTAAGCACGGAGTTCTGCAGCATAACAGTGGCACACTCGGGCACACCATCGGACGTCGTAGGTGCAATGGTCAGATGAACACTGGACATTATCACCCCCATATTATCACCCTACCCACCACACTCGGGTGGGCCTGACTCCTGCCGGACCCAGCCTAAAACTCTCTCGGTGCTGCCTTGCTTGTCTCTGCTTCGATTTTCAGCGAGGATAGCCCTTTCCTGTCGTGGCAGTTCTCCAGCCCACCGCGGTCAGAGGTCCCTGGCTGGGGTCATGCCACCTCCTGAGGGCATCGCGGTGATCACTTTCTTCCAGCTCAGCTGATCATTGTCTTTTTATTTGCATTTTTTGTAGGAGCTTAGGCACCGGCAGCACTATCACAGTAACAACAACAACAAAAAAATGTTTTTAAGGGGTCTTTCCCCCAGGAGCTTCCTATGCACTTTCCCATCTCCAGGACTCTCACTGTCGTGCTCAGCGAGTCCCGGGGGGGAGCCTGGCTGCAGCGCCGCCCGCCCGTGGTCTGCAGAACCCGGATGAGCCGAAGTGAACGGCGTCGGCCGTGACGTTGAACCACGGACTGGGTGCTACGGCGCCCCCTCGGGTGGGGAGGGTTCCTGGAACAAGCAGAAGGATCGTTGCATTTTGTAGGGAACGTAGAAAACACTAGGAACACGTCCCAGGCCCCACACTTCACGCCGGTGGGTGTGTGCTTCCGGCGATCATCACAGGGCGTGCGCGACCGCAATCACGGCGCTGACACGGGGCGCATGCGCAGTAAGCGCCGACCGCTTCCCACCGGCTACTCGGTCTCTGAACGACCTTCTCACGTTCTCTGCTCTGCTATTCAGGACTCGTGCTGCTTTTCTTGTTTACTTAAATGAGCTCTTTATATGTTGTAGCCACTCTTCCTTTAGCTCACGTTTCCTGACCTCTCACTTTGCTCACGGCGTGCGGAATGTTGGCACGTTTGTGGTTCTGGACGTCTGCTCCCTGCCCAGGGCTGTCCCAGGCCACAGTCGGGCCACCCCCGTTCCTCCACTGTCCTGAGCACGTGGGCGGAAGTGCGGGTCTGGGAGTCTCCCGGTTGGCGCAGTTTAGCTGACCTTGCCTCCGCTCGGCCGGCTTTCCCCGAGGTCACGGCCCGCGGGGACGTGGCTCACTGGGGCGTGTGGAATGATTCTTCTGAAATGAAAGGACTCGGAATCTCCTCCCTCGGAGGGGCTCCTGGCCCAAACGAGGTCAGTCTTCCTGATTTTGTGGGGGTTGTTCCCACTCTTTTTTCTTTTGTGGGCAAGTCATTCATTCACCTATGGAATGTCCAACGAGAGCCTCCTGTGTGTGAGATGCCGAGTTTGGGGACATAATGGTGGACAAAGCAGTTGTGTCCCTGACCCGGCAAAGTCTGCAGTTGACGGGGAGATGCACACTGGTCAACAGCGTCTATCAGTGAGAACTAAGTGAACACCTACTGTGTGTGCCAGGCTGTCTGCTAGGGGTGAGCAGAGTCAAACCGGCTGTGACCCGGGGGTGTGACATGCTCTGACTGGACCCCCCCCCCTGGGAGGGAGGGCTGCGTGCTCAGAAAGGCCTCCCAAAGGAGGTGGCATTTGAGGTGAGCTCTGCAGGCTGACTGGCAGTTAACCAGGCGAAGAACGAGAAGACTTTCTGAGACAAAGGGGACAGCCCGGGCAAAGGCCTTGGGGCAGGAAGGAACAGGCGGCCAGGGCCAGGGTCGGACAGGGGGGCGCAGGGTGGGAAGGCAGGGCCCCTCCCCTCTCCTGGGTCAGCCCACCTGCGGGGCCCCATCTGCCACGGCCACACCTGGCCAGGTCCTCGCCTGTCTGGCAGCAGGAGAGGGGTCAGGGAGAGCCGAGGGGTGGAGCCCAGGTTTGGAGGACACACCGCAGAGAGCGTGGGGCGGGGGGGGGGAGTGACGCCTGGAGCCCCACTCTCACCCGGCTCTGACCTCGCTGGGGCTTGGCCTCCCGCCTGCGGGAGTTCACGGGGAGGTGAAGTCTCCAAGCAGAGGCTGGTTTCTTCCTCCCGGGGGAGGCCTGGGAAAGCCGGAAAGCCACGTGTCCCGCTCTGTCCTCTCCCCTCCCCTGCTCTAACGACCAAGCGTTAGGGATCCCGTGACTGTCCTGTCCTGCGTGTGGGCTTGGTGGGAGGACCCCACATCCGGGGGCCCTGGGGCCCAGGCCAGACCGATGCGACTCCCCCGAGCCAGAGGGGCTGCATTAGCCTGGGTGACTGGGCTTCCCTCAAGGTGCCGGGTCTGGCTCGGAGCTCAAGTTCACTCTGTGGCCCCAGGACGAGGATAGCAATGGCCACCTGGGGTGCTTCGGGTTTGCACTGTATGTTCTGTACACAAGGCCCTGCCCCCCTCCCACTGTGGCCGGGGCTGTTGCGGGCTTCCCCCGGGACCTCGCAGGGAAATTCTGGCTGATAACTCAGGGCCTTGGGGACATCTGTGTAGACTTTGGAGCCGGACAACTTTGGGTAGGAATCCCTGACCCATCTCTCCTCTCTGCGGGACCCTGGGCAATTTACCTCTCATTTCTCCATGGGCCTCAGTTTCTCTGTGTGTGAAATGGATTCATGCCACCCTGCGGAGATGTGGTGCCGATGGTGTGGCTCCTGGTGACAGTTCCTGACAGTGTGCTGGGGAGGTGGTCCTGCACAAACAGGGATACTGAGGCTCACCTGTAAGACCCTGCGGTCTAGCCGACAGGTCTCACTTCATCCTTACAAGAACCTGGTGACAGAGATTACCTGTAGTATCAGCCTCTTACAGAGCAGGGCTCTCTGGCCCAGAGAGGCAATCAGACTGACTGGAGGTTGCACAGCAAGTAACAGGCCCAGCACAGTCAGGAGGGGGGTTTGCCGAGAACCCAGCCCCGCGTTGGACCCGGAAGCTGGGGCCGACAGGGAGACACTCCCTGCGCCAGCTCTCCCTGCAAGCCCAGAACCCCCCAACCCCATGCACCAGCCTGGACCCCCGCATTGTTTCTCCAGCACCTGGGGCTCCACCCAGAGGGGGCTCAGCCCCTCCCGGGGAGCTGCTTGTCATTCTCCCCCAGTCCCTGCGAGCACAGCAGCCAGCAGGGCCAGGCCAGCCCCTTTGTTGCGCGCTGACAGGATGGGGCAGCGGCCACACGCTTCAGCTGCCAGCTCGCCGCGGTCACTCCATCCATCACGGAGGGCGGGGCCCCGGCCTGCTGCTGGCCTGCAGTGTTGTTCCAGGCTGCCTGGGGCCGTGAGATAAACGGGGCAGGAGCTGGGCCCCTGGCGGGGGGTCCGCCCCTTCTGCCCTCATTAAAGTGCCAATCAAGAAGAGGAATGGAGGCGAGCAGAGTGAGCTCAGGCTGCCCAGCCACCGAGGGGACTGGACCCAGACTGCTCTCCCCACCCAGGAGAGGCTGGTGAGTGCCACCCCCAGCTGAGGCAGCTGCTTGCGGCATCGCCTTGGTTTTCCCACCACAGGAACAGCCGGGGGTGGCGAGGGGGGCGGGCTGGAAGTTCAAGGCGGCGGAGGCCACTCACGTGGGCTGGCTCCAGGTGCCTTCGGGTGACCTGCTGCCACGTGACAAATTCCCCCACAATGCAGTGCCTTAAAACAACAACCGTTTTACTGTCTCTCGAATCCGAGCGCTGACGGGCTCAGGTACGTGAGTCTTCAGCTCCGAGTGCTGTCCGCTGGGGCTCCAAGAGCTTCCCGATGGCTCACGCCTGTGTCTGCTCTCCGACGCCTCCCGGAGGACAAGGACGGCTGGGCTCCCCTGCCGGGCCCCGGCTGACACAGGGGCCGAGAGGGGAAGCGAGGAAGCAATTTCGGGTGTGGCTGCCCACACCCAGGAGAGAGGGGAGAGTGGGTAGATGTCTGAGACCAGACGTCTGGTGGGCTGGACGTGGGGTCTGAGCAAAAGAGAAGTTCAAGGGTGACCACGAAGTCGTTGGCCTGGACAACTGGAAGACTGGGGTCGTTTATGCAGATGGGTGAGACCAGGGCAGAGACGTGGTTTTGAAGGGAAAAGACCACGAGCTCTGTTTTGGGCAGGTTAAGTCTGGGGCGATTTTCAGACTCCCAGTGGGCATGTGAAAAGGAGGTGGGACCCCCAAGTCTGGATTTCAGGGTACGGACCCAGGCTGCAGGTACCGATTGGAGAATTGGGGCATCCAAACTTTTGGCATCTCTGGGCCACGCTGGAAGAAGAAGAGTTGTCTTGGGCCACCCATTCAATACACAAACACTAGTGAAAACTGATGAGCAAAAAAAAAAAAAGGTTTTAAGAAAATAGACAATTCTGTGTTGGGCTATGTTCACAGCCATCCTGGGCCGCGGGTCAGACGCCCTGGACAGTATTTAAAGCCTTGGGACTCGATGAGCTGACCCAGACGAGGGTGCAGGGAGAAAGGAAAAGATCCGATAGTGAGTTCTAAGTTTGCCCTGCGTTTGGAGGCCCAGCAGATGAGGAAGAACAGGCAAAGAAAACTCAAGAGGAACTGTCAGCCAACTAGGAGGACAACCAAGGCACAACGGCTTCCTGGAAGCCAAATGGAAAAGTAAATGTGTTTCCAGAAGAACAGAGAGGCCCACAGTGGGGACCGTGGCTACCATTTCAGGTCAGACGGGGCTGCGTAGTGAAGGTGAGAGCTGGCCAGGCCGGGCTCCCTGGTGGCCTGGAAGAGAAGGGTTCGAGGGTAGAAGCATAGCTAGAAAGGGCTCTGAGAACAGTAGGGCACATTTCCGGTTCTGCCCATGGCAGAGTGGCTGGTATTAGACTCATCTGCCTGTCATAAGTTAAGTGTAAAACTGGACAGAATATATAAAACAACCATTATCATGGAACCACAGGCAATGCATGCAAGGCAGGATCCTTAAGAGAAGAGAAGGCCAAAGGCTGAGCTCCACCTTCAACTTGACTTTCTGTCTAGGGGCAACTGCCAAATTGTGGCAAAGACACCCAGATTCCCAGCAGGGAGTTACAGTCTCACTTGATGGAGCAAAAGAGCGTTCGGAGCTTGGGACTGCTAAGACAGCCAGAATTTGCGGGGGCAGGCTACCAAAGAAGAGGAAACCACAAAGAAGGCTCTGCAGAGAAGGAGCCGCAGGATTTGCATAGGTATTCCCCTCAGGCCTGCAGCTGGGCTCCGAGGTCTTCTTGCACAGGGCAAGTCTCCGCAAGGCCCAGCAAAAAACCTGCTTGGGAGCTGAGGGCTCAACAGAGAATCCAGAGGTCTCAGTGTGGAAGTGACACTGTTCAGGCCACACAGAGAGGAGAGACCACCGTGAGGACCCTGAGAAACCAGCTGCGAATCCAGGAAGGGTGCTGTTTGGAAGTACCGTGCCCCAGCAGCAGGGCCTTCACCCTGGAAATGTGGGTAGAACGGAAATAGACTCTCCTCAACAGAGTCTGAAATCAATTCTTAACAAGATCAAGATTATCTAACTGCAGGAAAAAAAAGCAAAACAAAACAGATAATACTCTTCAGAGGATGATATCATAATCCAGAGTCCCCACAAGGTAACATTAAACATGCTTAGCATATAACACAATATTACTAGATGTGTAGAGAGGCAGGACATGTGACCCATACTCAAGGGAAAGAAACAGTCAATAGCAGCAAACCCATATGATTGAAGTGGCAGACGAAGATGAAAATATGTAAATGTGTTAAAGAATTCAATGGAGTCTGGCTCGTGTGGCTCAGTGGATTCAGCGCCAACTGTGAACCAAAGGGCCGCTGGTTCAATTCCCAGCCAGAGCACATGGCTGGGTTGTGGGCCAGGTCCCCAGTAGGGGGTGTACGAGAGACAACCACACATTGATGTTTCTCTCCCTCTCTTTCTCTTCCCCTCTCTCTAAAAATCAATAAGCAAAATCTTTTAAAAAAGAATTCATTGGAAAAGGTAGACAAGACATTTGCACAAATGGGAAACTTAGCAGAGAAACACTTTAATTGGAAATTCTTAAACTGAAAAATATAATATCTGAAATGAAGAATTCTCTGGAAGCACTTGATGACATGTTGGAAAGAATCTATAAGCTCAAAGACAGGTAAATGGAAATTGTCCAAACAGAAGCACACAGAGAACTAAAATAAGACAGAACAAAGCCTCCAGGAACTGTGCGACAATGTTACACAGTCTGACATACTTGGAGTTCCAGAATGAAAGGAGAGGGAGAACATGGGACAGAGAAAATGTTTGGAGACATACGGCCAAACGTTTTACAAAATGAATGGCAGATAGCAATCCACAGATTCAAGAGGCTCCGTAGAACCCAAGGAGGATAAATACAGAAACACCACACCTAGATCATCATAGTGAAGGTACTAAAATCCAAAGATAAACATTCTAAAAATCAGCCAGAAAGAAAAAAAAAGAATATATCACATTCAAGAGAAAAGCAGTAAAATTATATCTGACTTATCAAAAACATTGGAACACAAAAAATAATAAGAATGACATCTTTAAAGTGCTGAAACAAAACTGCCAGTGTAGACTTCTTTATCTAGTGAAAATACTCTTCAGAACTCAAGATAAACAAAGATATTTTCAGGAAAATAAAACTGAGAAAATTCGTTTTTGGCAGAACTTCACCACAACAAATACTAAGGATGTTCTTCAGGCTAAAGAGCTATGATCCCAGTTAGAATCATTTATCGATAGGAAGGAATAAAAAGCATCAGAAATGGTAAATATGGTAGCGTTTACGAACATTTATTTAAAAGACTGTTGGTGAATTAAAGCACCAATAACAATGTATCATTGTGTCTATAATACATGTAGAAATGAAATATATGACGACAATAGCACAGAGAGAAGAAAAGGAGTGAAGGAAGTTATGCTGTTCAAAGCTCTTACAACAGTGAGAAGTGATGGAACATTAATTCAAGGCAGCCTGACAAGTTAAGGATGAACATGGTAGTCTCTAGAGCAGTACACACACAAACACACACGAGAAAGTTTGAAAGCCAAGGAGACAATCACGTGTAGATGCAGGTTCATCGATTATGACACAGGTACCACTCTGGTGTGAGTGGTGGTGGCAAGGGAGCCTGTATGTGTTGGGGACACGGACTCTATGGGAACTCCGGGCTTTTTACTCAGTTTTGCAGTGAACCTGAACCTACTGCACTCTAAAAAAATAAATTCTCTTTTCAAAAAAGTCAAGAGGGGACTTCCGGACAAGATGGAGGCATAGGTAGACACACTGTGCCTTCTTGCACAACCAAAAGAAGGACAACAATAAATTTAAAAACAGAAAACACCCAGAACCAACAGGAAATAGAACTGTATGGAAGTCCAACAACCAAGGAGTTAAAGAAGTAACATCCATCCAGACTGGTAGGAGGGGTGGAGATGGGCAGCCGGGCAGAGAGGACTCGAGGCAAGGTGGTGGGTGGCAGACTGGGGAGGGTGAGGTGGCGGCTGGTGGACTGGGCGGTCCCACATTCATGCACAGATAAACCAGGAGGAACAACTGGGGAGCAGGAAGGACTGCACAACCCAGGGTCCCAGTGTGGGGAAATAAAGCCTCAAAACCTCGGACTGAAAACACCTGTGGGGGTTGAGGACCGGGAGAAACTCCCAGCCTCACAGAGAGTTTGTTGGAGAGACCCACAGGGTCCTGGAACATACACAAGCCCATCCACCCGGGAATCAGCACCAGAAGGGCCCAATTCACTTGTGGGTAGTGGAGGGAGTGACTGAAATCCAGCAGAGAAGGGAGCAAGCAGCACTGTTCCCTCCTGGACCCCTCCCCACATACAGCAGTGAGATAATGCAGCGGCGTGGGTTACTGCGCTCTACTGAACACCTAAGGTTCCTCCCCTCACTACGTAACAGGCATGCTGAGACAAAAAAAAAAAAAAGATTACCCAAGTAAAGGAACATATCAAAGCTCCAGAAAAAATAGAACAAAGCAACAAAGAGGTAGCCAACCTATCAGATGCAAAGTTCAAAACACTGGTAATCAGGAGGTTCACAGAAATGGTTGAATATGGTTGCAAATTAGAGGGGAAATGAAGGCTATGAAAAGTGAAATAAAGGATGCACAGGGAACCAACAGTGACAGGAAGGAAACTGGGACTCAAATCAACAGTTTGAACTAGATGGAAGAAGTAAACATTTAACCAGAACAGAATAAAGAAACAAGAATTCAAAAAAAAAAATGAAGAGAGGCTTAGGAACCTCCAGGACAACTTTAAATGTTCTAAGATTAGAATCATAGGGGTGCCAGAAGAAGAGGAAGACCAAGAAACTGAAAATTTATTTGAAAAAATAATAAAGGAAAACTTCCCAATCTGGCAAAGGAAATAGACCTCCAGGAAGTCCAGGAGGCTCAGAGAGTCCCAAAGAAGTTGGACCCAAGGAAGCACACACCAAGGCACATCATAATTACATTACCCAAGATTAAAGATAAGGAGAGAATCTTAAAAGCAGAAAGAGAAAAGGAGAGTTACCTACAAAGGAGTGGCCATAAGACTGTCAGCTGATTTCTCAAAAGAAACCTTGCAGGCAAGAAGGGGCTGGAAAGAAGTATTTGAAGTCATGAAAGGCAAGGACCTACATCCAAGATTGCTCTATCCAGCAAAGCTATCGTTTAGAATGGAAGGGCAGATAAAGTGCTTCCCAGATAAGGCAAAGTTGAAGGAGTTCATCATCACCAAGCCCTTTTTATATGAAATATTAAAAGGACTTATCTAAGAAAAAGAAGATAAAAAATATGAACATTAAAATGACAACAAACTCACAGCTATTAACAACCAAACCTAAAAAAACCCACAAAAACAAAAACGAACTAAGCAAACAACTAGAACAGGAACAGAAGCACAGAAATGGAGATCACATGGAGGGTTATCAGCAGGGAGGTCAGAGGGGAGAGAGAGGGAAAAGGCACGGAGAATAAGCAGCATAAATGGTAGGTAGAAAATAGACAGGGAGAGGTTAAGAATAGTATGGGAAATGGAGACGCTAAAGAACTTATATGTATGACCCATGGACATGACATAAAGGGGAGGAATGTGGGTGGGAAGGCGTGTGCAGGGAGGAGGGGAATAAAGCAGGGGAAATGGGACAACTGTAATAGCATAACCAATAAAATACATTTTTAAAAAACTCAAGAGGAAAGAAAATGTCATTCTAAAATGTTCTCAGTCCAAAATAAGAAAGGAGAAGAACGTGCGAAGGACAGAGGGCAGACGGAGCGAATGGGAGGCATATATAAACGGTGGGCTGAGCCCCAACCGCGCCCGTAATCACAGTAAGTGTAAATGGACTAAACGCTCCAAGAGAAAGACAGAGAATATCCAACTGGACACAAGAACAAGACCCACCTATACGCTGTTTGTGAAACATAAGGACAACAACGGGGCGAAAGGAATGTGTTGGGGAAAAGCTAGTCCCTGGAAACACTAATCGAAAGAAGGCTGGGGTGGCTGTGCGGCCGAGAGGACTGCGGGGCGAAGAGCATTTCTGGAGATAAAGGGAGACATCGCGTGATGAAAAACAGGCGGTGCCTTAGAAGACATCGTCATCTTAACTGCATCCCGTTAATAATCCTAATAACATAGCTTCCACGTATGGAGCGAAAGCTGACGAAATTAAAGGGAATGCACAGTAATCATTGGAGATTTCGGCACTCCTCTTTGAGACACGGACAGCAGCAGACATGGATCAACACAGATACAGAGGCTTTGAAAAGAGAATGTGAGAAGGGGGGTGCAGGGGAGACCCCAGTCTCTTGAGGAATGTCGCTTTAAAGAGAGCCGAGACTTGGACGGTGGCCGGAGTGGGGATCGGTTCAGGGGTGGGCGGAGTCGGGAGAGTAACGGCACGTTTGCATTCTGGCGAGGATGGTCCCATGGGGGCGGGCACTGGTGCTACGGGACAACGAGCGGACAACTGCAGGTGCCGGGTCCTTGGGGGAAGCGGGGAGGAGGGGTGGGGCACACGCAGCATGGGCTGAGGCGCTGGGGTGTGTGTGTCGGGGGGGATGGTGTCCTGTGGCCAGGCCTCCTGGGTGTGGCGGGCGCAGCTGGGGCTGGGGCCTCATCAATGTCTCAGACTCGTGTCCTCTTCTGCTGCAGGTCCCTGTCCCCAGGTAATTCACGTTGGTCACAGGCAGCTACGCCAGTTCAAGAGGCTAGGACAAGAGTGCTGCATTTATACTTTCATATACGCATTTCTTTTATATGTAAATAATATATATACTTATTTTTTAACATTTAGGGATTTGTTTCAGTCTTGTAAAATAACACTAAAGATGAGCCCTGGCTGGTGTGACTCAGTGCCGGCCTACGAACCAAAGGGTTGTGGGTTTGATTCCCAGTCAGGGCACATGCCTGGGATGCGGGCCACGACCCTGGTTGGGGACATGTGAGAGGCAACCACACGTTGAGGTTTCTATCCCTCTCATTCTCCCTCCCTTCCCCTCTCTCTAAAAATAAATAAATAAAATGTTTTACAAAATAAAATAAACACCAAAGATGAAAAGATTTTTACAAAGTAATTGATTCACAGAAATGTCTTTTAAACATAATTTCTCATAAGAGAAATATTGTCTTTTGCTGCCTATAATGCACACTCTTGCCCAAATTTTTGAGGAAAAATAAGGATGTGCATTTTACATGGGTATAATGACATCACAGCATGGGTATGGTAATGGATATAATGATCCCGTGTGCAATGCGCACAAAACATGGTTGTGCGTTATACATGGCAAAATACGGTAAGCGCACATTAAAACTACAGACACGCGTTTCCCCCAAACTGGCAAACATCTGAAAGTGTGCCAACACATTATACTGGTGAGGGCGTGGGGACATGCACTGTCATTCATTTCAACTCATAAATTGATACGAACTCTAGTGGGATAATTCAGCAATATTTATCAAAACTAAAAATGTGCAAAGGATCCCGAAATCCCTCCTCTAGAAATTTAAGTTAGACATGAAAAAAATCCGGTCCGGACCGGGCATTGGATTCCTTGCCGTTTTGTCCGTGACAGCAAGACTGGAAACAGCCCGAGTGGCCGTGGGCCGGGACTTGGCTGAACAAAGTACCGTCGTCTGCCACAACGGACACCAGGCAGCCACCCAAGGAATGAAGTTCGCTCTATGCTAGCACAGAACGAGCTTGGAGACATACTCTTAAGTGAAAAAAAAAAAAAAAAGCAAGAACGGAGTCTGTTAAAATTTTGTTAAAAACTAAAAATTAAGAGGAAGCCAAGTCAACAGATACACAGGACGGGGGAAAGTAGGTTTTCAGTTGTGAAGTCTCCTATTGTTGTTTACGGACCACTGTTACCATTTCCCATAGCAACGGCTGAAAACCTACTTCCGCCCCGCCCGGCACGTGTGCACGTGACTGCCCGCGGCGCCAGTCCTTCCAGCGGCATCTCGCCTGTGCGTGCGCGTGCGTGCGTGCGTGCGCGTGCGCGCAGCTCCCTGGAAAAGCACTAGAGAAACGAGGAGACTGGACACGGGCCGGCGGGTGTGGGAGGGAGGGAGCGGAACGAGTCCGCGCAAACAGAAACACACGTGGACAGCCTCGCAGACCACGCTCAGCGCGGCCGGCTCCCTGTTCCCCTCCCAAGCGCCGCGTTTTAGCTCCCTGCGGCCGCGCCTCGGGAACTCCGGGGAGAGCACTGGGGAACATTTGAACCACCCGGCTCGCTGACCCTACACCAGGCTGTACGCAGACGAGAAGGGGGTCGTAGCGAAGCCCGCAGGTCACGTTTGCTGAGCACCGAGGTTGTGCTCGGGATGGAAAGAGAGTTTAAACCAAGGACCCACCAATTCTTCTGTCCGATCTGCTGACGTCTTTATATCATGAATTATTCATTAAAATGCTAATACACATTCTCTTTAGTCATTTGTGAGGGGGTGGTTGACGACGAGCTCAGTAGATTAACAGAACAAAGCGGAGGGCCAAAGCGTGAGCTGCAAGATGATAACACACTTCCTTCGCTTTTATTAACGTCATCGTTGGCGTCTTCCGAAACCGGCCGGCCAGAATCTGTAAGCACGTATCCCTGCGCTGCCGTACCCTGGCACCCCCGGGCCGGGAGCCCTGGGCCAGGCCTGGCCCCCAAGGCCTTGGGCTGGTGGCTCTTCCCGGCCCTGTTCCACGTGCGGTGTGTCCACGTGCCCATCTGCGGCCTCTGTGCCTTGAAACGCCCCCGGCAGCCGGCCAGGGGCCTTGGTTTTGTTTGTGGAGTTGCCTAATCGGAGCCTGTTGTTCAGCAAACAAAGCCAGGCTCCCAGAGCCCAAACAAGGAGAAACAGATGACCTCCTGGCCTCCTCTGACCTCCAGGGAACTCCAGCAGACCCAAGGGGCACCAGGAGACGCTCCCAACATTTTGGAGCCAGAATGACTTGGATGAACACTCCATGAGGCTGGCTGGGAGTCCTGGGGGTGGGGAGTGGGAGTGGGGGTGGGGGGCAATAACAAGCCACCCCACACCGGCCTTCCAGCTATGGGAGAACTGGTCACTCCCGACTGCCCGCGGGCCTTGCGTTCTTCCTGCAAAAGTCTTGCTTCCCTTCTGGACTGTTCCGCCCCTCCTCTCCTCTGAATCCTTACGGTGGCCTCTTCAGACGTGCTGGGGGGTCTGGGAGGGCCTGGGGCAAGGAATCCTTCCCAGCGACCCTGTCCACGAACAGGTTCTTCACGTCAAGTGGCAGGCCCACATTCCCCGAGGGCAGGATCCCGGTGCCTCCCAAACCGCCACTTTGCATTCCTGCGTCACAGGCCGCAGGGCGTTGTCCTCCCGTCCACTTCCCTTCTGTCCAACGGGGCGGCCACCAGCTCCACGGGCCTACCAAAGTGCGCCTCCTCTGAGTGGACATACTCAGTGCGTGCACGGCACACGCCAGATTTAGAAAAATCAGTCCAAAATGGGAATTCCAAGTAGCTCATTAATAATTTTTACCCTGACCACGCCCTGTCTAATACTACTTTTGACCTACTGAGTTAAATGTAGTAAGAAAATTAAGTTTCCATTTCTTTTTCCTTTCTGTAACATGTGACTCGCATCTACTGTTGGAGGACAGATGTGACTTGCATTGTTTCTGCTGTGGGGCAGCGCTGGTCTGCTTGTCAACACATTCCTGAAGAGCTTCGTTTCTCCGAATCTCTCTCTGGGTGGTTCCCAGGTGGAGTCGCCCAAAGGGAAGGGGCAGGCAATCTGGGGGGCCAAGGTGAGCCAGCCACCGTGCCCGGAATTCCGGTCACGGCTGGGCAGAGGCGGCGAGGGACAGACACAGATGGGGGGGCAGGTGCCAGCTTTTCCTCGCTCTTGACATGCAGTCAGCATATTCTTTTTATTTTTATTTATTATTTTTTAATTTATTTTTAGAGAGGGAAGGGAGGGAGAGAGAGAGAGAGAGAGAGAGACATCAATGTGCGGTTGCTGGGGGCCGTGGCCTGCAACCCAGGCATGTGCCCTGACTGGGAATCGAACCTGCGACGCTTTGGTTCGCAGCCCGCGCTCAATCCACTGAGCTATGCCAGCTGGGGCTGCAGTCAGTTTATTCTTGTTCCTGGTGGCGGCCCTCGCTCCCCGACCAGCGCTGACTGCCAACCCCCGCAACCCCCAGGAGCCTTTGCTTCCAACTCATGCAGCGCAGCCAGTCGGAGCCAGGAACCTCCCAAAGATGCCCACGCCGCCCCCTCCGTGGCCACCCCCGGGGAGGATTGACGACCTCCCTCCGATCTTCTAACCCCTGCAGCCGGCACCTCCGCGCTCCTCCCTGACCGCCCACAGGCTGACCCCTGCGACACAGACTTGTTCCCTAACAGCCTTGGGTTCCTGCCTCCGGACGGATCCCCACACCTCCCCAGGCACTGAGGCCTCTTGGTTTGGCTAAAAAGCAAAACTGAGACCATTTTAACATGTTGGTTCACGCACCAAAATACAGCGGGATGAGTTTCAGAAGCCGGAGGCCTGCTCTGCCCGTTCAGGCCTCCGCCCAGGTCCCTGAGGTTCTGTTTCCTCTCCTCCCGCACCCCCCAACCCTCCCTCTCTTTCCCCCACCAGCCCCCTCCACCGCAGCCTGCCCACTCACTCCCTGCGGCTGCCGACACCCCTGAGCGGGACAAACGGCACCCTCCTCACTCTGTCCCGGCTGCAGCCGCGTTTGGAGCGGAGTCCCCGCTCAGGGCTCCACCTCTGGGTTCTGTGCTGGCAGCACCCCTCCCGGCTCCGCTGGGGAGAAGGCCCTGATGGCCTGGTTCCCAGGCCCGAACAGCTTCTTCGAGGCCTTGCTCAACCTGACCCCGGAGCAGAGTTGGCCACCACCGCCCCGTCCCTCCCTCCTCGGCCCTTTGCCCCAGAATGTCCCCCTCGCCACCCTCACCTCCTAACCGCCGCCCCTCCCGCCCCCGCCTCCTCTCTGGCCCAGCGTCAGGTGCCCCCGGTTCTGGGGTTCTGACCCCGGCCCACGCCTCTTCTCTTTCCTCCCTCTCTGATCGCTGCCATTTATTTACTCTGTGGCTTGTTTAAACTTTCACCTCCAGAGGAAAGGCTCCCAGATCTCCGTCTGTCCAACACTGCTAACCGGGCGCGCCCAAGGGCCCCACGTTCAACGCGTCCACCCTCTCCTGGTTCTCCAGCTTTAAGCGGAACCGGGAGACCCTTCCTCTCACAAGTGACCTGTGTAAGCAACGCCCAGGGCGGCAGGGGGCGTCCTCAGGGCCTGGCCCCTCTTCACCTTGCAGGTCAGCCTCCCTCTGTGTTGCTGCTGCTTCCCTCAGGGGCGGGCCCTGCCTACACGCCAGTTCCCGGCAGCTCCAGGCTCCCAGCTTCCGAGCTGAAGTCCAGGGGAAAGAAAGCATCTCTCCCTGGTGACGTCGGCCCGAATCCCTGGCTCCCCTCCCATTGGGCCAAGTGTCCACTTCAGAACCAACCTCTGTGTCCGGGGACAGGACCGCACCGACTGGCAGTTGGATTTTATATACCTGTACATGGGTGGGTAAGACACGGCTCCCCGACAGGAGCTGAGAGCCTGTTTGCAGACGCGAGAACTGACTCCGGTCAGGCAACGACTCCGGTCTCGGAAGCCCCTGTCCTTTCTCCTCCCTGCCACGTGCTGCCAACGGTGCTGGGCTGACTCCTCCCCTCTCTGGCCGGGACTGTTCCCATAGTTCTCTCCGGAGTCCTCTCTTTACCCTCCCCCCCCTCACTCCATCCTCTGCACCACCGGCACGGCTGTATCTTCAGGGCTTAGGTCCGATACTGCCTCTCTTTGGCTCAGCGAGACTTCCAGGTTCGTCCATGTGGTTGTGTGTGTTGGTAGAGTGTTCATGCCTCTCGCAGAGCAGCACCCAGTCCTTCAGTTACACTCCGATGTGCTCATCTCTTCACCTGCCGACGGACACCTGAGTCGTCTTCAGTTTTTGGCGATGATGGTTGACGCCGTGGACACGTCTTTGCTCGGCCGTGTTTTCATGTCTCCCAATACCTGCGAGTAGGACTGATGGGTCATGGTAACTCTGTGAGAACCTGCCAAGCCATTTTCCGAGCCAGTGCGACTGATTTCCATCCCACCAGCACCGGCCGAAAATCCCCTGCGCTCCATGCCCTTGCCAATACTTGCTGTTGTCAAACGCTTTAACTTCCATTATTCTTCAGGTCTGTCGTGGTATTTTATTTTAGTCTTAATGTGCATTTCCCTGAGAGTGATACTGCATATTTTTTTCCCATGGGCTTTTTGGCCCTTTGTCTATTTCTTTTATGAAGTGTGGGCTGAAATGTTTGCCTATTTTCAATGGGCTTACATAACTCATTGAGTTTATGTGCTACAAAATTGTTAAGAAATTTTGCATCTGTGTTTGTGATGGATATTAGTCTTTTGTTTTCTTCCTGATAAAACTTCTGTCCGACGAGCTGAAATGAAGAGTAATTTCCAGGGAATCAACAGGAGAGAAGCGAAAGCCAAGAATCAAGTCAGTGATTTGGAAGCAAAAAAAAAAAACAAAAACACCCAATCAGAACAGAAAAAAAGAAAAAAGAATCCTAAAAATATGAGGGTGGTTGAAGAGGCCTCTGGGACAACTGCAAGCATGCCAGTATGAGCATCCAGGTGGTACTGGAAGGAGGAGAGAGAGGGCAACAAATTGAAAACCTATTTGAAAAAATAATGACCAGAAACTTCTCTAACCTGGCGAAGCAAACAGACACCCAAGTCCAGGAAGCACAGAGAGTCCCAAACAAGGTGAACCCACAGAGGCCAAGGGCATCATAGCTGAAACGCCAAAGGTTAAAGACAAAGAAAGAATCTTAAAAGTAGCAAGAAGCCCTGGCTGGCATAGCTCAGTGGATTGAGCGCGGGCTGGGAACCAATGTGTCCCAGGTTCGATTCCCAGCCAGGGTACATTCCTGGGTTGCAGGCCAGAACCCCCAGCAACCGCACACTGATGTTTCTCTCTCTCTCTCTCTCCCTCCCTCCCTTCCCTCCCTAAAAATAAATAAACAAAATCTTTAAAAAAAAAAAAAAAAGTAGCAAGAGAAAAGCAGTTATCTACAAGGGAGCTCCCAAAAGACTGTCAGCTGATTTTGCAACAGACACTTGGTAGGCCAGAAGGGACCGACAAGAAATACTCAAAGTGATGAAATAAAGAAACTACAACCGAGGTTACTCTCTCTACCCAGCAGAGCTGTCATTGAGAATTGAAGCGCACATGAAGCGCTTCCCAGGCAAGAAAAAGCTAAAGGAGTTCACCACCACCACACCAGTGTTACGTGAAATGTTAAAGGGCCTTAAGAAAAAGTAAAAATAAAAAATACAAACAATGAAATAGGAACAAATACATAACCATCAACAATTGAGTCTGAAAAACAAAATAAATGAACAAGGAGAACAGAAGCAGACTGGTAGATACAGGGAACATTTTGACAGTTGCCAGATGGGAGGGGGGTTGGGGGGCTGGGTGAGAAAGGTGAAGGGATCAAGACATGCAAATGGGCCCTGGCCGGTGTGGCTCAGTGAACTGAGCACTGCCCCGCAAACTGAAGGGTCGCTGGTTCGATTCCCAGTCAGGGCACATACCTGGGTTGCACGGGCCAGGTCCCCAGTTGGGTGCGTGCAAGAGGCAACCAATCGCTGTCTCTCTCACACATTGATGTTTCTCTCCCTCTCTTTCTCCCTCCCTTCCTCTCTCTCTAAGAATAAATACAATTTGAAGATTTTTTTTTAAATTCAAATTCTTTGTTACAGAATAGTCATGGGGATGTCAGGTACAGCATAGGAAATATAGTCAAAAATAGCCTAATAACTGTGCATGGGGTCAGGTGGGTGCGAGATTTATCGGGGTTATCATGCAGTAAGTTATGTAACATTTAATCTCTGGAGAGTACACTAGAAATATTGTATGTCACCTGTAATTGGAAAATAAAAAATTATTCAAAAAATAAATAAAACTTCTGTCTGGTTTTGGTATCGGTAATACCTCATAAAATAATTTGGGCCCTGACTGGCGTAGTTCGGTGGATTGAGCGAGCGCTGCGAACCAAAGTGTCACAGGTTCGATTCCCAGTCAGGGCACGTGCCTGGGTTGCAGGCCATGACCCCCAGCAACCGCACATTGATGTTTCTCTCTCTCTCTCTTTCTCCCTCCTTTCCCTCTCTAAAAATAAATAAATAAATAAAATCTTTAAAAAAATGATTTGGAAAGTGCTTTTGCCTCTAGTACCTGAAAGGACTTGTGTGTGAATGATACTAATTTTTCCTTAAATCTTTGGTGAACATTAACACGGGAAGCCATTTGGGCCTGGACTTCGTGGCAAGGTTTTTAACGACCAATTTATAACAGTGTCTCTAATAAATACACGGCTCTTCGGATTTTCCACTTCTTCAGTCCCTTTGGGTCATTTGTGCCTTTCAAGCGATGTGTCTACTTTATCTGAGCTGCAGAGTTAACGCCCAAAGCTAGTCATAGCACCCGCATGTCCCCCTCGAAATGTCTGTGGGACCTGCACTGATGTCCCTCCTTCCTTTTTCTCGCAGGGAAGGAAATGCGTCTCAGTCCCGCACTGGAGGACACCGGCGGATAACACCTCTAACGGAAAGAAGCCGACAACAGGCGGCGGGAACAGGGCGTTTGGAAGAACCGAGGCGAACGCACAAGAAGAAACCGGAAAGGAGTGGAGGCAGTCGGCTCTGGGACACGCAGTGACGCAGGGGCCGGAGGGGCCCCGGCCAGGCTCCGGCCACTCAGATCGCTGTGCCGCTGAGTCTGCGTGTGGGGGTCCCCGGCCCGACAGGGCTCCCCAGGACCGACTTTCGCGTGGAACACAAGTTTCATTAAAGGGTGAGTAATGCAAAGGTGCTCATTTGAAGCTCACGCCCACGTGATAAAAGCCCGGTGACCTGAAGCCCACTAAAGACCTCCAAGGGGAGGGGAATTCTGTCCCAGGTTTGGTTCAGAACCGCCCGGTGCGAGGGGACGGAACGCGGACGGGTCCTCTCACGACTGTGTTTTCACGTCTTCAGGCACCGAGGCGACCCCTCCCACCCTCGGAAGGACACTGTCAGGGCCCGCCGCCCTCCTGCCACCCTGTCCCCGAGCAGTCCACGTGTTGGCTCTCCGGCGCCCGACACCCACAGCCCACCCTCAGCGCGCTCCTGCTCCCGCACTCCGACAAAACTCCTCCTCCAGGCTGCGTCCTCCACGCTGTCGAGTCCAACACACATCTGACCCGACTGTCCGGCGCCACTCGAGCCAGCTGACCACCCACGTCTCTGGCATAGTTGGTTTCCCAATCGCCTTCGCTGGCGCAGCCTCCCACACACACACCCGTGCGCCGTGGGAGCGCCCAGGGCTGTCCCAGGCCTCCGCCTGCCCGGCTCCCGGTCGGTCGCCTCTCCCAGTGATTGAATCCACTCCCAGGACAAACATTGCTCCGGGCAAGCCACACCCTCGGAAGCTCCGAGCTGCTCACTTGGCCACCTCTGCTTGACAACAGGTCCCTGGTCTCTCTAGCCCCAAAGTGCTGCAACCTCAGACTTGGGTTTCTTGTTCGATGAGTATTTCACGGTCAGGAAGTGGGTGCCAGCCACGAAGGTCCCGCTGGTCTTCCCGTGTCTGGGTGACCACACCTCAAGTCTCCGGTTACTTCGGCTGGAACCACCGTGCATGCTCCTTTCTCCCTAACCCAGTGCATTAAAGCAATCCCTCGGGCTCACCTCTTCTCCTTGGGGGAAAACATCCCCCGAGTCTGTATGCGTCTCTCCGCCTCCACTGCCCCACCACGCCCCCTGTTTCTTGCCTGGAGCTCCGCACAGCCTTCCTCTCTGGACTGGTCCTGCCCACCCCCATCTGTAGGAGATGTCGCTTTTGCAGTGAGATCCTCTGCTGATCGCCCTTCCCCACATGGCTTGCAAGCCCAGCAGGCCCTGGCCCCCGGCCACCTCTCCCCAGCCTCGCCTCAGCCGGTCTGCAGAGCCTGGTCCTGGGATGCGCTGAGCAGCTCCCCACCTCCCGGACTGCGCATGCGCGCCTCCCTCCCCTCTGCCGCCCCGGACCTTCCCAGCCCCTCTGGACTCTGGCTACTGCCTCTTCCTCTGTGGCTCCCCTCGCCCCCCATGTCTACTATCCCAAGGAGGGCAGCGAGGGTGGGGCCCTATTCACTGAGTAGTCCTGGCCCCCAGCTCCGAGCCCGGTGCCAGGGAGACACTCAGGGCGAGGGCTGGCAGAGGCTCAGTGACTGAAATCAGTCACCTGTGTTGTGTGGGAGCCTCTAGGGATCGCTGGTCCCTGTGCACAAATCGTCTGACAGAATGGGGAGGGGTCTTTCTGCAGGCCTGGCCAGACTTCCCAGAAGTTTCCACGTAGCCCCGAGGTCAAGTGCCTCAGGAAAACATGCCCCAAGGCAGCACTTTGCCCCCTCTGGGCCTCTGTCCCTCTGGGACTCACTTGTCCGGACACCCCAAGGTCAAGCTGGCCCAGGTCCACAAGTTTCCTCCACGGCAACATGCACCCATGACTCTGGTGTTTTTGAGTCGGACCAGAACAAGCTAGAGGTGTGATGTTTTTTGTTTTTTAAAGGATTTTATTTTAAAATTTTTTTAAATTTATTTTTAGAGAGGGAAGGGAGGGAGAAAGAGAGAGAGAGAGAAACATCAATGTGCCAATGTGCGGTTGCTGGGGGTTATGGCCCACAACTCAGGTATGTGGCCTGACTGGGAATCAAACCTGCAACACTTTGGTTCGCAGCCCGAGCTCAATCCACTGAGCTGTGCCAGCCAGGGCAGGTGTGATGTTTTATTACCCCTCGGGAACTGTGGACTGTGGATACTAGGGTGCTGCTGGGGGGTGGGCTGTGGAAAGCCCGGGCTGCCTCCTCTAGGATCCACGAGTGGGTGGGCAGCTCTGCGGGGCCGTTGTTCCAGCAGCAAATCCTCCCGCAGCCTCATGCAGGTCGCGGTGTTTGCTTCTTTCTTCTCAGTTTGTTTACTTCAAGGACTTAGCGCCACCTCCGAGGTGCACAGCGGAACTCAGGGACCGCTCCTCTGGCCCTCAGGCCACTTGAAGAGGTGGCTCAGAGCTCTCTCAGACACACAAAAAAGTTCGTGCAGGATTTGATCACAACAGTCTGTACACTTATATCTCAGCAGATACACCATCTGTCAATCTACCTTACCTGCTTAGGCGCACCTGCCTCACTTCTGTTTCACGTGTTCATGGGACATTGATAAAATCGATCAAGGACTTGGACAAAAAGAAAACCACAGCAGACTTTTTAAAAATGTAGAAATCTTCAAGTGACATCAACTGGTTATAATCCAATATTGGAAATAACTAATTTAAGGAAGATACTTTTTTTTAATATTTAGAAACTGCAAACATATTCCTAGGTAGCTCTTAGACCAAAGAAATCAAGTAAAGTTAAAAACTAGGTAGGAAAATAATAAGACAATGCTTAATACCAAAATCTATGACATAAACAAAGCTGTCTTCAAAAGAAAATTTATAATCTTAAAATGTTCTCCTTATTCAAGAAGGTGAAAAAAAAAGCAAATAAAACTAAGTACTTATCTTAGCAAGCACGAGATGAACAGTAAAATAAATCACAACAGGCCAGGTAGGGGAATCAAAGATTACAGATGCAACCAAGTAGAATCCTAGAAACAAAGTGGGAAGGAGAAACAAATCCCAAGCTTGTTCTGGGAAAAGACCAGTCACGTCCTCAAGAGCTCAGTTATAAAACAAATAAAGGGTGAAAAGCTGCAAGAGGAAAAAGGAAAAGACCCAGTGTAGGAGGCGCTGAAATAACCTCAGGAGAGTTATGTGCAACTGTAAGGCAGCAAACAAAACAAAACAAACTAAAACAAGGAGAACTGTACGATTTTTAAAAACCAAACATGACACTAAAATTGACCTATGAAAAAAAGAAACTTGAATGTCCCAGTTAATGAAGGGCACAACGGGGCGGTGATTAAGGGCACTACTAAAATTGTTCATGGGTTTGTGGCCTGCTTTCATCGAACTCCGGAAAACCAGAGCAGTACGTTTTGATGTAATTGAAGTATTGCAAACCATAGAAAATACTGGAAATCTCCACAGTCCGTTTTATAAAGGCAGCCTAATTTTAATTCCAACATCTGATGAAGATGCTAAGAGAAAAGAAAATTATAGGCTCCCTCGCCTCTCCCATCCCCCTTTAAAGAGTCAAAGCCTCAAAAATATTAGCAAACAGTACCAGGAAATGGATCAGAAGACTTACAAATGAACACATGATGACCCAATGGGGCTTATTCCTGGGAATGAGGGTGGTGAGTTTCCAGGAAATTTATCAACATAATATTACACTGAAAACAACTCAAGGAGCCCTGACTGGCGTGGCTCAGGGCGCTGGGCATTGTCTTGCAAACCGAAAGGTTGCAGGCCAGGTCCCCAGTTGGGGCAACGCAAGAGGCAGTCAATCAATGTTTCTCTCCCTCTCTCCTTCCCTTCCCCTCACTAGGGTGAATAAATAAAATCTTAAAAACATTCATGGAGAGCCCTGGCTGGTGTGGCTCAGTGGATTTGGCCTGCAAACCAAAGGGTAGCTAGTTCAATTCCCAGTCAAGGCACATGCCTGGGTTGCGGGCCAGGTCCCCATTTGGGGGCGCGGGAGAGGCAACCATACATTGATGTTTCTCATCCTCTTTCTCCCTCCTTTCCCTTCTCTAAAAATAAATATAATATTAAAAAAAATAATGGAGGAAAACAATATGGTCATAATAAATAACAGATACTGTCATTCAGCAGCCATTCCTAACTTAAATTTCTACAAACAAAGGAAAAGACGGTCAAGTGCGAGGGAAATGCAAAGTCAAGGCTGCGACAGCACTTGGCGTCCCTCCATCTGGCACTCGGGCTGCTGGGCGAGGCTGCTTCCAGGTGGCGGCAGCCCCCACGGTCCCAGCAGCGCTTCTGGAAAGTGACCTTGCCTGTGCCCGCTGACCCTTGGCTCCTGGGAATCAGCACAGAAATAAAACTCATGGCTAAGCACACACACGTGGGAGGCTGTTCTTAGGGGGCAGGGTCGGGGGGCTGAACACCCAGGGAAAGCCCACCGGTAAGGAAGAGTAGAGTCAGTTCCAGAACCTTCCCATCATGCACTGGAGGCGGGTCTGCCGACCTGAACGTAGCACCGAGACGTGGAAGGAACGTACGTAGGATTCCAACTTCATAAACACAAATGCCAGGAAACGGCTGCAGGTGAACACGTGTGTCCACGCACGTGCCCGAATGTGACCGCAGGATTGTAGGGAGAACACGGGCCACACTCGAGGGTAATTATGGATCCTGAGCTGGCACAGAGAGGGGGTGATATTGGGGGGAGAACAAGAAGGGAAAATACAGCAATAACTGCCCTCATAGGACAGAACGCATGTGAAGTTCTGTTTTTGTTTTGCGCTTGTATAAAAAAACTGAAAAATGACTTTTTGTACATTTCCATAGGATTCTTCCCCGGCCAGTTCTTTTCTTCTTGCTCCTCAGGACCTGGTCCTTCCAGAGGACCGGCACCTCGGGAGGTGGCAGCTGAGCTGGTGCAGGAAAGCAGCTGTCACCGCACACCCTTGCCGTGCCGTCGGTCTCTCCACGCCCTGGGTGCTTGGACAGCAAGTCTTCCCACACTGGCCCCCTCCCCAGGAGCCCTGAAATAGTCTAGCGTGCCCTCTCTCACTCGGGGGTATTAGCGGCACCTCCCAGCACCCCCGCCCCCCTTACAAGGGGCCTGTCTTTGGATGCTGTGCTTTGGTTTGGAGAGTGCAGCCCCTCCCTTCCCCGAGCTCTTGGATTTCTGTTGGACGTTTGGTTCTGATTGGCGCTTGCTGCGTTCCAGTGCGCAGTGGTGGGTGGGGTGTCTGAACGGGCTCGGGGCTCACTCCCTGATTACTTCCAATTCTTTGCCTGTTCCGTGCTGAATGGCTCAGAAAAGCACAAGCAGGCTCTCTGCTTGCACTTCAAGTTCATGATCACCATCCTCAGAGGGTCCCCCCCCCACCCCGCGCCATGCTCCCGGTCTGCTCCCCCTCCCACTCTCCTCACTGACTGTGGTCAGTGCTCTCCCCTCTGCAAACCTGCCCACCTCTCTCGCCAGGCCCTCTGCTCACCTCCGAGGAAACAGAAGCAACCAGATGAGAATGGCCTGACCTTCCGCATCCACCCGCCTTCCCGGCCAGCTGGTCTCCCTTCTCCCCTTTCACCTCCCTCCTTCGTGACGACCCTTCTCTCTTGAAGCTCCAGGCATTTCTCTCCCTCCACTCACGGCCAGAGGGCTCAGAGCGCCGTCAGCCTCATCCCTTACCTCCTCTCCTCCCACTTTTGTCCCGAAAGGACTCGGGCTGGCGTGCACCCTCGCCACTGCGCCGAAGCCGCCCCGGGAAGGCCTCCTGTGAGCTTGCGGTTGCACGTCCAGCCTTAACTGTCGGTTCTCGTCCAACCTGACCTAGCGGAGGCGCTGGCTCCCTAGCTCCCCTGCTCTCTGCGACCGCTCTGGACTTGGCTTCCGGGACCCGCTCCCGGCTTCCGGCCCACGGCCGGGGACGGCCCTGCTCGGTCTGTCACCGTTCCTGCGCATCCGCCTAAACTCTGCGTGCTGGGGAGCCCTGGGCTCAGACCTGGGGCCGCTTCTCTCTGCTGCCCCCACTCAGTCCTTTGGGGCGTTTATCCTGGCTCCCCTTGTCACTCGAGTGCGGCTAAGGCCACATCGGCGCCTTGGCCCAGCCTTGAACTACAGACGCCCGCCGCCGACCGCCTTCTGGACATCTCCACTGGGTCACCAGCAGGCACCTTGAACTTAACCTGTGCCAAGCGAGCTCCCAACCGGCTCCTCCCAAGCCCCCCCCCCCCCCCCCCCCCCCCGCAAGGAGACAACAGCTTCCCTCCCCCCGGGGCCTGGGCCAGCAACCTCCAAGTGGTGGGGCGGGGAGCAGGCGGCGGAACAGCCGGGCCCTGGGGGCCGGATGGAGTCGCCGACTCTCGCTTGCGGGGTTTTAAGCGCGGTTCATGGGCAGGACCGGCCGGAGGGCTGTGCTTCCCTGGGGCGAAGGGGGAGGCGTGTTGTTGTGAGCACTCGGGTATGTCTGGCATTTGTCACGGACGACGGTTCTGCAATCCCCGGACGCCAAGAAACCGGAAGAAAACACTCGTCTAGGAAGTCAACAAAGCCTTTTATTCCACAGGAAGTTACGGCTCTGACGGGAGAAGCACAGTTAAAGAGTCAGGACAGATCGGCGGTGGTACCGGTGTTTACAAAGTGGAGAACCAGATACTTTGTTTTCAGAACTTTATTAAGCAGCTACTATGGTATTTTGAGGCACAGATGATGCTTAAAAACGAAGTGGCCCTGGAACCTTCTGCACACATCGAGGCGAGCACACGATGCCCCGGCAGGTGAGCGCGGCCCCTGTGCCCTGCAGGGCGGGGCAGCCGGGCCCGGGGCGGGGTGCTGGCCTCTCTCAGGCGGGCAGAGGAAGCGGCGGCTGAGGTTAGGCAGTAACTCGGGCTGCCCAGCGGCTGGGTCAGGGGATGAGGACGGCTGTGGATTGCTCCTGATCCCATCTCCCCTTGTCCAGCAGATCTCACTGCTGTCCGAGAGGAGCCGTGTGCTTGAGGCAGCGCGAGAACCGGTGGAGGTTATCGTAACAGTCTCAGGCGTCACGGGCTGAACACCAGCTGAAGAAGAGACGGGGCATCCGCAGGGCCAGGGCCAGGGCCACGGCCAGGGCCTGCCTCCTCCAGAGCTTTGGTTTTCTTCCGGGTGAGCCAGGAGACTCTGCCCAGAGCCCCCGAAACCTTATCGCCAGGCCGGGCCCGAGGGCGGGGAGGGCAGAGGAGCTGGAGGAGCTCTCGGGTGGCGTGGCGGCGTCCACCTGCCCCCGCCCCACACCGTTTCCACATGCTGAGGCGCAAATGTCAGAGAGGAGTTGTGCAATCGGAGGAGGTGGACGACTATTTCAGGAGCCGCTTAAAATTAGAAAGGAGGGGGAGGAGGGCCTCCGCGCACCTCTCTGCAGGCCGGGAGGCGCCGTCCGTCCGCCGGCACCCGACTTTCTGCCGCCGCCGGAGCCCAGCGCACCCACTGCTGCTGAGCTCCTTAATCCGGCACCGGAATCCCAGTGACGTCATTCCGGCGTGTGGGAGGGGCTTGCCGACGCAAACGGCTGGCCCTCCTGGGAGTCTCCCCTGCAAGGGTCCTGATGGCAGGCGGGGGGCTGCTGACGGTGACACTGTGGGCACACGTGCAGGGTGCAGGGAGGTGGGTTGCTGAGGACGCGGTCCCGACCGCCCAGGGGCCAGCAGCCAAAACACACACGGACAGCCCCGACCCCTCGAAAGCCAGGCTTCCACTCTGTGGTCCCCGAAACGAGAGTTCGGTGAAGACGAGACCTTGGAGTTCGAGACAATCCTTGAAAACACAATTTAGCTAAAGCACTTGAACTTATAAGTGCCTTCCCTGCTTCTTTGAAAACAACACCCCCCCCCCCCCCCGCCATCCTCACACATGGGGAGGGAGGGGGAGAGGCAGACAAAGGCCGGCTTCACTTATGTCTCGGGAGGGTCCGGGCCAGAAGTTACAGGCACCGGAGCCATCCGCACACCCACTGGTCCTCTGGGTCGTTTTAGATCTGGGCCATGTGTGACAAGGTTGTAGAAACTGATCAGCTTCACGAAAATAAAAGGTTTACAATCACAAGGCTAGTCATTCATTCAGGAGCCCCCACCCCCACCCCGTCTCTTCCTTCTAGAAAGGGAGAAACCCAAGGAGAGCCAGGGAGGAGTGGGCACTCCCACCAGCCTGGTTAGTGGTTGGAATTTCAAACCAAGGACGGGGGATGCTTTGGCCAAGTCTTGGTACCATGAAAAACTTACCAAAACAACTTAGCTTTTTAACACTCAAACTTCGTGGCCCTGCTAGGCCTTTCCCTCTCCCGCCCCGCCCCGGCATCACCACGCGGGCCCCCAGCACCGTGGAGTGGACGCTTGCTTGTAGCTTCACTGAAACGGAGACTCCTGGGGCCGTCCCCCCTGGTGCCACCCGGGAAGAGGAGCATCCTTACTGCGAACTTTGATACATCTGCGGAATTCTGATTAGTTAAAATGAAGATTTCTATGGCATTTTTTCCCCTTCTAAATCAACAGAGCCCACCCGTATTTCAAGCTGACCCTCTCTGATAATAACCCAGGAAAAACTTTTAGGTTGGCAAGACCCATCAGGAGAAAGCCAAGGAAATAGGCAGATAAAAAAATAATTTGTGATAACCTAAGGGCTCCCTTTAAAGTGAGGGAGGGTGGGGAATAAATCACAGCTGGGTTCCCGAGCCACGCCCCTGCCCCTTTCAGGGCCAGCTCCCGCCTGCCCCTGGCCCCGCCCCCGGCCCCGCCCAGCACCGCGGTTCCCTGGGTGGCAGGCTGAGCCCCTCCCACCCCGCCGCAGTCAGTCCTTTGCTGCGAGTTCTCTGGTTTCCAACCTCACATTTGTCAACTTTCAAGAGTGCCTTTTGTGGAGAATACCCTGAATTAGCCGTGTAGAGTTAGTGCAATAGAAGATCCAATATAACTTTATATTACTTTACAGTGAACAAGCCTTCACACACATCACAGGCCCTGTGTGGAAACGCGCCTATGTATTTACAAACACACAGTTGTACATATATACACGCTCACGAGCTGCGGGGCAATCCAAAGATCACCTTCGTCTCCGGGCACTTGCTTTGTTACGGTGGCCAACCAGCGCCTTTTAAAAATTACTTCCCCATCATCTCAGGTGACCCCCACCCCACGAATCCACACGGTTGGTTCCCATCCACACCCTCCATCAGCATGAACTTCTCCGCGCACTGGGACTCGCCCCCCAGCCGGGACTCCGTGCGGCCTCCGACCGACGGAGGCGCCTGACTGGTGGGGGCGGGGCCGAAGCACCCCCTTTCGGCCGGCCATCCGCGCTGGGAAGCCGGGATTCCTCAGGAGTCCAGCTCCAGCTGCTCCTCGTTTTCACTGAGCCGTAGCATCAGCTGCTGTTCATAGTACAGGCTCTTTGCATAGTTTATTTCTTGTGACAACTTGACGGCGAGGACCTCCGATTTCACGTGGACCTGGGGGACAGACAGAAGGGAATAATGAGCGACCTGCCCCGGAGGGGCGGGCACACCACCGCAGGACCAGGCTGCAGGGACTGGGCCAATGACCTTTAAGGAGGAGCAGTCCCCGCGGCCCTGCTCCCAGCCGGTGCTGATTCAGGTCTGGGCTGGGGGTGTGGCACTGTTCCCGGAACCTGTGTCTTGAACAAGTTCCCCAGGTGACCGCGCGGCCCACCGTAATCGCTGGCGTCGGGACTCCCGCGCCGGCGAAGAGCACGAATTAAGGCCGACACCTTTGGGATTCCTTCCGAAGTCTGGTGATGGTCGAAGAGGGGACGAACCAGCACTCAAACGCCTCAAGGTCTTTCTTATCTTAGCGGCTCACTTGCCTTAAAAGGGGCAAAAATGCAGGCGGGCCAGGCTCCCCCCCCAGGAAAAGAAACTTGTGGAAATAACTCGTACTTCTGGGTGTTAACTCTATTTTAGTTTTCCAGCTCGACTTCAGCCAGCGACCCCAGGGGAGCCCGTGCAAGCCGACCCAACCCCAGTGCATTCCTGCGCAGGGCGAAGGTCAAAGGACCCAACCCCAGTGCATTCCCGCGCAGGGTGAAGGTCAAAGGAAAGTGGCGGTAAGGTGGGCTGCTGTTTCTGGTGCACACAAAGACCCCAGAGAAGCAAGGCCCTTTGGAATGACACCTCGCTGTCGCATGCAGGCCTGGCAACCCGGGCACGCCGGGCGAAAAAGGAGCGGGACTAGCCCCGGGGTTCGGGAAAAGACGCCATGCCAGAACACGGCCAAGCCGGCGTTTCCCCACGTGTGTTCCTGCTGGGCCACCTGTCCCTGCACACGGAGACGGCTCCTTCCAGTGGTGGCCACATGACCTTGACCACGTCACCAGCTGTCAACAAGCCTCTCACCAGCCAAGCGGGGACAGGGACACTCCAGCGTCAAATGATCCGTAAGACGTACTCAGTACCCAGCCTGGCCCGTAGTAAGCCCTTAATGCATGCTGGTTATTAATAGTAACATTATTATTTAAAAGTCCTGCCACGTCAGTGTCAGAGTCTTCTAACCTTTGGAGGCCAAGTACACATTTTCCCGGGCAAGGGCCTCTGCTGCATATTGCTACTCTGCACGAAAAGGAGTCGGTCCCCAGCCGTCAGGCGGGAGACAGCAGGGAGGCTGGTGCCTGCGGACACCTCCCCAGACTCGCACGTGCTCATGTGCTCTCGGGGCTGCGGGGCGGACCCCGGGGTTCAGAACAGCACGGCCCCACCCCGCCAGGCACTCCCGTGAGAAGTGTGAGCAGAACGGGGGGCCCTCGCGCACTCACCATGGGCTTCTGGTGGGAGGGGCCGGGGATGGACACGCCACTGCTGGTGTTCCCCGCCTTCTTGGTCACCTGCACGTACACCTTCCCGTGGTCTTTGGAGACGAGGCAGTGGTAGAGGTCGTCGTACTTGACTTCCAGGAAGATGGCCTCCCGGTCCACGTAGTCCCCGCTCTTCAGGAAGTAGACGGCCTTGGAGGAGATGAGCACGCAGTAGCTGTCGATGTTCTCCACGGCGATGAAGCTGCGGGGGGGGGGGGGGGGGGGGCAGTCAGACAGGCGCGAGGAACTCCCCTGTGGACAGGCAGCGGGAAGGGGCGTGGCCGGGGGCGCCCTGGCGTCCAAAGGCCTGGCCTGGACCCCAGGCTCCCTCCTTCCACCTTGAGCCAGTGGCTCAACCCCGACCGGCCCCCTCGTTTGTGAAGCAGGGACAGGAGGGGGGCTGGAGCCAGGCAGGTGCGGGTGTCTCCAGCGAGGCCTTTCAGGGGGTGGGAGGCTCAGAGACGACCGTGACAACGCTTTGCTGGACAAGACACAGGGAGAAAAACGGTCTGTTTCAATGTTGACGGAGACAGCTGACAAAGGTCCCCTCGAACACGGGGGGGCCCAACACCAGGGGCTGGGGGACACAGGCCGGGAGAGGGCGACGGAAGGGGAGGAAGCGGAACCAGCGGGCCCCACAGGGCAAGGGGAGAGGTGGCTCGAGGTCCTCGAGTCTGCACGCCGACATCTACTCCCTTCCTATCTCAGGTCTGCGAGGCCACCGGTCCCTGCTGAGCCCCTTCGGTGACAGGGAACCTGTGTGACCTCCGCTCCGTTTCCAGAGAACCCAACAGCAGACGGCACTAGGTCAGTGAAGCCGGCAAAGCCGGGATCCTGGGTCTCGGGCACTGCTTCGGGGGACTTTAGGGCCCCTCAGCAGAACTCTCGTCCCTCTTCCTCCACGGCGCTCCCAGACTTAAAGTGGAAATTTATGCAAATCAAACCTCTCCGCTCAGCCACTGAAAGGAGAGCAGTGACCCTTGGTGAGCGCTGTGACAGCTCTCCGGGGCCTGGCTGCCTCCACCGCGTCTTGTGACAGCCTCCCACAATGGGGCGGCGCTGCCTGTCGGGGACGGCGGAGGCCAGCAGACGCTGGCGAGAATACTAAGCGCTGCCCGCGGGCTGGCTGTCAAGCCGCGGCCCCGGGCCTTGACGCCCTGGGAGACGGCGCAAACCGCAGTCGCTTTCCCAGGCACCTACCAGTCACTCACTCTGGGGGCTCCCCAGGGCCCCCCTGCATTCAGAGCACACCGGTCCACCCACACCCTCTCCTCCAGGGCGGGGTCCCAGGCTCCAGCCCCTCGGCGAAGCTTCTCAGACGGCTTCCCCACGAAACGCTCCACCCCGCCCCACTTTGAACACTAACCGCTTACCTTCCAAAGCGGCGCCCGACACACACCCGTCCCCGTCCCGTGTCCTGGGTCGGACCCTCAGCTCTGACTAAGCAGATGGAGCAGTGGGCTCCTTCCCGTGGTGGAAGGAGGCATCCTTGCATCCCCCCGCACCCCCGCCTGGTCTCCCTGAGCATCACGGCGGAGTCTGCGGCCCTGAGTCCTCGCTCAGCAAGCACCAGCCTGTCCCCAGTCGCCACTGTAACCACGGCCTCACAGGACAAAAAGCCGGAGCGTACTGTTCTATTCTAGCCGGTGGGCAATGCCAAGACTGTAGACATGTACAGTCTCGACGTCCCAGTCGGAAAGGCCCAGCAGCTCCTGGTGTGCAGGCCACTCTGCACGGACATGCCCACACCCTGGCCCCGACGGTGTGCGCCCAGGGGGCAGCTCGCATCTCCAGGGTGGGACCGTGCAGACGTGACACTGCTGAGGGGTGGGGGGGGGGGGGAGAGAAGACGGACGGAGGGGAACCTCTGAAAGAGGGGCAGACAAAGCTTCCTCACGGAAGCAGCCCTGCGGCCCGGAGAACTTGCTGGGAAACAGGTGAAAACCGAGGAGCAGTCCGCGGTGTCCGAGCACCGGAGGGCCCGGCAGGTGGCTGCCCAGGCTGCTGGGCTCTCACAGGCGACGCCCAGAGCCGGCCACTGTGGCTGGGGTGAGAGCAGGAATGCGCGTTACAGGTCCGACCGAGATTACTTTCATTCCTCTGGCCCAGCACAGGATGGGGCCCCTCTGTCCCCCCACCCCGCCTCCTCTCTCACCCCACTGGGCACCCCCCGTGGCTGACATTGGCGAAGAGCCTTGAAACAGCCACGGCCTCTCGGACTCTCCTCCATCCGGGCAGCTGCTCTCACACCCAGGCCAGGGTGGCTGACATTATGAGTGCACTTTCCACTGGAACTTTTATAGGCTTCAAAATAAACTCCTTTTCAAGATGCCACAGATGGTGCAAGGCCTCGCTGGGGCCAGAACCCTCAGGGGAGGGCGGGCGGCTCTGAGCTGGGAGGCCTTGCCGGGCGCCGCTGCCCACTGTGCGGCCTTGAGGCCGGGCGGGCAGGGAGACCTGCCAGGCTGCGGACCCCCACGGGCTCGCCGCTCTCTCCCTGTTCAGGTTCCTCCTCCGATGGAGACACTGCCTGCCGGCTCTCTCTCGGCACCAGGTCAGCGAAGCCAAGAGGGTTCAAGGCCGCCCAGAACCGGACGGGGGGGAGGCGCAGCACCTGGGCACAGCTCTCCGCTCTGAGTCCAAAGCCGCTGCAGACAATGACACTTTCCTGACTTGTACGTGGAGTGTTCTAACGTCTCTTCAGATCAAAAGCAGGTCCGAGCCGAGGGCATACGTAAGAGGAGGAGGAAGGGAGAGAGTGAGGCCACAGCAGGCAGCTGGGGCACCAGGGCCCCCGACTGCGGGCGGAGTGAGAACCCAGAGGCCGCCCTCGCAAACAGCTCCGTCTTCATTTTCCTCCTGCCGCCTCCTCAGCGGCCCACGACCAAACGCCGAGACGGGCGTGCATGCACACGTATTCACACACACACACTTTTTTAAAAGTTATAGAATCTGGAAACCACATCAAAGTATAATTGAAACTGAGCTTGGGATGAGGGGTTCCGTCTTGCAATGGAGACCAACTCCACACTCGTTGCTGTGGGAGGGGGCCCAACGTCAGGGAGGGAGAGACCCCGGGCCACAGCAGCGCTCTGCACCGGCCCTTCTGCCGGCGGGTTCTTCTTCCTTTCTCCTCCACAGCCCCGGCATCTCCCTCTGTTCCTGGCCATCTACCTGCAGGAGGCCTGCCCCCCACAGGCCCCCACGGACCTCACTGGAGAGGCTCAGGGTCCCACCAACAGCTGCTGAGCCCACACACTCTCCATCCCCCATGTAACCACGCCCCCCGCAGGCTGCTCCCCCGGGAAGGAGTGACAGCTGGAGAACCTCGTGGGCTGACGCGGAGGGAGAAGGGCCTCAGGTCTCAGGCTGATCCTGAGCGCAGGCTGCTATCTCGGACTTATCTGGGACCCCGAGGAGGGGGAGCAGAAGCCTGTGGCCAGAAACAAACCCCCGGATCAGCTTCATCCCTCCAATAGGAGAACGAGAGAGGCCACCCAGGGTTCGGCGGACACCCTGTTGTTTGCTGTAAGCACTGGAATTAATTCTGTGAAAAACAGGACTTCAAACTTTGGTTAAAAGTTCTTTCAATTCTCCTTTAAGGAGAGGAAGAGGACACGGTGACCCTGGGATTGATGTCAGAAATGTTCTCCAGAGAGATGGGGGGGGGGGGGGGGTGGCCCACACCATGCTCTGAATGCTGAGCGTGCACACAGGCTGTCCTGGACAGGGCGAGGCCAGCAGGGCCCGAGGTCACTACCACCGCCCCAAGCCACGGCCACCACGCAGCTTCCTCAGCATCACCAGTGGTGGCATCCACAGTAGCTTCAGGCTCTCCCTCTGTGGAGGGGATGATGCCCTCTCCACGCCCTGAGGCTCACGTGACCCTCTCTCTCCTCTCCTGGCCCTGCAGGACCAGGTCACTCGCCCACAACCTTCCCCAGCTTTCCAGGCTTAAATCCGACTCTTCCCCTTGTGGCCCACCCCCACGGCTCCCAAGTCTATTTTAAAAGCAGTCATGTTACGGAGAGTTGGTAATACTGTCTGTTTCCCCTCTAGACTATAAACTTGTCAAGGAAAGTGCACACGTCTCACTCACCCGGGCACACAGTAGGAGTCAGTAAATGTATGTGTTCGGTATCCGGAAACTGACGTGAAATTGCACAGGAAGGGCCAATGGAATCCAGCCGGGCACGTGCAGCTTCCGCTGCTGGGTTTTACCCTGCGGTGTTTTCCGCTGCGATAAAGCTACGGCACCCTCTCAGAACTCCTGGTGCTAAGTAGTCAAGATTTAGCGAGCCATTAACCTCGATCAGAATTGCTGGAAAACCCGCCAAATGGAAGTTTTATTTTAGTGGCACAGCAAAGATAGTCCAATTCCCTAAGTGTCAATGGTTATTGAGAGATTACAGTACTTCCTGGTTTAGAAAAGGAAGCCACCTGGCTGGCGTAGCTCAGTGGATTGAGCGTGGACTGGGAACCAAAGTGTCCCAGGTTCGATTCCCAGCCAGGGTACGTTCCTGGGTTGCAGGCCATAACCCCCAGCAACCACACATTGATCTCTCTCTCTCTCTCTCTCTGCCCCCTCCCTCCCTCCCTTCCCTCTCTAAAAATAGATAAATAAAATCTTTAAAAAAAAAAAAAAAGAAAAGGAAGCCAGTGAATTCTATCCCATTCCCCCAAACGCCTGTCTTTTGTGTTTGCTTTTAGACTGCATATATTACTACTATAAGGTTTATATTTATAAGTACATGCTACTAGAATCAACACTACAACCTGTGCTCAAGAAATATTTCTGATTTCTTTCTAGCTACAGCTTCTCAAGGACAGCAAGATACAAAACACCATCAACACGATGTTTACAAAGAGTGCAAGAAAGAAGAATTTTACTCTTAATTTTCTCTCTTTCTGTGTTCTTTGAATTTGCTAGGCATGCATAAGTTTCTTTCATCAAAAAGAGAAAGGACTTATCCGGTCAGTGGGTTCATAGACTATTTTTGTTTTCCTTTTTATAATTTTCCTGTATTTTATTTTTAGAGATAGGGGAAGGTAGGAAGAAAGAGAGAAACATTGATTGGCTGACTTTCATATGTGCCCCAATCAGGGACCAAACAGGCATGTACCCTGGCCGGGAATCGAACCTGCAACCGTTCGCTTTTCGAGACAATGCCCAACCAACTGAGCCACACCAGTCAGGGCTATTTTTTTCTGTATTAAGAAAATCTCATAAATGTCATTTTGTAAAACTATATTTTGAAAATACAATCCAATTGTCAACTTTCAGCAAACGGGACGCTAGAGCAACTTCTCAGGTCCTGTGGGAGGCTATGGGCAGCTTTTTTGAAAAGGTAAGAACCAGTCCGATGCTTACGATGCCAGGACATAACCATCTGTGATGAGGGATTAAAAATGAAATAGGTGCCTCTCCCTCCCTCCCTTTCTCCCTTTCTCTTCCTTCCTTTCAGTGAAAATGAGGTTCCTGGCTACAGACAGACACCAGCTATAAAGCAAAATTAACTTAATCAGATAGGGCGAATTTTACTTCAACATCAGCTTAAGTCAGGACCCTATTTCCAAACCAAAACTGAGAAACACGGGAGGCAACGGTAATCGTGCAACATGCCAGAGAAATGTTTGATTCACTGGAAACTGAAGCCTCTTCAGCCGGCCGGACCTTGATGCATATGTCAGTAAGCATCTTTTTAATACTAATTAATTAGATAAAATGAAAAAAGTGAAAGGAAACTTGATCTGGGAGCACAGAGTCGAAGGGACCCTGGTGCTGGGGCTTTGCGGGGTTTTCGCTGCATCGGGAAGTAATTACACGATGTTTTCCACAAGCGAAACAGTGAGTCTAACTGGAAAAAAATGTGGAAACGTTTAGTTAGAACAGTAGAGCAAGGTATTAAAGACCCTTTTAAGGGGTTAACTCTGAAGGAAAATATGCAAATAATTAGGCCTGTAAACATGTTTTTAATTACAGTTCTAGGATGAAAGTCAGGGGTATAATCTGGCACTCGTGTGCTTTTCCTGAAAACTCTCTCCCTGCAAAGTGATGATTCTAACGTGCACGTCGCCGCGAGGACCCAGCCTGGCCGCCACTGGGGACCCACAGAGGAACTCAGGCCGATTCCCCGGGGACTTGTCCCCCGTCCCCTGAGGAGGGCTGCGATCGCCTATCTCCTCCCGCATCCGCGGGCCAGATCTGCCCCACGCAGGAGTGGGGACCCACGCCTTTCTTCTTGGGAATCAAGACCCACTCACGCCCTATCTTTTCCCCGTTCACGTGAACTTCAAGAGTTTCAGGACATCTGCTCCCCTGACCTCGCTTGGAGCCCCGTTCTTGGCTTTCCGTCGCTGTGTCCCGAGTGTGCGTCCCCAGGGTGCAATCCGACATTAGCCATGCCACACGCTTTCTCCCTGTGCTGTCGGCACACGTCCTTCTACCGAGAACGCCTTTCGCAAGTAAAGTAACTTCCGCGGGTGGAAAGTAAAAGCACAACGTACAGTAACGTACAACCCCCACCTCCGCCCCCCCGCCCCCACGGAGACGTGAGCGCACACCCGTCACTGCAGCTGCCCTGCTGTCACTCAAGCACAGACACTTTGGAGTGCCCCCTGCGCGCCAGGCATCGTGCTGGGTGCTGCGGACCCTTCCGTGAACGGGACGGACAAAACCCCAGCCCTCATGGGGCTGCCAGTCTAGCAGACTCGGCCCCGTGCCCTGCCGCACCCGAGGAGGGGCGACTCTGGGCCTCTCGTCCCAAGGCCGAAAGTCCCGCCAGCAAAGGGGTACACAGGGCAGTCACGGCACCCAGTCCTCACCCCGAGGAAGCAGGAAGGCACATCCTCCCTGCAGCGGAACCTCACTGGGGTTCAGGGCACTGTTGACTGGAGTGAGGACCAGAGCTGGGGCCAGACTAAGAGAACAGAAGGTAGTGATGACGCATGCTACGGACTGAATTGTGTCCCGTCTTCAATCCCCACATCGAAGCCTTCACCACCGTGTGGCTATGTGAAGTATGGAAGCAGCCCTGGCTGGTGTGGCTCAATGGACTGAGTGCCAGCCTGCAAACCAAAGGGTTGCTGGTTCGATTCCCAGTCAGGGCACATGCCTGGGTTGCAGGCCAGGTCCCCAGTTAGGGGCACACAAGAGGCAATAACACATTGATATTTCTCTCCCTCTCTTTCTCCATTCCTTCCTCTCACTCTAAAAATAAATAAATTAAATCTTTTTAAAAAAGTATGGACATCCTTAAGGTTAAACAAGATCATAAGGGTGGTGAGGCCCCGATCCGTCAGATTAGCGTCCTCATCAGAGACACCAGACGGAGATCTGTCGGTGCCACGCGACAACACAGTGAGAAGGTGGCCATCTGCAAGCCAGGAGGAGACCCTTTGCCAGGAGCTAAACTGGGCATCACCTAGACCTTGAACTTCCCAACCTCCAAAACTGTAAGAAAATAAATGCACATGCTGACTGACTCAGAGAGACTTAGACTACTCTGTAGCTTCCGGAAAGCTGGGAACTAACACACTGTTGACTGGAGGGGGCTGACAGGCTGGGGGCTTTTCAGGTGCACGTCCTAGAGCTCCGACCTTGAACAGCCACAGTCCACGTCCGTGTCAATGACTGGGATTCACGCTGTGTGTCTCATTAAATGTGGGGCTCACGTAAAAAAAAATAAACGCTGTCTAAACCACGTGGTCTCGGTATTTTGTTGCGGTGGCCTGAGCTGTGATGAACCTCCGCCCTCAGGAGACCGTCCCGCAGCCCTGCAGGGGACTTGGCTCACACAGATACACATCCATGAGGCCACATGTGGATTCGGAATCCACTTCTGAGGCCCCGTTCAAACACCGCTGCAGACACACGAGACGAGGCCAGCTCACCGTCGCCCCTACCGATGACGCTGAAGGCCATCCCGAGAGCTGGCCTCTGCTTCAGCAGTCCCTTCTCCGCCCACCAGCAGTCCTGGCCCTCAGAAACCCCCTGGCCGGCTTTATCTTCAAGGTGATGCATGAGCACTAAAAGAAATTAAACTAGCACTTTGCTACGCATCCGGTATAACGAACTGCTTTCTCTGGGCTGGTGGTTCTGACATCTATGTGGACTAGAGAGCATTTTACGTGAAAAGGTGTCTGCAAAGCACTGTAGATAGTGATACACTGAATTCTATTATATGAACTTGGGACAATGTCACTAGTTTCAAACACTACAAGATCCCAGGAATATAAGGCTCCGCATACAACAAAACAATTGTAAGGCAACTGCGTTCCCAAATTTTTCAGCTACTACTTGTTATTGGTTTATCCGGGGTTTTTTTTCTAGCTTTCAGCAGCAAACAACACAGAACATCAAAGTTTAAGAAAATTTTACGGGGGGAAAAAGTCCCTTAGAATTGAGAGCATTTTATCATCATGTCTTTTTGCTCTAACTAGAAAGAAACGGCCATTTTCTAGAAATAAAACATGAAGGTCTCCCCCTGAAGCCCAGCTCAAGAACCACGGCTCTCAGTAGGAGGCTGTTTGCAAGCAGTTCTCCCGAACCTGCAGAACGAATGCTGGGACCAAGGGGTCGCCAGCTCCCCGGTCCCGGAGGCCTGACAGCACTCAGCCCGGATGAGAACCTCCCAGACCCGGAGACAGAAGAGACACCCCGGGGGGCCCGCCCGGCTGGTCCCCCACTTACAACTCGTCCTGTATGTTGTCCGTCAGCTTGAACAGCTGCTCCTGCCCCTCCGCCTGGCTCTCCGAGTAGCGGGGCAGCAGCCCCTGGGGCCCCGTGCAGCAGCGCGGTTTCCGCACCCTCTGCGCCTGAGTCCTAGACGGGGACGTGGACAGAAAGCAAAGAGGCGAGGCGTTAGATGCAAGCGATCTCTCCACCTCGTCCGAGACAAAAGCACCACTTCCTACAAGCCCGCTCTGAACTGGACGAGCAGCAGGAAAGCACAGGTTAAGACTGGGGGTGAACACGCAGTTTTGAGTGAGAACCTCGCCTGTGCTGTTTTCTAGCTCTGGGATCGGGACGAGCCAGTGAACCTCTTCGACCCCTGGCCCCAGTGTTCCCTGTAGAACAGGATGTGGACACCTCCCCTGGAGGGCCGCTCTGAGGATCAAATAGAATGACGCCCCCTGCCAAGCCTGTGCTCGACAGATGCGGCAGTCCACCAGGGGTGGGCACACCTGTCGTGGGTGCCCTTACTGGGCTTCCCGCTGGCTGAACCCCGCTTTCCTAGGCATGCCTTCGGGAGAGGTATCTCTGGGCTTACAGGGGGTCAGGAAGGAGAGCCAGGGGCCCTGGGCATCTAGAAGGTGCACACCCAGCTTCTGGATGTCTTCTAAGGTGAGCGCGGCTGCCGGGGCGCAGGGAGAGGGCACGGGAGGCTCGTGAGCGGGAAGGAGGACCCCTGGACAGGGCCCAGGCCGCAGCCGGCGCCCCGCAGTGGCTCGAACTCGTGCCACTCGGCCGCCGGCTGCGCGGAGGAATCTGCTTTGCCGCGGCTCTCGGGGCAGGCCGCTGCTGTCTTTGTCCACAGACCGCATGCGGGGTAATTGATAAGTGCTTTTTGGTGTTTTCCTAGAAACAGGAGTCCGTGTTTGTCTTGGAAAGGCTGTGCATATTTCAGATGACTGATAAGAGTGTGCCGGGCCTGTCCTCGGCCTTGTACTTGCTGTACTTTTCATTATTTGTTCCTGGATTCCACTGAAGCAAAACACCCTCGTCAGACACATCCAGAAGTGAGGGACGGCTCACGCGCTGAGCTGGTGCCTCACAGCCAGGCTCTAAGCGTAGCGTGGGGGACTCACTTGCAAGGGAGACAACTGGGGTGATGACACGGACAGAAAGTCAGCACATTGCCACAGGACGGACACGCAGTGGGTTAGCTGCAAAGCTCGGACAACGGCAGACTCCTGGATGCCGGCCAGCACTCCGCTCACCAGGCCGGGCTGTCGGAAGCCCCGCACCTGGGCGGTGTTTGCTCTGTGCCGGAAAGCCAGCAACCTGGTGACAAATCTTTACAGTTCAGTCCTAAGAGTGCCCTGGGTCCTACTGACTGTGTTCTCCAAGGGTGACATTAGGAGCCGGTAAGGAAGTCTCCACGAGCTGCACTCAAGGAACGGGCGAAAAACAATCCTGTTTGTTTCATGTACTCACGCACTCCCACCGGGCAGAGCCTCAGTTCCTGCTTCGTCAAGACCTGGGTGCCCCGCCGGCTGCGGAGCGCAGGCAGGTGGCAGGCGCCAGTGGAGAGGCGGGCTGCCGGGACCAGGCCAGCCCAGTGGGGCCCAGAAAGAAATGGGGGCGGCAGTGCCGGGGGGCTTTCCAGGCAGCCGGACCCTGTCCTGTGCCCCTGCCCGGTGAAACAGCGTCCACCACCATCCCGCACGCCACCTGGGCAGCCTCGTCCAGGGCCTTTCCCCTAGGCGGTCCTCCCATCCTGCCTGCCCCCCAGGAAGCTCCTGGGCGGCGGGGGGAGGGCTGGTCTGTCGTGGCAGAGGCCCAAGGGCCCCCCAAGAGGGATGTGATGGGCCTGCTCCTCGCCACTTTGCAACACCCTCCCCGACCCACCGGGAGGTCTGCAGGCTGAGTTTCCATGCGTCTCCCTAATCCAACTCTGCCTCTGTCTCTGCCATCACCAACAAATGATCCCTGGGTTTGGAACGGGTTACTGCAAGAACCTTGTAACTTACTCTCCTGTTTCCACCCTTGTCCATTCTCCATAGCAACGCGAACGGCCGTTTCAAAATACCACCATGATTGGGCTGGTCATGTGCTCACAACACATTTGCTTCGCGTCTAGGCTCCCCGTCGGGGATGTAAGCGCCACGGGAAGGAAGGGGGATTTCGTTTTGTCCTCCACTACCCTGAAAACGAGCACCGTGCAAGATCCACGGCAGAGAAGCGATACACACTAGACAAGTGAGGGACCAGTGTCCTCACGGGTGGGGGCGGGTGTCAGGGCCACCGTGACTGCGGAGCCAGAAGGAGGGAACCGTGCTGGAGGGCTTGCCGGCGACAGGCTGAGCTTTGGAAGTCCAAGAAGGCGAGGTGAACGGGAGCTGACGGGAGGAAGGGTCGGGGGGTGAGCCCGCCCAGCCCCCCGACCGGCCAAGCGAAGGAAGGGGCTGAAGGCAGCGTCCTGGAAGTCCGCCTGGGCTGGCCCACGGGCGTCCCTCGGAAGAACCCACCTTTGCACCAGTCCCTTGAGGGGAGACACGTGCTCCCGAGGAGGGCAGCGCCCACCACGGACGAGCACCCCCCGTCTCCGTCTGCGACAGGGTCCCGAGGCCCCAGAGCCGCCGGGGAAGGGCGGCCTGTTTCTGATCAGAGCCCCTGGGCGGGGATCACCCCCGTCACGAGGACCGGAGAGGCGGGAACGCAAGCAAGCAAGCAAGCGTGCCCCATGTTACCGCCTCTCCAAACAGCTCTCCGCTACCGTCGGTGGTTTCTGGACTCGGTGCCCTCCCCCGGGACCTCCCCGAGACCCAACCTCACCCCCGTTCCCAATACGTCGCCTTCTGACTTGGGGACGGCAAACCCACCCAAACTCGGGGAGCACAAAAGCAGAGCGGCTCCCGGGGTCCGCGCTGCCCGTCTGCTGCTGCTGCTGCTGCTGCTTTTCTTCCCGGTCCTCCCAGCAGGCGTGGGCTGTCCTCCCGTGTCCAGGGCCCTCACGCCACCGATGGACCCAACAGCAAGGGGAGGCTGGGAAGAGCGCTCCGCCAGTGCTGACAGACAGAGGGGTGCACTGTGGCGTCCCAGGCCCGTTTTCCACAACGCAGAAGAAGAAAGAGCGCGAGTTCACTTCTGTCCTTAGCAGAAACACGGCCTTCTCTTATAGCTTCATAAACAGCGGGGCCGCCTCCAGAAGGGGCGACTCAGAGCCGCTCTTACTGGAAGCAGGAAGCTGGGCTAAAGGAGTTCTTCCCACGGTCTCCCCTCTTACCGCATCCCTGCTGGTGCCTCAAAGACAACTTTCTTCTCCAAAAGTCAACTAGGATTCCCATTCCTGAGGTTGAAGCTGGGAGGTTGGGGGGAGGCAGGTGCTCAAAACCACTGTGGGCGAATAAATTTGGTCCCAAACATAATCAAAGAATTATAAGCAGAACCCAAAGAGCGAGTGTTGTCAGACCTTGCAAGCCAGCAAAGGGCAGGAGATGCTCTCCAGGGCAGGCCACGGGGCACTGGGGCAGGTTTCCTCGCAGGGACGGCGGCCGGGGGCAGTCACGCTGCCCTTTGAGAACGGCGGGGCTGCTGGCAGCAGAGGCCGGACTGGTTCCCGCTCCGGCTCAGGAACATCGCGAGTCCCTCCGTGAGTGACTCGTCTTAGGTCACTTTCATGCGTGTTCCCGGGAACCTACCGGCACAGGGAGGGGACGGACTTCTTTTTTTTTCACAGCAGACTCACCATTAACCTTGGTTCAAGGCCCACTTTCATCATTGGGCCTTTCTCTGTTCATTTCAAATCTTTGGTCCTCGTGGCCGGCCCTCGGCTGTCCCCTCCCTGCACCGGGCCCTCCTCTGCCGGGACAGCCCCTGTTCTGAAGCCTGCAGTCCTCGCTCCCTCGCTTTCCTTTTGCAGGTGTAGGCTGACCGCATTTCAAAGTCTGCTCCAGTAACAGTCTTGTTACATAGTCTTTGATTCCGGCTGTTTTGAGCTTTAGAAAAAGGTATCACTGCTGGGACTTATTTCTTCCTCCTTGAAGTCCGACTGCTAAGGTTCCGTCATTCCTCGTGTGCAGCGATATCGTCCACGGGATGTGCCTGCTCGTGACTGTCCCGCTGCCCGGACACACCACCGTCTGCCTGTCTTCCTGCTGGGAGCCCGGGCGTTGCCGACAGGCTCCACTGTTACCAGCAGCACCGCACCGAGCATTCCCGCCCGTGCTCCTGGGGGACGCCGGTGGAGTTTCTTCGGGTGCACGTCTAAGAGGGAGCTGCCGGACCACGGGGCACGAATGTTCACCCGACAGAATCCACGCTGCCTTCCAAGTGGCTGCACACACTGACACCCCACCCTCCCACAACACATTTAGGGGTGGGTAGAGCCTCGTACCGCCTCTCCCCGCCCCTCGGTACTGTCGAAGACTGCAGGCACTGGGTGACACACAGCCGATGGCCGTGTGTGACCGCTGAGCACCTGAAACGCAGCCGGTGTGACTTAGGAACTGCATTTTTTAAAAGTAAATTAAAATAAATGCAAATTGTTCATCATGCAGCACGGGCCTAGACCCAAATGTTTGCTGCCTGACTTGGCATAAAAGTGGCATCTTGCCGGCTCCTCGCTCCCGCCCTCTCTTCCAACCTGGGGGGCAACGGTGTCCGATAAAAAAGCGGAGTAGCTTCGGCACCTGCCCACGGGCCCCAGAGCAGAAAGTTCAACTGCCAGGCTACGCAGGCCCACCCACCGCGGATGGACCATCCTGGGCCCAGCCTCCGCCTCCCCTGCCCGCCTGGCTCCCCGGGCAGGTCCGGTGTAACGTCCCGGGGACAGCAGCCCGTTAAACGAGAGGGGGCAGAACCCCACCCACTCGCCTCTCCCTGGCCGACAGCGTCTCCTACCAGCTGACACTCGGTGCGAAAGGCCGTTTACAGCCCACGTCTCCTCGGTGCACGAGCAGCGACTCGGCCTCCGCAAACCCCGGTTTAGCCGAGGGTCTGCCGCACACTTAATTGCTGCCAGCTGGGGGCCGTCCGGCCATTTCCAGCCCCCAGCTGCTGCGGTTTACAAATTTCACAGTGTATGGAAAGAAGCAGGCCTTCCAGTCAACCAGCTAATCCAAAATGTCAGCGCCGAACCGGCGTGAGCTTTGAACTCCACGGAAACGTCAGGGAGTGGGCTGTGCAGCACGGACGGCTCTCCCCCGGGAAGGGGCTGCTGATACAGTGGCTGATCCGCTTCAGATACCCACCCGCGAGAGATCAATACCGGAGCCTGCGGCTGGCCGCGGCGATCAGGCACGCGCGGGAGGCCCCCCGACCGGAGCCCGGGGCGGCGGAGGCGAGCCCCGGCTCCTTCTCCAAGCAGCAACAACTCCAAACATGGTGACGCGGGAAGATCCCACCAGTTCCGTCCGGCCAATCTCGCCTCTCAGCCCGAGGGTCAGCGGGGGGCCAGCCGTCATCTGCTCTCCGCGCAGCCGATGAGTGACCGCGTCACAGGCGCATTAGTTGAAGACAGATGTTGTACACACACACACACACACACACACACACACACCTACCCCTGCACAGCCCGAGTTACTAGTCGGCTTGGGAAGTCTGTCGGGGCCAATGTCTATCAACCCGGCGGCTTCAAAAACAATCAGTAGGCGAGGAAAAAGTGTGCGTGTCAAACGAGCGACTTCCTAACGTAACAGAATGTTTACTCGACCGATGACGGCCACCTTCCTCGGGGACCCCGTGGACCGACCCCAGCAAAATGATGGATGGTGCCTGCACTCACTTCTGGGTGTGTCCTCGGCCTTTGTTGTCATCAGGCGTCTCACTGAGGCACACGGCGCTGGACTGGGCACAGGCAGGCAGGCTGGGAACAGGAGGCCAGCCCGCACCCCCTGCCAAGTCCCACTGGCGGGAACGGCTACAGGACCCCCCGGCCCTCGGCTGCGTGCTCCGTGCAGCCCCTGCCAGCTCTCGGGAAGGACCCCAGCGGTCTGCCCAAGCGGTGCTCTGCACTGGAGCCTCAGAGCTGGTCAAACTCCTGCTGGCGGCCCCGGACGGACGGTGCTGCAAGTCCCGGAGGCCTGTGTGCCATGGCCTCCACCTGCACCCCGGCCCAGGGCCCGCCACTCCCACCCCTGAAGACTTCGAGGGCGGGCACCCCTTCCGCCCCCTTGGACCCCACCCCTCTCAGTGTGGGCCAGGCTCAGAGGGGCCGGCGAGAGGGTAAAGCCTCCTGAGTTTGGCTCGGCTGACATCAGAGGCTCTTTCCCGCAGTGCCACCGAGACGGAAACCCACGTTCTAGAGCCTCTCCAGACGCAGCCTTAACACGCAGGTGTCATAGTGACCAGGAGCTCTCACTGCGGTAAACCTGGCACCAGGACCATTGCACCACGTATCTGCTGTGACAATTTGGATCTTGAGCCCATGCAGATCTAGGTCTGGCAGAAAGGGACCCTATGGCAGTAGAGGTTGGCTCCTGAGTGCAACTACCGACTGAGGACCCAAACCCAGACAGCCAGGAAAACGAGCCGGCTCAGGGCCTTGGGAGTGGCCTGCGCCCGCCGAGGCCCTGCCCCCCACCCCATCTCGGGAACCTTCCCGAGCTATCCTGTGCGCAGGTCCGCACGAGGCCTTTGGAGCCACATCTGCAGGGGCCTCGAGGGAGAGTCACGGGGGAGATACACAGAAAGGGGGTGACGACAGCGGAGAAGGCAGGCTCGGAGCCAGGCTGCGGGCACTGAACCCCCGTCTCCCTGCTCATAGACTGGGGCTCATGGCAAGTTGGGCCCCTCTCAGAGCCTTGGTCCCTCATCCATCAAATGGGGACAGCCCTGGGGTTGCTGTGAGGAGGGACCCAATGCACGTACAGTGCTCACAGCAGTCCTTGGCACACAGCAGGCACCCAGTAAAACGCTGCCGCCTCTGACGATGACGACGACGCACCCCGGCAGAGGGTGCCACGGGTGCACGAGAGGGGCCCCAACCCAGCTCAGGTGGCTGAAGGCCAAGGTGGGCCGGGTCTCACCTCCAGGCTGGTTTTCTTGGGAGGGAAAGCGCTTCACACCGAGACATTCCCCTTTCCCTTCACTCTCTCGCCAACGGCACCCCAGCTGCCCTCCCGGAGTCCCGACGTCGTCTGCGTGCCGCGCACAGAACCCCACACCGCGTCGCCACAACGGGGAACACGGGGAGGACACTGGTTCACGAAACTGGCAGACATTCCGCTGCCGTCGCTGTTGGGTTTTTAGGGACCGGACGTCCCGAGGTGGGGGACGACATCTCCTGGGCTGGGTTTTCCCCATCGGTGGGATTCACACCTGACATGTTTACAGGGGTCAAGGCTCCCTATAACCCAACACACGTTTTGGGGACCCCACAACATTGCATCCGTGAGAGTGGGCAGGACTAATGCCACCAGATATGCCTACCGGGGTTTAAAATCTAAGAACAAAACTTCTCCGAAGGTCCTTCCCTCATCGCCTGACTGCCTCGGGGTGAGACCACCTGTCCGTGGGGCTGGGGGCGGCACAAAGCAGGTGGGCTTCAGCGGGGATTCCACCCAGTGGACAACGCACGGTGAGAATACAGCCTGACAGCGCCGGGTGTCCAAGACGCCCAACCTCCGCCCCCGCTCCGGGGCGGCTTTGCGTCTTACAGATGCGGCAGACGGCTCGTGCGGTCGCTGCCACCTGCAACGCCGATGTTGCAAAGGCCAGCAGGCTCCCCTGTGTTCGAAGTGCCACATTCTGGATCAGACTGGGGAGGGCTTCCTTACAGGGACCCCTCCCCCAGGGTCAAGTTCCCTGCTCAGCTGCCACTGTTAACGCCAGTCCCAGAATATTTCACGTGGGCCAAAATACACGATTTCTGGTGAACTTGATTTTGTGGCTATTAAGTGCAAATTCGAATGATAACAAGCTGACTAAATAAACCAGATGTTTTCAGATTGATTTCTAACAAATGATTACATAGTTTTTCAAAAAAAAATCATTATATTTTCTACCTTTCCCCCAAAGTCAACCTCTTTTAAGAGACAGACAGAATCCGGGAGCGTGGTGGTGTGTGTGGAGGACAGCCCCAGGCCGGCCCGGGAGGCACACTGCAGCCCCGGCCCGGCCGCTCGTGGGCCGAGGGAGCGTGCGGTTCCCCGCCCCGTAGATGAGAACAGGATACTTAGTGGCCGACGAGGTTGGGATGATACACGGAACGTGCCCAGCGCAGTGCACACAGTCAGCACTCGTAAAAGCTGTCTCCCCCTCACCTACCTTCACTCAGGATTACTGGTGTGAAGTCACTTTACAACCCCGAAACGTGGAACTGTAGAAATCGGGGCGTAAGCAGGCGGGCAGCACGCTATGGGGACCTGATGTGCTGAACCGCGTGAGAGCAGCCCGTCGGGAGCACACCGCGTGTTCGGACGCTCGGGGCGCCTAAGCGCTCTTCCCTTGGCCTGCCCCAGCCGCACCTCGTCTGCCTGAGGAACTGTCTTCGGAGGGCTAGAGCTAACCAACCCACAGCTCAGGGGTGGTACCAGGCGTCAGATCTGTGGAACGGGCATTAGCAGTTTCAGACTGTTGCCATTCACAACACCCAGCACCACCGAGTTTTCAGTGGCAGAGCACTCTCTCCAGACGGAGTTGGTGAGATAACCTGGAGCCACCCAACCCCTGGGAGTGGAGCTGCCCCGGCGGGAGAGGGGCTGGGGGCGTGTCTGTCCTCGGCACCCCACCCGGCCCCGGCACCCCACCCGGCCCCGGCACAGCCAGCCGGCACTCGGCTGCAGGGAGGGCCTCCCCCAAGGACCAGAGCCGAGCAGGCGTGGGGGGTGCAGCTCCCGAGCAGCCAGCTCCGCGACTCGTTCTCGTTCTCAAGGCCGCCCGCTCACTCGGCCAGACGTTCTACACAGCCTTCCACCGCCACACAGACGAGGTGCAAAGGGAGAGGGCGCTTCAACAGTGGGCAAGGGCACTGGAAATCAACTGTTGTGAGAATGTAAGTGTGCACATGGCTGCCACACTCACGGGGACACCCGGGATTGGTTTCAGGCCTACAGGCTGGACTTCAGCTGGCAGAGGGGGAACCGAGACCCTGAGAGGGGGGCTGCAGAGCCAGCCACTGACTCCCCCTCTTGCCAGCCACCGACCTCCCTGGGGCAGTGGGTGCATGCTCTGAGCCCAGCCACGGCCCGGGAAGTTCGCTAGGAGCTGAATGGACGCTGTGTGAAGCCAGAGCTGCTTGCCTCTTCTCCGCACTGTTGGGCCCCCGCACCCAGAACAGTGCTGGGTGCACAGTGGGTGCGCACAGACCAGCGGCCGAGACCCAGTGCTACGGCCGGTGGCTTCAGAGGCTGCCGCTTCTGCAGCCCAGGGAGTGGAGAGGGCCATCGGTCTTGGGGCTCCTCCTCCGAGACCGGCCCGGAGTCGGTGGGGACCCAGGGACAGAAGATGCTGGTCATTCCATCAAGGAAGGACACCAGAGTTACTGACCTGGGTCGTGTTCCCCCGGGAGGCAACTGGCTAGCAGTATGATGGCCTCGGGGGGAATGCGCCCCAACGGCACTTCCCGGGGCAGGAACAAGCAGCGGGGCCTGGACCTCTGGCAGCCGCCCAGGGTTCCAGCTCCCTCCTACAGACGGTCCAATCCCGCCCCGACACTCAGCACTTAAGCAGTTCGGAACCCTCTGGCCAAGGGGATGGATTCTCTGCACTAGCTCAGATTCCAAGAACTTCTTCAAAGGGTTTTTACTGTATGGCTTTCATTAGTTTAATCCCGACTTTTAGGTTCTTTTGAAATCAACCAATCACCTATTCCTCATCTTCCTCTGACCAGGGGGTGCTTTTTTATTCTTTGTCTTCAAACTTAACCTATGGCCAGGCTTTCTTAAGATGCCAAGACCACTGCGAGTCAAACCGGCCCCTCCACAAACAAGAGATGGCACCTTCTCTTTGAACTTGGCCAGGCTGCCTCTGGCCCATCATTCCAAAGCCCTCAGAAGTATCTTGGGTTTTTCAGGCAACAGAAGAGGTTTCTCTTTGTTCTGGCTCTCGCCACAGTGCCTGGGTGTAGAGCCAGAGCAAGAGCGAGGCAAGGAGAACACCGTGTGTCCGAACGGGGCTTGGGCTCGGTGGCGTCCTTTCTCTCCGGACGGCAAGGAAGCAGGGCACAAGCTGGCAGCTGTGACACCCTTTGGTGCCTCTGCCTGGGGTACATCTCTGCCCGGTGACAGAAGATGATTGTTTACGTGGTGATAAGGTCAGGCTGCCTTATAATTAAGTGACGCCGGTGTGAACATGAACAAAACCCATCGCCACAGCCCGTCGAGCCTTGGCAAACTGGTTTGTTTGGTCTGGACAGCAAACAACATTCCACACTCCTGGATTTTTTTTCTCCCAGATCCCCTGCGGCCCCATCACCCCCCAAACCTTTTTTAAAAATTACAATCTGTTCTGCTGTCTTGAGTTACATTCTGTAAATAATAAGCAACACTGACGAAATGCAAAAAGCTGAAAATGCGCAAGGCAGAAAGATCTGCAGTATGTCCCACATCTGTGTCACATTAAACACACGCTCAACGGATCCGCCGATTCCTGTCTAATCAGCACACGAGGCTGACGTGGGCCAGAAGGGCCCTCGCGCTACGGGCTGCAGCAGGGCCGCCCGAGGCAGGCAAGGAGGGGCGGGAGTGGCACCAGGAGGTGGAGACTCGGAGCCCGCCACGCAGAGGCAGAGGCGCGGGAGCCAGCCGCCCGGTCCCCGTACACGCAGACTGGCGGGTTGCTGCGGTGGCCGGGTCTCGGGGAGGGCTACGGCTCAGAACCCTCCCTCCCTGTCCTCAGGGCCGCTGAAGCTGGGCCCTCGGCGGTTAAACTAAATAACATGTTGTGATGACAAAATGTCTCATTTGAAGGAGCTGGCTGCCTATACGTTAAAATGCCTACAAAATAAAAATAGAACAGGAGGAAACCAATTAGAGTCCATTTGGCAAAAAGCTCAGAGGCTACTAGAGATGTTAGTTGCTATGCCAGGCAAAATCTGATCCCATCTCTACTCCTTCCAAGCATTTTACACGCACGTGCACACAAGCAGATGTGCGCGCGCACACACACACACATGCAGGCACTCGGGCTCCCCTTGAAGAAACACTGGCAGAGCCTAAGAGGGGAACTGGCGTGCTTTACACCCGTGGCGCTGCGCGCAGTCCCTGCGTGATCAGACGGCTCGGTGCTGGCAAACACCAGACTCGGGCCCAACAAAGGGCCTTTCAGCGGAGGAGCACGTGAGCCTCCAAGCACCCTCTCGGGAGGACGCGGTGCACCACCGCTCAGCCGGCTCTCCCAGACCCGTGCTCCCCGTTGGCGGTAGGAGGGAAGACACCCAGAGTGAGACGGGGCCCCGCCAGGGTCCGCGCTGCGTCTCTCCCTGCAGCTGCGTCTGCTGCCCCGGCACTCGGGTCTCCAGGGCGCTCTCACAGGGAAGTGTCCTATCAGTGCTCCGCTCCCCGGGGGAGGCTGCCGGGGAGGGGCCGCGACGTTCGTCCAAGGCCGTTCGGCTGGCAAGTGGCAAAGGCAAAACTGGCCTTGGGTTTTCCTGCTTCTCTCGGCCGACTTCAGTAAACTCATCATCACCAGCATGACTGCGGGCGAAACCGGATGCACACTCTGCGTCCGTCGCTGCGCTAAAAGCGCTCTGGAGATCCCGGAGGGCTGCCAACGGAGGCAGGGGCCTGACCTCAAGGAGCTTGCGATTCACTTGAGAAGGCAAGACGGTTGTCACTGAAATGGCCGTGGAAGAGACCCGGACCGTGTCCCGCTGACCGCTGACGGGAGGGCAAAGGGGGCCCGGCCCCACGCTGACGAGGGCAGGGCGGGCTTTCTGCGAAGGCCTGGCTTCGCGTGGGGCCCTGCCGAAACCCTGCAGAGCAGGGTTTTTACCACTCAAACAATGCACAGCGTCAGCCCTAGCCTGTCAAGCTTTAACAGGAAGTAGCGTTGAAGAAGTACCAAGAACCAGACAAAAACGCGCACAAGGTGAAAGCTGGGTCACGGGCCACGTCCCAGACACCCTGCACGCGGCTGAGGGAAGCCCCGGTCTGGGCGCAGAGGCTGCCGGCCGGGGGGCCGTGCGGTGGTGGCGGCAGCTCTCCTCCACCTCGGCCGCGAGGCGGGCTTCAGCGCCCGCCAGTGAAAGCCCCAAGCCGCTGGCGTGCGTTTCACTCACACCTGCAGGGAAGGTGTGTGCGCGTTACGTGCCAACGTGGACGGGAAGTTGATAAAAATGACGACTATCGGAAGTGCAGGGCCCAGGCGGGACGAGCATAGGCAAAAGCACACCGCAGAGGAAGGCGGGTTCTGACCTCGAGGGGCTTCAAGGGTCGGAGTGAATGATACACAAAGACAATTCACAAAAGAAGAACTCCGAACGCCAGCCAAAGTATGAGAAGGTGAGCCAGCACCCCTCATTACCAAAGAAACCCCCTCCCCCGGGTCGGCAGGGAGGGCTGGGAGGGAAGGGCCAGAGCTGACGGAGGACGGACGGGCCAACAGTTTCAGCTTCCGAGAAGGCAGTTTGTGATGCGCTTCAAAACAAAAAATGTGTATGCCCTTAACCCAGCAACCCCATTTTTAGAAAACGACTCTGAAGTGATAATCATACACATGTGGAAAGATATAAGGAGACAATGCTTATGACGGCAAAACACGGGGAACATCCACCAATAAAGAACTAGTTGAGTGTATTGCTGTGCAAATGCAGCGAGAGAGTATGTAAGTGTGAAAAACGACGGCTTCCTTTCGGAATGGGAAGATGTGGTAGAGCACACTGACGTCTGTGCTCCTATTCCCGCAAAACCACGGAGCTGCGTCCGTGTGTGAGCGTGTGCCTGTGCCCACACCCCGGCAGGACGAGCGTCACTGGCCTTTCGGGGATTGTTAACGGCCCGAGGGACTGCGCTCTCACTTCCTTTTTGAAACGGGAACAGCAGCGCCCGTCCCGTCAGTTCGCTGGGGGAATCAGAGAGGCGGTCGGTGCGAGTCCCCAGCACGGAGTCTGTGCACGCAGGCGTCCGTGTGCTGTTTAACGTGGCAGAACGGTTTACGTGGGCCCACTTTCCAACTCAAACGACACGCCTACTCTTTGACAGGACGACTCAGGGAGCACCAGGCACACACGCCGCAAAGTCTAAAGCCTGAAGGAGTGCGGAGTCCCACCGCCACCCGCAGCCCACGGCACGGGCTGGGAGCAGACCAGGGGCCCGAGCCAGAACGGCCAGGTGCCTCCACGAGGGCTCCCTCCTGGGCTAAGAGGCAGTCCTCGTGGGCTTCTCTCAAGAGGACGGGGCCATGGCTTGGTCACTAGTGCGGATGCTACTCCTCCCCAGATGGGGAGGCCGGCCCTGCGCTGCACTGGCTGGTGGGGGCAGCCATGGATGTTGCCTTGTTAACCCGAGGGGCTCCGCAGGAGGCCCCACTCCCAGCCCACCTGACTGGCTTTTCCAGCACCATCTTGCTTTTCGACCCTGAGCAGCGGGAGAGGGGGCTCTCTTGCCTGCAGTCTCGGACCAGCTCAGAGCAGCGTGTCCTACCTGGTGAGCAGGAGGGGAGGGGCTGGCATGGCCGCGGCAGACCCAGGTGTTCGGAGCACTTTCCCTGCAGACCCCCCCAAGCCCAGGCGCGAGCGGCAGAAGGGGCGCTCCAAGGACGGGCGCGAGCGAGTCCACTCTGCCTCCCGGCTCGCCTGGAACGCCCTCCCTGCTCTCGCGGGCGGCGAACATCTGGAACCGGTTCCGAGGCCCTCTAGCTGCAGGGCCACTGGAGCGAAGTTCGCGTTTCACTGGAAACTGCACTTCAGGGGCCTGCGGACTGTCCTTTCTGATTCTCCTCAGGGTGAAGTACAACCTAGCAGACAAGCTGGTTCAGAGACCAAATCAGCTTTGCTTTGAAATGTTCTCTTCGCCCCATCCCCCTCTGACAGCAGAATTAATGGCCCAGGTGGCGAGAAATCAAAAAATGAAAGAGCAGGACTCGAGGTCAGCTCAGGTGCATTTCTGTGCCTTCAGAAAAGTCAGACGCACCCCCGGGGTCAGCGCCGACACCAAACCTCCAGAGCACGTGTCCTCCTCGGGAACAAGCACCAGCGAGACCGGGTCCATTTACATGGCTGGACTGGGGCTTGCCGCTACAGGACTATAAACAATGTGGATTCAAAATGCACTTGAACTTGCTGAGAGCCAAGGAAGCGATGAGGAAAGATGCTGGAGCCTTTTGGACAGAGGCGGCAACCCATCAAGTCCCCCTGGAGCTGGTGCCGGCCGCAGCTCACGCCCCACCATGTGCTTGTTGCCATGGGTGCCCAGGGCACTGGAACACAGGCTTGCGAGCACACGGCCTGGTGAGCAGTGGGTGCCGGCCCTTCCCCCGGCCGGGCCCACTGTGCCTCTGGAAAAGGCAGGTGCAGCCGGGAGTCTGTCCGGTGTGGAGGCCACAGCACCTCTTTCTACCATGTTAATGCTGAACACGGAACCTCTCCTGCCAGCTGAGGGTTTGTTCTGCCCCTGGACCGGGGGGGTGAGGGGGGGGGGGGGCAGGCAGAGGCAGTTAAGGAGGGCAGGCATGTGATTTTTCGGAGACTGACTTCCTTGGGGTGGAGAGAGGTGGGCAGGCCTGGGACGCCACTGGTGCCGAGGGTGAGTCACACGCAGCCAGTGGCGGCTCTTAGGGGCCCCCTCTCCAGGCTCACTGACGCAAGAGGCTGGACCCAGATTTCCTCCTGCGTGTCACATAAAGCACTGGGACTTGCTAGTCTTTCCTGTCTTAAGACTCTTGCAAACCAAAGTTTCTATAAATGCCAGTTAGAGGATCATCTGGCTACCTCGTGGCATCTGCGTTGTTAAACGGAACAGAAATAACTCGGAGGAGCGGCACTGCTTCTCCCTACAGTTCAGCCACCCCCTCAGAGCTTCCCTCTTCACACCCCCGACGGGCCGCGACGCGGCACAGCCGCCTGACGCCAGCTGAGCTCAGACTCTGACTGAGAGGACCCGGACAGGTGCTCCACTGGAAGCCACCCAAGGCCTGCAGCCCTTTGGGTCTGGCAACCGCTTCATGGAGTGCCCCGGCCAGGGCCCACTCGCAGAGCCCATTTCTAGGCTCCTTACACACGCTGCCCCGGGAAGCATAAGCACACGGGCATTCTCCTTCCAAGGCATCCTGCACCGTGCACCAGCCAGTGTCCCCAGCTGCCCAGCTGGTCAGGGTGCGCTGGCTGGACGGCAGCATGAAGACAAGCTGCAGCCAGGATGTGAGGCTGCTGTTCTGTGCAACTGGCAAACCCTGAACTTGGAAGGAAGGGCGTCACCGTGCGCACTGGTTCATCACGCGGGGCGGGGCCGCAGGGGGGCAGGGAGCAGAGATGATGGAGAACCAGAAGAGAGGACCAGGGACGGCACCGCTCCCAGACACAAAGCTGGGACCTGGTCCTTGGTTAAGGTGGTAGAATAGGGAGCAAGTGACAAGCAGCTGTCACGCTGTGAGGTTCCCAGTTGGTAGGACCTTCCCCCCAAGGTGCATTAGCACCTTTTCCCAAACCTTCTGGGCCGCAGGCAGATACCCAGTTCCCCCCTCCGCAGCCAAGAATGGAAGGAAGTGGGCCGTGGGCCTGGCGAGAGACCGCTGATTTAAACCATGGGGTCTTCTGGTGGGGGACACCACAGGAGGCCCGGCAGGAGCACAGAGGCTAGGGCTGTGCGCTGTGCAACCAGACTGCCCGGTCCAAATTCTGGTTCCTTCTCTCACGACCTCTGAGGTCTCAGACAAGCTATGTAACTTCTCTATGCCCCGACTTCCCCATCTATAAAATGGGGAAAACACAGCTCTCGCCTCACTGGGCCCTTCCAGGGACTAAGTAGTAATTTGTGTAAAATGCTTAAAACCGTGGGTGGCACCAGTTAGCATTCACAGCCTGGAGCATCGCCATCCGGGGCTCGGGGTCTGCCTGAGATGTGAACAATGGAAACACAGGCCTCGCCGGACGGCATGGACAAAGGACAGGCAGGTCCCCAGTCTTGCCAAAGGGTGACACTGGCTGATGGACAGAACCGCCCCCTAACGCACTCTTGTCCCTTTACTCAACGCAGCATGACTACAAGGACCCAGGCCTCCCCAGACCTTGCTGCGCCCCCTTCCCCACGTCCTCCCCGGTGAGAGGGCCGAGGCCCCAGGGGGCGGCCTGCCCTGCGGCTGACAGCAGCGTGCCGGGCTGACAGGCCGTTCGGTGGGACAGCCCTGCACCGGCCCAGCTCTAGCAAGCACTCCGGCTGGGCTGTGGGACGCCAGCAAGGGAGGCCACCACCCGCCTCCGAGGAGGCTGGGCAGCGGGGAAGGAAACAGGATCGTCTGCGTCTCGGCAGCTCGACGGGAAGGCTCCGCCGTCGGCGTCCAACCACCTCTGCCGCGGGCGCAGCCTCCGCGGAGACGGGCAGGTTTCCTGTTGTGTCAGCCCCACTTCCTCCGGCAACATTATACTGCAAACAGAGGGCTCCGCTGGATGAGGCGCAGCGGTGTCCCGTTTCTGGTTTCTGGCCGGGGGCGGGGGCAGACGGCCCGCTCCTCCGGAGGGACACGTCGCCGTGCCTCGACCCTCCCCAGACAGCGCGGCTCCCCTCCCCCGGGGCCTGAGAGGCCGCTTGAAGAAAGGAGCGCGCAGGCTTCCCTGCCTGACCTCCGATGGGCGCGCTCTGCGTGGCAGCTGGGCCTATTACACGCAGTGTGAGAGGGTTAAACAGGACAGCCTCAGCCCTTTGTAAACGTTTGCCCTGTGGATATGTACTCGTTGGCGGCAGTACAAGACTCGAGCTGTATTACACGCCTTAACGATATGGTTCAACTGTCGGTCAGGCTGGGGCCTGGCACGGGGCCAGGCCGCAATCAATGGGACACAGAACCTCCCCTTGCAGATCATCACGAAGGCTCGTATTATCTCCTTTTCGTCGTGCTGGTTAAATTTATGGAGCAGAACCCTGAAGCCGCATTCCTCGGCCTGGGCCGGCCCACGCGGCCCTCCCTCCCTTTGTTCGGGACTGCAAGCGAGCCGTGCTTCGGACGGCTGCAGGGTTGTTAGTTCAGGCCCTGACTGTTTGCTCACAACTGAAATGAAGAGAGTTCAGTGGAAGGGCAAAAGGACAGCCCAAGTGTAAAACCCCATCCCAGCAGGCCCTGGGCCCCTACATTTGGCCCTGAGCTTCTCCTGAATGTAAGATTGTATTCTGTTCTCACAACAGCACAATCTTCGGGCTGATCTCCAATAAACCTTCTCTGAATCAGCAACCAAGTCCTCCTGCACTGTGCCGCCACTCGAACTCGTGGGTTGGGGGGGGGGGGCAAGTTGGCCCAAAACAAGGCCAGAGGATCTGTGGTTCTACAGCCCTTTTCCGGCCTTCCCAGGGCTCACGGGGGATGAGGCGCAAACAGCGACTGGTAGCTGGTCTTATATTTAATGTTAACACTGGAAAGAGAAAACTGACTTTTCAGGCCTTGGCTACGGGGTGGGATACGTGAGCAGTGCATGTGAACACCCGTGTGCGTGTGTGCCTGGGAGGGGTGTGTAGGGCAGACTTAGTCCCCTGGAGTCCAACAGAAGGCCCCACGCGTCCGACCCACTGAGCCTGCCCCTTGGCTCTCATCCTTGGTCCCTGATATCTCGGACGAGCGTCCAAAGAGTCTGACCAGCAGCCCAATGGAATGGTGCACGAGGGGTGTGCCGGCAGCTCACCCAGCGGGTGCCCTCCATGGCGAAAGAGCTGAGTTGTCGGGAGCTGAACCCAGGGCCCCCCCAGGGAGCTGCGGACCCACGGACCACCGTGGGGCCTGCGAGCCCAGCCCGTGAAACGAGGCTGCTGGGGTGAGCTGTGCGAGTCTGGAGCAGCTGCTGGACACCTTCTAACTGGGGTCCCAGCACAGCAGAGGAAGAGGGAGTGAGAGGGACAGAGAGGACAAAACAGGAACCAAATCAAACCTAAGGCTCGGTGAGAAGCCAGGTAGGACAGCCTCTGGCCGGGGGGTCACTCATGACACCGTATGAGCTACCCCACTAGCTCTGTCTCCCAGCTGCTGCTAGGCAGTGCTAGACTGGGGCCCCGGCTTGTTCAAAAACGAAGCTGGCCCTGGCGGGGTGCCTTGTCCCGTGCAGGTTTGATTCCTGGTCAGGGCACGTGCGGGAGGCAACCATCGACGTTTCTCTCTCACGCTGATGTTTTTTATTTTTCCTCTCTCTCTCTCTAGAATCAGTAAAAACCTGTCCTAGGGTGAGGATAAACACATTAATAAATGGACCCAGAAACCCCACAACATGCACGAAGGCGTTTTCCAGCTCCAGGTAGGAGCAGACTTCTCCAGTGGAGTCTAGAGGCGCCGGCGGTCTGTCCGAAGCAGACCCCGGCTCAGCACGAAGGGGAGAGAAAAGCCTGCCTTCTGAACCGCGGCGCACTTCTGAATGGATGCGGTGCACACACTTCTGCCGTCTCCTCCCCAGGTTTCCTTGCCCCCTGTGTTGACGTTTAGGTAACAGCTATTGGACTTGTCGTTCCAAAACCTGAATCACCTTTTTGGGAGTCGATGGGCGCTGCCACGGAAGGATCGGACCACAGAAAACTGTAGCTTCTTACTGAGCACTGCTTTTGTTTTTTAAAAGGTCTTCTTCATTTATTTTTAGAGAGAGGGGAAGGAAGGGAGGGAGAAGGAGAGGGAGAGAGAGAAACATCGATGTGAGAGAGACACAGGGACTGGTCACCTCTCACACGCACCCTGACCAGGGACCAAACCTGCAACCCGGACACGTGCCCTGACTGGGAATCAAACCAGTGACCTTTCACTTTTCTGGACCACGCCCAGCCAACTCAGCCAGTACTAGTCGTGGTGAGAACCCCCTTTTTTCTTATGTTAATTCTCCTACTGTATACTAGTTGTTCTGATTTGTTAAAAAAAATAGGGAACCACTTAAGTCAGGAAAGAATAGGCAAGAAAAAGTTAAGGTAGGGAAGGCTAATTCAGGAAATTCTCAAGAAAAACATGTAATCCACTCAATCTGTCTCTAGGAATTCATACCCAAGTTCACCGCTAACCCTGCAGTCATAATAAGGCCCGACACTTCCCTGGGGGCAACCCACACGGTGTTTGCGTGCACACGGTCACGCGGGTTACGTTAACAGTCACAAAGGAACCCAGTCTCCGTTCGGTGTCGGTCTTAGCAGGAGGGCTCGTGGAAGCTTCGTCCGGCCCACATGTGCGCCCAGACGCACCGACGCCTCTGACGCATCAACATTTGAAAAACTGGGCCTGTCTTTGAGAACTTACCCACAGCGACCTGGATGCCCCCACTTCCTGCTGGGCCTTCTCCAGCTCAGGGGCACTTTGATGACCATATTCCAAGGACATACAATTGTAAATAAAGAGGCCGGATGCTCCAGAGCCAGGGACACGGCTATCCTCAAGCAGGATGCAGCAGCGGCCACTGCGCAGGCCCTGGGAGGCCCCCGCCTCTCCCCAGTTTTCCGGATTGCCTTCTCCCCTGCCGCTCAGCCCTGCTACCTACTCTAGCATTGTGGGTGGGGCTAAGAAGGGCTCCTTTGATACTAGTTTGGGAACTAAAAGGAAATATGCTTTGAAATTTTCTTTTTTTCTTTTTTTTTTAAGTTTTTATTTATTTACTTTTTAGAGACAGGGTAAGGGAAAGAGAAAGAGAGGGAGCGAAACGTCAATGTGCAGGAGATGCATGGATCTGTTGCACACCCCCAACTGGGGACCTGGCCCAACCCAGGCACGAGCCTTGATTGGGAATTGAACCGGCAACCTTTTGGTTCACAGGCCGGCACTCAATCCACTGAGCCACACCAGCCAGGGCTGAAATTTGCTTTTTCACACCCCATACATCCTCCTTCTGGGTGCAAAATAGCAGCTACAGAAACTGTGAGCACCGAGGAGCCTCTCCAGGGCCCGAGCGTGGGGAAGCAGCATGCTCACACTGGGCTTCCAGACACTGTGTTTCCTGTAGGCCGCCCTCCCCCACCCCCACCCCACGTGGTCCAGTCCTCCCAGAGGTGAGGTCAGAGGGAGGGCTGAAGTGGTGACAGGGCAGGCCTGGCCACAGATTCAACCCCTCAGGGGATTAAATGTAACCAACTTAAATCATGCTAAGCCCAGCTGGGGTTCAGCCCAGGGCCAAGGGCTGCTTAGAATACTTGAGGTGCAACTCCGCCTCAGACTCGCCCACGCCTTCGCACTTTCGGTCAGCACCACGGAGCTCTCCTGGGTCCCGCCGCCGGGGTTTCCTGGGTCTCAGTGCCCGGCTTCCTCCTGACCTGGAGCCAGCCCTACCAAGGGCCCCTCTGCGCCGCTCCTCCAGGGAGTCACATGACCAGTGGGTCGCCTTGGCCCTGGCCCTGCAGCCGTGGCCAGGGCAGGAGGGCCCTCCGCCCCTTCGGAGCGGGGAGACTGACTTGAGGAGGTGATACAAAGCCACTGGCACGAGGCCACAAAGTAAGAGTGATGGCAGGGCCGGAACCAGGGTTCCGGTCTCCTCGTCTGCAGTCCTGCTCTCCTGGCCGGAGGCCCTGCTGCCTCCAGTCCCCGGGGGGCACATCCAGACAGGTTATTCTGATCACAGAGACCTGATCTGGGGAGGCACTGATCCTCCGAGGACAGATGACAAGGACGTGGACTGCTGTCACTTAGCCACAATAAATCAGAACGACATCTGTGCTACTCTATCAGCCACTCCTTGGCATTCTGGGAATAAGAATAAAGCCCCATAGATCCTACCCCCAAAGTTAACAAAAAATCTATGACATATTAGACCTCAGCAGAAGTTTCTTAACACTCCCTCACTACAGCTCGCGGTACTCATCCACCGGACCGTGTGAGGCCAAGTCCCAAAGGGGTTGCTGAGCCCCCAGGCCCTTCCCGCAAGAACCACCTCCCTGCCCAAGGACACCCCGCATGTCCTAGGAGGTGTGACAGGCAGCGGGAGCTAAATTTCTGGAAACGGGACAGATGGGAAGATGAGCTCTGAAATGAATCATGAAGTAAATATTTACAATCCCGAGCAGGCTCCCTTTCAAAGGCCCAGAGTTATTTTTATGATAATCCAGAGTTATCTCCGGTTTTCCCTCTGCAGAACCTACGAACGGAAAGGTGCCTGACCAAAGCAACGTTTTAAAGGGCCCAGCGTACCCCGCTGGACATGAAAGGCATGGTTTTTCCTTTAAACCCTCGCCCAGAACCGAGAGCGCTGTTTTATTCACAGACGCTGGGGACCCCGACCCGCAGGGTCACACTGTCCGTGAGCCCATCCCGGCGGGAGTCAGACCGATAAGCCCCGATCGTCCCAGCAGCCCCGCGGAAGGGGGATCTGGTCCTGCAACTCAAAACCCTTCCACGATACCCAACGGTGGACTGTCATGCGTCTGGAAAACATAACCGTTTCTGAAGGATGCTTTCCAAGCCACGTCATGCTTTTAAAGCTGTTTATCAGAAGAGCTGGACGAGCAGCGGTGGCCTGACAGGGCCTGTCAGCTGCTGCGGGGCCACGGGCCCCGTCCTGACGTCCACAAGCACTCCATCATTCCCGGCCGGCCGGCCCTCGGCAGGCAACAGATGCCAGCGCTTGGACACACTCGCTGCATAACTCCGACCCGACGAGCCTGGCTCCAGGACAGATTTCCATGTCATGCGGGGCTCCTGGCTGAACTCTGCTCGAACCCAGAGGCGTATCATTTACAGCAGACACTAACAATAGTTTGGGATCACCTGCTCTTCGCAGGCGAGTTCAGAGCAAGTTCGTGGCCTCCGCACACCTTCTCCAGGGCGCCTCTCACACACAGAGGCTGGGAGCCCAGGTGAGCTCCCCAGCCAGCGACTCTACCCACGTGACGCTCACGGGCTTGCAGGCCTGAACTGAGCGGTCTGGGGTGTGAAGAAAGGATGGGCAGGGAGGGCCCCAACCCAGCAAAGCACGTGAACTCCTCATCTCGGCTACGGCAAGTGGTCAACAAATCAGGCACAGGGCGCAAGTGACAGCTAAGGACACAACCCATTTCACCTACGCTCAGCGTCACGTATTCAGACAGACTCCCGACACAAATGCCACTTCCTGAGCCTTAGTTACACGCCACGTATCGGGCTGAGTGCTTCACAGATGGCATCTAATCCCTACCCCCAGCACAGAGGTGGGCACTGGCATTCCCATTCCATGGGAGTCAGAGACACCTGACCTCAGAGATATGGAAGGGGTGGGGGGCAGTCTGCTCCGGGCCTCGGCTAAGAAACAGCAGTGTGATAACTCAGATCCAGGGCCAGCCGCTTCCCCACAGCCTCTGACCCAGGGCTACAGACGTGGGCACCAAACAGCGCCATGGGGGCCCCTCCTCCACTCCCACAGATGCCTGCTTTCTTTTCACGCTGCCCACCACAATGCTCCCTCCCACTTCTCCTCCAGAAGTGGGAAAGGCTGTGATTGCATGTTCTCTCCACGTCTCTTTCTGAAACCAGCGCCTCTTTGAAGAAAGACCTCTTGCCCTTGGAGTGTCAAGATAAGAAAACTTTCAGCAACTTCCCCTGGAAACTACCAAACACCCATCAGCACCCAGGATCTAAGTACAGTCGCTCACCAGCTGCCGGCCCCTCTGAATAGCTTTTACGGTTCGGGGAGGGGTGGTGACAGGGCCGTGTCACTACCGTGGGGTGTGCTGCTTCTTTCATGTTCTTGGGCTCTGACAAGAGCCTTCTACAACCTGCTTCTTTACAACACACAGGATGAGAGATTAAAGACCAAACCCAGATCGAACCCTGGTCGGGGGGGACCGGCCACGACTTCTCCCCAGAGGCTCTCTCAACCTTCCTGGGGAAGCAGGGCCACGGACCGCCTGGGCAGACACGGTCCCCAAATCGACGTGACTCAGTGAGGTGATGCACGCAAAACACATGGGGCAGTGCCGCCACCCCAGCGAACACTCAAAAGCGCTGGCAGTCATGTGACTGCCATCTGTCAATGCTGCCCGACTTCAGGAATGGTTGAGCAGAAACCACGGGTTTCGGTGAAACCACGTTCACTCGGTTACTGGTGGGACGCGGACGGAAAGGACATCAAGAAAGGCTGCACGGATTAGTGAGAAGTCTGAATTACAGGCCTTCTGATTGAGTACGACAGATGCAGTGCAGAGACCCCTCCCAAGGGAACGCGAAGGGGTCCCAGCGGCACAGATCCAGAAGGATAAAGGGAAGGTGTCAACAACGTTTTAGAAGCTGAAAAGCAGATGGGCGAGTGGTGCTGAAATGCGCGCCCGAGGGAGTGGGAGCCACAAGCAGTAAGCTCATTAGTACAGCAAACCCGAGAAATCTCGGAAACACGGAGGCACCGGGAAGCTCCGGAGGCCTGGGGCACGGGGAGGGGGCGGGGAGGCCCACAGGTGAGGTGGGGAAGGCCTGTGTGAGCGGCAGGTAGACAGGCGCGTCCGTCTCTCCCCCCACTGCAGCCGCCCCTCCTCAGGAGGACAGAGCAGTCTGCACGTCCCCCCCTGACCCACCCCAGGGAGGCCCCGGGCCCCCTATGGAGAGTCCCACCCTGCTGGCCAGCGCCTCGTCTTTATACGGGAGGAGCCACGCAGCCGCGAGCCACCACACATCTGCGAACGGTGTCTGTTCGTGGGAGGAAAAGACCAAAACGAACGAGAGGAAGGAAGGAAGGCCACCCAGAGCGCGACGGCACCAGCTCTGCAGACCCGGGGAGCGGCCGGGCCCGACAGGAGCTAGAGCCGTCTCGAGAAAGAATTTCTAAGAAGCTGGTAAACGACTTAATACATTTTAAAACTTACAGAGGCGAGTTTATGGATCAATCAGTAACAGGCAGATAATTTCTTTTAAAGAAGTTATTAGCCTCAGACTAAAAAAAGTTGAAAGCAAGTAAGAGTTTGGGGATAAATTGGGACTATACAGAGAGAAAACTAATCAAGTGACACTAACAAAAGCAGTTACCAGTTACTAACTCCAGGGAGAAAAAACAAGCCAAAAAGTGAAACCAGAAAGGAAACGTAACCATAGTAACCTATGTGGCTTCACTGGGAATATTATTTACGTGGCCATGGTAATGCAAAGACTGAGTATTGGTTTACCCAAAAAGAGTGTAACTTACTGAAAAATGGGGAAGGGGAACATGTATGTATAGCAATAGGAAGTTAAATAACAGCAAGAAATAGCACCATGCTCATTTTTTCTTTGAAACACGGAGGTAAATAGCTCCTAACTGAACCAAAAGCCGAAAGCGGTGCAAGCGGCCGACCCTGGGGCGCGGGAGGCAGACGCAGAGGGGCGAGGGGCAGGAGGCCGCTGGCTGCGTTCTCACGTGCGGACGGCTTCAAAGAGTGTGGACATTTACTCAGGTAAAATAAAACTTAATTTGAAAAAAATTTTTAAAAAGTGTTATAGTGAGGAAAGCTCAGAAACATAGGTTTTTGAAAACACTCTCCTTATTAACTGTAGATACTTATATAATATTTAGGAAATACATATGAGGAATAAAGAATAATTGAAAAGCCTAGAGATCACTGGCCAACTGTAAACAGTTAGTAAAGCTGTAACTACTTGTTCTGAAAGAGCCGTGGGGGGCCTGGTCGTAAGGCTGGAGAGATGCCTGCACCCCCGAGCCTCCCCAGCACCCCCCACACACACTGGTGCGATTCGGTTGCCGCCAGGAACAAACGGCAAGTGACATCACTGATAAAGGGGCAGACTTCTACGAAGCTATAGGAAACTTGCTGTAACAAGCACATAAAACGAATGTAAGAACATGAGCCCACAGACAGCCGGGTGACTCTCGAGAACCTGGTATATTCTTCAAAGCAGTTTGTTCTCAAGCATTTAAATATTCTCACTACTTAGTATCTATTATTTGCCTGGAACACAGTAGGAGGTCAACAATTAAGCAGTTAATGCATTTCTGCCATCAATTTGCCTATTCTTGAACCAGTGTGCTTACTAAGCCACCGGATCTAAGTACCGCCAGTTCAAAACCAGCTAAATTGAATCAGTGGGGCCCCTCGATAGTTGAAACAAAAATGCACAAACATTCCGAGGCCCGAATCTGTTCACTGGGGTGCCAACGTATGCCACTCGCGGTACCGTGACCTTTCACACCGCAGGAGGCAGGCAGGCAGGCAGGCAGGCAGGCATCGGGCGCCGCTGCCCTGAGCGTGCTGCCGGAGCAGGCCCGGCATGTCCCGGGACCAAGCTCCGCCCTCCGTCCAGCCCAGCGGTGCCCGTGAGGCTGCCCGGCACGCGGGGCGACCCACCACCCAACCCGCCAGGGCTCGCCAGCACTCCTGTGACCCATCGGCCTCTGGCGAAGCTTTGCTCCTTTGAAGTTTCCTGCAGTGCTGGGGTTTTATGGTGTGGCTCTGGCCGCCCCTACCATGGTCTGTGTTTGAAGTGTGTTTGGGGAAACCCTGCGAGGGGCTGGCGGTGGTGTTAACACAGGACAACTGCCTCGTAAAACTGCTTTCTACGGGAGTTCAAAGGCGCTTATCCAAACAGCGCAGGTTTGTCCTGCTCCAGCCACCTTGCTGGGGCAGAAAGCGGAGCTTCCGCCAAGTCAGCGCCGACGGAGAGAGACTGCTCCAGCTCCCGGCCCAGCTCAGGGCGGTGCTGGCCCAGCCAGGGGGCTTCGGACAAGGCGGACCTCGCCCCTGACACGGACTGCCCTGCACCCTCCAGGCTGCTGCAGCAAAAATGTACTGACATGAAAGGTTAAGGCAAAGAACTAGATGAGGTAAGTTATGGAGAAAGGTCTTTCTGCTTTGTGGTGACATCTTTCCAGTTGCTGCTTCAAGGAACCCGGTGAGAGTCGGGGACAGACCGGGAGGGCTGGCGGGGAGCCGAGGCGAAGTGTCACAGGACAGCGGCTCCGCCAGTCGGACCCACGTGGACCCGCCACTGCTGATGCGTGCTCTTCGTCAGCAGGGGGCGGGCCTTCACCGAATCTCCAAACAGAGCAGCTGGTTGAGGAAACACCTGACCCAGGTCTAGGGATCTGTGGGCTGGGGGCACGTCCACGGAGTCACAGGAGACTCGGGGCGCGGCACCGCCCTCCAAGTCTGCACGCCTCCTCACGCCCCATGTAACAGGGAGCAGCCGCCTTCTCTCGCCTGCCCCCGAGGTTACTCTGTGGTCACGCCACGCCCTGTGCGGCTTCTGCACAACCCCGCCACACGCTAGAGGTTCTTACACGAGGTATCTATCTAAGTGTACGTAAGTTCACACATAAACACGTAAAGACAGGCTTGACCTGAGAGACCCCTGAAAGGTTAGGGGGTTGCCCAGGGGTCCCTAGACCGTATTTTCAGAACCTCTGTTCTAAAAAGACCCATATGTGCTAATTGTGCTAATTAGAGATCAGTTTCCTCTCTAAAATAATAAAGTAAATCCACTAAAAATAGAGATCAGTCACACTTAACTGGATTTGGCTTCCATAAACCAGATATAATAAAACTGTTTCTTTTAGAGCATACTGTGATTAAAATGTTTTACCAGTTCCATCTTACCTGCCCCGCCCCCCCCACCATGGCCAGTGGGTGAGAGACTTGGTGAGTGAGAATCCGCCTGTGAGCAGCGGTCTGGCCGGAGCGGGGGCGAAGGCACTGGGGCCACGGAACCTGGGCCTGCCGCCCAGGCCTCCCTCCGCTTCCCCCCGGGGTCACGGCCTTTTGCTTGCGGTGCAGTGCGGTGCCACAGCCTCCAGCTCCTGGCCAGCCCGTCTGTCCTCTGTGCACCTCGGCACGCTCTCACGAGCCGAAGCTCCGAGAGCCGGGGCTCTGAGCTCGAACCCAAACCCACTCTGTGCCCAGGGAGACGCCGGCGAGGTCCTGGGCACAGAGGACGGCTCTGAGAGGGAGAGCAGCGGCAGACGCAGGGCAGGCGTGGAGACCCCAAGCCCAGCCGACCTGGAGCCCCTCTGCAGGGGACCGCCACGAGCCGCGAAGGGCCTTCCGATCCTCGGCAGGGCTAGAAGTTTCTGAAAGGGTTTCTCGGGAAGAAGCTCGTGGTTCTGTTTCTCTGGGAGTTCCAACCAGAAATCTCAAAGGCGTTATCATCTCGTGGATACAACCGAGTGTCACTCCCGAGTTTTAAAAACCGAGTCGCTGAACCAGGAAGGAACTCCAGATGTACGATGGTGTGATTGATTACTTCATTTTAAACGGGAGAAACCGAAGCCAGAGAGCAACCAGACTGGCCATTTATTTTATCTGTGCGGAGACCTGCTTGTTGAGATACAGGGACTGCACTTTAGAGATGTGCTTGCCTAACATCAATTTATTTTTACTCTTGGAAGCAGGACTGTGCCCTTTCCATAAAGTCAGTCATTTCGGCATGCCAAAAATGGCAAAAAATAGATGCTCTCCTTTCTAGAAATGATTATAATGTACCGTGACCAAAAAAGTGGTTTTTCCCTAACAGATAATCTTGCATGAAAATGAGTCATGGGATTTCAGAAATGGAAAGGCTTTTCTCAAATACGTGTGTGCAGGAACGCACACACACACACCTTCCGCGTCCCCCCTGCCCTGCCCCCCCGGCAGCGGATCCGAGCTTTCTATAAGTTGCGTGCTAATGAGCACGGCATTGTCTGGAGTCTTTGAGTGAAGGGGGAACAGAGTATTTAGAGTTCAGCAAGAGGGAAGGAGTCTGTCTTAGAAAATAAGATTTCTCTGCTTGTGTTCCTCTGAGACAAGTTTTAACTTATAAGGCATGAAGGACTGCGAAGATGTTTCTTAAAAATATCCTATCCTGTAGCTTCACCAGCTTCCTTTCAGACCCGGCGGAGACAGCCCACGTCAGGAACGCGGCTCTGATGCTCCCCTTCGGGGGCCGCTCAGGAGCCACGAGGTGCCCTCTGCCCGCGGGTGCGCCAGGGGAAGCCCTGGCTCGGCGCGAGCGGGGTGGGGGGAGACCCGTGGCCGTCCCCTCGTCCGCACCCAGGGGCGAGTCCAAGGCGGACAGAGTGGCGGCTCCGACAGAGCTCTGCGCCGCTTCTGGACAATGGAAGAGAGATACAAACAGCCCCTTCCCTTCGGCTGGACGCGGCGCTAATTTTCCAGCGCCACTGAAATCTAATCCCTTCTCATGATGGGCCTGACAGGCCGGCCAGCGCACCGGCCGCCCCCAGCAGCAGATAGTCACCAAGCCAACAGACGTCTGTGCTCGCAGATAAGAAACAGAGCCTGGGGGTCACATGCGTCCCGGGCCCCGGCTGTGCACCACTGCCGATACACAGGCCTTTGTATCCCTGCTGATGGGCTCTCGGGGACCCATCTGGGAGGAGTACCTCGTACTCCTTGAACAAGTATGAGGTGGAAGCTATAAGATTACACGGTATCCAACCTTGGGAATCCTACCTTTCCAAAGAGTTCATTTTATTGGGTAGCAATGAAAAACATTTCACTAAAACAAACATGGGATAAAATATAAAATTCATTCACAGTCTCAAGGTAAAATAGAAACTTCCCAAGAAATGCTGGATTTGCCCTGCCCCGAGGGACAGGGGGCTATCTACCACTGTCCTCTCCCTGGCCTCAGAGGGAACAAACATTTTAATTTTTGTTGGACCTCTACCTTTGGAAGTTGCCTAAAGGCTCGCTTCCAGCCAGTTCTGCTGGGTGTGTTTCGAAGGACACCACGGAGAGCCAGCGGCTGCCCTCGGAGCAGCATGGGTACCAGCAGTACCGCCAGACCTGGTGAAGCGCAGCGGAAGCACCGCCGAAGGCCCCGAGCTGACGTTCACCTGACCGGCCCAGCCCGGCGCCCTTCAGGCTCTGCAGGCTCCGGAGGGTCGTAACCCGTCCACCCCAGGGGGTCACGGGTGGGACGCAGACGCTGAAGCAGAGAGGGCTTTGCCTTAGGAGAATCCACCTCAGTTTCGCATCTACGAGGCCACTGATGGAAAGTGTCTTTAACAAGTTTTGGGTGGCGTCTTAGGAGTGTTTTCGCTGAAAAAGTCAAACGTGCCCGCCACAACTCTTTTCTGTGAAGTCGACCAAAGGTCACTCGAGAGCTCTTGGGGGGGGGGGGAGGGGCCTGGAGTCCGCAGCGCCGAGAACAGTGCGAGGGTCCCGGGATTCCGGAACGCTCTCGGAGCCCCGACGGCCGTGCCCGCAAACCCCATCTGTCACCATCCTTCCAGCTCCCCCTCCCTCCTCATCTAACCCAAGTAATGAGATAAGCTCCTCCGCTCCTGAGCTTTGCTAAATTAGTTGAAATATTTCAAGTTCTGCCAACTCCCACTTCCCCCGCTGCTTGGGTCTTGACGAACAAGGTGAAGAAACACGTTGGAGGAAACCTCAGGGCCCAGCTCCATAAATCTTCATGTACTGCCTTCCTAAAACGCGCGCCACCCCAAGCCTACAGCCGACGGCACGCGGGGAGACACGCAAGCACATCCACAGCCCGGGGCTGAAGGCGCCTCTCTTTTCAAAGGCGTTTTTGGCTCCTCGTGGAACGGCTGCTCCGGGGTCGCTGCAGCTTTCTGTCGAAGTGGCTTTGCACACGTTTTGCCATCAAAGCCCCCCACACAGGCACAGAACTGGGCAGCGGCCCGGTGGGCACCCGGCTTGACCCCGTCTGCCTGGAGGGCGACAGGCTCTTTTCTCCAGGGCTCCAGTGGCACCGCAAGTGCGGCTGCACCGTGCCATTTCCATAAACTTCACTTGGGAACAGACATATGTGGCCCAACACACGTAGACGAGACCATGCAACCTGAGCCAGCGGAGCGATGCCTTGGAAAAGGCTTCTCACTTCGGTTCCAAACCACACATACTTGTACAGTTAACAAATGCAGCAGGGGATACTGGTCCACGGCGTTCGTGTGGGGGCCAGAGGCTCTGCTGTCCTCCGCCCTCCCCTCGCCCCCGCCCCCACCTGACTTCCCAAGAACTTTCAGACCGAGTGGGAATTTCAGAGAAGAGCGAGGTGGCTGTCTTTTTGGAACGCTTGCATTGTCCAACAAGGAGAGGAACTTGGAAGTATTTTAATCTAAAAGAGCTCCAGGAGGGGGGTTCCCTATAAATAAAGCCATGTTCAAATAAACACAAAAAGAGCCAATGTTTCCTGTAAGGCCACTTTTCAGATGGATTACTGGAAGGAGTATTCTTTCATAGTTTTATGGCTTGCTTTGCTATCATCTGCTTAAAATTTGGGTCATTTGAAACATAGATGCTAAAATCTAAGCCTGCACTTGGATGAAATGTTACAAAGGAAGCAGAAAGTCTCATTCCAAGAGCAGATTCAGAGGCAGAGCTCTTGGACTCCTGGGTTCTCCTCCTGGCTCAGCCCCTGGGCCCAGGTCAGCCCTCGGTCAGAATCTCACTTCTAATCCCTTCAAACCATTTGTTAGTCCCTGTTGTCTAAACAGTGGGGAAAAACCCTGAGTAACGCCCCTGGCTCCTGTTCAATCGGCGGGGATGGCCGGGGAAGGTTACATCTCCCTTCCAGGAAACCAGGGTGATTTATCCCTGAGTAGAACTAGAATGTTCCTGACAGGTCACAGTGTCATCAGAACAAACCCTCAAGACTCTGAAATGGTTCTCCATCTGCATGCATCTCTGTGCTCCTTTTCCGTGACTTCCGGAAACACCACCACCCAGCCTTTTACAGTTCCGTACGGCTGTCACGTTAAAACGACTCCGGTGAAGCTTCACACCTCTGAGGAGGCAGGAATACATCAACAGGTACACCTGTCCCTGATCTACAGGTGAGAAAACTGAGGCTGAGACAGGCCAGGACACTAGATGAAGGGCCCGGAGCTAATCAGTAAGGAAGGGGCCGGGACTCGGACCTAGTGCTTTCTGGGCCAAGTGTCCCTTCCTGCCTTAACACAGGGTCCTCATTAAGAACCCTGCTTTTGGACAGACTAAGAACATTGGCTAAAGTGCACCAGGAGACGCTGTAATGCCTTTTCGGTGCACTCAAGACTGACGGGCCAGGTCTCCTGGAGACCCCCGTTAGCATGGGTCCGGTGTGTGTGCCCCTCACCTCTGACGCCCTGGCCACAGCTCCCCCAGTCCTGGCTTCTCGGAACGAGAGGAGGCGCCAGTGCTTAGCTCCCCTCCTTTTAGCTCCCGTGCCCACAGGCCCCTGGCGACCTGGCTGCTCCTGGCTCATCACTGCAGCGCCCGTTCCCCGGAGGGGTGCGCGGCTGGGCGGGCGGCTGTTCTGGGAAACGCAGTCGCACCTCCACTGCACTGTCCGGTTGCCGCCGGCGCCGCGGCAAACCGCACAGCCGCTCCGCTCCCTCTCGCCAGCAGCACGGCTCTCGCTTCGCCCGGACAACTCCTGCTCACGCTTCGGGCTTGCTCCGCCTCCAATACCACTTCTCCAGAGAGGACCACAGGTTCGCCAGCCACCCGCTCCCCACCACCCTCTCTAGCGACAGTCTGAGAGCGCCCTGCAAATCCGCTGTGTCGTTTCCCACGATTTCAGCTAACACTTCTTCGTGTTTGCTGCCCGCCTTGATGCCCTTGGAGACCAGGGAACGCCTTGCCTTCCATAGCTCCTGCTATATTCCCAGCCCTGAGTTCTTTGGGGGGTTTCGATCAGTATTTACAGACTGGAGGTGAGTGAATGACAGACACGCGCTGGCTGGCAGCGGCCCGAACCCGCTACGGCAATGGCGGACGATGGGTGGGAGTGACAAGAGCGCCCTTCTGCCTGCGGCCGCGGCTTGTGCCCTGCCGGTGCTCCCAGAAAGAGGCTGAACTTGACCAAGACTTCCACACCCGTATCACAGAAAATCCAAGGGATTTCTTTCTGGTCGACATCATTAACGTTAGCAGCACAAAAACAATAATATTTCTAAAATGTAACACACACACCTCAGACCCTTTTTGAAACAAATCACTCAATTCCTTGACCACTTTAGGGTTCCCTTGGAATACTGAAGGGCCTTCTGTGTTACCCACACTTCTTCAGGCCTCACTGCCCTCACGGGGTGCTGCAGGTAGACTTCTTGGGATTAATTAGTGCAGGCACGAAGAAACGAACTGGAGATACCTTTGAAGCCCCCCTCCTGCCCCTCCCCCTCACATCACTCCAAAATACACTGGAGGACGGTCTGAGCTCCGCATCTGAGAATAGAATGTAACTCAGCTAAAGTAAACTCGACAGATCCTTTCTAAAAAAGCAGCTGCTCCCAGATGGAGCGCATTCTGGCAGAACACATCACACGGCCCCCGTCTACAATCTTAAGCGTTCCCCCAACTGCAGTGATGTGTCGTCGGTGAAGTTTCCTGGTGACAGACAAATGGGTTCGTTTTAACTGGGGGCGATTTCACTTCAGATCCCACCCGAGGGAGCGGCAGGACGCAGGCACGCGCAGGGCCTGGGCCCTCAGGAGGGGCGCCCACGAGCCCCGGTGAAGACGCCCGGTGAAGCCGGCAGCAGCACAAGCGGAGCCCGGCTCGGCCGGGGACGGTAATACTCGTTACACCCACGGCTGACGAGAGCCCCGATTAGTCGGGGAGGAGATCCCTGAAAAAGGGGGGCTCAAACCGGCACCAACACCAACAGCTGAGTTCAAGTAGTCGGATTCCGTGGGGTGTGGGGCTACGTGGGCTGGGGCGGCCTCCTGTCTCGCCTGGCGTCAAGGCAAGACAAGCGCCCTCACCGGGATGGCCGCCTGGCTCGGGAGCTGTGGTCTGAGGCTGGGGGACTGGCTGGGACTCCCAAGTGCAAGGACAACCAAGGAAGGACAGACCCACACGGTGAACCGCAGCTTCAGAGATTCTAGACCCGTGCTGTGGGGCCGGGAGCAAGACCCAGCCGACGGCCTGGCAGTTTTCTTACTGGGCATGTGGGGGCCCAGTCAGTTTGGTGAGCAGGGGATGCAGGCAAGGGCGCAATCCCATTTCCAACCCCTCTGATGAGGAAACACAACACTGTGCGGGTACCCAGTGCATGCGGATATAGATAGACATAGACAGGCATAGATATAGATTAGATATAGGTTAGATATAGATACAGACAGATACAGGCAGATACATAGATGGAGATCTGCAGAAATTCACGGCCGATTTTTGGGCCCTGTTTTCACGTGTTTATATTAGACGAGAAAGAAATTTTAGTTATGTGTATCTGAATATGGAAAAATCATACCACGAAAACAGAAAGCAAATGGTAAAACGTAGCAGGACGGGCTAGGAAAGGCGGCAGATCTGGGCTGGAAACTGCCAAGGCCCCTCCCCCCAGGACCACTGACCTGGGGCCACTAAGCGTGGCTGTGTCTCTCACCGCCTGGGCAGTTTCTGATGCAAAATCCAGGGCGCCTGCTACCGGCTTGGTCACCGTGCCGACGAGCCCTTTCCCAAGGCCAGATATGAAACCGCTGACGCCCCCTTCTGTTTTCACGCCTTCCACTGTTGAGGTTATAACACTGGTCAGTCCACCAATGATACCTAGCAAAAAAGACAAGGGCTATTGTAACTGAGCCAAGGACACAAGCAACAGCACTTACCGCCCAACCCCTCCATTCCATGCACCTCGCAAGGCAACTGAGGGGCATCCTGTCAATCCCTAGACAGGCTGCGGGCAGGCCAGCTCAAGATGCAGAACCAGTGGATTTGCCCCTTAAGCCTGGAGTCAAGACATTATATATTAGTCAGAAGTAAAGTACAGTCCAGTTTTAGAAAGCAAAGAAAAGCTAAGGGTTGAGCAGCGGTATTTTTCCATTCCAGAGCCTGGGCAGCACGTGGGCTATTGGGAGAGGATGCAGACAGTGGGATTAAAGGGAACTAGGGCCCTTGGGGGAAGCGGGGACCCTACAAAACGTAAGGCAGAGGGGTAAGTAAACGCAGACCCTCGGTTCTCAGAGGACTCCATGTGCCCGGCCAACAGCACCAGGTGTTTGAAATGGGGCAGGAGCTGCTACTGCACACTCTGCTGAAACTGGGTGGGCATCGGCCGCCGGAGTCCGTGGTGAAGCCCTGGCGATAAGGCCTTAAAACACTGCGAGAGCCAGCCGGGACCCCCAATGTAGTCAGTGTGAAAGACCAACCTCGGTCAGAAAGCTACCCCAAACATTTTGAAAGGTGACAGCGATGACCTTCAAGAGCTTCAGAAGGGGCCAGAGGTCAGCCACGGCCGAGGAGGACACAGTCCTGCGGGCCGGAAGCGGGCCCTGCCCCGGAAGCATTTCCCGGACCGGGGCCAGGGGCGCTCACAGGATGTCTGCCTGTGGACGGCAGGGGGGTGGGTGGAGCTCCTAGACTCTCCTGCTCCACGGAGGCAGGCCGGTGAAGGACATTGCCTGGGTGAGGATGCACCAGCAACTCGCAGCGTCTCTTCTTCTGGACCCTGGGTCCACTTGCTCCGGTGAGGCAGCGTCCCTTCCCCAACCGTGTGAACCGAGTTCACGGCAGAGGCAGAGCGCTACTGAACCCGGGTCAGGCAGGGCCGACAGACAGAACCGAGCACGAGCCCCAGTTTTTAAACCAAGGGTGCCGCTAACTTTTAAGGGTTTTTGCTTCCTGAAGCCAGGATCTCACTCTAGGCCGCTGCTTTCGTCCAAGCCAGAGTTTCAAGGGGGCCTCCCTGGATGAGGCCACCGGTTCCCCGACTCAGAACGGCCAGTCTCCCGGAGAAGCTGCGTGCAGCATCTAACAATTTCTGTCTGGAAGGGATTTTGCGACCTTGAAACAATCGCCTGTTTTCCCAGCACACGGGTGTGTCCATCTAAAAAGGGAGGACAGTCACGCCTTCTCTCTGCATCCCCAGGATGCTGGACGGACAGAGGCGATTACACAGAGCATGTAAGCATGCTACATTCCCTGAGAAGCGGCCCTCTGTCAGTTTAATGCACGGCCATCACAGTTACTAGAGAGAATAATTAAATCTCCAACCCCAAATGAATGATTGCTCAACAATCAACTTTGAAAGTACATAAACAGTTGATTTCAGCCAAATTTTACTTCTAGCTCGATGTCTCCTTGGGGACTGCCCCCTCTCCAGCTGGGCAGGCCCAGGGAGACACGGGCATCGGGGCCCAGACCTCACCCTTAGGAGAACCGATAAACAAGAACTCCGCCCTCGATGCAAAGAGAAGTAAGATTTTTTAAATTTTCTATATTCCTTCTTCTTCCTCCAAATGCTGATAATTAAAACTTTTTCAGTCTTGACATGACTCCTGGCAGCTTTAGGCTACTCCCCAGAATCTGGCACAAACAGGCTACTGACCATCACCAAGCAGGAGCCACGGGCCAGGTACTAGGTGAGGCACTGCGAGAATGGGGGTGAACGTGCAGGGGTCTTCCCGCGCTCCTGGCCGTCACAGCCCGTCAGGGACACGAGATGCACACACCTGGCCGCACACACCACCCGGACTGCCCCCGGTGCTTTCTCCTTGTTAACACCAGCCGGGGACAGCACCCCTTGAGTTGGGACTTAAGGGTTGGATAGGCTTGCGACAGGCGATGGAGGGAGGCGGAGGGAGGGAGGGCAGAAGGCAGGTGAGGCTCAGGAATCGGAGGCCCAGGGAGCAGTGCGAGGCTCTGGGTGCCTGAAGTATGGTGTGGCTGGGGCACGGGGGCTGGGAAAGGTGGCTAGGTTTACATTTCCAAGGGCCTTGAATAATGCTATGCTAACAAGTTGTTGACAAACATACAACGAAAGGCAAATGGGTCAGAATGAAAGCACTGAAAGTCAGAATTCAAGAAAATTCAGAGGCCTCACACATTCGTCCCACCACCCACGTCTCTCGGGCACATGCTTAAGACTCAGAGACACCGGGGCCGCACCCCTGGCGGCCAGCTGCTCCCCGCACTTTCTCGGGAGGGAGTGCTCAGCGAGCAGGAGGCAGGTCTCGGCGCAACAGACCCACATTCTACAAGGGTCAGTTCATGGCACCGTCTGGCACCTCGGGAACAGAGGCCAGAGAGCGGGAAGGAATGGCAGTGGGCGCAACCTTCTGAGAACGAATGCGGAGTCCTCGCTCACGGGTGGCCGCATCTCCAAGGCGAGGGGCTAAGAGGGGAGAGCGTGGAGGCCTGCCAGGCCCCCAGATGCCAACCCAGCTTTCTTTTTGCTGCTTGCAGTCGGGTGGCCAGGCAGGCACCTCTGAGGAACCGTGGCAGAAGAGCCACTGTCCTACGGCCCGACGGCAAGGGACCTACCGTGAGCCAAGCCGTGGATGCCGGCCACGAGGTGCTCGCCACTGGTGGCCGCGTGGTATCTGATATACTCCCGCTCCGACTGATGCCGATTGTCCATCGTCTTTCCCAAGCCATCCGATAAGGTCCCCGCGAACTGCAACGAACCAGGAACAGAAAGAGCAGAGTTTTAAGACCTTAGCAGTATTCTTATTACTTTAATCACTTTAAATAAACCCCCCCCCCCAGCACTCCTGCCCCCGGCTGGCCCCCAGTGAGTACCAGGTGAGAGAGAGAGAGAGAGAGAGAGAGAGAGAGAGAGAGAGACTGCCAGATGGTGCCCAGGACGGTGGTCCTCAAGCGTGGGACACAACACTGGTGGCCACAGACCCTGCAAGACCCCCACGAAAATCCATGCCAACATTCACCTTCCTGGATTCTACTGTAAATTTACCAAAAAGGGAAAGGCACCCACAGGCCTCTACTCTGTCCTGGGGGAGGAGAGGTGGGCCTGGGACTCCACAGTGTGAAGGACAGGGGCTCTCTGCACTGATATCGGCGGGTCACACAAGGGGACGTGCGGCAGGCTGTCGCTTTGGGATTCGGTATCGAGATTTCTGGAGACACCAGCAGCCTTTAAGCAGCACCTTTCCTCCCACTTATTCAGACATTACCGAGCGCCTAGGTGCCCGCCCCGGCTGTCAGGAAAAAATGCGGCACCCGGACAAGTTCACGGGTTTAGGTCGCCTTTCAAAACAAGCGGCAGACTTGAACTCGGGGCTTCGCACGCAAGCTCCTCCCCCACCAATCAGAGAGGGGGTTTATGTATCCTGGCCTGTTTTAACCAGAGAACCTGCCTCATTCATCAAAGCAGGATAAAAAGGGCATAAAACTCTGTTTTGTCACCAGACAATTTGAAAAGGTTTAAAGTGACAGTTAATAAACCACAGGGTACTTATCCTCATCATTCAGGCATAAAAAGGGAAGGATATCAAATATATAATTAACCTGCTCGGGAAGGATCTACCAAAACAAGTGGTTTAAGTGCCAGTGACCCAGGACTAACCTTTGAGAAAACTCGCAGGAATGTTATTCAGATATAAAGCTCAGTGGAAAGGGCGAGGCCAGCCGCCCGCCCCGGAGGGCTCCGCCTGGAGGCCGCCAGCCCTCAGGCTCCCTGACGCTAGGGACGGAGGGACCGAGGGACCGGAGAAGGGGAGTGCTGGGCACCCGGGGGGCGGGGGAAGGGGGCAACAGTCCCTGCAGCAGGTGTGGGAACACACCTTCCCGCTGCTGGGCCCACACGTGCGTACGCTCTGGGGCGGTGGTGGTTACCGACCTTCTAGAGAGGCAATCCCTGTCATTATGGGATTTCTGTCTCACCTTCCCTGTCATTCCCTAATTAGGAAATGTAAAGTGAATGACAATTCACGTCGCAATTCCCTGCAGGACGGAGGCACCACGGGATACTTGCAAAACCAGCACTGAGACCCGCTGAGGGGGCTTTAGCCAGGGACCCTGTCTAAGAGCCACGGACCAGGCCAGACTCTAGTCCCCCCCAACCACCCCAGTAGCGGCACGACCCCGAGCAAGGGGCCCCACCCTGGAGCCTCCGCGTGGCTCGGTGGGTCGGCCACGACCATGGCTCAGGGCAGGGACCCCCGTCAGCGGACCCCCAACAGTGTTCTCACTGCCATCGCGAGCCAGCTACTAGTGCAGGCACAAACATCCCGCGTCATCTGAGGACAGTCTTTCAAAGGTTTAGAATTACGGTCATTTGTATTAAGATTTACCATTAAAAACAAAAAAACCAAAAGAACAAACAACCCTTTTTCTAAAGGGAGTTTTTGGAGTGGTACCATCTGTAAAATTGGAGTGTTGGGCTTGGTGGTTTCCAGAATCCTCTCCAGCTCTGAGACAGTGCGATCTGCGATCCAAGCTACAATGTCTTCATTAAGCCCTCGCTCGGGGCCCAGCGCGGATTCAGGGACCGCTGAGGATACGAACAAAGGGCGGCCTGGGCCCGTGCTCCAGGACGGCAGGCTCGCCGGGAGGAGAGCTGTTCCGTATGTGAGACAGCTGCCAGCGGGAGCAGCAGCAGCAGCTGCAGCTGTGTGGGGCGCAGACGGGTAGCACTCGGGGGTCGAGGGGGGAGCGGGAGTACGACCCTGGCCTCTGGAAAGGGCCCATGCTCCTCATTCCAGGGTCGGGCACCAATGCCTCTCCCGAGGCCACAGCAGAGGCGGGGTTGGGGTGGGGGACAGAGCCCAGGGAAAGAGCTGCGCTCAGAAGCTCAGAAGCACCCGTGAGGGCTGCCAGGGGCGCAGGCTCCACTGACAAGGTGTGATGGCACCCCGGCTCCTTCGGGGTCTTGTTCAGGTGGTTCCCCCTTTCCTTAAACTCCTCATTTGCTTGAAAAGAGATATTTCTCTGGAAGGGATATTAAGTTAAGGTCCCATCTACTTATTCTAGCAGCTGACTAGGAAGAAGTTTCACCAAAATATTTCCCCCCCCCCCTGAGAGAACACGGGAGGATAATCCAGGCGAACCGCCCGCACCCGCCCCTCTCCAACAACCCCCGTCAACAAAGCAAGTTCCCTGTCCATGCTCTGGGAGCGAGCAGAGCCAGCAGCCTCCGGGCCCGCAGCTCCGCCTGGCCCTAGGTGCCCTCCACAAAACCCCACAGCGACCTTGGGCAGGTGCCAGGAGAGGACCGAAGACAGCACTCTTCCTTCAAACGCTGGGTCCTCCCAGGGGCTTCTCAGGGGCCTCCCCTGTCCCACGGAAAGGTGCCTGCCTCTGCTCGACGTGCTCTAGCACTTGCGGCTGAACCCCCTTCTCTGTCTATAAAAAACATCACCCACGCAAGCCAAGTGAACTTGGCCTCTGTCACTTGCGAGTAAAAATAAAGGATACGAAGGTATTAACGGGACGTGATTATGGAAATCTTCGCCCCTAGACATGTTGCCTTGAGAACTCAGAAAACTGAGGAAGAGGCTGGAATCTCCGGCCCGACGGAACCGGGGCTGGGGAGAGGAGGCTGGGCAGGTTCTGCGGGGACAGCCGTTCCACGGGACAGGCCGAAGCAGCCTGACGAAGGGCCCTGTGGTGAGGACCGGGCCTCAGGCCAGTGCCCCGGGCTTCTGGGTATGGCCTCCCCCCGCCGCTGTGGGAGCGCTTAGTCACCCTAATTCCATCTCTCGTCCCCACCTCAGCGGGAAAGTAATCACACCCCGTATCCCGTTTCTCCCGCAAAGATAGGGCAAGAGCACGGGCCGTGGAGGGGGCTGGTTCCAGTAAGCACTCTCTCTGGGTGCCCGCTGGCACGGTCTCCTCTGCGGCCTCGAAGGGCTACTTCACCCACGTCCTTGACTTTCAGGTTGATCGTCAAAACAGAGCGGAGGGACCCGTGAGAGCTCCAGTCTCACGTGGGAGTGGCGGTGCAGGACATCCTTTGGGTTTATTTTGAAACCTTTTCAGAGCAGACGCTCCCTGGCGCGCTCATGGATGGTCGACACGGGAAACGGAGGCTCGGGGGGCAGACATTCAGGCCATTCAGACAAAGGCAGGAGTAACCCCAGAGGCACTGGGGTGGGGGGGCGGGGCTGAAAATCCTCCAGACCCAGGCAGCCCGCCCACCCCTCAGACGTGAGCGGACCCTCCCCCCATGCCAGGCAAGCAAGTGGGAACCCCCCCCCGTGAGGAGCGGCTTCTGCCTCCTGCTGCCAGGGGGTATGGGTGCAGCATAACGGGACGGCACTCGCTCACCCTGGAGTTCAAACACTGGCTGTGAAGGGGCAAGGAGGCTTAAGCTTGGGGAGCCTTCATCTCCTCACCTTCAAAATGGGGACAAGAATACCCGTTTTCAAGGCTGCCGTCAGAATGAGATAATACACGCAAAGCACTAGAGAATGCAAGGACAGAGCTAGCATGGAGCCTGCTGCTTCGACTGCTTCATGTGCGAGACAGGAATCATGGGCCTCCCCAGCCCCCGGGGCAGCCAGCGTGGTGGAGGGGGCCCGGGAGCTCCAGGACGGAGAGCATGTGCCAGCCTTGCATGCGGGGGGTGGGGGGGGGAAGACTAGCAATTGGAAGGTAATTTGCAGATAATTTGTAACTCTACTCGGCATAAACATTACCTCAGCACCAGAAGGAGCATTTGCAGAGACTTAAGTCAATACAGCTCATTTTGTAGCAATTTCAAGTCCACAAAAAGCTTAAGGCTGCAAGAGAACACTGTCTGAGAGCTAAATTTAATGAAAGGTCCCGGGGAACGGAACGTCCTTCAGAAAACCTGCTATTACATCTGCAGGGACAACAGTTACCACGCCCCGCCCCCCTTCTTTCACGGAAAGAAGCTTCAGCACACCCCACACTGTGAGTTCTGGCCGCAGCCTGGAGCCACTCACTTCTCTGAAGCCGTATTTTCAGCCGGGGGTGGGGTGGGGGGCAAACCTGTTGGAGGAACTTCAGGATGTCAGCCCTCCTGCGCGGCTGACACAGAGCACACGGCAATACCACCCCCACCGCCCCGCCCCGCCCCAGAAACTGATCCCACCGTCCACGGAAAAGGGCCGCTACAAATTAGGCTGGCTCTGGGGCTGGGCTCTGCACAGACGATTTTATAAAACCGACATTCAAGCAGATGCTGGCAGGAGGAAAGGGGGAAAAACTTCCCACAGTGTCCCTCTGCTCCGTCCTGCCAGCTCTCCTGACCCCTTTATGATACTCAGCAAGCTCGGGGTGCCAGAGGTACTTGGCCGGTGTGACGGGAGCCTGGGCTTGAATTTCTTGCCCTTCTCTGGGGTTCTTCTCTCAGTTATTTACCTAGTGGAAGTTTCCTCTTTATTATCCTTGCACCACTGAGGAGTCGCTGGTGACAGCACCTTTCTTGTCACCAGGGCAGATGGCGAGCACGGATGACGGGAAAAGGCAGAGGAGTGACAGGACTCCGCCGTGGGAGGAGGGACCTGTGTTCTTCCCAGTGGGAGGCTGTGCAGCCGCACGTCCCGGCCACCGGCACGGCCCCAGCGTGGCTCGGCGCCGGCCACGAGAGGCTGTGTGCGTGCGCGTGCAGGTTCAGACACCCAGCTCTGTGCCGTGTCTGTAAGTACGGAGGACTCGAGCTCTGTGGGGGCCGCCCCCACGTTGTCAGTCGGACGGGGGCAGAGGAGCCGAATTCTTATCCCACCTCTTACCAAGTGGGCATCCCGGTGAGAGCTGCATATCTGCCCTGAACCTCAGTTTACCCATCTGCAAAACCAACACACCAGTGAGCAAACCAACAGAGAAACAAACATTCTCCCCTCTGAAGAAATGCTTTGAAGGGCCAAGAAACAACGCAAAATACCCGGCACAGGGTCTGACCCGCAACAGCCACCCACGTTTGCAGGTTTCTTAGAAGCAGCTCAGAGGCTTCGAGTTCGGCCATCTGCACCCCCACTGGCGCACCCGCAGGAAAACTCCCTTCAAGTCACAGAGGACCCCCATCGCCCCAGAACCGAGGCATCCACCTCTGTGCTCTGTCTCATAGTGCACACACATCCACCGTTAGAAATGACTCCCGGAGGGCGCGTTTTGCTTTGACACTGAAAAACCCTTTCGTGCTACCTGTGAACTGGGAGGGGTTAAAGGAGGATGTGACCCCACCAGCAGTGGGTGCCTGTCACCCACACGAGGCAAACCCAACGGCTAGTCCGCACTCCGCCAGACGGTGAAGGGGGCTGGGGTGGGGTCAGAGAGAGGTATAAAAAAAAAAAAGGCATGGAACAAGTTGAGGTTTGGCAAGAAAAGGGGCATTTTTGGACCCCAGCTCTCTATCCACTAAAATAGAGCAGGTCTGCCTGTTTCCAGTTCTGCTCGCTTGTGACTGCGTGCAGCCCCCGTGAGGCAAAGAAAACAGGGGAAAGGATCCAGAGAAGAGACCCTGAGTGAGAACAATAAAGACATTTTAAAGCTAGGACTGACACTGCTCTGGTAACATGCCTCAGCCAATGACCTTGCTTTTTTTTTTTTTTTTGGTCTCTGGAGATCTAAAAGCCCTCCTACCCTGAGACATACGCCATGTTGCTATTTCACGGATAAACACTTATCAGGCAACAGACACTCCTTTTCGGTTAGGAAACAAAGTTACCCAAAGCCACCCAGAATTATCTCGGGCGCACAAGGTCTGAACATGAGCAACAAAGTCAGACCTCAGGGTTGTCCTGCTCCTAAACCAGCCCAGGACGCACGCCTGCTGAATTGGCAAGTCCCTCCGCTGCTCTGCAACTCTGACCCAGCTGTGAACTCAGATGTGTTTCAGATTAATCCGGAGGCTTAGCGTGGCTCGAAGCACTCTCAGGACCGGGGTTTGCCTTTCCTTTCACAAGGAGCAGCGGAGCTTGCTCTAAGGCGAGCAGCACAGAAACGAGCGGAACGCCCACAGGAAGGCTGACTTTCAACAACAGACGAGTCGCCGTGGCTTAGTCGTGCTTCCTCCGCGCCGGTTACAGAGAACTGCGTGCAGGAGGGGTCCTCGGACCCAGCCGCGGATGGGGTGGTGGCCCCCCCACCGCCCAGCTCTCCATCGGCTGGGCCTCGAGGCGCACTTTCCGCAGAAGGGGCAGGGGTCATGTCGAGGTGCGGGCCTCCCTCGAGTACTGCTGAGGAATCCTGGGAGCAGACAGAAGCCACGGGGGTTTCTGCACAGTCAGTGCTACACGGCGGGGGGGGGGGGGGGGGGGGTAAGCCTTCCGCCCCACGAGAGGCCTCCAGCCCTGCCAGCTGACAAGGCTTCTCGGCCATGCATAAGTGGCCCCGGCCCCAGTCCTGCACCAGGAGACAGATCATGGTGTGGGGTAGGGCATGGGGGGAAGGTCCGTCTGAGGTGGTCCTAATGCCCGACCTGGCAGGCAAGTTATTGCAACACTAGGGAAGCACGCAGGCCGTGAAGGGCGAGGGGTCTGGGCCCAGCTGTGTCACCTGCACCAGCAGGGTGGGCGTGAGCACAGCACACACCCCCTGCAGGGCCAGTGTCTTCACCTGTACAACGGGGAGAACGCCACCCATGGAGCTGCTGCTGCGTTCATGCAAACAGACCTTGGTGTGTTTTTTAAAGATTTTATTTATTTATTTTTAGAGAGAGGGGAAGGCAGGGAGGAAGAGAGGGAGAGAAACATCAGTGTGTGGTTGCCTCTCACGCATCCCCTACTGGAGACCTGGCCCGTAACCCAGGCATGCGCCCTGACTCGGAATCGAACCAGTGACTGGTCAATAGCGCTGTTCGCAGGCCGGTGCTCCATCCACTGAGCTACACCAGCCAGGGGGAGGCCTTGGTTTGAAAAGTACTTGGGGAAAAAACACAAAGCCGAGTGTAAATGCCAGGGGTTGTCACTGCAAACCCTATTCTTTCTTCTGAGTGTTCCACTCCCCCTCCCTCCCCCACTGAACCTCGCGTGTCTCATCTGCTGACAGAGGACGCAATCACCTTGGACCCATCCTGGAACAAAGGAAAGCTTGCAGAAGTCAATATAAATAGACTGAAGCCTCAAAATACAGAAACTGAGAAGTGGAACAGCACATCTCGCAGCAGCCAAGCAGCTCGGGCGTATCTGCGTTCCTGCAGAGTGCGTGGCCTTCCGCGTGGGGAGACGCGTGCTCTCCGAAGCCAAAGGCTGGGGGAGCAAGGCGACGGACGGCTCGCCACGACCAGGCTTGGGCGTCAGCACCGAGGGAGGCTGATCTCCTCACTGAAGAAGTCAGAGGCGTTTCCAGGGCTTGAAATGCCTTGGCGAGGTCTTTAGAAAGCCACATATCCCTGACTGGATCTCCCGATAAAGAAGTGTAAGAGCGCAAAGAGCAGAATCGGTGAAGGACGGCTTCACACTGCGAAGACCATGGTGTAACTTGTGGAACTGTAAACAGAGGTCAGCGATGTTTACTACAGCAGGCACTGTTCTAAGGGCTTGGCAGTTGTGAAATAATCTAATTAGTTTAATCCTCGCAACAAACCCGGGAGGTAGGCTCTGTTACAATCGCCGTTGAACGGATGAATCTCCAAAGACCACGATTACCTCTAACAAAAGTCTGCTAGGTGTCTACCCCCCTTTGACACCAGGCAATACGTGGAGAGAACCCCACCCTGACATTTGTTCCTGTCTCCATGGAAAACCCCTTCCTGACCAGCAGTAAAGCTCTTACAGAGGCACCGGGTAGGACAGCTCTCGTTCCCTGAGCAGCGCCACCGACAGAGGAAGGCAGCTGCGGTGAGCACATAAATGATACAGTTTCTGGAAAAATTACACACCATCCTTGGACAAGAAAGAGTGTGTCAGGCTGCAGTCCCCCTGCCTGAGCAATCCCCCAACTCAGACGCCCACCCCTCTCCATCACCCTGACCTTGCCCCAGGCGTGCAGCCGAGGCTCCACCTCCTGCCTTCCCCCAGGCTATCTCTGTCGCAGCCAGGAAGGCCCCAGAAAAAGAGACGGTTCTGTGTGGGCTCACACTGCAACACGGTCAGACCCCAAAACTAGCGCGTGCCGACCAGGCCGGGAGGAAAGGTGGGCGCCAGAGGGGGCGGGGACCAGGACCGGGGGCTTCCAGAGCTCCTGCCCGCGGGGAAGAGGTCTGCTCTCCCACCCTGCTGCTGACAGAAGGACGGGTTGAAGCGGGTGGAGCACCGAAGCTAAAAGATTTAATCCGTCAGAGCTGGTCCCGTCAAGCAGGCCGAACTCCAGAAACCGTGGAGAGCGAACAAGCACAACCCCCCACGCTCCCAGGGAAAGAAACGCACTTGGAAGCTCACCCAACTCAGCCCTCACTCCTCTCCTCCTCCTCCCCGCCACTCCTCTGCTCAGCCGGCCCCACCTAGCCGTCCAAGGGTACTGCCGCGTTCCCAGTGGAAGCTCAGGCTCTGTTGCTCACAACTCGCTCTTCACGGGAGTGGGACAGAGCGTGCATTTTGGGAAAGCTAGAGACACAAAGGCCAACACTCCGCTCCAGGAGATGTTTAGGGAAGCTACTCCTCGGCGAGTGAGTGAAGGCCGGCTAGACCAGACCCCAGGCCGGGAACAGGTCTCCGGCATCCAGAGAACAGCAGAGGCCGAACCTCCCTGTCTGTGGGTAGCACGGGAACGGGAGGCAGATGGGATCCAAGGAGCTTAATTCCTATCTCATTTCTCTTGAGCCTGGCTTGATCCCAGCTCCAACGAAAGGCCAAAAGAAGGTTCTTTTAAAAATGGACTCAAAGTTTCCACGCCTCTCAGATGGGCTACAATAAAAACACCATTCCCGGTAGCTGCTCAGAGCCCGCGGCCTCTGCCCAGGACATCCCTCAGTGGTCTTCAGTAGGCAGTGTCACCTTTGCCGTCTTACAGCCCCAGAGCAACCTGGGAGAGGGCACTTAGTACTCCCTGCCCCCTACTCCCTGCAGACCTGGTGTCTGTGAAGCAGAGCTGGCCATTCATCGCTGAACCAGCCATTCCTGGGTTAATCCATTTCAGGCCTAAAAAGGAGTCCTGGAATGAGGAAGGAAACACACTCCATTCAGCCCACGGCCACCCTTCCTAAAGGCGACCTGACAGGCCTGTTCTGACATTTTGGGTTGCTTTTAAGAGGAAACCTTCAATTACTAGAAATAATGGAAAAACGGGGGCCCCGGTTCAGTATCCGCTCTACCTTGACGAGAGCTAGCTAGCCCTTGCTTATTAAAAAGATCCACCCGTTTTCTGGTCTGAGCAGTATGGTTCTTTACAACGAAGTTTCCTGCGGGGCCTCTGTCAGGATTTCAGGAGTCAGGGCTAATTCTCCACCTCCCGCACACATCTCCTCCCACTGCCCAGCCCCAGAGGAAACGACCCCTCCTCAAGAGTCTGCCCTTGAAATACCAGGCTGCGCTCCTTGCTGAGGTACGAGTCCCACTGGGACATGCTGGCCGCTGCGCACCCTCTGCTGCGAGTGAAAAGCTCAGGAAACAAGTCTGGGGGGGGGGGGGCACGCACGGGAGGAGGGCGAAGCGCCGGACAGGGCAAAATGGAAAGTGGAAGGAAAGAAAAAACGTAAATCCTCCCTGGAGAAGAAGAACATGAGCCAAAGCCTCTAAAACTTTTCTTATGCAATGTCCAGCATTCAACAAAAATGACCAGACACGCGAGGCAGCAAAATGACCGAAAACTAAGGAAGAAAACAGAGAAGGCCGCTCACCAGTTATCCAGACACGAGTGCTATTAGGTACAGAGTTTAAAACAGTGTGTAATGACCTTTCAAAAATTATAAAAAGGTAGAGGATTTTACCAGAAAACTGAGATTAAGATTTTGATAGATGGCTGAAAGAGCAGAGTAGACAGAGCATCAAAGAGGACTGGTGAACTGGAAGAAAAGTCGGCAGAAAATACCCTGATCGAGGCATTAAAATAAATAAACAAACAAAAACCCAAGGGAGTGAAAATACAGAAGAGAGCCCAAAAGACATGCAGGACATGGTTAAAAAAAAAAAAAAAAGGTCTAACTTCCATGTAGTTAGAGTCACAGAAGGGAGAGGGGGAGAGAATTGTCCAAAATTGCCAAAAGACATGAAGCTACAAATTCAAGGTACCCTACAAACCCCAGCTAGGAGACCTGTATCAAGGCACATCATTACTAGGAATTAAGGACGAAGAATAGGTCTTAAAGCAGTCAGAGGGGAAAGGTGCGTGACCACCACAGAAGCCACGGAAACGACAGAACAGTAGTGGGACGGCGTCACTGAAGGGCTGATGCAGACGTGCCAGTCCAGAATTTACATTCAGCAAAAACATCTTTACAAGCATGGGTGAAACAAAGGTACTTTCAGGGGGGACCGGCCTGAGAAAGCCCACCACCAGAAGACCCACAAAGGAAGTTCGCTGGTAGATGGGCGACCACCCCGTGTGGATAAGCGAAGAGAAGAACGCAGGGTCACAGGACAAACATTGTGTGTGAGCCCAAACAAACATTGACCACTTAACACAAAAAAGAAACACGCGACGAACAGAATACTCAGTGACCCGGTAAGTCTGCCCCCACGCACACGAGGGACACTCATCTTCAGGTGAGGGCCGCCGCCTCCTTAGCAAACGAAGAGTGCAAAGCGGACTCGGGATGAACCTCAGAACTTCAAGAACAAGGTGAGAAAGTTGGGAGACTGCTCCTTACAGAGAATACCCAACAGCGACCCGAGTTCTGCTTTGCCAGCGTGGCTCTAGCTGCTGCCGCTGCCAGACCTGGTGTGAGAAGGGAGAGCGAGGGTGCAGGCGGGGGGCTGTGTCGACACAGCGGGCCGGGGAGGTCACCGGGCAGCGGGGTGGCGGGTGTTTGCACTGCAGTGCGGCCAGCAGGGTTTGTGGATGCGCCGGGAACGTGCTGGGACACGAAGGAGTCAAGGGTGACTCCGAGGTATTCGAGCAACTGGGGGGAAGGAGAATGGAGAACAGCTAAGATGGAACGGGGCACCTGGCACTGTGCCTGGCACACGGGAATGGTCAAATATTAGTTCTTCCTCACGGGCCCGATTTTTAGTGCTGATTCAGAGCTCGGGCTTCCAAAGCCGGGTTAGCGAGGCCACGCTCAAGTTAGGAAATCTGTGCAGGGAGGAAAGTCACATGAGAATGTGCTCAGCAGGTGGCTCGATTGTGCAAACATCCCGACACTGGTTAGCCTCCATGAGAAGATGGAACACCTCTCGTTCTATAATTATCCCCCCGTCAGGGACAAGGGGGGGAGATGCAGCCTGCACGTGGTCGGCGAGTGCTGTGTGCGGAACCACGCCCTCCCCGCCCGGCAGAGGGAGGTCCCTGGGAGAGAGCAGTGCACCGTGCGCCGAGACGGCAAACAGAACTTAAAGCAACAGCGTTCTGGGCTGTGTCCAAATCCGTCCAACTCCTGTAAGTGTGGCTCGGCCCACCAAGTCCAGGCCACGAGTGGCGATCCACAAATGTGCGAGTTCCGTGTAACAAAGGTGGCGAAACCGCCACAGAACACACATACACCGCAAGGCAGGGCAGGGGCCCGTTCCCGACAGACATCTCACCAGGTCTGACCCAGAAAGCTTTCCCCCGTCACATGTGCCAGGCTGCCCGGCCCGCCTCCCACCCCGCACTGAGAATCCGCTTGCAGGGGGGGGTGTTGAGGCTCAGAGTTCCAAGGAGCCGACAGGAAACCTACGGAGCCTTAGTTTGAACAGCGGCGGACAAACGGTGGCCATTGTTGTCTCACGGTAAACGTCCCCTTTCGACTCACACACGTAAAACTAAAACTCCAGCTCAGGATTTGGACACTGTTACCCACCTGGAGCGGAACGGAAACAGGACAGAAGGGATTTCCAGAGAGAAACCTCCTGATTGGAGTGGACGGGGCAGGGGAGGGCGGGAGGCAGAAAATCCATGAAACACATTCCTATACAGTGTGCTCTTCCCTCTCAAACTGAGGTTGCATCGAGGTTCGCTTTGCCTGAGGACAGTGGTGAAGCAGTGGGTGGACTGATCCAATGGGGTCGGATAAGTTAATCCCCCCACAACGTGGTTCGGGGATCAATGCAACCGTTCCATCTGCTGTGCTCCAAATTATGCAAAAATGTAGTTGAAGAAGGAGCCCACCACTCCCTTCTTCCCCCACCTTTCCCACCCGCTGGTTTAAGGAGAGGTCTAAGCGCCTTCTACGCCTTTAACGAGAAGCCTGAGTTGGTTTGCTCCGGGCTTCGGGGCGGGCGGTTTTCCGCCGTGTCCAGGTGGACACGGTGTTAGGTTAATTGGCGATGCCGGAGGCAGTCCGTGGCTTAGCACGAGATGGAGTCCCTCCGGCCAGAAAGAACAGTTTGGCTGGGTTTGCAGTCTACCTGCTGTGAACAGGTCACGATTTGGTTTTAGTTCTAATTATATAAAAAGCAAGTCAGGTTTGTTTTTTTCCCCGAGGGGGGGACTGTTGCTTTTGTTCTGGCCCCTTCCATGAAAAGTGTAAGTGTTCTACCCACACACAAAAATCCTTACCAAAAAAGTAACAGTTAACGTTTGATATATTCAGATATGGTCATATCGTGACAACATCACCAGGCTTAAGAAGGAAAAGCTTCGTTAGGTCTCTCCCGTCCCCTTTAAATTCACTTTTACGTGGTCCGGGGAGAAGGGGACGGCCAGGATGTACAACAGCCCGCCAGCCTCGCCCCCAGCAGGCCGGCTGACCCAGAGGCACGGGCCCGCTCTCCAGCCCGGCCCGCCGCCGGAGTGCTGGTGCCACTGCCCCACACCCGAGCCTCTCCCTCCGCCTGGGCTGCCCCCGTGTGCCCTCCCGTCCCCACCACTCCCTGTCCACGTTCTCTTCGGACTTCCAGATCCATCCAGGCGACCCTTCCTCCCTGCAGACGCTCCGTGCCCTGGGCGGAGAGGCCGCCTGGGTGAACCCCCACAGGCGTTTGCTGGCAGGGCCTTCTCCAGGGCTCGACTGGGAGCCTCGCAAGTCTGCCTCCCCTGTACCCGGCACACAGCCGGCCATCTGCGACTGCCCACGCACTGCTGCGACCTTGTTGTGTGCAAACGATAAACAGTAAATGAGTGTGAGATTGCGCTTTCTGCACATAAGTCTAAATTTTGGCAGCTCTCGTGTGGCTCTTGTGTGGAACCAGGTTAAATCACCACTAAGTGTGTCGGACAGGGGTGGAGCGTTTCCTGGGTCCCAGTCTCATGCTTCGGCTTGGACGCAGGGCACCTACAAAAGAGCTACAACAGAACACACTGCAGGGAAGGACTAAGATGCGACTCGGGTTCTCCGCCGCCTCTCCAGAACGCAGCCTTACTGGCTAGTTCCTGCAAGCGGGACTGACTCCGCAGGCGGGTCCAAGGGTGCAGACAGGCTCTGCCTCGGGAACCTCAGCTCCCCCCGCCCCCCCCCCCCCCCCCCCCCCGCCCAGCTCCCTTTGTAGCCTTGGGCAAGCTGCTTGGCTTCTCCGAGCCTCGGCGTCCTCGTGTATAAAGCGGGACTAGCCCTCCGCAGGGTCACTGCGGGGATTCAGCGGGCCAGCCCGTGCGAGACTCAGCGTTCTGAGCACCCGGCACGCGGGGCAGCGGTCAGCAAACGTCAGCGGGCAGCATTCTCAGAGACGCCCACGCGGCTCCCAGCTCACGCTCCGGTGCCCTGCGGCGTGCAGCCAGTGGGCGTCCGCGCCGCGCTTCCGTGCAGCAAGGCCGGGGACGCGGGTGCGGGTGATTTAACAAGAACACGCTGACATGTGCCACACGGTCCCCCGAGCTGCTGCACTGTAACCTTTCACAGACCGCGCGGTGGTGGACAAGCCTCCTAGTGAGCTCTGACCACGGACTCGGGAGACAAAAGGCAAGGAAGCACGAAATTAACATTGTGGTCACTCCTTATCAGAACACAAAGCCAGATACCCACCAGGGCCGAGTGAAGGAAACAGGCTGTTGGCTTCTGATTGGAATTTCCTAAGACTGTTACCATGTAGTAAAAGATTAATCCAAATGTTGCTTTGCACACAGTTAAGTTTACCTGAAATGTATCAGAAATGATACAGGAAGGGCTTTGAGTTTGTGTGTGAACAAAACTGCCTTTAAGAAATGTATCATTACCAGGCTGATTAAGAGAACGCCAGGGATTTAAAGTACCCGAGGTCTACAAATAAATCCACTCAGCACCTGCTGCGTTGGGGGTGGGAAGTCTCCAGGCTAAACAAAGGAGCAGGTAAACCAAACATAAGCAACTTATTTTTCTGAAGTGGGTGTGACCATCAGATGAATTATCGTATTTTTGGACCATAAGATGCACCTAAGGTTTTAGAGGAAAATAGAAAAAAAATTTTAAAGCAAAAATATATGGTAAAATATTTAATAACATAAATAACATAATATTTCACCAATGTAAATGCAAACAGAACTCAGCAGCATTAACAACCATTATTCCTCCCAAATTCGGGGGGGAAAACGTGCATCTTACAGTCCGAAAAATACAGTATATGCCAATCAATACCATACAAGTTTCTTTTTTGTTTTGTTTTTATTTTTTTAATTCTGAAAAAGATTTTATTTATTTATTTTTAGAGAGAGAGGAAGAGAGAGAGGGAGGGAAACATCAATGTGTGGTTGTCTCTAATGTGATCCCAACAGGGACCTGGCCTGAAACCCAGGCATGTGCCCTGACTGGGAATCAAATCAGTGACCCTTTGATTCACAGGCCGGCACTCAATCCACTGAGGCACACCAGCCAGGGCAAGCATTTTCAACTTAGTGTTCGTGCTGCTATTTCAAACTTTAACACCATACCCCCACCACCTCAGCAATTAAAACTGAGCAGCATTACTGTGTACTAATTTACTTAACCTACCCTGGCTGGTGTGGCTCAGTGGATTGAGTGCCGGCCTGTGCACCAAAGAGTCGCTGGTTCGATTCCCAGTCAGGGCACATTCCTGGGTTGCAGAACAGATTCCCAATAGGGGGCACACGAGAGGCAACCACACACCGATGTTTCTCTCTCTCTTTCTCCCTCCCTTCCCCACTCTTTAAAAAAAAAAAATTTAAATCTTAAAAAAAATAATCTACTTAATCCTCCCAGAAGTACCCTCTCTCCAAAGCTGACAAGTGGATTTTCCCAGCAAAGGGGGACAACCTTGAACACGCCACAGGTAGGTACTTATTGTCTAGATGTGTCCAGGTGGGGAAAGAGGGCAATATCCAATCAGCTGACCTACAGTATTTCAAGAACAGAATGTTTCCTGGGAAAACATGGCAAAATATGCCTTTGATGGCAGATGTAATCCCATAGAACTAACAGCCAAAAGTCATACACAGCATCAGGCAGAATGAATGACAGTTGAAGATTAGAAATAACCAAATGTTCCGACTCTTGAATTTGTTTTCCTTTGGTTTGAGGGATAAGAGAGAGGAATAACAAATGTGCTGGAGATTTGGGGAATGTGCCCCAAACCTCTCTCCTCCTCCCTCTCTTTCTCTCTCTACCCCTCTGTGTAAAGGCCTTTAATGAGCTCACATCCTCTCCTGCCCGGGGCTCCCTGATCTGTTCTGACGCCAGCCCGAGGGCCGGGCTGCGGGGTCCGAGTGCAGACCCGAGGTGTGTGTGTGGGGGGCTCCCAGAGGATCCCCCACCGCTCTTATCTCCGCAGATGCCTGAGGAGCTCTGTGCCTTCCCTCCCGGCCCTCCTGGGAAGCCACCCCAGCAGGTGCCCACTGGCAACAGTTTTGTGTTACAGGCCTGAATGAATGATCCCCGCAGGAGCTGCCGCCTGTTTTCACAGACACAGAAGGCAGTCAAAAGTCCACCGCGTGAACTTGAAATGACCCCAGCTGCAGAGTCACTGGCGGGTTCATCGGGAGGGCAGGCACGCTTTATTAAACAACTAATACTCTTCACAGATAACTTTACGAAAAAGCAAAAGTGTTAACTCTTTGCACGCTCGCTCTGACAAGCAAGCGGAGGGGCTCGGCTGTGTGACTGACAGTTTGAACCCAGATGAGCATTTGGGGCGGGCGAGAAGGTGACTTCATCTGACCTGGGGACGGGTCAGCGCTCAGTCACCATTTGGCCCGCTGCTTTGTTCGAGTGTGCCAGATGAGAGTCAGGAGGCAAGAGGCAAAGGCTTTAGACACCTACGCTGGGGGCGACAGTGACAGCCCGAGCCCCGGGGCTGTGCTAGAAGCGGGGCGTCCAGGCTCTCTGGGCTAGCTCGCCCCCTCCAAGGGGACGCCCATGAGAGGGAAGGGTGACCCGGGCTGTGAAGACACCGACCCCCGAACTCCCACCACCAGCCAGCGTCAGCATAGAAGTGGTTTTGTTCGCAGCGGCCGGAGCAGCAGTTGCTTCCTCTCCGGAGGAGGGTTCACAAAAGGCACAAGTTCAGATCGGGGTGTTCTCGTGACCAAGTTCCCTCAAGCAGCTGACCGTGCCTGCAGCCGCAGTGTTCCCTGAGAGGGAGGGCGGGCGGCCGCTTCTCCCCTGAGATCAGTCCTGCAGGGCCCCTTTCTTCTTCTCTCCTCTCTCTCAACTCACACGGACTTTAGAAGGAAGCCAGGGACAACAGTCACAATTAATAACATGCAGGTAATCATATAGACATTAGGAGGAATTTTAAAAATTCAGTTTAACCAACAGCTACATTAATTTTGGCATCAACCAGACTCTGTGTCTGTCAACATTTTATCTACAACCCACGTCACCACTGCCCTCCAGTCTGATTGTGGAGGGCCCCCCTACTGATCTGGGGGGAAGAAGCTCTCATGTGGTTTTCAGTGGGGCGCAGTCCTGCCTGGCTGGACTCGGGGGAGGGGGTCCTGCTGAGGGACTCGCGACACGCGCTTCAGGGGGGCCGCACGTCGCCTTCCGGGCACACGGCACACGGCGTTCCTGCTCCGCAAGCCCACCAGGGCCGCCCACACACCACACACCACACACCGTGCTGGGGACGGGAACACCAGGAGGGACACACTCAGTCCCTGTCCTCAGGGAGCCGGCCTGGGGTGAGGACGCCTGCACACAGACAGGATCAACCCGCCGAGGGGTGGGAAAGGCACACCAGTCAGGGCCGTGGCCAAACTCACCGTGGAGGCACCTCGGTCTGTCTTGCGGACTGACTTCGCGTCAGCTGTCCTGTAGCGGTCCCACGCCCCTGCCTGGCTGATGGGGCTGGACACAACATCCAAACAGGCAGGTGGCAGGCCCAGGAACAGGCCCATGACACCGGTCCGGCTCTGCCCCTGTGCTTGTTTCTCAGCGACCGTGTGCCTGGAGGTTTGTGTGTCTGTCCAGCTGAGGTCTACAACCCACCCGTCTCGTGCCCAGCGTGGGTGCCAGGAGACTGAGACCCTCTCCTGGAAGTGGGGCCCTTTCCTAGCTGCCTGCCCCCATCAGAGAGCCCCCCAGGCCCTCTTCTGAGAAGACGCCGTCGGGCTGGCAGGAAGAGCTGGCTGGGAGGCCGGGGCGCCAACCGGGACGGCAGGACCTGGTGAAACCGTTCACCATGCATGACCGAGTCTCCCAGCACCAGACAGGAAGTGATTACCGCACCTGCCCTGCTGGCCCCATCGGGGCGTTGCAAGGCCAAATGCCGCCCAGACCAGCAGGTGCTTTAATTCCTGAGGGAAATGGGTGCCTTCTAGAGCAGCAATGGGGTCTATGGGGGGAGGGGGCAGCCAGGGCTGGAAAAGGGCCCTGGGTCCTCGCCTTCTTCCAACGCTCCCTGGTGACCCTCCAGGAGTGAGTCACCTTTGCTGTGACTCAGTTTCTCCTGTCAGGTGAAAACAGTAACACTTGCACCCTTTAATGTGTAACTTGGTGAAAATCAAGTACTAACAGGAGTAAGCCACAAGGTTACATCAGGGGCTCTTCTCTTAGAACGGACCGGCGTCGGTCATCCTTGCCAAGCTCCAAGTCCCCAATGAGGAGGCACTGGCCCGCGGGCCAGGACGTCCTGCGCTGAGACATCACGAAGGCCACAACGCTGAGGCCAAGGCCGGCTCTGGAAGCGCTTCCTGCTTCATTTTCAGTTCAATGAAACGCAAAGTTACTGCTCCCAAACCACTGTGTTCTCATAGAAATTCAAAAGCTTGCGGGAAATCTTTACTTAAATACCTTCCTCTAATAAAGCAAACAGGTATTTCCCATAAATACTATTTTACTTCATTAGGTCAAAAGGGACTGAGTGTTCCTCCCTTTCCCCGGTGAGTTCCCCACGGCCTCCTGCTTCCTCAAGCGGAGCCGGGGCCTGATCCGGTGACGCACACGGGTCCCCTCGTTCGATCCAGGTCAGCGTCTTAGACCCGAGGGATGGGAAGGGGCGGAGAGGAAACGGGACCCTGAAAGCCAGCCACCTACCTGTGCTGCTACACCTGCAGCGCAACTTCATGTATCATTCAGCTTATGTGTGGGAGGACAGGCACGAACTGTTACAAAGTGTCTGCTTGTTTCACATAAAAGCCATAATAAACCAGTTGGACAACAACAACAAAAAAAATCCAGCAGGTATTTCACCCCTTTAAGAACTATCTGTTGGATGCACACCTCGTGGAAAGGCTAGGGAGAAGGCCGGCCCACATGGACACAACCTGGACCACAAATATTGATGCTCAGCCACAGGGGAAACGGGCAAAAAAAAAAAAAAATGATGCCAGATAAGATCTCTGCCTGCTGGGAGCTGCGTGTCTGCTCCGGGACGCACGCGATCAGACAGACAGACAGACAGACAACCGCATGGTGCGTTCCACCCCAAGGCTGCCTCGTCCTTGCGGAGCAGGATAAAAGGTCCCTTCCCTCGGCCCACAGCATGTCAGCTCACGGCGCTACAAATACTCCGCAGGTTCCGTTCCTAACACTTGTTCTCTCTGCGCCACAATGACTGACAAGTGCTTCTGGTCCGCTCTGCCTGCCCCCCCGCCCCATCCCTCAGACAAGACCCGCCACAGCTCCCGGCCCCTCGCAGGCAACAATGCTACGTGCCTGCTGGGTGGGTGTGTGAGACGTGCGCACAAACGGTGGCTACTTTCCAGGGGAAAATGCGGCCACCGCCCTGGGAGTTCAGAGTGGGAGGAGTCTCACAGGCACTTGGACTGGGCCTTACGGGCTTGCAGCCACGTGGCCAGAGAGGGGAGAAGGGCACCCCAAACACAGGTGAACCCTCAAGCGAGAGAAGGAAGATGAGAGAGAGCCCCGTGGCTGGGGAAGGAGGAAGCGACCAGATGGGCCGCTTTCTGCCGCCTCCTCTTCTCTCTTACCTGACTCCCCCAATTTCTACCTTACCTCCAGCCTCCTCAGGTGCCTCAGTGGGGCGTTGCCTCGTTCCTAGAAACCGCACAGGAGGCATCCTCGCTGGTATTTACGGAAAAGAGAAAGAAACACTGGGAGGACTGAGTCTGCGAAGCTGCGTCGTGTGGGGGAGAGTGTCCAGGCAGCCTCCCAAATTCAGTTTGACCTGAAATTCCCAGCTCCAACCCTCGCTCGTTATTTGACTTTGGGTCAAAGCAACAGACCGCGCTGAGCCTCGCCTTGCTCACCTGTGAAAGGGAGGCAAGACTCCCTTTCCCGTGCGGCGCGTGTGGAACTGAGCCGACGTACAGCTCCCAGCCCACACCCGACACACAGCTGTCACTCCGTCAATGATGGCCGTGCTGCCCGCACCCCTTTCTGGCTTTTAAGGATGGTCCTGACCAAGGACTCCCCTCTCTCTCCTGAGAACACACTTGGGTTGAGCTTTTCTTCAAGATGGAAAGAGACTTACAGCGATAATTACAGGGAAGGAAGAAGCAGAGAAAAACAGAAAGGACCTTCCAAACAGAGTGAGTGACCTTTCACTGCCCCAAGTGAGAATCTGATTTGCCTTTCAGACGTCTATAAAATTGGGTTCTAGTTCATCTCACCTTACGTTTGTCACAATTTTTTCAAGAAAGGCCGAATAGTGACGTGAATAACGTTAAAATGCAGAAAAGGGATGCGGAACCACGTCCCTGGGGGCAGCCAGCCAACCTAAGGAAGCTGAACAGATTCTTCTTCTCCTCACCATGTTTACACCAGGGCAGAAAACCACTGCTCTTTGGGGGACACAGACATTTCCTGTCTTTTTAATTTAGCAACTGGACGTGCTTTTTTCCACCACACAGACTGCAGTTTTGGAATATAAAGTGAATTCCTCTTGAAACATGAGATGTTAGGTCTAAGAAGATAACTTAAGAACCTGGTTCTTTTTTTTTCTTTCCATTGCTTTCAGAGAGAGAGGAGGAGGAGGAAGAGAAAGAGAGAGAGAGAAAAAAAATTATTTGGTTGTCTTCCCGTACGTGCCCCGACCAGGGATCAAACCCACAACCTGGGTATGTGCCCTGACTGGGAATCGAACCTGCGACCCTTGGGTTTAGGAGATGATGTTCCAACCAAGTGAGCCACACCACACGGGCCAGGGCTTAAGGACCCGATTCTTCACTGAACTGCTGTTAGGAAATGAAAAGTGATGAGCTTTCCCAATCTTTCTGTTTCAAAAGCAGAGCTTCGGTGGCAGTGTCTCAACTGCTACTTGACTTCCGGCTGCCGAGCGGCCTGCTTAGGGTGGGGAGAAGGGAAAGCAGAACCCGCGTCGCCGAGCTCCTGCGTGAGCAAGGCTGCACGCGCAGGTGGGGGGGGGGGCTGCCTGGGGACTCTGGGCACCGCTGTGCCTCTCATGCCGCCACTCGCTCCTGCCCCCCCCCCCTCCCCGCCCGACACACTTCCACTTCCCACAGATAGCTGAGATTTGACCGGGTTGGGGCGGGTCACTGACGGGTCACTCGGCATCTAAAATTCGCCTCGAACCAAAAAAGAGCTCAGACTAAAGGAATCCTTTTAGTATTCAAGGTTATCGGAGGAAAATAAAACAAAAATTCTGTTGCCAAGAATTTGAGTCATTTCTCTAGATACAGCAACTTGAAGGCACCTCCTCTTGGCCAGAAAAAGAAACCCCTCGGGTGACTTATTTAGGATCAAAGTCTTTCTGAAAATAAAAAAAAAAAAACAAAAACGCTACATTCTCGAAGGGATAGATTACCGTCTGAAGTGAATTTCATTTAACATGAAGTTTTGTGCCAACTTAAATACACTAAAAACCCAGTGCTTATCAGAAGGCATTCACCTATGACTTGCTTATAGGTACATGGAAAAGCTATTATGGGGATAATCGGCTCAACTATAAAATGGAGCAGTCATACGTAATGACAAAAGCAGATACGAGCCATAAATTGCCTCTTCCCCTTCAGAACCCACGCAGCCAGGCACTCAGGACATTCTTCTGTGCAGAGATAAACCTTCTGCCGGGACCACGCGGGGCTTTTAGTCTCGTCTGCGCCCGTAAACACGCTGCGTGCAGGACACACACAAACAAGGGCTGTTGGGTAAACAGAAGGCAGATGGACCCTCTGCTCTCGGCGAGGTCACGGTGGCTAATGGCAGGGGGCTGGCCGGGAGCCTCCTGGGGTTGCAGGGACGTGGAAGTCAATTTCCACTGGCCGCTACTACGCCTCCGATCTGGTTTCCTGAACATAAAGAAACAGTGCGAGGGAGGGAGCTCCCCCGCACGCTGTGCCCCAAACAGGGACGAAGGACACGGAACAAAGCATGATCTCAAGCCCCGCCCGGCTGGGTTCTCCACGGGACTATCTGGACTCTCAACCTCCCCCTCCCCATGTCTCGTCCACATTTAACGTGCTTGTATTTGTCGCCAGTTGTCCTAAACGCTATTGAAGTTTGTTCTGAGACCAGGCAGGGCTTTTTGGTTGTTTGCTTGTTGTTTTTCTCGTCGTTGTTATTTTTTTTAAGAGAGAGAGACTTGTCTAGGACAAATCAAACAGTTGGCAACAGGTATATAAAAAGTGCAAATAAAGCCAAGAATCAAGACACTAGTGCGGAGTGTCAGGTCTTGGGTCGGCAGTTGCCTGGCTGGCCTGGAGCAAGTCAGCTCGCCTCTCTGGCCTCAGTTTGCTCATTTATACAATGCGGCCAACACCACTTACCCTACCCATGGGCCAGGCAGTCGTGATGGTCGAAGGACACCGCACGAGTGGAACCGTGCTCGCCATCAGCACGGTTCCCGCAAGAGTCCCCCTGCCTATGCAGGAGAGGGACTGGTCAGGACCGATCCAACGTCAGCATGACCACAGCCACCGCCATCCCCTGGGCATCTGCTCTGTGCCGCCAGTGACACGCCAGCAGGCCCTCATCAGCGAACAGAGCGACATCGAAGTGTAAGCTTCGGGAGGGGAGTTCGCAGTAGTTAACCGCTTGTATTCTCTGTGCCAGAGTTATCAGTGCAATTAACACGCAGCGGATAATGACCCCTGAATCCCAAGGAACAGCAGCAGACTCGGATGAAGATCGTTTCAGTTAAAGACAGGGAACATCATTAAAATAGGTGCATTCGTAAGCACCAAGTCAAAACATGGCGGGGATCAAAAGCAGCCCATCAGGCCTTGACAGTGCGATGGAGAGACAACGGGAAGCAGGACAGACAGAGCAGAGGTCCCGTGATGATCAAACGTGCTCCTCTCCTTCGCCGGAAGACACTGAGCACGCTGCTGGCTCCCCTCCCCCAGGGGACCAGGCGGCAGCTGTGCCGGGCGGACGCGGGGCAGAGACCGGAGTGGGAGCATCTGCTCTGCTGTTGACGTCTGAGGGGTTGCTGGTTTGGAAGGAACTGTTATTTTATTTTATTTTTTTAGGATAACTATGTAATTTTCCTGCAAGTATAAGAAAATATTACACAATAATTACAGACAGCAGGGAGACTGGAGTCTATGTGAGAGAGGGAATTGGTTCAGTGGGCGTCTCCCAGCGCGCGGGCTGTGAAAGACCTCAGAGCAGCGACTCCCACCCTTCCCATCTGCCGGCGCGCACACTGACCTCGAGGTGTGCCCCGCCCTGGGTGTGCTGCCGACCGGACAGCAACTACAGGTGTGCGTTTGCTGTGTTCGCAGCGGACTCGCACCGGCTGGCCACTGCTGTGCTGGCCGCTGCCCTTTTTTACATTGGACGTTCTAGGGCAACGAGGTCAGGGCCCCGGGTTGGACTGCGAGGTTCTGCATGTTCTAAAGATTCTTGCGGCAGACCGGTGACGGTCACTGGGTCAGCGGGTCTTGCAAGTGGTCACCTGACAGCCGACTAGGAGATCCCCGCGGCAGAGAGACACTGTCCCCCCGACGTGGTGCTAGGGCTCGGCACGCTGTGCTCTTGTTACATGGGTCACAGTCCACGAGGGGCTCCAGGAGCGGTGGGCCTGCCAGGGCCTCATGGGTGGGGTCCGATCTTTGAGCTTCTACTCAAAGGTCAGAGTCATTTTGCCAAGGTCCGGGCAAGGGAGTCAGGGGACAGAGGCCCCCAGCAGGGTGGCCAACCCCTGCATCACCTTAGAGCGGGAATCCATAACCTGATTCCTGGGCGTTGGCAAGGAGCCGAAAAGGGTAAGAGAAATGAAGGGCATAGGTTATCTCCTAGCCCTGTTTCCTTGAGGCTAATATTACATAAATTAAATAACAGTAAAAGATAATGAGGACCCTGGCTGGCGTAGCTCAGTGGATTGAGCGCGGGTTGCAAACCGAAGTGTCGCAGGTTCAATTCCCAGTCAGGGTACATGCCTGGGTTGCAGGCCGTGACCCCCAGCAACCGCACATTGATGTTTCTCTCTCTCTCTCTCTCCCCTCCTTCCCTCTCTAAAAATAAATACATAAAATCTTTAAAAAAAAAGATAATGAGGAAGTCCAGAAGTGGATGGGACGGACCCGGAGCTAGAACTTCGCTGTGGACAACTCACAGCACCTGTCCAGGGGCAACCACGACCCACAGTCCTGTCGCCTTCTCGTGCAACAGAACAGGCCCCCTCCTGGCGTCCCACTGGGCGCTCACACGCTTCATCTCCTCTGCTCCTCAGGTCGGCGGGGCAGGGGAAATGACCATTGTCTTGTCACAGGGTAAGAAAAAACCCTCAAGATTAACAGGGAAAAGGACTGCTTGAAGCGAGGAACGGGACCAGAACTCAAGCAGCCCATCAGCCCTCAGCTGCCCTCAATACGCAAGGCCATGTCCACAAGAATGACATCACCTTTTGGGAGGCATGAACCTCTCTAAGAATCCGATTGGAAAATGTAGGTCCTTGCTCCAGAAGAAATTGCGATTAATGTCATGAGGTTTAAGGAGTTTCTCCATGCCACGCAAAGCCTGTGGAGCAGGGGTGGACCCCTTGGGCCCGTGCGGCCCAGTGGGGCGGCTGGCTGGGCGGTGAGGCCCAGCGCATGCTCTCCGGCCCCGTTCCTGAGTCGCTGGGACCCAGGCCCTCTTTAAAGGACACTTCCCACAGGCCAACAGTTGACTGTGGTGGCCACTGGCACTTCCCTGAACTCCTCTTGCGTACACAGAAAAGCAAGCAAAACATTCCCCCAAAACAACGTCAAAGGTCTGACTTCAGCCCGCAGAACTCCGAGAACACGGAGGTCTTCAGCCGGACGACGTCCGTGCAGACCGCAGAGGCCTGGAATGCCCGTGCCGTCGGCGGCAGACCTGGCTTTTGGAGCTATCGCCTCCAATGTGCAGTGGTGATTTTTAGTCTGTTTTCTTTTCTTAGAGAAATATGGACTAATTTTTACAACACATCCAGGGGTCTTGGGACCAAAACACACTGCACAGCAATTCCTCTGAGTAGCAGCCTGTGGTGGCAATTCTGATGAGCTTACTGAAAGGCAAGAGAGAGAACCGCGTGAAGAGGGACCCAGCCACCCGGGAGCAGAGCAGGCTCCCACTGCAGAGCCCGTGGGTGCCGGAAAGCAGCCCCTTCACGCACACCCAACGGCAACGTCAAACCTGAGCTCCAGCAGACGCAGGGTCGCTGTCACCCAGGCCCTCTCACATGTTTGCGGGTGAGGGTGGAGGCAAGGAGTATGCTGGCCTTTCTTTCTGCTCAGGTTAGATTCTCAGGCTGACCCTTAGGCTTCAGAAAGCTTTGCAGGAGGAGCAGGAACCAGAAAACAAGTGAGACTCCCACAAATGGGAGAGAACGAAGAGAGGACCGACCCTTCTCCTCAGCATGGCACGGGGCGACCCTGGAGAAACCCCGAGAGGGCTCACCTGGGGAGTGGTCACAGGTGAGTTTCCAACTTCTTCATTCCCCGCCCCCCCCCCGGGGAGGGGGGGCTACCTACAGAGGGCTCCTCCCAGCCAGAACCGGCCGGGCGGAGTTTGACTTGCCCACTCTCTGTGCCTGAGACCCTCCTCCCCTGCAGACTGTGACTCGTCTCTTTTACCTCAAGGTACCAACTGGGTCCCAGTGGCGACAGTCTGCATGGTTCACACTGCAAGTGTAAGAGTCCAAGTGAAGACCCTTTTCCCCTGTTCAGTCTGCATGTGTCAAAGTCTCCATAACACCGTATCTCATTTTATTCTCGCAGAGAGCCGGCAAAGCACGCGCATTTCTAATCCAGGCCGAGAAAGGCCTCTCGGTAAAGCATAAAAGCATTTATTTTTCAAATGACACCACAGCTCAAGGCTACAAAAAGAAAGAAACTATACAACCAAGGAGACTTGCTACGCCAACTAGAATTTAATGAAACGAAATAAAGCCTCTCACCGGGGCACGTGTAACGCAAGTTCGGCGGGAACCTGTGCCGTGACCAACGAGGTCTGCGCTGCCGTCGGGACGAAGCTCCAAGGGCAGCGTGAGACGCGGTTCAAGGTCGGAGGGCGCGTGCTCATCCGGACTCTGAACCCGGGTCTGATTTCAAGCCGTCATTTTACGGGTCTCTCTCACCTCCCCTCCAAGTCGGAGGGGTGCCGACTGTGAGCCACAAACCGAACTGCGCACGTTTGGTTTGGTGCGCTGTACCCGCAGCACTGAAAAAGCTGCCATGCCTGAAGAACGACCAGCTCTAGGAAACAGTCTGGGAAACAGGAATAAACCCCCAGCCCCACACATCACTGCCCCGGAGGCCACGCGGTACAGACATGCTGTCAACCCCACCTTCTCGCCTGCTCTTCGGGACAAACTCTGCGTGGCACCAGCAGGGTCTCCTTACGGCAGGGCCTCGTCCACATCCCGCTGGCCCAGGCGGCAGCGCACCTGGGATGGCGCCACAGACGCTCTACGGTCCACGGGCAGAGCTCAGGTGCCCTCCACACCTGTTCGCTCGTGGGAAGGTCAAGCGCCGCAAGTTTGTTGAGCTGACGGGAAGGGGCGGGGCGCAGAGACCTCCGCGGCCTTTCGCGTGTGGTCAAACAGCAGCCCCCACCCCGCCGACCACCTGCGCCTTTTCCAGCTTCACCTGCCCACTCCGCTCCTGCCACGAAACCAGCTGTGCCACGGTGAAACCCCCACTGGACAAGCGGCCACGAACGAAAAGCCACCTAGAGGGCGAGACACAGGGGCAGTGTGCCGCTGTCCTCCTGCCGCTGGATGCAGATGACTTAAAGGGCTGCGGCTTTCTGGGAGGCTGTGTTCCACCTGGGACTTCACCGTGTGGGCTGCGAGCAGGAACCGGGAGAGCCCGGACTGGACAGCGGCGCAATCAGATTGTGTGTTTCGGGGAGCGAGTTCATTCTGGGGGCACCGCGGGAGGCGTGGGGAGGCCCGGGGTCAGGGGCCGCTGCAGTGGCCCGGAGAGGAGGCAGCCAGGCCTGGCGGAAGGCAGTGGTCGCGGCGGGAAGGCAGAGGAGACCCCTCAGGGCGTGCTCAGAGGCGGGGGCCGGGTTCTCGGAGGTGAGGGAGGACAACAGTGTACGTGGGCTACGAGGGCAAGGCCACGGACGTAGCTCCTCACAGCCCATCGGCTGCCCAAGAAACCACAGGAACGCAAAGCACTCACAGGGTTCACAGCAGTGGAGTGTCACCATTTGCTTACCTTGGCCGCAGAGTTTGACACTCCGTGTGTAACGTTTCGAATGAGGCCCCCGACGTTTCCGTACTTGATCAGTCCGGTCACCCCTTCGGAAACGTCATTCAAGAGCCCCATGGGGTTGCCGAGAAAGTCCACCGACCCCAGGATCCGAGCGGCCTGGCTGAGGAGCTCCTGCCACACGGGGGAAACGAGAGGAAGGGCAGCGCCGGTTAGAGCTGCAGGCGGTGGCCCCGGTTCGAAGGCCAGAAACCGGCCCCGGTGGCACCGACACCGACACCCATCGACACCCACCTCCGTTCTCCCCGACCAGCCCTGCCCACGCACGAGCTCCAGGGCACTTCTCCCAGACGCCCACCCCCCAGGGGCTGCCTGCAACACTCGTCAAGTTTCCTTCAAACACGCTTCCAAGAAGGGTAGGAAAGGTGTGAAACAGGAACGGTTCTTTACACACACTGACAGCAGTGTGTCCACGACACTCCCCTTTCCACCGTGCCCAGGGAAAAGGCATTCGTTGGCAGCAGGGAGAGTGCGGCAGGGAAAGGGAAAGGGAGGGGGGAGGGACGGCCAGCGCACGTTCCGGCCTAGGAAGTGACCTGCGCTGTCTGTGCACCCCCACCCCGGGGTACCCCCGGGTCCCAGGCTCTAGTGACACCTGCTCTGTCGCTCTCCTCCCAGTTCTGCAGGATGACCACCAGTTAGAGAAAGCAAGGAGCGCACCACAAAAGGAAAGCAGGAACATGGGAGGGAGCAGGGGGAAAAGGAGGCAAGAACAGAATATATTTTAACTTCGAAAGCTAAATAAATTTGACATGATCGTGACCTATCTATTCATTCAGGAGTAGGCCTTGGCTTTATATTTTGCTCTTTGCGGCCTGGATGATACATGTAAAATGGAAAATGTCCAACTTGACTAAAGAAGTTTTTTTTTTTTAAGTTCAACTCCAGGGCAGGATCCCACAAGCTCAGACGACATCGGCGAGGCTGCCGAAAGGAGGCCGGTGCCCCGCGAGTACAGAGTTCGCAGCATTCCGTTATCATGAGAGCACCAGTTAAGCCCTCAGCAGTCGTGACTGGTCTCATGGAAGCCCCCGAGACTAGTTCCGAGGGACAAGATTAACGGCTCACGAGTCGAACACACTGTGCTGGGATTTTCCCGACGTGTGCAGGCCTCACGGGCTGCAACCTGGCCCGTAATTCAACCGTCAGAGCTGAAAGTTTAACTGGGTTCTCGACAGCAGTGTCTTGGTAACCGAATTTCCCAAACAACCCAAACAAACATTCCGCTCTCTCATTCTCCAGAACATTCTGCAAACACTCTCCAGCCACTAAGCGGGCCCCCGAAGCTCACCTCCTGGAAATGCTTGAGGATGTCGTTGATGATGAACTCCTTGGTCTCGTAGGGGTGCACCCGAGTGAACGGGTCCAGGTTAATCACGGCGTCTTCAAATCGGATCAGCGGGAACCCCAAGGTGCTCTTTAGGGCCTAGTTAGGGAAGACAGGAAATGACACTGTTCAGCCCCACGGGATGACCTCTCAGGGTACGGAACTCTGGATCCCATGGGTGTTACAGGTCATGCCACCTTTCCCACGAGAGCCGAGGTTCTGATATGTATAAGCAAGCATTTTTCTCTGTAGTTGTAAAAGTAAAATATGAGAACAAATATATACGTCACCCAAACTAATACGTCACGCATAGAAATAAACACTGTTAGCTTCACAGCGTGACTCTCTCCAATGTTTCGTATCTGCGTGTGTGTCGCGGTCTACTTTCTGACTGAAGTGCCCGCACGCCACACGCACAGGGAGGTGCACTCACCCAATGTGCAGGCCAAGGAATTTCCCAGCGTGAACACAACCGTGGAACCATCCAGACCGGAGAGCAGATTACCGCCCCGTCTTGGAAGCACCCCTCCCCATGTGCGGATCCCCAGTCACTACTCCCTCTTCCCCTCAGTCACCGCCATTCTGACGTCTGTGACCACAAATCAGTTTTCCCCCCGCTGTGAATTTTACATGAATAAAATCATCAGTCTGTGCCCTGGCTGGTGTGGCTCAGTGGACTGAGTGCCAGCCTGTGAACCAAAGGGTTGCCGGTTCCATTCCCAGTCAGGGCACATGCCTGGGTTGCGGGGCCAGCTCACCAGTAGGGGGTGCAAGAGAGGCAACCACACACTGATGTTTTTCTCCCTCTCTTTCTAAAAATAAATAAATAAAATCTTTTAAAAAATCATCAGTGTGTGCGTTGCTGCATGTGGAGCCTTACAGTCAACATTCAGTTTGTGAGATTCACTAGGCTGTTGCATGCAGCTGTGCTCCATTCATTTTTATTGCTGCAATGGGTGCTAGTGTATGAATGAGACGCTGTTAACTCACTGCCGTTGATGGACAGTGTGTTGTGGGACGAGGCCCAACCAGCTGCGCCACACGGGTCAGGGCGAAACCTACGTAACGTCACTAACCAGTGTCACCCCAATAAATTCAATAAAATTTAAAAAATACGAAAAATAAAACGCCCCCCCCCCCCAAATTAAATGAAGGATGCACACATTCAACCTTAGTATATACACACTGGCAAGCAGTTTTCCGAAGCAGCAAACCGGCTAGCCCTCCCTTTGGCAGTGTGTGAAATTTCTCACTCTACACCCCCACCGACACTGGGTATGGACAGCTCTTTCAAAACCAAATACTCGGGTGGGTGTGTAATTGGATCTTTATGGCTTTAACTTCCATTCTCCTGTCGAGGAATGAGATGAATCACCTTTGAATAAGCACTGGCCATTTGGATATCCTTTTTTGTAAAGTGTCTATTCAAGTCTTTTGCTCATTTTTCTAGTGGGCTGTCTGTTTTTTTTTTCTTTCTTATCGCTTTGTAGGAATTTTTCTTATACATCCTAAACATAAGTCTCATGTTGAATATAAATGCATATATTATAAGTATCTTCTCCCACTCTCTGACGAGTCCTGTAGCCCTTGAGAATGCTGTGATGACCAGACTTTTTTTTTATTTTGGGAGCCCGTGTATTACAGCTGAGGACAGCGACACAAGCAGGGGCCTGGGACGGAAGAGGAAACAGCAGAGAGCCCGTGCGGGCTGCTCCGGCCTCTTGAAACGCTCCAGGAGAGACGTGAGCGCAGGCTGAGCGCAGGCGGGCTGCTCCGGCTCCCTGGAGACCGAGTGGCAGTGGGAGAAATGAGCCAGGGCAGGGCCGCTGTCAGCTCACCGGAAAGTCGGGGGAAGGGGGCCCTGGAGACAGGTTCGGGGCTTGGGCTGAGAGGAGCTGCTGCTGCTGCCTGGCGCTCCCCAGGTTCAAGTGTCGTGGGTCCCCTGCGCTTTAGGAGAGGTGTGCCTGTGCGGGGAAGATCTGGGGGGAAGGGAAGGGCGCCTGACAGTCTTAGTTTTAATGAAACCCAACTTATCAATCTTCGTGTCCAGGTTAAGAGATTATTATCCACACCAAGATTATAAAGATCGTCCCATATGTTTACTTATAGAATTTTTATTGTTTTACTCTTCACATTAAAATCTATAAGCTACTTGGACTTGATTTTTATATGTGGTATGAAGTAGAGATCAAGATGCATTTTTTTCCAAGTGGGTTTCTAATTGACTGACTAGTATTTACTGAAAAGATCATCCTTTCCCTGCATGTGGTACAGTGCAAACTCTCACATGTTTAAATTTCAGTCACCTTCAAAGTACTCTCCATCCGATGCAGCACACCTATGGGGATGGATGGTTTTTCCACTGCTCAGAACAGTTTTTGAACTCATCAATTTGGATGCTTCTGTGGTTTTTAATTTTACCTCTTCCACATTGGCAAAACATTTCCCTTTGAGGACTTTTTTCATCCAGGGAAACAAAAAAAAAAAAGTTGCTCAGGGCAACATCAGGTGACTAGGGAGGGTGGGGCGCCAGGGTTATGCTGTTTTGGGTCAAAAACTGCTGAACACTCAGCGCAGTGTGGGCAGGTATGCTCGTAAATCACCCATCATAAAAATGGGCAAATGCATTGAGTCTTCAAAAAAATTCACTGAAGCCAAACACAGCCTCTCACAACACCACCAGCTGGCACACTGATCCAGATGGGTTCCTAGAACACTCACCTAGGGGGGGAAGCCAGTACTATGAGGGACCCACCATCCAGAAGATAATTCCGGGTTTTCAAGTGACTGTATTTATGTATCTGTTTCTGGATTTTCTATTTCATTTTCTCCTGCCTTCTGCCAATACCACACTATCTTAATTACTGCAATTTTATAATAATTTTTTAAATCTAACAGTGCAGGTTCTCCAACTTTGTTCTCTTTAGTCTGCATTACCTCGGTTACTCTTCACACTCTTTCTTTCCAAGTAAATTTTAGAATCAGCCTGACAATCTGCTATATAAAAAGTGCTGAAATTTTCAGCAAGATTGACTGAGCCTACAGATCAGTTTGAGGAGAAACGACAACTTTACAATACTGAATCTTCCAACGTATTAATATGGTATGCCCCTTTAACTATTTGGGTCTTTTAATATTTCTCTCAATGACTGTTTCCTGTGTAGAGGCCTTGTACACACTTTGTTATTCTCAGGCATCTGTGGTAGACTGAAAATGGCCATAAGCCCTCTGCATCTTCTCCTGTTGGCGGAGTCTATTTCCCTTCCACGTGAACCTTCAGTGACATCATACTTTCCTTCAACCAGTAAGACGCAGGGGAAGTAACACTGTGACGTCTGAGCCTAGGCCTCTAGAGGTCGTAGCGTTTGTGCCCTTCCCTTCTTCTGCTTCCACCACGTGAAGAGGTTGAGACTGGCTTCCCTGGAGGTGAGTGACCCCTGGGGAGGAGGTTCTTTTGACAGCCAACACCAACCAACCACCTGACATGGGATGAAGGCATCTCGCATCATGCAGTCTGTGCTGATGGCCCGATGACCACGGCCACGTGAAGAACCACGGGTGAGTGCAAGAGAAGCACCGCCCACCCAGCTAACTGCAGCCCCAACTGCTGACCCGCACAATTGTGAACAAATGAAACGGCTGTTTTATGCCACTCAGTTTTGGGTTGATTTGGTAACAGATGATGATACTGTATTTGATGCTTTCTTAACACTCCAGTAAGTGACATCCTTCCAATATTCCTTTTCGCTGTAACTGGTGCTCACATGCAGAAATGTAACTGGTTTTTGCGGGTCTGTTTCTAGAGTCTGTGTTTTCTGTTGGTCCTATTTCTTGGTAGTCAGATACTTTGAGATTGAATGCAGCGTTTTGTATGAAAACTTACAGGGACCTTGGATGAGTCTCCAGCTTCTGGCACGCAGTTAAAGGGGCTTAATCCAATCAGGATTCGTGCTTTCTCAGGCTGTATTTCAGTCTGTATAGAGGCCTGGTATAGCCCTTCAGTGGTCTCCACTGAAAACCAGTTCTATTCCTCCATTTTTACTCTGCCCAGCGCCAAGAAACTGCTCAAAGGTCTATTTAGGTGTTCAGTCTTTTGGCTGCCACTTTTTGCTTGGCTTTTGACTAGTTTACATAGAAAGTGGCACCTGTCTCAACAAATAAAGCAGCTCAGAATACTGGGGTCTTCTTTCCACCTGACTCTTCTCTGTAATGCATCAGCCCCTCAATTACCAGCTGTCTTAGTAGCAAAGAAGTCCAACCCTGCTCTGCCAGCCCCATGAGACTGCCAGAAGCTTCACTCGGACTTCTGCCTTTGGCAGTTGCTTTCTGCTTGACTTCTCTACCGTTCTCCCACTACGCTGACAAATCAGAAATGTTTCTCTACCTTTCTCCCCACTGCACTGACAAATCGGAAATGTTTCTCTACCGTTCTCCCCACTACACGGACAAATCAGAAATGTTTCAAGAATAAAAGCAGAGTAAATGTTATGCTCACCTTATCAAGCTCCGCCCCACCCCCCCAAAACCTGGAACCCTCGAGCCTGTCTGTCTTGGTAGCTTTCCAATACCTTCAAACAGGCTACTGGGTTTGGTCTGGTTTGGTTTTTCAGTCTAGCTTTTCTTGTAGCTCTCAGCTAAACTGGGTCTGCTGCGAGCAAGTTAAGTATTTCTGGTTATGGTTTATTTTCCAATTATATTTTTATTTAGCATGATTGATATTTCAAGGATTTTAGAGAGCATGCCAAATTCTTCTTCTTTTTTGAATGTGAAAACACTTATTCATGCTAATAATGTTAGTACATTTCTGATGCACTTAGAATTTATCCTTATGTAGAGTATGAATAATGCACCAAATTTTACATTTTCCTATACAGCTATCTAGTTAGTCTAACAGCACTTATTAAAACACCTATATATTTCCCACTGAATAACATGTCTTTGTAGTAAAATTTCACGTGCAATTTAATGGGCTTTCTGTTTTATTTTCTTACTTATTCTTTAATATTTTAGCAGGTATGTTCAGAGTCTGCCTCAAAGCCTTTGAGAACCAGAGCATGCGCATAATAGAAATGAAGTCATGTGACTGAAGATGACCCTTTCCAAAACCAGAGAAAAGGAAACTTTTGTGACTCAGAATTCAGATTCGAAGAGGTGAAAGACTGATAAATTTGACAACATGGAAAGCTTCTGTCTGACTAGAAAACCAGACACACACCAAAAGCACAGCAAAAAGACAAATGAAAAACCAAAGGAAAACTGCCTGCAAATTACATCACACACAAAACTTACACAAGAGCTTTTAAAGTGAGTGGAGATAAGACTCATCATGTGACTTTAAAAAATGGACTAGTGATATAACCAGACAGTTCAGTTCAGAGGGGAAAAAAATGGCCTTTAACACTCGGGTGAGAAGCAGGAGGAGCCGAACAAAAGGAAACGGAAGCAGACAGGAGAAACAAGCGGAGGAGGGAGAGGAAAACGGCAAGGACGGACGCCGAGCGGTCAGGAACACCAGGTGAGCCTGAGACCCTGCAAAGGGCGGAAAAGAGGCCACTGGACTCGGTGCCTCGGGAAGTCAACCCAGGACCTCCTACCGAGTACCTGGGGAACGGAACGTTATAGAGATTAAAAGCATCCTCAAATTAATTCAGACTGGCCTGCTAATCCAGCGTAACCGTGTTCTTTTTATTAGAGGTAAACCGAGGAAGTGTCAGGAGGTCAGCCTGACCTGGCGCAGACAGTTACCAGCAGACCCGAGGCTTGAACGCGCTCGTTCTCACAGCAGCAACTACCTACTAGGTGCAGAGCACGGAGCCCAGAACGGAGGGTTCTGTCATTTCTCCTGAAACCTCGCTGCCGTGCGTTCTCGTGTGCCTCACTCGTCCGGGGGTGAATGGTGATGCAATGACAAACACGCTTTCTTTTCCCCGTTTCACTGGCAGAGAAGCTGGGGTCCAGTGGGCTCAACTGTTTTGCTCAGAGCCACGGAACAAACGTGCTGGGGAGCCAGGTACTGCCATCAGCTCAGCGTTTGGCCAGCACCTCTGAGCTCCGCTTTCTTCCCAGAGAAGAGGAAACGAGACCGAAACAAAGGCTGAAGCAAGGAGCTGGTGCCCCAGCTTCCTCGGTGCAGCCAGACTTGGAGGAGGAGGAACCGCACAGACCAGCACAGACTCTGAAACCTGTGCTTGTCCAAAGCCTCCCCAGAGACCTACCCCCTTTCTGCACGGCTGCTGTGCTTCGTCTGAACCAAGGAGATGTTCTGGCCCTTCAATCAAAATGCTCTTTGCCTCGTCATGTACTGCCTCCGGGCCCCCACATTTGAAAAAGCTGAGACACAGCTGTTGGTGTGAATTACCCTGCCACCTTCAGGCGGTTCTGGTCAGCGTAGGAAAGACGAGAGGGCAAGAGCACAGCGGGACTTTTCCTCAGACGCAGTCACTGAAGGACCGATCAAACACAAAGCTGGTGCTTCTTTACTGGAGTAGCAGTTTCCTGTTATAAAATGGATTCTGGGGGAAACAATCTGGGCTCACAAGTTCCTAATAAAAATACGAAAGTGTCTGTCTACTCCTACCTCTGCCAGACAAAAGCCACCGCAGTCTCCCAGAAACTCTATCGAGCCGAAAGAAGAAATACCTGTCCATAAGCCACAGGCTCCCAGATCACCAGCCGGCCCCCGGGCCACGTCCTTTCCTCTCCTAGTTTATCCTGCACCAAACAAAGCTGTCTGGAATTCATTCTTTAAAGGTTTATTTATGGTGCACAGAGACTGTTTATGTGGAGCAGGGTAGTTGCCCGTTTCCCTCTGGGGACGGTGTTTAAGGCTACAGGGATATTTCCCTCTCTGGCACTTTCTGGAATACAATTAACAATACCGGATCTTTTTTCCTTTAACAAATCTGGTTTTTATTTAGGAAGGGGAGGAAAAAAGTAAAGGGTCTGAAGTTTCCCAACAAATTATTTCAAGCCTTTGAGAAGACAGTTTTAGGCTTTTTAAATAGTGTCTTTGTTTGAAATCCCCCCTCACCCCCACCCTCCTGCTCTCTGACCATTAAAATGTGGCTTTTCTTCCAAACTAGATTGCTCAATTAAAGCCCTTCTTTTGTAATGCCCCCATGCTCCAAATGGGAAAAGGACTGCTGTGGGCCACCTTGTGAAACCTTTTAAAGGCTCCTGGCCTCTTTTGATCTTTCTTTTAAAAAAAAAGAGAACATGTGAGCTACCTGGCATTTTCGATAGGACTCCGCTACTCTCTGCCACGCAGACTTGGGGGAATGAATAATGGAGCGGGTGCCGTGCTCCCCTCTTTGCATTTGTGAAATGGAACTTGTCGTCCCCCCCTCGCCCTCCGCGGAGGAAGGAATCCGCCTGAGACTGCCGGGAGCCCTTGGGAGCAGACGCGCTACCTGCACGACCGCGCCCGCGGCGTGCACCCGAAGAGGCTGCGCTCTGAGGTCTCTGACAGCCTCACTTCTGGGCCGGACTCGAGGGAATCGAGGCAATTACCCCTTCAGCACCAAAGACGGGGTTACCGTTCAGGCAGACTCCGGTGCTGCCTGCTCCGGGGGGGGGGCTCCGTCTCCTAAGCACACCCTTCCAGCCGCTGCACGCCAACCCGAGGGCACGCCGCTCGCTCTTCCTGAGAGCGGCTAATGAAGGGGTATTAGTCTGTTAGGAAACTCTCTGAATAAGTGACATTATTTTATGAGACCCAGACTCCGCCAGGAGAACTCAAGACACAGTGAAACGGTGACTTCCACAAGCTGAGAATTTAACTCCGAGGTCCCAATTCCCAGCACCCTGCCTGAAACATGAACGTACCCCGTTCAGAGTGGCCCCCCGCCCCACACCTCATAACGTGGCTGCTCCACTAAATTCACTTAACAATCATTTGAAGAATGCCTTAAAAAATGTTCCCTAAACAGAGTGCCAAATGAAACATTCGCCTCGAACGGTTCCCAGTCTATTGTGTGCAGAGAGCACATGCGCGCGTCCAGACCGTGCAACCGGGGGTCTGGCGCTGCCTCCGCTGGAGGGGATCAGCCCGCTGCGTTTGTCAGCCCGGGGGCGAGTTTTCTGCTGGGAGCAATCTGAAAGGAACATTTAGGTGTCTGTGTTTCTTAGTCAGACGATTTAAAAAACAAGAAGCCCTTCACTTTCAGGAAATGCTTAACATTGGTCTGTTGGGTGGATGCCAAGTGTTCTGGGGGGAATATGTACTTTATCAAACAAACCCATTCCAAAGGGTCACGTAAGTCAAGTGGATACTTGTGGATATTAGCAAGATAGTGGTTTTCCCATGGTTTTCCCCTTACTCCCATGCTATTTATAAGTATCTCCAGTCTCCTGGGAAACATGAAATGGAAGCAAATTAAGCAGACGGGAGGGACAGCCCGCCGGGAAGGGCACCGTGCCCTGTTCCCAGGACGGCTGCAGGAGCAGCTCCTGCTCCCCAGGCCCCGGCCAGCACGTCCCACGGCTCGGACCCGGGCCGCCGCCTTCAGGAAGCAGTCGCTCGTGCCCCATCCTTCCCCCAGTACGATCCAATGTTGACCAGACCGTGGTCTCGTTACCTGCAAGTCCGTTTTAGAAGTCGTGAGCTGGCAGACCGTGGGCCACATGAGGCCCGCACATGTGTTTTGTTAGGCCCACAGGGTTTAAAAAAAAAAAAACAGAAGAACTCAGATTGGTTGCCAACGTTTAAAAACCAGGAGATTCCACATAAAAACCCAGATTTCCAGCTTCACTTTGAAAATCTGAAGATCTGGCAGGACCGGGCTCACAGTCCCCTGGAACCACTGGCTAGAGCGGAGCCGCACTGCCCCTGTGGATGGAGCGCACGCACGCCGTGGGCCTCGGTCCCCGCCGCTCGGGCCTCGGACTGGCATCACCAGCACAGTTCCTGCAGGCCTCTGAACGCACTACTCCAGGGTTATTGCTTACCTGTGGGTGTCTCTAGCTCATCCTGTTCTGAAAGACAAACCGTCCTGCAGCATCTTAAAGGGGGGAGCACGGGGCAACGGAAAAGCCTTAGACTGGTGGCTAGTGGCAGCAGGGGCGAGGAGTGACTTGATAACCATCTTCAAGTGCAACAGAGGCAGAGACCCAGAAGCAACGGGTGCAAGCTGCACACAGAGTCAGCCTGAGGAAAGACCTTCCACAAGCCACCTGGGTTCTCTTCCCGCTGCGACCCCTCCTACACGGGCGTGAGGGACGAAACGCTGCAGCTCCGACACCCTTGTTCACTGAGCAAGGGCACCCCTTGGGGCTCTTCCGGCTCTAAATGCTCTGACTCCCTACATCCCGCGGGGCGGCGTGGTGTGGGAAAAGAACATGGAGAGAGGCTTTGGGGTCAGACAGGCTTGGATCTGAACCCCAGCCCCGGCCCTTCTTAAAACAGATTTCACTGCAGCAAATGGAGATGGTTTCCGGAGGGACCTGCCGGGTACGTGTCATGGTGACCTGGAGGAGTGTCATGCGCTGGCATGAGGGGAGGCAAGGCCACATCTCTGGGCATAGTGGGGATGCGGCCACGTCCTCCTTGAGGTTGTAGACATTTCTGGCATCAACCATTCAAGACGAGGCGGACACAGAGAGGAGAAGAGGACCAGAAGAGCAGGCGGGTCTTAGGCACAAAGGAAGACACTGTCTCGGTTGCAGCTTTCCTCTCAGGTCTGGGGGCGGCCCTAGGAGAGGGGGCTTTCACCTCACGGAGATGAGCCGAGAGCTAAGCGGAGGGCAGATGGGCTTTAATGTAGTTCTGTGTTCACTCTTGCTACGCCTCCATCTTTAGCAAAGTCACACTTGAACACTTAAAAAAATACATATGTGTGTTGTATATATACGTACATATATATATATATATATATATATATACAACACACATATATGAGTCAATAAACCTTCTAAAAAAAGAAACCTATAAAAATGTCTGCTACAGATGATGCTGGGCAGAAAAAGCGAAGAGCAAACAGGCTCATTCCTTCCCAGGGAAAAGTCGTTCTGCACGGCTCACCCAGACACCAGCTCACCTTGAGATCCAGGGGCAGCTTGCTGGAGGTGAACACGCTCAGCCTGATCTGGGGGATGCTGATTTTGAGATTCTCAAAGTAGTAGCGAATTGGCGTTCCGCCTTGCTCAGCCGTCTTTTCATGGAGGTTTTCGTCGTATTTTTCAACCTCTGGTACAAAGACAGAAGTGCTTCATCAGAAATAAATTTCCTGAAGTCTTATGATTCGGACATTACAATCACATTTTTAAAACTCACATAAAAAGTAAGCATCTCACCCTGGCTGGCATAGCTCAGTGTATTGAGCGCGGGCTGCGAACCAAAGTGTCTCAGGTTCGATTCCCAGTCAGGGTACATGCCTGGGTTGCAGGCCATGACCCCCAGCAACCGCACATTGATGTTTCTCTCTCTGTCTCTATCTCCCTCCCTTCCCTTTCCAAAAAGAAATAAATAAAATCTTAAAAAAAAAAAAAAGTAAGCATCTCTTTCTAAATTTAGTTTTCAGGGTTCAGTAAAGGAGATGTGTTTCATGTTGTTTATCAAAAAAGTACAATAGCTTCTTCATCTTTGGATTTCTGCCCCTATACCATGTGGCAGACATCATCTTTGGGCAAAATAATCCACGGGGGAAAGCCAGAGGTCGCAGGTGTGTTTGTTGGTAAAGAGTTTTCTAAAAACCATATTGTTATTGCTTTTGCTATTATTATTATTATAAATGACTGAGATTTCCTGAATTTATTTCATAAGATGATCACCAAATAAGCATTTGAAATGCAGTCTGGCCAAATCGCAATGAGCGGCATGAGCAATGATGCACCCAAAACACGGCGCCTTAAAAAGCCACGGGCTGCAGGCTACAGACGACGGCGGCAGGACGGGCAGTGTCCTCGCCCCCGGACGGTGAGCACCTGTAGAACAGCACCGTCAGGCGTGTTGTCACGTGTCATCTCATGGAGAAAAGGGGATGACGTGGGCTCAGACCCCACGGCGGGCTCTCTGACGTGGTGCTGCGCCCACACCCACCCTGGCAGCTTATTTTCACGTGGCTTCAGGTGCTTTGGAAATAAAACCAAAGACACTACACGAAGATCATTAAAGCACTGATTATCAAATAAACTCATGCTTTAAGTTATTATAGTTCTATTCACAGAAAAAAGAAACAGGTAAGAAGAAATGGCACTGCCACGGAGACCCGCTCATCCGTGTTCAGGGCACAGAAACGGCAGGGCAGGCGCTCAGACAAACGGCGGGCAAGGCTTTGGCAGAAGTCTCGGTCCCCTCCACCACACTTGGGGGGGCGGTAGGGGTGGGAGACAGCATCCACAGCGACTCACAGGAAGAACGTGCCCAATCAGCTTCAAAGCGAAACTCCCGAGGGAGGTGGCACCGAAGACAAGTACCTGGAGAGCAGACTCTCAATCAAGAGACTGAGTATAAACAGACACTGGTGTGCCGCCCAGAGTGGGAACCAGCACTAACCGGAGAGCGTCCTGCTCTTGATCCCAAATACACCTAAGGCATAAATTCCAAGTCTGGGATAAAAAGGGCAAAAACACGGCCCTGGCTGGAGTAGCTCAGTGGATTGAGTGCAGGCTGTGAACCAAAGTGTCCCAGGTTCGATTCCCAGCCAGGGCATGTGCCTGGGTTGCAGGACACGGCCTCCAGCAACCGCACATTGATGTTTCTCTCTCTCTTTCTCCCTCCCTTCCCTCTCTAAAAAAATAAAATAAATAAAATCTTTTAAAAAAGGGCAAAAATACTTCGCTTGCACGGTACATATATATGTCATATGTGCACACGTCCCAGGGATTTTTTATTTTCTCCAGCCAACATGGGCAGTAAACATAACTGTCTCTATCTTATCACTTCTTCAGGCTCAATTTTTACTTTGGTCCTCAAGAGACTAAGCATTACTGACTTCCTCTAGGCTGTAAATAGTCTTGCAAAGGCCACGATGAGGAATCTAAAATAAAGAGACAACAGCTAAATTATTTCTGTAGCGCTGCTGGAAAATTAGGTTTCTCAACAGTTTATCTTACTCCCCTCTCTAAAGCAGAGCAAAGTAACTAGAAACCTCTGTAAAGCATAAGGGGATGAATGTAAAAAGTTAAGGGACTGAGGCTAGCTGGTTTTTTCCCCCAACTATACCGAAGGAACTGCCAGAGGGAATTCTGACCCTGGCCCCGGTCTGCTGCAGAAACAAAGGTTAGGAAACAAAGTGGTTTGTGAAATAACGAGCACAGCTCCTGCCAGCCTGCCCGCCAGGAGCAGAGGAGTCTGCCAACGCAAAGCAAGGAGAGAGAGCACAGTGCCTCCCAAGGCTTACTACCGGGAGCTCCAGGACGCCTCTGAGCGGCTACCTGCGTGCACAGATACACCCCGATCTGCCCACAAGCAATACTTTTGAAAGAGAAGAACTGAAACACGACCCTTCCTAGTCCGGGCTGAGAAGGGGACAGGGAGCTTGCCAGGTACTCGGAAGCCCTGTGCTCACAAGCGGGCTGGAAGGTGCCATCCATGGGCCGACTCCCAGATACAAACCTAGAATGTCCGGCATTACCTGACTCTGCTTGATCGTAACCAAAGAAACTCAGCAGCTTGAGGAGCAGCTTCTCTTCGATTTGCACCGTGAACCTCTGAGCCGTGATCATCAGATGCTGGAGATGAAGAGAGTCTGATTTACAGTGTGAACCCCACAAAGAGCTGTTTTTCTGTGCCACTGAGAAGGCCCCAATGACAGGACACGGTTTCTTCGCTCAACCTGATTTTATAGCCCTGCTGCCAAACTATTTCTGGCTCATCTCTCTCTGCACTGCTACAATTAGCCAGAAATTCCAGATGTTTAGACAATCCACCACCCCACTGTTTGGTTCCGAGGGCACCTGCGTCTCATTAGCCTGGGTGCTTTCAGATGTGCGGTGGTGGGAGCACTGCGCGGTGCTGAGCTCACATGGCTGGCAGCAAGTTTGAGGAGCAGCAGGACCGGCTGGTGGACTTGAGGCTTGGCCTCCTGAGCCCAGTGACAAAGGACCAGAAATATGGAATGCAACCCCTTTGTTATCTCCTACTTTTCCAGAATTTGCTGCCGTAACAGCTAGCTTGTACATGCAGACTTCTCCAGGAGAGAAAATGTATTACTTGAATTGTCCGCTTTTAGCAAATGGCGTGGCAGCTGACACCGGAGATGTCAGTCCCAAGGTCAGAAGCCTCCCCTGCCCTTTTCAGCAGTCTTCCGGGTTACTCCGTTTTAATGATTTATCTGGGTCACGCCTGGTCCGCATCGGTCCAGGAGATGCTCTGCTTTCCCACAGACTCCGGCCCCAGTGGATTCCGAGCTACTGCCTGCAAGGTCATCGAGCCCACAGTTGAGAATCTAAAGTGCCGATTCCTCTGCACAATTTAATAAGCCACTGGCCCCTCAACCCCACGGGCAGGCGTGCTTCCATCCACGCCCGGCACTGCCGCCCTGCTGCCTGCCCTGAGGGGGCAGATCAAGCTCCCGAGGGGCGGAGCCCCGCCGCCTACCTTGTAGATGTTGGTCAGCGCGCTCTTGCTCGGGAGCTTCACGGCGTTCACCTGCACGGCGGGGCCTGTCTCGACGACCTCGTTCTCGTTGCTCAGGGGAGTCACGTAGAGCATGAAGGGCTGAGTGGTGCCGATGAGCTGATTGTCCACCTAGGACATGAAAAAGCAGCAAAGCAACACAGACAGGTGGCTCAGTTCTCGTGCGTCCCTTCCACTGGGTCTCACCATATGCAGGCCACTCAGGAAGGACCCTGGCCATGCGACCCTATCTCCGCAGCAGCTGTCAAAACACACTCTCACTGAAGCCCCACAGCGATAGCACTTCGGTGCTGGCGAAGGTGGGGGGGAGGGCTCCGGGGAGGATGTCACAGAGAGGGGAGCTGTCTTCACAGCGTCGCCACAGAACTCGGGCAAAAAGGGTCACAACCAAGTGTTTCAGATCCCTGAGAGTTCTGCAACAGGTCTGCAACTACCCAGGGCCCATTTACTTGAGGAAGCCGGCGTTTTTGCTCCTCTCTCCCATTCGTCCTCCCCAGGTCCACCTCGGCCTCCGGACCCAGCAGCCCTGCAGCCGTGAGGCAGCCCGGGGAGGGGCCTCGGGCGGCTGCAGTCCCCCGGAAGTCCCATTCCCAGAGGACTGCCCAGGTTTTGACTTAGGCTGGTGCCTCTCCCTCCGCTGATGGTGGTAATTTGTGCCTTCTCTTTTTTTCTCCCCATCATACTGATCTCAAGGACTGGCTTTTTATTAGAATTTTTCTCTACTCTAGTGGCTGGTTTCTGTTTCACTGATTGCCGCTGAGATCGTCATCATTTCCTTGCTTCTGCTTATTTGGGGTTTGTTGTTGGTATTGTTTAGCGGCGTTAGCAGCATTCCACAAATTCTGATATGTTGTGTTTTCATTCTCATTCAGGTCAAAATGTCCTCTAATTTCTACTTTGATTTGTTCTTTGATCTATGGGCTTATTCAGAAATGTATTGTTTAGTTTCCAAAAATTTGGGGGACTTTCCTAACTCTTTTTCCATTGTATCGACTTCAATTCCACTGTGATCAAAGAGCACGCGGCGTGTGACTTGAACCCTTCTGAGTCTGTGAGCACTGTTTTATGGCCCGGGATGCGGTCGACCTTGGAAAAGCTTCATGTGCACTTGAGAAGAGTCTGTTTTCTGCTGTTGCTGGGTGGAGTGTTCTATAAATGTCAACCAGGGCTAGTGGGCTGGTAGTGCTGTTCAAACCTACTGTATCTTTAAAGATTTCCTGCCTACTCAATACCAGTTACTCAGACAGTGGCAACGAAATCTACTATAATTGTGTATTTGTCTATTTTCTTCTTTGAATTCTATCAGTTTTTGCTTCATATATTTTGAAACTGTAAATATTCCAGGTTATTATGCCCTCTGACTCTTTTATCATTAGGAAATTACCTTCCTTACCCCTGATAATATCCTTTGCTCTGTGATTTACTATGTCTGATGTTAATCTAGCCACTCCCACAGTCTTCTGACTAGGGTTACACTGGTATATCTTTTCCCATTCTTTTCTTTTTCACCTATTTGTTTCTTTATTTTTACTGTGTGTTTCTTGAAGGCAGTATATAATTGGTCTTGCTTTTTAATTTAATCTGATAACCTCTGTCTTTTAATTGGAACTGTGTACAGAACTTATGTTTAATTAATTGAGACAGGTTTGAGGAAGCCGACCATCTTCCTATTTGTGCCATCTGTTCTTTCTGAGTTTTCCTCTTTTTCTGCCTTTTCTTGGATTAATTGAGTATTGTTAATTACGGCATTCTATCTCTGTTGTTAGAATATTAGGTGTAGCTCTTTTAGATGTTGATGTAGGGTTATGGTATTCATCTTTAACGGCCTACATTCAAATGACATCGTACTACTTCACGCATAAAAAAAATTACAGTATGACTTCCCATCAAGATGGCAATGTAGGTAAATGCACAGCTTGAATCCTTCCACAATCACATCAGAAATAGAACTAAACTATGGAATAACCATCATTCAGAACTGCCTCAAATCTAGCCGAATGGAAGTCCTACAACTAGGGATGATTTAAAGGAGAAGCCACACTGATAATGGCAGGAAGGGGCAAGATGTGGAATGGGCCAGTCCCACAACCACATGTGGTGGTTTAAAACTCAGAGAAATATCTTGGCTGCCGAGGTCCCACTTGAGGAGCAAGGGGTCCCAGCTCCACACCAGACACCCCAGCCCAGGGCTCCAGTGCCAGGAAGACAAGTCCTCATAACTTCTGGCTGTAAAAACCAGCAGGGATTTCGGCTGAGTGAGGAGGGCTTCTGGAGTCCCAGGAGTACCCCCTAGAGGGCCCGGCATGGACCTACTTGGACTAACGCCCTCGGAGCTCTAGCACTGGGGCGCAGGTTGACAGGAACCAGGGACACACGGGGAGGAACGGGACTGTCTGGCATCAGAGCGGGGCTGGGTGGGAGGCAGCTTTCCAACAGAAAACAGCACTGGCAGGAGCCATCGTTCCTGTTCGGAGACCCGCCCCACAGAGCCGACAGGCCAGCAACACAGCTGGGTCTCCATCGGCCCGGCGCGCACTGTGTGCCCCACCCCGGGGATTCCCAGAGAGGCCACCCCACCCAACTCTCAATCACGCCCATCCGAGCCATTTCCAGTGGCGTTTCCACACAAGTGGCCTGTCTTGCCTCATACTTCGGACTTTCCTAAAATCTCTCAAACAAGCAGCATCTGGCCTCTGCGTAGCCTCAGCCACAAGCTACGTGGCCCCACGCCTGGCACTAGTGGCAGCACGCCTTGGTTCAGACCTCGGCCTCTCCTGAGCAACTCCAAGCCCAACTCAAGTGGCAGCCACCTGCCGATCACTCTGTAGCTCGTGCTGGGCGGCCCCAGACAAGGCATGGGCAGTGGCCCCAGGAGGGCCCAGAGCAGCGTACCTGGTGGGCAGCTTCAGGCCATACTGGGTTACATACAACCCGACCAGCCACTCAAGGGGCGGCCTTGGTGAGCACCAGCGCCCCACTGAAGCAAGCCCTGCTCCACAGGGTGGGCTCCTGCACAGCAGCCCCCTGCCCCCGCCCGCTGCAGCTGCAGCCAGTCCTCACAGCCACGGGGCCTGGGGTCAACACCTCCTCATGACGCCAACGGCAGTCGAGGATCCGCCACAACAGGACAGTGCACGCAGCCCACACAGGGGGCACCTGGAGCGCCCAGCTTGGGTGCCTGCGGAGGCTGCCCCGCCGGGCCCTACGGGACACCAGGGAGAAAGGAGTGGCAGGAAACACTCCAAGTGATGAAAAGCAAGAACCTACGACCCAGGTTATTCTACCCAGCACTTCACATGCGCTTCAATTCAATTTAGAATTGAAGCGCATGTGATGAGCTTCCCAGACAAGAAGAAGCTGAAGGAGTTCATCACCAGCAAACCGGTGTTACATGAAATGTTAAAGGGCCGTCTTTAAGAAGAAGGGATAAAAGAGATTGCCATATTTATCAACAATTGGAACTAAAACTCAAAATAAATGAACAAGCAGAACAGAAGCAGACTCGTTGATACAGAGAACATTTTGCCTGTTGCCGGACGGGAGGGAGGTTGAGGGGATGGGCGAGAAAGGTGAAGGGTTAAAAGCACAAACTGGCAGCCACAGAGCAGTCCTGGGGATGGAAAGTACAGCACAGGGACTACGGAAATACGCCGGTAACTGTGTACAGTGTCAGGCGAGTGCGAGATTTATTGGGATGGTCACTTAGTAAGTGATACAATGTCTAATCACTGGGGTGTATACCTGACACCAATATGTCAACTGTAATTAAAAAATAAAAAGTGGTTAAAAAATTACAGTGATATACTTCCATTTCTCCCCTTCCAAATGTTGTGCTAGTGCTGTCATTCATTTCACTCTAACATGTTACAGATCCCCAAAAACAGTTATTGTGCTAATCTACACAGTTGATTACCTGGTAAAGAGATTTAAATAGAAAATTATCTCCAGCATTCACCCGTACTCATCATCGCGGGCGCTCTTCCTTCTCGCGCATGGATCCGGATTTCCGCCTTGGCCCATCTCCTCCTGCCTGTGCAATGGCCCTGACCCTTTCTGCAGCGCGGGTCTGCTGGTGAGGAGTTCTCTCATCTTTGTACGTTTAAACATATCTTTCTCTCACCCGAGTTTTTTAAAGATATACTTGCTGGGCACGGAATTCTAGGTTGACAGTTTGTTTTCTTTCTGGTACTTCATAGGTGCTGCACACTGTCTTCTAGCTTGCATTGCCCCCCACGAGAAACCAGCGGTCCCCCTCAGCTGTGCTCCTGGCGTGAGACGTGGCTTTTTCATGCCGGTGCCTTCCCGCTGGTTCTGAGTAACTTCACGACGAGGTACCTCTGTGTCATTTCCTTCGTGGGGGGTGTGTGTGTGTGTGCGCGCACATGCTCGCACATGTGTGCGTGGGCTTGAGTCTGAGCTGCTTCTATCTTGAGTTTATAGTTTTCACTCAGCTTGGAAACTTCATGGCCAAATTTCTTCAAGTATTTTTTTTGTCTAAAAAAATGTACATACCTTAATTTAAAAAATTCTTCATTGCTAAAAAACACCAACCGTCCCGAGCCCTCACTGAGCTGCAGTCGTGTGCGTGTGGAGGTCTCGCCTCGACAGCGACAGCTGCCGGCCGACCGACCAGACTGCAGGTTGCAGGCTGCGGGCTGCGGCGACCGCTCAGTAGGACAACAGCCCTCGTTGGCTGACTCCTGCCATCACAAACCATCTGTCTGTAGCACGCGGTGCCGCTCAGCAGCCTTTTCCCACGGCAGCACTCCTTTCAAAGTGGGAATCAGCCTCTCAGACCCTGCTGGTGCCTCATCCCCTAAACTTACGTCACATTCTAAATCTTCTGTGGTCACTTCAACCATCTTCACAGCGTCTTCGCCGGGAGTAGATCCCGCCTCAAGAAACCACTTTCTCTTCTCACCCATCAGAAGTAACTCACCCATTCAGGTTTTGTCACGAGCTTGTAGCAGTTCAGTCACATCTTCAGGCTCCATTTCTAATTCCACCTCACTTGTTGTTTCCACCACACCTGCCGCTGACTTCCTCCACGGAAGCCTCGAACCCTCCAAGTCATCCATGGGAGTTGGAGTCAGCTTCTTCCAAACTCTGGTGAATGCCGATATTTTGACATCTTCCCATGAATCATGAATATTCTCAGTGGCATCTAAAATGGTTAAACCTTTCTAGATGGTTTTCAATTTACTTTGTCCAGATCGATCGGAGGAATCATACCTATGGCAGTGATAGCCTTACGAAATGCATTTCTTAAATAATGAGACTTGAACGTCGCAGTGACTCCTTGACCCACACGTGGGCTGAGGAAAGGACGCTGTGTAAGCAGCATAAAGACAACCTTAGTCTCGCTGTCCATGTCCATCAGGGCTCTTGGGTGAACACGTGCACTGTCGATGAGCGGTATTTTTGGAAAGGAATCCTTTTTTTTTTTTTTTGGAGCAGTAGGTCTCAACAATGGGCTTAAAATATTCAGTAAGCAACGCTGTAAACAAACGTGCTGTCTCGCCCAGGCTTTGTGGTTCACCGCACAGAGCACGGGCAGAGTGGATGTAGCGTAATTCTCAAGGACCCTGGGGCTTTCGGACGGTAAATTAGCACTGGCTTCAACTTCAAGGTCACCAGCTGCATTCGCCCCTGACGAGAGAGTCAACGGTCCGAGCCAGGCTCCGACTGCCCCTCCTACGCGATGGCAGTCCTCGACGGCATCTTCCTCCCATACAAGGCCATCTCGTCGGCCCCGAAGAGCTGCCGTCCAGTGCGGCCGCCTTCGTGAGGTGCCTCAGCTGGGTCTTCCGGGCGACTCGCCGCAGCCTCTGCACCGGCACTTGCTGCGTCACCCCGCACTTCTGGGCTATGGAAACGGCTTCTTCCCTTAAACCTCACAAACCAGTCTCTGCTAGCTTCCAACTGTTCTTCTGCAACTCCCTCGCCCTCTCTCAGCCTCCACAGAAGTGAAAAGAGTTCGGGCTTTGCTCTGAATTAGGTTCTGGCTTAAGGGAATGTTGTGGCTGGTTTGATCTTCTACCCAGACTACTAAAACTTTCTCCGTGTCAGCAGTAAGGTTTTTCACTTTCTTGCCATTGTTGTGTTCCCTGGAGCAGTGCTGCTCATTTCCTTCGGGCCTTATTCACAGCCTGGCCAACTATCTGGTGCGAGAGGCCTAGCTCCAGCCGGTCTCAGCTTTTGACATGCCTTCCTCACGAAGCTTAACCATTTCTAGCTTTTGATGTAAAGCGAGAGACATGTAACTCTCTCTTGCTTTCACTTGAGCATTTAGAGACCACTGTGGGGTTATGAACCAACCTCACTTCAAGCTGTGTCTAAGGCAGCAGGGAGGTCTGAGGAGAGGCAGCCGAGAGAATGGGCATCTGGCTGGACAGTCGGAACACGTACGAGACTCACTGATTAAGTGCGCATCCTCACACGGGAGCGGCTCATGGCACCCCCAAACCACTACGACTGTAGCATCAGAGATCACATGACAAATAGAATAATGATGAAAAAGTTTGGATAGTGTGAGAATCACCAAGGTACGACAACACAAAGTGAGCAACTGCTGTTGGAGAACGGCACCGGCAGACTCGCTGGACGCAGGGTTGCCACAAGCCTTGGGTCTGCAGAAACGCAGTGTCTGTGAGCATAACCAAGTGACGTGCAATAAAATGAGGTGTGTCTGCCTTTCCCCTGGGCGTTTAAAGGTCCAGTTCCTCTACGTGATGGCGAGGTGATTTCTTGCTGTTTTTAATTTGGACAAGATGGGGAACCATGGGTTCCTCCATGCTACCTTGACTAAGTTACCTAAGTTCCTGATGAACTAGCTAGCTACTATATTCAGAATTCTGCTACCTAGAAAAATCAGTGACACAGAGGTGGGTAGAAACAATTACTTCCGTAGAATGACTTTTTGAAGGCCATCACAAGCTATTTCTGCCAAGGCACTGAAGTTTGCAGAATGCCAAACACTGGATCTGGTCGGGTGTTCAGCGAGACTACGAGAAGATGAACAGGTCCCAAACTCGCCCTGCGCGCCTTACCTGTACGTCCTGTATGCTGAGCTCGAGCATGTGGCTGGTTGCCAGCTGCGTGTAGTGCACGTTGATCCCCGTAAGACTTGCAAAGACCAGTTCTTCGGGGACTTTATTAATTAAGGACAACCCAACTCCACCTTCTAACTTCACAAGCACCTGAAAGGAAACCAAAATATGGCACACTGACAGTTTAAAACAGAGCTCAAGGTAGCCAAGGGAGCGTAAGGAAGCAGATTGATTAAATCCCTCCAGTGTGCCTGTGAGCAGACGAAAACCACTCTGGACAGTCACGCTATTTGCCTCGATGCCTCGCATTCCGTCACGTCCCCACCCGACCAGAACTCCAGAGTGACAGGATAACGCCTCCATCAGAGCGCTGACGACCTTCTGCACCTCATTATAGGGAAATGACTATTAGTCCGTTTTTCTCCTATTTGGGTGGGATGCAAGCTCTTAAGTTATTCACAGAACTACCATAAAATCCAACGTGGTGCTTTACATAGAGGCGTGGGATTTTTGTAAACCGCGGGGCAAATAGCCAGTAAGTGTGCTTTCTCACGCTCGCCCCACGTTCCTGTTCACGCTTCTCACTTCCTTCCGATCGCTCAAGCAGGGAGCGGGGAAGATGTCAGCGGCAACTGGGCTCCCCCGCACCCAAAAAATCTGTTTTACTTATTTATTCTCCGCCTCTATTCCTGTTTAAATTCAAATAATTTTTCAGCTTTGTTTACTGTCATCTTAATTTAGCAACATCTGTCACCCTGTTTTGACTTTAGCTGTCATGTAACTAACACACTCCCTGTCACACACACATGGTGATAACACGAACACCGCGCAGCAACACCTACACTTAGAATTCACAGAGGGCGGAAAGAAAAGGGAAGGCCTAAACCGAGAACACCCCAGAGCAAAAATCTAACCAAATTTATGATAAAGAAATGCATCTGCACTACTTAAAACTTACTTCCAATTCCTGCTCTGTGTCTGGATTCTTTAATTTCTGCAGCTCTTGCTCGGTGACAGGAAGTTCATCCATTTCGTATGATGAACGGTCACTTTTCCGCTGGGAGAAATCTGTTATCTGAGGTCAAATAAAAGACTGGACTCAGGGCTTGTGCTTACACAGCGAAGCCCGTTCCACACCAACTGTGTCGGCCAAAAGTCACTACGCGCCCAGTGACCCCACGAAGTCAGTGGTCCCCAAGGCACCGCTAAGGCAAGATTTGTATGACAGTCAAGCGAACTTGCTTTTAAGTCTACAGGGCAGATGCCGAGCTGCAGACCCTGAAGACCTCGTAGAGTGAGGACAGGCGTCCACAGGTGATCTAGAATTATAGCTCAAGTAAAACTGTGCAAACCTCCATTTAACTATGCCTAAAAGAAAGATGTTTTTTAAAAAGGTATTATGGCTTATGATGCACTACCTCCGAGAGCCCCCTGTACACTGCATTACCTTGAGGTCGAATACTTCATGTTTTATATTATCTTATATTTACTTATATTTTAATTCTTCTTCATTTATCCCCACTTTATAAATGAAGACCCTGTGTCTGCATATCCAGCATAAATCATCCAATAAATACTCAGTGAGTGACTAGCCATGGGGGTGAGACTCCTCCAGGTCAGTTTTAAGATGAACCCTTACCTGGAGTGCTCTGGTGGGGCCGTCTGGGATGACTCTGACGGATAACACCCCAGAGCCCGGCCTCATCTTCTGGTTAATGAACTGCTGTTCAGGTGGGACTGGCCCCAGAAGCTGCATGGCAGTGTCAGGACCGAGGACAACCTCAGCTCCATCAAACAGGCCAGAAAGTCCTCCTTTGGCCTGAAAGAGGGAGTAAAGACGTGTAAGAAAAGACACAAGTAAGGCGCTGACTCTGACAATTGAATTGAACATGCCGTTTGAAACAAGTGACCAGATTTAATTCTCTTCTGAACAGTCATGGTTAATGTATAGCAAAGCATTAACTTTTTTTTTTTCCAACCTTAGAAAAAAATTCTATGTAAAACAGTAGAATTACTTGGGCAAGATGGAAAGTTGTGCTGTGTGAATCTAGGGAATTCTGAGTAAGGGGGTTCCGTGAAGAGAGTATTTTCATTTAGTAATAACTTCTAGACATTAAAAACGGCTTCAAAAAAGCAAGTAGCCCCTGGCTGGTGTAGCTCAGTGGACTGAGCAAGGGCTGCGAACCAAAGTGTCGCAGGTTCGATTCCCAGTCAGGGCACATGCCTAGGTTGCAGGCCATGACCCCCAGCAACCGCACACTGATGTTTCTTTCTCTCTATCTCCCTCCCTTCCCTCTTTAAAAATGAATAAGTAAAATCTTTAAAAAAGAAAGCAAGCAGCAAAGCCCCGTTTCTTTGAGTGTTCTCATTAGGGTTGCTTAAAAATGGGGACAATCTGGAACTAAAGCAACTGTCATGGCCACTCAGCGTTCCAACAAGAAGCAAATTCTGGAGCTGAAAACTGCCCCGAACAGGTCTGTGGACGAACAGTCAGCCCGAGCGCTCAAAGGAGGGCGCCTCTTCCGGGACAGGAGGCCAAGAGGCCAGGACGCCATCCGGGGCCGGTTGCTCGGGCCTCTGCAGAGACGTCCCCTCCTGCTCTAGGCCCCAGGCAAAGTGGACGTCTACAGGATGGTGCCCAGGGGGGGACACACACAGGGCTAGAGCATCCGGATCCCCTTTGCTAATTTTTAAATAGCGAGTCCTGAAAAGGATACTCTGAACTGGGTTTACAGGGCAGACTTCAACATGGAGAAGGCTTTCATGTCTGCTGTAAGTTTGGAAAGAAAGTGCATACCCAACTTTATGAGGGCAGTGCCAGAAAACATTAAAATGCCTATAATTCCTTTATTCGGAATAATACAATTGCAACAAGCTTACTTCCCTACCACAAACACAATCTGCTCTGCTGAATACTGTTATTATAGGGTCATTCACAACCAGAGAAATGATAAAATAGATTCAAGAAACAATAAACACCGAAAGGTACTTGGGGGTGGGGGGGATGCTCTAAGAGAATCGGAATTACATGGGCTTCAGAAACAAACCAGAAGTAAAGTCAGGGTCAGACTCAGCACCCGGCAATTATAACAAGCCCTCTTTTGCCTCTAGAAGTCTGAATTGTATTGCTAATTGAAAATCACAAATCCATTCCAGATGTGTGTTTCGTATAAGTAAGCAGCTTGTCTTTAATGAAAAAAGCTGAGGGCAACAGAGATAAAGAAAATAAATCTCACCAAACAGCATTCGGAGGCTCCTGACAGTTTTGCTCGCTACCCTGGAGAACAGTCTCGCATTATGGAAGGACAGCCTGGTTTCCACCCGGGACAAACACACGGAGAGCTCCCCAGCCAGGGTGCAATGTTCCGGCGTTTACCTCGTGGGCAAAGCCCCGGGCTGGGGCAGAACTGCACGCAGTCGCACACGCGGTTCTGCTGGTGCCCAAACCTCCGAGACGCCTTCCTACCCACGCATCTCAGACCCACAGCCTCCTTCCCCGCCTGCAGCAGAGGGCAGGAAATCCAAACTCCTGGCCATTCTCCAAACGTATTTGCTCGTAAAGGACTCGGGAGTGCATCACGGGTAGACTGGCTGAGTCGAAGACGGGGGAAACTGACCACAGCAACCTTCGCTCTGACATTTGCTACAATTAAATGCTCATTTGGGCACAACTAAGAATGCAGAAATAAACAGAATCGAGAGCCCATGGTGACTGCTCACCATCTCCGAGAACACTTCACAGCAGACTCCTGTCGCTGCTGCACTAACTGCACAGGCCTCACACTGGTCCCTCTCACACCTAGCGGTGGGCTTCTTCCGCTGACGTTTTCCTTTCCTCCTTCTTAAAATTGAGTCAGTCATTCATGTCAAAGGAAAAACAGTCAAACTAAGCCAATTAAAAAATCCCGTCACTCAGAGGCAACCCTCCCTCATACACTTCTCACACGTCACCTCCGAGGACACTACACACACGCACACACACACACACACACACACACACACACACAACGAAGGTTCTTGACGTCCCTGATGAAACGAGACACCGCGTGTTTGCTCTGTAACCGGCTCCCTCCACCCAACCACACGTCGTGTACATCCTGAGACTCCGGTTCGGAGAAGGCTCGACCACTGCCCGCCGCCCCGAGGAGGTCAAAGCCGACGGACCTGGACCACCAGCCCGTGCAGCCCGCAGGTCAGCCTGCCCTCGCGGAAGCTCCACGTCTGCGTCGTGCTCCGCCTGCGATCCGGCTTCCGCAGCATCAGCGGCTCGTACCTGGGGCGAAGCAGAGTGCAGTGAGCCCGGGTCACGTGTTTCGGGCCCGAAGGGAACACCGGGGTCATGGCTTTACTCTTCTTCCTTCCAACCCCCCCCCTCGCCCTGAACATCTACCGGGCAGTCAGCTTGAATCCAGTGGTAGCTGGGTATCGCTTACCGAGGAACAGGGAATAAAACTAATTGCAAAGCAACAAAGAGGGGGACACAAAGTAACAGTAATACTTTAAGGATCCGTTACATATATTTATACATAACATTCACTATTTACGTATACGATAGTACAGGCTCTTGCATTCTATCTACGACAAGCTGCCATGCAGGGAGAAGGGCTGTCTGATACATTTTAAAATATCTTCAATAGTCCTTGTTCTGTCTTATTTATTTACGTTGGGTTTTAACTTGTAAGTCAGCTAAAGTCACTCTGGAAATAAATAAAGTATTAACTGAAGACAAATGCACTGATTTTGTACAGAAACTAAAGCCCAGGAAAATAAGATGCATTTACTCAAACTTAAAGGGTTGATCTGAGGCAGGTGGAGGTGGAAGAGGAAGTAAGCGAATGAATGGTGACTGGGGGGAGGGGGGTGGGGGGTGGCGAGACCTGATTTGAACCCAAGGAGTTAGCCACAAAAGCACATTTGCTTATTCTCCAAATAATTTATTTCTGCTTTCGGAAGATTTAACAAAAATTTTTAAAGATTTTGAAAAAGAAACTGTTCACTTTTAGGGAGTAATGGTGGGTGGAAGTTTGGGTGAAAGAAGCATTCACTTTTCATAACATCTCCTTATCGCTTGAATTTTAAATCTCTCCATGGGCATGTCCATAATAGCTTAAAAAAAAAATAAAGGCCCAGTGCTCATATCTGGGAATGCAATGGGTTTCTGTTACCGAGGAAAATGACAAATATAAAAATACGAAGCCCTACTTCCTTCACAGACTCTCACTTTGTGGTACAGATTCCTCTGCATCTGAACTGGACAGCATTGAACTTGAATCAAAAACCGTCCAGAAGCCCTGAGTGCTGTGGCTCAGTGGGTTGGCCATCCTCCCCACTAAGCAAGAGGTCATGGGTTCCACCCCCAGCCAGGGCACAGGCTGGGCTGCGGGTTCCATCCCGAGCCAGGGCGTGTACGAGAGGCAACGGACAGATGTTGCTCTCCCTCTCCTTCTCCCGCCCGACCCCCCCCCCCAAAAAATAAAGGAAGGAAATCTTTGCTGAAAAACCGCCCAGAAGTTACCTGTTGTCGGTGACTGCCGCCAGCCCGGCGATGTCCAAGATGGCAGACCCCTCGGTGGGGCGGGCGGCGGGGGGCCGGCTGGGGTTGTGGGGCACCGCGGAGCCCTCGTGGGCCAGCATGCCCGCGCCGGTCATCCTCCACAGCTGTGAGCGCTTCCCCGGCTCCTGCGGGTGGACACAGACAGAGCCATCGAGTCACGGCGGCCCCCGCTGCACGTGAGCGCCGACTTCTCCGGAGGAACTCTGCTGAAAGCCACTTTCTGCACGACGTGCACGCTTAATTCACACTCCCACTGTGTTCAACCCCTGGCTGCACTTTGGATGAAACAGGCTACGCTCTTGAACCAAAGAACCGAAGATTACAAAAAACGTAACTTTAAAAATATTTTCTGCGCATCACAACTAAGTCAGGTGAAGTCTGGTCACCTCCGCCAGCTCCTCTGCTACAGTAGCTGCTGTTCCAAACGGCGGCTCTCAGGCGCCCTAACGCTAGACAGTGGTCCAGTTACATCAAGTCTATGTGACAGTCTGGGTATCCGATCACTGCTAACCCGCGTCATTGCCAGAAACCTCCCTCCTTCCCATGTTTACACTGAAAGTAGACCAAACTGATATGTTGATTGCATTCAAATACTAAGTTGATTATATTCATAAGTTACACTGAGTTTATTGATGTTAATTCTAAATATTTTATAAAAAGCACTTGGACTTGCAGGTCAGTCCATGAAAGTCTACACAAGCCACTATATATGAGCAATAATAATAATAATAATAATAATATTTGTTGATAATTTACTGTGTGCCAACCACTGACCCATGGATTTACATGTAGGGAACTCATTCACTCCTCACCCAATGAGGTACAGACTCCTCGTTAATCTTGCTCACAGAGGAGGAAGTTAAGGCTCAGTGAGAAGGAGCTTCCCCAGGGCCACACCACCAGCAGGGATGGAGTGGAGCCCTGACTCTGGAGCCCCTGCTTCCAGAGCCGACGCACTTGCCCACTCTGCCAGCCCCGCCTCTCTGACCCAGTCCCCTCGGTCCCATTTCAGTGACACCTGACCGTTCAGAATGCTCTCCATGGGGACTGACACTCCGGCTGGCCCTGTCAGGGTCGCACCCACTCCCACCAGGTGGGAGCCCCTCCAGAGCAACGGACGCACCACACCCCCACCCACACGCTGCCTCTGCACTGGGAAGGCAACCTCTGTATCCCGTTCTTCAAAGGAAAAACTAACGAAGTGATACGAACGCTAGCTCACGTGCCCGGATCTGACGCCCAGCCACACCACTTGCCAGCTGGGCGACCTCGGACAAGTTACTACCTCTCTCAGAGCCTCCGCTTTCTCACCTGTCAAAGGCAGGGCATAAGCTACCTCTTAGGTTTCTTGTGGTAAGTGCAATAAATACAAGGCACTTGGCAGAGGGTATGGCTTCAACAAATGTCTACCGTATCATTGTGATTACACGCCTTTACGTAGCACTTTCTGTCCGTTTGCTTGGCTGATCCTTCCCACAAACCCGGGAGAAACGTGCAACACCAGAGAGCACCCAACCCTGGGAGACAGAGCCCGAACTCAGACCTAGAAAGACACGAGGCTCTTCCTCCGGTGTGCTGCGGCCTCCTGTGTCTGTACAGGGAGACGGCGCCAAACTGCCCGCGGCGGCCGTCCCCACAGGCCGACGTGTCCGTCCCCAGGAGGGAAGCACGCCTATCCACAGCACCCCCGCCACTGGGAAACGCGTCTCGGGCGCCCTGCAGGTGTTCCGGGCCAGGAATCAGAGCCCGAATGCCCAGGCGAAATCGAGTTTTCGTACAGGGATTCCTCTGCCACCCGCAAACTAGCAGAATTTCTGCTTAAAAACCTGAGACGCACCATCCTCTTTCCAGTACCTTCCTCTCTCCAGTCCCTTGCCCCCTTCCCCTCGCAATGTAGCCCCAGAACCTTCGGATGAGACGGAAGCAGGCAGAAGTCCAGGAGGCTGGGGGGCACGGGTGCCGCAGGGGAGGTGCAGGGGAAGCCCGAACACACTGGCTGGCTCAGGAAGGAAGGAAGTGCTCGAGGAAGGGGGGCACATGTCAGAAGGGCACAGAGGTTCAAGGAGCGCCTGTTGGCCACACACGGGGGTTGAGCCTAAAAACAGACACTGACAGGAACAGATGACAACACCCTGAACAAATCGGGAGCCCAGAGGGACATACACAGTGCTCGGGGCTGAACCGGCCCCCCCCTCCCCGCCCCCAGCTCTTCTGTGGAAGACCATGCCTGCAGTGGTGATGGTGTTTGGAAATGGGGCCTTGGGTTGTAAATGAGGCTCAGTGAGGCCGAAAGTGGAATCAGTGCCCTTCTGAGGAAAGGCACCCAAGTCCTGCTTTCCTGAGCGCCCCCGCCCCCGCCATGTGAGGACACGATGAGAAGGCGTGATCAGTCTACACGCAAGGAACAAGAGCCTCACCGGGAACCCAACTGGCCAGCTCCCTGAACTCGGACCTCCAGCCTCCAGAGACAGAATTTGCCGTGAGAGACAAACTCCCGCTGGGTTGGAGCCATGCAGCCTACAGTACTTTGTCACGGAGGGCCAAGCTAACACACACGTTAACAGAAAACCTGATCAGGAACGGGATATTCACAGTCTCAAAGCACCTGTGCACAAAATATTCACCAAGTTCAAGGGAGAAAGAGAACCTTCCCTTCACGGGGAAGGATGGGAGACGGACACCACCTTGTCAAGTGCCACCCTTACAGCCACCAGTAACGGGACACACCCAAGTCACCACATGACGCCTACGGAACTTCTGCCGGTCTTTCTGTGACTCTGAGAGCCTTTCAAAGTGAAAAAACAATCAGCCAAATAAAAACCTACGACGTTGAACTCTCTGCTCTTGCTCTCCTCCTCAGAGATCCCAGGTCCCTGTCCCAACGCCCGTCGCAGCGCTCCTCCTGCTATCGGTGTCCGAGTGACTCAACCCCGCCCTCTCCCTCACCCATTTCCATGCTCCCTAGCGAAACAGCAACTGTAAACACTGCTGTGTAAACTGTAAAATCTGATTTAACGTGTTTTTTGCTACTTAATTTTTTAAAAACCCTGGTTTTGTCTGCTTAACGGGTACCTGGCCCTTAGAAAGTACACACACATTATTATGTTTTGCTGACCACACCATGCCTGGTCATCATAACTTGGTAAGTCATCATACACCTGAGTTGGTTTTCATTCATGAACTTGAACATCATTTGAAAGTCATCTGACAATATCATCTCCAAGAGTTCTTGCATTTCCGTTTTCAATTCACTTGAGTCCACCAGATTTGCTACTTTTATCTTTAGATTACTGCTTTTCGAGATTCTCAATAAAGGCCTCAAAAATTGTTCACAGCGATCACTGTGACTCGTGGTCTTTTTTCTCATCACCATTCCCAAGACTTATTTCTAAAATATGTGCGCAGCCTTAAATAGAAGTGTGAGAACATCTTACGGAAATCTGAATTACGTGACTTTACACTGGTTATATAAAATACACGGAGAAATACTGACAGATCGATAGACGGGTGAACCCTGAAGGAAGCCTCTCATAAAACACAATGCACATGACCGTCAGACCCGGGAAGTCCAGGGACAGGAAGTGCTGTAGCTCAGCGGCTGTGCAGGCTGGGGGCACAGGGAGCAACAGGTAGAGGGCACAGAGCTTCTTCTCGGGGGGGATGGGGGATGAAAATGTTCTGACATCGACCGTGGTAATGGTGGAACACATCTGCGGACATACTGTGAACCACTTAACTGCATATTTTTTAAGTGGGTAATTTGTATAGTATATGAATTATATCCCAACAAAGCTGTTAACAAATACAAGCTGAATTAGAAACATATATATTAAAGTTTCACTTGCGTAGAACTGAAAACAACTTGAATCTACTCCCCCAATTACAAACTTGGTAGGAGCTGTATAACTTCAGAGCCAGGTGAACAAAAACGATCTACCTTGCTGCCACGTGTCACACAGCTTTAGGTGACAGAAACCACCCTTGCCGGCGTTCGGGCCACTCAGGTGGCGGACAGACGCCCTCTGTCGGGGCGATTTTTGGATCCCGTGGTTTCCGTTACGGAAAATCTCCAGAGCACAGCCCTCGGATCAGTGTGTTGCATGGGAGTAAGGCTGGGGAGCTCGCTTCTCTGGAAGCAACCGCTGCACCTCTGTGCTGTGAAGCGTCTTACACGCTGAAGGCTGGACTGCCTACTACCTCTGTCATTTGCAGTATTTCCGGCCACGTTTTGCTGTCTTCCCCTCTACACCCAGGTGCACCAGCATGCACATTTCCCCGGACGGAACTCAGAGAATGCCAACATGAAAAGGGAAAAGACTGTCAGTTTGACCATTTCCCCACTCGGCTGAGGAAAAAGATTAGGGGACTATTGCAACAGAAAACAGAGTAATAAAAAAGACATCATAAACTTGAAAGAAAACAGGTTCAAGAATTACGTTTTCTAAAAAGGGCACCAAAGACACACGGGCATCATGGCGCAGGGAAACACGCGGCCGGGTCCTGGCCCCGGGCTCCCGCCCCGAGCGAGTCCCCCCGCCTGTCCCCCCGCCTGTCTCCGCTTCCTCGGCCGGGAAGTGCGGGCTCAGGGCCCAGACCAGGGGACCTGAGCTTCTCCCACACTGAAAGTCTCTCATCCTGAGCTCCAGCGCTAAGCCTTCTTACCTTCTTCTTTAAAATGACCCTCTGTGTCTTCGGGGAGACATCTAAGACGAGCTCGGCACAGGTAACCGCCTTGTTGGAGGCCACGGGCCTTCCTGTCCCCTCCTGTAAACTGGAATTTAGAAAAAAATTGTAACATGCACCCTCGAGCACACACACAGATGAATATACACATACTCACACGTGTCTTCAGGTACGCATAAGCAAACACCTAAAGCCTCCACTACACGGAAGAGACCGTTCTTAAATCACAGACGAGCGTCTGAGTCACGCTGCAGAAAGATCAAGGTCGGATGTCTCCCTGTACAGCTCGAAGAGTCACTTGTCGGAAGACATGCTCTGACACCTCCTCTCTCCTAATACTTTTAGTGGCTTGACATTCAGATATACAAGGATGACTACATGTCTTCGGAGGCCAGAAACCAAAAAGCTAAGCCAGACATTCCAAGGGTCCGAGAACCAGCCCTGTTCTCTGCCAGGGAGGCCGGCAGCACCGCGTCTCCACGTCGCGGCAAGAAACCAGAAGTCCCCCGGGGACGGAAGGAAAGCAAAGGGCCCACACCGCCTTCCTCCAAGTCACTCACGCTGTTTCTCTGTGGTTTACGAACCCCAGGCCTTATGGAACGTTGCAACCTAGCTACACGCCTTGAGGTATTTCAATGAGATTTTACTTAGATTATTCTCCTGTTGCCATTAACCTTTATCATCAAAAAAGGGGACTGATAAATTCAGAGTTAAAAACTAGTTTTCACGAGCCCTGGCTGGGTTGCTGCTCCGTTGGTCAGAGCGTCGTCCCGATACACCAAGGTTGCAGGTTCAATCCCCAGTCGGGGCACATACAACAATCAGTGAATGAATGCATAAATGGATGGAACAAGAAATCAATGTTTCTCTCCCTCTTCCTTCCTCTCTCAATTTTTTTTTTAGGATTTTTTTTTTATTTTAATCATTGTTCAAGCACAGTTTTCTCCCCCCTACTCCCATTCCAGCCCACCCACCCAACCCTCCCCCCTCTCTCTCAATTTTTTTAAGAAACTAGTTTTCATGACATCAAAAGCACAAGTAACAAAAAATAGGTACATCAGATTTCAGCAAAATTTAAAACTTTTGTCCTTCGAAGGACACCATCAAGAAAGTAAAATGACAATCCCCAGAACAGGAGAAGGCATGTGCTCATCATGTATCCGGTACAGGAACAGTTAAAATTTAACAGAAAGGCAACAAGTCTAATTTTAAAGTGGGCAAAGGACTTGAACAGACGTTTCTCCCGAGATATACATGTGACCAATAAGCACATGTAAAGGTCCTCAGCGAGATTAGTTACTGAGGAAAAGCACATCAAAACCACAACGAGATACCACTGAACCCAGCAGGATGGTGACAATTAACAAAACGAAACAGAACCGGAAATAACAAGTTGCTGGGGATGAGGAGGAGCCGGAACCCTTGCACCCCGCTGGTGGGAAGGTAACACGGCTCAGCTGCCGTGGCGGACAGTAGAGCAGGTGCTCAAAACTTTAGACGTGGGACTGCCACGGAACCCGGCAATCCCACTCCTCGGCACACGCACACAAGAATGAAACACGGTCACTGGAACAGACACACGTGTGGGCCTGTGGATCAGGGAACTGCTCACGGGAGCCAAGAGGCAGCAGAGATAACACGAGGGTCACCAGCGGATGAATGACGACACGTGGTCCACCCGCACAGCGGACTACGGCCCAGCCATGACAGGAGTGGAACACTCGCTGTGCACGCACCACGGACCCCGAAAACACGGTGCTACATGAAAGAAGCCACACGTACCGCACGGTTCAGTTCATGGGGAATATCTGCGGTAAATCCTTAGAGACAGGAAACAGACTGGTGGTTGCCAGGGGCTGGGGGCGGCGGGTAAGGGGGAGCAGCTATTTAGTGGTTCTGGGGTTTCCTTTCGGGTGAGGAAAATGCTTTGGGCCCAGACAGAGCGTGGCTGCACTACACCATGAACGCAACAAGATGCCACTGACGTGCGGTTCCCTTTAAAACGGCTGCTTTTATGTTACGTGACTTCCACAACTTAAAATAAAAAAAAAAAAACAGTCTTCTTTCTCATCATTAGTTCTCTTCAAAAAGGCAAATAAATAGTATCTAATGTACTTCAAAAGATGATTCAGCCTCTTAGCACACCAAGATTCCCAGGAACTTCTCTTGGTATCTGCTCTGTATCTGTGCAAGCCATTAAGCTCAAAATCCTCCATTAGGATTCTTCAGTTAAAGAGCTTAGTAACTGCTGGAATTTAACATAAGAACATTATGGGGAAAACATGATTAGCAACCAGGGTAAGAACTGGCTTTTCAGGCACTAAGACCTTAAGCACGTCTCGTCTCGCTGTCCAGAGTCACAATCTTTAAGGAGAAACAAACCCAACTGCCTGGACCATAACAAGATAAGCGTCCCAGCACTGTCAGTGCAGGAGAGAACGGGAACAGACAGGAAAGGACCGGACGCTGAGCCCAGATGCCCCCTCAGCTTGTCCCTAGTGAAGTCTGGACTCCGGGCAGAAGAGAGAGACGCCACCCAGGCCCGGAGATTATTTTATGGGCCTCAGGCACACACAAAAACAAGCCAACTTATTCAGCACACTTTGGGAAGAACTGACATGTTATTTGTCCTGTTCATCCTGTGGTTTGAACTTGTAATGCTAAAGATTCGGCTGTTTTCCCTGTTTCTTCAGGGAGCAGTTCTAAAATTGGCCCTGGAACCAGCACAGAAACACTAAATTTTAGTTACGAGTCGGCAGAATGACTATGTTTGGAAAATCCAACATCCGAAATCTGTACATGCCAATCTATGTACCAATCTAATGTGAGAATTCAAATAAACTCCCTATGCTTCACCTGACTTTTCTAAATACAACTAGTCAGGGATCGGTAAAGATTATAAGCCTAAGGCAATTGGAATTACTGTCAAATTAAGCCACTTGGCTTGGCTTTGGGTGAATATTAAGGTAGACCCTGAAGTGTCTGTTTCATCAGTATTCTCAATGGGAGAGGGAAGTCAAAATGATGATTTAAATAATTATGATTAAGATTAGTCAGTTTCAAAGAGAAAAGAGATAAAAAAAACTTAAAAATGGCAGCAAGAAGTTTTTCAAATACATGAAGATAACACTTCAAAGTAAGAGGAATTTAAGATATTATAAGAACAACATCTAATAAGTTTTTAAACACTAGGGTGGATTATTGGGGAGATCTTTAGAAAGAGAAGGTTCTTGTCTCTTTGGATAAGCTTGAACCTAGCCAAAAGACGAGGGTTTAGACTAAAGACTTCTCAAGACAGACCCTGAGCCCAGGATTTGGTGAAGAATGAAAGGAATCTTCCTTCGTCCTCCGGACTCCCGAGAACTGCTTAGAGTTTAAAGCCAGTTAATCGCTAGAGCCTTCTGCTTTCTAAGGACAGTGATTTAACCCAGAATTACCCAGAGAATGTGTAGGTAGCAGCGATGTAAATGAAATTTTCGTAATACAGCTGTCGGTTATCCTGGAAGTCATTCATGTTGCAGCTGATCTCAGAGGAGCCTGCCCCTTTGACAGTCAGGGTGATAAAGGGTGGCAGGGTGGGCTCATCCCAGGCGTAGTCCAGTGACGTCATGGGCTTCACCTCGGTCCGGAGCCGGGGTTCGGCCACGCCGTGCTGAGTGAAGACGACGGGGACCTGCAGCGACAGCAGAGGACAGAGAGGGCTCTCATTCAGGCTGGTGTTGGTGGAAGGGGACTCAGCGCTGCCCAGGGTTGAGCGCCACATCCTTCCCAAACGCATCCTACGCACGGCACAGCCACAAGTGAGGCTCACCATCTTGCCTCTCCAGATGCCTTTCTAACCATCCAAAGGACAAAAAGCCCACCAGTGGGAGGACATGGGCTGTAGACTGCTGGACAAAGGGCTCTGAGCAGCTGTGCTACCCCGGACGCCAAGGGGAGGCAACCTTACCCTTTTGATGGTATCTCTCCTCCCCTCGCCCTTGTGACACCCTTTGAACACAGAACTGCATAAAAATGTTCAAATTCAGTTATGGAAAATCACGGATTTTAAGATGCTGTATCTCAAAGGCATAATTTAAAATAGAATCGAATGGTTTCCATTTTGACTCTACTTGTAAGATTTATAAAAATGCTCCCAGGAACTAAGCGACTGTGGAGTGGCCCATCCCCACCGGCACTGTCTGATCCCAGCTCCTCGCTCTGTGGGGAGCATCTGCAGGGGGCGCCACGCCGACCCAACAGTGGCACCGCGGTAAGCACTGGGGCTGCAGGTCACGTGCTTATGTCTAGCAGACATGGCTGCCCAGCAACCAAACAGCCAGCGGGAACCACTTCTTAAGGGTAAGGGTTTCCAGCCCTGGCTGGCGTAGCCCAGTGGATTGAGCACGGGCTTCGAACCGAAGTGTCGCAGGTTCGATTCCCAGTCAGGCCACATGCCTGGGTTGCAGGCCATGACCCCCAGCAACCGCACATTGGTGTTTCTCTCTCTTTCTCTCTCCCTCCCTTCCCTCTCTAAAAGTAAATGAATAAAATATTTTAAAAAAAAAGGGTAAGGGTTTCTGGGGTTGTGCAGCTACGGTGGTCCCTGCAGGGCCTCCTTCAAGCCCAGGTTTAAACACGTTCATCACCGTCTCCCAGGCGGTATGCACTCCACCCTCCTGCACATGAAACAGCCGAACGGACTCGGAGCCCCACTCGGTACCTTAGAGAAGTTGTCGATTCGGAAGGGAGGGGGCAGCTGGTCCGTGTCACTGAAGGAGATCCTGTAGGTGGCTCCGCGGAGCGTGATTTCCACGCGCAGGAAGAAGCACTTTCCCAGGGTGTCTCTGCAGAAAACGGAAACGAAACGGCTGCACAAAATGGAGAAAACAAGTCACGGCTCACTTCCCGCTCACGCTTTCCTCAGTCACGACGTCGCCTGGGCCTCAGTCACTGCCGCTGTGTGCTCTTTGATCACATTAGAAAGGCACAAATTGACACCAAACCACAGTTAAAAAAAAAAAGAACTTCTTCCAGCAACTTTGGAACAGTGCTGTGTTGTAACCGCACAGCAAGATCCGCGCGTTTTACTGAGCGGGTTGGGCTTGTTTGGGATAATGGTGTCAGTGGAGCAAATGAGGAAACGCCGGTTCAGCTACACATAGAATTGCTGATACTAAACTACTTTTGACCCAGACAAAGAGCAATCACATATGGTTCCAACTAATATACTGATGTTACCGATGACCAGGGTTCTCGCTATTGGACAGGGCAGATGAGGAAGAGTCCTGTGTAACGGAGGTACTAGTATGTGACCATAATTTACATATATTTGCATGTGCACATGTCTGTGTGTATATTTAAATATAGGTATCTCACTGGAGAGAACGGAAAGCTTACTTTAGAGCAGAATATCCGTTCACAAATGCAGAAGAAATGAGAGAATCAGAAAATCACTATTTTGCACCAACCAGTGTAACAACAGATTCAGGTAAGAACCATCAAATCATGGAGTGAAAGGTTTTCAGGAAACAGATGTACACACTGTCTCCATGGATTTCTTCGTTTACAAAGAAGGAAAGGTAACTTTGTAAGAGAGACCTGTAGACACCAGGCGAACCAAGTGATGATCGAATTTAGCAACATCAGTAATGGGACCAACACACGTCACGTCAGGGGCCCCCTGATGGGACCCGACAGAAACACATGATAACGCACACGCAGTATTCTTCCCAAAATGCCTGACCCCAACCTCTTTTTGGAAACTATCAGGAAAATCCAGAAAACAGGACATTCTGCAAGAAATTGGCTCGGACTCCGGAGCGTCAGTGTCAATACAGACAAAAGAGGAAAGGGGGGACCATTCTGCAGTACAGAAGATGAGGTACGGCGGCCGATGACAGGCAGGGTCCTCGACTTCATCCGAGGTCGGGGGCAGGGGGGCTGCTATGAAGGACGTTTTAAAGAATGGCTTATTAGGGGAAAAACCAGTATTATATTTCTTCAGTGTGTAGTATTAGTATAATTATCTAGAAAAATGCCCTTGTCATAGGTGGTGAGTGAAGTTCTTCTGTCTGAGGTACCATGAGGACTTCAATTCACTTCCAAATGATTCAGAAAAAAGCACGTGTGTGTGGACAGAGAACAGGAACACAGCAAAGTGCTGAGGTGTGACGCATCCAGGTGACAGGCGCAGTGGTCTTCACTGCACGGCTCGCAGGTCTTCTGCAGCCCCGAGCTGTTTCAGGATGAAACGGCGGGGAGAGCAGAAAAAACCGACCCGGTCCCGCACCCGGGGCTGCATTTCAACAGGACACACAGTCCCCTTCTTCACCCACCTCCACACCCTTGACTTACCTTCCTTTTTCTGTTTTGTTTTGTTTTTAAGTAATCACGAGTATCTTTTTTGTTCAATTTCAAGTTGGCTGCCCCTAACAGCACAACAGACCCAGACGGCCTCCTCCGAGGTGGGACAGATGCCAATGGGGCTTTCGCTGCAGACCTCCTCCCCGCCCCCTGCTGCGCTGACCCCCGTGAGACCTCATGGGAAATGCACGCTCCTGGCAGACAAGGGTTCTGGCTGAAGAAGGGGCGAGGGCACTGGAGACCTGCCTGCTTGGCTCTCTGGGCCTCTAAGGTCACCTGCTTGGACTCCAGCTACTCTTAGGAACACAGCATGAAAATCACTCTACTAAGTGCAGTTAATTATACCAAGGGCTAGGGTGGGGGTGTCAAACTCATTGTCACCGGGGCCACATCAGCCTCGAGGTTGCCTTCAAAGGGCTGAATGCAGTTTAGGACTGTATAAATGGAACTGCTCCTTAACTAGGGGCAAGGAGCTCGGCGCCGCTGCTGGGTCGAAACGAGGTGCCGGGTTGGATAAAACAAGGTGGAGGGCCAGATTCGGCCCGCGGGCCTTGCGTCTGACATGTGTAGGCCAGGGCAAAGGATCGGTGAGAAGGGCATCCCGCTGACAAAACAAGAGAAAACAGCGTTCTCGTCCTCTCTCACTCTCTCTGTCTGTCTGTCTGTCTCTCTCTCGAGCACTCCATATCTTCCCCCCATTCTTCCCTCAAGGCGTGTACCTTTGCTCCCTCGTGCTCTCTCCCCCCCGACCCCCGCCAACCCTGGGCTCTGCAGGCCCTTCTCTCGCCTCTGTAGCTTGTCTCCTGAGCCCACGCAGCCCGGCTGGCTCCCTTTTTCTACCTCTGTGACTTTCTGAATGAACTTTCACTTGCACTTAGGAACAAATGAAAGAAAATAAAACCTCAGATAACGCAATTTTTTTAAAAAGTCAACTGTGGATATTATTTCATGTCATCTATTATTTTTCTGTTCCCTTATAATAGTTTTCTCAGTGAAGAGCTAACCTAAGTATAAAAGATCAACATTCACCTCTAAATGTACTGAAATTGCACTGATTATCACGTCTTTAACTTCAAAGGCATCTGATAAAAGAAACTGAAGAAGACACGAATAGGTGGAAAGGCATCCCGTGTCCATGGCCTGGAAGACTCAGTATTGCTAAGATGTCAATGCTACCCAAAGTGGAGAAACAGGCTTAATGCCATCCGTATCAAAATCTCCATTTTTCCCCCAAAAGAGAAAAATTCATCCTAAAATTCAGATGGAATCTCAAGGGACACCAATGGCCAAAATAATTTTGAAACATAACAAAGCTGGATGTCTCACACTTCCTGATTTCAGAACTGATGATAAAGTTCCGAGTCAAAACAGTGTGGCACCCACACACAGACAGTCCCATGGACGAATAAAACTGACAGCCTAGAATAAACCCTCACTCACGGAGTCAAATAACTTTTGACAATGGTGCCAAGCCCATTCCATGGGGGAAAGGAGAGTCTTTTCAACAAATTTTGGGGAAAGTGGATATGCAGAAACAAAAAAAATGGAGTTGAGCCTTCACAAAACGCCGCACGCAAACACAACTCAAAACGGACCGCAGGCCGACGCGTAAGAGCTGAACTGTGGAGCACGGAGAAGACACGGGGGAGCAGCTGCGCGACACTGGATTTGACACAGATCTCCTGATGTGACACCAAAAGCAGACGCCCCGACAGTTGAAATAAATGACGTGGACTGCGCCAAGATGAAAAACTTCTGTACATTATGAAACATAACCAACAGAGTAAGGCGGCAGTGTGAGAAACGGGAGGAAACACACGCACGTCACGCGTCTCATCAGGGGTTAGTGTCCGGAATACAAAAAGGAGGACTTCTGTAGCTCAGCAACAGAAAAAAACCCAAACAACCCAGTTCAAAACTGGGCAAAGGACCTGAACAGACATCTCTCCAAAGAAGACAGACAAATGCCCAACAGCACGTGAAAAGAAGCTCAACATCAACTAATCGTTAAGGAAATGTGAACCGAAACCACAGTGGTGTATCATCGCCATTAGGACAACTACAGTCAAAAATGCAGAAAACAGCAAGTGTCAGCGAAGATGTGGAGGAACTGAAACATTCGTGCACTGTTGGCTGAAACGAAAAGCGGTGATGCTGCTATGGAGAACAGGACGGTAATTCCTCAGAGAAACAGCAGCGCCACCCCGGCTGCTGTGGCTCAGTGGACTGAGTGCCGGCCTGCGAACCAAAGGGTCGCTTGTCTGATGCCCAGACACGGCACGTGGCTGGGCTGCAGGCCACGTCCCTGGTTGGGGGCGTGCGAGAGGCCACCACACATTGATGCTTCTCTCCCTCTCTCCCTCCCTCCCTTCTCCTCTCTCTAAAAATAAATAATAAATAAAAATCTTCTAAAAATAGAAAATAAATTGGCAAGGAAAACAGAGACAGATTCATAGATAGTGAGTAGGATGACAGCTAAGGTGGGGGAGGTTGCAGGGTGGAGAGATTGAGCAAAAAGGAACAAGGACCCATGGTCATGAACAACAGTGTGGTGATTGCTGGGGGGAGAGGAATATAAGAGGAATAAAAGAAAATAAAAGGAAAATAAAATTGGAATGACCATATAAACCAACAATTCCACTCTGAGTACTGACCCAAAAGAACCAAAAGTAGGGGCTCAAGGACACATCTGTACACCCACCTTCAAAGCAGCACCTTTCACAACAGTCAAAAGGTACAATAAATAGAAGCAGCCTAAGTTTCCATAACAAATCAATGGACAAAGCAAAAGGTGGTATATGCATTCAACAGAACGTTACTCAGCCTTCAAGAGGAAGGCAATTCAGACACAGCGACCAAGCGGATGAACCTCCAGGACATTATGCTAAGTGTAATAAGCCAGTCACAAAAAGACAAGCGCTGTTGACTCTGCTTATCTGAGATGCCTAGAGCAGTCAAGTTCAGAGAAAGGACAGCAGGGCCTGGAGGGGGGAAACGAGGAGGTGTTGTTTCATGGGTGGCAAGTTTCAGTTTTGCAAGATAAAAAGGGTTCAGAGAAAGGCTGCACCGCAGTATGAATGTACTTAAGGCCGGTGAACTTGCAGGCGGTTAGGAGGCGGTGACCAGATGAAAGGGGGGCGGGGCCTGGGTGGAGGTGGGCCAAGGTGGGGGAAATGGGGCTATCTGTAATAGTGTCAACAATAAAAATAAAGTTTAAAAAAATGGTTAAGATGTTAAATTTTATGTACCTGAAGCCCACAAAACAATCTCTGGGTCTTTCTGTTATCTTGCTCATACGGTATGTGTATATCTTAGCACAATTTTTAAAAAAACTTTTTCTACTTTTTTAAAAAGTACTTGATGGAAGCAGAAAGAGTCATCCTGTGCTAGGTGGGGCTCAACGTGTTGGTTTTTCTGAAAACGGACCAGAGGGCAGTGGTTTTCACGAAGAGGCCGGATGAGTGCCTGCACCAGCACCGGGTGAGGCACGGAGTGCTCAGAGTGCAGAGAGGTGCCGAAACCCTTCATAATCCGTGTTCCCACCCACAAGCAGGCAGGGGGTCCAGACCAGCGACCTCTGACCACAGCCTCCGCACAACCGGCAAAACCGTTGACCTTCCCTTTAACTCATCGTATCAAAATGTGCACTCATGCCTACCTGGTCTTTACAAGCTTTAACACCTCTCCCTGGCCAGAAACATGTCCATTTCATGAAGAGTAGTATTACTACTTATTACTTAACGGTTATAGTTCTATAAATATTTAAAATTTACATGGTATTTATAGCTTAGTACTTAACGCGCCTCTAACAAAGCTACTTTTTGTCGAAACGCAGTTTCTGAACTTACCTCATGTTGATGTGGAAGGAGTTATTCTTGTTGACCTCGAAGCCTCCAGACCAGATACAGTTGGGCACGTCCATTAACCTGACACACAGCAGCTGGTCGTAGTCATTCCGGGGCCAGTGGAACACCACGCTGGAGCCGGGGAGGGTGGAAATGTAGCCCTCGGGGTTGGCTGTTCCCTGGAACACACGGCATCACTGGCTTTGGTTGGCAAGTCACGTCGGAACGGTAAACGTGGCTACGCAGCACCTACTCGGAGCCTTGCCACCTCCCAGAAGCTACCGTGCCACAGGCAAAGAATGGCTACTCGCCCCACAGAACTGACAGAGTTGAAGGGGAGACAGGCCATGACATTAACACTCCCGTGCTAGTGAGCACTAGTGACTCTTCAAAAGCACACCGCTTACCTGTCCCCTGGCAAACTCCCTCTGTGCAAACGCAAGCTTGTGGGACGACTTGTTATCTAACAGGTAACGGGGGGCAAAGATGACCATGCAGGTGTCGATATATCGACCTCGGCCTTTCTTGACATCAATACCTGCAAATAACAGAAACCACTGCCATGAATTAATCAGAGAAAAGGACGTTTGTGGTCTGACAAAAGTAAATAGGCTTCACAATGACTTAAGTTTAAGAAAACACTTGCCTCACCCAAAGAATCTGTCAAGCCTTCTAAGAGTGGAATAAAAAAAGCCATCACACTCAGAGTATTATTCTATATTCCCATTTAGGCCTCAAAAAGTCTCAGTGACAATATCAATACCCCTATAGTTCCTAGCTTCCTCATAAAGTGGGGACCATAATAACAGAAACAAAAAGATACAGGTGTTCAGTCACAGACACCTTTGGTTTCCGTTTATGAAGCTGACAACGAAGACAGCTTATGTAACGCATGTCTGCTTACATCTGGGACACAAAATCGCCTCCCCAAGCATAGTAGAAACTTAAGTTCTTAATTCCATTCTACACTACCCTGAACTCATGCAACTTTTCTCTAGTATTTTATTTTAGCTCGCTACCCAAGAATCCAGCTGAAACTTAATGCAAACTATTATACAGCTTATCGATTCTCAAAATACATGTTTTCAGCACCCACTGTGTACAGGAGGAAAAAAGCAAACAAAACACACAGCAAGGAAAGAAAGTCCTAATCAGTCAGAAGGGACTCTCAATGCATCAGGTCCCAAAGAAAGGAAAAAAATGAAACAGCACTGAATCATCTTTAAAAATCTGACAATTTTTAAAAACTCGAAACTCGGTGGGATGAACTATTTGTTCATGCGCACAATAAACACAGCAACCATACTCAAGGACACTGGGCTGAGCTCTGCTTATACAATGATAAAAATATTTACAGCACAGATAATACATACAATAATATTATTCAATAACTGAACTCTTAACACCAGTTGCACCCTCTACCGAAGGCCCCACGTTTAATTCTCACCACGACCTTCTGAGTGGGGTGTTTTCACTCATCCCGTTTTACAGATGAGGAGAGACCCAGGCATGGGAAGTGAGGTCGCCTGCCTGAGGTCGCGCAGCCAGGAGCAGCACGGCTGTAACTCGAACCCGGGCAGCCTGCCTCGGGGGCCCGTGCTTGCACCGCAGTGGGACATGTACGAGGACCCAACTCAGCAGCCAGCAAGTAGCAAGAGAACCAAAAAAGGAAAGAAACCTTAGAATGTGACAATTAGGTATCTCGGGCGTCCCAACATAATCCCAGTTACAAACATTCCAACCTGTTAACTCCGAAATTTATTTGCGCTGGCTTGAAGAATCTGGTGTTCCATTAATGTAAGTCTTCAAAATACCTGAAATACTGAGCAGATCTCAGTAACAAAAATCTCCGGAGCTCTGTGCGTCAGCAATGCTAAGGAATGCCAGAATAAAGACATGTTCCCTCTCACTCCTCCCTCTGCATCACACGGAAAAGCACTAACTGTCAGAAACGGCCATCATCACAGCTAGCCGACCTCGACTAACACGAAGTCTGCCCACAAAGGATGTGTTTGATATTATAAAAAGAATCTACAGTACCGAGATTCCATTTTTTGGAAAAAGCAGCCTTTTCATTTCCCTTTTCTTCTTAGATTGCTCTGGCGAAACCCCAGTCAATGAACAGCTGATAGGATAAAAATGCACCAAATTCTTTTCTCTGGAGATACATGTGAGGCTAACGGGCAAGGGCCTCCCTGGCTTTTGAGCTTGGGACTGAGCTTTAAACGTTCATGAGAGGGAGTTCGTTATCTGTCCAGCTCTCCGAAAACATTCAAGTAAGAGATTCCACAAAGTCCCTTGATATTAAATGCCAAGATCTCATGATCCTTAAGAATTATAAAGACCTATCTTACTCCTACCCAGTCTAGTCCTTTCGTTGATAGAGCAAAATATTTCAAATCATAGTTCTGTCCCTAAAAACATATGCAATAAGTTTTTAAAAAAGGTTTTATTTATTTATTTTTAGAGAGAGGGGAAGGGAAGGAGAAAGAGAGGGAGAAAAACATCAATGTGTGGTTGCCTCTCACGTACCCCCACTGGGGACCTGGCTTGCAACCCAGGCAGGTGCCCTGACTGGGAATAGAACCAGCAAAACCTTTGATTCGCAGGCCCACGCTCAGTCCACTGAGCTACACCAGCAAGGGTGTGTAGTAAGTTTTAATGTATGCATTTAGCACAGTGATTTTCAACCAGTGTGCCACAACAGTTTTTAAAACATGCAATAGCTGTCTAATTAGTCACGGGCACTGACCTCTCTTTTCCCTTGGACTGTCAAGGTTTAAAATGACCACAGCCAACACAATAACTGTCTGGTGTGAGTGCCCTGTCTTGAACCATAAATATACAAGTCATATAACAGAGTTGCATCTTATTGGTCACAAAGCACATCAAGGTTGTGTCTGATTGGTTAATTCTTAGTATCAGAAATCCTCATATACAAGCACCTGATTTTTTAAAAAGATTTTTTAAATTTATTTTTAGAGAGAAGGGAAGGGAAGGAGAAGAGAGGGAGAGAAACATCGATGTGTGGTTGTCTCTCACACCCCCCCTACTGGGGACCTGGCCCACAACCCAGGCACGTGCCCTCACTGGGAATCGAAATACCAACTCTTTGGTTCGCAGCCTGCACTCAATCCAATGGACTACACCAGCCAGGGCGGCACCTGATTTTTCAAAAAGTCACTTTGGAGCAAAAGTGGTAAGAAATGACTATTTTTTGTAAATTAATCAAAAGTATACCTATTTTTGTCAGATGGGCAAAAACAGCATTTTTGGGGGTGCCATGGAGTTTTAGGAACTAGTCGACGGGCACCATGGGATGAAGCAGGTCGAAAATCGCTATCTACATGTGAGCGTATACATGCACTCAGTGCACAGCTCTGGCCGGACTGCCCGACCTGCCTCCCTGCGAGACTTCTGTTATTCCTCAGCACCAGCTTCTAAGAGCTCCATCGCCCCACCCCACAATCTGTCCCAACAACAACTTCTAGCCAACCTGTGGTTCACGTACAAGACGCCCCGGAAGAAAACCAAACACAGCAGGAAGCAGCCTTTGCCTATTCGAGGGGTAGAGCAAAAAATGCCAGCAAAGGTAAAGTGAATGATCCTCAGCTGGAGGCTCAAATGAAAGTTTATTTCTTCTGTTAAAAGTCATAATGTCAACTTTGAAGGAGGCAGCCCCATAACAAGGGAGAATGCATATATATTCAGGTTGAAAAGTCACTGAAAGCAAACTGTACTTGGGAGAGACTGTAACTAGTAACACCTCACACGCTTAAACACGACCTGACCCTAGCCGGGACCCAGAGTAAACTGCTAACTACCCCTCGGGGTTCCCTTCTGCAACCTCGCCATTTCTGCACGGGTGCAGCAGCCACTGGTCACATAAAATGAAAATCTCAATTCTTCGGTCACTCTGGCCACACGGCGTAGCAATGTGCTCTCCAGTGCTCGGCAGCCGCGTGCGGCTAGTGCTACCGTACCGTGCAACACCGACCATTTCCGACACCGCGGAGGGTTCGACGGACAGTGCAGTCCTAGGTGGTTCCCCGACACTCAACGCTAAGTGGTGCTTTGAGGTCCTTGGGAATTATACACTAAAGGAAGGACACACTGCTAACTATTTAAACCCAGGGCACATTATATCAAATTTATCTTCATCCTGCAGAAAGTCTTTTGAGAGTTCCAGGTGGCTATGAGGCTTATAGGTAAAGTATTCTCTCCTCACCACCCTCCACCCTGTAAGCTAAGCTAGTTTAGGGGGCTTCTACTTAGCATGAGCACCAAGATGCACTTTATCGCATCTTCTGCCTCCAATGGGTACGCCTCACTCATAATCCCGCTCTGACCCGACTTCCCCGTCACATCTAGGCGAGTCGCTCAACCTCTCTGCTGAAGCTTCGAGGAGAACAATGCTTCTTACCCTCTCAGGGTTTGCAAATTTTAATGAATGCGTGGGAAAGGCTCGAGGATGAAAAAAGAATTCCAAGTGGTCCTATCATTCCTGTGAAAAATGAGGATGTAAGCCCAACTGACACTTCTCCCACACAGGTGAGTCTGGAACCACACGGCAGAGCCCCAGCCCGCACAGGGCGGCGCTTGGGCAGCTCCTCGGCCCGAGGATAACCAGCCCGTGCTGACACCCACTCCGAGAGAAGACACCTAACCCGACGTCAGACGAGAAAATCGGCACTTGCCGCCCAGCCACCGCGTGCGGCCAGCTTGCGACCCGAGCCTGAGGTCCCGGGCTGACGGCTCTGACTCTCCCACTGCCCCACGTGCGACCCACCAATGTTATAGATCAGCCCGGGGCGGTTTCCTTGCTGGATGACTCTCAAAGCTCGCACACCACTACCGCCATCCAGGGAGAAGCCCTGACACCAGCCCGGCATGCCTTCGGGATGGATCCCCCTTCCGATTCTCATCGTGCAGCTGTGGGGCAGAAAAGCACAGGTTTACACGTTCGTCCGTCCGGAAGTCGCGTCCACCTGCTCTAACCAGGACACGCTGCTGCTACGGCTGTCACCCAGACCGACAACCCTAACGCTGACTCTCCCTCACTCACGCCACTCCCAGACACGGCAAGGCAGCCACTGCCCTGGTGGTTAGCCCCCGTCTCAGAGGCGGCCACAGTACGACAACCTGCAGAGTGTGTGGACGCCCTCGCCTGAACACTTCAGGGAGAAAACGTTAAGGCTCTATGAGCATACGGCATGCAGAAAGTACTACAATATTTATCGTCCCTCTGAGAAACAAGGACTTGACTTTCCTGACTCGGGGGTTTCCAGGGTTCATGAAATACCCTGAACATATCCGGGAAGTGTGCACACAGTTCTGCACATCCAAGAAAAACGTGCAGAGAATGCGGCTAATGGCACATTCCCTCTGAGGACCGGCTCTGTGAGGACAGCAAGGCACCATTTCATCGGCCAGTGTCGAATCACAGACCCTGGAGCCGTAATTCCTGGGCGTGTGTTCCAGTTCTCCCGCTAATGAGCCACATAACCTCGGGCAGGTGCCTCTCTCTCTCTCTCTCCGAGTCTCAGTTTCCTCATCTGAAAATAAAACAGTCTTTCCTGCCCTGCCTAATCCACTGGGGTGCTGGGAGAATCCAATGAGATGGTCTCCGTGGAAATGCTTTGGTAGCTATGCACTCCCTGGAGAAAATGAGCTGTTGTGAGTGTCAAGTCCTAGATCGAACACTGTCAAGCCTCTCAGAAAGAGTAAGACCGGGCTTGCCGGCCACGTCGGGTGTCTGCATGTACACCACGTCCAGCACCAGCCCAGATGCCAGCCAGCCCTCCCTGGGAGATGCATCTGCACCCCTGGCGTGGGGCACCCCCGAGCCTTCCTCGTAAGCTCGTAGCAAGCATACTTCCGCGGATGGCGGGCTATGCCCTTTTGGCAGTATCAGATACGCCCATGTACCTTTGGGTTATGGCTATAAATCAAGACTCCTGTATGGCAGAATGTCACAATCAAAAACAAAGGAAAGTAACAGTCATACCATACATTAAAAGGACTGTCTTCTAATCCTCACAATTATTGCTTTTCTCTGCCTTTTAAACATGCAAGGAATGCTTTGAGATCCTGAAATGGCATGTTTTATTTCCAGAGTAAGAGAGGCATTTCAAAACCTTACACAAAATGACCTGGGTTGGATTAATGGGGCGGAGGCTTTGCCAGAGGTCCAGTCACCCCACCCCACCCCACCCTACCCCCCTGCACCCCTACGCCAGTGCCCCTGCCTGTGCTGAGACCTTACAGGGGAAGAAAACTGTGCAGAGATGCGGGTCTCTCTTCACTGGCAGAGTTACGACTAGAACTACTTCAATACGTGTAAAATAAAACTAGCTTTCATTATAAACCAAGCAAGTGGTTTATTTCCACTATCAAGTAACGGAGAAATCCGATCCGAAAGCATCCCGCTAGGTCACGGCCCCACCCCCCGCCACGCCAGGACTGCTGTCTGCAGGGCACTCTGCTTACACGCACGCACTACAGCCTCCGCTAATTTCCCCTTCCCCGGCCATCATCTCCCCTTCCCGTCAGTGACCGCGCTCACAGGTTCGGCTGCTCCTTGTCGGCGTGGCAGAACAGCAGAGGGCTCAGGCTCCGGGCCAGCTCGTGCTCCTCAAACTGGCCTGCAGCGTCCGTCTTGGCGTTGTCCTGCCTGAAGATCAGCGGCAGCCCTTCGGGAAAGAGGGGGAGAGTGTACGTCAATCCCGCCCAGTCTGTCCAAGACAGATATGAATGGTAAAACTAAAAAAAGTCATCGTGGGGAAAAAGAGTAAAAACTGAATTTATTTAGTGGGTTCAGAGTTTGTTGTCTGGAGGACCGTTCTGGCGATGACCGAGCACGTACTATGGAAGCAGGGCAGTTCCGGAAGCTGAGGCTGCTGAAGCGGTCTGTCGGCACTGGCCCCGGTCAGTCAGCTAAGCAAGCAAGGGCCAAACGCCCGTGGCCTACCTGAGCAGCCCCTACACTCACCCGTTTTGTTAATCAACCAGTACGGTGCAGAAATAAAGATCTTCAAGGACCCTTCCGCTCTGCACACGATCCGGATGGTGAGGTTCAGCTGCCGCCGGTTGGTGTCGTAGAGTCGCATTCTCACCATATAGTTCTGGGTTCCAGGCGGGATGAGCAGCTCTTTACAGAGCGGAAAGTTCTCCAGTGACACCCCTAGAGGACACAGAAGCCATTGTCTTTCTGCGTTCTCGCTTCGGTTTGTTAAAATCATTAACAAGTGAAATTGGATTCCTTTTGGAAAAATCAGTGACTGTGTCTCTCACTAGCGAAAGAATCTCATTAGAATGGCCATTTTCATCTAACTGAGGTGAGAATATGTATGAAGCAAACCAGATGGCCTGGAAGTCACACTAGGGAGTCTGAACTGCACATTTAGAAAGATGAAAAAACCAAAAAGCTACCAATGACAGCTATGATTAGGAAGAGCTCATTACGCATCAGGCCCTGTGCCGGGCACCTAAAACAAAATGACGGCAACCTGCCTGCTTCTGAGCCCCAGCCTGGCCTTCCCAGCTGCAGGGCGCAGGGTGAGCTATTTGCCCTCGCTGTGTCTCGTCTGCCGAATGGGGATAACGACAGCATCTGTACGTGCCGCAGGACTGTCATTAGAAGTGACATTCCATGGGAAGCGGACGGGGAAGATGAGGAGTGCTGGGTGTGCACCCGCTGCGGTGGGCGGAGGACACTCCACCCCACACCGGGGCTCGCAGGCGCTGGCCGAAGGCGTACGTAAATGCCCGGGCACAGGCCCGGTTTCTCTGGGACGGACACCTAGCGCTGCACTGCTTTTCCCTTCCGGGTGCTCCCTGGCACACCAGCTCATCGCCGTGCAGCACGAGTTCAGCACGTTCCGCGCTCCTATCTGCGAAACGCAGAGAGCAGCTGTCTCTCTGCCTGAAACGTGCCGCTGTGAAGATCAAATGAGACGATATACAAAACCGGGAAAAAAAATGTGTTTCGAGTCATCATCATTTCAACATGTCTCCAACAGCCCTGAAGAAACCTACTTCCTGCCCAAACTCCGGATGCACCTCTTTGTTATAAGCACTACAAGTAGGATGGTGATTCTAATGATGTTCTCTCTGCCTCCAGTTACCCGTCCCTAGAGCTGAACATACCCAATGCACTGAGCACCCCGAACCTGAACTTCTTCATCGGGAAGAGGACGCGGAACCACTGCCTAAGGGTTACATGAGAGCATGCATGTGAAACACGTGATCTGCAGCACACGGTGCCTGCGGCACAGTGCGTGCTTGGCACATGCTTTTCCCTTTCCTGAACGGAGAAGGAGAGACAGATGATTCTGCTCATTTTAGAGCTGGGAAAAAGCATGGTTTGAAAAGACAGAATGACTTCCTCTAGCCATACATCAAATAAGCAACCCAAGAAAAAGGCTCTCTCGGGTGCTTCCTCTGGAAATCTTTTGAACTTGTTCAATTATTTTCTTTTAATAATTTTCTAACTTAGAAGTTTCCCATTTTTTCAGAACTGCATAAATCCTCTGAGCTGGCTTATCGAGAGAGTGTACGTGCTACAATTTCTCCAAAATCTTTACCGAATGATCACAAAATACTGGCATTTTCACGGAATGACTACAAATGACAATGCAGCTCGACCCTTACCTAGTTCAATGTTCTGGGATGTGTCCGCTGTGTGGAGAGCCACCTCCTTGCCAGGCTTCAGCGTCCCATTGATGGGCATTCCTTTCACATAGAAGTCAAGTTCACAAGGGAGCAAATTGCAGATGACCACCGTCGGCAGGAGGTATATGGTATGCCCGGGCTGCCTGAAAATCTGTTTCGCACTGTCAGAAAATATGTTTGAGGGCATGTAATCTGGATAATTCTCTTTCTTTATGGCCACACAAAACCTGTGAAGAACAAATGGTGGGAAAACCATCAGCCTGAATGAAGAGCTTGAATTTTTTCCTCCTCAGCTAAGTATGAGAAAGCATAACATTAAAATGGTTCAATAATTCAGTGCTTGCAATTTAAATCCCGATAAAATGTATAGATTTTAAATGTTCAGCTTTGTGGGTTTTGATGAATAAATACGTCTCTATAGCTACCACCCAAAACCAGTGATGAAGAATAATTCTCTCAGCCCTGGCTGGCGCAGCTCAGCGGATTGAGCTCGGGCTGCGAACCAAAGTATAGCAGGTTCGATTCCCAGTCAGGGCACATTCCTGGGTTGCGGGCCACGGCCCTCAGCAACTGCACATTCATGTTTCTCTCTCTCTCTCTTTCTCCCTCCCTTCCCTCTTTAAAAGTAAATAAATAAATCTTGAAAAAAAAATAATTCTCTCACTCCAGAAAGTTCCTCATATCCCCTTCTAACCAAAACCCTCTTCCCCAGCAATCAAGCAACCACTCCCTGACATTTGCCGCTACAGATCAGTGCCTGCTCTGGAGCTGCACACAAATGGAACGACACGGCACACACTACTCTTTGTGTCTGGCCGTTTTTGCATAACGTGAGGTATCGACAAGACTCAGGCGTGCTGTGTGCATCAGTTATCTGATTCATGCCCCAATGTAGGAGCGCACCGGTTTCAATGCGCTCGTTATCCTGCGGACAGACAGCCAGGTGGGCGGGACCTCCGGGTCAGTCTATTGAGAATGGAAATGCTAGCAATACTGAGTCTTCCCATCCACAAATTCGGTTATACATATTCCCAGCAAGGTTTTGTAGTTTTTAGAGTAGAAGATTGGTACATTATTCCTTAGATTGATCCCTGGGTAATTCACGTTTGATGATGCTAGCGGCAAATGGTATTTTTTTAAATCACATTTTCTAACTGTTCATGGCCAGAAAGTGGCCAGAATATAAAAGCATATAACTGCTTTCTATGGGTTGATCTGGAATCCTGAAATCGTGATAAATTCATTAGGTCTTGTAATTTTCCATGGTGTTTTCTACATACAGACCATATTTTTCGAACTATAAGATGCCCCCCCCCCCCCCGCAATTTGGGAGGAATAATGGTTGTTAATGCTGCTGTTGAGTGCTGTTTACATTTACATTGGTGAAATAATATGTTATTAAATATTTTACCACGTTTTTTGCTTCAAAATTTTTCCCTCTATTTTCCTCCTCTAAAACCTAGGTGCATCTTATGGTCCAAAAAATACGGTAATTGTGTCATTTGCACACAGAAGAAGTTTTGCTTCTTTTCAGATCTTTATGTTTTTTTTTTTTTTCAGTTTATTTATTTACACTTATGGCAATGGCGAGGACGACTGCAACCTCGAAGAGAATGGCTGCTTCCTCACCTTAAGGACAAGAGTTTAAGGTTTCACCAGGAGTTTAGGGGCAGCTGTAGGTTTCTAACAGATGATCTTTAACGGACTGGAAACATCCCCTTACATTCCTATTTCACTGGGCATCATAGCGAACAGGTACTGAATTCTATTAAACGCTCCCCCAATCTTTTATTTTCTGCCTTACTGATGTGATGTGATTTTTTTTTTTTAGTCTTTCAGTCTCTTAACATGGTGAATTACATTTATCAATTTTCAAATGTTAAGCTAATTATTATATCCCTGGGATAAACCTCACTTGCTGTTTTCTATTTAGTTATTTTTGCTAAAACTTTTTGCAACTCTTCATGGGGAAATGTCGGTTTGTAATTTTCTTTATATAATATCTCTACCAGTTTTGGTATCAGGGATATGCTAGCCTTATAAAATGAGCTAAGAACTGATACTTCCTCCCCTAGTTTCTCAAAAAGTTTGTCTAGAGCTGGTATTATTTCTTCCTTAAATGTCTGGTAGAATTCACTAGTGAAGCCATAGAATCCTGGAGTGTTCTTCGTATGAAGGCTTTTTATTACAAATTAAACTTCTTTAATAGATACAGGGCTATTTGGATTTTCTATTTCTCCTTTGTGTCAGTTTCGGTAACCTGTATTTTTTAAGAAGTTTGTCATTCCAGGATAGAATTTATTTGCATAAAATTGTTCATAACATCTCCTTTTAAACCTTGTAATGCCTGCAGGGTCTATAGTAATGTCTCCCTTTTTCATTCCTTATATTGGCAAATTGTTTTCTCTCTCTCTTCTCCATGATCATTCTTATTAGAGGTTTATCAAATGAATCCTGCCTGAGCAATACGGTTCCGCTGGTTGGGTGTAGTCCCACACAGCCCAGGGTCACTGGTATATTCCCGGCCAGAGCATGTGCCTGGACTGTGGGTTCAGTCCCTGGCCGGGGCCCTTCCCGGAGGCAACAGACATGTTTCCCTCTCTCTCCCCCTCCCTGTCCCTCTCTCTAAAAATAAATTTTTTAAATCTTTTTAAAAATTATGAATCTGATTCATAATCTTTTAAAAAAAAGATTTTATCAAAGTCAATTTTGATATTTTTTAAATTATTTTTTCTTTCATTGCCTTTCATCTTGTTTTTATTGTTGCCTTTTTCTTTTTATTTAACCTGCTCTTCTCCTCCTGCCTTAAGGCCGAGGCTCAGAGCAGTGACTTCACATCTTCCTCATCTTCTAACGTGAATATTAAAGCTGCACGTTTCCCTCCAGAACCGCTTTCACCGCATCCTCCACATTTCAGTATGCCTGGTTTTTATTATTATCCAGTTTGAAGTACTTTAATTTCATTCGTGATTTCTTGTCGGATTCATGGATTACTTAGAAATGTATTGTTTAACTTCCAAGTATTTGAAGATTTTGTAAGTATCTTACAGTTACTGACTTCTGGTCTAATTCTATTGTGATCATGAAATATATTGTGTATTGTTTCGATTCCTAAATATTTATTGATCTTTGTTTCATGACCCAGTAGATGGTCTCTCTTGATGAATGTTCCATGCACACTTGAAATAAACGTGTAGCCTGGAGTTGTTGCTGAAAGTGTTTTATAAACATCAATTACAACAAGCTGATTGATTAGCACTGTTCAAATCCTTGTATGTCTTTATTGGTTTTGCTTGCTTTATTAATTACTGACAGGGAAGTGTTAAAATCACCAATTGTGCCTGTGTATCTATTTCTCCCTTTATCTGTTACCAACGGGCAAATCTTGATAAAGGGTGAAGTGGCATTCTTTGTTCTATTCTGGCACCTCTTCTGCAAGTTTAAACTAAATGAATGCTTGTCTTCACTATAAAGAAAACTAAAGCTGGTAACCTCTAATTTACATAAACTCAGCCCTGGCTGGTGTGGCTCAGTGGATTGATCACTGGCCTGCAGACCAAAAGGTCGCCGGTTCTGATTCCCGGTCAGGGCACGTGCCTGGGTTGCGGGCCAGGTCCCCAGCTGGGAGTGTGAGGGAGACAACTGATAGACGTTTCTCTCACACATCGATGTTTCTCTCCCTCTTTCTCCCTCCTGTCCCCTCTCTCTAAAAATAAACAAAATCTTAAAAAATACATTTTAAGTCACTAACACTAACAATCCAGTATGTTTTCCAACATTAAATCTAGTAGCTTATTACCTACACTCTTCAGAAGGGGAAAGGAGGAGTCTGAGTAATTTAGACAATTTTGTCAAAGTCCCCGAGAAAAGTCAGTACTAGGTGCATGAGCCTCCATCCAAATTCCTTTGCAATCTGTCATTTTAAAAACTCCTGCCCTGGCTGGCGTAGCTCAGTGGATTGAGCACAGGCTGGGAACTAAAGTGTCCCAGGTTCGATTCCCAGCCAGGGTACATTCCTGGGTTGCAGGCCATAATCCCCAGCAACCGCACATTGATGTTTCTCTCTCTCTCTCTCTCCCACTCCCTCCCTTCCCTCTCTAAAAATAAATAAATAAAATCTTAAAAAAAAACAAAAAAAAACTCCTAACCCCAGGGTTTTGCTTCCCCATTTAGGAATGGGGACCGGTAAGTTTCTTCTTCCCTCCCTACGTGTCCTCTCTTCACGCTGACGCACACATCCACGTGCCTAGTAGAGTATGTACGAATGCCATGTTCTTTGGCTGTTTCTCCAACACACACCAGATAATAAGCCACAGCCCCAACCCCCGCCAGGGGTTGACCTTTGAATCCTTATGAAGTCTGACACCAGAACCTGGGAAGTCAGAACTTCAGGGTTCCAGATGAGCGCAGCTGCATCGCCGAGGGTCCTCAGAGGAAGCACAAAGGAGAGAAGAAAAGCAGAGGTTATGTGTGGCCGCAGCGCCACGCATACCTAAAGAACCGGCTCTTCTCCGTGTCCATGGAGTGGCACTCCCGCTTGCTGCTGCTGACCTCCGCCGTCTTCACCACGTTGGTCCAGTGAATGGGAGCCTTACAGAAGAACACGCCCAGCCCTTTGGGCCGGGCCTGCAGCCGCCAGGAGGTGAGGTGCAAAGGCACAGCGAAGGAGTCCCCGGGCATGACGGCGGGAAGCACCACGGGCTCTGCCACAGGAGGAGGTGTCAGCGCGTCCCGGCCGGGGCCCGCCGCCCGGAGGCGCGCCGACCCGAGAATGAAAGGAAGGCGGGCTACACCAAGACTTACTGTCCGGAGCTGACGGGCTGTCCAGTCTCAGCTCCATTGGGGTCTCCAGTCTGTTCTTCACAATGAGGGCGGACCGCACAGTGATCACTTTCCGGGCGCTGCCTTCCATGGTCACCGCGAAGACCACCCGGACGGGGGGGAGGGAGGAGAACTGCGAAAAAGGTGCAGAAGTCAAAGAGCACAGCTGCCATTTTAAAAAAAAAAAAACACATAAAAATACAACACCAACCAGCATGCCTAAATCGAAGCATCCTATTGTTACCATAGCTCTTTGGTGGAATTAGTCAGTCAGCCCTGAGACCACTCAGCTTTAACAGGAACACATATCCTATAACAGCACACTCTCAAAAGAGCGGACTCTAAACATTTCTGTAACAGCAGTTATTCCACTCAGAAGTGATATTATTACAAAGTGAGTCACAAAAAAAATCTGCCCCAGGCCTCTAGACACATTGTAAAGAACTTCACGTAAGATCGGTGATGACCCATCCAATTTCCCAGACTTCTGCAATGTCGTAAAAAGCGCCTGCTGGAGGCTGCCCTTCGTGCACGACACTGTTGGGTCCCTCCCTACGCACCGGCCCTCCCCTGGGAGCTGAGCAGGACTTGTTCTCAACCCTGCTGGAGGGGAGCAAAGGCCATCCAAGGCACCTGAGAGTCCAGAAATGCTGAGGCAGGACCTGGTCAAACATTAAATGATTTACCTTCCGTGGTGTTCTCCTCCTAGACTAATATTAAAGTGAGGAAACATCCTCTGAACGGGAACAACGGGTTGGGTACCGTCCAAAACACGCAAAAGCGAAAGGAAGTCTCCTGAGACTACACCTTGTCTCTGCGAAACCCAGGCCGCGGACGACAGAGGGCTGCCTGCACGGGGCTGCCTTTCACGGGGACAACAATAACTTCTTCCTGGTGTCATAAAAATTGCTCTCTAGGCCCACATGCTATATTCGCTGACATGCCCACAGAGAGAAACCAATCTCTGTACTTCAAAGAATTCCCAAAACAAACTTCTCTTTCTTCACGGCGTCTTTCTAAGCCCCAGTTAACAACCACTCTTTTATAAACAGGGCCCCGAGTCTCAGAAACTCAGTGTAATGGAGGAAAATAATTTATCTTTGGTCCTGGGCCGCGGCCACTGCTTTCTTTTTCCATACATTCATTCACGCAGCCAGCACAGATTTTGTGCCACAAAACTTTTTTTTTAAGTATGAAACCCTATCCACCAGGTAAGCCAAAGAGGTTCCAAAACTATCCTTCCTCGCGCGAGTGTCCAGGACACACTGACAGTGTTTTTTTCACTGCAGAAACAAACGACGCCACACCACAGCTTTTCACACTGCCAGCTCTTTTATTAAAGCCAGCGGTATGTGAAAACCAACCTAGCAAGCAACAAAATGAAGAGCTCCGTGGTTTGCACCAAGACTTCCAGGAAGCCCCCGAGAAAAGGCAAACTATTTCCTCCTGGAGCGCAGTCAGAGAGACGGGGCAGGACTGCCCCCGAGGGCCCCCTGACCCTGCCCAGCAAAGCGCGGTGCGGTGGGGCCAAGGCCAATAACAATCATTTCAAGTCTTGATCTCGACACCTTCAAGCTTAGCTACAACCTCACATTTCAAAACATACTATCCCTAAGGGGGCAGAAATGATAAGCAAAAACCTAAAAACAGTTTTTTAGTGTCATCTTGTGATGTTTCAATAGTCAAAGAAGGAAAAAAAATCTTACTTTTTCATTCTTATTTACTTTCATGACCTGTGGACCCAAACCTATGAAATGCATATAGCCACATGAGGGTTAATTTATATTTTAACTTAGAAGGAAAAAAAAAGCGCTGGCCCCAAACCTTTGCTTCTTCTCTCCTTGCCTATAATATTCAGTCCCACACACCAAGTTAGGTGAAAACATTTTCTGGCAAGTTCTTATCAAATGAAGGTAATCATTAACAGCAAAGAAGAGGGATAAATTCCAGTCGCTTACATGTCGTAAAATCCTCTGAGCATTAAGAAACAAACGCCTTCGTGCGGACCGGGTGCAGTGTAAACGCTTAATAAACCCCGTGACACAGGGGAGTGATACTCACGTAAACCTGGGGGTGAATGATGTTTGTTCTGCTGCCGGGGCTGCCAATCTAAGGAAGATCCCAAAAGTCAGAGAGTCAGCACAGACCTAAGATTACAGCCACCATCAAGTTCAACGACAATGTAATTTGCTTGAAGGTGCGGCTGTAAATAAGCAGCCTCAGTAAAGTACGCTCTGCTAACCAAGAGAAAAACATCTGATCTTAGAAGACATGGGAAAAACAACACTCACTTTACAACTACCCCATGGATGCAAAAGTTTTCCAGAACACATTTATACAACAGAAATGCATCTCTTGGAGGAATCAGTCCTCTCATTACTAGAAAGGAAATTAGGCAGAAAGTTAATCTTGAAAGGAAGTGTCCTTTTCTAGGAAACACGGGGCGCACAAGAAGAACGGGGAAAAGGACGGCATGCTTCTGGGAAGGAACAGGCGTGGCACAGGCCGCCATCTCTGGAAGCCACACTTCCCCCCTCGTCACTGGCCCCCCGCAGTGAGCACGGTCAGCCCACGGAGTGCGGCCGAGTCCTGGACGACAGCACCCGTGGCAGATGCCTCGGCTGGAAGGCCGGCCCCTGCCTGCCCATCCTAGTCAGGGATGCGATCCACATCATCCCGGGCTGGTCCACCTCCCCCGAGAACCGCAGGCCGGGGTCAAGTTCGGGCCAGGGTGAGCAGGAAGATGCGTGATCAGAAAGTAAACAACGGAGGGTACCTGGCTCTCTGCCAGAGAGGAGAAGCTGGGGAGAAGGCGCTAGAAGGGTCAAGGAGCAGCGTTACAAGAAACTCAAAGACAGGACACGCGGGAAGCGTAGCGGTGTGTGAAGTACAGCCAACGCGTGTCAGGCAGACCAGCAGACCGCCAGGCAGGCCCGCTGAGCGAGAACTGGGTCTGCACGGATGACGTGTGAGCGTCAACTCTAGACCTTGCGTTTTCAGTGGGATTATCTACACACTGGTTACCAGTGCCTACAATGGCTTGACACAACCTTACGTCTTCTTCCTAGAACTAGAGGAAGTGAAGGACAAGGAAACTTCAGTAGAGCAAGGCTGTTACAGGCTTCACCGAGTGCCTGGGTGTAAGGGCGCGTGGTCGGGGCACAGTCTACGCCCATCCCCCCCCCACCACCACACACCGTAGAGGACGACGAATTCTTATCCGGTGCCGCGTATCGGAAGAAGGTCCCCACTTTGTCCACGGACACAGGGCTCACTTGCTCCCAGCCATTCACTCTCACTTGCAGCTGGTGAATCCGGAGGTCATGGGTGTGTCTGCAGCAGAACGCGGAGAAAGACAACAGGCACAGCCTTATAAAGGAAAGAAGACTAGAGGCCAAGACCCAGATCTGATTTACTACATAATGCCATAGAAACCCAGCTGGCCAAGCCTTTTTTTAGTGATGACTTGGTGCCGGGGAAATCAAGAGGATATGCTCACTGGGTCTCACAGTAAAAACCGCGGGATCTGCAGAGCGCGAGCAGGAGCGGCACTTGCCCTCCCTTCGCATGGCCCCGCAGACCCCGTGAACTCGCCCAGGGGCCCCCCCACCCCCCGCCCAGCCCGTATGAAATAGTGCCACCCGCCAGCTAAAACTAGGTCAGCGGGGTAGTCACAGTGCTCTCCTAGCGGTCTGATAGTATAGCTGCACTCCTGGAAACACCCACAGCACTTTCTGCTCCGTCCTTTCGCTGAACCCCACTTCTCCCAGAACCACCCTCGGCCCTGGCTCGGTCCCCTCCCCACGGCGGCAGACAGGTTGCGGGAGACGGCGCCCTCGGCGCTTCAGAGCTGAGGTGCTGGGCGGAAACTGAAGCAGAAAGCGGTGGGCAGAACAGGAGGAACGGGAGGAAATTGCACATTTAATTCCATTTTAGATTTTGCCTAATTCAAGCCAGAAGCCTGAAATGGGGAGCTGGATTTGAGGCTGACAGGAAGGAGGGAGGGAGGGAGGCAGGGATTGGGATACAGTGTGCTAGAGGGGGGAAAGCCAGAAAAGGCATTTATTTTGATGAATTCAAGAAGAACAGTGGGACCTGAAATGGGTTACAAAACGTGGGATCTAAAACGGAAATGACAGAGAGGTCACGCAGAGGCAGTGCTTATTAAGAAGTTCAGCTAACGGTTGCACTTCTGATGTAACAGAGGCCGTGCTCATGAGAAGCACAGCTACCAGTTCTCTAATGAGCTCCTCTAGGAACTCTGTGGAACGGGAAAGTGCTCGCCACTCATCCCTGGAAACTCTAACACGGCTTCCAGGACCATGCACCCAGAGCAGTGATGTCTTTAAACTGCACTTTTCCCGTGCCACCACTGGGGGCCACGCGCTCACAAGGCCTGCTGCGAGGGAGAAGCACGTGCTGGAGGGCAGAAAGCTCCATGGGAAGAAGTGTCCGTCCAGGAGCAGGTCTGCACACGAAGACCTAAGGCCTTGTGAGAGCAGCAGGCCGAAGCCAGCCAACCTCCTCCACTTCAGCTCAGCCCGAAAACAGACCGCGGCTCAAATCCTAACACCTTCACCTCTTCCCCAGACAGCCCTTCCGCTTGAAAGTGTTTGCAAGACCAGAGCACTTGGTGAGGTACTGCGTGACCTCTCGGTAAGCAGCCATACCCGTCCCTCGCGTCTGTCCTAGGTCCTTGGCTGGCCATGTCGGGAGCGAGTGCCAGCAGTCTCCCTAGATGAAGGGTTCTTATCCTCTTCAGAATCACTTTATCTTATCAGTATGGCTCTGCTCTCTGAAAGCATCTGCTTGCTAAAAGTGCTGTGTGGCTCCTATGCAGCTTAAAAATTGAAATCGACATGCTTTAAAAACCTCTGCAGAATACCACGTCACCAATGCACCACGCAAACCAGGCCGGAGGGCAATGTGTTGGAGTGTTGTGCCCTGTCTGTACTTCAACCAAATTATGTGAAACACGCACGTCCGACAAAGCGATAACTAATGGGAAATGAGATGTATTTCCAAGATAGCAAGAGAGTCATTGTATTTTTTTTACATTGTATTTATTTTTCCCCATTACCATTTAGTCCCCTTGCACCCCCGATAGTCATTGTATTTTTTAAAAGGAAACACTAAATCATTACAATCTTTAATAAAGCGAAAGGACAGAACATTCGAGACGCTCGCATCATACATGAGGAAAAGAACGGACCACACTTTACCTGTGTCTTAGCTTCCCACGTGCTTCAAACTCAAAGGGAATCTCTTCGCCCGTGAGGACTTCCCGCCACTCACTGACGTTGTGAGCATCGTCGAGAAAGGCTCCGTTCTCTTCGGGAACCACCCCTGGGCTCCCGCTGTGAGACAGGGCGGCCCTGGAACCAGATGAGACACCGCCCGCTTGTCCCTCTCTCTCGCCAGCTCCCGCCCACACAGCGCTCAGTGCTGGGGGCAGCATGACCGGGCTCCCGCGGAGGGTCCGAAAGGTCAGTAACTACAGTCATCTCCACGGTCAAGCACCGCTGACAGCTGTCGCCGCACACTCACCTGCCCCCAGCACTGAGCCTGCTGCACAGGGCACTGTGTAAACTGAGTCACGACTTGGAAAGGCAGTATTACGTGACTGCAAGCACTTCCCAGACCTAAACTTTCTTAAAAACAAACCAACCAGAAAGTCTCCGGTAAAGCATTATCGCACTTAGTGGAGGAAAAACGTGGCTTCCGATCAGCTGATTCTGCTACCCGTTCCGTGTTCTTCATCACCCTGCCCGGGACCCAGCAGGCAGAGCCACGGAGAACGCCCTGCAGCAGTTTAGGGAAACTCGTACTTGTTCTCCGGACTCCACCCGATGCTATCTGGGCTGAAGCGTGTTCAGGGTTTGACAATTCTCAGGGAGGGTAAAGGGAAGAAAATGGGAGATGTTTTCAGAGCAGCCTCAGAAGAAAGATGTAAGACGTTTGGTTTCATAACCACATACAGCTTCCTTCAAGGGGCGTGGGGGCTGAGGAGCAAACACGGGACGACTTTCTCTCTCGCGTCCCACTCACACCCTTCCTCTGCCCGACTTGGACTTTAAACATAATGTCTACCAGGATCAGCATCGTAACTTGGGCATTTCAGGCTCAAGACCTACTTCTCTGACTACGGACTCCACAGAGAGCCAGGCAGCAAGTTCCTGATTCAAATACCATCCAAGAGCCCCGAGAAGGGGCTCACCGGGCCAGTGCACAGGAGCCTTTGGTGGCAGAGATGGCTCGGGGTGACAGGTCGAGTGTCCTTACCTGGTGGGGGTGGTGGTCAGGGTGGCGAACCACAAAGTGCAGCCTGTGTGGTTCCTCAGGGCAAAGGGGACGAAGGGCTGCCTGCGCTTCGGGGTTTTCACCTCTGCTATGGACAGACAGACAGACAGCAGCCGTTAGCATCGCCTCCATCTCCGCAGAAGAGACCCCTCCCCCTCTGTCCCCCCACCCCGCCCCGCCCCGAGACAGTACCCACAAGGGTCTCTTGGCAAAGGGGCTGAAGGAAGGGGGAAGAGAGAAGGAACTACCACCACTGAGCCCGCAGGGTGGATGGAACCCCAGGGAGTCTGCTGCCTGCTGCGGGACGCCTTGGTCCCCCCAACAGCTGGCTGTGACGGGCGGCTGCCCCGGCCCCCAATTCCCCCACCACCCCTGTGGGCCCCATCTCAGCAGAGGGCGCCGGGACCTAACTTGGCTGGAATGGAGAGAGGGAGAAAGAGAAGGGGACCCCTGCTACTCCCAGGAAACATACTATAAGTAACCCAGACTTAGCGAGATAGGTCACACCCACGTGATTAAACTTGGTCCAAACCACCTGCACATTAACAAAGCCTCCCTTTCTGTAAAAGTCACCCTGCAGTCACATTATTCCTATGACGATGAAAGAAAAGCATCTCTCCTATTCTCCTATACTAACTGTTGGGGTTTCTTCTCCCTGGAGGATCAGAAATGTACTGTCCTAAAGGCTTTCACATGAAACGTTTAGCTCCTTAGTCGACACGGGTACCCCCACCGCCTGCCTACGCAGGGCAGGTGCCAGCGAGACTACAAAAAGAGCATAAACCACAGTTTCTTTTCATGAAACAGTTTCTAATCAGGGCAACTGGAAAGGAACACTGATCAACACAAGACTATAAGTAACCAAGTTCTAGAAAGACAACTGGCCTGACAGTAAACACTACAAGAGAATCAGCAAAGTGAGAGACCGCATGGCCGGAAAGAGCCCAAAGGCGGCCCAGCGGCTCACAGCCTGCCCTGCCAGCGGTCGGGCGCTGCACAGAGGCTGCCAAAGGAGGGAGGACGTCGGCTCCTCCGACCCAGGGCCTGAGTCTCCTCTGCGGCCACACGAAGAAGGGGGCAGGGTGGGCAGCAGGAACCACAAAGGCCACATGCTCACGCCACACACACACTGGCAACCAAGGGGGGCACGGCCCGTCTCCCAGGTGTCTCGCGTGAAAGCACAGACAGCCGGAGCGAGCCCAGCACCCAATCGGCCTGCAGCTGTGCAGAGAACGACATCTGGAGGTGGCTGCCACTGCTGATCTTCCAGGCCCCCACGCCTCCCGCCAGCAAAACAAGAAGGGAGGCCGCGCAGCCTGGCCTCCGCCACCTCCCAGGTGAGGCGTGGGGCGGGTCACAGGTCGGTCCTCGCCGCTGCCTTCGCGTTCCCTTGGTTCTCTTTGCTCACGCAAGCGGACTTTTCTTAACTCACCTTCCCTTTCTCACTGTACTGTTTTCCACCACCACTTAGCCCCTCAGGCCCCGCCCCCTGCCCCCGCAGTGGCCACCCTGCTGTCCGAGTCCGTGAGTCCTTTCTCCCTTTCACTGGACCCCCCCGGACCCTGACCCGCCCCCACTAGCTGCCAGCCTGCTCTGCGTCTGTGAGTCTGCCTCTACTTCGGCTGTTACTTCGGTTTACCCATCGGATGCCACACGGGAGTGAAACCACACGCTACTTGACTTCCTCTGACTGGCTTACTTCACTTAGCATAATGCTTTCCAGGTCCGCCCTCACCGTCCCGTCGCAACGGGTAACGCTTTCTTCTTTGTCATGGCCCAGGGGTGTTCCATTGTGTGCGTGTGCTCACTTCGGCAGCACACACGCGGAAACGGAAACAATACGGAGAAGGTTAGCGTGGCGCTGCACAGGGACGACACGCGCACGCGTGAGGCGTTCCGCGTTTTGGTGCCCGCGTTGCTGCCTTTAACAAGTAAGCGCTTCCCTTTCCAGCCCCTGAGGCTTTCAGAAGTCAGTACTAGAAACACTGCAACACGAGCAGCTTCAGGTTAAGGCAAGCTCCACTCTGATAACAACGCGCCAGATACACGAGCAGCCCGCAGCGTGTTCCCGCGCTCCCGTGGTTAGTCTTTAGCGACGCCCCCGAAGTCTTCTCGAGGCAGCCTCTGCGGACAGCATACCCATTTCCCCTCCCAGTGGCCTCGCTTAGTTCCCAAGGTTTCCTTTAAAACAAATACTAATAATGTGCATCGAGTAGAAAATTACGGAGTAGCTGTGAGGCTGCTGACAAGAGCAGAGGGGGAGTAAAAAGTTTAAGAGCTGTCTGCAGGGTAAACAGTACTTATTGTGGCACCTTGAAAGGCACCCCCGCTCGGTGAGGGCCCGAGCGAGCTGCTTTATTGCAGGGATAAAGGCCCCGGAGGAAAAGGAGCCAGCTGTGCTTTCACATCCCGCTGTGAGCCAGACTGTAAGTTTCCATTTGCAAATTAGATTTAAAAAGAACAGGTGGCAAATGGCTTTGATCACAGTGTAACGCAGAATAAAGTGCTAGGAATCCATATAAAGATATTCACGAGTATATTGCTCCGGAATTAAAGAGCCTGGGAAGGCACACAGCTTGGGTCCCCGAGCTGCTTGTTTTGATTACACATACCAGCGGAGACTCCAGCAACCGGCTTCTCTGACAATAAAAACACGCGGGGTGCTCGCCAGGCCAGCGCCAGCGCCAGGGGACAAGTCTGACATCTCCTGCGCTGGGGTCCACATCGACCACGGATTTGCCACTGGCACAGGACCAGGAACCAAATTCCCAAGTCCCTCAAAGAGCACAGGGTTCCCTGGTGACCTCGAAAATCTGTCCCCAGAGACCAGACCTAATTTCCCCACGGGCTTGGGGAACCTGATGCTCCTCACGTCCAGCTTCAGCTTCCAGTGGCTCCAGCTGAGGAAACCTCTACCCCTCGGGCTTGCTGCACAGAGCGGTTTGGCCATGACACACAGGGTGGGTTTCCATGCTACGTAAGCAGCTCACTCTGTCCAAGAGGACTGGCTTTGTAAAGAGGGAGATGAACGCCCCGGGCCTGCTGCTAGCTAGTCCCGTGAGGGAGGGCCAGTCACCAGTCTCCCTGGGGTTCTCCGTCCCCGTCAGCTACACAGGAGTAACACTCTGCTTAGCCTGAGAGATTAAACATCGGACGCAGGAAAGCTCAGGATGTAAGTCCACGCGTACATGGAGACTCGATCACGGGCTTCCTTTGGGAGCCATCCCCTAAACATGCACCTCTGTAAAACCTTCCAGGAAAAGCCCCACAGTGCTGTCTGGTGTCGTAATGTCCCTGTTCCGAACTCCTGCAGAGGAAGCTCAACGGCCTTTTTTTAAACCAAAGATGTCACGGCCCCAGGCAAGGCCTGTTGTCAGCCAGGCACACGGATTTCATTCCAATTACACGCACGACACACGAAGGAGGGCGTGCGTAGCCTGGGATCCAATTCCTGGAGGTCTGGGGTGTTTTCTGTAACATCTACTGACTAGTCACATGCTCAAGGAAGCTTCAAGGGTCAGAGAGAGAAATAAAGGACCTTTTCTTTTCTCTCCCCTAAGCGCCCGAGTCCTGGCTTAAGGAGTGACGGTTGTGTCTCAGGGAAACTTTCTTAGCTCTGGTTAAGACCCTGAGGGCCCCTGCCCCGCAGAGCCTGGGTCGGCCATCGCGTGTCCACTGAGTGTGCTGTAAACAGGCTGGGAGGGCTGCTCGGTGGAGGTGGTGTTCTTCCGTGTACTTGCTTTCCAGCATGAGAAATCACCTACCTGACGCTGGGCACTTCTGCATCCCCCACTAGAGTGGATTCCATCGCTACCAAGGGTTAAGGTAAACGCAGGAGACAGCATAGGAATCAGCACACCACTCGCTTCTGATAAAAAGCGTCACTCTGCTCATTAGCTGGAAATTTCCCTGCTACTAAACAGAGTGCTCGAAACCAGGCATGCTCCCATTCTGCTCCCATTCACAGAAAATCAATGTACAAGGCAGTTCTTAAAACAGGAGAACAAAGCAAGCCCTCGCTTGGCCGTACCGTACCTCGAGCATAGATCTGGTGCTCTAGGTTAGTCAGACTGGCTGTGCTCCTAGTTCTAAGGTAGACCAGGGGGAGGCCTGGTGGACAGGAGAGACAGAGTTAGAGCGTGAGAACACACACAGTGAGCGAGCGGACTCGCCCCCGAAGCAGGAGCCCGAGCGGAGCCCGTTGGGAAAAAGCAAGCGTCATGCAGCGGCAGCATCACCCCCTCGGTGCCGACTGGAAGCTAGGGGGCGCCTGACAAGGGGGGCGGGACCGCTTCCAGGCCGGCTTTTTATCGGCAGGGCCGCGTCAAAGAAGCATGCTCCTTTTTTCTCAACTGGGGAAAGAAAATGCATTCAACGTTCTTTTGAACAGAATGACAAGCCTTCTGAGGGTTTTCCATTTAAAGCAGGAGTGTTGTTCTCAGACGTCACAGGAAAGTCACCAACACCGGGGAGTGCAGATGTGAGTGGGAGCTGCTCCGTCTCCCACAGAAACGCAGTAGCAGCAGAGAACGCGGATCCCTCGGGGGCTCAAAAACTCCGGGGGAAGAGTCGGCCCGCGTTCCCATTTTAACTGTCAGGACTAAGGAGTCATCTCCCAGTACAGTGACATTATGAATTAAACACAGGAGTTTTTAGGATATTTCCATTTCCAAACAGTGTCCTTGGGATACAGAACTAGTGGGTTCCGTAAGGTGCCGTGCCATCCAGGCGTGCTGCGGAGTCTCAGCCCTTACCGCACAGAGCCTACAGTTACCTCAGAAACGAAGCTGTTATTTTCCTTCCCGTGCTAAAGAAACAGTAAGAGATCGGCAGCTCCCTCAGGCTGAATTTCATATTAAGAATCTCTGTTCCAAGAGCTCCCCCTGAAGCTGCCCTGAATAAAGTGTACAAATTGGGGGGTGGGGGGGGAGGTGACTAGATAGTCATGAATTAGACCTGAACGTCCGTGGTCAGTTCAACAACTGACTTTCACAACAAATGCCCCGCAATTATTTCAGTGGGTCTCTGAAAAGAAAACAATCCCAGCTGACTTCCTACTACTACCCGGGAACTTCTAATAAAAAAAGGGGCTTGGAAATGTAGATATATCCAGTTATGTCTAACTAAAAAGAAATATTACACCTTTATATGCCTAAGTAACTATAAAAATCTAAGTAAATAAAACCAGCTTTAATTTAGCAGAGGCATTTAGCCTAAGGGAGGCGGCTAATTAACTTTAAAGGAAGAGGAGAATTTTTTTCCTTAAGGGCAGGGGAGGAAGGAGAGGGAGGAAAGAACCCCCTTCCGCAGCATCCTGGTGATGGGCCCCCTAAGTGCTCGCGCCGCCCCTGGATGCAAGATCCCCTTTTAGAAACACGCACTCCCTGAGACACGTAACACACTACAAAGATTATTTAGAGTCTTCTGGGTAGAATTTATGTTACATTCTCTTGACACGCAGATTGGGAAGGTGGGAGGAGGAGCCGAAACTGAGGCTGATGATATCTGCAAAGCCCTGGCTCCTAGGCAATGGCCTTGGGACTGAAAGCCACAGCCTGGGAGTACGGGGAGCAGGCACAGCTGACGTCTCCCGCCCCCCTTCTAGAAGTACAAAGCAGAAAGAAAGTCCACTTGTACTCGCTGAGGAGAGACGAGCCAGTTCGGATGCTTCATACACTAGGAAAACCCATCTTCCCGTGACACGTTTGCAGGCCAGATGGATGGAGCGGTTACGTGTTCACGAGCTATGTGAAGTCCGGCCAAGACCCCCCAAAGGAGCCACACTGGAAGGGCTGGGGCTGCGCTGCATCTGAGTGACAGCGGCTGTGGCACAACTGAGAACGTGCAGTGGGCCACCGCCAACTCCCAGCTCCGAGGGAATCAGAGCTCCACAGTGAAGCGTTCAACAAGGAAAGAAAACATCGTGGAAGGAGAACAAACTGACTCCTCTCCCTCCCAGAGGCTGGGCATTCCATTCTTCTGCACTCTGTGGGGAATACAGGCCCCCCAACAACCCTCCCCACATGGGATATCCTGCGCCCCCTCTCTTTCAGCATGTATGTCCGATCTTTAGCTTTAGAAGACTGAACAGATCTTTTAAAAAATCCAGCCCAAGAGGTCAATCCCCAGGGACGTTTGTTGGGCCCAGTAAAACCCAGACTGAGCGGTGGCCGACCTCAGCGACGTTCAGGCGCACCGGTGCACGTGCAACGCTACGGGAGCCCGGGGGCTGGGCCCTGCAGACCCAGTCTCTCCCCCACAAAGGTGAAACTGGGGCTGTGGGATTTGTGCCAGAAAAATGCATCTCACAAAGACTAAAACAGAACTACCGGAGATTGTTGGAATTTCCTGTTGGTCTTCCCACAGAAAATAATTTTTGATTTTTCAATGAAATAGCACTCTGTAGGTCGACAGCAATTGAGTTAGACATTTGCAGAGAAAAACCTTACTTTGTCCAAAGCACGGGGGATCCACTGACGAGCCCATCCAGTCTTCTGACAGGGCCGAGTCCGCCTCCTTGTCCTGCTTGCAGTAATCTGCCATCCACGACTCCTTGGTACTCACATACTGGTCTAGAAAAATCCCCCAGAGACATTAGGAACAGACGTAGAACATATTGACGGTTCAAGCCAGATAATGCCAGTCCAGCAAAACAAGCTGTAACTGAACGCCTCGCTACCTGCCAGGCAATGTGCTCGACTCCATGCGGGTCTGTGCCCTGGAGAACCTCACACTCCCCTGGAAGAAGTTCATGTTAACACAGCAACCCTTACCCCCAAAACGGCACCGCAGTGTGAGAGGAGCTAAAACCAGGGTAAACATGAAATTCACAGGAGCACAGAACGGGGGGGAAGATTTATGCTGCTCTGGCAGAAGTGGGAAGGGACGCACGGGAATCTTAGCAGGGGAGCCTCTGTGTGTGGGCCTCAGAGAAGGAGCAGAGGTTACAGTTCCCCAGTGGGGTCAGGGACGCGGGCAGAGACGCCGGCCTGTGCAAAGACTTCAAGGCATGACAGTACCTGGCCCATTCAGGGAACATTAAATACTTTGGTGGGACCTTGGCACAACATATTGGAGTAAGGGCCTAGCAAAGGAGTGTACTGGGGGAAAGACTGGGCGTACGCAGAGAGTGGAACCCCACGCTAAGAGGTCAGGGGTTAGAGACTAGAAGACCGATCCGGAGGCCGTTCAAGGGCGACCAAACGACCAAACGCAAGCAGCTGGAACCCAGCTGACAACTCTCCAGCCTGGTTTTACTCGTTTGACAGGAGAATCACAAGGGGGGACGCAGGCTAACAAAATAATTACGATATACCACACCCAGATAAAGACTTTTTTTTTTAAGGAGAAGGAGAGAAACATCAATGTGTGGCCGAATCTCAAGCGCCTCCTACTGGGGACCTGGCCTGCAACCCAGGCGTGTGCCCTGACTGGGAATCGAACCAGCAACCATTTTGGTTCACAGGCCGGCACTCAATCCACTGAACCACGCCAACTAGGGAAGGGTAAAGACATTTTTTACTAATTAAGATATTATACTTTTTAGAACAAGAATTATTTGTTTCTGGTTTTCAGCTCCAATACTTGCCTACATAAGTGAGATTTATGTAAACACTAAGTGTCACAGTAATGTTTCTGGGTTTTAGCAGAGCATTGGGAATAAGGAAATGCAAATTTTAAATAAATGGCTTTACCACTGACAAGAATGTCTTTTGGAAGATATTTTTAAACAGACAGATTCTCATCTGAAACACCAGTGACCTCTTTTGTTTGTGGTCAGCTCTCTTGCTCACCGTAGCTTTTCGAAGGCTGCCCGCACTCTATCGCAGCCTCCAGGTGAAGAGGTTACATGGGAAATAACACCGGAATCAAAGTAACGCAGCACAGAAGGGTCGTGGAACCAGTTTACTCTTACACAGGTAACACTAATATCCAGACAAGTCAATGATTGAAATCTGATCACATAAAACAACAGTTTTCAAGTCCAGAAATCAATACACACATGGTCTTATTTCACTACACACTCTCTCCATGTTACTGACATGGAATGAGCCAGTGGACACTCTGAGAGCTCCAGTCCAACACACACACCGAAGAAAGGTCACGGATCCGCAGTTGTGTGAGTTATCGCTCAGAGACAACTACAGCATCACCAAACTCGGATCGTCAGACCGGTAATCCCAAAAGTGAGTGTACGTTGCACGATAATGTTACTCTCAGATGATCTGAATACAAGCATACAGTGGTTCTGACTCACTACGATGTGTCCAGGAATGTACATTTCCAGGTTGTCAAAGAAACTTTCAGAACCTACACCGCTGGCTTGGCAGCCCTTTAACAGAAGGATTTTTCAGAGTCAGATCCACATAATAATAGAGGGGAAACAGTCTCATCCTGCTACAAAGACAAGGTAAAAATCACACCTTTAAAGAATGACTCAGCGAACTGCCTGAGAGAAGTGAATCCAAAGCCACTTCTAAACCCACTGACCAGGCATGACGGGGAGGAAGTTCACCACGGACTAAACTTGTGTCCCCCAAGCAGCCTAAGCTCCTGGTGGACTGCTGATACCATTAATCTGGGGTGCCAGCTCTGGAATCTGGGATTCTTCTCAAGCGGGCTGAGAAGAATCGTGAGGCTCGTTCGGGGTTTCTCAGGAGGGCAGCCGTGACGCGTAAGAGATGTCTCGTGTGGCCCCAGTGTTCCCTGACCAGGACTGGCGGTCTTCCGGACAAGGCACTCGCGCACAGAAACGCACCCGTCTTCCACAGGCAACTTCCCACTCACCTATGAGCACCGAGGTGATGTTGACGTCCAAACGGGTTTTGGCCTTGGCCTCCAGCTTCAGGCGAGGGGGATGGAGACGGCTGGCTGCCTGCTGCTGCCAGGACACGGTGCAGGGCCAGGGCTCAATAAATGGCTCCCAGCCTACGAGAACACAGGAAGTAAGACATCTGCTCAGCAGACACCAAGAGTCTGCAAGGGAACACTGTTCACAAGTGCTCAGCAAGGACACACTATACAGCTTAATAGCTTTCTCTCTCCAATGCGCCTTCACAAGGAGAGCACCACCTTTAGCTACAGGTCACCCCACAGGTGTCCGTGCTGTCAAGGGCATGTCAGTAGGAACTCGCACCTGTGCCCCGACCACAGTCTCCCGGGGGTGGGAGGGGATGAGCCCACGTCTCTCAACGAGCAGGCAGGACCTGCTTTTGATCCTCTCAAGATGAAAAAGGAGTCTCAGACTCAGGACGGAAAAATAGTATCTATGGCTAAAGTACCTATTAAACTTGATTCTCCTGCCCACATCACAAATCCACTGGTTAAATAAATAGATACACTTGGAAATTCATTAGGGTTTTCAAATGTTTAAGCTTAAAATGTCATGTGCACAAAAGGCATATGTAGTCTAAAGGAAAATTACTGCAAAACTCGTGTACCCTTGATTCAGCTTTGAGAACTAGAAAATCACAAGTGCCTTCGAGGCCCAAGCCGCACCTCCCCCCCTTCCTGCCAGCCCTCTCCCACTGACGCCTGGTAACCAGGGGCTTGAATTTCTAATCACTTCCTTGCTCTTCTTTCTAGTTTTACCACACACGTATGCAGTTCTTAAGAACACAGTGATTAGTTTGTTCTGTTGGGGATCTTTGCATAAATAGAATCCAACTGCCTGTATTCTTTTATAAGTTTCTCTTTTACTCAGCAACATGTCTTTGAAATTCACTCATATTGATGCCATGCGTCTGCGATACAGTTGATGTCACCACTGAACTGCAAGTCATTTGGGAACGCACTGTAATCTATCCATCCCCCTGCTGAGAGACTGCATGGACCCCAGTTCCGCAGCTATTTGGAAGACCACCGCCACAAGCCGACCTGTGTGCGTTTCCTGGGGCACACGAGCAACAGATGCCCTGAGTACGGGCCCAGAAGAAGCATCATCCTGGGTTGTTGGGTATGCTTACTCACAACTTGACTGGGTCATGTCCTATTATTTCCCAGAGCAGTTGTACCAATTTACAATTACAATAGCAGGAAGCAAGAGTCCTGTGGCTCATATCGTCACCAATACTTAATAGTGTCATATTTAATTTTTGCTAGTATCTTGGGTGAGAAAAATCGTATCTCGATATGATACTTTTCAAAGCCAGGAAATTTTAACAGCTTTCTTAAACGATCAGCCGTGGATGAGCTGATTTACGAATGCAATCCAATCCAATATGCAGATAAAGTAGGTGCATTAACACTTAGTCAACTGACTGTGTTCATATCCCAACTTTAAAAGGCAGGAACATTTGCTGAGAACATAAATGATTTTCAGAAAAACGGCTACCATCTGCCCTGTAAGAGTTTCTCTTACATAGCAAGACTTGGGCCATTATTCTGAAGTGAAACATTTTAAACAATGAGGACACAGGACTGCCACCTCTGAACGAGTCCAGAAGAGAGAGGGAAAACGGGGACTAACGTGGGAAATCAAACGAGACGCACTCTGGAACCAGCAGCAGCAGCAGCCGCACAACAAACTGAGGCTCGATTCTGCACTGAAAGCAAGGGGAACAACCACGCATCTAACCGCGGACTGCACAGCACTGCTCTGCTTGCGGCGTCCACAGCTACTAAAACCTCTCTGCGAGTAGAGAGCTCCGCAGCTCCAGCTGCTCCGCCCTGGCGCAGGCGGTTCCCGAAGGTCAGTCTGCGCAAGCCCTCACCTCGGAGAGCCAGTGCAGGGAGAGAAGCCCGAAAATGCCTTGCAGCGTGTGCAGACTGTCGGGCTCGGGAAGAATGGCTTGCCCTGATTAACTGTGTTTTCCTTTAGGGAGTAGGTATGGCAGATCATACATTATCACTGACTCGGTACTCTTCTGATAAAACAAACAAGTCCAGTAGGGAGTGAGGAGACTTGAAATTTAAAATGATTAGGGCCATCAATCTCCCTGGAAATGCAGCTACTATCAGAGCCAGCCACATGACCCTTTGCTATGGAGCAATTTCGTGTTCTAGAGCAAGCCAAACTTCAGGATCAAAAAGGATTAACTATCAAACGTCTTTTTAAATAATTCAGTCGAAACACATCAGATACGTTTTTAGTAAAAAGGAAAAATCTGTCTTTTGTGCTTATGCAGTCACTTGTTTTTAATCTTTCCTTGCCCTGCCCCACCCCCGCTCCCTCATGGAAAATGCATGTAGAAATAGGCCCAGGCAAATATTTGCGTTATTTTTTAAACCCCACAGTAATACACGCTTAAACTGACCTGACAGAGCACGGTTATAATAGTCTCCAGAAAGGGTGAAGTGGGCGTAGCCTTCGGGGCTGGTCCGTATGTGCTGAAGGAAGTTCAGACCTGCAGCGAGAGCGAATCTTACTGTGGCGCTGGGGCGGGGGCCACCAAAACGCGCTTCGGCAGACAAAGCGCGTGTTAAGGGGTGTTACTTACGGCTAATGCTGATGGTCTGTCTCATGAGAAAGCACACAAAAATTTGGTATGTTCTTCATCACGATTTCTTTGCATGACTTCCAATTTTTAAAATATTGCATTAAAATATTACTTGTCTTAACTACTGAGTTTCGGGACACCCCTTCAAATGTCATGACTGAGGCTTCCTGCCTCCCCCCACCCCCGTGCCAGCGCCAGCACCCAGATGTACCTGAAGCGTGTGGGAACATAAAAAATGTACTTCTACCTGAGTATCTCAAAAGAAGGTACAGTGATAAGAGTAGTCGTGTCCTGATAAACATTAGCTCAGATTTTTAAGATCACCATAGAAAAACAAGAAATAACAGTTCTCTGCAGAAAAATACTCATGGGAACAGTGCAAATCCCAGTTGCTAGTTTTAATGACTCGGCCCTTGGAGCGCCCAGAAGCACAGGGGAAGGAAAACCTCCATGCTGAGGAAAAGCCGAATTAAACCCCTAGAACCAATTTTCTTTGAAGGCAATGGAGGCTAGCAAGATGGCAACAATGGAAAACTGAAAGTCAACACAGAATAAAGGGAGCTGGCCCTTTACTCTGCTCAGCAGCCGCGGGGACAGGGCTCACAACGGTGAGGCGTAGGATGACGCTCTTCTGCCCTAGGCCCCCGCCAGCTGCAGAGGTCTCTGGGGCAAGGGCTTCACCCTTCCCTGCCCCACGGGGGATACTCTCTGGTGAGCTTCCTAATAAGCTTTTTATTTTCAAAAGATACACGGAGCAGAAGCATTCTTTTCTGCGCTTCCGTTTTAAATGCCTTTAATAACACTACAATCACCACAATGTGCAGATACATAAGAAGATGAACGAGATGGAGCGACCAGGAAGTATTTAGCTAGACTTGTTAATGTAACAGAAACTTTGTGCATGGCAATTTCGATTATTCCTCAGCTACAGGTGGAAGGCCACATATGGCAAATAAATACGCATTTCTTTAAAATACAAATAGTGAAACACTATGTAAAACCGCTATCTAAATATTCACCCATCCTACTAAGCAGAGGAGAGCATGAATAACAACACAAAGCGGCCCCACGCGACTCAGCCGCCATCGCTGCACGTCGCTGAGACGCGCCTGCAGGCCGGGCGAACACTCACGGGAAAAGGTGAGCTCGGCGAGAGGGACGTCACAGTCCATGCAGTCGTCGATGAAGCAGATGCACACGCTCTCGGCTTTAATCTCCACGCCCGAGACCAGCTGAGCTGGCAGCGTCCCCTGGCTCTCCCGGCTCTTGGAGGCCAGGGAAAGAGACTTCAGAGGCTCGGCGTTCTTAAACAACCAACTCGCTGCCTTTTTCAGTTGGCCTTCAAAGAAAGTGAAAGGTGATCAGTTCAGCCAGTTCCCACAGCTACTCGAGCAACCGACAGAGGAAGCGGAGAAAGTGTGCAGGGCCCTACTGGACAGCCCGAGAGAACCTTGATCCAGATGTATTCTTAGACATAAAAAGGGGGGAAATAGCATAATGAGAGGAATTCTGCTATGCAGCAAGTAACAAGGCCTTCTTTGTTGCATGCCTTCCACTCAATTTACGACACCTTTTATGTTCTGGCTCGAAGTGCCCCCAGAAGGCCATCCTCCCTCCACTGTGACATCGCTGAAGGAGGGGAGAGAAGAGAGAAAGAGGACCTAAAGGGTGCCCCTTGGTTTTGAAGCACTGAATCTCCACTATGTAGTTTCTCATAGACTGATACGCAGCTTTGTAACTCTGCTCAAAGGCCTGTCTTTGCACACACTCTGTCTTCTCAGCCCACCACAAACCCCTGCAGAACAGATGGCAGTGAGAACTGCACGTGTGTAACATACAACTGGTAAATAGCAGCTCCCTGAACACAACCAGATTGCTGAAGCTCGAAAAGGGAGGGAGGGAGGGAGGGACGGGAAGGGAAAGGAAAAGGAAAGGAAAGAGACAAGAGAAAAGAGAAAAGCGATGCAAACCCCATACTTATAAATTACCAGAGGCCGGTGCATGGAACTGTGGGAAGTGGCTAAGGGCACAGGCTCTGGAGAGAGGTGGCCAGGCTTCTGATTCTGGCACTTAACTAGACGTCAGCTCTCGGGCCAGTGGCCCGGGCCCTCTGGGCCCTGCAGCGCACATGCACAGGACTGCCGGGAGGAGGAGGGGATGAGCGCGCGGGAAGGTCTCAGAGCAGTGCTGCCACAAAGCAAAGGCTCTAAAAACGTTAATTGCTATTGTCATCTTTATTTTTAATGGAACTAAACCTCAGTTACTAAAGAAATAAAAAATAAGAAAAATCCCAAAGGCTCTTAGAAATTTTTTTTAAAGTGTTTGCATTGTTAGAATTAAAAACAATCAAAAAATGCAAACATTAAGCCCTAGCTGGCGTAGCTCAGTGGATTGAGCGAGGGCTGCGAACCAAAGTGTCGCAGGTTCCATTCCCAGTCAGGGTACATGCCTGGGTTGCACCAGCAGCCACACATTGATGTTTCTCTCTCTCTCTTTCTCCTTCCATTCCCTCTCCAAAAATAAATAAATAAAACCTTTTTTAAAATTTTTTTAATAAATTAAAAAAGAAAAATGCAAACATTAAGGGTATAGAGTTGATTAAATCAAAAAGCAATGATGTAAAAACAAAACTAAGGAATAAAAGATAACCAGGTCCACCTTTAATTTCTTTATAAAGTAAAAGATACTAATGAAAATAATTATGTGATGAGACCAGCATGCTCACACATAATTAGTCAAAGTATAACCTGGTACAATCTTTCTAAAGATCTGTCAGTTCAGGTAAAGAACCAAAAAAATGTCTATACCCTTTGATCTGACATTACAATATTAAGTCTCTCTACCAAGGAGACACTTAAAAGATATAGACAGAAGTTCACACCAAAAATTGTCATTACAGGACAATGCAAAATATTCAAAGAATAAAAGGCAACTGAAAATGGTTAAATAAATTATATGAATTTCTTAGTTCAAAAATCAATGTTTACAAATCATTGCAGTGGCATGAGAAGATGCTGCTGATTGAAAGTATATCATAATTGTAATTATTCAATAAAATTGTATTGCAAAAAAGGCCATTGAACTGCATGTGCAACACAGTCTATCAATGTAAAAAAACCACTACAACTATGTGGGGGTGATGCATGTGCGTGCATATGGTACCCAGAGAAGTGGAGAGAGGGAGCACACACACGCCCAGAGGAAAGGGGGTAAAATGCAGCCCTGGTTGTGCCTCTCTCTGTGACGAGAGTGGGAAGGCAGCGTGAGGCCATGGGAAGAACACGGGCAGCCCTGCCTCAGACCCGTCTCGGCCCCTTGCCGACAGAGGACCTTGCACCTGTTTCCGTGGCCGGTCTCCACATCACAGGCGGAGGCAGCAACGCCTGTGTGCAAGGCCTTGGAGGGTTCAACGAGAAAACGCAGGGTGGGGCACACGGGCTCAGTAAGTGGCCTCGACGATCAGCATCGCCAGCAGTGCCCGTGCCCGGGTCACAACGGCTAGCACCCGCAAAGCGCCTGCTGTGTGCCAGGTGACAGCAAACCTCCAAAGGAAGTCCTCTCATTCTCACTTTACCGATAAAGAATCACCGGTACAGAGAGGTTAAGTAACTTGCCCAAGCCACTGATAAGGAGCATCTAAGTGGCAGGGGAAGGGTCGGAGACAGTCGGCCGGCTCCAGAGCCCACACTCTGACCCCCTGCAGAATACTGCTGCCCATTCGCAGTGGCTCCAAGAAGACCCTGGAGGCCCCCCCAACGCCCTGCCGCTCTCGAGGTCACTGTGTGCGGGGACAGGGGCGGAAGTGGGAAGGAGCACGTTATCGGGACGAGGAGACAAGGGAAACACGGAGGCACATTACCGTGACACGCCAGGAGAGCCCTGCGGCAGTCGTCCGTGCTGAAGCCCAGCTCCTGCAGTCTGGCCAGCTGCAGCTCTAGGGAGAACGTGCACGGCTTTCACTGGTGACCTGACGTCAGTCAGTCCACAGACCCATTCACGAAATGAACCCAGAAACGGGCGACTAAAACATTTCACTTCCCTAGGCAACCAGGGGCTCCTCACTGAAGACTTTCATCGAGTGTATCCTGAAAGTCTCAGGAACCTTTTTCCATATATTGATGGTGTTTTTAAAAGCTTAAAATTGAAACTCGGTATTATCTATATAACTTCAGAGGACACTCAAAGTTTAGAATCAAACCTTAGCATTATCCAAATAACCCCAGAAGGAACTGTAAAAGGAACTACAGCGTAGGCTAAAGCAGTCAGTAGGGGTGTTAAAACTAAAAACACGGGGGGGGGGGGCGGGTAACAGGGGAAAGAAGGGAAAGGGTCGTCATGGAACATGTCTGAAGGTCCCATGGAAAAGCCAAAGAGGGGGAAGGACTGAGGGTGGGAGGTGGGCGGCGTGGGGTGGGGGAAGTGGTGGCGGGAAAATGGAGACAACTGTACTTGAACAATAAAAATAAATAAATATATAAAAGTTTAAAAATTAGAGAAGCATGCTTAAATCACAATTATACTTAATGACATACAATTATACTCTGAACAATTAAATTGTGCAAAAGAAAATCTTAAAAGTTAAAAAGAAGGGGAGCTACTGGGAAGACTGAGTGGATTTTATACTTAAACACCTACCCAAGACAGGATCTAGGGTACGTCTTGTCCCTTCTCTGGTTTCCTCTCCGATTCCAGATGCCCCAGGCAGGTGACTGCCACCGGAACTGGCCTCCAAGGCCACTGCATCAGGCACTGCCGCATGAGCTTGCTCAGGGATGGATTTTGCAATGGCAAGAAACAGCTGAACGTCATTATAGGAGAGTCTGATATCCAGGGCTTGTAACTGAATCTACCAAGATGTAAAAGGTAGAACCTCTTAAAGTTGCATTTAGCTTTGCATCTACACCTCCTACAGGTACAATGTCTAATTCAAGTTTCAGAAGTCCAACAGACACTAGACACTAAATTTCTCATTCTGAAGACTGGAAAGATCACAGAAGAAAGCATTAACAGCCATGAGGCAAGGTGTTAATTTAGCTGGCTAGGTGTCATCAGCTATGGGATCAAAGTTCACGAAACCGCACTGAATAAAAAACACTAAGCTAGAAAAATTACTAGAATTAATATTTCAGTAGGATAACTTTTGCACAAGTATATCAATCATTAAAGCAGAGGATCAAAGAATGGGTATAGGGGAGACAGGATAGCCTATTAGCAACATTTTGTTACTCCACATTGCTTTGATCTATTTAATTTTTTGAATCTCTGAAACAAAATGACCAACCAACAAAATTATCTCTTCTTTATTCAAACAGAACCCTGAATGAGTCAGGCTCCACAGTGACACTTCCTAAAATCGGGTCTTCCTCAGAGACCCGCAACACAGCTGACACTGGTGAAGGCCGTGCAGACACCAGCACCAGACCACTTCAGAAATGAATGACTGTTAGAACTGGCTGGTGTGGCTGAGTGGAGTGAGTGTGGGCCTGCAAACGGAGAGGTCGCAGGTTTGATTCCCAGTCACGGCACACGCCCGGATTGAGGGCCAGGTCCCCAGTTGGTGGCATGCAAGAAGCAACCAATCCATATTTCTCTCTTGCACTGATGTTTCTCTCTCTCTTTCTCCCTCCCTTCCCCTCTCTTTAAAAGTAAATAAATAGCCCTGGCTGGTGTGGCTAAGCGTATTGAGCTCTGGCCTACGAACCAAAGGGCTGCCGGTTCAATTCCCAGGCAGGACCCAGATCCCCAGTAGGGGGTGTGTGAGAGGCAACCACACACTGATGTTTCCCTCCCTCTTCCTCCTTCCTTTCCCTTCGCTCTAAAAATAAATAAATCTTTTAAAATAAATAAATAAATAAAAGTAAATAAAGAAAATCTTTTTAAAAAGGAACGAGTGTTTAAATGTCTGGGTATTCTCTGATTAATATTTTTGAAGGCTGAAATTCAGAATGGCTTTTCTCCTTCTTTCAGGCTCCTTTGGTTCAAATGCAATGATTAATCACTCCCCCTCCACCAGAGAAATAAACAGCAAATTCTTGAGCCTCCCCCGCCTGGCCTTGCCCTCCTCTGCTTCCCCGCCCCACGCGTCCTCCTCCGCGCCTGACACGCCTCCCCTTCCGGCGAGACCTTGCTCTGCCTCACGCGTGCTGGGCCGCGCTCCCCGGCGTGAAGGCTTCCTGGCGTGGCACGCTCCCCCTCTCAGCCTGCTTCCACCAATCCTGCCCCTCAACGCGGACCACCTGACCTCAGGTTCCACTCACCAACAGCCCCACCTGCCTCGGGTTCTGCGTTCTGTAAACTGTTACAGAACGTCAAGATTATACCAGACAATTAAAAGGTCTTTAATCCTCCATAAGACGGCAGGATCTTAAACCAGAGACAGTATCATTTTTATTCTGCATCGGCTGCGGGAACTAAAACGCTGGGCCCAGCAGGGTGCAGAAGTAGCCCGAGCTCAGGAAAGTGTCTGAGGTGCGTCAGCGTGTCACGCGGCGTTTCATGATTACCTCCAGGACGGGCGGGAAGTCTCCGCTGTTGAACGCATCCATCAGCCCTGAACTGTTCTGATAGGAGGAATTCCCCACCAGCTCCACCTGAATTTGCACTGGATCAACAATCGAAAGGGCCGTATCGTGCTCGTTCCCCAGTCGGCACGAAAACACCTGGGGAAGGGGACGCAGTGTGGTTAGAACGAATGTCTGATCTGGAAGGAGCCTAACCATCAGCAGAAGGAAAGACTGTCTCAGCCCTGCACTATCTCCGCGCCCAGAACAACTGCTGACGTGCTGGGAAGGTGAGGCCGGGACTTCACGCGCTGCCTGCCGGGAGCACACAGCGGCTCGTGCGAGAGGCAGTTAAGCGACACGTGCCCGGAGGCTTAAAACTTTCACACCCTTTGATCCAGCGGTCCTACTTCTTTCTAGGAACTACCACCTAAGCAGGTAACGCACAACAAAGAAAAGTTCACTGAACTATTATTTAATAGTTAATAAAAACAATTAAGAGCACCCAAGGTTTTATCACTCAATATTCTTATCTACTCAGTGGAGTACTGTGCAGCCATTCAAAAGGGATAGTTAACATGGCCATATGAAATCAGGAAGATGCGTACAACATGGGGTATCTGCAAGAAGCCCAGTGAAAGTAATTATTACACCACGACTTTAAAGAAACATGTCAAAACGTCAATAGAGATTATGTATGGAGGGATGGGTGGTTTTCCCCTCCCGTCCCCTATTTTATGTAATACAGTTGCTACTTTCACAGTTGGAAACAACTACATTACCGAAGCTGGACAATAGCCACATAGGGATTCACTGTATTATTCTGTTTTCTTTGTACGTGCTTGGAACATTCTACTTTTAAAAAGCCATAAAATAAAGACAGTTTATTTATGAGGAGACAGAAGAGAAAGGAGGGAGGACTCTTATCATTATAAGACTAAATTATTGGGATAAGTGGTGATGGGGAAAAATTAAATAAAATAAAAATAAAAATACACAAAACTCATTTTTGTTACAGGAGGAAAAAAAAGGCCACACTTGAGAAGAGCACAGAAGAGGAGCACCCGTCCTGGTCCCCCTTGCTCCTTCCCCAGCCTTTTTTTTTATTTTGACATTTTCTAGTGACACTGAAAAACGTGTTTGGTGCCAAGGTCCCTTGCTGCATTTAAAACTAACTCATTTTACTTTCTTTGTAAGTCTGTCCCCAATGATGTACCCAGGAGGTCTTAAAATTCAGATTCAACGTGCTGCCTAAAGAACGAGATTGAAAGGGTTTCCAGGAATCTCAAATATTTTGCCATGGAGTTTTTCTAAGACTCCGGAGCAGGGAAGTTTCATTTTCCTTTTTTCTTCAGGGGCTTCTGCTACACAAAACCCAATTGTACCTAACAGTTCATTAATCAGTCACCAAGAGTTTGCATTCAAAGCTGGTATTGTGCTGGCCTGCAAAGCAGAAGAACTGTAATTTCACGATCGGCTCACACCGCACCAGCATGCAAAGCCTTCCTCTCCGACTGGGGGTTCTCCGTCCGAGAGAAACAAGTGGTCAGGGAGTGAAACCTCCACAGGCCGCACTCAGCTGTGTCTGACCAGGAACAAAAAGCCCCATGTGTGTTTGACAGGGAACCCAAGTTCTGCTTGCCCAACTTCGGAACAGCCCCACTGGGAATAACAGGGCATGAGGAGTTCAGTCGCCGAGGGGAAGGAAGTGACGAGTGACCCTGACCCAGTCTTGTAATACTATAACGAGAGGCATGTTAGCTGAGGTCGGTGAATTAAGAACGTTTGAGAGATAATAATCTGCCTCGTTCCTCTCCTGTCTGCATAACCCCAGCTCGCAAAGGGGCAAAGCGGTTTTGGTCTGATATTGTACTGTGTAATTTCCAGGCTGCGGGGGCCACTCCAACGCAAACCATCTCCTTTAGGAGACTGCTGCAGGGCCTACAGCAGCACTGGTCACTCCTTCGGGTCATGCGTGACTCTCTGGAGTTGCCCTCTCAGAGATCAGACATCCCTAAAAGGATGAAACGCAAGATCCTCAGCCCTTTTACAGCCAAGTCTCCATGATCGCACAGCCCTCGGTCTCCACAGGGACGAGCACGCACTGTGGGGAAGGGGGTGTGGGGGAAATGAGGACCACCTCCCCACCTTCGCAAGCCTGCCAAGGCTTAGACCTGCAGAGCGGGAGGACACAGCAGGGAGCCCAGCAGGGCAAAGGGGACCGAGAGAGTGTCCTTGAACTTCCTGAGCAAGGGAGGCTGTAAGAGAAAGCGGGAAAGCCTGCTGCTGGAGGACCCAACCCACACATCAGAGGAAGCTGGCAGGTTCGAAGGGAGAAACAGGAGCAGAGGGTAAGGGCCTCCCAGGTCACTAATTACATCCCCCAGTGAGAGTTCAGGGGGTGACATTCCCTTCCAGCGGCTGTTCCCTGGAGCCAATCATGCAGTCTTTGGATCAACACACAGACTTCTTACCTCGATGCCAAACAAACTTCCTGAAAAGGGGCGATCAATGAACCGGGGCTTGTAGGTGAGCACCGTGGTGCCTTTGAGAATGATGGCGTTGGTATCGAAGCAAGACACGTCCTCCACGACCACGAACTCCGTGCCTGGGAAGGACAGCCTCGTGAGCCAAGCTGTCGGAAGCCGGGCGGCGCGCGCCCACCGGGGAGGCACGAACCGGCGAGACCTCTCCTCCAGGACGCCCACAGCCTCCCTCACTGCCACCCTGGACGAATGCTCAGCATCTGGCCAGGCACGGCCAGAGCTCAGGTACTCCCTGAGCAAGGGGCACCAGGCGGGCTGAAAAGACTGGGGCGCAGTTTCTCTCTAGAAGGCATCTTTCATCCAGGTCTCCCGGGAGGACTCACAGGTAGTCAGGAGCTTGGGGAATTAACCCTCCTCCAGCGGATAATCTGCTCTGAAATCCCAGGAAATGCACTCAGACATGCACCTTGGTCAGGCAGCGTAAGACACTACATCCGCCATGCAGCTGTTTCACAGGACGTAGACCAATGTGATGCAGAAATTTTTGAAATTAGTACCTGCAGTTTCCCACTCACTTGTTCATGGCAAACTTACTTCCCTCTAGGCACCGCATGTTTTCATCAAAACCATGTACAGACCCACCTTTCAAAACTAAATCCACTTAAAATGCTAGCTGCTTCCAACCTATGGAGCAGTTCACGGGGAATACCACAAACAACAATAAATACACGAATGCATACAGGTACACTAGAATACTTCACTAGTTAACGAAACATAACAATTCTGTTTACAAAGAAAATATTCTTTTTGTAGACAAAAAACAACCCCCTCACCTGTTTACCTTCTAAACTAAGATTTTCCTGTACCAAATTTGCCCACGCTTAGGAAGGCACATCTGCTGGGGCCCTAAGAATCAAATAGGAAACTGAAGCCAGAATGGACGCTGGGAAGAAAGCCCGCCGCCCAGGCGGTCCTCAAGCTGGGAGCGTGCATTCAGCAGGCAGAGGGGAGACACGAGGGACCCTGCAGCCTTCACAGTGGGCCAGGCAGTTCACACCCAAACACAGGGGCCGGGAACTTCCATGCTTGTTGGTTTATGAAAGACCCAAGCAGGCCCTGACCGAGCAGTTCAGTCGCTTAGAGCATCCTCCCATCAGGCAAAGGTTGCAGGTTCAATCCCCAGGCAGGGCCCATACAAGAATCAACAAATGAATGCATCAATAAGTGAAATAACAAAAATAGATGTATTTTTTTTCTTTCTCTCCTCCCCCCCCAAATTCAATAAATTTTTTAAAAAAGAAATACTTTTTAAAATAATAAAAAATAAAATTGTCACCATCACCCTTTTAAAAAGAAGATTCAAGTGTATAAAAGTACTCATGTTAAAAAATGAAAAGGCCCTGACTGGTGTAGCTCAGTGGATTGAGCGCGGGCTGGGAACCAAAGTGTCCCAGGTTCAATTCCCAGCCAGGGTACATGCCTGGGTTGCAGGCCATAACCCCCAGCAACCGCACATTGATGTTCTCTCTCTCTCTATCTCTCTCTCTATCTCCCTCCCTTCCCTCTCTAAAAATAAATAAATTAAAAAATCTTTAAAAATTAAAAAAAAAAATGAAAAGGCAATAGAAAAGTTATCCTGCAACACACATATGGAGCCTAACACTCCAACTAAGATCAGTGACTCACACACATGAATACTCACCTGTTACATTGACCTTGACCTCCAGATGCCTTTCCGTGGACATAGGCAGGGAAGACCGCCTAGTAACTACTCCACTCTTCACGGTCTTGGGAACTGCAGCAGGTTCACTACTTGCGTTGCGGTGGCGAGAAGGAGTAACGTTAGTCTGTTTCTTAACGTCGCTGGGAGTGTGGAGAAAATCATGGACTAACAGCAGCCAGTCAAATATGAGAAACACGCGGAGATTGTTGAGAACTACTGTAAAACAGGAGGAATCCTTCGTAGATCTATGAGAAAGAAGACCAAAAAAAATAAAATAGGAAAGGGGCAACATGATATTTCATTAACCTGCAAATGTATTACTCAGTCTGGCAGAAGGTAGGTGTTCCAGCATTTTCTAAACTAACAACCGCGAGTACCAATAAACTCTGAACACTGGTAAAATAAAACGTGCAATGCATGTTTTCGAAAGTTAATCATATTTTTAAGCAAGAAGTAGTAAGAAAGCAGCACAGTGTAATCCAAGGGGTCTCTACAAGGGGTGATCTTGTCCCCCCAGGAGACACCTGGCAATGTCTGGGTACACCCTTGGCTAACACACTGGGGGCTGCTACTGGCATCTCGTGGGCAGAAGCAGGGCTGCTGCCCGTATCCCACGATGCACAGAACAGCGCCCACAACAAGAAATCGTCTGACCTAAAAGTGTCAGCGGTGCTGAGGCTGAGAAATCACGGCACAAAAGAAAGAGCCCAGGCTTGAGTCCTGTCCCTCAGCCAGGGGGGCCATCTCGCGTGAGTCGCCTGCCTCCTCTGAGCCTGCTCTCTCACTCACGAAACGGGAAGCGTCGCACTGGAAGAGACGAAGCAGCGGGCACGGAACAGGCGTTGGCTGCAGGTCAGTCCCCTTCCCCACGGGCAACTTCAAGGAGACCCGAGAGGCGCTCTTCCCTTGCGGTCTAGAATCACTGCTTCCAGACCCCTACTCTACACACTGGAGCTCAGCTGTTTCCCTCGCTGGAACTGACCTGACAGCCCAGCTCTCGCAGCTGAGAAAGAGGACAAATAAGGCAACATTTACCTGGCACCCTACAAGTGGAACTGGGGGAGGGGGAAGAGAATATTCATTGTGTGGCCCCCAAAACTCCAACTTCTATGTTTGAGGGTTAAACTCAAAGAGGACTCTCAGACCCAGCCCCATGAGCCCACAGTCGGCAGACACGGGTGGCGCAGAGGAAAAGGGGCCGGGGCATCTCTGCAGGGTTTTCTGGGATGCGCACTTTGCGCCACGAGCCCAAAGCAGCTCTGGGGCTCTAGCTGCTGCAGGTCCCTGCCCTCAGGGGGCCCCTATTCCGGAAAAGCCGATTTGGAGGTATTTGGAAGGCTGGCTTCCCCAGTCTCTCATTTCTCCTAGGCCTGGCTCGCTGCCTCTAGAAAAAGGGCACAATGATGTATGTCTCCTTCACACAGGCACAGCATTTTTCACCGAAACACTTTACCCTTTTGTAACCGAGAAAAAATGTTGCCCTCAGTAAAAATTTTCCACCCCACGTTGAACACAGACTGTCAGAGCTATGTACTAACTGGAAAGTCAAAGTGTGTCTGATGCCTATTCTGGAAAATATTTCAAGCCTTTAAACACTGTGAAATGATTTATATTTGACACACAAAATCCCAACAAAAGAGCAATTCTTCGTGAGACACAGAAAGCGTTCAAAAGTTCCGATCAGGAGAACGTGTTAACCCTCTCGCTAACAATGGGACTTCTGTTAGCAAGAGTCAAGGTAAGGCTTTATTATTCAACTCTAGGAAATTATATACCTTGAGTGTATAAATAGAACAATATTTCAAGGCTGCTTAGATATGAGACATGAAAGGCTGAAAAACTAGCTGATAGTTTAGAAAGCCAGATCAATAATAACAGAGCAAACCCAAAAAGAAATTGTTTCCCGCAGACGGACCAAACACATGCAAGCCTCCTATTCAAATAAACATCGTCTTCAAACAAAGGAGCTGCAAAGCCTGTCGTCTGACTACGATCAGCCAATCACCAGAGGCAGGTGGGCCGAAGACCGTTCAAGACACGCACTTCGAAATGAGAAGCCCAGGTCTGAGCTCTCACTACCTTACTTACTAGCTGTGTGACCACGGAAGAGCTACTTAACCCCCTCCGAGCTTCTGTTACGGCGTCTGTTAAATGGGGAAGAAGTCACCCACTTTGCAGGCTCCTGAGAATTAAATTAAAGATAGGTCAAGTGCCTGGCTCATGGTAGGGCTCAATAAGAGTCAACTAGTTCATACACAAGTTAAAATGTCTACTTTGCTAGACTTCCTAAAGACTTACGGAGAGACCACAACCTCTCCCTAAAAAAACATCTCAAACCCTGAGGAATTCACTGAGCAGCACATTGAAATGTCAGGCATATTTAAATACATAAATATAAGAGCAGTCTCGATGATTTTTTCTTCTGACGCCTAACGAATAAGTTTTCACTTATTTGTCTTCACTTAACCCAGCTTTCTCACGTACTGGTCTACATTTACAACATACCTGGCACCATCATGCGCTAACAGAACGAAACTGACATCGCCTCCAAGGTCTCCTTTTGGATTTGCATGGAAGGATTTCTTCAGATCAGACCTCATTGGTCAGGTCTGCAGGCCAAGGCTCACTTGGTTGCAAAATCTTACCACAGTATATCATAAAATACCACCACCTCCATCAGGAATAGTAATGGCTTCTCCTGTCTGCGCCAAGCGGCATGCCAGGCAGGTACGGCTGCTCTTTTCTATTTCACAGAAGGAGGCGGCGCTCAGAGAGGCCAAACGGCTGGTCCCGGGGGACACAAAGCTGGGCGGCGGTCAGTGGAGGTGTGGAGCGCAGAACTGCACAACTCCAAAACCAACGCACTTCCCACAGACAAAACCGCCCCCCCCCCCCCGCCGCACTACAAAAAGGAAAACAACCTAGTTCAGCAGCCGGAGCTCTTTTTAACGGAGGCGTCAGCAAGACTTGCGTAGATGAATCGGTAATGCAAGTCAAAACCACCTCCCCTTCTGTTATTTCCACAAACAAAAGTCTCTCTTTTTCCTGAAACAAGAATAATTTCTTCCTTCCCAAGTTGCTTTATATATTAAAACAGTCTAAACTAACAGGGCGATTCCAAGAATCTGGCTTAACTCTAAACTACTTTTTTTTTTAAAACAACAGAGACACCTTCTGGCCAACGGATGAAGCTGCAAGGACGCGGGCCTGCTGCGTTAACACTCGGGACACCGCACGAGGTCCATTATGCATCTGTCTCTCCAGGGCTTCCCTGTTCCTCTGAAGCTCTACAGCCCACACGGCCTTGGCCACAAAGGAAAGGACAGCAGTGCCTCAGTACTCGTCGTTAACTCATCCAGAACCCGTGACGAGTGCTGAAACCAACCAGAACCAAACAAATTTTTCCCAGAAGAAATTTTCTGCTACAGGGCGTTTTCCTGACTCGTACAAATTCTAGCAAGTGCCACGGGTCCCGAGCAAATGCCAAATGAGGAAACATTTTTTTTTCTCATCACAGCGTGACGAGTACCGGGTCTCACAAGGTCTGGAGCCCACGAGCACCGAGGTGTGACTGCCTCAGTGAGGACACGCTACCTGAAGTGCAGCTCGATCTGAATGGAGCCCTGGGTCGTGCTGCTGTTCTTGGAGGGCTGGAAGATGCAGCTGAACACGTTCGTCGTGCCGGGGCTGGTCTTCTGCCCCGCGTAGCGGGTGTCGAAGGCCATCATGGAATGCGAGACCAAGTTGACAGACTTGGTCTGGTTGGAGAAGCTCTCGTAGAGCAGTTTACACTTCTTGAAGTCAAATCTAAACGGAAGAAGACAGACAAGAGGCTGAACTCTTCCCTTTTACAAAATTGTGCAAGATCAAGGTAAAAGAACAAAATAATAAATACACCAGAATTCTATAAAGGATAATAACTTTCATTCTGAGGTCTTCCACTGATTTTACCAGATTCCTCAGGACGGACTTGGCGTCACTGCGCCCTGTACCTTACTCCCCGTTTCCAAAGAGGTGATCCCGCCCACAGGAACTTCGTGAGGAACAGCAGTACCATGTACGTATGACACTCTCGGCTCATTAGCACTCTCATTTCTCATCTTAAGTCTAAGAAGGCTGTACACAGGGTGTGGCAAAAGTCGGTTTACAGTTGTTTAGATGGGAAATAATGCAATAATTAACAAACAATAATACAAGAATAAACTGTGCTTCACATACTCACAACTGTAACCCTACTTTTGCCCAACTCTGTGTATGTAACAACCCCCAAAGGATGTCGAGGGCCCCTTCAGTCCTTCATCTGCCAACTCCTGGCCTGCCGGGAGGATTCTCTCCCCAGAGTTTGCTGCATTTTTATATAAGACCACTATGGCTTAATGGGAACTATAAGAACAAATAATATCCTTCATTGAAGAGAAATAATGCAATTCATCCACAAACAGGAGATACATTTAGGATTTTTTTTTAATAACAGAGAAAGCTGCAATAAACAAATCATAATTACTCAGTACCATCACAACAATCTGTACAGAATTATTCCATGCTGGAAAAAACTAAGGGCATAGCCAATCATCAAAAAAAAAAAAAAAGAAAGAAAGAAAAAAATGCAACTAACAAGGCAATTGACGCTAAAGCCCAGCTTCACTACCCCACGTTCTCATCCGCTGACTTAGGTACAGACCCGACAGATTTTTAAGGGGAAGACAGAGCGGAAGATGGAGTGCTTCTGTGGGGAAATCACCAGCCTCGAAGTCCTGTTTTCAAATATCGAACCACTTCTCCAGCCTATATAATCCTACGCTAGTCGAAAACTATCTGGAAAACAGAAATAATATCTGTACCACCTCACATGGCTATCAAGAGACCTACATGAAAGGCAACCAATGTGCCAACGCAATGCATTTCTGCAGGTTCCATACCACCAATCACAAATCCCTGGTCCACGCCGACCAAGCAAATAAGTGAAGTGCTCGGTAAGCACACGCCCTTCCTGAAGGTTTGCTAAGTTGCTCCTCAGCTTCCCGGGCTTCCAAATGAAAACGTGGGCCAAACCTTCCAATTTCTCAAAAGAAACTGAAATCTCAGCTTTTTATGTGAAAACCCCCAAGCTTTAAACATCGGCGGCCAGTGAGGGTGTCATCAGTGCAGCTCACCGAGCAGTCCTGGGTCTCCCCTCTGCGGACGCCCAGTAAGACCGCACACCCTAACTCGGTCGTGCATGAGGGGGGCCGTGTTCCAGCCCCACGAGGTTTGCCAGGGCATCAGCTGCCACTCGAGACCCTCCAAAGCTCGTGTTTTCCTCATGGGCACATCCGAAATCTGTCTGCTGTGGCAGCCACAGTGACTGCAGGGCACAGAGCAGCCCGAGACCCACGCAGCACGGGGAGAGAGAACACCCTCACTGCCCGGAGCCAGCGGTACGGTGGAGTGCCTGTCACCACAGCACAGCCTGAGCCAGCTTGCCCTACACAGCGATGAATTTAAACTCCGAACAGCACTGTGCAGACCAACCAAAAAGCTCTCTGCAGACCACACTCAGCTGCAAGCCACCAGTCCGAACCCCTGCTCTCTGCTAAAGCAAACCATGTGGATTATGTGTACTAAGGTTACAGTAATATTGCCGTCATTGTAAAAATAATATATGATTGGAGCCATACCTGGCTAGGGACCCAGCACCTTCTTTTCCTTTTGGATCTTTCAGCTCCAGACTCACGTTCACCATGTCAACGAGGAAGCACACGCACGTGTACACCTCTCCGCTCAGAACGGTCTGGAAAAAGAAAATGCCGGTCAGTTCACAGGTGACGGTGTCAATCTAAAAGTGGGGTGAATGTGGCAAGGAATCTCATCCGCTCATTGCTGCCTCTTCCTCCCTCCCCCTGGTGATCTGAGGAGTACACGCGCAGCGTGACCTCCAGCTGGGACGATGAGCGTCACAGAGGGGCATGAGGTCTCACTCACGTGGATTCTCGGGTCCTGTAAGTCGTAAGGCCGCATGAACTCCTCTATGGGCTCTCCGAGGTTGTTCTCCAACAGCCCGCGGATGAGCTTGTACTTGCACAGATCCAGGGAGCAGTGCACCGAGGACAGGCTGCCGTGGATGGATATGTCCGGCACGGTATGGCTGATCTCTCTGGGAAAGAAGAGGAAACAAATCACTGACTTAATCCTGGCACAGCTCACACCCAAACACACGAGCTACAAAGTACCCACCCACGTCATCGACCGGCTAATTTCTAACTTCCAACAAAAAAATCTCATGTGGCTCCACATGAAGCAAGTTAGCATGACCGAGTGTCACGCTTCAACCACAAAGAGCCTCTTTTCTCCCAAAATGCACATTTACAAAGTCCCCAAATCTAATGAGTTAATTAAGTAATACATTAAAAAGGAAAAAAAATCTCATGAGGTTCAGAAATAATTTAGACGTTATAGCTGGAATAGCAATAAAGAAAAGACGACAAGCTCTTTAACTGCTCAGACTGAGCGGTAACTGGAGAAATCGGCGTTTCACGCGGAGCCCGGAGGGGACAGCAGGATACGACGTGCGGCAGGGACCCGTCTCTGCCGGGAAGGGCAGGAGTGACGCGGAAGCAGCCCAGGCTGGGGAGCAGCACACCTTATCCCCGCAGTGAAGGCCTTGCACTCCGCCCTGCCAGGGGTGGAGTGCACCTCCTGTGCCCTGCGCACACCACTCTCTGGGCATATAAAATACAGGGCGAGGACTTCAAGGGGAAGAGGAATATAAAAAATGACTTTGTCTAGAGAGAACAGCCTATATGCGACGAAGCGACAAAACACCACTGACGCAGGCAGCGGCGGCGAGCGGGAAAGGGTCACTGGGCACCCTCCGGGTTCCCTGCTCGTGTGCAGGGACAGGACACCTGGTGTTCCATTATCGCCTTCTCTCCGGGCTAGCAGAGCATAACAATTTGCACATACGCGCTGATGAAAGTGGGTAAAGTTTAGATATGGAGAGTAGCGAAGCACATTTTTTTTTGGAAGCATTACTTGAAAAGAAAACAAAGTGTTCAGTTTCTAAATAATGAAGCTCCTCTTAAGTCTGCTAAGCCAGTAAAACCAAATATAGCCCATGCCAACCATAACTGAACATCGGCCAGGGCGCACTTGAATAACAAGTAAGAATGAAATGCAAAAATCCCAGTGAGAGCAGCTAAACTGTATCACTAATGCAGACAGAAACGAAAAAGTGACATACAAGGACTTGCCCAAGCCCAAGGGCTGCGAAGGGAGTGGCCTAACAGGGACTCGAATCACACTCTGTGTGGGCAACGAGACCGCTTTCCAAGGCGCTGCACTACAGCCCCTCCTCGTCTGCCCCTGGAGCTGAGATGTGCAGGCTGCTGCTTTCCCCACACTAACGCCTCAAACTAAAAGCCATCACGCACCAGAACCAGCAGCTTCCGGTGCGTGTACGTGGGCCCCGTGGGCACGGACACCGCCACAGGACTGTGTTAATGATGCACATGAGGGTCAGCCCTGACAGTGGCTTCCAGCGGACTCAGGTCGGCTCTGGGGATGTGTATTTTCGAGACCTTTCCCGGCCAGGTATGGAACTAATGACAACTGAAACAATGTTCTAAGCGACAGAAAGAAGCATTCTGCATTTTGAGGCCAATTAAAGGGTAAATGTGAATCAGTCCGTTAGTGTTTATGGAGTGCTTTAAGTCTGCTTAGTGGAGTGACGTGGGCAAAACTGCATCTAAACAGCTATTCTGATAAAGTGGACCTACAGGGTGAACAGCAACACCGGGCCCAGATGCTATCATTTTTGGAACACATAACCCAAATGTCACCTCTTCCAAAATACTGTTGCTGCCGTCACCACCTCCCTAACCACACCAAAATCCATGCTAAACTTACATCCTCTCCTCCGTTCCCAAGGCACCTGCCATGATCCTATTATACAGTTTCTAACACTGGCTCAGACGCTAAATTAGAATTGTCTACTGGCCTTCCTGTGCCCCTCAGCGAAACGTGAGCTCCGTGAGGGCAGGAGTGTTCCCTTCCCTTCACTGTAGCAGCCCTCACAGCCAGCACACATTGGCTACATAGATGGAGAAGTAAGTGAACACCTAGTCTCTTTCAGACTTGCCCAATGGCACTGATTTCCAATTCACTAGGATTCTACTCGTGACAGGCGGTTACTCAGACAAAAGACACTCACTTGTCCAGATTCCTCTCCACCTGCAGCTTCAGCCTGCAGGGCTCGGTGAGCAGGCTGCCCCCGGTCTGCCGCACGAAGTAGGAGGGGAAGAGCAGGTCGCCCCCGCCGCCGTCCGAGGCCTGAGCGTCCTCCCGCGGGTGTCTCTCTGCCGCGAAGATGTCCATGTCCTGCAGGTCCACGACGATGCAATCCAGCAGGCAGACGTGGTCTTCTACAGACACCGGGGGGGAGAGGGAGGGAGGGAAATGGGAGCCAGCAAGGGCTGGCCGGCCCTGAGCTAAACTAAAAAGCCAAAGGAAGTTCATTCTGTCTTGAGAAAACGTTTAGAACTGCCTGCTCCAGGAGACGAGGTGTCCAGAAGCCTCCACTCCGTCCCGAGGCCTCCCTGCACCCCACACTCTGTGTGCCAGACGCATCCTGCCTGCTCAGCTCCACGTCAGGGGCACACCGGCCACACTCCCGCAGGGTCTCACCACTGGCCTGAGACACTCACTGAGGGGCATGGCAGTTTATGAGTAAACCAACTTAACAGGCATCTCCTGTAGAGATAACACTACCCAAAGGTTACAAAATCTCCCAGCAACGAAATTCTTTTTCAAACACACGTCACATGTAACCATTTCTACCACCACTGACCACACCCAAACCACCTTCGTTCTTGCCTGGACCACCAGCAACCCCCCTCCACAACACCAACACATTCCCTTCTGGCCCTCACAAAACCATTCCGCCCACGAAATGTCAGAGTGACCCCTTAAAAAAAGGTAGAAAGAAATGAAACCATAACATTCTCTTCCTCTGCACACTTTGATGCCTATGTTTAATTTGAAATTCTTTCTGCAACTCTCCCGAGACCCTGTAAGACTGTGCGTAAGCCCACTGCCTACTTCTCCAACCTCGGCTCAAGCCACTCCCCGCCGCGCTCACGCTCAGGAAGCTGGGGGCTCGCTGACCCTCCTCCGCTTCCTCCCAAGGCCAAGCTCTGCGGCCCGAGCAGCCTCTGACCCACGGGGTCGCCTCCCCGCTCAGTCTCAGCTGGGCCCTCTCTCTTCCCCCGTCCTCTCTGTCTTCCCTGTAACATGTATCTTAATCTCTCAGTATTCAGGGGCTTGCTCAATGTCTCCCCCGTGTCATTCACATATGGCAGGCAGCACGTTAATGTGCAAGAGAAGAAAGTGTAGCGCCCGGCATTAGGCAGGACTACACCAATTGGTTCTTGGTGTTTTGGCTACCCTGATCACTGTGTGAAAGAGAGGAAAGTGGAGCTGATCTGAAAGACGCAGGGAGGGGACAGGAAGGAAGGGCTTCGGGGACTCCTTGGGGCCATCGGGGAATGCCAGGGATCCGCAGAGGCGTGAAAATCACTGCCTCCATCCAACCTTATTCACAGCAGAGGAATTTCGGAAAAGAGGGTCAATCAGGAGGAGGGGTGCTGTTAGAAAAGAGACCGTTCGACAGTCCCGGTCACTCCTTACAGGTGTGGCTGGCCTCCCTGCTCGCCAGCACTGTCCTCCTGACGACAGCCGGAGACGACCACAGTTACCGAGCGGCGCTGTGGAGAGCGCACCCCGGCCAGGCTCCAAGTGCGAGACACGCATGGGCTGGCGGGCTCGAGAGTTCACGCGGCCTGAGAGGTCAGGCTCTGGGGTCGGGCTGCCTAAGCTCCTAGGCCAGCGCCACCACTCACTGTCTACACTTCACTGTGGGCAGGTGGAGCTCCTTAACCTCTCCCTGCTTTTGTCTCCTCATCTGTAAAGTGCGGACAAAAGTACAACTCCATAGGGGCGTTATGAGGATGAAATACGGTAGCTTAGGTAAAGAATGTGCCGCAATGTCCGGCTCATAGGAAGTGTTCGACAACTGCTATTACAGTGGTAATTATATACTCTCATTTAATCATCGATGTCAACGCCCCCTGCCCCCACCCCGTCACCCCCAGGACTAGGCAGCACCCCTCTCCCTCACGTGTACCTAACAGAAGACAGTCTCCCTCAGCTAGTGCCCCCCACCTCCCCGAGTCCGGCCCCAGTGGACTAATTCTCGTGGCAAATTATACGCTGCGCCCCTCTCCAGCCTGGTGGAGCCCCCTCACCGATCCATCACCCACCACGACACATCTGAAAACTCGAAGGCCAAAATCAGGCTCCCATCTGGAATGACCCATTCTTAAATTCTACAGCAGGGCACCAACAACTGGATGGTTCATGTCTTTTAAAAGTTATCACTTTGAGTATTTCTGTGGTTACCTAATTCATACTAGTATTTTTTTAAGAGTCCCTTTTTAGTTTCTAGAATTAAACAGTGACTTGCAAGGAGAGTGCAAGGGCAGTGGATGTATCAAAGGATGCAGGGGTCATTCTAGTTATATCACCATCTGGTGGCAACTCTCTTGATCTGTAAGAAAAAAATCCTAATAGATGATCCAAATATCTTTATTTACAAGGTGTCTTGCTAATTTAATCTACTCTGGAAGTCACCCGATGCTAAATCTACATCCAAAACTTCTTAAACCTACTAAAGCAATTCCAAAATTCGATTGTCGCTGAAGACATACCATTGCTTTGTCAGCATCCGCCTGTACGGGACGCATCGCCCCCTCCCCGTGGGCTCCCACAACCGGCTCGTGAATTTCCCCATCTTCACACAGCCCCTTTACCTGGACTGCTGGACACCTGGCCGGCGGAGGGTGTGGCCTGCTGCCCTTGCCGCTTGGTCGAGCTGCTGGGCGCACACTCACTCTTCAGGCTGCCCAGGCTCGCTCCGACAGGCGGCGTCATGAAGAGCCCCTCCGGATGGGGGCCCTTCGGGTCCTCTGTGCTCGTCGTCTTCCTCACACTGTGCTTTGGGGTGCCCCCTGGGGAAGCTGAGGGCACGGATTCCTGGGGAGAAACAACGTAAACTAGATGGCAGGAAGGGGAGTGGAATCTTTATGACCCTGGAAGTCCCGTCCCAGTCCCTGAGTTCGTCACAGACTCCATAACACTTGGCGCTTCCCACGACAACCAGATCCCATGAACAGATAGGTAACAGGGTCGTGACATTTATGCCACGTGTAATTATTTGCAGAGACGTTACATGTAATTCCATACCTGTTGAAAACTGTGGCCATTTTGTAGGAGATATTATCTTTTGCCTTAAGAGCATATGTCATGCTCTTAAGAGCAAACATTATTGCCAGTGGTTTAATCTACAGTGGTAAAATGCAGCAAAAGCAAATCTCTTGGCCATACGACATATTGGTGCTTTACTGGAGGGGAAGAGTTTATTGTTCTAAAAAACGTATCCAATGCGCATTATGGTTCCAGTGGAATGAAGCTATGGTAATGTGTTTGCGCGTTCTGGAAGTCTCCCCTCGTGGGTGTCTATTTCTCATCTCTCCCAGTAACTGTGCAAATGAAAAGAAAGTGGAAAACACAGGTAGGTGGTCACACCTAATAGGTTTCAGTCCAAGGACATAAAGATTAAGATCTAATCCAGATTAAAATAAATTCTGCAATTCTACTGAAAACACTACACGCTGCCCTTCCACACTTAGTGCCTTCAGTTCCTCACGAACAGGGGTGACTCTTCGTCACCACTGTGACCCCACCACTGACTTCCCCGGCTCGGCCTCGGGGCCAGGGCCCGTCCGGCCCCTGCAGCGTCAGCGCGCTCGGCCGCCCATGCTCCGGAGCGGACCGGAGGAGGACAGCGGCCTTCCCTCCGGCACTGCCTGGTGTGTGTACTCCTCGCGGCGTCTGAGAACATGATGGCAGTGCTCTCCTGCACGGGTGTCTGGGGTAGTAATTACATGTAACAGTGAAAGAAACCAGTTCTTACTTTCCGAAAAATTTCTTGCAAGGCAAATTACTAGGTAAATGCTACTATTGAAGCATTTCAACATTAAAAACCATCCCCCTTGCTTAGTTTATTTAAACTCCAGAGGGTATTTGTTGCTCTTTCATTTGATTCATCTCTACATCCTCTCTACAGTTGGTTTAAATAAATCAATGGCTTGAGGAGATTAACTCAAAGCTTTTGAAAGGCTGACTTAGAAATTATGGTTTAAGCACAAGCTATGATTGAATAAAATGAAAGGAAAAGCGAATGTAAAAATTCAGACCTGCACTCATTAGGACACGGATTTATGTAAAACAATTCTAAACACACAGGAGTCATGAGGCTCAAAGGCAAATAACCCCTCTGCAAGCTTTGATTTCAGGATTATTTCCCGTTCTGTGACCCCTGGAATGCACACTAGACAAGCCTCCCACGTGCAAATGCATTCAAGGGCACACGTGAGCGCAGAGGCCTGGGCCAACGGAGCCTGGCTGGGCGTGTGGAGGGGCAGGCTCCACAGACGCGTTTGTCTGATCGCGAAGACGTTACAGGCGGCACACTCCAAGCAGCCCTTATGGAATTCTACAGAACAACCACTGGTGTGAAACAAGATGCTCTTCTGAGATTTAAGGAAATAAATTAGGTCACCAAGAAAGCACTACCTGGAGCCGGGAGGAAGGAAGGAAGGAAGGAAGGAAGGAAGGAAGGAAGGAAGGGAGGGAGGAAGGAAGGAAGGGAGGGAGGAAGGAAGGAAGGAAGGAAGGAAAGGGGGGAGGAGAGAAAGAAAGGGAGAGAAGGAAGGAAGGAATTGCTTTTCATGGTCCTTAACAAGAACTTCTCTACACAAGAGAGTCTCTCTCTCTCTCTCTCTCTCTCTCTCTCTCTCTCTCTCTCTCTCTCGTGCATGCACATGCACACACAGACACGCACACAGATAAGCAGACTTCCCAAGTAATGAGGTATTTTAAAGGGTCAGGTTTTTTTAGTTTTCTTTTTTAAGCATATGAGTGTGAATTGACTGCTGAATCCCATAAGGTTTTTTCAGAATAACCAGGAGGCAAAAACGCATGTTATACCTTGAAGAAAGAGCGATCCTTGTATGCGCTGCCACTTAAAATCAAATCCTCAAAAACAAATACAGGGAAATTTTTTCATTAAAATGCTACAAACCATACACAGTTATTCGGGTTACTTTAACAAAACAGAAACCTATTTGCAGAAAGTCCTTGAGATATTTTGGCAATCCTTTGTTAGACTAACTTCAGTGTCAGCTCATAAGCCCATATATAGATATATCTGACGGAGAAAATCAATCCTTTACCTTTTTAGGAAGGCTACAGAGAAACAGAAATGGCTTTATTGAATTTGATCACCCATTCCAGCCCTAACTGATCTTTTCCTAAAAAAGGTAGGTCGTAATACAAAGACTTACAACAAAACAAACCCATCCTGAAAAACGCACTATAAACCCAAAAGATGGTTCCCAAGGAGGCCTGACTCCCCTGGGCACTGATGGCAGCGGGGCTGGAACACAGATGCGGGGCCCTGAGGTGACAATGGGGACAGCGTGCATGTGCAAACACCAGTTCTGACACATTTATCTAATATCTAGCCATGTTCATTACAAACACCTCATGTTAAGGAAAAAGTGAGTAGGAAAGTTTGGAAGCAGTTACCAATCTCTCTTTTGTGTTCTCTAAGTCAGCAAACAGCAAAGTGCTTATCTTTCAACCATGAAAACCGATTTGCTTCATTAGGGCCAAGGTCCCTAGTTCCCTCCCGGGCCTGCCACGAAAAGGCCAGTGGAGGCGGATTTCACTTTTACTGTCTTAAAAAATACACGTAAGCCCTGACCGGCGTGGCTTGCTTGGTCGAGTGTCACCCTGCAAAGCAAAAGGTCCCCAACTCGATTCCTGGTTGGGGCACACACCTGGGCTGCGGGTTTGGTCCCCGGTCAGGGTGCGCATGAGAGGCAACCAGTTGATGTTTCTCTCTCACATTGGTGTTTCTCTCCCTCTCTCCCTGCCTTCTCCTCTAAGTAAAACTTTTTAAAACCCTTTTTTAAAAGTCCATCCAGGTGGAAGGAAGCCTGTGTCCCCCTGTCAAAGCAGCCTCTGGCAGTAGGGCCTGTTATTCCCACAGGGCAGGAGGGCTCCGGCAGCAGGGCAAGGAACACGGCCTCCGTGGTCAGCTCCGCCGCGCTATGTCCGTGAAGCCGCGTGGACACTGGTGCCGCCCCTCCCTCCGCACCACGCGACACCGCGCCCCTGCTCCGACCACTAAGTCGGGTTTATCGGAGTGGGCAGCTCGAAGTAAGATGACACAGGAACAACTATGACCTCTAGTCCGTTGTCCAAACACCCCCACTCCGGGTCCTGGGCCCCAGGTCACAACCCATGGACGTGGTTCCTGTCACTGTCACGTCTCCGCTTTTCCCCTTACTCTACACACGCCCACCCACTGAACCGGATGCTTTCGGGCCCAGGTGTTCAGGTTAGGAACAGTGGCTAAATGGGTGAGTCAGAAGTAAAGGGAATGAAAAATACAAAGACAGCAGTCTGACAATCGCAACATTATCTGAGTCGAGGTATTACCAACAAATACCGCCTTCCGGTTCCTCTCTGCACAGAGGGGGCAAGCCCTGGCAACGTCCTGGCAAGGACTACCAGTCGGCTCGCTCTCTTTCATCTTCTTCCTTGCTGTACCGAGAGAGGCGAACAGGCACTGCCCAAATGCATAGCTTCTCTGTAATAATCTTTGGAGCTCTCCTACCTAGGTTATTTCCATGCACTCACTGCCCACCCTCTGGAAAACTCAAAGAGCCAACGCTGTCCGGGAAGGGCCAGTGAGACACAGAGCAGGGCAGCCTGTGCCAGCCCGTCTCCCCGCGCCGGCCTCCCCCAGACACCAGCGGGGGAAGTCCGACCACCGGAAGTGCAGGGAGAAAGAGGCCAAACACACCGAAGTCTGGGGTCCACATGCCCTCCTCACTAGCTGTTCAATCCAAAAGCAATGGCTTAACCCGTTAAGTCCCATTTCTTTATCTGGAAAATGGCATTAATAACGATAGATACCTCTTTGGTCACTAATGAGAACAAAACGAACAGATTATGTAAAGAGCTTAGGCTGATGTATAATGAGCATCTTACTGCTATTATTGTCAGCCATAAGATCTCACAATCAAATTGTAGGGTGCACCTCCCTCCCCTCAAAGGCTCTCTCTCCCTGTGTTACCAGGTGTTAGACTGGAAATGAGCAGAAGCACCTGGGAATTTCAGCAGGCGCTCTCAGAGCAGCTGAAATGAGTTTGCACTGAGTAAGCAGAGAGACTGGCAAGGTCCCATCAGAGTACTCACGGAGAACAGGATGCCTCCAGCACCAACAGTGTTACTCCGTGTCCTCATGTAAACATGGGTGGGAGGGGCTCATCAGGCCACCTCCACGCCCTCTTGGCACCAGGTCCGTGACTTACGGGGTGCCCCCACTTCTATCATTCATCCTCAACGAGCCCCGATTTCCCCAGACGTAAAGTGGAAACAGCAGCGATCCTCAGGCCAATTACCTCCAACATTGTTGTAAGAAATAAATAAATGCTAACGTAGTCTTAGACTGCAGAGCAACATTTACCTAAGACTTTACTGTTAAGATATTTTTAAATGGCTTCAGATACACCTTGGGCCAAATCGAGCCCACTGGAAAAAGCCACACAGTACAGAAGGTTTACTATGACGAGGTCAAGCAGTAAGGAAAGCGTGATACAGATGGAAGGCTGGTTCTGTTGGTTTGCTAAAATCAGTCACTACATACAGTTGGTAAGGAGTTACAATTTCCACTGTCTCTGTTAAAGGGGTAATTAAAATGTCAGTAAAATGTCAAAAACAATTCTTCAGGCCACATACACTAACAGCAGTTAGGCGTCATCTCATGGCAACACATGAATTTTTCAACTGTTCGACTTTAGCGTCTGTTCGATGCTAATTGAACTGACAAGGGAATGGGCACTGACTGCTCACCTTATCTTGTAAGGAAAAGGTCCCAGGAAAACCAGCAAAGAGAAACTTGTTCTTGACTTTCAATTTCCCCAAATTTGCTACAATCAGATGATTTGATCTGGAACTTTCTGGAATGAGGAGAACAGGAGCGCCAGCCTCGATATCTAGGAGAACCCGCGAGCAGCGCTGGGCTTGATCTCGCACCTAAAAAAGGAAAAACAATGGACTCAGAGGCTCAATTAATTCCCCAATTTTACAATCAAATAAGCCGAGGTTTCCAAAAATTCCCATGACTTTAAAAATCTAAAACAGCTATAACCTCACAGGGTCTATTCTATGACCACCACAGAGTTAAATTAGAAGTCAGTAACAAAAAAGATAATGGAGAACCCCAAATACTTAAAAATTAGACTACACACTTCTAAATAACGCATGGGTCAAAGAAGAAATCACAAGGAAAATGGAAAAATATTTTGACCTTACTGATAAAGAAAACATAGCATGTTAAAATGTATGCAATGTACTTAAAACAGTATAGAAAAATGTCTAGCGGTAAATGCTTATTTTATATTAAAAAATAAAGATTTAAAATCAACGATCAAGGCTTCCATCTTAAGAAGCTATAAAAAGGAAAAGCAAGATAAACCTAAGAAGGGGGAAGAACAAAATAAAGAACAGAAACTACTTATTTAGAAAACAGATAAATAATAGGAAAAAATAAGTTAAACATGTATAGAACACCATACCAACAACCACAGAATACACATTTTTCAGGTTCTAACCGTACTGCAGTACAGGCTTCCACAACCTGGTTCTTTGAAAAGACTGATGAAAAATGATAAACCTCCGCCTATACTAATGAAGAAAAAAACAGGAAATAAAAATCGCCACTATCAGGAGGGAGTGAGGGGTGATACTCCTGAACTTACGAATAATAAAAAGATGAGGGAACCTACGAACAATTTCATGCCGACAAACTGGCTGTGGATATGAAGTGGACAGACTCCTTCAAAAAGAACTATCTACAGCTGACGTTATAGTTAATGGTGAAAGACAATGTTTTCTCCCTAAAACCGATGTTCAACCAGCGTGCCGCAAGAATTTTCAAAGCCTGCAAAACCTGACTATGTAGTCAGGGGCAGTGACCTCTTTTCCTCTAGATGTCAGGTAAAAAGATGACAACAGCCAACACCACAACAGCAGCCCCGTGTGAATCAACAACATTATACCTATTTTCTGGCAGGTCAGCAAAGCACATATTTTTCGGCATGCCACGGAACTTGTGTAACTAGTTCACGTGGGCCCTGGGACGAAAGGGCCGACAGCCGCTGGCCTGAGGGGAGGATGAGGCAGCGGCGGCCACGCTCTCCCTGCCGTGGAGGTCTGGTCCGCACAACACAGGCTCTTGTTCTCAGACCAGGTACTCACCTTGTAAAAACCCCAAAGGACCTACAGGAACTAGAATAAGGACCTGCATCAAGACTGCAGGATGCGAGGCCATCATGTCAATATACGAGAGTCAGTTACATTTCTTACACTTTCAACAAACAACCGGACATTGAACATTTTAAAATTTCATGTTATTTATAATAGCATCCAAAATTGGAATGTGTAGGGACAAATTTAACAAAACATGTGTAAGTAAGGCCAGTACACCCGAAACTATAAAACACTGCGGAGAGAACCTGAAGACCTAATTAATGGAGAGAGACACCGTCCTCAAAGGTCCAAAGGAACAATACCGCTGAGATGTCAATTCTCAACCAAAATCCTGGGTGACGTTACTATAGAAACAGACAAGCTGATTCTAAAATTTGTAAGGAAAAACAAAGGACCTAAAGTGGCCGAAACAACTTTGAGAACAAAGAACAAGGTTGGAGAACTTACACTACCAAATTTCAAGACACACCACAAAGCAACAGTAATCAAGACTAGGTAGTATTGGCATACAGTTAAACAAAAACCAGTGGCCACAGAACCGAGAATGAAGAAATACACACGGCCAACTAATTCTCAACAGAAGAGCCAAGATAATTCGATTGGGAAAGAACAGTCTGGATATGTACATGGGAAAAGAAGGTTAGCCCTCACTTCACAAAACACAAAAATCAACTCAAAATGGAAGAGATCTAAAGTCATGAAACTTCTACAAGAGGAAACTTTTCGCCACCTTGTGGCAGGCAGAGATTTCTTTGCTAAAACACAAACAGCACTTAACCATAAGAGAAAAATATTTGACTTCATCAAAATAAAAAGCTGCTTTTCAAACAACAGGGTTAAGAAATCCATTTTAAAAATTAGATGAGCCACTGCCTAGCCCTACAGACCTCATCAGATCTCAGAACAGACTGTCTTTTTTCATGTTTCTCTCTTCCCACTGAAATATCAGCTCCGTGAGGGCGACGACCAAGGTTTTCTCGTTCCCCGTGGTGTCCCGAGCACAACGTGTGACACCTCACTGTGCACTGAGCATTCACTACAGCTGCGGGAATGAACAAACAAGGCCGTCGTAGGGGTCAAGTGAGAAGTACATGCGAAAGCACTGTGAAAACTCCAAAGCATCACTAATGCAAACAATTATTACCCAAATGCAATACAGCAAGCACACTTATTTTTGTTATCTCCACTTTCCTTCTACAACCAACTCAACAGACGAACAGCGAGAAAAATAACCCGCGCTGGTCGCACAGCTTACAGTGGCAACACCCAGTCTCCAGATTCTCGCCTGGAAGGTCTTCGCTCCCCCAAAGCCTGTGTTCTGGTTCCGGTTCCACAGTGAATAAGGAAGTGTAACATAAGAGACACTGACTAAAGTGGAAGACACAGGGGAACTACAGCACACGTCTGGGGTGATAAAGAAACAGTTTGTATTTCGCCCCATCAAACCAGGTACATGATGTTCTTCTAATTTCAAACGTTAAGATTAAAAAGAAACATCAAGTCCCACCAGATCATTATTTACAGACATTAGAAAGTGTAGGAATATAAACCCAGCTACAAGCCAAAGGTAGATAATACTACCTCTCACCAGTACAATATTAGGAGAAAGGAACTTAAATTTCAAACACAACAGCCTCTTAATCTTAACAGCAAAGAAAAGTAGGTTTTTAGGTCTCTATGGAAATCTAATTCAAACAGCAAGATTAAAGATCGTTGAGAAAATCAGCTTTTCTTCAAAGCCCACACAGTTAACACTACTCAAAACAGAAAAACATTCCTTTTCCTTCTGCTTATCTGATATAATTTGATAAAGCGAAGTTTTAAAAAAACGAACCTGTTTAATTTCTGCTTTCCCCAGGAAGTCAAACCCTGTTAGTGAGCGATGCAGTGTCTCATTTCCTAACCCGAATGGCTCTTCACAACCACACTTACTACTACCACTGCGGTGTAAACGACACGTGTAAAACGATACGTGTAAACAACTGTTTAAATTGCACAGGATCCTAACAGACAACAGTTAGCAAAGCTGAGCTACGAGTTACAACAATGTCCATGGCTTTATAGGATTCAGTCCTATCAAATAGTACCACCTAAGTATTCAATACCATTTATGGGATTAAATCCTGTAACTCGAAATTATTCAAAAAATACACTATGGAAACAAAGATATTCATGGAAGTATTACTCGTAAGAATGAAAAACTGGAAGCAATTCAAATGTTAAAAAAAACCACAAGGAAATGGGTAAGTGAACTAACCTGATAGATTATGTGGTTATTAAATAGAATCGCTATGAAGAGTGCAAAGCAAGACGGAAAAAGATGATGAAAGGGGTTATGAAAAGCTGGGTTCCCCAGGTGTGTGCACGAAGTCAACAGTTTCTGTACTTCACTGCATGAGCCATATGCTCCTCCTCAATTTAAAAGGTTTCTCTAAAAAGCGTATGCAGACCACAAATACAATACCACTTCACACTCAATAACTGGCCCAAGATACAAGGGTGGCAAAATGAGAATGACAGCAGTTCTTGCACGCTGCCGATGGCAGTGCGTAATGAAGTCGGCCATTTCCGAAAACGACCTGGCACCACGTTACAGAGAAGCACAGATGTCTACAGCCGGAAGTGCCACTCCTAGGCGTCTCGGCACAGCTGTTACGCGTGCACAGCAGGCGACCCTGCAAACAGCCCCAACGTTCAACCCGAAAACGGGGAATCCTGTGTGTTACACACAATGGAATCTGACGGTGAAAATAAATGAAATGCAATCACATATAACCAACCTGAAAGAATCTTAACACACTAAGCAACCAAGAAAACCAAGTCACAGAACACTGACTACATTTTAATAGCATTTTATAAAGATCAAAGCAAGAAAAATAAAAGATCCTGTATAGGACCTTTTTTTTTATTTCAAAGGGACTAGTAGACCCCCAGTCAGGACAGTGGTTATCGGGGGGTTGACAGGGAAACAGGGCAGGGGAGGAACGGGCGCAGCAGGCTCAGCAAAGTTTTAATTTTTATTTTGACGGGTTCACGGGTGTTCACTGTATTATCATACTTTGTAACTTGTACAGATATTCTTTTCTATGTGTCAAATACCAATTTTTTTTAAAGTTTCCAAAGAAAGAGAAAAGGTTACCTATTCCATGATTATAACAATGGAAATATGTATAGGAGAAAAATGAAAATAATTTAAAACATACCTATGGTGTTGTGAGATTAGTAAGACTGAGTCTTTTTTCAGATTCCCTATGATCTGATTATTTTATATATATATATGTTTTTAATACATTATCTAGAAGACAGGAACCCAGTAACACTGCCTGCAGGAGAGAAAGTGGGTGGATGAGAGAAAGTAATTGAGAAGGAGACTTTTCCCCAAATGTTCTTTTTCACTTTGGTTCTGTACCAAATCAGTATGTAACATAATCAAAAAAATTTTAATTTAAACTAAAAAAATTTTAACATTCCCACTATAAAGACAGTGTCTATTTCTTAAGTTGTCATCTTTTAACAGATTAAAACTAACTAAAAACAAAGCTGCACAGAGAACTCCCAGCCCCCAGACTGTGTGCCGGGACCCGCGGGCTGCAGCTGCACGCCCAGAGGCACGCGGCCCGGCCTGGCTGGATCCTAGGTGAATGCCGCATCTGCTGGACACTGCGCCACCAGCCAGAGCCAGGGAGTCCCCGCCCAGTGTTACATGTGACGGTCTTCTCGGTGACGTGTCATCTTTGTGAGGCTGGGGCTGAAGCGGCCGCTCTGACAAGAAGCAAGACCCGTGAGCACGTGAGTGCGGAGCAGCACGCAAGGGCTGTGATGTCCAGCACACGAGGGCTGTGATGTCCAGTCCGAGGCCACGGCTGAGACGCCGCACCGCGCCCGAGTGCACACACACCCTCCGTGCCGCAGTCATGTGAGAGTGAAACACAAGTACTACCTTTCACTTCTGTGTCACTGCTGTTCAAACAACTACTCAGTTGTTGGGACATATGTACTTATATAAATGTTTAGCCTTAATTCCTTCTAAGAGGAAAGCTGTTAGACATTTCTGGCCTAGGACGTGCCGAGGAAAAACTTCCAAGACATTAAGGGAGCAATGAGAGAGGAAGTTTGGGAACTTTTAATTCCATGTGAAAAACCCCTCTTTATATATGTTCTTTGGGACCATTTCCAACAGAAAAATCCCCACTAGAGCCCTAGAAGGGCCAAAGTCTCACGTGTTATCCATGATTTCACTTATCATTTTTAGAGAAAGTTCAAGCCAAACTTCAAAGGTAGTAAGAACATGAGATAACGAAAAAGAAATACGAGCTCTCAGGCTACAGCAAGACTTCCACGGGTAACCAGCTCCATGGAGGGCATCCATCAGTAAGCACAGAATCACCTAATCACCTCTACTGTGTTCAGTGAAATTTTCCAGGTTTATCTCCAGAGGCGTACCAGTCCCACCGACCAGTTGAACAGGAGCACCCACCTGGAGGGATGAGAGCACCTACCGTCTGCCCCTCGATCGCGGCCCGCTGGCGCCCCAGGACGTCCTGCAGCTGCGTGAAGTGCTGGATGAAGGCCACCACCTCCGCCTGGAAGCGCTGGGTGTGCACGTACTGCACGGAGGCCATCTGCAGGCTCACGCGGACGTCGTGCTCCCTGCGCAGCAGCGGGTCGGGCCGCCCATACCTGCAGGCGGGAAAGTGCGACCCACACACAGGTTAGGGTCTGAAGACAACTTGGGTCGATTTAGGGGGTTCCCTCGGGAACAGCTTGAACTAGTAAAATGGAAATCCACAACCAAGTTTTACAAAGCAAATGCCCATCACTACCCCCTTTCTGAGCTCCGCCGTGCGTTGTGGATGTGAAAATACAAGTCTGGTGCGACAGACGGCCAGGGGGACGCACTGGGGGTGGCTCCAGGCACTAAACTCACTCTGGATTCCAGAATGCACTCAGAAGCCACCTGTGGCTCAGGCTGCTCCCCTGGGCCTGCAAGGAAAAGTGACTCTTCCTGCTCGCTCCATTCTAGCAAGGGCTGTGACAATACGGACTTGCAAGATAATAAAAACGAGGCCATGAAACACTGGAGAAAACTGGGCAACCAAACCAACGTTTCTGGGGAAAACTGTCTTCTGGTGGCGGAAAGAAGCCGCCAGAACGTTTAACTTCAGTGACGTGTAAGCCCAGAGGCTTAGCATCTACATGCCAAGGTAAATTAGAAAGCTTTGTGAGCGATTTTGAATTTAACGGAGTGCGGCCTCATAATAATAAATTATTTTATAAGATACAGTCACTGGGGAAGGGAATTCCCATTTGCTAAGCACCTATCTTGTACCAGGCAGAAAGTTAAGAGTTTTATATTAATTATCTCATTTGTCATAGGACCACACCACCGGGGTAGGTCATTACAGAAACAGATCAGTCTAAATCAGTACACGATGACATGGGTATTATCTTTTCTAACAGCTCCCCAAAAGGTTGAAAAAGCACCATTTTAAACTTTCTGCTTTCCAAGAAAACCAGTCTTTAATAACTACGTACGTTGGAAGATGCCTTCTAAATCCTAAAACTGAAAAGATTCAATACAGATTATGTTTATGCAGGGGAGAAAAAAGCCCCACCTGAAATCATTTCAGAATGTTTACAGCCTGGTGGGAACCGATCTACCTCAGCCCCCTCAACATGTAAATTAAAACACTGATGCGCGGAGGTGAAGCGAGTCGCCTGAGGTCACGTAAGTTAGCGGGAGACCGGCACGAGCCCAGATCTTTAGTAGTAACCAGGATTGCTTCAGTCTCACCCCATCTGTTTACGGGGCCCGAGCAGCCCACTTCAACACCGTTCCATTTCAGAACAGACCAGGACTCCGCACCGTATCAGTTTTATGTGAGAAGGTTCAATTTTTTGGAACTCTTCTTCACCGTTGAGTCAACCAAACTCTGACCCAGAGGACAAAAGGTCAGGCGAGGAGCGGCCCGTGCTCTTACTTGAAAGCCTGGAAGATGAGTGCCTCCTCCCCGCTGGTGGTGAACCGCTCCCGGTAGAGCTCCCCGTGGGCTGTGAGGTCGCTGAGAGACAGGCTCCCGAGGCTCCCCTGCAGGGCCAGGTCACCCTCTAGGGAGGCGAAAGTCGGGACACATTAGTGTTCTCTTTTGTCACGCGCCTGAACGACGTCCGACACAAACATGGATCTACGCGCGCCTCAGGCTTTTCGCTGTTGAATGAAAAGCGAGTTTTCCCATTCCGACACACCCAGAGGAAAAAAAAAACCCGTTGTGCGATTTTTCGAGTAGTCTCCGTGCAGAAGTCCACAGGGGCTGAAATAACACGGCAACCTCACACTTCAACGTTTGCAACAGGAAAGAAATCAAAGGAAGCACATAAACAATGTAAAGAAAATAACACAACTATAAAAACATGGTCCATTCTGAGATCAGACCCCTAATTAAAATTAGGGAAATATCATAAGGTCTATTAAAATTGTACTACGGATAAAAGAGCTATGTCAGGCACTCGAGCAACCTTCGTGGGTTTGGGTGTGACCTAATTAAAAAAGCATCAATGAGACGGACACTAGAGACAGACCTGAAACTACTCCGGTGCGGCAGGATGAAGCCTGGGGAAGGCGGGCGGAACAAAGGAGGAGTGTGGAAACGCACACGCCCGAGACGTGCACCTGTAATAAATCACTCTTAACCGGGGGTGGGCACTAAAAAGAAACACGCTAAACTGTTGCTTCTGTAAACTAAATTTCATGATCGCAATTAGCATCATAAAACAATGACCAGTTCAGCTCCCAGTGCGTCGAAGACACGTACGTACTTAGTTTTGATTCTTAATGTCCTCTCACAAACACACCCCAGCTCCTCCAAAACGAAAGACCCATCTCTTCCAGGAAGCCTTTAGAGGTTAATGTACACCAAGCAGAAAAACCTCAATTTCAGTTCCTTCCTTTCCCAGAAGGCATTCTTATTTTTAACTACAGGGTCAACACTTGGCGCTTTGTAATCATCCACGTTTCATTATCGGTTCCTTATGAAAGGAACAATGTTTTATTCACTCTATAAGTCTCTACTGCTTAGAACTCGATGCAGCTGATCACGGCTGTTCCGCTGAGAAGTTCCACCTACGGAGTCCCACGAGAAAGAACGCCGGGCTCGCCACAATGTCCCCCTGCCTAAACCCCCTGTTGGGGGCTCCCCCTCCTCACTGCAAGAGCGTGAACACATGCCCTGGTTTCCCAGAGACAGCCTTGCTACACGCCAGGTGTAAGCAGCATGTAACTGTCACTTCCCAGGTGTAGTTATTAATAATGCCCCCTCTCTCTCTCAAAAATGCCCTAATTTAGGCAAAAAAAAAATTATATAGTCACCAAAGTTTGTTAAAAACACAGGTGCCAGGGCCCCATCCCAACCTACTGAAATCAGAGCGTTGGGATGAGGGCGGGATGGGGCGGGGCAGGGAGGGATGTGCCAGAGACCTGCATGTCTAACAAGCTGACCAGACCATTCTGACGCATGAGCCAGCATTTGAGAACAGCCATTGTAAACCACAGCCACAGTGGAGCCCCTCACTCATCCCACACCTCCCTCAGCACGTGAGGACGTTCCGATTTGTGAGCCAGATGTGCAGATTCTTACCAGATTTCCCCAGTTGGATTTCCCCCACTTACCAATCATCTCCACGTGTGCCACCAGTTTGGACACATTCGCTTTAGCAAGCTCACTGGTGGTCTTGTTCAGCACGAGAGAGAGCGAGTGCACCTAGGCAGGCAGAAGACAAGGGAAGGCACCTGTTACTGGGGGGAAGGGTCCCCACCCTTCAGGCAAACCACAGAACCAAATCCAGGAGGAGGCGGGAGGGCTCAGGGACGCTGACGGTAAAGCCTTGGCCGACGCCAACTTCATGTCGGCTGGCCAGAGCCAGGCAGACCCCGTTCTGAGGGGAGCGCCGACGGGACGGGAACTCAACTGGGCAACGGAAACCCCCGTTCTGCGGTGTCTTCTCCGTGGCTCCCTTGTCTGTGCTCTGTTAGTGAAACGTTTCACATTATAAAACAACTTTTCTCATTCTTGCATTTGTCTCCAGTATTGCACTGTTCTCATCACTCACAGATTCCTTAAGTAAAGCCTCACACTAAGAAATGTGTCCAAACGGGGCTCGCACTCTGCGCTCTCTGCTCGCGCGCGCTCTCTCTCTCTCCCCCCCCCCCCCCCCCCCCGCCAGCACTCTGCCCCTTCCCACCCCCCCTTCCCTCAAGGTGCGTGCCCTGACTCTCTGTCTCCCCTACGCTCCTCGGGCCCTTTTTTGCCTCCAGAACTTGTTTCCTGAGCCCACGCAGCCCGGCTGGCTCACTTTTTCTACCTCTGTGATTTTCTAAATAAACTTTTGCTTGTATTTGAAAAAAAATTGTCAAAACAGAATAATAAATATGATTTAGAATCTTGTTTAATGTCTTTGGACAAATATGTAACAGAAGCCCCTGCTGTCCAACTGGGACCTCACCTAGAATCCACAACCAATGATTTTCTTTCCAAGGGACAACCAGAGACAGAAGAAAGCCAAATCCTCTGTCTCGAAGACAGCACCCCTGGCAACAAACAAATCCTGTGCTGTAATAGTGACATCTGAAACACTCAAAGGACTTCCGCGTCCAGGATGTGCTGAGGCAGGCGCCTCTGTGTGCCACCCCTGGGGACAATGTGTCAGCTGGAGGGGGGGAAGGAGAACGGAGACGATCAGACCTCGGTTCACACGCACGGCTTCCCAAGGCCATGCCACACTAACCCCTCAGTCTTCGCTGCCGACCACCAAACACATGCTCAGGAAATGTTTGATGAACAAACTACTAGGAAGGAAAAAGATGAGAAGTGGAAGAAAACAGTAAGAGGAAAGGAAGAAGGAAACATCTGTGGAGGAAGGCAGAGGGACGAGGAATGGATCGCTACGGGGCAGCAGGGACCGAGGCGCCACCCCAGCGCCACAGAGCTCCCCTGCAGGGAGGGAGCTTCCGGACACAGGCCACAGACAGACCCGAGGGAACAGGGTTTCCATGACGAGAGGACCGTAGCACCTCCAGTCACTTATCACCAAACTACCTTACACGCTGGGTCTAAAAACGCTTTCTTTGGCCCTGGTTGGTGTAGCTCAGTGGACTGAGTGCGGGCTGTGAACCAAAGGGTTGCCGGTTCAATTCCCAGTCAGGGCACCTGCCTGGCTTGCAGGCCAGGCCCCCAGTAGGGGGCATGCGAGAGGCAACCACAAATGGATGTTTCTCTCCCTCTTTTTCTCCCTCCCTTCCTCTCTCTCTAAATAAATAAATAAAATCTTCAAAAAAAAACAACCACACACTTTCTTTGGAAAAAGCCAGCTGCCACTGCCCGGACCCACTATCTAAGTGTGAGTCGCAGCATCGCTAACAGTGGGACGGCCAGATGCTGTGTGCCTGCCTCCTGGTGTGATGCAACGGGACACACCAGCACCACCTAGAAATGTTTGTTTCTACCAGAGAGTTGAACCTCAATCTGGTCACGTCTCTAGAACTGACTTCCATTTCCAAAATCAGAAGGTAACGGAAGCCCACCGGCAAACCCAAAAGGCAGGTACTCTGCAGCACTCTAACCCGGTGTCCACGAGTCAGCTGCATGGGGGAGGGAAAGGGAGGAAGGCTGGCTGACTTTAATTGGCAGACTTCGGAGACGTGACAGCAACTGTGGTACGTGGCCCTGATTTGGATCTCCACTCAGAACATTCACACATCGCTTTACTGGACCGCCCTCATCTTGTAGATGGGGCACGTACAGCTCAGAAGAGCAAAGCATTCCCCCAAATCGCAGAGATCAAAGGAAAGACATGAAGCTCCTTACACCATTCATCCCTCTGCAACCCACCGGCAACGGGCATTTCTGAGACAATCAGGGAAATCTACACGTGGGCTAGTGGGCGTTACGTAACACCACGAAGTTCTTGTTGCTTTAGTCAGATGGGACGACGAGCTGTGGTTATAGTTTTAAAGCCTGTGTTTCTCCAGAATGAACACTGACGTCTGCAGAGGGGCAGTGCTGCCTGGAACCTGCTGTAAACTCGTCAGCAACGAGAAGGAAGGAAGGAGGCGAACGGGACGGCTCCCGCAGGGCCGGGACAGGGGTTCCTCATGCTGCTGTCTCCGGGACAAGTCTGAAGATCTTCACCATAAAAGTGTTTTCAAAAGTTCTAACTCTAAAACAGTGCGCTTTGGAGGGGTGGTTATCTGGACTTGTTTTGGAAAGCCAGCTCTACCTATCCATGCAAAGGCCCCAGAAACACTTCACGTGCAACACCGCAGGCTCCCGGGACAGGTACTGCAGGCGGCACAGAACACGGGCACAGGTGCGAACAGGGCAAGTCCAGGAGAGCGAGCGAAGCCTCTCCAGCATCCATCTGTCCTGCTAACCACAGTACCGGAGGCCCTGGAGTACTGCCCATTCGGTCAGATGCTGAACGTGAGAGGAAAAGCTGGTTCGTACCCAACTCTCCGAGAGCCCTTTGCTTTCTGGAGGAATGAAGCCTACTGCCAGCAAAGGAAATAAAAAAAAAACTGCAACTGGAAAAACCATGATTCCCCTCGCCGACTTCTCCCCAGCAGCAGGTGCAAGCCCACACCGGCTAAGGCATGCCGAGGGAGAGCGTCATCCTCCAGACTCACTGGGGGCGGGGGGGGGGGGGCCCAGGGCGCTGGGCTGGTGCTCGTTACAGTGAGGGGCTCCCAAATGGTCATCTAAATGTAACTGCTACATATCTCACTGTTCCGTCACACGGAGCAGAACAGCCTCACGTTCAAATGCTGTCTTTTCTGTGTGTTTTTCAACATTTACAATATGAGTACCACGGACAAGTTGTCAGGGTGGCAATCCGTGTAGTAATAAAAACAATAAGCCCTGGCTAGCGTAGCTCAGTGTACTGAGCTCGGGCTGCAAACCAAAGTGTTGCAGGTTCAATTCCCAGTCAGGGCACATGCCTGGGTTGCAGGCCATGACCCCCAGCAACCTCACATTGATGTTTCTCTCTCTCTCTCTCCCTCCCTTCCCTCTCTAAAATTAAATAAATAAAATCTTTAAAAAATTAAAAAAATAAAAACAATAATAGTTATCATTCACAGAATGCTACTTCCAGCCATGTACTGTGCAAAAGGCCTTACCTGTATCATCTCATCAAACTCTTAACAACAACCAGTTTATTGAGGAGAAAACTACGAGGCAGGTTAAAAAATGTGCCATGGCCACACAGCTGGGTGGTTGCAAGAAAAGTGGCAGGACTGAAAGCCAGGCAGTCTGACTTTTGAGACTTCCTTCTCAGCCGCTGTACTACTGCCCTCAACCCAAGCCAACAGTCCGCGTGAGTGGGGAGATGGTGAGAAAAGCCACACTGTAAAAACACCAGACACTTGACCAGGTGCTTTACATATATTACCACATTCGGTTATCTCAATGGGATGATGGCAGATAAGGAAACTGAGGCTCAGAGAAACTAAGTGATTCCAGTGAATTATACAACCCCCAAACATAAAGAGATACTTAAACCGTTCACTGTCCCCGCCTCCAGATGGGATCTACACTGAAACGCTTTCTAAAACATTGTCTACCCTTCTGTAACAGACATCTAGAGGACTACAGAGCTCCCTGCCAATAAGGTCTGTTTCCCACCATGAATGTATAATGAATGACAGCATTTAAATAAACTACAGCTCACCCTCAGAACTTCAAGGGGTGAAAGGGCACTGATACCTTGAGGTCCAGCTTGGTGTTAACCGGATCCTGCAGCTCGGACGCCAGCAGGGCACTGGACTCGGACCTCACGTTCTGCAGGACGTCCTCAGGCAGGACCTTCATGGCATGGTTGTCCGCGGTGGAGCCGATCCCGAAGAAATCCAGGATCACCACCCAGGTCTGCAGCGTGATGAGCACGTCCAGGCAGTTGAAGTCGACGTCGATGCTCCGGTTAACCCGGTTGTACAGGGACGAGAACTCCGGGTGTTTCCTATCCACCAGGAACACGTTGATGTGGACCAGGGAGTCATCAAATTTACTCTTTCCGGCAAGGACCGTGGGCTTGTCCACTGTTGGAGACGGAGGGGGCGTCAGGGGGTAGTCCTGGTCCGGGACCTCCTTCGGCCTCTTGCGGGGTGCCGAGGCGGGCCTCTGGTACAGCTGGAAGACATTCGGGGCTTCCTCCATGTGGGAAGGGAGAGACCGAGGCATGTCGGGGTACTCCACGTTGGACAACGAGGGGCAAGACTGGGAAAGATACTCTTTCTGTGCTAAGCTTAACGGCTTGGGGGCTCCCCGGGACACCATGAGGTTCTTGTACTTGGAATCCGGATTTCTCTCCAACAGGTCTTCCATCAGCAGGGAGCGCAGGGCGATCTGAATGGACAGGGTCTGAGGGTGGTCCTTATTGAACTCCACCTCAAAGTCCTGGAACTTCAGGCTCACAAGCCCCTGGGCCCCCAGAGTCAGGTCTCCGCTGAGCTGAACCTGGAGCTCGGCGATACAGAAGTTGGCCTGAATCTGGGTGAAGGACCTGGCTTCCTTCACGGACAGGGACTTCTGGGAGGAGGTGGAAAGGCTAGAGTGGCTGAACAACCCGTTCTCCTTCCTCTCGGCAGAAGGCTCGCCGCAGGCGCCCAGGGGAGGCGGCGGGGAGCTGGGGCAGGGCGAGGAGGCGGCGCTGGTGGAGAACCTGGTCAGGTCTTCGCTGTACACGAGGTTGTCCAGCGTCTGCAGAACCTGCTCGTACACGTGCTTTGCTAACACCACCTGCGCAAGGAGGAACGCTCAGTTATTCTGCTGCTGTTGTTAACCGCACTCGGCAGCGCTGCCCACGGGTTTATTTCCAAAGGCGACTTGTGTGGGTCTCCCCAGGAGGGTGCAAGCTCGTTGCCTGCAAGGACTATCTGTTCTGTTTCTTTTCCATCCTCACCCCTCTCTCGGACCCACGTGTACTCAAAAGGCCCTCCGCCAGTACCCCACGGAGGAGTCTAGACACAACGAATGTTCAGTAAGGGGTACTGGCTGTGGGCCTGCATCACTCTTTCTTTTTTTTTAAATACATTTTGTTGATTGTGCTGTTATATTTGCCCCCCTTTATTCCCTTCTGCCCTGTACCCCCTTCCCGCCCGCATTTCCCCCTTAGTTCAGGTCCATGGGTCGTACATGTAAGCTCTTTGGCTTCTCCATTCCCCACGCTATTCTTAACCTCCCCCTGTCTATTTTGTACCTGCCATTGATGCTTCTTATTCCCGGTACCTTTTCCCACATTCTCTCCCCTCCCCTTCACTGCCGCTAACCCTCTCTGTGACTGAATCACTCTTTCCAACCCCACAAACACAGCTGCGGAAATCGGAGGGAGCACTGCCAGAAGGCTCGTGTGGCCACACGACAGGACTGGGAAACAAGACCCGTGGTGCTAACACTCACTCATCGTCACCAGGCAGCGTGACGACCTACGTTTACTACAGCTAAACCAACAGGTGTACTCTGTCATGATGATGCTCATCATCTGTTGTTACCTATGTTTCTTTCTCCCTCACTTTGTTTTTGGTTACGATTTCTCATTAAAAAGATTTTCGGCAAGTTTTCTACTTACTTAAGAACGATCTTTCACCGGAGGAATTCCAAACAGACACAGAAATCACAGAACTGGAAAGCAATCATTTTGTGACCCCTAATTAGATAACCCGTCCCAACACAGCTCACTGAGGCAATGAGCCCGTATGCGAATGACTGACGGGGAATTCACGGCGGAGGGATCAGGTCCCGCCCCGAGCACAACCGCCAATTCCGCATCACTGAGAGACAAGCAGACACTCGTGCCTCCTGACACAGGGCAGTACGACGGCACACGGCACCACCTTTGCCAAAAAAAAGCAAAAAATGAACCTGATTCCAGTTAAACCTGTGGAGTGAAGTTACAATTCATAGGAGGTGTGGGGGAACGAATTAAGTGACCCCACAAACCAACAGCTAATCCAGAATGTGGGACGTTCTCCAGGGCGGCTGACCCGGCTCTCACAACAGAATAGTGGCTTGGGGGAAAAAGGTGAGAGGGAGCTACATCAACAGCGGCCCACAGATGTACGGAGCGTAGAAACGCCACATATGGTCCTTGTCAAATAAATCCACCTGAAAACGGATGCAAGTGCAATGATACCGAGGAGTCCTCGTTTATCTTACACGGCATGACGACGCTGCTGTCGTCAGGGAGGGAGTGTATGTCGGTCTGCGCAGGCACATTCCAGGTGACAGAGACAGAAATGGCATGAGGCCTGGGGTTTGCCTTAAAGTCGGGTGGGAAGAAAATCTGAGTGACGGCTGCATGCGGTTCATTAGCTGCTTTTGTGTGTATTTAAGTTTTTTCATAATAAAATACTCTTAAATTATTTAGAAATTACTTTTTAATAACTTAAAGTAATTTTAATGAAGAACGTCATCTAAAACTACAGTAAATCAATGGTAACTACAAGAACAAGTCGACACGACCCAGTAGAATTCACCTTGTGTGCTAACTCAAGGTGAGCATCCATAGGGAAGCTTCAGGGAACGTTCTATCACCCAGAGACCCATCCCCGGGGACCACTGACGCCAAAAGGTGCATGTCCAGGTAACAGCACCCCTGCCACCGACTAGTGACCAACCACTGCCCCAGCCTAGGGCCTAAGGTCCAGAGATCCTGCCTGCCCTTGCTGTTCTATAATGTTAGGCTCTTTTCTCTCCTCCCTGCAAAAGCAGGAAAAACAACACTTTTAAAGAAAAAGGAGGGTAAATGTGTACACGTACACACACACACACACACACACACACACGGAATCCCTACCCAGGCCCATTTCATTTCCAAGAGGGCAAGACTAATCCTAATTCCCCCTTGAAAGGATCTGTCAGCAGCTGCGATAATCAGATTATTTTACAGGCTGGGCCGAGTTGGATAAGAATTATATCCTCCTGGGAAAGACACACTGAATTTTTAAGCAGTAATTCCCCCCGTTTCTGAATGGCAATGGAATTAAGGATCTGCCCCCTTCCTCTATGTAATGCGCCCCCTCCCCCAGCAGACAGCTAGCAGGACTGGCTCCCGGTGACAAGGGGACACAACCAAAGGACTCCCTGACAGAAGCTGACGGAAGCAAGTGATCAACACTGACATGCATTAATGACAGACACCTCCCTAACTTTATGTATTCTCCTTGCAGAAGTTTATATGGCAATATATAACAAAATCTAGATATATTTACACACTGAAGATGTAAAACAAACACGTGACCTCAACTGTCCTGACGTGAAAATCAACACGGTGTTCACCTGAACGGGGTTGACAAACTTCCCTTCGATCTTCATGATGCTGGACGTGCCCAGGTCGTCGGGGCTGAGGGAGAAGGTCAGCTCGGACTCCCTCTCTATGGGGATCTTCTCCAGCTTGAACTGGATGGTGGTATTGTTCAGGATGTGGAAGGCTGCAGAAGAGAGAGGGCGTGACGGCCTGCCAACACTGCCGGTCACCACCTGACCACTGGCAAAGGGCGACATGTGTAAAGCAGGGCTGCCCACGGGTCGCCCTTGGGCAGGGCCCAGGCTCGAGCACAGACCGGGATGACCACCCCAGCACCAGAACTCATGGCGCGCGGAGACACGAGACAAATTCACACGCCAAAAGGAACAATGTTTGCATGGCGTGATCCATCTGGTGGCTTCGAAGGGTGATGTGGTGAACGCTGACCCAGGCCAGGGGCTACGTTAAGGAAGCTTCTCTCGGCCTCCCAAGATGACATTTTCCCAGCCCAACGGCTCATCCTTACCCAGCTTCCAGGTACAGACTGATTCCTCTGAGTGGGCCTACGTCAGAATCAAGGACAGCAAGTGAACGGCTCTAAGGCAACAGCTTTTACCCAAGCAGAGAGAGCGATCTTTGGACAAGTATGCAAATAATTCATGGATTAATATCCGAGAATCACAGAAAAAGTCCTCAAGGGCATTAGTGTCCTCACCAACGCTCCAGGGCTTACCTGGTTTCTGAGGATGCTGAGAGCAACAGATTAAACTGTTTGGTTGCAGCCACAGAGGCTGAGAACACCAACACAGGCCTGCCGTTCCCAGCGCCCTGAGCCAACCCAGGATCAAAGACGGCAGGATACCAAAAGGAGAGCGTAACACCCACAGCCCAAATTTCATACCCTAATTACGCCAAGTCCTCTAGCTGTCTGGGACCATAATATTTAACTAGGAAAGGTCTACAGCTTAGAAATTTGAAAACTCAGATGTATTTGACCAAATCAAATATGTTAACAGAATCCACTCACTGAAACATCCCTGTGAATGCGCACTCACCCAATCTCAAAGGGGGCTACTTAAAAAATGTCTTATTTCCCCAAATACGGCACTGGATGGGAAAAGCTGAAAACGTATCAACCTAATGGGAAGCATTCTAGTAAAATTCCAGTGTGATTTTTTTTTTTAAATAGTCACTGGGGATAATTCTAAAAGAAAAAGGTGTTGCTGCTGTTTTCAGCAAAGCGTGCGTGAGCTGGGTTCGGCGTCCTCAGACAGACACCACGAGACGCGCTCTGCGCTCCTCACCTTGGCCTCTGTGCAAAGACTCAAAGAAGTCGTGTCGGGTGAAGTGGGCCTCCTCCTGGCTGCTGGCGCTGGCCGGCCCGGAGGGAGGGCACGACGCCCGGCTGGCGTCCGACCCGGCACCCTCTCTGCCCGCCAACTGGGTGCAGTCCAGAGAGTATAGTTTAATGTCTTTGATCTCCACCTGCAGACGGTCACTTCTGGATTCGTCGTCGCCCGCCACGAAGTTCTGGATGAATATCTGTCCCAAGTGCCCGACCAACAGCTCGGGACTCCCAGGCTTCCGAGGGATAGACACCACGGGCGACTCGATGTTCACGTTCAAGATCAGCTTCACGGTGTCGGCGTGCGAGGCGGCGGGGCCGAGCCCGTACAGGTCGCTGTCCTCCAAGCTGAAGGACTCGCGGGTCTTCCGCGGCGTCTCGAAGAGCGACACCATCTCGCTGTACTCGGCCGTCTTGGTGGCCAGCACCGTGGTGACCCGGGTGGCCGCGCTCTTCAGCATGCTCCGGAAGTTTTCTTCCAGCTCGTCCATGGACAGGGCCAGCTCCTTCAGAAACTTGGCCGAGTGGTTGTAGTGCAGGGAGGCCATCCTGAGGCTGAGGAAACACTCCTGTTTCGACTTCTCCACGCACGTGAAACTCAGGGCCTCGCTGAGGGCCGCGTCCTCCACCCCCACGCACACGGACTCGAAGTAGCCGATATCGCTGAGGATGTTTTCGTAGCCCGTGGAACTGCCGATGCTGACCACGTACCGGTTCTTAACGTTCTCCTGCGTCAGGTCCATGAGCTGCAAGCAGCCGAGGGAGCCGTTCACATCGAAGGTGCTCCCCATCGAGACGTTGACTTTGGTGCCACCTATGCTCGCGGTCGCGATCTTCCTGCCGTATTTCTCTCCGTTGGCCATCCCCACCGTCCGAAGGAGCAGCAGGTTAAGACGGTGGATCTCCACGGCGACCTCCGTGTTCTGTTCGTACGTAGCTTGGTAAGCTCCCTGTCCCCTAAAGCTGCTTTCAAAATCAGTCATTAAAGGTTGGGGGCTCGAGTCGTCCTTTTCCTTGGGAAAGGGTTTTTGAAGGAAACCAATCAGCTCCACGATTGTCTCTGGGTTTAGGATGATGTCCAAGTTGTTCACCTGCAGTGAAACCACCTGAAGGGAGCTGTCCAGGTTCATCGAGGGGCACTCCGAGCTCACAAACTGGTACTCCAGCTTAATGAGCGACTCCTGCTCTTTGGTGAGAATCCTGTCCAGCGAGACGCCGGGCGCTGGCGGGCTGCTCAGCGCAGCGGCGTGAGGGAGGGGGGCCACGGTGGCTCCAGAGACAGGAGACTGGGCCCTGCTATCCCGGAGGCTGCCCGTGGGGATGTCGAAGCTCAAGTTCTTATGCGAAGCCATCAGAAGGTCAAAATCTGCACCGTAGGTCTGCATGGTGTCCACCAGCAGCAAACCGTGAACGGTCAGGGAGACTTCGGCGTCGTAAGGCCTCTTCACGAAGTGAGCATTGGTACCGAACACCTTGAGCACGGAGATGTACTGGCCGTTGCTCTCCACGCCGAGCTGCATGCAGTTCACTTTGAACTCGGCCAGGAGGAGCTGGGACTCCACCAGGACCTCCCGAGTGCGCTGCTCCAGCATCACGATGCTCTGCGTCAGGTTCATGACCGAGTCTTGCAAGCTTCCCCGCTGGTCCTCTTGGGGGAAGATCTTCTCTTTAATCTGAGGGTCAGACGTCTTCACGTCGGGAGTGGTGAGGAGCGAGAAGCAGTTCTTGATGGCGTAAATCTTGTCTTCGTTGATGTGGATTTTCAGGTCCGGTAAGTTGCCGGAGAGCACGGCCCCGGGGTACTTGGGATCAGACGTGTAGATCAGCCGGCGCTCTAGCTGCAGATGGACGTCGAACCTCTCGACCACGTGGGTTGGCCCCACGTCGGCGTCCTGGACGTGCTTCCAGTTGTCCTTCACCCGCCCCACCATGATCTGCAGGTCCATGAACGACAGGGAGTACCGCTCGTACATCTTCGTGCTCAGCAGGTGCGCCTGCAGCTGCTCCTCGCTGAACTCGGCCGCGGAGAACGGAGGCGTTTTCTCCCCGGCACCGCTGCTCGCCTCGGGAGGCGGGGTGCTGGGAGGGGTGGCGAGGGGGGTCTTGTACTCCTCGTCACTGAACTGGTTCTCTTCAGAGGCTGACCCATCCCCACTTTTGCTGGGTTCATCTGCAGGTAAAAAAAAAAGAGAGAATTCACGGTCTCTATCTGCCCTTGCCTTCTTCCCTTCAATGTAATGACCAAGCAAGCAGAGAATCAACCAGCCCCCATTGGAAAAAAAATAAATGGATGAAAAAATCTCAGCCAATATCCTGTATTCACCATTTTAGTCAGTGTGAACTCACCCACTAATTTGGAAAGCAAAACGCAAAGGAAAAGCAGGTGAGAGACCTGCTGACGCAGGGACGCACGTCCACGGGCACAGCCGATGACCCGCTGCCGGAAACTGCACCCCACCCCCACCGCCTGTGCCCTGCCTGAGCGCCACCGCCGCCCGCCTGCGTCACTTCCCGAAAGCAGCAGTCTCCTTCCCCCTGGTTCGCCAGTGTGTTCGTTTTGCCCCCCACTAGGAACTCTGTGTTTCTCACCACAGCATCCCCAGTGCCTGGGCCAGTGCCGGGCCAGCAGCGCTTTCTGAGCAGGCCTCATTCTCCAGAGCCCGCTCTCCAAAGCCCGCCTCCCTGCCGCTGGGTGCGGCTGCGACAACTACACACAGCACTGGGCCCAGCCACCTGCATCCCCGTTCCACGCCGATGTCTCGTCAATTCGAGCAGGTGCTGTCTGCGGTCGTGTGGCCCTGCTCTCCCGCTCTCACTCCCTTCGCACGTTCCCCAAGCACCCGGCTTCCCGCCCCTGCTCACACCCTCCGCCCTGTGCTCCTTCTCGGGCCTGCTCAGTCAAGGTCAGCCCGAAGCTACTTGGCAAGCTTCCTCAAGCTCTGACGCCGCGAATCCCCTCTGTCTTCCCTCCCATCCCAAGGTGAACCCTGGCTCTACTGGGGATGTTATAACACACACACACAACGGAATTGCCTTCCCGGAGTCTTTTCATATGTGTCCCTAATATCCCTAAGTACACTAAATCTCTCTTCCTGAAATGAAGTACTGAGAAACAATGTTTATTACAATACAAAATGTTACCGTAAGAAATAAAACAAAACCCACAATGAGATACTACTTCACACCCATAAAAATGGCTGCAATCCCAAAGACAGGTAATAACAAGTGTCGGCAGGGACGCAGAGAAACCGAAGCCCTCACACACTGCTGGTGAGACAGTACGATGGCGCGCGATTTTGGGAAACCACCTGGCAGTTCCTCAAAATGTCTAACACGAGGTCGTCACGTGTCCCAGCAACCCCACACTGAAGTACACCCAGGAGACTGAAAACGTACGTTCACACGAAAGCCTACACACGACAGTTCACAGCAGCATTACTGTTAACAGCCAAACAGTGGACACGGCCAGCCGCTGAGAACGGACAAGTAACATGTCATACATTCACACGAGAAACACTCTTCCAGCAGAGGCAGGAGTGAAGGACTGACCCACGCTACGACACGGGGAAACACGCAAAACGTGTGGAGAGAAGCCAGACACAAAAGGCCACCTATCGTACGGCTCCGTTCTCACGAACTGTCCGGAACAGGTAAGTCCAGGGATGAAGACCAGTGGCTGGCAGGGGCTGGGACAGGGGGTGACGGACGGACAGTGACGGCTGGTGGGTTCAAACTGCTTCTCGGGATGATGGCAATGTTCTGGGACTGGGTAAAGAGACTCATGCACAATGCCAGCAAAATGCCAAAAACAACTGAATGGACACGTATTAAAAGGTACCTCAATAAAGCTGTTATTTAAAAAGCGACAAATGAACTTCAGAGCTTTAAGACGTAACAGACCTTTCTTTAAGCTTCACCTGGGGAAGCACAGACAGGGTGACCTACCCAGCTGTATCCTCGTCACCCCCGCCTGCACCGTACCTTGGGTGTTCGTCAGCAGCATCCTTCCCAGGTCCACGACAACTAAGACGGGGTTCTTGAATTTGAAATCATCCGGAAATATCACTTGAGGGGCGGAAATGTCTAGTCGCACAGTCCACCGTTTGCTCTCCTCCTGCAAAGATAACACAAAGTACGGTTCAATAACTTTTACCGCTGACTGGTGAAAGGTCGCAGAGCGGTCAGGGCCCCGTCTTCAAGAAGGCCACACCCGGTGTCAGAGCACCTGGAGGTGTCAGTCTTCGATGTCAGAGCGCAGAGTTTAAAACCGAAGCAGGTGCGGGTACCTGAGGGCGTAAGCCTGTACCAGAGGCAGGTGTCTGAAGCGGGAGGGACACTAGCAAACGACCCTTTTGGAGGTTTGTCTGCTCTTCGACTAGAGTAACCCATGGCTCAAGGAAGATCTCGTTCCTAAATTTACAGAGCTGAATACTTTAAAGTGTTGCAGAAATGACAGAGCTCAAAAACAAACAGCAAAAGTTCAAACATTTTTATTCATTCATGGACATTGGTAACCGTGGACTGTCATGCCCTAGAATATTAGTGGAAAACATATACGCCTGGGTATTTGAAATATAAAAAGCACACAGAACAATTCATGACTCTGTACCTGTTCCTCCCTGCAGCTAAAATTGCCTTAATTACATGTACATAGTAAAAGCTAAAGCGTGTATTATCCAAAAGAAACCTCTTTGTCTAAGATAATGGATAACAGTGGTGATCTGTGTGGAAACAGAAAACAGAATGTACTCTCCATCCCATACCACACACCCGGAAACATTTTACTTAGAACATTCCTGCCACCCCTTAACCCCAGCGGGCGCCGCACCGCCCAAAGGAAGCCCCGCTCTAACTGCGCCACCTACTGCCGCATCCCGGCAGTGCACCGCCACCCGGTGCTGGAAACCGGGTTTGGCTGGACCGCTGAGAGGTTTCTTGGCTGTCCCTGTCTACGACACCCCGGCACCAGCTGGTTTCCCAGCATCACACAGTGACCGTCACAACCTGGGACGGAAACTGGGGGATGGTTCCAGTGGTTTTTCTCCTGCTGACAGTAAACGAACAGGGGGTGCTCAGGAGTGAAACGCGGATAAAAACCACAGGTCTAGAAAAGGGAACGACGACGAGCCTAGAGGGCGCTCCAGATTGGGTACGAGGAGGAAACGTGACCTAGTCACAGCCATCCTTCTTTTATTCATTGCACCCTGACTATAAAAGACACGAGGGTTTCTGGGGTTTTTTTGCCAGCTGATAAGGATTTCATAACCTCAGTTCAATCGGACACTCGCTACGAGCACGCCTACCCACGGCAGGCGAAGCGCCTGGCCGCCGGCACACCTGCCCCTTGCCCCGGCACCCCCAGGAGGGCTGACGCGTGCTCGCTCACTTACGATGAAGTCGCCCACCAGCAAGCGATCGAGAGTCTGCCGGATCTCTGCCTTGGTCTGCATCTTCAGCCTGTTGTACTGCCTCCGGGCAGCTTCAGCCACTCGCAGCTCGAGCTCGGACTGATACCCAAAGCCTGCAAGGTTGGACGTAGACAGGACAATCAGGGCCTTCGAGGGGTGTGACGGACAAAAGCAACATCTGTTCCCACCAAGAACTTCCACCGAAACTAAAAAGCAGTCTGTATGACAGCCACGGGTTTGTCCTGCAGACTGTCCTGGCGCTACTCGGGGTGACAGGAATGGGGTGACGACGGGTGAGGGACGGTCACGAGGAGGGAGCCAGGGAAAGGTACGCAAGTTACTAGAATTTCTCAGATTCTTGTCTGAGAGACTCCAAACTATTTTATTTCAAAATCCTTAAAAGCATGACATTACGTTGAACAAGAAAATGAGATTTAGCCCTGGCTGGCGTAGCTCAGTGGATTGAGCTCGGGCTGCGAACCAAAGCATCGCAGGTTCGATTCCCAGTCAGGGCACATGCCTGGGTTGCAGGCCACAGCCCCCAGCAACCGCACATGGATGTTTCTCTCTCTCTCTCTCTCTCTCTCTTTCTCCCTCCCTTCCCTCTCTAAAAAGAAATAAATAAAATATTAAGAAAAAAAAGAAAATGAGATTTAGAAGGAAATGCTTTCCACATTCTGTCAGTGATGGAGTAATGAAGCCAAAACATTTATGGCTACTATTTATATGAAAAGTCTCAAAAACAGACCAAAAACTAAAACAGCTTCATTATTATAAAGAAGGAGGGGATACATTTAGCAAAGTAATACAATTTCACTGTCAACAAAAGTGCCTTTTCTGTACCTACTGTTTCAATTCTTTTCGGGGGGGGGAAAGGCAGACATAAATCAGTCAATGGTGTGGGAAAGGGCAGAAAGGAACTCTGTGGTATTTAATGCTACACCAAGCAAGTAAACCAGACCATCAATCCTGCCTGTCCTCTAGACGGAAAGTCTTGGAGGAACAAACCTCCTAAATTCAGGGGGTCTAAAAAATCCTGGGTAGCCAAGGAAGTCGCCATCTTACTGGAATGGGAAGTGTTAAAAAAAAAAGTTTGCTAAATGGAGGCAAAGATAAAGAAAACATTTAAGGGCACTGAGTCCTCCTGGAAGAGTGACTTCCAAGGACCTGTGCTCCGACTCGGCAGGGAAGGACAGCCCTGTGCCCGTGCCTCTGCTGCCACTGCCAGGCCACCGAGTGCACCGCGACCCTCGTCCAGGGCACCAGAGACGACAGGAAAGAGGCCTAGAGAGAGTAACGTAAGAGCAAACAAACAAAAAAGTTAACCTGAGGTATGAACCTTTCCCTTGTAGAAAAAGTCTGCTACTTTTTTAATAGCCTGGGGATTATAAATGATGTTCAAGGGCCTGGTGCTGACATTCAGCCGCCTCTCGAAATGGCTGTGCGCTGGGTTCCTCTCGTACAGCATCTCAAACACCGGGGCGTCGGGGTCCGCGGCTGGGGAGAGAGCCAGACAGAGGAGGGGGAACACAGCAGTGTCAGTCCTTCCATTCTTAACAGGCCTATGAGGAATCTGGAGACAAGACACTTCCTGAATCATTTTCCAATTAGTTCACACTTATGCACACTTTCATAAAATACAGAAAGGACTGACCCTCAGTTATAACAGGAATCCTCTACCTGCTCCCCTTATGAAAACCAAGCAGTGGGAGGCCCCACGAGGTTGCCCCGGTTACACGTGGGTTGGCAGAGAGCACAAGGCTGCCTCCAGGTCCAACACGGGCCCACACAGCAACCAGCAGGACACACAGCAGGACACACGGCCTCTCTCACCACTGACCAGGACCACTGATCTGTAACCAACACGTTTTTCAGGATCAGTTTTAAGAACGGAGGACAAATTACCAGGATAGTGTTCGCTTCTGTCTGCAGATGTTGTCTGGAGACCAAAAGACTGTGAGACTCTGCCAACTTCTTTTTGCTGTTAAACACACAGAAAACGCATAAACGTCAGGGGAGAGGGGACAACTCATGCTCAGGCGGGCACACGTGCTCAGGGTCACCCTTCGCATCACTCTTACTGAGCACAATCGAATCGACACTCATCCGACACCCGATTGCTGAGGACCTGCCGCTGAGGACGACCCCTCGGGCCAGGCCCTCCTTTCCTACCTAGAGCAAACACGTCCTTCCCTCCGCACGGACGGTGCGCTGCTTTGCATTCAGCACACGTAATGAGTGCTAAGTGGGTACTAAACGTGTACAGCTCTTCAATTCAAATTTTCACCCTGCATCCCACCCTCTCCACAATCCACTCACTGCCCCCAAACCCTGCCACAAAAAATTATATTGCCAAGCAAGTGTCTAAATATTCGATTATTCTGACCATATCTTTGCCAATTCAATAACACTGAAGATCTTCTGATTAATAAAGACTATTCAATATCAGAAATTGGCATCTATATATAGAAATCATGAGGTGGTGTTCTGGGGGGCTCTGGAAAGGTAAGAGGTCCTATCAGGTGACGAAGGTCAGAAGGCATGACGATGTCGGGCAGACACAGAGGAAATTTAAACACTGATCCCGAAACACTGACCCCGAAACGCAGAAATCAGTGGTGCTTACGGCACTTTCTTCCAAATCAGAGCCAACTGCTCCGCGGTGGCTGCAACCCAGGGGAGGAAGACGACTCGGCCACAAATCCCGCCAGCATCTGCTCGCTGACAAACTTAGAAACGTATCTAACTTCAGCCTGTCTTTAACCAGCCCAGCTGTCTCAAGAGGATCAAATGCCACAACGAATCGAGTTCATAGTACCTACCGCTTGCCCCAAACAGCCCGGCACCCAGCCCCACCCTGGCCGGGCCGCCTCCCCACTGTCGTACGTACGGGATTAGGGAAGACCAGGAGAGGGAACAGCGTTCCTTCCGTGGCCAGGTCCCGAAGAAACAGTCCGCCCAGCCGGACTAACAGCAAGGAGGAATTTCTCCGAGGAAGGGATTCTGCCAGGAGTTTCACATCTACAAAAAATAAACGTAAGAGCTGACGCGATGCCATGGCAGCCTCAAGTGTCGTCAGGTATTGGGTACATGATTTTACAGATGACCATTAGATATCGTGAACTGTTTTCCCCGAAACTCACACAAAAAAACCCTATCTATCTGTCTATATGTCTATGTACATAAACCTACCTTTAAAAATATCGAAGCAATATTAGACACTTCCTAGCAGAATGCATTTTAAACAGAGCGCTTTATAATTGAGTTCAAGAAATCTGCTGGCCCATACTGAGTCTATGGTATTCCAGCTCTCAAGATTACAAAGTCAAACAAACTGGCTTTTTTGTGTCCTTCACCTTTAAGCTACATTGAATAACCTCAGATAAGTGGCTATTTTATGAACTGAAATAAAAAGTATTTGTGAGATGTAAAAACCGACACCTGGGTATTTATTTACACACCTTTACTTCAAGCCACAAACAGAAGTCAAAATCAGGTAATCCCTATTACTGGCGGAGTCCGTACTTGCGAAAGTGCCCGCTCACTAAACGTACCTGTAGCCCCCACACCAGTGCCCATGCCGCTTCCGAGGACACGTGCAGGGCAGCAAAACATCTGAGCCACCCAGGATGCACGTCCCCGGCCGAGGCTGAACAAACAGCGCCCTGTCTTCTCGTCTCAGCTCTCGTATGGCGCACAGCGCCCTTCTCCCGGTCTACTCAGTGCCGGGTTTTTCGTTCCCCTGCTTTACGTCGACCTCACTGTCCAAAACAGCCCGCCCGCGCGGTGCTGAAATGCTGCCTGGTGCGCCTGAGCTCCGAGAAGGGTGATGCGCCTCACGGAGGAAACACGCGGGCCAGACCAGCTCCACCGGGCATGAGTCACCGTGCGCTGGCCACCGGTTCCGTGTTAATGAGCCCACGGCACAGATGAGTCGAGGTGTCTTTGAGCGCATCACACGTACGGCAAGGTCACGCACTGACCGGCTGATGGACGTTCTAACCAGAGGCTCCCACACACCTCACCGTGTGTCTCCCTAGGGACGACATCCTGGCAGCTCTCCAGCACACAGCTCTCCGAGTGGACAGGGCACCCGGAGAGATCGCCCCCGGCGGGTGGTCCCGGGGGCAGTACCTGAAAACTCGAGCTGCATGAAAGCGCTCTCCTCCGTCCGAGGGGCGCCCGGCTCCCGGTGAGACAGCGTCACGGTGCCTCGCTGCAACTGCAGGTTCAGCTTGGCGAAGACGTGGTCGCGCCTGGTGTACGCGTTCATGCAGGAGGCGTCCGCAGTGGGGTCGAAAAACTCCTCGGTGCCTGACGGGAGGCAGAGGCGGCTTTAGGGAAACACGAGCAGAACGTCCACAGCACAACCAGGCTGCCGAGCAGTCGTGATCACACCACTTAGCTGTTCTTCTCCCTTTTTGGAAAAGAACTCCCAGGCTGTGGGGGACATTTATTCACTGATGCACAATAGCCCAACTGTTTCGTGAGGGCTCTCATCAACGTATTCGCAACCAGGAGGATGTCCAGATTCATGGTCAAGTACATGCCACGCAACACAGTGGAACGCCCTCCACCGCTCTGTCCAGGACAGTGGCCACTACCCACAAGTGGCTCTGGGCACGCCTGGCACGTGGGGCTAACGTGGCCAGTGCGGCTGAGGGAGTGGATGCTTTGCTCCACTTTAATTACTTCAAATTCACGCGGCCGGCTGTGGCTGTGGGAAGGGCAGTGGGAAGGGCAGTGAGGACTCGAAGAGCGGCTCTGGGCGGCATTCAAGCCCAAGTTTAAAACTCCTGAACTGGCTCAAACCCTGCTCTCTTACAACCGCTGTCTGAAACTGAGCTACCTGACACTGGGCTAATGTTCAAACTTAGTAACCGGACTGCAGAGGCGGTCTCTCCCGAAACACCCCCTCTCTGCCTCTGTGACCGTGAGACCAGCTGCTTCACGAACGTCTGCTTTTCTCTGCCTGGAACACCCCACGGGCCGAGTCGGGAGTAGCACACTCCGATGAACCCAGCGCCTCCCTCCACTGCCGCCCGGGGCCGACGTGAAGGCCAGCGCCACCTTACCCAGGATCTCCTCGGGGGTCCACTGCTCATGCTGCTCTGCCGACAGCCCCTCGCCCGGCTTCCCTTCGGGGGTCTGCTGCCCAGACCAGCCGCCCCAGCCAGGAAACCAAGACTGGAGATACTGCAGCATGCCGCTGCCTCCGCCGGCTTCTGGGTCTCCAGGGGAGCCTCCCGGAGAATCAAACTGAGGCTCCCGCAGGCTCTGTGTCAATCAACAGTGGGCAGACGTGAGGACCCGGAGACTGAAATGAGCAGTGGCGTGCCCCCGGGTCCTGGTCCACCCCTGCCCACCCCAGGAGCGGGAGCACGTCAGAACGGAAGCACCACCCAGAGTGCGCCGGGCCTGAGCACATCTCCTCGCAGAGGGCCCTCACCTCTGCCAGCTCCTCCTCTTTGTGAAATCGCTCGTGCACCAGCTCTCGCAGAATCTTTAATTCCTCGAAGCTCTGCTCCTCTTCGATCCGACGCAGTTCCTCCTGCGTGGGGGAAACGAACCCAGGCAAACACATGGAGCAGGTGTTGCAGCTCCAGAGAAACCGGACTTGCGCACAGAGCACCCAACTACGAGCACTGTGAGGGGCCTACCTGGTCCCCACCATGTCCACGGACGGCCGAGAAATGGTAAGCTTAGTAGTCAGGTCCGTGACTGCTGTGTTTCTGGTCTACACGGCTCTTCCAAGCAACCCCACCGGGTTCTCCTTGGTCTCTGAGACCAAGAGGAACCCCAGAGGGAGAAGCAAAACAGAACCGGATTGAAAGGGGAAATGGGAGCATGGGGCTGCCGCAGCGCCCTGCACCTTGCGCAGCCCCGAGCATGCGCAGCCCTGTCAGGAGCCTGCCCTCAGCTGACCACGCCGAGGAAGCCGAGGGCCGAGCTCACACAGGCAGCGTGCGGGCCCCCAGCTCCTTACTTTCCATGGCACACTTGCTTCCTGCTAGTTAGGGAGGAACAACGGGAGCCAGCTACGAGCAAAGGTGCCGAAGATACAATTAGCTGTCCTAGACTTTTCTTATGCCCTAATACCAGGAAAAAGGAATTATGTGTGTTTACTTGCTCACCTCAAAATTTAGATTTTTTTTCTCCCTCCATGTCTTTGCCTGTGTCTTTAAGAAAACCATCCAAAACAAAATGTCTTCTTTGTTCCATCCTTTACCTAAGGCACCCATGTCAGTAACCACGCCTGACACTGGTGAGAAATAGCAGGAACAGCCCTGGCTGGTGTGGCTCAGTGGACTGAGCGTGGGCCTGTGAACCAAAGGGTCACCAGTTCGATTCCCAGTCAGGGTACATGCCTGGGTTGCAGGCCAGGTCCCCAGTGGGGTGTGCACAAGAGGCAACCACACACTGATGTTTCTCTCCCTCTCTTTCCTCCTCTCTCCCCCTCTCTACAAATAAACAAATAAAACCTTAAAAACATGGCAGGAACAGGTGAGTGGGTCAGGCCTCAGGGCGCCAGCAGGAGAAGCGAGAATGCAGAGGGACTGGACGCTGAGTGGTTACCCCGAGGTGGACGGGACACTCCTGTGGGCTGAACGTTTGTGTGCCCCTCCCTCCAGTCACGTGTCGAAGCTTTCCACCCAGCGGAAGGGGATTTGGAGGTGGGGCCTTCGGGAGGCAGCTAGGCTGGGTGAGGTCGAGAGGGTGGGACTTCATGGTGGGTTACTGCCCCCCTAAGAGCAGACAGCCAGAGACGTCTCTCTCCACCAAGGCAAGGCCACGGAGCACACAGTATGAAGGCAGCCAGGAGGAAAAAGCTCCCGAGGACCCAACCAAGTTGGTATGTTGGTCCTGGACTTCCCATCCTCCAGAACTTTGAAAAATAAATGGCTATTTTTTTTAGTGCAGCCTAAAGCATTTTGTTATAGCAGCCTGAGTTAAGATAGTTGCTAAAGGGAAAGTAATATTCCTTTTTCCTGGAAGGGTTTACTAATGAAACAGTCAATTTAAGAGAGAGTACCTGAGCAGAAATACTGGAGACACTCTAAATTGTTCAGCAAAAATTGATGCTCACAAAAACAAAACAAATCAAGGAGCAACAGGACCCCCACTCCCCTCCCCTGGGAGACAGAGACGGACCAGAGCCGGGCTGGAGGCAGGGCCAGGGTTCCAGGCCCGGTGGGTCCGGGAGTCGCTAGCCCTGCAATGAACCTGAGACGCTGGCCCTCGCCACCTGCTCCCCACCCCCTACACCTGTCCCCCACCCCCCACCTGGCTTCCACCTCCAAAGCCCCAAGGTCAAGCTAGTCAATCGGGTTCAGAGCAAATGTAGGCCGAAGTCTACAGAGATTAGCTACAGACTCGAGAGGAAATAAAAAATGATGGGAACTGGGCTTTGAAGAGGCAAAGTTGACCAGATGAAAAGTCCCCCTGACCCCTGCCCGGAAGGCGGGGCAGGCAAGGAGTGGGCACGAAGGTGCAGCGGGACCACGGCCACCTCCTCCTGGCCCGGCCTACAGCCGGCTCTCCTCAGCAGCAGCCAGGTCAGGCCTCCCTACGAGCTCTGACCGACTCCACCCCGTGGAACTGAATTCCTCAGCGAGGGACTCGGCTTCTTCCTAGACTCCCTTTCATCAGCCTTGAGAGACCGACATCCTCATCCTCTGAAGACACGAAACACAACACGCGGTCAGTCCGCTCACCTTGTCGTCCGCAGACAGCACGCCTCCTTTCAATTTGGTGAAGTATTTGTCGGTGTAGGACACGGCGTCGCGGGCGCGGTGGGACAGGAAGTCCCAGGTGCAGCGCCGCCTCTGCTCTCTGATCTCGTGCAGGTTGGCGTTCAGGGCGAAGTACCACCACTCCCGGCAGCTGAAACATTTCGTGACAACGCAATGACCTCTTACAGGAAAGGCAACGAGGATGCCGTTGGCCCAGGGCAATCCACGCAACACCGCTCCCCTCCTGAGATGGCTTTTCGCCCTCGGCCATCACTCTATGCCTCACACTCATTCTAATACTAGGCTACGCTCGACACGTGGAGAAAGCAAACCTACATCATATAACACATCCTCGATTTGTACAACAATAACAACATATTCCTCGACTGGTCTGAATTACCTGTAACATCGGTCCCCTCCACTGAGAGTCATGTGGTGGCTGTAAGGTAAATGCCATCACGAGATAATGGCCAGGGATTTGACTACTAAGGATCATAAATGGAATACCTCACACAAGATGTGGAAACGCACACGACCTAAGAGTTTTAACACACTGGATCGGTCAAGTGTATACTGACTGCAACATGAAAAGGTTTGTTTTCGCTGCAGAAGCTACAAAGTGTGCTGTGTGTGTGCCCCCCAAACAACCTGCGAGAAAAGGCATGGGAAAGCGGGTCCCACCCGAGCAACCCCAGGCCCCTTGCTACAAGGACCGAGAGGGTCCGCTCAGGCCCACGGCACTCAACCTAAGCCCCCGAGCACCACACCCACAGACGAGAAGAATATCAACAGTGACCCCCCCACCACCGCCCCCCCAAAAAAGAGTATCGACAGTGATGAACAACAGCAGTGGCGTTTTAAAGGCCAGAAAAGAGACTCTGCTTTCGTCTCCGGCCCCGGGTAAAGAACAGGGAGGGGTGTTTCTGACCTCCACAGGAAAGAACAAAATGCTACGACACGCATCTCCCGAGCGGCGACCGGCGCGCCCTTACTTCTCAGAGACGGCCACTCTGGGCTTCCACTTTCGAAACTTCACCTGCCTCTCCTTCCGCTCCAGCTCCTTGAGGAATCCCATGACTTGCCGGTATTGCAGCTTTTTATTAGAGATTAAGAGATACTGGGTTAGAAGTGATCCATTCCTCTTACCCAGGTGAGACGCACATCTAACGAGAACGATTCACGGTAGCCAGTCCCCCGAACTGAAACCCAGTGTGACCCGTGAGACGGAACCTCGGCATCAGCGGCCATTCCCCCCTGCACACTGAGGTCGTTCCGTGGCGACAGGCACCATGCTCTCGAGTTTGCTCGGCGCTCGTCAACGCCGACTCAGAGCTCACGGGCTCCACGCAGTCCGACTGCAACACTGCCCATGCACTCTGCCCGCCCCCAGAACTCTGGGCACACCTCCCTCGTGCCCGTGCTCCCCACGGGGGCGCGGCGGAGAACTGAGACCCCTCTGCCACCACGCTCCTCCACCCCAGTCCCCGTCCCGAGGCGACAGCACAGAGCACCCGGCAGGGAGGGGGCACCTGAGAGAGCTTCAGGGGAATGGTCTCCAGCTGGATGTCGCATTCAATGCGGGGCGTGTGCCGAGACCGCAGAGGCTCCTTGGAGCAGTTCCTCTTTAGCAGGGCCGACGCGCACACGGGCTCCAAGATGTAGCGGTGGCCGCGGCTGTCCATGCTCCTGCCCATGGCCTCCTGAGTGTCGCGAGAACCTCTGTCACTATCGCAAATGTTTTCAGGGCCAAGTCACATGCCCGTGTGCATACTGCCTCAGACTCCAAAGACAGGCTGAAACTGGGATCTACAGCTCCCCGGCACTTAAAAATCTTTATTTGTATTTTTTACTGAATAATACATTCATGTGGTTTAAAACGTAAAAGCAAAACAAAGTGAAACACCTCCTTCCTACTCCCACCCTCCAGCCACCTAAGTCCCCTCCTCCTCAGTGCCCTGAGGCACCAGTAGTGCCAGCGTCTCCTGCGACCTGCCGGAGGCATCTACGTGTATTCAGACAAACCCATAATTTTCTGGGGTTTTTAACCATTTTTACGCAAATGGCATGCACCCTGTTTTGCTACAGTTTTTTAAATGTAACGCTATATCTTAGAGACTATCATATATTCATTTCCGCCCTTATTTCACAGCTGTCTACTGCCCTAGTGCATGGAAGCAGAATGTTTATTTAATCAAGACAGCAAAACAGAACTGTGCCACACGACAGCACGCAAGCCGATGATAATCTTGGGTGGGGGGGGGGAGCGAGTCCTTTTTCTGTGTCACTTAAATCACCTACAATGTCCTCACAAAAAGATTAAACTGAGATTTTTCTAAATCTTCACAAAACAGTAATACTTTATATCTAATTTATAATGACCTTCTAAGTGTTTTTTAAGGAATGCCACCAAAGGCGAAATGTCAACATCAGCATAAGAAATCTCTTCTTTAAGAATTAGATCCAGCCCTGGCTGGTGTAGCTCAGTGGATTGAGGGTCGGCTTGCAAATCAAAGGGTTGTGGGTTCAATTCCCAGTCAGGGCACATGCCTGGGTTGTGGGCCAGGTGCCCAGTAGGAGCACTCCAGGGTCAACCACACATTGATATTTCTCTCCCTCTTCCTCCCTCCCTCCCCTTCTCTCTAAAAATAAATAATTAAAATCTTTAAGAAAAAATAATTAGACCCAGTGCTTTGTTCGCTGGAAATCCGAATGCCTGCACACAGCAGCTAGCGGCATGGACAACTACAATGTATTTGATGCGTGTGGTGGATGCTGTGCAGCAGTCAGAAGCAATGAACTAGAAGTACAAACAGCCACACCGATCCATCTTAAAACACAGCCTCACGTGAAAAAAAGAAAACGAAGAAGTCTATAATGCAACATACATGTAAAACATACACAAAGCACTCCATATTGTTCTGTCACATACACAAGTACCTCAAGCAACACACGTGAGAGCAGGTGCCCACAGAGGGGGCACGGGGACGGGACGCGGAGTCACAGAGGACGAACTCCTACGTGACACTGACCCGGCACCGCGTGACCCCAGCGCAGCCCCGCAACCAGGCCTCTGCCAGCAGCATACCTGGAGCTCCCCCTGCGGCAAATCCCCCAGTAACGTGCAGTCGACATCCCAATAGACGCTGAACTCGGCCACATCTAACTGTTTCTTCCGCATTAACTTCTGCACCTGAGGGAAGGCAGGGACGAAAACGAGATGGCCCTCTTTACTCATGAATGTATTCATTCGTTCAACAAGCCAATTGTGAAGAAGCACGCATCAGGTGCTTTGCTCGGTGCTGGGGATCAAAACCAGACTGAAGTATGGCTTTGCTTTCCCGGAGTTCGGGGAGAGCTCACTGAGGACACGCACACGCAAACGACTGTGATTGGGCAGAGGGAAGCGGAGGGAGACTACGTAAGACGCCGTGAGCAAGCAAAGAGAAGAGGCACTGCGTGAACGAGCTCCAGAGATGTGCCAGCTTCGGGCACAGGGCTGGCGGAGAGGACAGGGCTGGGACACATGTCAAAGCGCAGGGTCGGCGACACAAAACACCTGGGACCTTCAGAGGACGGTGAGCCCGTCCACCTGCAGCGCTGCCCATGTGGTGCGGGGGCGGTGTCTGCACGTGTGCATCGGCACGTGAGGAGTGGGGCGTTAGGTAAGTGCTCCTCCCCCAAAATAGCTTCCTCCCCCAAAAACACACACATTCTCCCAAAACCTGTGAATGGGACCTTATTCGAAAAGAAGGTCTTTGCAGATGTAACCAAACTGAAATGCAGTCAGACGGGGTTAGGGCGGGGCCTGTGGTGCCCTTATAACAACAGCAGACACACAGGGAGAAGGCCATGTGCAAAGCAAGGCGGAGACTGGAATGAGCATCTACAAGCCAAGGAATGCCTCGGCCACCACCGGAAGCAAGGACAAAGGCACGGAGCAGTTTCTCCCTCAGGGTCTCCCAGAGAACCTAGTCTGCCACCGCCCTGATTCTGGATTTCCGCCCTCCAGAACCAGAGAGAACACATTCCTGTTGCTATAAGTCATGCAGGCTGTGATCCCGGTTGTGGCAGCCCCAGGACCCTGACACACCAGGAGGACAAGTGCAGGCCACGCCAAGGAGCTCGGAGCTCACACTTGAAGGGACAGGCCATGCGGGTCTGACGTAGGTACGCATTGGGACCAGGCATGTGTTTTAGACACAGAACTCCGGCCACAGTGCAAGGCAGAGCTCCTCCCGGTGTGCCAGAGAAAATCAGTCAGGAGCGGGTCAAGGGCATGAGCAAGTGTCTAGGCTCCAGGTACTTTTCAGAGGCAGCTGGTTACCACGAGCTAGCCACCTCCAGCCCCAGGCAGCCACATCCATCGGCCCCCGCGTCGGGTACAAATACTCCATTTGTCTTCTGTGTGCCGTGACGTGGGAAGGGTGGGAAGCGTTGGTACAGACACAATCCAGAGTCTAGGACGGGAGCCAGGAGGACCCAGAACAGGATGTCTCGTCAGCCCAGGCAAAAGCCGACAGAATCCTGAACTTGGGCACTGGCCCTGAGGTTCAGGGAAGAGCCATATCTGAGACGTTCTACAGAAAAAACTGGCAGGGCGTGATGACCGAATGGATTTGGAGGCTGAGAAATAAGAAGTTAAAGGACAGGCACGCGGCTTCCAGAGAGCAGGGTGGCGGGTACGGACACGTGCCCTGGGGCGGGCGGCAAACATTGTCTGCAGACCGCGGGTCTCTGCGGCAGCCACGGAACGCCGCCGCCACCGCCGCACGGGAGCGGCCTCGGACAAGAAACGACGGGTGGGTGGCGACCCGCTGCACCTTCACTCTCAGCACCAGGCAGGGGCCCACCTGGCCCCCGGGCCCCAGCCCGCCAGCCCCAGCCCCAGGCCAAGACACCCTCGCTGAGACGCCCCCGCTGCAGCCCTCTGCACCTCAGCACCCCCAGCAGGGCAACGGCGGTGACGGAAAGTTAATGAGGACTCAACGAGCTCAGTCACGAAAGGCACTAAGAACAGCGCCTCACACAGAAATGGGCTCGCGAGATGTCAGTTTTCACTTGTTCGGGCGTCCGGGGCCAGGCTGGAGAATAAAGGGGAAGTGTGGGTTTCGGGAGAGCCAACCGGGAGGATGGGACATGAGGTGGCCGTCTTGGTTTTGACAAGCCTGCAACTTCCTGGAAGTGTCCGCGTCCACAGGCGGGCAAAGACCGAGAACGTGAGGGCAGCAGGGGTGTGGAGGACGGAGTCCAGCGGAAACCACCAGCAGACACCCCAGGCGGTAGCCGAAGCTATGATAAACGGAAGGAGTCTGTCTGCCGGGGGGGCACCTGCATGAGAAGGAGCCTCTCTGTGCCTCAGTTTCTTCGTGTGTGGCACAAGGGGCTGCACCCACATTCAGTGTGTGAGTGACACAACGAAAGGTCAGAGAAAGTTAACTGCGTTCCCCATGTCAGCACATTAGGTCTGCAGCACACAGGTGCGACGCGCGTGCCAGCGAGAGAACACGCCGGGAAGGAACGCAAACTCGTTTACAAAAGACAAAACGGCAGAGGGCAGAGCCCCAGACTCCCCAGAGCCACTGCCTTCTGCCTGGTCCGGCCACAGTCCACACTCACCGGCTCGTTCACGGCGTTTTGCATGGACACGTTCTTAATGCAGATGCCAAACGCGAAAGGATGGGAAGGATTGGTGACGCCATCTTCGAAGCGCAGGTGAACGTCCTGAATCTTCAACTGCGAAGGGGGGAGAAAAGACGAGCAGCTCAGGACAGGTGCTGCAGGCAGGGGCCTGGAGGGGGGAGTCAGGCTGCCCCGGGGCCACGGCAAGTAAACCACAGCTGGCACTTCATTCGCACACGTCACGCGCATGCCCAGTGTTCTCCACGCCTCCCAGAGCTACAACCACACACTGGACACAAACAGGAGAGAGCTACGATACTCTCAACAAATCATCCCAGGAG